>NC_132931.1:1200000-2400000 GCF_047675955.1 Chlorocebus sabaeus | reverse complement strand
TTTTTGACATGCTGGTGAGAATGTAATGAGACTGATACTTCACAGTAATTGAAACAACAGTTCAGAGGAAGTAATTTGGCCATTTTGCATCACAAGTCTGAAAAAAATAGTTCTGGCTCTTTGACCCTGTAATTCTATTTTTTTTTTTTAATCTGTCCTCAGATGTAGCCAAAGATTTGTGTACCAAGAAAAGGCGTTGCATTGTATTTTTAATGACCAAAAAAAAAAAAAAAAAAAGATGATGAAAACAAGAAAAAAAGAACAGCTAAAAATACAGCAATCAATAAGCAAAGTACATACATATAAGAGTATGTTGTGGATCAATGAGGCTTACTAAAATTTTAATGACGTCCAAAAATCTTTATAATATACCACTAACTCTAAAAAGTATTTCAAGTGAGTAAAATGAACACATTTCTCTCTCCTAAAATTCCATTACAGTCACGATGTAGGGAACAAAATGGAATAAATGCATAAACGCAGATGTATATTATTTTTAAGTATAAATTGTATTTGTTTAATTATATTTATAGCCGTGCATGGTGGCTAATGCCTGTAATCCCAGCACTTTGGGAGGTCAAGGCGGGGGCGGATCACGTGAGGTCAGGAGTTCGAGACCAGCCTGGCCAACATGGTGAAACCCCATCTCTACCAAAAATACAAAAATTAGCTGGGCATGGTGGCACGCGCCTGTAATCCCAGCTACTCGGGAGGCTGAGGCAGGAGGATCGTTTGAACCCGGGAGGTGGGAGGTTGGAGGTTGAAGTGAACCGAGATCATGCCATTGCACTCCAGCCTGGATGACAGAGTGAGACTCTGTCTCAAATAAATGAATAAATAAATAAATACATGTGCATAGAATATCAGGGAAAGACCATCATCGGCTCAAAAACTTTAGCAGATCCCTGGAGGGCAGGATGAATTCATCCATCTTTACAGATATAATTGGGCAGAGGGAAGCCAGGCTGAAAAAGCAGGCAAACTGAAAAGAAAGTGGTGGAGGGAGAAGCTCTGAGAGCCCACAGAGAGTAGTCTCAGTCGGCAGGTGCTAGGATCTGGACTGGAGACAGGGTGGACCAGGGGTGACTGATTTAAGTCCTTCATTTGGATCAGCTTGCTGGGTTTCCCACCCCTAGAAAAAGATCCTCTTAAAAGCAAGCAGGCCAGGCATCGTGGCTCACACCTGTAATCCCAACACTTTGGGAGGCCGAGGCAGGTGTATCACTTGAGGTCAGGAGTTCAAGACCAGCCTAGCCAACATGGTGAAACCCTGTCTCTACTAAAAATACAAAAATTAGCCTGGCATGGTGGCACGCGCCTGTAGTCTCAACTACTCAGGAGACTAAGGCAGCAGAATCACCCTAACCCAGGAGGCGGAGGTTGCAGTGAGCCGAGATCACACCACTGTACTCCAGCCTGGGTGACAGAGCAAAGACTCTGTCTCTCAAAAAAAAAAAAAAAAAAAAAAAAAAAAAAAAAAAAAAAGCAAGCAGTGATCTGCCTGAGAAGTAGATCTGAGGTTGATCCCCCAGGGCAAGGCCTTCCTCCCCTGGCATTTACATGGGGCATCCTGTTCACCCCTTCCCAGTCTCAAACCCTAAAATGAAGCCTGCTGGTCAGCATGCCCCACTGCTATAAAAGGGTTTGCAGCCATTGGTCCCATTCAGGGAGAGAGATTACTTCTAAAACCTGCCTCTTATCACAGCCCGTCCCGTTCAGAAATGCAGGAATGGCAACGACCAAACAAGGATTGCCAGACACTTGAAGAAAACCAGCATCACCCACAGCAGGACAGAAAAGGTGACCCTAGTCACAACAAGGATGATTCTGGAAAAAAGAAGAGACCTTGGAAGAATTTTAATGTAATTCTTCAGGGAGAGCTGAGAGGCTGCTTTAAAAAAAAAAAAAAAAGTCTCAGATGAGGAATTTAAGAAAGTTTAAAAAACTGATGAAATAAGAAAGCAAATTCAAACTGTATACACAGCAAATTATTGCAGATGCATTTCAGAACAAGAGAACAGAGACCACGGAGAGGAAATAATAGAAGAGAAATTCCCAGAACGGATGAGATGAAGGTTGAAACTGAAAATGCCTGTCAGCTGCTATACGGGATAAATGAAAAGACTCACAAGGAGCCAAAACCTCATAAAATTTCAGAACATCAGAATTGAAGAAAGCACCCAAAGCCCTAGAGGAAAGGACGGACAACGTTCTAATGAAGGTGACCATGCTGACATTAAACCGCACGTCAGCATCATCAGACACGAGATGACAGTGGAGCAAGCGGCCTGAACCTCACAGGAAAAATTAATTTACACCCAGTCAAAATCCAATCAAGATAGGGGCTTAGAAAGTTTACAATCTGGCTGGGTGTGGTGGCAAAGGCTCGTAATCCCAGTACTTTGGGAGGCGCAGGCATTCCAGAACAGCCAGCATACCAAGTCCCCATCTCTACAAAAAAATACGAAAACAGGCCGAGCGCAGTGGCTCACACCTGTCATCTCAGCGCTTTGGGATGCTGAGGTGGGTGAATCACTTGAGGTCAGGAGTTCAAGACCAGCCTGGCCAACATGGTAAAACTCCATCTCTACGAAAAATACAAAAAATTAGCCAGGCGTGATGGTGAGCACCTGTAGTCCCAGCTACTTGGGAGACTGAGGCACGAGAATTGCTTGAGCCCGGGAGGCAGCAGATGTTGCAGTGAGCTGAGATCGCGCCACTGCACTCCAGCCTTAGAGACAGAGTGAGACTCAGTCTCAAAAGAAAAAAAAAGAAAAGAAAAGAAAAGAAACTGGGCCTCGTGGCATGCGTCTGTAGTCCCAGTTATCAGAGAGACTGAGGCAGAAGGATCCCTTGAGCCCAGGGTTCAAGAATGCAGTGAGCTATGATTGTGCCATTGCACTCTAACCTGGAGACAGAGCAAGACCCTGTCTCAAAAAAAAAATAAAAGGAAGTTTACAATTCATAGACATCACCTAAAAAGAATCACTCAGTGAATTATTTCAGCAACATGCAAAAGGAATCCAATAAATGAGAGAAAATGAGATCCAATTCATGAGATGGATTCTAACAATGGGTGACAGCCCAGAAGACCACGGTGGGAGCAGGTGTTGTAAATCAGTGCCAAGGAGGACCAATGCGTTAAAGAAATTGCATACCAGGCGGGCAGATCACCTGAGGTCGGGAGTTCGAGACCAGCCTGACCAACATGGAGAAACCCCGTCTCTACTGAAAATACAAGCTAGGCATGGTGGCACATGCCTGTAATCCCAGCTATTTGGGAGGCTGAGGCAGGAGAATCACTTGAACCCGGGAGGCAGAAACTGCATACACTTAGTGAGAAGGAGAAGCCAGCATCAATATCAAATATCAAATAAATACAATGAGAGTGGGCTCACCCTCCCTCCTTCAGTCTTCTTTCCAATTTATTTATTATTTTCTCCTATAAATGTTACAGCACTAGGTGGGGTGTGCTGGCTCACATCTGTAATCCCAATACTTTGAGAGGCTGATGAGGCAGGAGGATCCCTTGAGCCCAGGAGTTTGAGACTACAGTGAGCTATGATCATGCCACTGTACTCCCACCTGGGCGACAGAGCAAGACCCTGTCTGGAGAAAACAAAAAGTAAATGTTATGGGATTAATTATATAATATTTGTTTCTGCAGTGAGTAATATTTATATAATCATAGTAATCATATTCACAAAATCTTTGGTTTTGAATTTGAAATTAATAGGAGAATCATGGAAATTTCAGACAGAGAACAAATGTAAGTGCCTGTCACTCTATGAGTCAGTAATACAGAAGACAAGTTGCAAAAAAGAAGAAAGAAATGAAGAGGTGCTAAGCCCTCCCCCTCAAACCACCATCTTTCAGACTGGGAGGTCCAAAGGTATGGTTTCAAGTTAATAAAGAAAGGCTTAAGCTTATGAGCTAAAGCAATAAAGCTATTCAATTCAGATTGGAAAAATTAAAAATGTGATTGGCAGAGCCTGGGATGGGAAAGGGGAAACACTCCACGTTCTTTCTGTCTTCCAAAGGAAAGGATGGGGAGATCCCATTTCAAGCAGATGCTTAAAACCACATAAGGTTGGGCACAGTGGCTCATGCCTGTAATCCCCATACTTTGGGAGGCCAAAGTGTTAGGGGGCCAGGGGAAGAGGGGATTGCTTGAGCCCAGGAGTTTCAGGCCAGCCCGGGCAACAATAGCAAGACCTCATCTCTACAAAATTAAAAGGAATTAAAAAAAAAAAAAAGTAAGCACTTTACTTGGAGTGATTTCATCCACCAGAATCACTGGGATGAAAAATGGCTTCAAATGCTTGCCTCTGACATGGAAGGTCCAGCTACCAGCGTCTCTTTTACGTGTATCTACTTATATTGCTTTTTATTATCCTATTCTTATATTACTTTTATTAAGTCAGGCCATAAAATCCTATGCAGGGTATAATCACAACTATATAAATATAATTACCTGGCCTACCTAGCCACATACATGTATATTTATATAGATATATAAAGTTCTTCAAAGGATATAAACTGAAACGTAAATACTAGTTATTGCTGAGTGATGAATTTACTGTCATTGTATACTTAGTTGTTTAAACTCTTCACACTTAGTGCCATGGGTATGTTTCATTTTTACAGCTAGAGAGAAATTAAAACGATTTTACAAATGAAAGAGCCTGGCTGGAATTTCCTCCACGTGGGAGTAAGGCCCCAGGAAGCCCTCAGACAAGACCAAGGCTGTCTCATGGCCACGGCTGGAGTGACCTGCAACCTCGCATGTGAGCTGCTGTCTGCAGCTCAGCCTCCAAAGAGAGAAAGCCTGGGCCAGAGTCCTTTAAGGGCCCGTGTTAACAACTGGCTGTGTCAGCCAGGACAGACATGTGCCTCCCATCCCAATTTTGATTTTGATTGGGACTGGCCCCCAGAGAATTGCCAAGACTTGCAAACCTTCAGGTAATTAGATGAACGCTCCTGCTCGAAGAAATTCTACACCAGCCTCATAAGGATGCTGGCGCTGGTCTGCCAACAGGAATGCTTTTGGCAGATGATTTCGAGTTGTTCTTTCCGAAAGTAATTACACAAAAAGTTCCACTGCTTGTTAAGGCTCCTCCTTAAGGCTGTTTTGATCTCTTTTAATTAATAAGTTGAATATGGAAGGATTTAATTGTGATGAATTTCTGTGTAACTTCCTTCAAGATCCCCATGTAAAGTGGCCTGCTAAGTCCACCACACATTTCTAGCTGCTCAGACACCTGTATCAAACTGAGAGCTTTAGAGAGCTTTCTGCAAAGTTTGGGAGAATCCTGTTGGCTGAGGCCTCTCCCAAGGCAGTGAGAGGTCAGGGATTATTCGATCTACAGGAAATAACTGCACAATGTACCTAACATTGATTGTTGAGAGTTCTCTAGAACAGCACTTTTAAGACTTCAGTAGCTTAGTTTGCTCAGGTTACCATAACAAAGACTACAGACTGTGTGGCTTAAACAATAAAAATTAATTTTCTCATAGCCTGAAGGCTGGAAGTCTAAGATCAAGAGGTCAACATGGTCAGGTTCTGATGAGGGCTCTCTTCCTGGCTTACAAACGGCCACCTTCTTGCTGTGTCCTCACATGGCGGGAGAGAGACAGAAAGAGGGAGAGAGAGCAAGCTCTCTGGTATCTCTATTTGTAAGGGCACTAAATTCCATCATGAGGGCCCCACCTTCATGACATCATCTAAACCTAATTACCTCCTGAGGACTAAAGTTACCTTGCCCAAATTCCTATCTAAGGGGTCTAGGGAGGGAGTCATGCCCTACAAACCATAAATACTCATCAGATGGGTTTTATTTAACCTTGAATATCATGACTTCCTTTCCAACCTGACGCTGGCATAACATTACAAGACAAGGAAGAAAATCAAAAAATTTTATCCCAAAACATGTTTCTTTGCCATATTTTGAAATGGTCCTGCAAAGCTGGCCTTTGTGGGGAAAATGTGCATCTGTAAAGAATGTCTATTCACATAGCTAGATCTTTTTCTTCCAGGCCCTCCCAATCCTGAAGAGATTAAATAAGAGTCTAGCACTTTTTTAAAGGTCTAAATAAAAAGCACTGGTCATCTATCTATCTGTCTCTAAGGGCAGCCACTATAAGACTTCAGAAGAACCTTGGTCTCCACAATCTTTTATCTTAACCTAAACATTTCCTTTCTATGGATTCCAGGTCTTTAGGACAAACTCAACCAACTGTCAATCAGAAGATGTTTAAATTTATGGTGTACCTGGTTTCTCCAGTTGCCCACCTGGCCTTCCCATCTGTACCTTCCTTCTTTTCTTTCCCTAATGTTCTAAAGCTTTTAAATAAACTTTCACTCCTGCTAAGAAAGAAAGAGAGAAAGAGAGAAAGAGAGAAAGGAAAGAAAGGGAAGAAAGGGAAGAAAGGGAAGAAAGGGAAGAAAGGGAAGAAAGGGAAGAAAGGGAAGAAAGGGAAGAAAGGGAGAAAGAAAGAAAGAAAGAAAGAAAGAAAGAAAGAAAGAAAGAAAGAAAGAAAGAAAGAAAGAAAGAAAGAAAGAAAGAAAGTTAGTTTAAATTTACCTATAGCCTGGAAGCCCCCACTTTGAGTTATCCCATCTTTCTGGACCAAACTATTGTATTTCTTAAATGTATTTGATTGATGTCTCATCCCTCCCTAAAATGAATAAAACCAAGCTGTGCCCCGACTGCCGCGGGCACCTGTTCTCAGGACCTCCTGAGGGCTGTGTCTCGGGCCATGGTCACTCCAATTGGCTCAGAATAAATCTCTTCAGGTATTTTACAGAGTCTGACTCTTTTCGTTGACACTCCCAAAACCCCATCTCCAGATAGCATCACATAGAGGAGAGGTAGAGCTTCAAATTGTGAATTTGGGGTTGGGGGACACAGTTCAGTCGACAGTACTAACCAGGTTGACAGCAAATATGATTGAAGACAGACAAAGTCAAGCAGGGGCCCTAGCCGGGCTTCTGTTTTTGGTTTTTGCTCTTTGTAAATTTTTTTAAAACTCAAATTAGCCCTATCTCAGTAGAAGAGGCTTTTAAGAGATTCACGCAGAAAGGTACAGGACCTCTGGAGATTAGCTTCACTTTGGCCAATTAACATAAAATGAATAGCATGTAAATTAGATTCATTCAATCCATCATTCAGGTGGAAAGCGGCTTGAAACTTACTTGTTATTTTTGAGTTGACAGCATGAGAATGTTTGGAAATAAGACTACAGCACTGAGGACAAAGATTGCATTACTTTTTCCTGAGGTTTCTTCTCATTCTGCCATAAAACTGAGGGCATGCCCTACAAGGGCTGAAGCCCGTCTGGCCGCAAGAGAGGTCAGTTCATTCATTCAGTCGCTCGTGCAGTGGGCATTTAATGCATCTAATGGGCTGTGATCCCTGGATAGTATCACAGCAGAAGTCACAACCTGTGTCCTCGCAAAGCTTGCAGAATAGCTGTGATACGATATTATCTGGGCAATGTGACTGCCTGAGAACTAGGCATATTCAAAGAGAACAGAGTGGGGACTAGAAGCAACCTCCTGGCTGAGCCTCTGGTGCAGGTGCCGTGGGGAGGTGATGCTGGGCACAGACTTCCCAATGCAGACCCAAACACTAGTGCCCTGCAGACAGCAGCCGGCAACAGGGATGTCACCAGTAGGACACAAGATCGTCCCAACAGCCCGGCAAAGGACAATGAATGAAAGACGGCTGTTGCCTCAGGACATTTTCTGGCAAGAGGAGGGTCCCAGCTGACAGGAGAAGCAAAAGGCAGATACCAAAAAAATGAACACAACCTAACCCAAGAAGGTGAGTTCACCAGAAGGACATTTCGTGAGTCCTCTCACTCACTAACCTTCACAAAGACACAGTGATGGACAGAAATCTGCTACAAGAAATCAGAGCTTTTCTTTGCTCAAGATGTATAATAAAACGACAGAAATCCACAAAGTAGGGCTGGGTGCAGTGGCTCACACCTGTAATCCCAGGACTTTGGGAGGCCAAGGCAGGTGGATTGCTTGAGGTAAGGAGTTTGAGGCCATCCTGGCCAACATGGCAAAACCCTATCTCTACTAAAAATACAAAAATTAGCCAGGCATGGTTGTGCATACCTGTAATGCAGAAAGATCATTTGAACCAGGGAGGAGGAGGTTGCAGTGGGCTGAGATCATACCACTGCACTCCAGCCTGGGTCACAGAATGAGACTCTGTCTCAGAGATAAAGAAAAGAAAAGAAAAAAGAAAAGAAAAGAAAAGAGGAGGAGGAGGAGAAGGAAGAGGGAGGGAAGGAGGGAGGGAGGGAGGGAGGCAGGAAGGAAGGAAGAAAGGAAGGAAGAAGGAAGGAAGGAAGGCAGGCAGGCAGGCAGGAAGGAAGGAAGGAAGGAAGGAAGGAAGGAAAAAGAAAGAAAGAAAGAGGAAATCCACAAAGAAAGAAAGAAAGAGAGAGGAAATCCACAAAGTACCACCAAACCGTGAGCTGCTTGGATGCTATGTCCTCCCAGTGTCAAGCCCAATGTCAGATATAGAAGGAATATTTGAAAATGTTTGCTGAATGCACGAATGAATGAAGGAATGAATGATATGAGGGATCCTGTCCCCCTGAGAACTGCAATGAAAACATTGCAGATGACATAAAATGATCAGTCCCCCAGAGTTATCATCCTCCCATGTCCTTCTGGTGAACTCGCCCTCTTGGGTTAGGTTGTGTTCTTTTTTTTTTTTTTTTTTTTTTTTTTTTTGTCTCTGCCTTTTGCTTCTCCTGTCAGTTGGGACCCTCCTCTTTGTTCCTTCCTGGAACAAAACACAACCTTGAAGTTGGTGGGGGCAGAAAAATAAAAACTTGGGTGAAGAACTTTCACGGAGTCACAATGATTCTAGAAGCTTCCCTGGGGATCATTCCCATCTGGCATGTATGCAAGTACCAAAGGAAAATTTTGCATGAAATTTCATGCAACTAACTCATGCATGAAAATAGTAAACATTTTTAGAGGGCTCACTATGTGCTAGGCAATTCTAGGCAATGTTAAGTAATGTCTCAGTTATAGCTTACCCCCATTTTATAGATGGGGAAAAGGAGCATAGGCCAATTAAATAACTGGTTCAAAACTGCAGTTAGTAAGTAGACCAGGTAGTTTAGCTCCAGAGGCAACAGCTTGCACAACATCTATAGCCTGCCTTTTTCATTTTCTCACCTAAGCCAGGAACCTGGAGGGAGGCTCTACGGGAGGAAGACTATTCAGAACTCATCCTGAGCCAGATGGCGAAGACACAACTAAAGGCATTCATTTATCCTAGAAATCCACGCCGGTCCTATTCATCTTTCTGAAGTCACATTCTGAAGTGGGACCACCACTCTTTGAAACATACACATCAGTCTGTGTGCAAATAAATCCACTGGCACCCAAGAAGGGACTCAAAAGGGTCCCAAGGAACTTGGGAATGGACCCCTCTCTTCTGATGTCCCGTGCAAGATCCTGTGGCCTGGAAACACAGCCCTAGCAGGTGTCAAAGGTGCCACAGAAAAGAATAGGGGAGGGGGGCTCACATGGGTTACAAGGGACTCAAGGAACGGCAACGTGCATGACCAAGGGAGGGAAGCCACCTTCAAGAGCCCTTGGCGGAGGGCATGGGAGGGAAGTTGATGAATCAGAAGTGGCAAGCAGGGAAGGGCAGGGAGAGGCAAAACAAGCACAAGTGCAAGGTCCCCCGCTGTGCACTGTCGTCTCCTGTCCCACAGCCGGCCAAGAAACACAGCACTGGACCGCTTCCCACACTCTGCTCCAAGCCAAAGAGGTCCAAAAGCCAACCTCATTTAGTCATCTTCTCTCTACTCTCTCCTGAGATGACCTTCCTTCATCACCAGGTCCAGGGAGATTTGCTGACTTTGAATGAGAAACTTTACCTGTGCTTCCCGCTTCAAGGCTATCCAGGGCCAGGGGCAAGCCTGGACAAACTCCAATGCCCTCCAAGAGGCCCCTGCCAGCACTCTCTTCCCTAAGCACTGCGCCGTCACATCAGTCTGCCAGCATCCCCCAGGGATGCTCCCACGCTGCTCTCCACGTCTTCAGTCTCTGGCTACTCGTGGCTACCAGCTGACTGTTATAACGTCCTGCTCACGGACTTGCTCAGGAAGGAAGCTTTCTGCAACCCTTAGGTCTCTAGATACACAACGAGAGGCAGCCTAGTAGATTTGCCTGGTTTTCAAGCCAAACAGCCCCCTGACCCAGTCCTGGCTCTGAAAAACCCTAGACAGTGCAATGCTTCTCCGTCTTGGTTTTGCCTTGGATCAAATGGGAGTTGTAAGGTATCTACCTCATCGAGCCATGGTGAGGGTTAATCGAAATGATCCAGAAGATACTTATCACGGAGGCTGGTATGTGGTAAGAAGATAATGCATCCAGCTCTTGGCATTCAACATACTACCCAGTAACAATGACTGCTTAATAACAATGGCAATGGCATAGATGCAGCAGTGCTAATGTCAGTAGACAAGAAACAAAGGGCAGAACAAAAGGAATCTTGGCTTCCATGGTTATAATACTGACATCACCCTAGTGCCATTTAGACAACACTTTGGGTAGTGCCAGCTCTCAGCCATGTGCTGGCATGGTGTGGCGGTGGACATCTGATGCATCTGGTGACATCTACATCAAAACGCAAGAGCAGGCCAGGCATGGTGGCTCATGCCTATAATTCCAGCACTTTGGGAGGCTGAGATGAGTGGATCACCTGAGGCCAGGAGTTCGAGACCAGCCTGGCCAACATGGTGAAACCCTATCTCTACTAAATATACAAAATTAGTCGGGCATGGTGGTGGGCATCTGTAATCCCAGCAACTTGGGAGGCTGAGGCAGGAGAATCGCTTGAACCCGGGAGGTGGAGGCTGCAGTGAGCCAAGATCACCCCACTGCACTCCAGCCTGGCGACAGAACAAGACTCTGTCTCAAAAAAAAAAGGGAAAATGTATATATACAGTGGATCCTTAAACATGACATTGAACGGCACGGGTCTGCTTATGCATGGATTTCTTTCAAAAGTTACACCAAGTGTGCCTTTCTCTCCTGCCTCCCCTCCCACCTCCTCCCCCTCTTCCGACTCTGCTACCCCTTGGGGAACAAGACCAACCCTTCCTCCTCCTCTTCCTCCTCGTCTTCAGTCTACTCAATGCAAATATGATGAGGACCTCTATGATGACCCAATTCCATTTAATGAATAGTAATAAATAGATTTTCTCTTCTATATGGTTTCCCTAATAACATTTTCTTTTACTAATAACATTTCATTTACTTCACTGTGAGAACACAATACATAATATATCAAATATACAAAATATGTGTTAATTGCCTGTTTATATTATTGGTAAGGCTTCCAGTCATCAGTGGGCTATTAGTAGTTAAGTTCTGGGGGGAGTCAAAAGTTATGCGAATTTTTTACTGTGCAGAGGGTCAATACTCCAACTTTGCATTGTCAAAGAATCAACTGTATTTCTTTTTTTTTCCTTTTTTTTTTTTTTTTTTTTTTGAGATAAGGTCTCAGTCTGTTGCCCCAGGCTAGAGTCCAGTGACTCAATCTCAGCTCACGGCAGTTTCGACCTCCCAGGCTCAAGCAATCCTCCCACCTCAGCCTCCCAAGTAGCTGGGACTACAGGCACATGCCACCACACCCAGCTAATTTTTTTTTTTTTTAAGAGATGGGGTTTCGTATCAAACTCCTGAGCTCAAGCGATCCTCCTGCCTCAGCCTCCCAAAGTGCTGAGATTACAGCCATGAGCCGCCACCGCACCTGGCCATTACCTGTATTTCAAGCAGGGTAAAGTGATCTGTGAAGGTTTTGAATGCCATAGCAAGGCTCAGACTTTGAAGAAAAATAGGAATGATCCAAAGAAACATGAAAGATCCAAGAAATGAGCATAGAAAAGTGATGGGAAAGAAGGAAGAGGAAAACAACAGTGGCTTCCAAGACCCAGCGGCAGAAGCGACCCGCCACAGGCGCCATTTCCAGCTGTGTAAGATTCACGTCCCCAGGGGATACTGTGGACATTTCTGGACATTGCTAAAAGCCACCTGCCCTAGACTACAAGAAGCATTCTGGTTTCAACAAGTCACTCCCAGGCTGGGCTCAGTGGCTCACACCTGTAATCCCAACACTTTGGGAGGCTGAGGCCAGAGTATCACTTGAGGTCAGGAGTTCAAGACCAGCCCGGCCAACATGGTGAAACCCCGTCTCTACTAAAAATACAAAAATTAGCAGGGTGTGGTGGTGCATATCTGTAATCCCAGCAACTCGGGAGGCTGGGGCAGGCGAATCGCTTGAACCCAGCAGGCAGAGATTGCAGTGAGTCGAGATCATGCCATTGCAATCCAGCCTAGACAACAGAGTGAGACTTCATCCAAAAAAAAAAAAAAAAAAAGGAAGTCACTTCCCTGTAATCTTTTGGATTTTGTTGTTCACCCCATGTTATACCTATAAGCCGTGTGCCCCAGGACGGACAGCGCTGTGCCACTTTGCAGTTGAGGGGACAGAAAATTGGGTTGCAGGTGAGCCATGTATACCAAGAGATCCTCGTGCTAGGAGATACTTTTTCTTTTGCAAATTCAAAATGTAACTTTGGAAAAGACGCCTCAGGTTTAGAAAATTCAGAAAGGACAAGTAAGTCAAAGAAAGAAGGACAACGGCATCATTTAAAAGGAAAACAAACAGTTATGACAAGTTGAAAGATTTGGGACAACTGGAAAAATAGTGACCATAAAGATCATGATTATTTTCCTATTGGAAAAAAATACGGATAATTTTAAAATAGAAGAGGGAATAAGGGAACATTTGCCCTGTCATAATTTTTTTTCTTTTTTTGAAATACAGGCTCATTCTCTCTCCCAGACTGGAGTGCAGTGGTGTAATCTCGGCTCTGCAACCTCCACCTCCCAGATTCAAATGATTCTCCTGCCTCAGCCTCCCAAGTACCTGAGACTACAGGCATGTGCCACCACACCCGGCTAATTTTTGTGTTTTTAGTAGACACAGGGTTTCACCATGTTGGCCAGGTTGGTCTCGAACTCCTGACCTCAGGTGATCGGCCCACCTCGGACTCCCAAAGTGCTGGGATTACAGGCACGAGCCACGGCACCCGGCCAATCATAAACTTTAAAGTTACTAAAATTAAACCAGGGTGGCACTGGCAAAAGAATGGATGGGAGAATGGAGAAGAAAGAAGATTGAGAGGTCAACCCAGATGAGTAAAGTAATTCGGCACATAACAAAAATGGCATTTCTAAATCAGTGGATGGATTATTTAGTAAGCACTATTGGGAAAAACGAAAAACATTTGGAAAAAAATAACAGTAAAGTTATATCCTTATATCCTACCATAGCCAAATGAATACTAGTTGTATTAACAAAAAAAATTCTTTGAGACAGAGTGTCACTGTGTCACCCAGGTTGAACTGGAGTGATACCATCCCAGCTCACTACAACCTATGGTTCTTGGGCTCAAGCGACAGCTCCCAACTCAGCCTCCGGAGTAGCTGGGACTACTAGTGCACATCACCACGCCTGGCTCATTTTTTTGTGTTTTTTGTAGAGATGGGGTCTCACTGTGTTGCCCAGGCTGGTCTCAAACTCCTGGCTTAAGTGATCCTCCCACCTTGGCCTCCTAAAGTGCTGGGATTACATGTGTGAGGCACTGTGCCCGGCCTGGATTAAAAAACTTAATGATGGGACTATAGGCTAATAATTGGCAAGCTGAACTCATTCATTTTCCCCTCTCTTTACCCAAACACTGCTAAAATAAGAATAAAGAATGGAGAGGCAAGGGAGGTGCTCTCCTGTAAACCACAAGGAAACAGAGGAAGGGAAGAGAGATTTCAAAGGAGCTGTGGAAGGCACAAAGAAGAGGGAATGGTAACCACAAGGTGTGACAAATTCTGTTGCCACTGTGGGTCTACACCAGGAATGAGCCAGACAACAGGCTTCAGATCCTGAGAACCACAGGGGACACAGGGAGTAGCTGATGGCACAGGAGGCTGGGGTCAGGGGCAAACGGACAGAGCCCCGTCCCTCACCCAAGGAGTCAGCACACCGCCCCTGTGCCTGTGTTCCTGGAAGCCTGCAGGCCAGCCTCGGCAGCAATGAATAAAAGGACACACCAGGCCCAGCACAGGGCTGGAGTGAGGTGTCGACTGAGGGCAAGGAGGAGGAGCCAGTCTGTGCACAGAATCAAGGGCCCTCTGCCACCTTCCCCTGCCCTGATGGCGGAATTCCAGCAGCCCAGCCTACACCCTGATTCCTGCTTTCCAGCACACCTTCCCAGGGCAGCCAGGGACAGCCACTTTGTGTAAAATACTATTCAATTTCTAAGCTATGTGCAATACACTATGTTAACATATATACATACATATATATATATATATATATATATACACACACTTTTTTTTTTTTTTTTTTTTGAGACGGAGTCTCATTCTGTTACCCAGGCTGGAGTGCAACGGCACAATTTTGGCTCACTGCAATCTCTGCCTCCCGAGTTCAAGTGATTCTCCTACCTCAGCCTCCTGAGTAGCTTGAAATTCAGGTGCCCACCGCCAAGACTGGCTAATTTTTGTATTTTTAGTAGAGACAGGGTTTCATCATACTGGCCAGGTTCGAACTCTTGACCTCCAGTGATCTGCCCACCTTGGCCGCCCAAAGTGCTGGGATTACAGGTGTGAGTCACCGCGCCCGGCCATATTTTTTAATTTTTAAAAGAACACACAGGTAAATATTTGTGTAATCTCAGGGATGGAGAGGGATCTTCTAAACATGATTCCAAAACTTAAATATGTAAAAAGAAATAATAAGACATTTTGTTAAAAAAAAAAAAAAAAAAAAAAAAGAAACTCGCCAGGCATGGTGACTCACGCCTGTAATCCCAGCACTTTGGGAGGCCAAGGCAGGCGGATCACAAGGTCAGGAGATCGAGACCATCCTGGCCAACACCGTGAAACCCCGTCTCTACTAAAAACATGAAAAATTAGCCAGGAGTGGTGGTGGGCACCTTGTAGTCCCAGCTACAAGAAAGGCTGAGGCAGGAGAATCGCTTGAGCCTGGGAGGTAGAGGTTGCAGTGAGCTGAAACCACGCCATTGCACTCCAGCCTGGACGACAGCAAGACTCCGTCTCAAAAAAATAAAAAAATTAAAAAACTCTAGGCTTGGCACAGTGGCTCACTCCTGTAATCCCAGCACTTGGGGAGGCCAAGTCTAGAGGATCACTTGAGGCCAGAGTTCAAGACCAGCCTGGGCAACACAGTGAGACCCATCTCAACAAAATTTAAAAAAAATTAATTAGCTGGACATGATGGCACACACCTGTGGTCCCAGCTACTTGGCAGGCTGAGGCAGGAGGATCACTTAATTAAGCCCGGGAGTTCAACGTAGCAGTGAGCTATGATCACACCACTGTACCCCAGCCTAGGTGACAGAGTGAGACCCTGCAACTATAAAAATAATTTTTAATAATAAACACTAAGTTAAAAGTACTACTAAAGAAAGGGACAAAGAGCAAACATAGAAAATTTTGCAACATGTAATAAAGGCTGCTATTCTTTCCACTACAGTTCTTTAAAAAACATTTTTAATAAAACCTTGATCACTAAACAGACATAAAACATCAATGTGCAATTCACAAAAGGAAAGATCAAACAGCCAGTAAGTATATGAAAACAAAACATATGTGCTTGCTTACAACCTCAAAAATCCAAGCAAAGACAATAACACAAAACCATTTTAACTGTCGAATTTTGAAAACCAGAGGCCGAGGCAGGAAGATCACTTGAGCCTGGGAGTTCGGGACCAGCCTGGAAAACACAGCAAGATCCTGTCTCTACAAAAATAAAAAATTAGATGGTGTGGTGGGGGATGCCTGTAGTCCCAGCTACTTGGGAGGCTGAGAAGGCACGATTGCTTCAGCCCAGGAGTTCAAGGCTGTCGTGAGCCATGACCACACCACTGTACTCCAGCCCGTGTGACACAGTGAGACCCTGTCTCTAAAACAAAAAATTTCAAAAAAACACCACCAATAGCAGACATTGGTGAGGATGTATAGAAATAAGTCCTCTTTTCATTGCTGCTAGAAGTGAAAATAGGAAAAAGCTTGAAGAAAGGTCTCCAAATTGTAGACCCGATTCCTCTTCTAAGAATTTGTCCAGCCAGGTGTGAACCATGCCTGTGATCCCAGAACTTTGGGAGGCTGAGGCAGGAGGATCACTTGAGGTCAAGTGTTCAAAACCAGCCTGACCAACACGGTGGAACTCCGTCTCTACTAAAAAAAAAATACAAAACCTGGCAGGCACCTGTAATTCCAGCTCCTCAGGAGGCTGAGGCAGGAGAATCACTTGAACCTGGGAGGTGGAGTTTGCAGTGAGCTGAGACCACACCACTGCACTCCAGCCTGGGTGACAGATTATGTCAAAAAAACAAAAAAAAACAGAATTTGTCCTTAAAAAAATACTTACACATGCGCCATATTTTTCAATAGTGAAATCGAAAACAACACATGGCACACCCATTTGTGGACTATGATGAATTCATTTAAAATGCTGAATGGCAAAAATCGCAATTACTTTTGCACTAACTTAATAATATAGAAACATTCACAGGATATTAAGTGAAAAAATAGTTCATATAGGAATGGATGCTGCAACCCCTTCAGATAATAAAGAAGGGAATACAGAGTAAAGACATACAACATCCATACAAATGCAGACCCTGGGACATTTTAGCCTGAAACTGTTATCAGTGATTATCTCTGGGGTCAGTGGGATTACGAGTGAATTTCATTTTCTTCTATTTGCTTATCTTTAAAAGTTTAACCACAAATCTTTTACGTATGCACTTAAAAGAATATTTTAGGCCGGGGGCAGTGGCTCGTGCCTGAAACACCAGCATTTTGGGAGGCCGAGATGGGAAGATGGGAGGATCGCTTGAGACCAGGAGTTCACGACCATCCTGTACAACAGCATAGTGAGACTCTGTTTCTACCAAAAATTTAGAAATCAGCTGGGCATGATGTCACGTGCGTGTAGTCCCAGCTATTCTGGAGGCTGAAGCAGGAGGATCACTTCAGCCCAGGAGTTCAAGGCTGCGGTGAACTATGATGGCACCACTGCACTCCAGCTTGGGTGACAGAGCAAGACTCTGCCTCTCAAAAGAAAAAGAAACAAATAAAGGAAAGGAAAGAATAAAAAGGAAAGGAAAGGAAGAAAGAAGGAAGGAAGGGAGGACGGAATGGAGGGAGGAATGGAGGGAGGGAGGGAGGGAGGGAGGGAAGGAAGGAAGGAAGGAAGGAAGGAAGGAAGGAAGGAAGGAAGGAAGGAAGGAAGGAAGGAAGGAAAGAGAGAAAGAAAGAGACAAAGAAGAAAGAGAGACAGAAAGAAAAAAAAGAAGGAAGGGAAGGGAGAGAGAAAGAAAAAAAAGAAAAAGGAAGGAAGGAAGGAGAGAAGGAAGAGAGGGAGGGAGGGGGGAGGGAGGAGAGGAGAGGGAAGGAGGAAGGGAGGGATGGAGAGGGAAGAGAGAAAGAAGAAAAGAAAAGGAAGGAAGGAAGGAAGGAAGGAAGGAAGGAAGGAAGGAAGGAAGGAAGGAAGGAAGGAAGGAAGGAAGGAAGGAGAGCAAAAACAAGACAGAAGCAGTTTTCTCCTGGGGAAATCCCTGTTAGGCTGGTGAGTCTTAGAAGACATCACCCCACAGGAGGATTTATTCCTAAACGTTTCTGCAAACGAACGCTGAGAGGATCTAGCGTTGCAGTTTGGTACCACAAGTGTTCCCACAACGCTGTCTGCTTTGCCGGGCCGGCCCACCAGAGAACTGATGGCAGCCAGCATCTGGCAGGATGAGACAGATGGGCTGCAAACACTGGAGACGGAACTGTGACCACAGAGCGAACTGGGCAGCTGCCACTCAGAGCAGAACCTATGTGGCACCTGGACAGACCTGGCCTAGGAAGTCCCCACAAGACTCAGAAAGGAGTGCGAGGCTGAGAGGAAAGAAAGGACTGAGGTTAGGGATTTGAGGGGAGCATTACTTCTAGCCTTTCCAGGAAAAAGGACTCAATGCCTCCCTCCAAGAGACACCAGCAGTGACACTGGCCCCAGAATTGGAGGCTCCAGCCCCGGTAAACAGAGGGAATCCAAAGAACATCCTTGCAACGGGTGAAAAAGGAAAGGCACGCATGCACTGGAAGTACAGAAAAAAAGAATGTCAAACTTTAGAACAGCCCACACTAGGAAAAATATTTCACTCTGTGCAATAGATCAAATTCTACTTCCCAGTGATTCGCAAAATAGTATGGGACCTGAGTGCTATTTCTGATGGAGCTTCTACGACTGCTCACAGGGACCCTTGTTCTCTGGCCTCACCTCCCTCTGTCAATAACCTGATCTGGAAACACTCAAATTCATAAGGAGCATCCCTATTTCAAAGGACCCTACAGTGAATTATTTGGTTTCAATGCAAATGACACTCAAGTCTTTTTTATTATTATTATTATTATACTTTATGTTCTAGGGTACATGTGCACAACATGCAGGTTTGTTACATATGTATACATGTGCCATGTTGGTGTGCTGCACCCATTAACTTGTCATTTACATCAGGTATGTCTCCTAATGCTATCCCTCTGGTGTGTGATGTTCCCCTTCCTGTGTCCAAGTGATCTCATTGTTCAATTCCCACCTATGAGTGAGAACATGCGGTGTTTGGTTTTCTGTTCTTGCGATAGTTTGCTGAGAATGGTGGTTTCCAGCTGCATCCATGTCCCTACAAAGGACATGAACTCATCCTTTTTTATGGCTGCATAGTATTCCATGGTGTATATGTGCCACATTTTCTTAATCCAGTCTGTCATTGATGGACATTTGGGTTGGTTCCAAGTCTTTGCTATTGGGAATAGTGCCACAATAAACATACGTGTGCATGTGTCTGTATAGCAGCATGATTTATAATCCTTTGGGTATATACCCAGTAATGGGATGGCTGGGTCAAATGGTATTTCTAGTTCTAGATTCCTTCTCAAGTCTTATACATCTGTTCAGATATTCTTAAAGGGCCCCTTTAAGAAACACCTCGATCTTACATTATTTTCTCTTCTGCTAATTCTCCGAATTTGAGGGACTGAAAGACGTCGTTTATTTAACACACTTCCATTCTTCTCCTACTACCAACCTCTCCATTAGTGTCTCAACTATTATCTCTCTCTTACACTGGAGCAAAAAAATCACAGAGCAAGGGACAGAAGACCAGGATTCCTTGCAGGGAGAACCACCTTGCAAACTAATACAAGCTTATTCTTTCCACATTGGTGTACAGGAGTTATGATCACGGAGGGCCAAATGTACAGCTAGCTCTCCACTGTATAGTTAATCCTCCAATTAAACTTCATTTTTCCTTTGAGACAGTGTCTTGCTCTATTACCCAGGCTGGAGTGCAGTGGTGCGATCATAGCTCACTGCAGCCTCAAACTCCTGGGTTCAAACACTCCTCCTGCCTCAGTCTCCTGAGTAGCTGAAACTATAGGCATGCACCACCATGCTTAGTTAATTTTATTTTTTATTTATTTATTTGTTATTTATTGTGCAGACAGGGCCTCACTATGTTGCCCAGACTGGTCTCAAACTCTTGGGCTCAACTAATCCCTCCACCTCAGCCTCTGGAGTAGCTGGGACTTCAGGCATGTGTTAGAATGGCTACTATTAAAAAGTCAAAAGAAAAAAAAAAAAAAAACAGATGTTGGCAAGGATTGGAGAAAAGGAATGTTTATACACTATTTGTGGGAATGTAAATTAGTACAACCTCTATAGAAAACTATATGGAGATTTCTCAAAGAACTGAAAATAGAACTACAAATTTGATCTAGCAATTCCACTACTGGGTATCTACCCAAAGAAAAAGAAATCATTTTATCAAAAAGAGATCTGCACCCATATGTTTATCCAAGAGCTATTCACAATAGCAAAGATAAAGAATCAACTTAAGTGTCCATCAGTGGAGGACTGGATAAAGAAAATGTGGTATAGACATATGTATACTCTATTAGTTCATTTTCACACTGCTGATAAACACATACCCGAGACTGTACAATTTACAAAAGAAAGAGGTCAGGAGTTCAAGACCAGCCTGGCCAACATGGCAAAACCCCATCTCTACTAAAAATACAAAAATTTCCCGGGCATGGTGACATGCACCTGTAATCCCAGCTACTCGGGAGCCTGAGGCAGGAGAATTGCCTGAACCCGGGAGGCGGAGGTTGCAGTGAGCCAAGCAATGGACTCACAGTTCCACATGGCTAGGGAGGCCTCACAATTATGGCTGTGGGCAAGCAGGAGCAAGTCACATCTTACATGAATGGCGGCAGGCAGAGAGAGCTTGTTCAGGGAAACTCCCTCTTTTAAAACCAGGATATCTCGTGAGACTTATTTGCTATCATGAGAACAGCATGGGAAAGAGTCAATTACCCCATGATTCAATTACCTCCCACTGGGTCCATCCCACAACATGTGGGAATTCAAGATGAGATTTGGGTGGGGACAGAGCCCAACCATATCATATACACGTCTACACAATGGAATACTACTTAGCCATGAAAAAGAATGCAGCAGCACCAGAAATGGAGCAGGAGCCCATTATCTTTAAGCGAAATAAGTCAGAAAACTATTTGGTTTCCAAGCTATGTGCAATATACTATGTTAACAAATACACATATTTTTTAATTTTTACAAGAACACAGAGGTAAATCTGTGGTCAGGCTGGGGTGAGGTGTCCACTGAAGGCAAGGCAGGTGGGCCTTGGGAGCTAAATAATGTGTACACACGGACATAGAGAGTGGGAACATAGACACTGGAGACTCAGAAAGGTAGGAGGGTGGGAGGGGATGAGAGATGAGAAATTACTTAATGGATACAATGTACACTATTCGGGTGATAGTTACACTAACAGCCCAGACTTCACCACTAGGCACAGCCTGGCCAACATGGTGAAACCCAGACTCTACTAAAAATACAAAAACAAACTAGCCGGGTGTGAGACAGGAGAATCACTTGAACCCAGGAGGCAGAGGTTGCAACGAGCTGAGATCGCACCATTGCACTCCAGCCTGGGCAACGGATAGAGATGACACAGCGAGACTCCATCTCATAAAAAAAACAAAGAGTGGACTGTGGTCCTCTAAAAATCAAGCTGTAATACTAGGCAAGCAGGAAGACAGGGAGGGCCAAGATCAAGTCAAGCCGCTGACCAGGGCAGTGAGCAAGGCCTAGACCCCAGCCTATGACCTTGCAAAAGGGTAGAGCAATCCAGTACCATTCAGGCAAGGGTAGTCCCAGGAAATCCAGGTCAGTGAGTCCAGCCTGAAGTGAGGGAGGACTTGGGTAGCTCTATCTGTTCCCCAGGTGCACATGCTCCAGGAGTGGCTCCTATTGGGGAAGCAAGAATGAGGTAACGAGTTTCAGGATAGAGTCAGCGAAGTGCCACGGTCCTGAGACCTAGGACGACATAAACAAAGAAGTACTCTGCAGATACCTGTACAACAACTTCAGCAATCAGAATTACAGAGGCAGCTGGAAGTGGTGGCTCATGCCTGTAATCCCAACATTTTGGGAGGCTGAGGCGACCAGATCAATTGAGGTCAGGAGTTCAAGACCAGCCTGGCCAACATGGCGAAACCCCATCTCTACTAAAAATACAAAAATTACCCAGGCATGGTGGCATGCACCTGTAATCCCAGCTACTCGGGAGCCTGAGGCAGAAGAAATGCTTCAACCTGGGAGGCGGAGGTTGCAGTGAGCCAAGATCACGCCACTGCACTCTAGCCTGGGCGACAGAGCAAGACTCCATCTCAAAAAAAAAAAAAGAATCACAGAGGCAGCCTAACCTAGCAGGTTAAGAGCATGGCTTTTAAAGTTATGAGTCCAACCTCACTAGTCCATAGCTGTGTGACTTTCAGCCAGGTACTTAACTTCTGTGGGGTTAGGTGCCCTCATCCATAAAAATGTTATTGAAAGGATTAAATGAGTTAACCTATGCCAAGTGCTTAGAAAGCAGCACTTATATAACCATTAGCTGTAATTATGCTGCCTCAATCTTTATGCTCACTTTCAGGTGCCCCCTAAGACTTCACGTATTCAATTTAAACACTTGATCTTCTGGGACAAAATGCACACACCCTGAAAAAGCACCGTCTGTTTGAGTCCTTGAGTTTCGCATTTATTGTCTTCATCTCAAGGCAGCTCACAAAGCACAAAGAGCCGGGCAGGAAACCGTCCCTGTCGACACTGACATGCTGAGACAGGTGACTTGGGTTGAGAAGGCAGGCAAAAAGGATTCAATGAAATAAACTTATTAGTCATCACGCGCTGAGCACATCACGGCTGGCTGATAAATGCTGAGAGCGTCAATTATGAACTATTCTTACGAGCTGAATATATTCACCACAACACCAAGAAATCTATAGGTTGCAAGCATTCTCTATGGTTTCAACGACAGAAGACAATATTTTGGGAGAAAATGGTAAACGTAATTGTTTTGCGTGAAGTGCGGCAGCCTACGTCGACATCCCACCTGGAAGCAAGCTGTTGGACATCTGTCAAGGTGTCAACTCCAACTGCAGAAGCAAAGAACTTCATCAAGCTTCTGTGGAGTTAACTAAAGTTGGTGAGGTGCCTGGAGGGAGGGGACGGAAAATCGCAGGTGTAACTAACTGTGACATCGCCAGAGTCACAGGTGCCTTTAACGTGACTATACCCGCAGTCTTTCTGGATAGCTCTGTCTCCTGATTCTCCCGTACCAAGAACAGCACAAAGCGTCATCTCTCTTGGCATCTCCCTGCCGCGTCTGTCCTCCTGAGCAGCCCTGTCCTAACGGTCTGTGACTCTAAACAAATCACCCTGGGTCCCAGCTTCCTCCACCACCAAACAGTGGTTTAGACCAGCAGTCCCCAACATTTTTGGCACCAAGGACCAGTTTTGTGGAAGAAGACAATTTTTCCATGGACGGGGGGCAGGAGGGGATGGTTTTGGGATGATTCAAGCACATTCCATTTATCGTGCACTTTAGTTCTATTATTATTAGATTCTAATATATAATAAATAATTCTACAACTCATCATCATGTAGAATCAGTGGGAGTCCTGAGCTTATTTTTCTGCAACTAGACAGTCCCATCTGGGGGTGATGGGAGACAGTGACAGATCATCAGGCATTAGACTCTCATAAGGAGCCCACGATCCCGCGCATGCGCTGTTCACAATAGGGTTCCTATGCAAATAGGGTTCCTATGCAAATAGGGTTCCTATGCAAATCTAACACTGCCGCTGATCTGACAGGAGGCAGAGCTCAGGTGGCAATGTGCATGATGGGGAGCGGCTGTAAATACAGATGAAACGTCACTCCCTTGCCCCCCCCCTCTCACCTCCTGTTCGCTCCCTGGCCCACCTCTCACCTCTGGCTGTATAGCCTGGTGCCTAACAGGCCACGGACCAGTCAGTATCCATCCACCGCCAAGGGGTTGGAGATCCCTTGTTTAGAGTAGATAATTCCTAAGTTCCTTTCCGTTTCTCCAAGCCTCCAATTCTGACTCTAATTCTGACCAGGAGTGAAATAAGCCAGGCACAGAAAGACACACTTTGCATGTTCCCACCTATTTGTGGGAGCTGAAAATTAAAACAATTGAACTCATGGAGATAGAGAGTAGAAGAATGGTTTCCAGAGGCTGGGAAGGGTAGTGGGGGAATGTGGGAGATGTGGGGATGGTTAATGGGTACAAACAAATAGAAAGAATGAGTAAGACCTAGTACTTACTAGCATAACAGGGTAACTACAGTCAAAAATAATTTAATTTTAAATTTAAAAATAACTAAACGGGTGTAATTGGATTGTTCATAACACAAGGGATAAATGCTTGAGGGGATGGATAGCCCACTGACCCTGATGTCATTATTACGTACTGCATGCCTGTATCAAAATATCTCATGTACCCTATAAATATGTACCCACAAAAATCAAAAATTTTTTTAAATAAATAAATACCCTGGTGGAGTGGGAACAGAAAAAGGAGAGGAGAGGAGAGGTGAGATGAGGGGAGGGGAGGAAGGGGAGGGAAGGGGAGGGGAGGGGAGGGGGGAGGGGATGGGAGGGGGGAGGGGAGAGGAGGGAGGGGACAAGGGAAGGGAGGGGGAGGGGAGGAGAGAGGAGAGGGGAGGGGAGGGGAGAGGGGAAGGGAGGCGGAGGGGAGGAGAGGGGAGGAGAGAGGAGAGGGGAGGGGAGGGGAGGGGAGCGGGGAAGGGAGGGGGGAGGGGAGAGGAGGGAGGGGACAAGGGAAGGGAGGGGGAGGGGAGGAGAGAGGAGAGGGGAGGGGAGGGGAGGGGAGAGGGGAAGGGAGGGGAGAGGGGAGGGGAGGGGAGGGGAGGGGAGAGGGGAGGGGAGGGGAGAGGGGAGGGGAGGGGAGGGGAGAGGGGAGGGCAGAGGGGAGGGCAGAGGCAGAGGGGAGAAGGGAAGGCAGGCAAATAAACAAATTTGTAATTCAAACCACAAAAAAAAAAAAAAAAAAAAATCCTGACCAGGGACAGGAGAATGTGCTAAATCTTGAAGGATAAGTAAGTTTCATCCTGACAACTGGTTCTGAGAAGGACCCTGTAGAGAGGACTCGGATGGTGCTATGAGCCTTTGCAGTGAGTCTGTCTTGGTCTGAGGGGTGGGAAAGGCAGGGTCCTCAGTCCTTTGTTCTCTAACCCTGCCCTGGATGAACCCATGCTGCCAGGCATCTCATGAAAAGGTAGTGATTCCGGAAGCCCTTCATGTGAAGCTAAGGACATCAGGAAAACGCTTCTCTGAACTAGCATGTTAGTATTTCCACTGGGGTCCACCCAATAGCAGTGGTGGCTGCAGCTTGTTAGAAATGCCTGCTCCATGGACAATTGCCTGAGGGCAGGAGTTTGAGACCAGCCTGGCCAACATGGTGAAATCCCGCCTGTACTAAAAATATTTTAAAAATCAGCTGAGCACGGTGGTGGGCGCCTGTAATCCCAACTACTTGGGAGGCCAAGGCAGGGGAATAGCTTGAACCTGGGAGGTGGAGGTTGCAGTGAGGTGAGATCACGCCACTGCACTCCAGCCTGGGTGACAGAGCGAGACTCCATCTCAAAAAAATAATAATAATAAAGAAAGAAAGAAAAGAAAGAGAAAAAGAAAAAGAAAAAAAAGAAAGAAAAGAGATATCTTCCCCGAACTCAACAATCATAATTTGCAGTTTAGGCTGAGCACAGTGGCTCGTGCCTGTAATCCCGGCACTTTGGGAGGCTGAGGTGAGTGGACTGCTTGAGTCCAAGACTTTGAGACCAGCCTGGGAAACATAGTGAAACCCCATCTCTACAAAAAACACAAAAATTATCCAGGTGCCGTGGCACACATCTATAGTCCCAGCTACTTGGGAGGCTGAGGCAGGAGGATCACTTAAGCCCAGGAGGTTGAGGCTGCGCCACTGCACTCCAGCCTGGGTGACAGAGTGAGACTCTGGGTTGTTTTGTTTTGTTTTTTTAAATGCAGTTCCACAAGATCCCCTGGTTGGCACATCCCTTGGAGAAATGGTGTGCGAGAGCCCTGCTTCTCAAAGTTGGCTGTACAGTGGAATCACCACCGCCTCCCAGGCCCCAGGAGATTCCTAGGATGTGATTAGAGCACTGGAACTTTTTAAAGCCTCCCCAGAGAATTTTAATGTGCAGCAAAGTTTAAGAACCACTGAATTAAAATCTCTGCTTCAGATTCTAGCACTCACATCCAAGATCTGGAGGGATTTCACCTCCTCCAGAAAGGTCTGTTTCCTGAAAAAGCATCACTGATAACCATCCTTTTCCAAGACCACAGCAGGGTCATCCCATCTCTGGAGTTATCATTTACGATGGGGTCACTGTCCCAACCATGCCTGCCTCTTGCATTTACCTTCCCTCCTAATATTATTCCCCAGTAACCTCCAAAAGCTTTCCCTGGGAGTGGAAAGCTCACTTTCAGCTCTGGCTCTCTTTTTCCCTCCTCTTTAATGATGTGAATTTTTTTTTTTTTTTTTTTCCTCAAGACAGTCTCACTCTGTTGCCTAGCCTGGAGTGCAATGGGGCAATCACAACTCACTGCAACTTCTGCCTCCCAGGTTCAAGTGATTCTCCTGCCTCAGCCTCCCGAGTAGCTGGAACTACAGATGCATACCACCACACCCGGCTAACTTTTGTATTTTTTTGGTAGAGACAGGGTTTCACCATGTTGGCCAGGCTGGTCTTGAACTCTTGACCTCACGTGATCCACCCGCTCCCAAAGAGCTGGGATTACAGGCATGAGCCGCTGCTTCCAGTCTCAATGTGATTTTTCCCCGTTGCCTACTGCCCTCTGAGGATTGCAAGGAGTTCTGGCTGGGTTTTTGGAAGCTCAGCAGAAGCATTTATCTCTTTGGGTGTCGAGAATTAGAGAATTTCGGTGTTTATTTAAAGATTGCTGGGTGCAGTCGCTCCTACCGATAATCCCAGCACTTTGGGAGGCCAAGGCAGGAGGACTGCTTAAGGCCAGGAGTTCGAGACCAGCCTGAGCAACATGGTGAAACTCTGTCTCTACAAAAAAATTAAGAGTTAGCTGGGCTTGTTGGCTAACTTTGGTCCCAGCTACTCAGGAAGCTGAGGTGGGAGGATCATGTGAGCCCAGGAAGCTGAGGCTGCAGCGAGCCATGATTGTGACTGTGCACTCCAGCCTGGGTGACAGAGACTCTGTCTCTGAACCAATAAATGAAAATAATGCTGTCTGGGAGCAGTGGCTCATGCCTGTAATCCCAGCACTTTGGGAGGCCGAGGAGGGTGGATCACCTGAGGTCAAGACTTCAAGACCAGCCTGGCCAACATGGGGAAACCCTGTCTCTACTAAAAACACAAAACTGAGCCCGGTGTGGTGGTAAGCACCGGTAATACCAGCTACTTGGGAGGCTGAGGCACAAGAATCACTTGAACCTGGGAGGCAGAGGTTGCAGTGAGCCGAGATCACACCATTGCACGCCAGCCTGGGCAACGAGAGGGAAACTCCGTCTCAAAAATAAATAAATAAAACACGAGCGAAACTCTGTCTCAAAAATAAATAAAATAAAATAAAAACAATACAGGAACCAAGTCAGTTAGTTGCCTAGGTAACTAACTTGAGGCTTGGGTCTTGGCAGGAAAAGAAAACCACCCATCTGAGCTGAGGGCAGATGACCTACTGGTGACCTTCTACCACTAAGTGAGCCATGGAGGGAACGGATTGATGGCAACCCACAAAACAGGTTTAAAAATGCAATAACCTCGCAGAGATCTCTCTGCCGCTTGACATCTGGGCAAAAAGTGTAATTGAACTGTTTTTGGAGGGCTTTTGTGGGAGACAGGGTCTTGTTCTGTCACCCAGGCTGGAATGCAGTGGCACAATCTTGGCTCACTGCAACCTCTACCACTGCAACCTCCACCACTGCAACCTCCACCTCCTGGGTTCAAGCGACTCTCCTGCTTCAGCCTCCTGAGTGGCTGGAATTACTGGCGCCTACCACCACGCCTGGCTAAATTTTGTATTTTTTAGTAGAGACGCAGTTTCGCCATGTTGGTCGGGCTGGTCTCGAACTCCTGGCCTCACGTGGTCTGCCTGCCTGGGCCTCCCAAAGTGCTGGGATTACAGGCGTGAGCCATCGTGCCCGGCCTTGATTTAACTATTGAAAATGGTTTCACAAACTCAGATCCTGATCGTCCTTGCACAACAGTTGTTTGTCTTGGATAGGCACAGAGAGGATGGAGGCTTTAGCTAGTGGATTACATACCTCTGGGTTTCCAAGTACTAAACCATGACCCTGTGCAATATCTCTGTGGCCTGGCTACATCTCTGTTTCTTCATCTGTAGAATGGGAGAAATAAAATAAACGACACCTACTAAGCACTAAGCTAGTTTGCCTGCTGAGATGGAGTATGTGTTTATGTGTATGCATATGAAATGAATCATCAACCACAGATCAGATTAAAAAGCAGAGCAACTGGTTTTCCGAAGCAGCAGTAGGAATGCTGGAGGCTGAGACGCCACATCAGTGTTCGGTACAGATGTTTGAGGTTTTCTTACCAGGCTATAAAAATGTTTACACAGTAATTAGGCCTGTTATCAGTACACAAACAGATTACACTTTACAGAATGAATGAACGGTTCAAAAACCCTCTCGGTTTTCATGAGGTTCGGAGCATTTTCCTAATTCTTGGGTTTACGAAAATAAATTCGGTTTCCAATAACACGAAGCCACGGCTGAGTGTAGGGGAAAGGGATCTGGGGTGTGAAATGAACTCTGACAGCGCACATGTCACTCAATCTCTCTGACTGAGTCTCCCCATCTGTAAAAGCTAACCAAGATTCCTCTCCTCCTTTAATTCCACGGTTCTATTACTTTGCAGTCAATGTCTTCTAAACACATATTCATTCTCTTCACCACAAAAGGATATGTTTAATTAATGACTTTTTTTAAGGTAGTAATTCTGCTGAATCACATAATGAGACTCCGATCCAACACTATTCAGTCATATTGAGACTGAGTTTGTGGCAGTTAATTCCTGACACTGAAGCCCCCACGTCCAGTCTATAGGATGAGACCACAAGGTCGACTTGGGCTTTATGTGGATGCCCAGCTCTTCCAGAACACATCAATAGTTCTGAGTAACACTTGATTGAGGCTGGGTGCAGCGGCTCACGCCTGTAATCCCAGCACTTTGGGAGGCTGAGGTGGGAGAATCACTTGAGGTCAGGAGTTCAAGACCAGCCTGGCCAGTATGGTGAAACCCCGTCTCTACTAAAAATACAAAAACTAGTCAGGTGTGGTGGCACGCGCCTGTAGTCCCAGCTACTCAGGAGGCTGAGGCAAGAGAATCGCTTGAACCCAGCAGGCGGAGGTTGCAGTGAGCCAAGATCACACCACTATACTCCAGCCTGGGCAACAGAGCAAGACCCTGTCTCAAAAATAGATAAATAAATAAATAAATAAACACTTCATTGAATGTTTTTCTTCTCCTGTTTTCAAGGAATAATACTTAGTTGTAACAAATATGACACCAAAATAATTAGCCAAGCTGTCGAATTTGCACTTCTAAATTTTCCTGTTGCCTAACTTTTGATAACGAAAAAGTGCAAACAATTTGTAATCGTGATACAAACTTTTGGGATCCAGTACAAAAGCAGTAATGTTTAAATGTTCAGAAATGAGCTTGTAATGAATATTTAATTGCTCTATTCTTTATAAGTATAAATTATGCTTTCAGTAACACTCTGAATACTAAAAAGGCAAGGTTCGGTTCTTCCTAGCTATGTGTTCAAATTTCCCAGTAATTTGTTTCAAAAGGGGAAAAAAAGGTCATCTTGGTTTCAATCTCTGTGAGAAGGAACTTAGAGAGTAATTTAGAAGTAAGGTAACTCCTTACAGGAATATCCCGAATTCAACAAAATTTAGATGTGTGTATTTGAAATGCATAGAAAAAAATCTAACAATATATGTACTTGAAATGTCAATGGTATTGAGAATGAGAGTGAAGAAAGATGCCTTCCATGTTCTCTGTAACATTTCTCTATAGCTTTTAATTTCTTTTTTTAAAAGAATGTTTAATTTCATCACTAAAAAATGTCTTAAGCACAAAACAGAGCCACTCATTGGGCACCTTTGTCAAAACAAGTGATATAGTTTGGCTGTGTCCCCACCCAAATCTCATCTCGAATTGCAATAATCCCCATGTGTCAAGGGTGGGGCCAGGTGGAGATAACTGAATCATGGGGGTGGTTTCCCCCACACTGTTCTCGTGGTAGTGAATAAGTCTCACGAGATTTCATGGTTTTATAAATGGGAGCTCTCCCACACAAGCTCTTTCCTGCCGTTGTGGAAGACATCCTCTTGCTCTCCCTTCATCTTCCGCCATGATTGGGAGGACTCCCAGCCATGTGGTACTGTGAGTGCACTAAACCTCTTTCCTTTATAAATTACCCAGTCTCAGGTATGTCTTTATTAGCAGTGTGAGAACAGACTAATACAATGAGCATCCTGTCTTCTGTCCCAACCAGGACCGTGGGTTTTTGAGATTAAAATTCCCAAAATAAGATGGTAGGGGAAAGTGTTTAGTAGATTACAGTCTCCCAACACTCTATTCAAGGCACTGGTGATCATCGGTGTCTACATTTTATTTATTTACTTTTTTTGAGACAGAGTCTCGCTCTGTCGCCCAGGCTGGAGTGCACTGGCACAATCTCAGCTCACTGCAACCTCCACCTCCTGGGTTCAAGCAATTCTCCTGCCTCAGCCTTCCAAGGAACTGGGATTACAGGCACCCGCCACCACGCCTGGCTAGATTTTTATATTTTTAGTAAAGACAGGGTTTCGCCAGGCTGGCCAGGCTAGTCTTGAACTCGTGACCTCAGCTGATCCAACCATCTCGGCCTCCCAAAGTGCTGGGATTATAGGCGTGAGCCACTGCACCCGGCCCGGTGTCTACATTTTAAAACAAATATTTTTCCGATTATAAAAGAAATGTGTGTTCATTTGCAAAACCATAAAATCATTCATAATGCCAACAGCTTTGGACAAGCATTGTTAACATTTTTGGTCCATTTATTTCCATTGTTCTTCTGTACCACGTTTTTAAACAAAACTGAAATCATACTATGATTGCGGTTTTGTTTGTATCCACACTTAACTGGTACGTTAGAAATCACCAAATTAAGGTCACCAAAGCATTTTCTCTCCATCTGTTACTCCTAAACACTGCATTTTATTTCACATTCTGATGGATAGAGACTCACTTTATTGTACCACGGTAGTGCAGGCAGAATGGACAGCTGGAGACAGGATGATCTTTGGAAAATATAGACTAAGTCACATCATTCACCTGTTTAAAACCCCTCTGTGGCTTCTACTGAACTCAGTATCAAACCCAAACTCCACAGGATGACCCTATATGAGCTAGCCCCCATCTCTCTGAACTCATCTCCCGCCACACCAGTCTCCTTCCTTCTCCTCTAAATGAGCCCAGTTCATTCCTGCTTTGAGACTTTTGCACTGGCTGTTCCCACACCCTGGAAGTTCTTCCACAGATATTTCCCCACCTTATCCCTTCATGTCATTCTGGTGTCAGTCTAAATAGAGCTCATCATTGAGATCTTTCTTGGTTGGGCTCCGTGGCTCATGCCCATAATCCCAGCACTTTGGGAGGCCGATGCAGGTGGATCACTTGAGGTCAGGAGTTTGAGACCAGCCTGGCCAACATGGTGAGACCCCATCTCTACTGAAAATACAAAAATTAGCTGGGCATGGTGCCACACACCTGTAATTCCAGCTATTCAGGAGACTGAGACAGGAGAATCACTTGAACCCAGGAGGCGGAGCTTGCAGTGAACCGAGATCACGCCACTGCACTCTAGCCTGGGCGACAGAGCAAGACTCCATCTCAAAAACTAAATAAATAAATATAAATAAATAAAAACACAAAAATTAGTTCAGGTGCAGTGGCTTATGCCTGTAATCCCAGAACTTTGGGAGGCTGAGGTAGGCGGATCACCTGAGGTCAGGAGTTCAAGACCATACTGGCCAACATGGTGAAACCCTGTCTCTACTAAAAATACAAAAATTAGCTGGACATGGTGGCAGGCACTTGTAATCCCAGCTACTCGGGATGCTGAGGCAGGAGAATCGCTTGAACCTGAGAGGCGGAAGTTGCAGTGAGTTGCGATCACGCCACTGCACTCCAGCCTGGGTGACACAGTGAGACTCCGTCTCAAAAAATAATAATAATAATACAAAAATTAGCTGGGCGTGGTGGTACATGCCTGTAATCCTAGCTGCCGTGGAGACTGAGGCAGAAGGATCACTTGAACGCGGGAGGCAGAGGCTGCAGTGAACCAAGACCGCACCACTGCACTCCAGCCTGGGCAACAGAGCAAGACTATCTCAAAAAATAAAAAAAGAGGGAGAGACCTTTGTTGGCCATCCAATCTGAAGTAGCCCTTGCATCTGTCTCAATTATATCCTCTTATTTTATTTCTATATTTTTTATTGTGTCTTACACCACTAGACAATAAGGGTACCATCTCTGTCTGACAAATTCATCATTTTCCCCAGTACCTGAACCAGAGATGCTCAATACATACTGGTTGGATGAATGAAAGCATTTTCAAAGAATCCAGATTTGTGGTGTGTGAGATAAAGTAACCTACTTAAATAGGTCTTATTCACAGCAGCACAGTCCCTTAATGAGGCTTTTTAAAATAGATTGTCACCCTCTCCGATAACCTGGTCATGGAGAGCTGCCCACAGCCCTGACAGTGGGAAAGTAAACCAGTTATTTAGTCTTGTTCAGACTTCAGTTCTGCTTCTCTACCCTGTTACCTAAACCAGAAACCCAGTGGTAACACCTTCCCTTTCTCCCACTTCCCCAGCAATTAATAAGTCCTGCCAATTTTCCCTCTTATGGAAGACAAGCTCAATATCACTGTCACTGTCTTTTAGCAGAATCATTCCAGTTTCCTTTCAGAAAACACTCTCCCAGCCAGGCGCAGTGGCTCACGCCTGTAATCCCAGCACTTTGGGAGGCCGAGGCAGGTAGATTACCTGAAGTCAGGAGTTTGAGACCAGCCTGGCCAATGTGGTGAAACCCCATCTCTACTAAAAATACAAAAATTAGCTGGGCATGGTGGCAGGAGCCCATAATCCCAGCTACTCGGGAGGCAGAGGTTGCAGTAAGCCAAGATCACACCACTGTACTGCAGCCTGGGCAACAGAGTGAGACTCCATCAAAAAAAAAAAAAAAAAGAAAGAAAGAAAGAAAGAAAAGAAAACAATCTGTCCCAATCTCAGTGACTTTTCAGAAACCTAACCCTAGATATAGGAACCCAAACCTATGCCAATCGGATATGTCCTGTGAGCATCTTGAATACAGCAGAATGATACAATAACAACAATGGAGGACAGATGAGCCCAAAATTGGGGCTTAGCCTGGGAGGGTTCTTGGCTTTGCCCAGGAAAGAATTCAAGGGCAAGCCATGGGTGTGAGACAGCAACTTTTTTTTTCTAATAGTCACAGAATATCTATTTATTTATTTACTTATTCACTTTTTTTCCAACTTTTATCTTTTTTTTTTCCAACCTGTATCTTAAGTTCAGGGTTACATGTGCAGGTTTGTTACATAGGTAAATGTGTATGTACCATGGTCATTTTCTGCACAGATCATCCCATCACGCAGGTATTAAGCCTAGAATCCACCAGCTATTCTTTCTGATGCTCTCCCTCCTCGCACCCTCCACCCTCTAACAGGCCCCAGTGTGTGTTTGTGTGTGTGTGTGTGTGTGTCCCCATGTGTCCATATGTTCTCATCACTTAGCTTCCACTTGTAAGTGAGAACATGTGGTATTTGATTTTCAGTTCCTGCATTTGCTAAGGATAATGGCCTCCAGCTCCATCCATGTCCCTGAAAAGGCTATGATCTCATTCCTTTTTATGGCTGCATAGTATTCCATGGTGTATATGTACCACATTTTCCTTAGCCAATCTATCATTGAGGGGCATGTAGGATGATTCCATGTCTTTGCTATTGTCAATGGGAGACAGCAACTTTTATTGAAGCAGCAGTGTACAGCAGCAGCAGAGATACTCCTTGTACAGCAGGGCTATTCCCTAGGCAGTATGTGCAGGGTAGCACCCCAGTGCTGCAGTCATATTTATACCCAGTTTTAGTCATATCCAAATTAAGGACAGTTTATGTAGAAATTTCTAGAAATAGGGTGGTAACTTCTGAGTGGTTGGGTCATTGCCATGGAAAGGGGTAATAACTTCCAGTTGTTGCCATGGCAATGGTAAACTGACATAGCGCATGTGTGGGTGTGTCTTATGGAGAGCTGCTTGCCCCCCAGCCTTGTTTTAGCTGGTCCTCAATTTGGTCCAGCTAATTGGACCAAATTGAGCCCCACCTCTAGAGTTGAGTCCCACCTCCTACCTCAATAATAATAGAAAAGGTTGGTGATCATTTACTTCCATAGCATCTGCTGGAAGAGACCATAAGTCAATTCCTGCCACCGAGATCCCCTGCACTGCCTAATTCCTGTCTATTCCATGCCTGATTCTTTAGGGATGCTCTTAATCCTGTGAGTTTCCATCAATATTTCTGAGGCAATCTTTGTTGACGTTGTTAGCCAGACTTAGTTTCTGTTACTTGCAACCCAAGGATCCTAGCTGACAATTCTCCTGTTTGCTGAATCCATCCCATCTTCTCCATCCTCCCCACCATGGCCTCATCAGCCTTGCCTGGCTTTCCGAGCCAGCTTCCTCCCTGGTATCCGTGTTTCTGGTCTTCTCAGTGCCAAATTCATTCACCACGACGTCTCCAGCCAAAAGTGACCATGCCACCCTAATGGAGAAATGCTGAGTCCCTGGTCCTGACCAAAGGCCCCCATCTATCATTCTGGTCATTTCTTTTGTACCTCCCTGTCTCAACCTTTAAGCACCAAGAACTCCAAACTACCAGCTGCTTCCTCATATTCTCCACATGTGTTCTAATCTCTCGTCCTTTCCCACCCTTTCCTCTGCACTGGAATACCCATGAAAAGCTAACCACGTCCTAATCATCCTGTAAACTCAGCTCAGACATCACCTCCACCCTTGCCTAGCTACCATCCACCTCTGCTCACAAATGTGCAACCCTAACACGTGGTCTGCCCTCCCCACTAATCTGTGAATTTTTTGATGACAGGCACTGTGTCATCTTTGTCTATCTGTACCACATAATAGGCACTGAATAAATGCTTGTTGAATGTTAAATGATTAAAAACATAATTCACATTGAAAAACCCTAGGTTGGATGCAACAATGGTGTTTTCCTTTTCCTCCTTCCGAACCACATTTGGAATTATCCTCAAATTGAGCGTTCTGAGAAATCTGCCAATGCTCTGCTAATCTTGAAGGATGGTTTCATAGCTTAGGAGTCAGAACTCACACTATTTTAACAAGCATCAGAGGCTGTTGCTGGTTGCACTGCCTAATGGTTCTCAATCGTGAAAGGACATTTCAGACACTCTGACTACACCAGCTGAAGCCCCAAGTGAAGGGCTAAGGTGCCACTCAGTCTATACCAACATGAGTACAGAAAGGGAATATGCAAAAAAAAAAAAAAAAAGCTTATCATCAATCATCAAACCAGTACAGGCACACGTGACAAGGGAAGGGCTTTGCTGTGGGATTCTCCTTCCTCCCCAAACCAACTGCACAAGACACAGCTCCTCCTGTGCCTTAGTTTCCTCACCAGGAATGAGGAATGAGATGCTGACCTAGATTCATTCAACGAACATAGACAGGGCACCCACTCTGTGTCTGACTCTAAACAAATTACTGCAGGTCAAAGATTCCCAAAATACTTTTCCTATCCTAAGGAAGCAGTGTGGAAAGTGCCACACACATAGGATCGAATCCCGGTCTGTTAGCCTCAAACCGTAACGCTGCTTCTGACCTGCAAGCTTCACAGCCCCAGGAAAAGTGATTTCAATTCCCTTCGCAGCAGTTTCCAAACAGGAAAAATGAGGATGACATGAGCTCAAAGGTGTGAAAGGGTCTGGCACACAAGTAGGGTCTCAGAAATCTGAATTAAGAGGGTCTCCGAAGGCTTTAAACGTCCAAAGTTCTATCAATCGGAATTTCTCTCGTAATGAGAACTAGTGCCCCCTTCTGACAACCAGCGAGCACTGCATAGGCTGTCAGTATAAGAATGTGGTAAAAGACACCACTGCACACACCACAACAGGAGGAAGGGCCTGCCACAGATACCCCACCTTGGCTGGTGACCCTCCCAAGGCCAGTTGCTATGAAAAAGAAATGTATAAATGAGATCCTTGCCCTGCCCAATATTTATGGAGGGATCAGAAGCTACCCACTGGGGAGATAAATGTAAAATTCAAAAGTGATTGGTTCTCATCCACCCCTCACCCTGTAACCCCCTCCCCTTACAGAGGAAAGGGCATCACGTGTGTCGGTCAAGCCTTGCCCATCCCTTTCTCAACAGAACCAGCTGAATTAAATTATTTTCTTGCCAAAAAGCCCTTAACCTGCACCCTAGCCGAAGGCCTGATGACTGGCAATAGTTGCTTTCAGAGTTCAGGGAAAGGTGACATCTTGGTGAACAATTCTAAGAGGATTTAGCTCTCCTCCAATAAAATATCATGAGGATTGGATTTCCAAAGAGTTTTGTTTTCATTACTCCACTTGGATACACCCAGTAACCAACTTCACTGTGGTAGAACAGTTTCTCAGTAAACAGCTCCATGCAGCTATTGCCATGAAAAACCCACACGTCTGCAGTGAAGTCAAAAAACAGAGCCACTCCACTGATCTTCCACCAGGGCAGGCTGCTCTGGAAACACAGCGCAGGGCATCCTTGGGGCTTTGGTAGAAGACCCCACTGATTGCCTGAGAAACTAGCAAAGTTATGCAGTTCCTGGAGCCCAGGAATGAATCCTAAACTGGGCGTGGTGACAGAACCACAAGGCTGAGAGGTCTGAGGTGACACCTGGACATCAGTACAGGTAGCAGATAAAAATCAAGACTCCACATTCTTCTTCTTCTAACACCTCCTCCCACCCCACAAAAATGAAATAAAACCACGAACAAGCCAAGGAGGAGAGGTGGAATCAGGCTCCTAGGAAAAACACGTCCTGTTCTAGCCTCAAGACAATTTCACACCAAATGGCTTTAAATTCCTTTCCAAAGCTTTGATGCCCGAATTGAAAAATAATTTCCCTTTTTGAGCAAAAGTCAGCAGTTAAAGAAGCAGAACCTGAAAATCCTAGGAGCTCATGAGTTCTCCTATGTGCACAAATGTTGCGTGTGTCTGAACACGCAGCGCAGAGATCTACCCATTCTTTCTGGGAAGGTCATCCCAACTCTGTCGCAGAGGCTACTGTGGGTCACTCTAGAATGTAGTTATTATCACCACTAAACAGACTTCCCAGCCACACACAGCCGGCGCTAAGCGGCTATTCCGTGAGCCCAAGAAAGTCTCCTTTTTTTTTTTTGCAGAAAACCGGCTCAGGGCCTGGGGATGGCTGGCGCCCCAGTCTTGGCACTCAGGGAACTGCAGGCACCGCTTCACCCGGGAGCTAAGGGCTTCGACCCAAATGGAAGAAAGGCGCCTTCCTCACACAAGCCTTGTCCAAGAAAAAAGAGCAGTGGGAAACCATGGTGGGGTGGTGGCCCGGGCGCACGTGGCCCAAGGCTAGGACGCAAACTGATCCCCTCGGTGCACGCTCTGTATCCCTAGCCCGTCGGGATGGGGTGTCCCCCGCTCGCCCTCTCCCCGAGGGCGGCCCAGAACTACCTGCTGCTGCCTAGGAGCCCTCGGACCAAGTCTCGGGAAGTTCACTCCGCGTTGCGCTAGTCCGGAGAGACTGGGAACCCCGGTAAACCCAGACTGTCCGGGGAAGACGGAGCCCGCCCCTGCCTGGGCTCCAGACCCATCCAGCTGCTTGGAGCTCAGGGACTAGGTACCAGCCGGCCTGCAGAGGCCTCTCTGGTTACCCCTTGCACCCCGGCGCCCCCCAGACTCGGGGTAGGTGGCGGCGAGGAGCGTGCGCCCAGGAAGGCAAGCAGTCAGCGCTGGGGGCCGGACGTGGAGAGAACCCTGCCTCCCGCCTCCCCCGATCGCCATGGCTCCGGCTTCCCGAAGAGACCTGGTTGCCGCCGGGCGTTCCCACCTGGGCTGCGGTGCGGCTCCGGGTCCCCTGCCCTCCCTCCCCACCGCCCGGGAGCCTTCGGCTGCGGGCGCGCTGCCTGGTGGCCACTGGCGCCTGGGGGCTACAGGAGCGGTTCCCAGCCTCCAGCCCGCACAGTGCCGGGACAGCAGAGTGCACCGCGGCCCTTCCCTAGCCCCACGCCCCCAGGCAGGCAGCCAGAGCCAGCTCCACGGAGGGCACGGTGGCCGGGGCAGCCCCCAGCCCGCCGGGTGGGTGCCCCAGTGACTGAGCCAACAGGTATGGGAGGCGTTGTCTGCCAATCGCCCGCCCACTCCGAACACGGGGGCTCGCGACAGCCCGGGGGTTTGGACACCCTGGAGAGGGGCGAGGACCGAGGGAAGAGGAGAAGAGAGGGAGCGCGCGGGTGAGCTGGGGAGCCGGCGGCGGCACTCACCTCTCGCTGGGCCGGGGCCCCGCAGCCCGGCAGCCGAGGCGCCTCCGCACCGCGCGGGGGGCTTCCTCCGAGGCCCGCAGGGAGGGGGCGGCGCGGAATGGAGGCGCCGAGCGGGCAGAGCTTAGCCTCTCGCTCACACCCCCAGCCGGCAGCCGCGTCCCCGCGCCGGCATCCTCGCTGCCGCCGGCTCCCTCGGCGCCCCCGGGCCGCTCCCCACGCGCGCGCCGAGACCGGCACGAGCCCCCTCGTCGACTCGGAGCGCGATCTGGGCGCGTGCCTCCCTGTCCTTGTCCTCTGCTCCCGTCTGGGGACGTGTGCCCCGCACCCCCTGCACCGCGCGCTCTTCTACCCCTCCCGCTCCCGCTGGCCGCGCGGGTTCAGCCCATGTGCGCGGCTGCCTCGCTGAGCCCCGGAGCCCAGTGGCCGAGGCCCCGCCGGAGTTGCGCGCCCTAGAAACTCCATGCAGCTCCGGCCTTCTCCCCAGCTCCTCCCCTGCGGGTCCCCCGGGGCCTTGCGGCCGCCAGCAGCACAGTCCACGCTCTGCCGGCGCCCGCGTTCAGGAGCCGGGCTTCTGGGCTCGCCTTGGCCGCCTGCGCCCCGGCTCCTCCGAGGGTCGGGGAGCCCCCACCCCCACCCCCACCCTCCGCCTCTCCAATGGCTCCCTCGGTTTCTAGGCAGCGCAACCTGAGGAACGCCTCGGCGCGCGCGCACTCACACTCGCGCGCACACACACACACACGCACGCACATGCACGGCACACACAGGCAGACACGCGGGGGGCGAGCAGGCGCTTGGCAGACGGTGCTCCTTCCTTCCCTTCCCAAAGAGGCTGCCCACGTTAACTCTGGCAAACTGCTGCTCCTCGGAACAGGACAACTCACCCTAGCGCCCGCCGCCTTCACTACTTCATCCCAGGTGCACACACCCTAGGGCCACGATTACACCTGAGCCCAGGGAGAAGGCGGGGCGCCGAGGTGGAGGGGCCGATGGCTGAAACTGCGGGGGCCAGCATTCCGCGTGACCGCCCGTGGCGACATCCAGGGAGGCACGGCTGCCGCGGGGCATCGCCCACCCACCTGGGATCCCACTCCTCCAGGGCCTGAGAACATGTGGCGTGGCCCCCACTTCTTCCAAGGTCATAGGACGGATCCGATGGGAGGGAGAGGGCGCTTGGGCACAGGTGTGAGCTACAAATTCGCAGACTGTCCGCAACCTGCCCGTGCGCTGACCTCTGCTGAGTCTCCGCCCAGACAGACCCCTCTCTCCCCTGCCCCGGGTCTCAAGGGCAACGCATTGGCTTGGAGTCAGCAGTCACCTTTCCTAGTCCCCACCTGTCTGCCTCCCAGGAGCTGACAGAATACACAGTGCAACCAAGGTTTGTCTTGGCAAGAAAAAGAAGAATCAAAGCACCAAGGTGGGGCTCAGACTGTCCCGTAGACAGATTAGATGCTTCCCAGTTCCTTTTTGCTGCCCCCAAGGTTGTGCCAATAAAGAAGGAACAACAAACCTGGCTGAAGCAGGCTAGTCCTTCCTTACAGCACCCTCCTTTCTCGGGTCCCCAGTTTCTTGTCCCCTCTTGGTGGCAGAAAGACTGCACACCAGCTCAGATGCCTCCAATTCCCAGAACCAGAGAAAAGATACATGTGCAAATCCCCACACCAATCAGGAACAAAAGCAGGCAATGCTGCTCCAAGCCTCTCATCCAAACACCTCAGCAGTCACCTCTCCACTGTTTGGTTCAACTGTCAGGGAAGTTTGGGCATTTTTTTTTTCTTTGCCAGCCAGCAGCACAATCAGGGTCGTGTGTGTGTGTGTGTGTGTCGCCTGGGCATGGTTTCAGAGTCCCTGAAGCACTTGTGGGTGCCACGCCTTTGGCATTTAGCATTTGATAACCTATATTATTACTGTCTTGTATGGACCCTACTTCCCTAGTAATTTTTTCAAAATACGTTTTTATTTGTTATTCTTATAAGTACATGGTAGGTGTACATATTTATGGGGTACATGAGAGGTTTTGATACTGGCATGCAATGTGAAATAAGCTCATCATGGGGACCAGGGTACTATTCCCTCATTTATCCTTTGAGTTACAAACAATCCAATTACACTCTTTAAGTTATCATAAAATATACAAGTTATTGACTATAGTCACCATATTGTGCTACCGAACAACAGGTCTTATTCATTCTTTCTTTTTTTTAACCCATTAACCATCCCTACCTACCCAACCCTCTCAATCCCCATCCAGCCCCCCTACCCTTCCCAACCTCTGGTAATCATTCATAGATTCTCTGTCCATGAGCTCAATTGTTTTGATTTTTAGATCCCATAAATAAGTGAAAACATGTGATGTCTGTCTTTCTGTGCCTGGCTTATTTTCCTTAACATAATGATCTCCACTTCCATCCATGTAGTTACAAATGACTGGATCTCATTCTTTTGTATGGCTGAATAGTGCTCCATTGTATACATGTCCCACATTTTCTTTATCCATCTGTTGATGGACACCTGGGTTGCTTCCAAATCTTAACTATTGTAAACAGTGCTGCAACAAACATCAGAATGCAGATATCTCTTCGATATACTAATTTCTTCTTTTTGGAGGATATACTCAGCAGTGGGACGGCTGTATCATATGCTCCCTAGCAATCTTAGAACTGAGATGTAACAGGCACCATTCTCAGGGACTTGCTGGGTACCCCCCCACTACCCAAGCATGAAAACACAGAAAAATCTTGAGTTCCTTCAAAGAAACCCCAGGCACCTAGCTACCCCTGAGAAGTAAACCAGCAACTTGATAAGCAAGAAGGTAATTTTAGCTTAAAACAATAGCCAAGGAAGTTAGAGTCAGGAAATGTTTTTGTTCCCTGTATCAGTCTGTTCTCGTGCTGCTAATAAAGACATACCTAAGACTGGTTAATTTACAAAGGAAAAAGGTTTAATGGACTCACAGTTCCACATGGCTGGGGAGACCTCACAATCATGGCAGAAGGTAAAGGATGAAGCAAAGGCACATCTTACATGGCAGCAAGCAAGAGAGCTTGTGCTGGGGAACTCCCATTGACAAAACCATCAGATCTCATGAGACTTATTCACTATCACGAGACCAGTATGGGAGACACCTGCACCCATGATTCAATTACCTCCCACCGGATCCCTCCCATGACACATGGGAATTATGGAAGCTACAAAATGAGATTTTTTACAAGTCAAGGAGAAGTGACTGCTAAGTTGTTTGGATGAGAGGCTTAGAGAATCACTGCCTGCTTTTGTTGCTGACTGGTGTGAGAATTTTCACATGTATCTTTTCTCTGGTTCTGGGAATTGGAGGCATCTGAACTGGTAAGCAGTCTTTCTGCCACCAAGAGGGGACAAGAAACTGGGGACCCAGGAAAGGAGAGTGCTATAAGGAAGGACTAGCCTGCTTCAGCCAGGTTTGTTCCTCCTTCTTTGTTGGCACAACCTTGGGGGCGGCAAAAAGGAACAGTCAAACCATATCATTCCCTATAGAATCTAAACATAACATCTTAGTGTGTGTCCTTGAGTTGTTTTTCAGAAACCTGGACCCCCATTAAACTGATCGACTAGCACATAGACCTCGAATAAGAGGGAACTGAGGACTAAACTCTAACTGTGGTTCTTGTTCTAAATTTCTTCCTGAAGGGTCTGGAGGAAGCCACACCTACGGGCCAGAATGAACATTCTTTTCTGCACACCCCGTATTTTTAGATAAAGTTTTACCTCCTTAACTAATCACAAATCAGAAAACCTTTGAACTCACCTATGACATCTGTAGAGATAGGATCTCCCTATGTTGCCCAGGCTGGTCTCAAACTCCTGGCCTCAAGTAATTCTTCCACCCCCACCTTCCAAAGTATTGGGATTACTAGTCCCAGTGTAAGCCCATGTGGGCCTCTGCTCCCAGACGTCTGCTTTTTTAAGTCAAACCAAATGTCGAGCTTTCATGGATTGATTTATGGCTTTGCCTGTAGCCTCTGCCTCCCACCTTTAAAAATCCTTCCCTGTAAGCCAACTGGGTGGTTGGGACTTAAGCATAAGCTGCCTGATTCCTCTTGGTTGGTGCCCTACAAATAAATGCCTCCCTTTCTCCTGCTGCAAAACCTTGATGTGGACAGCTGGTCTCACTGTGCCGGGTGAGCAACCCCTGTTATGACATGCTTGAGCCACTGGCTGAGTTTCATATACCTAGTTCAGAGACGTGCATAGAAGGTGATATGGTTTGGCTCTGTGTCCCCTCCCAAATCACATCTTCAATTTTATTCCCGTAATTCCCACATGTCGTGGGAGGGACCTAGTGGGAGATAATTGAATCATGGAGGCGGTTTCTCCCATACTGTTTTGGTGGTAGTGAATAAATCTCGCGAGATCTGATGGTTTTATAAGGGGAAACCCCTTTCACTTAGCTCTCTCACCCTGTCTCTTGTCTCTGCCATGTGAGATGTGCCTGTGCCTTTGGCTTTCCACCATGATTATGAGGCCTCCCCAGCCATATGGAACTGTAAGTCCATTAAATTTCTTTCTTTTGTAAATTGCCCAGTCTCAGGTATGTCTTTATCAGCAATGTGAAAACGAATTAATACAGAAGGTATTATACTACAAGAGTTTCCACAATGGGTCACAGGCAGATGAATAGAGTTGACAGGATCTCCATAAGATCTTTCCCTTTGATCCCTTAGTTTGGATGAATGCTGCATCATCTAACAATCTGTTGCCTCTGTAAGCAATTATTTTGTCACTTTCTAGATGGCAACCAGGTCACCAAAATGCCTTGGTAGGGCAAAGCACGGTGGCTGAAGCCTGTAATCCCAGCACTTTGGGAGGCCAAGGCTGGTGGATCACTTGAGGTCAGGAGTTCGAGATCAGCCTGGCAAACATGGTGAAACCCCATCTCTACTAAAAATACAAAAATTAGCCAGGCATGGTGGTGGGTGCCTGGAGGCTGAGGCATGAGAATCGCTTGAACCTGGGAGGCAGAGGTTGCAGAGAGCCGCGATCGCACCATTGCACTCCAGTCTGGGCAACAGAGCAAGACTCAGTCTCAAAAAGCGAAAAAAAGAAAAAAAAAAAAAAACAGACAAACAAATGCCTTGGTAAGTGTAGATACACACATGAAGTTCCTGGTAAAATGTGGGGGCCTCCCACAGAACCAGAGTCGGAAACATCTGGCCAGAGCTCTCATTCTGCCCTCCCTTGCTGCCTGTGTAAATTTGGGCAAGTTGTTTATTCTTCTAAATCTCATCGCCCTCATCTATAAAATGGGGATAATTAGAGTATCTATTCCACAAGGTTGTTGAGAAAATTAAATGTGATTATGTGAAATAGCAGTTCACTCCAGTTTACCTGGCTCCAGGCATAGAGTAAGCTTTCAATAAATGTTGGCAGTTGTTACAAGTGAATAGTCAACGCAAACACATAACAAAGACCTTACTTTGGGAGGAAAAAAAAAATCAAAGATCTCTTGCCTTAGGACACTAAGCTCAGCGAGCCTCAGAACTAGAGAAGGTTAGGCAGTAGCTCAACACTCGTAATACAGATATTTTGGAAGGTCCAGGTGGGAGGATTACTTGAGGATGGGAGTTTGAGACCAGCCTGGGCAACACAGGGAGACGCCATCTCTACAAAAAATGATTTCCAAAAGTAGCCAGGTGTGATGGCATATACCTGTAGTCCTAGCTACTCAGGAGGCTAAGGCAGAGGATCCCTTGAGCCCAGGAGTTCAAGATGACAGCGAACTGTACTCCAGCTTGGGTGAAAGAGCAAGACTTTGTCTCAAAAAAAAAAAAGAAATCAGAAACACAAAGAACTAGAGAAGCTGGATGGCAGACTTCTGCAGTTTCTTGGTCCTCCCTAGCTATGACCATTTTGAGACTTCCATGTTAAGGTGGTTGCAGGTTTACAGGCCCTGGCACTTTTGCTCCAACTTTTATTCAATATATGTGGTCAAAATGTGTCAGCTCCTTCCTATGAAAATACCAAAGAAAATCTTTTACCAATTACCGGGATGGAGGCTAAACTCAACATGAAACAAAATGAACAGGAAGGACTTCTCCTTATCGTGCATTTGTAGCTGGATTTAGCATAAGTTCTCTCTCTAACCTAGAATAGTACAGCCCTCCAGGAAACAGCGAGGAGTCAATTTCAACTTCCTTCTACCACCTGCCTCTAGCTTTGGGATTCAGAGTTACACAAATCAGACACTGAGACAAGTGCTACCTTACCAGTGATAATCCTCTCGTAAATATCCTCTTCCCCTATCTTCTTTCATTTTACCATCAATAAATACATCTACTTCAAGTGCCCAAGACACCCAAGGGTAGAGGGTGATGAAAAGATTCATTGCACTCGGAATAGAAATAGGTAGAAGTAGAAAAAAAAATCATTCGAGAAATATATGTTGAAGGGTAAAATTGTTCAGGTCTTCCATCAAAGTATGGAATCCAGGACTCACTAAATTCTTTGCAACACACATTCTCTCCTGTGTGGCTAGGGGTTTGCCACAAACCTTGCAGTGGTTTGCTTTGCAGTAATCGGTAACCAGGACAACATTTGGTATCTGGAAGGAGTGTGCTGCTGTAACCAAAACTTAAAATACTGGTATCGGGATTGAGCAATGGGGAAAAGCCATAACTTCTTCCAAAGAGTATTAATGAGAGTTGCAAGGACCTTTGGAAAACTCTTGGAGGAAACATGAAGGGCACAGAAAGTGCTTATTGGAAGCTGGAGAAAAGAACGCCTGAGTCACGTACCAGGAGAACAGTTAGCAAAACTGCTACCTGTCAATGGTCGGCTGGGCGTGGTGGCTCACGCCTGTAATCCCAGCACTTTGGGAGGCCAACACGGGTGGATCACTTGAGGTCAGGAGTTTCAGACTAGCCTGGCCAACATGGTGAAACTCCGTTTCTACTATAAATACAAAAAGTTAGCCAGGCGTGGTGGTGCATGCCTGTAATCCCAGCTACTCGGAAGGCTGAGTCAGGAGAATTGCCTGAACCCGGGAGGCAGAGGTTGCAGTGAGCTGCGATCAGCCACTGCACTCCAGCATGGGTGACAGAGCAAGATTCTGTCTCAAAAAAAAAATATATATATATATATATATATATATATATAACCAATGCAAGGATACCTAAGGACCTCATGGATCTGACTAGGGTGATTTCCAAGTGGAAAAATAGAAAATGCCAGCGGGATTTTTCCAGATGCCTATGAGAAAAGGTAAGCAGAGACAGGTTCATTGAAGAAGAAGCTATTCCAGTTTTTTAGTAGAACTGAGATGGAATAGCAAGGAACCAGAGTTTGCTGAGTTAGGAAGGATTACTGCTTCTCTGCTGGGTTAGAAACGACTACTCTTTCTCACTGTGGCGTCTCCAGGCAAAACCTTGCAAATCCGGGGCAGTAAAATCTGGTTTCTGGGAAAGATGGACTCAAGAATGGGGCTATACGATCCTTTGTTAAGGCCTCAGACATATTTAAGGGGATGCCCAAAAGGGCTTCTACACGTCTTAAAGACACTGTGCCTCATTCAGCAGCTTTGCAGGAGCCTAAAGATAAAGATAGGTCTATTTTTTTTTTTATTTTAAAATTTTATTTATGTATTTATTTATTTAGAGACAGAGTTTCACTCTGTTGTCCAGGCTTGAGTGCAGTGGCATGATTTCAGAGAGGAAAAGAGAGACAGGGAGAAAAAGAGAGGTTCCGGGCCTGTCTACAGCGATTCAAGCCCCTGCTGTGAGCGTCTTCCCGGAGGAGGCTACAGATTCTGCGGGGCAGAGACAAGCCACCCCCGCCATGCGCTCTCTGAATTCCCAATCCACAGAACCACAAGAGGCAGTCATACATTTTTGTGTTAAGTAACTTCGTTTTGGGATGACTTTTTGTTATGCGGCAATAAATAACCAGGAAAATTTAATTTACTAAATTAGAAAGATGTCAAAAACTATGTTGTAAAGTGAAAAAACTTAATGGCAAAATAACATGTATGGTGCCACTTTTGAAAAAGAAAACTTTGGCCGGCCGGGCGCGGTGGCTCAAGCCTGTAATCCCAGCACTTTGGGAGGCCGAGACGGGCGGATCACGAGGTCAGGAGATCGAGACCATCCTGGCTAACACGGTGAAACCCCGACTCTACTAAAAAATACAAAAAAAAAAAACTAGCCGGGCGAGGTGGTGGGCGCCTGTAGTCCCAGCTACTCGGGAGGCTGAGGCAGGAGAATGGCGTGAACCCGGGAGGCGGAGCTTGCAGTGAGCTGAGATCCGACCACTGCACTCCAGCCTGGGCGACAGAGCGAGACTCCGTCTCAAAAAAAAAAAAAAAAAAAAAAGAAAAAGAAAACTTTGTATATGGGATCCATGTACACATATGTGCACCAAATGTAATTCCAATGCTTTCTGTTAACTAACTCTGGAGAACCAGTATTGAGGGGATAAACAGATATATATTTATTTATAGATGACTATATGTTTATATATTTATATTTCTATTTTTAACTTATATAAATATATACTTTTATTTATGTATATAAATGTTCATACATTTTTATTTATATATGCTTATTATATAAATGGCTTTTTATAAATGGAATATAAATGGCTTTTTGCTTTTTTGAAAATATTTTCAAAACGTATATTAGCCAGCTAACAAAATGGAGTTGAGGTTAAATATTACATATAAAAATATATATAAGTATATATAATATAGCATATATTTATGAAATATATAAATTTATGTGTGAACATATATTTATATATTCATATATAAATTACTTTATGTGGTATTTATATTTATATATAAATATTTATATAAATAATATCTTATATGATACATAATACATTATATATTATATAATTATATATAATATATAATGGCACATGTTACATAATATATATTACATGTACTGTTATATTCATGCATAATATATGTTATATATAATTATATCATACATATATTATATAATTATATATCATACATAGTATATTACAATTATATATTATACAATATTACATAATATATGTATTAGATACTATTATTTAATGCCAAAAGTAAAGAACATCTTAGAGATCTTCAGAGCATTACAGGCATAGAAGGAAAAGGAAACCTTGGAAAGTGGAGGCATCATTGTGCTCCATTGTCCCCTTAAAGGCATTCATTCACCTGTGTTTGAAACTGCACATGGTGAACAGGTAAAAAAAAAAAAAAGGCAAGAGAAGGAAAGAGAGAAAGAAAGAAGAAAGAGGAAGGAAGGAAAAAAAAGAAAGGAAGGGAAAGGAAAAGCAAGGAAACGAAAGGAAAGGAAAGGAAAAAGAGAAGAAGGAAGGAGAAGAGAAGAGGAAAGGAAGGAAGGAAGAAGGAGAGAAAGAAAGAAGAGAAAGGAAAGAAAAGGAAAGGAAAAAAGGAAGGAGGGAAAGAAAGAGAAAGACAGAAGAAAGAGGGAAGGGAAGGCAAGGGGGAGAGAGAGAGAGAATGAGGGAGGAAGGGAAGGGGAGGGGAGGGGAGGGGGGAGGGGGAGGGGGAGACGGGGGATGGGAGGGGGAGGGGGAGGGGGAGACGGGGGATGGGAGGGGGAGGGGGAGAGGGGAGGGGAGGGGGAGATGGGGGAGGGGAGGGGGAGGGGGGAGGGGGAGGGGGAGAGGGGAGGGGGAGATGGGGGGGAGGGGGAGGGGGAGGGGGAGAGGGGAGGGGGAGGGGGAGGGGGAGATGGGGAGGGGAGGGGGAGGGGGGAGGGGGAGATGGGAGAGGGCAGGGGGAGGGGGAGGGGGAGGGGGAGATGGGGAAGGGGAGGGGGAGGGGGGAGGGGGAGGGGGAGATGGGGAGGGGAGGGGGAGGGGGAGGGAGAGGGGAGGGGGAGGGGAGGAGGGGAGGGGAGGGGAGGGGGAGATGGGGGAGGGGAGGGAGAGGGGGAGGGGGAGGAGGAGAGGGGAGGGGGAGGAGGAGAGGGGAGGGGGGGAGGGGGGAGGGGTGGGGGGAGAGGGGAGGGGGAGGAGGAGAGGGGAGGGGGGAGGGGGGAGGAGAGCGGGGGGGAGGGGAGGAGGGGAGGGGAGGGGAGGGGAAACCAAGCAGCAGGAAGGAGAATTCTTGGGAAATTGGGAGTCTATAACCTCCCTAGGAGGAGGGACACTCATAAACACCCCAGGGTTTCAGTTGAAGCTTTTGAAATACTACATGCATTAAGATTAAGGGCAAACCAAAAGCCTTTGGAGAATCAAGTTCAGCCTTAAATTATCTCAATAATTGATTAGCCAAAAATGATCTTTATGTACCCTAAATGCCTGCCAGATGAAAAAGTTAAATCTCTCTGAAGAGAGAGAACAAATGTATAGTCACTATAATTTCTTAAGTATAACATGTGGCATTTAATCAAAAATCAACAGGCATGTCCGGAAAAAGAACCAAATTAAGAAAAAATAAAGAGAAACAACAGACAATAGGAAAACCAAACAAAGGAAATTCAGACGCTGGATTTATATAAAACAGACATTAAAACAATTGTATAGATGTTTAAGAAAATGAATGACAAGATAAAGAAATTCACCACTAAATAGCTAAAGTCTATTTATTTATTCTTAATTTCTTTCTAATTCAATAATTGAACTTTTACTTTTTATTAATGTGATCCATAATTGTTAAAGGTCAAATGGTAATTTGTTATGCAGAAGTAGAATTTAAAAATAAACATCAAACAGTTCTAAAAGGTCAATTGTGCAAAATAGTGTTCTCTTTTTCCTCCTCCTCCATTCCTTTTTCCCAAAGATAACTACTTTCAACTAGTCCGTTACCTCTTTGGATAGTTATATCCATATTTCTAAATAAGTGGTTTTTAAAAAATATTTATTTTCTTTCCAATTAAAACACCTAACTGAAGGATGAAGATGTAATACTCTTACTTGTTTCTACAATCCACGCACATACATTCTGTCCTGATTCTCCCATATATAATGTTTAATTTGATCTCTATTCAGTTAAAATTTATTTATTATTTACTTATTTGAGATGAAATCTCACTCTGTCACCCAGGCTGGAGTCCAGTGGCACAGTCTCGGCTCACTGCAACCTCTGCCTCGCAGGTTCAAGCAATTCTCTGCCTCAGCCTCCCAAGTAGCTGGGGTTACAGGTGCCCACCACCACGCCTGGCTAATTTTTTGTATTTTTAGTAGAGATGGGGCTTCACCATGTTGGAACTCCTGACCTCAAGTGATCCACCCGCCTTGGCCTCCCAAAGTGTGGGGATTACAGGTGTGAGTCACCGCACCCTGCCAAAATTTGTTTATTTTTAACACAGAATAAAGTAGTAATTCTGGAACCTATCAAAAAATAAATAAAATGCACTCAATAGATGTGGTTAAAGCAAACTGGACACAGTAGAAGAGATTAGTGAACTTCAAATAGGTCAGTAAAAAATATCCTGCTAATGTGTGAGGAGAAGAAAAAGGTGGGAATGGAGAAAAGAGAATAAGAGAATTAAAGCAAAGTGAATCGTCAAATATATAACTCAAGTCTGAAAAGGAAAGGGGAGAAAGAGTGAGGTGGATGAGATGCTGGCTGAGAATTTTCCAAAACCAATAAAGATATGAAGCCACAGATTCAGGAAGTCCTATAAACTCCAAATAGGATACATACAAATGAAATCCACATGAAAGCAGTCATCATTACATTTCTAAAACCTAAAGACAATTTTTTTTTCTTTTTTTTTTTTTGAGACGGAGTTTCGCTCTTGTTGCCCAGGCTGGAGTGCAGTGGCGTGATCTCAGCTCACTGCAGCCTCCACCTCCCGAGTTCAAGCAATTCTCTTACCTCAGCCTCCTGCATAGCTGGGATTACAGGCATATGCCACCATGTCTGGCTAATTTTTTGTATTTATAGTAGAAACGGAGTTTCACCATGTTAGTCAGGCTGGTCTCGAACTCCCGACCTCAGATGATCCTCCCACCTTGGCCTCCCAAAGTGCTGGGATTACAGGCATGAGCCACCACACCCGGCCAAGACACAATATTAAAAGCAGCCAGGCCCCTTCTCCTTCACACACACATATACCTTGCAAAGGAACAATTCACCTGACAGACGACTTGTTAACAAACATAATAAAAGCCAGTACAACTTACAATCATTGGTATCATCTTTGGTGCACTAAAAGAAAATAGCTATCCACTAAATTCTGAACGCAGTGAACATGCCCACTAAAAAGAAAAGGAGCAATTTCTGCTTCTATATTACTAGGTTAGTGCAAAAGTAATTGCAGTTTTTACCACTGAGAGAATGATGGCGGTAGGGCTAGGTGGCTCATGCCTATAATCCCAGCACTTTGGAAGGCCAAGGAGGATGGATCACTTGAGAGGTCAGGAGTTCGAGGCCAGCCTGGCCAACATAGTGAGACCCTGTCTCTATTAAAAATGCAAAAATGGCCCGGGACTGGTGGCAGGTGCCTGTAATCCCAGCTACTTGGGAGGCTGAGGCAAGAAAATTGCTTGAACCCAGGAGGCCAAAGTTGCAGTGAGCTGAGATCTCTCCAGCCTGGGCGACAGAGCGAGATTCTGTCTCAAAGAAAAAAAAGAAAGTAATGGCAAAAACCTCAATTACGTTTGCACCGACATAATAAGTTAGTTTCCTTCCCACTATTAACAATTAGAAACTAAACAAATGTACAAATTAAGTGTTTTCTGTAATTGGACAACAGATAGTACAGGGCTGTGATCCATGTAAGAAAAGGAACAAATTATGTGTGTCCTGCAACTGCCCAGCTTTCTACCTGGAGATAGTATCCGTATCACTGCAGAGGAAAAGGAAGACAAACAGAACACAGGGGTCTCACTAACTTGAGGGATCAGAGTTCATGAAGGCTTAGGTAGCTAGATTTTGGGGGGCAGAGAACTGGAGAGGAGAAGGCTACACAGATAAAAAGATGGAAATTTTTCATAAGGATTTAAGTTCTTAGATGACAACTAAGATGTGCATAAGAAGACAAATTCCATGCCGCTAGGGAGAGCAGTTAGCGGAGAATTGTAAGTCGAACAATTTCTGGATGTAAGAAAGAACTGGAAAATGGGCAAGTTCTGATGATCCTGAGTGAGAAAATGCATTGAGCACCCAGTGGGTACAATAGAGTCCATAGGTGAATTGCACCTTCCTGGTAGCAGGAACAAACTAGCTCTAGAATAACAGCTATTGTTAAGACTCGACCTAACAAAGCTTAAAAGCAAACATCAAATGGATCAAAGTGACTCCCAAGTTACTAATCAAATGCCTAGCAAAGAAACTTCAAAACTCTTCAAAGGACAAAAACAAAATTCAGAAACTCAACAACACAACACCCACAGTGTCCATGGAAACAGAAGGAAAAATAACAATGGTGATGGAATCTGCAGAAAGGGGCTTTCGAGCAGCTATTAGAAATATTTTCAAGGATTTAAAGGAAATTGTGAACAATAAAGGAAGGCATGCAATCTAAAAAAAGAAGCAAATAAAATTGTAGCGCTGAAAAAAATGTATATTTAATGTGAAAAAGCTATTTGAGGGCTTAACATGACATTGGGTATTGTAGAAAAATAAGTGAGTTTGAAAAAAATAGCAACTGAAGCACAGAAAGAATGCTGGCTGAAAAAAAATCTTAAAATCCTTGATGGCAGGTGGGACAATATCAAGTTACCTAACATATGTTCGATTTTAATACCTAAAGAGAGATAAAAAGAGAGAGAGACTCTGTGCACGCGCTTGCCTCGTGTGTGTGTGTGTGTGTGTGTGTGTGGTGTGTGTGTGTTAGGATGGTTAAACAGAAGAAAGCATTTGAATAAATAGTGGTTAATATTTCGCAATTTGATAAAAGCCTAAAATACAGCTCCACATGACACGATTTACTGCAAGAAAGATAAATACAAAAAGTACACACCAAAGTATCTTATAATCAAATTGCTGTAAACCATGATAAAGAGAAAAATTTTTTAAAGTATCCAGAAGAAAAAAACATTATATCAGGAGAACAAAGAGAAGACGTAATACTAACTTCTTTTAAGAAACAATACAAGCCAAAAGACAATGGAATAACAATTTTAATGTGCTGTAATTGAAAGCAAAAACAAAAATACCGAGAACTGTCACTGTGGTTTTGATTTGCGTGTCTCTAACAATTAGTGATGCTGAGCATATTTTCAAATGCTTATTGGCCATGTATATGTCTTCTTTTGAAAACTGCCTGTTCGTGTCCTTTGCACACTTTGTTATGGGGTTGTTTGCTTTTGGCTTGTTAATTTAAGCACCTTATAGATTCCGGATATTAGCCCTTTGATAGGTGCATATTTTACAAATGTTTTCTCCCATCTGTCGGTCATCTGTTTACTTTGTTAGTTTCTTTTCCTTTGCAGATGCTCTTTAGTTGAATTAGGTCCCATGTGTCAATATTTGTTTTGGTTATCATTGCTTTTGGCATCTTTGTCATGAAATCTTTGCCAAGACCTATGTCCAGAATGGTATCTTCTTGGTTTCCTTCAAGAGTTTTTATAGGCCTATAAACCCTTTAGGTTTTATGTTTAAGCCTTCAATCCATCTAGAATTGATTTTTGCCTATGTTAAAAGGAAGGGGTCCAGTTTCAATCTTCTGTGTTGGCTAGCCAGTTATGCCAGTAACATTTACTGAAAAGGGAATCCTTCCACTGTGGAAAGCAGTGTGGAGATTACTCAAAGAACTTAGAACAGAACAAGCACTTTACCCAGCAATCCACTGGGTATATACCCAAAGGAATATGAACTGGTCTACCATAAAGTCCTATGCATACATATGTTCATCACAGCACTATTCACAATAGTAAAGACATAGGATGAACCTAAGTACCCAGCAATGGTAGACTGGATAAAGAAAACGTGGCACATACACACCATGGAATACTACGCAGTCATAAAAAAGAATGTGATCATGTCTTTTGCAGCAACGACGATAGAGCTGGAGGCCATTATCCTAAGCAATTTAATGTAGAACAGAAAACCAAATACTGCATGTTTTCACTTATAACATTGAGTACACATGGACACAAGGAAGAGAACAACAGACACCAGGGCCTATTTGAGAGAGGAGCAGGAGGAGGGTGAGGATCAGAAAACTACCTATCAGATACTATGCTTATTACCTGAGTAATGAAATAATCTGTACACTAAATCCCTGCAAGACTCAATTTACCTATATAACAAACTGGCACATGTACCCCGAAACAAAAGTAAAAGTTTAAAGAAAAAGAAAATACCGAGAATTTCCTAATCAGCAAAAATAGTCTCTAAATTTAAAGGTGATGGCTGGACGAGGTGGTTCACACCTGTCATCCCAGTGCTTTGGGAGGCCAAGGTGGGCGGATCATCTGAGTCCAGGAGTTCAAGACCAGCCTGACCAACATGGTGAAACCCTGTCTCTACTAAAAATACAAAAATTAGCTGGGCGTGGTGGTGGACACCTGTAATCCCAGCTACTTGGGAGGCTGAAGCAGGAGAATCACTTGAACCCGGGAGGTGGAGGTTGCAGTGAGCCAAGATCATGCCATTGCACCACTGCACTGGGCGACAAAGTGAGACTCTGTCTCAAAATAAATAAATAAATAAATACAAATTAATGTTTTAATTTTAAAAAATAAAGGTGAAATAAAGAGTTTTTCAGATAAACAGTAAAATAATTTATAGGCCAGGCACAGGGGTTCTTGCCTGTAATCCTAGCCCTTTGGGAGGCCAAGGCAGGAGGATCACTTGAGCCCAGGAGTTCAAGACCAGCCTTGGCAACCTAGCAAGACTCTGTCTCTATTCAAGAATTTATAGCCATCAGACTGAAGTAAATAACAGCAGAAATTTAGGAATGATAAGTCCTGGGAATGGAAAATATGTGAATAAAAATAAAAAGTTTGTCATTATTTTTAACTTTCTTTAAAAGGTAGTTTACTGATTAAGACAAAAATATTACCCAATGCATTTATGGGATTTGTAAGACATGTATAAGTAAAACATGTATGACAGCTGTAACACAAAGGGAGTAAGGAAATGGAAATATACTATTAAAAGGTAGTCAATTTATCCACGAGGTGATATAATACCATTTGATATCAGACTGTTACATTTGAAGGTGCACACTGTAAATCCCAGAACACAAAGAGATATTGCAAATAAGCCAATAGAGGAGAGTAACTACAGTATTTGAAAAATAATCAATACCAAAAGAAGTCATGAAAAAGGAAAAAGCAACAAAGAACACACGAAACAAAAAAGAAATAGCCAGATGGTACATTTAAACCTAAATGTATTGTGAACTGCATTTAATTTAAAGAGTGCGGAACCATTACCAAATGTTGAATTTATAGAGCACTGTGTTAACATAATCTTTTCAAGTGCACTTGGAATGTTCATAAAAGATAGGCTGTATCTTGTGCCACAGAATAATTCTCAGTACTTTAGTATTTTAGGCCAGGTGTGGTGGCTCATGCCTGCAATCCCAGCACTCTGGGAAGCCAAGGTGGGCAGATCACTTGAGGTCAGGCAGGAGAATCGCTGGAACCCAGGAGGCGGAGCTTGCAGTGAGCCGCGATTGCACCATGGCACTCCAGCCTGGGTGACAGAGCAAGACTCCATCTCAAAAAGAAAAAAAAAAAAAACACACTTTTGAGATTTTAAAGTTATCCCATCTCTACTAAAAATACAAAAATTAGCCGGGTGTGGTGGCACATGCCTGTAGTCCCAGCTACTTGGGAGGCTGAGGCAAAGCTTGCAGTGAGCCGCGATCATGCCATTGCATTCCAGCCTGGGCGACAGAGTGAGACTCCATCTCAAAACAAACAAACAAACAAACAAACAAAAACAACACCCACTTTGAGATTTTAAAGTTATCCAAATCATACCGGAAACATTCTATGACCACAATGGAATTAAAAATTAAATTAGAAATCAATAAGAAGAAGATACCTTAAATTTCCCCAAGATTTTACAAGTAAAAAACAGTTTCGCATAATGCGGATGTCAAAGAATAACGACAAATGAAGTTTAAAAATATTTTGAACTAAATGAAATGAAAGCACAATGGATTGAAATTTGTGAGGTCAGCTAAAACAGTGCTTACAAGGAAAATTACAGCTTAAAATGTTTACTTTACAAAAAGATGAAAGGTTTAAAGCCAATGTTTTAAGATTCTAACTTAAAAAGCTAAAAAGAGAAGAGCAAATTAAATTGAAAAAAAAAACAGAAGAAAGGAAAAAGGATAGGAAAATCAAATTTTAAAATGGACAGAAAAATGAATGAAAATGTCATAAAATTAATAAATCTGTAGCTAACTTGATTTGAAAATATGGCAAAAACACAAAGTACCAAGATCAGGAATCACTATAGATACTAACCATATAAAAAAGAATAACAAGGGAATATTATAAAACAATGTTATGACAAAAAATGGACAATTTAAACAAAAGATAAATTTTTATTTTATTTTATTTTATTTTTTTGAGATGGAGTCTCGCTCTGTCGCCCAGGCTGGAGTGCAGTGGCGGGATCTCAGCTCACTGCAAGCTCCGCCTCCTGGGTTCACGCCATTCTCCTGCCTCAGCCTCCGGAGTAGCTGGGACTACAGGCGCCCGCCACCACGCCCGGTTAATTTTTTGTATTTTTACTAGAGACGGGGTTTCACCGTGTTAGCCAGGATAGTCTCGATCTCCTGACCTTGTGATCCGCCAGCCTCGGCCTCCCAAAGTGCTGGGATTACAGGCGTGAGCCACTGCGCCCGGCTGAAAAATTTTTTTAAAAAACACAAATTACCAAAATAGACCCAAGGAGATATAAAAATCTGAATATTCCTGTATCTTTTAAATAAATTGAATTCATAATTAACCTCCTATGCCCTCAAAACATAAACAAATTCCTCTGTGCCCAGATGGTTTCTCTGGTGATTTTTAACATTTAATGAAGAGCTAATATCAATCTCATAAAACGTTTTCATAAAATAGAGAGTGGGCACACAGCTCAAATCATTTTATGAGGCTACTGTCTCTCTTATCAAAATTAAATACAGGCAATACCAAAGCAGAAAATGAAAATAAACGCAAAAAAGCCTTAACATACATTAGCAAACTAAATCCAGCAATATATAAAAAGGATAAGACGGCCGGGCGCGGTGGCTCATGCCTGTAATCCCAGCACTTTGGGAGGCCGAGGCGGGCGGATCACAAGGTCAGGAGATCGAGACCATCCTGGCTAACACGGTGAAACCCCGTTTCTACTAAAAATACAAAAAAATTAGCTGTGCGTGGCGGCGGGTGCCTGTAGTCCCAGCTACTCGGGAGGATGAGGCAGGAGAATGGCGTGAACCTGGGAGGTGGAGCTTGCAGTGAGCAGAGTTGGCGCCACTGCACTCCAGCCTGGGCAAAAGAGTGAGATTCTGTCTCAAAAAAAAAAAAACAAAAAAGGGTAAGACATCTTGACAAGGTGGAGTGTTTTTAAGTCACACAAAGTTAGTCTAAATCTTAAATTCTAAAAGATGAATCAGTATAATTTATCCTATTTATAGAAGAAAAAAATTACAATCATCCTAACGCATTCATGAAGAGTATTTGACAAAATGCAACTCCTATTCTTCATGAAAACTTGGGAAACTAGGAATAAAAGGGAACTTTGTCATCCTGCTAAGGGGTACTAAAAAACCTACAGCTAACGTCACACAAAATGATTAAAAACTGAATGCTTTCCCTGTAAAATCAGGAAAAGGGCTTCTATTGAACATTTGTTGGAGGACTCGGCCATGAAATGAGTCAATAAAAAGACAGAAAATGCATACAGATTGGTAAGTAAGAAGTAAAATTGTTTCCACTGAAAAGTAACATGATTGTGTACATTTAAAAAAAGAGTATTTGAATGAAAAAGTGACCTTAACAAGGTCACAGAATACAAGATCAATGCCAACAATAAACAACTGAAAAAAGAAATTTTAAAAACACTTCCATTCAGGCCCGGTGTGGCGGCTCATGCCTGTAATCCCAGCACTTTGGGAGGCCAAAGTGGGCAGATCACCTCAAGTCAGGAGTTCGAGACCAGCCTAGCCAACATGGTGAAACCCTGTCTCTACTAAAAATAAAAAAATTAGCTGGGCGTAGTGGTAGACCCCTGTAATCCCAGCTACTTGGGGGAGGCTAAGACAAGAGAATCTCTTCAACCCAAGAGGCAGAGGTTGCAGTGAACTGAGATCGTGCAACTGCACTCCAGCCTGGGTGACAGAATGAGACTCCATCTCAAACAAACAAAAAAAAAGGTCCCATTCACAATAATATCAATAACATGAAATATTAGGGATATGTTTAACAAAATAAGTGTAAGTTCTATATACTAAAAACCTCAAAACACTGCTAAGAGAGATTAAAGAAGACCAAAAAATAAATGGAGATCTATACCATGTTAATGGATCAGAGGTTTGATAATTTTAAGATGTCAGTTCTCTCCAAATTGATCTACAGGTTCGGCATCATCCCAATCCATATCCTAACAAGCTGTTTTGCAAAATTTGACAAGCTGGTTTAAAAATTTATATATGTATGCAAAGGACATAGAATAGCCAAAACAAATTTTTCAGAGAAGAAAGTTGGAAAGACTTTCTTTCCAACTGCTTTCAAGACTTAACTATAGAGCTAATCAAGAGAGTGTGGTTTGGCACAAGGATATATAGAGCAAAGGAACAGAACTGATTAGGAATACATTCATATGCATGTGACCAATTAGTTTTCCACAAAGGTGCCAAATTAATTCAAATTAATTAATTTAATGAGGATAGTCTTTTCATCCAATTGTGCTGGAATAACTGGATATTCACGTGGAAATAAATGAACTTTGATACTTTATTTACCCTATAGGCAAAAATTAACTCAGAATGGATCGTAGTCCTAAATATAAAAGTTAAAGCCACAAAACTTCTAAAGAAAACCCAGGAGAAAATTTTTGAGAACTTGAGTAAGCAAAAATTTCTTTTTTTTTTTTTCTTTGTTTTTTGTTTTAATTTCCCTTGAGACAGGATCTCGCTCTGTTGCCAAAGCTGGAGTGCAGTGGCACAATCGCAGCTCACTGCATCCTCCACCTCCCGGGCTCAAGCCATCCTCTCACCTCAGCGCCGGAATAGCTGGAAGTACAGGCTCGCGCCACCATGCCCAGCTAATTTTTGTATTTTTTATGGAGACAGAGTCTCACCATTTGCCCAGGCTGGTCTCAAACTCCTGTGCTCAAGTGATTGACCCACCTCCGCCTCCCAAAGTGCTGGGATTACAGGCGTGAGCCACCATGCCCAGCCAAAAATTGCTTAACGAGGATACAAAAGCCACAAATCGGCCAGCCGCTGTGGCTCATGCCTGTCATCCCAACACTTCGGGAGGCCGAGGCGGGCGGATCACTTGACGCCAGGAGTTCAAGACCAGCCTAGCCAACATGGTGAAATCATCTCTACTAAAAATACAAAAATTAGCCGGGCATGGTGGTACGCGCCTGTACTCCCAGCTGCTCGGGAGGCTGAGGCAGGAGAATCGCTTGAACCCAGGAGGCAGAGGTGGCAGTGAGGCGGGATTACACGACTGCACTCTAGCCTGGGCAACAGAGCAAGACTCTCTCAAAAACAAAATGAAACAAAAACAAAACAAAACAGAAAGCACAAGTCATAAAGGAAAAATTTGATCATTTTGATTTCACAAATTTTAAATCTTATGCCCTGAAAATTTCATTTTTGAAAACATGAATAGACAAGTCACAGATAAGGAAAAATTATTCATAATACATATCCATTATTTCATTATTATGAAATTCTAGAACAGAAAAAGACAATCTATAGTGACAGAAAGTAAATCGGTGGATTCCTGGGGCTGAGTGGTTGACTCCATCAGAGTACAAGGGAATAGTTTAGGTTGAAGGAAATGTTTATGTCTTAATTATGGTGACGGTTACAAAGGTTTATACATTTTGTCAAAACTCATCAAAGTGTACATTTTAAATGGGTGCATTTTATTATATGTAAATTATCCTCAATAAAGTTGATTTGAAAAGAAGAAAGTGAAGCCTTAAAAAAAAATTATGGTTGTACAAAGGGATGATAAATGTTTGAGGTGATTGATTTTCTAGTTACCTGATTTGATCATTACACATTGTATACATCTATCGAAATATTACACTGTACCCCATAAATATGCACAATTATTATGTGTTCATTTAAAATGATAATTTAAAAATTAGATTAAAGATTGTGCTTAAAATTTTCTAAAAAGAAAGAATTGCTATAGTGAGCTATTCAGATGGAAAAAAATATGGTTTCAAATGGAGGAACAGAGATGGAAGACTGGAAAGTAGATAAATGTAGATAAATCTGAGTAACTATCGTATTTTAATCTAATAATAAATGTTAATAATGTTTGGTAGGTTCTTAAATCTACTAAGAAATAAAATACATGAGAACAATTGCACAAAAGGTAAGAAAGGGGTAAACGGAGTAAAAGTGTTCTAAGGTCCTTGCAACTTTAGATACAACTTGCATTAAAGTGATAAATGTACTCATTTAGGATATATATCGGTGGGTCAAGGATACACATTGCAGTCCCTAGGGATATCACTAAAAGAATAATAAAAGAATGTAAAACTAACAAGGAGGACTAAAACTGTATAAAAAGTGCCAATCTCCCTGGAAGATAGAACATTTCAAAAATTGGATACACCTAATAATATAGGCTCAAAATATATAAAGCTAAACTTACAGAATTAAAAACAATTATTATTATTGTGCATTATTAGCTCAATCTGATTGACACAGTAAGTAATCAAAGAACTAGAAGAACATAAATTACAATGTAAGAGAAGAAAATCAAAATATAATAGCTAAAAACTGTAAATTAGGAAAATGAGCATATTATTTAGTCTGGGCATGTTGAAACAGATCTGATTAAACATAGCCGCTGCAGGGGGAGTGAGAAAGCTTAGAGCATTATATTAGTGTTTGGCAACATATGTCTTCCTCTAAAACCAACACTTCTAAGCTTTGGTTTTTTGTTTTGTTTTGTTTTGATTTTAATTCAGGGAAAGAAGTGGAGACTTCCAGGAAAGATGACGGTGTAAGTGGACATTTTTAAAACCTCCTCCCTAAAACCTACAAAAACCAACAAAGGAACTAATGATTAAAATGAAAACCAAACTGAAACTTAGAGACAGCCTTAACCTTGCCCTACAAATGCCAAAGAATACTTGCCAGATACAACACAACTTGAACCAAAATGAAATGTGATGCTGGCGTTTGACCACAACTCCTGCGCTTCAGAACCAACACAGTGCCATGGGCCCAAGAGCCTTGCTAATGCATCCCCCAGCCCAAGCTGAGATCTGGAGATGTGGCTGGGCCTCAGAATGAGAAAGCTTCCTCCTGCACCACAGATCAGTGCCAGCGGAGAGGCCTTGTGGGACCAGGTACTGCCCGTGTTGGTGAGTCCCAGCTTTTTCATGGTGAAACAAAGGGATTCGATTGGAAATAAAGCAAATTTCTTATCAAAGAAGAAAATTAAAGGTAGAGGAAAGTATGTGCTGATACCATCCCCACTCCATCCCTAATCAAATCTCAGGGCTGCCTTGATCTTAGCTGTATACCATGAGCATCATGCATGAGGTTTTTGAATGCTTTTAAATACACAATGAGACTCCCGTCAAACCAATGGAATTAGAATCTACAGAAGTGAGGCCCAGGCAAAAGCAGTTGAAAAACCTCCCCATTTTGAGATAACATGGTTAGCCTAATCAATAAGCAAAATTTAAAAATATTTATAACCCAATGTTGGCAGAGGTATAAAGAAATAAGTATGTTTATCGGAATTCTGAAGAAAATGATCATGATAGAAAACTTCTTTTTCTTTTCTTTTATATATATATGTGTTTACATATACGTGTATATATATGTGTGTATATATGTGTGTACATATGTGTGTATATGTGTGTATATGTGTGTATATATGTGTATATGTGTATATGTGTGTATATGTGTGTGTATATGTGTGTATATATGTGTGTATATATGTGTGTGTATATAGGTGTATATATGTGTGTGTGTGTATGTGTATATATATATGATTTTTTTTTTTTTTTGAGACAGAGTCCCCAGCTCCCAGGCTCAAGCGATTCTCTTGCCTCAGCCTCCCAAGTAGCTAGGATTACAGGCACACATCATCATGCCCGGCTAACTTTTTTTGTATTTTTAGTAGAGACAGGGTTTCATATTTTTTTAAGAGGCAGAATCTCACTGCCTCCCAGGCTGGAGTGCAGTGGTGCAATCATAACTCACTGCAGCCTCAAACTCCTGGGCTCAAGCGATCCTCCCACCTCAGCATCCCAAAGTGCTGGGGTTATAGGTGTGCACCACCATGCCCAGCTAATTTTTTAATCTTTTTCTAGAGACAGTGTCTCACTATGTTGCCCAGGCCAGTCTCAAACTCCTGGCCTCACATGATCCTTGAGCCTTGGCCTCCCAAAGTGCTGGGATTATAGGTGTGAGCCACTACTACCATGCCTAGCCTTGAATTACAAATTTTCACGTGGAGTGATATCCACTAGTGGAACACTCTGGATCTCTCTGTATTTCCTCGCTCACTTCTCTGATTAGTAAATGGAGAAAGGAAAAGGACTGGAAGATACAATCCTCTTGTTCTCTCTCCTCAGCTCTCCCTGCCTGCAGGGAGCACTGTCTTGACTTTGACCTTGCACTTAGCCATCACTCCCTGTGGCTGGTCAGGTGGTACTAATTCTGGGTGCAATATACCAGAGCAGGCATTGTGATCCCCGTCAAACTGACCCCAACTTTGGAGAGAGAAGAAAAGCGCAATTGGTGAATTCCCCTCAAGCCCATGGGGCAAAGTCAACAAAGATAGACGTAAAAATAACATTGGCGGCCAGGCGCGGTGGCTCACACTTGTAATTCCAGCACTTTGGGAGGCAGAGGCAAGCAGATCATGAGGTTAGGAGTTCGAGACCAGCCTGGCCAACATGGTGAAACCCCGTCTCTAGTAAAAATACAAAAATTAGCTGGACGTGGTGGCGGGTGCCTATAATGCCTGCAATCCCAGCTACTCGGGAGGCCGAGGCAGGAGAACTGTTTAAACCCAGGAGGCGGAGGTTGCAGTGCGATGGTGTCACTGCACTCCAGCCTGGGCGACAGGGTGAGACTCTATCTCAAAAAAAAAAAAAAAAAAAAAAAAAAAATTACATTGGCTGCTACCGACGCCACAAACCTGCCACCTCATCACTGTGCAGCCTGTTTTTTATTTCCCCATGAAGCGGCTCTGCATCTCTTCCTGCCAAAGGCCAGACCCTCCGCTGTGCTTTGTAGGATCCCATTCCTCCCCATTTTCTAGGAACCCTGCACTAGATCTCATACCTTTTATCTGTAGATTTTAGTTTGCTAATCCGCATAATACCCTCTATTTTCGAAGCCAGACCATGTCAGAGTCATTCTGGGCACCTTCCTCCTCCCCGACGGCGTTCTCAATCCATCTCTGAGTCCCATCGGATGGTTCAATATTCCAACGTGAAAAACAATATTCAATAACACGTCTCCCTCCCTGTTTCGTCTTCCAGATCCTCCTCTTTTCTCCTACAAGGCAAGCATTGTAACTTGCTTGCGTTTCTTTCCAGAGACATTTTACATATATCTGCTGCTTCTTTATACAAACGCTTACACACTGTACACATTGTTCTCTACCTTTCTTTTTCACTTGACAGGGTACTATTTTCAGGTCACACATATATATAGTGAGGTACAGGATATGCGGACACCACGTGCTTCCTGATACGACACATTGAGAAGATGACAGCATCATGTATGTACTATTCCTGACAAAAACGAATAACTTGATTCCAGTCATGAGAAAAACCTCATACAAACTCAATCAAGTGGAGGAACCTTCTGAAAGTTGACCTGGATTCTGCAAAAATGTGAATGTCCCAAAATACATAAAAAGAAGCTAAGAAATTCTTACGGCTTAAAGACCTGGCAGTGAAACAGAATGTCAAACTCATGGTTAAATCTTGGTTTTAAAACAAACTATAAAGCACATTACTGCAACAAACTGGGAAATTTGATTTTGGCCTGCATTTACTGTATTAGTGTTAAGCTTCCTGGATATAAGGATATTGTGGTCACGTAGGAAAATGTAATTGTCTTTGGGAAATATGTGCTAAATATTTAATGGTGAAGTCTGTTGTGATGTTTTCCGTTTATTTCCACCTAATACTCAAATGGTTCAAGAGAGAGAGGAGAAAGGAAAAGAAGAAACAAATGTGCAGGATATATGGCTGTTTTTAGTACTATTTTTACGATTCGTCTCTAGTTTTGAAATTTTTTTATTTAAAAAAATCAGAGAAAGAATGAAGGCATCATGCATGTTTATAGAAGCAGAGAAAAAAATTGGGTTTCGTAAAAGCCAAACCGGCAACATTGGATGTCAATCACCTTGGGGATGTCAATCACCTTGGTGGAATGAAACGATGGCATTAGATAAAGAAATAAATACTATAGTACTTCTTTTTTTTTTTTCTATTTTTCTTTCTTTCTTTTTTTCTTTTTTTCTTTTTTTTTGAGACAGAGTCTCCCTCTGTCACCCAGGCTGAAGTGCAATGGCGTCATCTTGGCTCACTGCAACCTCTACCTCCCAGCTTCAAGCAATTCTCCTGCCTCAGCTTCCTGAGTAGCTGGGATTACAGGCACGCACCACCACACCTGGTTAATTTCTGTATTTTTTTATTAGAGACAGGATTTCGTCATGTTGGCCAGGCTGGTCTCAAACTCCTGACCTCAAGTGATCTGCCTGCCTTGGGCTCCCAAAGTGCTGGGATTACAGGTGTGAGCCACCACGCCCGGCCTAACATTGTTTATTCTATTTCATTCTGCCTTGTTGGCATTTGTTGCAATGAGAATGTACTACTTTTCATTTTTTGTACCAAAAAAAAAAAAAAAAAGGTTACAATTTGTAATTTAAATTCTCCACAGGTTATTCATGCACAAATCAAGATGAAGCATCAAATATCTCCAAATATCCCCAACTCTTCAGCCCCATGCCTGGAGACCCCTAGATTTCCCCAGATCCAATGGCCAAGCCTCCAGAGCCTTGGTCCCTGGGGCTGGATGCTAAGTATTTTGAATACCACCTACTATAAAATCCATTACTAAGTAAGATTGATTTTAAATAAAAACGAATTCAGACCATGCGTGATGATGTGCGCCTGTAGTCCCAGCTACTCAGGAGGCTAAGGCAGGAGGATCGCTTGAACCCAGGAGTTTGAGGCTACAGTGAGCTATGATGGCACCACTGCACTCCAGCCTGGGTGACACAGCAAGATCCTGTCTCTAAAAAACAAACAAACAAAGAATTCATCTTTAACTCCAGAGATTAATTTGTACATGTAAATGTTTTATAAAAGTTTATCATAATATCATACACTGGACCAGATGATACCACATTTACATGTGCATCATCACATCATTTACCAGAAGTTTACCAGGTTACCACACTCTGCACTCAGGAAATGCCAACTGAGTAGTGGGGAGAACGAGGAGAAAGAAGTAAAAAGAATTCAAAGGAATAATCTATTTCGTGATCTTTCAGAGCAAAGGTTTAATAGAAACTGTTTGATTTCAAGGTGTTTAAGTGAAAAACATCAGCTTAAGCACGTAAAGTTATAAATTAGTGGAAATTATACATGTAATATCCATGACAAATCACCAAAGAGAAAAAAGATTTTAAGATCATATGACACATTTTTTTTCTTATGCAGTTTTATTCTTAGATTAATTTTTTAAGGCGAGTTCTAGATACATATACTCAGAACAGGATAAAAACAGGAGAGAAAGTTTCCTCATTACCTTGGTAAAGAGCATGTACTGTGTAACTGTAGTGCCATTTCTTCCTTGGACAGGTTTCTGTCATTAACAGAATACAACATGTGACAGTTTCTTAAGTATGTTAATTTTGAGGTATGGTCCAAATGAATAAAACATCCACGTCCAGGACTGGCACAATTAAAGATGTTCACAGCTGCGTTCATTGCTAACTGTGGAAGTGTTATGGATCTTATGTCTGTATCTTATGTCCACCAATTTGATGACTTTTGGCAAGTGATACGCCTACATGGACACCTCCCAGTGAAGGTAGAGAAGATTTGCACCATCTACAGTCACAAGAGTTTCATAGCTTACATATTTCTCAAGTCTGTTGACTTCTCTCCATGGCCAAGAGACCACTCTCAGTCTCCGTCCTTTCTCTACCAGCTTCTCTGGTGGCTTACTAAGCATCACCCCAGGAGGGTGATCTTCTCAAAGCCTCATCTGGTCTGGGTACCACTCTCTCTATAAAATACACTTCCTTCACTTCCTTTTGCTCTCCAGGTAAAGATGCAAGTTCTTTCATGGATAATGATTCTCCATGGTGGCCTGGTTCCAGGGACCTCTCATGTCACACTGTTTTTTTACTGTGAGTTCTCTCTGCCCCTCCACACAACTGGCTGTCATTCTGTCCTGCCTGTGTGCCCAGTCCCTGCCACCTCCAGGATACACCTCTGTGTCCCGTTGTCCTGGGGACTCTCACCCTCCTGCAGCCTTTCTTCCTTTCTTCAAGGAAGAAATTGTACTCATCTTTTTGATCCCAGCCCAGCCATCACCTCCTCAGGCCAGCATCCATTTCCTGGTGTCTGCTCCGAGCAGCTCATATACATTTACCATATTGTGGTAAATGAAGCGGACTTCTAATGAGCAGAGCCCTGGTTCTGTGTTTGCCCAGGCAACTATCCCGTCACAGGCCAGCAGCCTGGCCCAGATATTACTTCATTGCAGGCAATTATAGGCAAGGTAGAAGCACCTGGTTTTAAGGATGTTCTTTTTTTAATTTAAGTTCAGGGGGTACATGTGAAGATTTGTTATACAGGCAAACTTACACCATGGGGGTTTGTCCACAGATTATTTCATCACGCAGGTATTAAGCCTAGTCCCCATTAGTTATTTTGCTGATCCTCTCCCTCCTCCCACCCTCGACCCTCTGATAGGCCCCAGTGTGTTGTTCCTTTCTGTGAGATTATATGACACATTATTTTATTTTATTTTATTATTTTATTTTTGAGACGGAGTCTTGCTCTGTCACCCAGGCTGGAGTGCAGTGGCATGATCTCGGCTCACTGCAACCTCCACCTCCTGGGTTCAAGTGATTCTCCTGCCTCGGCCTCCCAAGTAGCTAGGATTACAGGCAGGCACCACCATGCCCGGTTAATTTTTGTATTTTTAGTAGGGAAGGGGTTTTGCCATGTTGGCCAGGCTGGTCTCAAACCCCTGACCTCAGGTGATCTGCCTGCCTTGGCCTCCCAAAGTGTTGGGATTACAGGCATGAGCCATTGTACCCGACCTAATTTTAAAAAGACAAATAAACATAAACTTACTTTTTTTACAGAAAAAAGTATCAGTCTAGGTTTTATACTTAATAGACACAAAACGTTGAAAGTAAAAGTATTGACAGCAGGCATTCATTGGTGGGAATATGCATTAGCTAAATGTCTGTAACAGGCTACTTGCAACATATGGTAAAAAAAAAAAAAAAAAAAATTTGAGATGGAGTCTTGCTCTGTCACCCAGGCTGGAGTGCAGTGGTGCAATCTTGGCTCACTGCAACCCCCGCCTCCTGGGTTCAAGTGATTCGCCATTCTCCTGCCTGGGCCTCACAAGTACCTGGGATTACAGGCAGGCACCACCATGCGCCCAGCTATTTTTCGTATTTTCAGTAGAGAAGGGTTTTCACCATGTTGGCCAGGCTGTTCTCAAACCCCTGACCTCAGGCGATCTGCCTTGCCTCAGCCTCCCAAAGTGTTGGGATTACAGGCATGAGCCACGGCGTCTGGCACAAAATGTTTTTTTAATTCAAAATTGCAGTAAAAGAAATAAATAAATACGTGATCTATAATGGAGAAAATCTGAAAATTCTTCTAAGGGACATGGAAGGACACTTAAATAGAAGAAAACTTCAATAGAAAAGCATACCTCATTACCAGAAAAGAAAAGACTTTTGTAAAGATATCAAATCGCTCAATTAATTTCAAAATTCTAGGCAATCACAACAGAACAGCGAGGTTTAGATTAGAATTTGCTCAAACAATTCCTTTTTTTTTTTTTTTTTGAGACGGAGTCTCACTCTGTCGCCCAGGCTGGAGTGCAGTGGCCAGATCTCAGCTCACTGCAAGCTCCGCCTCCTGGGTTTACGCCATTCTCCTGCCTCAGCCTCCCGAGTAGCTGGGACTACAGGCGCCGCCACCTCGCCCGGCTAGTTTTTTGTATTTTTTAGTAGAGACGGGGTTTCACCCTGTTAGCCAGGATGCTCTCGATCTCCTGACCTCGTGATCCGCCCGTCTCGGCCTCCCAAAGTGCTGGGATTACAAGCTTGAGCCACCGCGCCCGGCCTTGCTCAAACAATTCTAAAATTTGTCTGTAAGATTCAATATTTACAGAGTCAAAATAATTAATGGGGAGAACTACCTCTACCTGAGCTTAAAGACACCATAAATCTATAAGAATTACAACTATAGATGTATCTATAATTGTCATACTAATTCTGGAGAAGAAATAAAAATAATGTTTATGATTTAGTATTTTGTTCCTATACCTCCCTTTGAAATGTAAGCTTCATAAGGAAAGGAGTTTTTTCTCTCTCTCTTTTTTAACTAATACAGCACAGATTCTTAGAAAAGTGCCTAGCAAAGTATTTGTTGAGTAAATGGATGAACAAAACAGAGAGTTATATTCTCAGTACAGAAATAGACACACAGATTCTCAGGAATTCTGAATATTGATAAAGTGTATTTCAAATTAGAAAAGAAACAACAGTGACAGGTAAGTGAGGTATGGGTGTGTTAACTTAGCTTGATTTAATCCTCCCACATTGTATTCATATATCAAAACATCACACTGTGCCCCATAGATGTATAAAATTATGATTTGTTATTCAAAAGTAATATTGGTATTTGAGACCAGCCTGGCCAACATAGTGAAACCTGGTCTCTACTAAAAACACAAAAATTAGCCGGGTGTGGTGGCACACACCTGCAATCCTAGCATTTTGAGAGGCCAAGGCACGTGGATCACCTGAGGTCAGGAGTTCAAGATCTGCCTGGCCAACATGGTGACACCCCGTCTCTACTAAAAATACAAAAATTAGCCAGGCCTGGTGGCGCATGCCTGTAATCCCGGCTACTTGGGAGGCTGAGGCAGGAGAATCACCTGAACCCAGGAGGGTTCAGCAAGACCCCATCTTGCCACTGCACGCCAGCCTGGGTGACAGAGTGAGACTTTGTCTCAAAAAAAAGAAAAAAAAAAAAGAATTATATCTTCAGTGTATATAGAACTTATAAATCAGTGGGAAAAACAACAATAAAATAACTAGCAAAGTACATAAAATGAGAAATACATTTTCTAAAACATGTTTATTTGATTTATTTATTTTTTGAATAGGGCCTCGCTCTGTCACCCAGGCTGGAGTGCAGTGGTGTAACCTCAACCTCCTGGGCTCAAGCGATCCTCCTACCTTTGACTCCTATGTAGCTGGGACTATAGATGCATGCCATCACTCCTCTGCAAATTTTTTAATTTTTTTGTAGACACAGGGTCATTCTATGTTGCCCAGGCTGGTCCCAACTTCTGAGCCCAAGGGATCATCTCACACTGGTCTCCCAAAGTGCTGGGATTACAGACGTGAGCCACTATGCCTGACCTAAAAAGTGTGTAAGATCACAAATAATCAGAGAAACATTATCTAATGCAAAGACGTGGAATTATTCTACAGTACTGGCAAAGCTTAAAAATACAGGGAAAATCCACTGTGAGTGAGAGTACATGAAAATGTGCCCTCTTGCTCAGTTGGTGAAATTCTAAATTATACTTTATCATTTCAAGAAGAAAATTAGACAAGCATCAAAATTTTAAATGCACATGGGCATACCCTTGGATTCCCTAAATCCAATTCTAAGTATTTATCCTAAAAGGATAATCAGTCAATTGCACAAAGACATATTCGTAAGGATGTGGAATAAAGCATTGCTCATATTAGCTTGCAGTGAGCTGAGATCCGGCCACTGCACTCCAGCCTGGGCGACAGAGCGAAACTCCGCCTCAAAAAAAAAAAAAAAGAAAAGAAAAATGAGAAGCACAGGAAATGTCTATTGACTAAAGTATGGTACATTCCTATAATGAATACTATTTTTTATCTTTTTTATTTTTTAATTTAATTTTTTATTTTATTTTATTTTATTTACTTCTGAAATGGAGTCCCACTCTGTCGCCCAGGCTGGAGTGCAGTGGTGCCATCTTGGCTCACTGCAACCTCCACCTCTGGGGTTCAAGTGATTCTCCTGCCTCAGCCTCCCAAATAGCTGGGATTACAGGCGCATACCACCATGCTAATTTTTACATTTTTAGTAGAGATGGGGTTTCCCCATGTTGGCCAGGTTGGTCTCAAACTCTTGACCTCAGGTGATCCACCTGCCTCAGCCTCCCAAAGTGCTGGGATTACAGGCATGAGCTACAGTGCCTGATCTATTTTTTTTTCTTTTCAAAAATTTCAACAGCTATTGGGGTACAAGTGGTTTTTGGCTGCATGGATGAATTCTGCAGTGGCGAATTCTGAGGTTTTAGTGCACCGGTCATCTGAGCCGTGTACATTGTACCTAATATGTAGCTTTTTAGCCCTGGCCCCCCTTCCACTCTCCCACTTCTGAGTCTCTAAAGTTCACATATAATGAATATTATTAATTGACATGGAAAAGTCTCTCTTGTTTAATGACTAAAGCAAGTTTCAAAATAGTGTGTCCACTATGATAACTATTCAAAGTTGCATCTAAATTGCATGTATATGACCTGGCAGTTTCTTTCTCAGGAATGCAACCAACAAAAAAAAGGAATTGATATGCTCACAAAAGACATGCACTAGAATATTTACAGCAGCACTATACAGAATAGCCCCAAGCTGGAAACCACACAAAAGCCCATCAACAATAAAATGGATAAATAAATTATGATATAGTCACACAAATGGGAAAGAATATACCACAACAATAGTGAATAAATGACAACCTCCTACAACCAGATGGATGAACCTCATAAATATAATGTTGAGTCAAAGAAGGCAGATAGGGCAGAAAGCATGCTTCATGATTATATTTTAACAAAATAATTTTTTAAAAAAAGGCAAAAGTAACCTATGTCATTAGAAGTCAGGATACTAGTTAACTTGGATTGGTGGAAGCAGGTTGGGACTAGAAGCAGATACAAAGATAGCATCTGGGGTCACACCTGTAATCCAAACACTTTGGGAGGCTGAGGCAGGAGGATTGCTTGAGGCCAAGAGTTCGAGATTAACCTGGGCAACATAGTGAGGCCCTGTCTCTACAAAAACAAAAAATCAGCTGGGCGTGTTGGCATGCACCTGTACTCCTAGCTACTCACTCAGAAGGCTAAGGTGGGAGGATTGCTGCAGCCCAGGAATTTGAGACCAGCCTGGGCAACAGAGTGAGCTCCCATCTCTACAAAAATTAATTTAAAAATTAACTGGGCATTGTGGTGCATGCCTGTGGTTCCAACTACTTGGGACACTGAGACGGGAGGATGGCTTGGGCACAGTATTTCAAGGTTACAGAAGCCTATGATTGCGCCGCTGCACTCCAGCCTGGGTGGCAGACTGAGATTCTGTCTCTACAAATAAAAATAAAAATAAAAATTAGCCAGGTATGGTGGCACACGCCTGTAGTCCCAGCTATTCAGGAGGCTGAGGCAGGAGGATCGCTTGAGCCCAGGAGTTCAAGGCTGGAAGAAACTCCGATTGCACCACTGCACTCCAGCCCAGGTGACAGAGCGAGACTTTGTCTCTTAAAAATATACATATAGGCTGGGTGTGGTGGCTCACACCTGTAATCCCAACACTTTGGGAGTCCTGAGGCAGGCGGATGACGAGGTCAGGAGATCAAGACCATCCGGGCTAACACAGTAAAACCCCATCTCTACTAAAAATACAAAAAAGTAGCTGGGCATGGTGGCGGGTGCCTGTAGTCCCAGCTACTCAGGAGGCTGAGGCAGGAGAATGGCATGAACCCGGGAGGCGGCACTTGCAGTGAACCAAGATTGCGCCACTGCACTCCAGCCTGGGCAACAGAGCGAGACTCTGTCTCAAAAATAAATATATATATATATATATGCGTGTGTGTGTGTGTGTGTATATATGTGTGTATATATATCTATGTGTGTGTATATATATATACGTGTGTGTATATATATCTATGTGTATATATATCTATGTGTATATATATCTACGTATATATATATATCTATGTGTGTGTGTGTATATATATATCTAGGATGCCAGTAATGTTCTGTTAACTGTTAACTGATTGGGTGCTGGTAACGTAGATATATTCAGTTTGTGGAAAGCTGTACACTTGTGATTTGTGCACTTTTTACATACATACACCAAGGGTATATGTGCACAGAAAGCCAGAAAGCACGTAAGATGGCAGGAAGGATGTCGGCAGAAATATTAATAGTGGTGCTATATAGAAATGGGATTCTGCATGACTTTGGCTTCTTTTTGTGTGCTTGTATCATTCAAATGTTCCCAACTGAGTATGTGATAATGGTAACTTTATATACAATAAAATACAAAGAAAGAATGAAAATAAGTCTACTGAGCATTCGACTCAAGAAATTAGAAAAATCATCAAAAATGAAAAAGTAGAATGAATAAAGTAATAAAGATATGAGCTACAAAACCATCAGATCATACGGAGGTTGTCTGAAAGTGGCTGATACACTGTCTCCCAAATGACCATTAAAGAACTCATGAATTTATACAAGAAGACAAAGTGAAAAATGACACTTCAGCCATAAGCCAAAGCCAAGGGGAAATTTCTGCTGATTTCACCATCACAGAGAATGGTTTGAAACCTCCCTCTTTTTTTTTTTTTTTTTTTTTTTGAGATGGAATCCTGCTCTGTTGCCCAGGCTTGAGTGCAGTGGTGCCATCTCAGTTCACTGCAACCTCCACCTACCGGGTTCAAGCGATTCTCCTGCCTCAGCCTCCTGAGTAGCTGGGATTACAGGAGCCCACCACCACACCCAGTTAGTTTTTGTATTTTTAGTAGAGACGTGTTGGCCAGGCTGCTCTCAAACTCCTGACCTCAAGTGATCTGCCCACCTCTGCCTCCTAAAGTGCTGTGATTACAGGCATGAGCCACTGTGCCCAGCCTGAAAACTCATTTTAAAAACAGATGTATTGAAGTATTATTGACACACAATAAGGTTCATGTAAAGTGTACAATTTGTAAGCTGATAAGTTTTATACCTGTATACACCTGTGAAACCATCACCACAATCAAGATGGTAAACACGTACATTACCCAAAATGTTATATATATATATATATGTATTTTTTGTTTGTTTGTTTTTGAGATGGAGTTTCGCTCTTGTTGCCCAGGCTGGAGTGCAATGGCAATCCCTGCTCACCTCAGCCTCCGCCTCCCAGGTTCAAGCAATTCTCCTGCCTTGGCCTCCCAGTAGCTGGGATTACAGGAATGTGCCACCACACCTAGCTAACTTTGTATTTTTAGTAGAGACGGAGTTTCTCCATGTTGGTCAGGCTGGTCTTGAGCTAGACCTCAGGTGATCCGTCCACCTCGGCCTCCCAAAGTGCTGGGATTACAGACGTAATCCCTCCCTTCCATTTCCTCATTCTCTCCTTTCACTCATAGGAATTACCATAGTTTGCATTTTCTAGAACTTTATAGAACTGTGCTATATGTACTTTTGTTGTCTGGCTTCTTTATCTCAGCATAATTATTCTGAAATTCATCCATGTTGTGACTAACAATGGTTTTCTGAGTCGTATTCCATTGTATGAATACACCACAATTTGTTAATCCACTAACCTATTGATGGCCATTTAGCATGCTTTCAGTTTCTGACTATCACAAATAAAGCTGCAATTAGTAGTCACACTTGAGTCTTTCCAAGACTATATGCTTTTATTTATTTTGGTTAAATACCTAGAAGTGTAATGTACATCATACAAAAAATGTATGTGTATTATTTTTAAAACTGCCAAACACTGTTATACAAACTAGTTGTACCATTTTACATTCCCACCAGTCATGCATGAGCATTCCAGTGACTCTTCGTTTTCACCAACACTTGGCATAGTCATTTTAACTTTAGACGTTTTAATAGGTATTTAATGACGTCTCATTGTAGTTCTCATTTGCATTTCCCTAATGATCAATGATGTTGAATATCTTCTCAGATGCTTATTTACCATCCGTGTATCTTTTTTGCCATATGTATTTTACCTATTTTTTGGGCTTCTCCTCATGTCTTTTACCCATCTTTAAATTGGTAGTCTGTTTCCTTATTATTAAATTTCAAGAGCTCTTCACATGTTTTACACATAAGTCCTTTATCAGATATGCGATTGACTTTCGGTGGCTGAGGCGGGTGGATCACGAGGTCAGGAGATGGAGACCATCCTGGCTAACACAGTAAAATCCCATCTCTATTGAAAATACAAAAAATTAGCCAGGCAGAGTGGCACATGCCTGTTCCCAGCTACTTGGGAGGCTGAAGCAGGAGAATGGTGTGAACCCGGGAGGCAGAGTTTGCAGTGAGCCAAGATGATGCCACTGCACTCCAGCTTGGGTGACAGAGCAAGACTCTGTCTCAAAAAATAAAATTAAATTAAATTAAATTAAGATATGCGATTGACAAATATTTTTTCTTAGTCCATGGCTTGTCTTTTCATTCTCTTGACAGTGTCTTTCAAAGAGAGAGCTCTTGGCCGGGCATGGGCTTACGCCTGTAATCCCAGCACTTTGCGAGGTCACGGTAACAGATTACTTGAGGTCAGGAGTTTGAGACCAGCCAGGCCAACATGGTGAAACCCCATCTCCACTAAAAATACAAAAAAATTAGCTGGGTGTGGTGGCATATGCCTGTGATTCCAGCCACTCGAGAGGCTGAGGCATGAGAATCACTTGAACCTGGGAGGTGGAGGTTGCAGTGAGCCAAGATCACCCCACAGAACTCCAGCCTTGGCGACAGAGCGAAATTCAGTCTCAAAACAAAACAAAACAAAACAAAACAAAAACAAAAACAAAGAGAAAGCTCTTAATTTTGATAAAGTCTGGTATATTAATTTGTTCTCTTATTAATAATGCTTTTGATGTCCTATTTTTAAAATATGTGCCTAACCTAGGGTTGCAAAGGTTTTCTTCTGTATTTCCTTCCAGAACTTTTAGGATATCATGCTTTACATTTAAGTCTATGATCCATTTTGAATTAAGTTTTGTGAGATGTAAGGATTGAAGTATGTATGTTTGCATGTGTGCATATGGCACAATCTGGCTGTGTCCCTACCCAAATCTCATCTTGTAGTTCCCATAATCCCCTAAACGTGTTGTGGAAGGGACCAGGTGGGAGGTAACTAAATCATGAGAGCACTTACCCTGATGCTATTCCCATGATAGTGAGTGAGTTCTCATGAGATCTGATGGTTTTATAAAAAGATTCTCCCCCTTTTGCTTGGCACTTCTCCTTCATGCCACCATGTGAAGAAGGACGTGTTTGCTTCCCCTTCCACAATGATTATAAGTTTCCTGAGGCCTCCCTAGCCATGTGGAGCTGGGAGTCAGTTAACCTCTTTCCTTTATAAATTACCCAGTCTTGGGCAGTTCTTTATGGCAGCAGGAGAATGGACTAATGTAGCATGTATATATGCATATATGTGTATGTATTATGCATGCATGTATTCCATACAGATAACTAGTAGTTCCACCACATTTCATTGATAAAACTATGCTTTCTCCACTGAATTGCCTTTGCATCTTAGTCCAGGAATCAATTCAGTTGGCTTCCATTTCTGGGTAAGATAAAGTAAGCATGCACGACCCTTGCTCTCCCCATGAATGCAGCGATAAAATCAGGGCAGAATGCATGGAGCAGCTATTCAAGGACTCTGAACACATACACTAACAGGCAGATTGGGAAAGAAGATGAAAATTCACTAAACAACCACACTGGTAGAGAGTTTACCATTTCCTCCTTCTGGCATTTCTGGGATTGAATTCAATGCCGCCTGAAAGTTGAATGTAGGTATTAGCAAAACAGGGAAGGCTCCAGGAGACACCTCTCATTCTGGCTTGATGAATGGATACATGGTTTCCTAATACTCAGAATGTGAAAATCCCCTATGATTCTTTCTTTCTTTTCCTTTTCTCTACCGTCTTGCACCTCGGCCCCCAAATAATTCATGACAGCAGAAGCAGTCATGGCGGGGGGGACGGTAGGAGTCTCAAACTCTGAGGAAAATGAACCTTACTCTCCAGTAAGATAATATGTGGTCCCAAAAGGATGGGAAAAACTTCTGTGGCTTTTTCTGTGTCTGTCCTCTGTTTGCTTGGCCCCAACACAACTGTAGTTGCAGAAAGCATGCAGCAGATTGGGGTTAACTAAAGCTGCAACTTTATAGCTGGGGGGCCAACAAAGGCAGTACCAAGAAAAGGGAAAGTACTGATAAGATCATGGATAGGGAAAAGTTCGCTAAAGTAACTACTTTGAGTTGTTTATAAATATTTGGGCTCAATTTCATATCAGTATATTGATCCAATCCTAAAGTACATTTATAGACTTTGAGAACTGAACAGTGGAGTAGACAATAGCTGTGGTGCCAAACTAGTCACTGGTGTCACACACAGGGGACAGATCTGAATAGCAATGCAAAAGCTTTGGAAACTTAACTGAAATTGGAACCATAACCAATATAAAATTGGTCAGAGCTTGAGTCCTGGATCCAACCAGACTGATCGCCTACTAAAATAAAACCAAAAATGTCTACATTATCCAACGTGTAAACATGACCCTGAATCACAAAACAAAATATTCAAAATGTCAAGGATACAACTTTAAATTCCCAAAATGCAATGAACCAAGAAAATCCAACAATGTTTGGGTGAAGGTAACCAACACATCCCCAGGGTGCCAAAATGACAAGGATGTTGGAATTATCTGGCAAATTATCTGGCAAAAAGGTAGCTACCAGAAAATGCTCCAAGAAACAATGGAAAACACTTTTGAAAAGAACAGAAAAACAGAAAGTCTCAGCAAAGAAGTAGAAGATACGAAGAATGACCCTGTGGAAATTTTAGAACTGAAAAATACAATAACCAAAATTTTAAAAACACACTTAACCAGCTTTGTGTGACATAACCAAAGAAAGAGCCAGAGAATCTGAAGATAGACCTATAGAAATCATGCAATCTGAGCAACACAGAGAAAAAAGAAAGTTTGGGGGAAAAAATGTGCACAGAGCCTCAGGGACCTGTGGAAAAATTCCAATACTATTTGTGTAATTAGAGTCCCAAAGGACAGAAAAAAATATATATGCTGCAGAAAAAATATTTTAAGACATGATGGTTGAAAACTTTTCAAATTTTGTAAAATACAGACTCTCTCCAAATTAAAATGGTCTGACTTAGGATTTTTTGACTTTACAATGGTACAAAATGAATAATCAATAGAAACCATACTTTCAGTACCCATACAACCATTTTGTTTTTCACTTTCAGGACAGTATTCAATAAACTACATGACATATTCAACACTTTATTACAAAATGGGCTTGTGTTAGGTGATTTTTCCCAACTATAAGCTAATGTAAGTGTTCTGAAGATGTTTTAGGTAAGCTAGGCTAAGTTACAATGTTTGGTAGGTTAGGTGTATGAAATGCATTTTCAACCTAAAGATCCTTTCAACTTAGGGTTGGTTTATCAGGATGTAACTCCATCATAAGTCAAGGGGCATCTGTATATAAATCTATGGATTCAGTAAGCTCATAGAATCAGAAACAGAGGAAGTCCCAAGAAACTCACATGAAGACACACCATAAACATGAGAACTAAGATAAAGAAAAACATCTTGAAAGTACACAGAGAAAAATGATGCATTGCTTGTAGAAAAGCAGTGATTCACATAACTGTGGATTTCTCACGTGGAATCATGAAGGCCAGATGGAAGTGGAAAAATATTTTGAAAGTGCGGAAAGGAAAGAATGCTAAACCAAGAATTCTATATCCAGTGGAAATACCCTTCAGGAATGAAGGTGAAATAAAGACATTCTCACATGCAAGAAAACAAAGAGAATTTCTTGCCAATGGATCTGCTCTAAAACAGTTGCTGAATGAGGTTTTTCAGACAGAAGGTGAATGACGCAGAAAGGAAACCTGACACCCTGGAGAATGAAGAAAAATGACATAAAAGGAAATATCCAGGTGAATGTAATACACTATTCTTCTATTGAAATGTTTAACAGGCCAGGTGAAGTGGCTCACGCCTATAATCCCAGCACTTTGGGAGGTTGAGGCAGACAGATCACCTGAGGTCAGGAGTTCAAGCCCAGCCTGGCCAACATGGCAAAACCCCGTCTCTACTAAAAATACAAAAGTTAACTGGGTGTGGTGGTGGGCGCCTGTAATCTCAGCTACTCGGGAGGATGAGGTAGGAGAATAGCTTGAACCTGGGAGGCAGAGGTTGCAGTGAGCCACGATTGTGCCACTGCACTCCAGCCTGGATGACAGAGAGAGACTCTGTCTCAAAAAAAAAAAAAAAAGAAAGAAAGAAAAGAAAAGAAAGAAAGAAAAAGAAGAAAGAAAACTAGAAACACAAAGGCACTTTCTCAACCTTATAAAGGACATCTGCACCAAAACTTCAAACAAACTTAAAGCTAGCATCATTTTAATGATGAAAGATGGGTGCTTTACCTCTAAGATCAGGAACAAGGAAATGGTATCCCCTTTCCAATTATATCCAAAGTTGTTCTGGAGATTCAAGCCAGCGCAATGAAGTTCCTCATGTATCACATTCCCCCAAGCATGAGGTTATTTAATGTTTTGTTTGAAATTATTATCACATATTTTGCTCAGATGAAGACCTGTAAATAGCTCAACCTCTGAATTTCAATTTTACCTGAATACTACTGGGATCATCTGTAAACACTGTGATTCTTATAAATTCAAGCAATTTTTACATATAAATATGGATCTAATTTTCCATGTATGTTAAAAAATCTATCAACAAAAATTATTTATACTTATAAAAAACTTAAAAAATGTGAAAAAGGCATCCAGATTGGAAAAAAAAAAAAGATTGTCTTTATTTACAGATGATATGGTAGTTGTGTTAATTTGTTATTGCTGCATAAAAAATTACCATCATCAGTGGCTTAAACACCCATTGTCTTGCAGTTTCCGTAGGGCAAAAGTCTTGGCGTGGCCCAGCTGGGCCCTTTTCTCAGGGTCTCAAAAGGCTGAAATAAAAATGTTCAGTGAGCTCTATTCTCATCTGGAGTCTTGACCAGAGAAAAGAATCTGCTTTCAATGTGGTGGCTCACACCTGTAATCCCAGCACTTTTGGAGGCCAAGGCAGGAAGATTGCTTGAGCCCAGGAGTTTGAGAACAGCCTGGGCAACATAGTAGACCCTGGCTCTGCAAAAAAATCAAACAGATTAGTCGAGTGTGGTGGTGCACACCTGTAGCCCCAGCTACTCGGGAGGCTGAGGTGGGAGGATTACTTGAGCTCTGGAGGTCAAGGGTACAGTGAGCTGTGACTGGGCCACTGTATTCCAGCCTGGCAAAACAGCAAAACCCCACCCCCAAGAAAAAAAAAAAAAGGAAAAGGAAAAAATAAAAGAATCTGCTTTCAAAGCGTAACATAAAATTAAGCATATATAAAAATATAGACTTTAAACATTTTGAGACAGGGTCTTACTATATTACCCAAGCTGGTCTTGAACTCCTGGCCTCAAGGAATTCTGCTTTGGCGTCCCAAAGCACTGGGATTACAAGCATGAGTCACTGTGCCTGGTCTCAAATATATAATTTTACTTATTTTAAAGTATATAATTCAGTGTTTGTTAGTATATTTACCATGTTGTATAACTATTACAATTATCTAATACTAGAACATTTCCACCACCCCAGATAGAAATCTCATTCTTCCCATTTTCCCCTTCTCCCCATCCCAGGGAAACCACTTATCTACATTTCATCTTGATGGATTTGCCTATTCTGGATATATCTTATAATTGGAATCATACCATATACAGCCTTCTGTGTCCAGTTTCTTCGCCTAGCATAATGTTTTTAAGGTTTAGCCAAATATGTATTTTGTTCCTTTAGTTGGCTGGTCAATATCCACTTTATGGATATACCATCTTTTGTTTATCCTTCATCAGTTGATGGACATTTGGGTTGTATTCAATTTTTAGCTATTGTCAATAATTCTGCTACAAGCATTTACATACAAGTTTTTGTGTGAACATATGTTTTCAATTCTTTTGTGTGTATATCTAGGAGTAGAATTGCTGGATCCTATGGTAACTCTATGTTTACCCTTTGAGGAATGTCAAACTGTTTTCCAAAGTGACTTAACATTTTACACTACAACGCAAAAGGTTTACAATGTCTCCACATCCTTTCTGACACTTCTTGTTGCTGTTGTTATCACCATCCTAGTGGGTTTTGATCTTATTGTGGTTTTGACTTGTATGTCTCTAATGACTGATGATTTTGAGCATCTTTCATGTGCTTATTAACCACTTGTGTATCTTCTTTGGAGAAATATCTACTCTCATTAAATCTGTCCATTTTTAATTTAGTTGTTGGCCTTTTTGTTGTTGAATTTTGCAAGTTCTTTATATTCTCTACATTACACCAGTATACCATACTTTATTTGCAAATATTTGATCCCATTCTGTGGGTTATCTTTTCACTTTCTTGATGGTGTCATTTGATTCACATAAGTTTTGGATTTTGACGAAATCCAGTTTATCTATTTCTTACATTTGTTGCTTGGACTTTCTAATTCACATTTAGGAAATTGCTGCCTAACCCAAGTCATGAGATTTACACCTGTTTCCCTCTAACAATTTTATAACTTTAGCTCTGGCATTTGAAGTTAAATTTTGTATATGTTATGAGGTAGGTATCCAACTTTCTGTTTTTTGCATGTGGACATTCAGTTGTCTCAACATTTTTTGTTGAAAAGACTGTTCTTTCCTCCATTAAATGACCTTGGCACCCTTGTCGAAAATCAATTGACCAAAATGTATAGGTTTTCTTTTTGGACTCTCAATTCTATTCCATAGCATGTATTTTTATACTTATGCCAGTGCCACACTGTTTTGACTACTGTAGCCTTGTAGTAAGTTTTGAAATCAGAAAGTGAGTCCTCCAACATTTTTCTCCTTTTTAAGATTGTTTGTCTAGTCATGGTTCCTTGAATTTCTATATGAATATTAAGATTAGCTTGCTTATTTTTGCACAAAGGCAGTTAGAATTTTGACAGCAGTGGCACTGAGTCTGCAGATCAGTTTGGGGAATCTTGTCTTCAGTTTTTTTTTAGACATATTTTCCTTTAGCTTTTAAAACATTTTATACATAGCTGATTAAAGTCTTTGTCTAGTAAGTTCACCATCTGGGCTTTCTCAAGGGTAATTTCTGTTGATTGCTTTTTTACTCTGTGGGTAATATGGGCCACATTTTCGTGTGTGTGTGTGTGTGTGTGTGTGTGTGTGTTTGCATGTATTGTAATTTTTTATTGAATGCTGAACATTTTTACTATTATAAAAGAATAATTATGGAAATTAAATACCCCTTGCCTATGGTTTGTTGTTGATGCTTAGTTTAGTTATTGTTTGTTTAACAACTTCTCTGAACTAATTTTGTAAAGTCTGTATTATCTGTCATATGTGGGTATTGACATCTTTGTTCGGTTAGCTTAGTGGTCAGCTAATGACTGGACTGAGATTTCCTTAAACTTATGAAACCCCAAATTTCCCAGTCTTTCCAGAAGAGCTCTGTAAGTTTCTCCAACACTCAGCCAAGCAGTTGACAAGTGTGACATAGTCTTTATTTTCTACCTGCCTAGAAGTTGAAGGTCAGCCAGAGATGAGCACTTAGGGCCTCCTCAGATCCTTCCTGGGCATATTCACAGCTCTGGGAATCAGTGTTAACTTCTAAATTCCCAGGAATATGTTAGAGCTTTTCAAAATCCCCCTTCCCCCAAAGCATTTTATTTCCCAGCCATTCCTCCTAAACTTTTTGATTAGTCTGTTGTTTGCTTCAACTGTTATTCAACTGTAATCCATTGGCTTAAGCAGCAGGAACTAAATCATGTGCCTGCAAATGTTTTTATCTAACAACCCCTGGTAGTGGTTTCAGCACTGGATGATTTCCAAGTTAGATGAGAAAAAGTCAAACCTTTTGAGCTTTTTCAAGGGAGTCATCAGACAAGCTAAAACAAATACTTACAATTTTTTGTGAATGAGGTTTATCCTATTACCAGTACTGGACATGTGGGCTATCATTTCAAGGCTATCACTTATCTGGGGAGCAGAGAATAGGGAAAGTTAACATCCCACAAAGCTTGTTGTTCTCACCAAAATTCAGCCATTTTTCTTGAATAAGTGCTTCCTGGGTTGCTGCAAGCTTTTGACTAGCTTCCAGAGTTCCAACAAATTGATTCTGACCATTTTTTTCAGGATTTTTAAATTGCTTTTATGGAAACACAGAATTTAGAGTTCCCGATCTGCCATTTTTACTGATGTCACTCTCTAGTTAATCACTTCAAGTAGAAGGCAAAAATCTTACCAGCACATAAGTCCTTTTATTCTGTTCTTTTATATTGTAGTTGTCTTGTACATTACTTCCATATACCTTAGAATCTCCATTAGATAATGTTATAATTTTTACTTCCATCTGCCAAACATTTTTTTTTTTTTTGGAGATGGAATCTGAAAATACAAATACAAAATCTGTTTTTGTATTTTTAGCAGAGACGGAGTTTCACCATGTTGGCCAGGCTGATCTTGATCTCCTGACCTCAAGTGATCTGCCTGCCTCCGCCTCCCAAAGTGCTGCAGTTACAGGCATGAGCCACTGTGCCTAGCCTGTATTCCTAGTTTTCTGAAAGTTTTTCTTTTTAAGTCCGGAATGAATGCTGGATTTTGTCAAATGCTTTTCCAGCATCTAACAAGATGATCATATGGGTTTTCTTAGTCTGTTATGGTGAATTATGTTGTTTGATTTTAGAATGTTAAACCAACTTTCCATTTCTGAGATAAACTTTCACTTGGTTGTGTTGGACTATTCTTTTTATATAATACTTTTTCATTGGTCAAAATTTTGTAAAGAATATTTGCGGCTGTGTTCATAAGTTTTTGTATTTTTTTTAGAGACAGAGTCTCTAAAAACAAACTGGATTACAGTGGTGTGATCATAGCTCACTGCAACCTCCAACTTCTGGGCTCAAATGATCCTCCCACCACAGCCTCCCAAAGTGCTGGGATTAGAGGTGTGAACCACCACACCTGGTCAGTTTATTCTTATTTTCTCTGATAATACAATAATTTTTAAAGGATACATTAAAAGATTAAACCCTAAGTAAAATACATCCAATTAATGGCAACGGTATTAGCTAACAGTTATAGGGTGCACACCAGACACCAGACTAAACACTCTTCATGAACTATCTCAATTAATACAACAGATATACCAGAAAAATCACTCAACCTCTATAAGCAGCATTACACTATTCATTACATCATTTCAAAATTCCAAGTGACTACAGCTGGCAATTTTAAGCAATTATCAGCCATTCCCTGGTCACAGTGTTCATGATCCAGGTCAAATTTCACCTTTAAAACTCTTGCAAATACATTCACAAAAATGTCCAACAGAGACAGGACACTCTCAATGAGGAGTTTTCTTCACACTACTTGAAAGCATTCCTTATTTATTACACGTTTCTCATTCATATCAGTTATGTTTTAGCATTCTGTCTGTCTAATCTATCCATCCGTCCACCCCCAGCAGCTCTGTAGCTGATTTGTCTCTTAATACAACTCTGATGTTAAGACTCAAAGCCTGCAGGGACCTGAAAATGACACGGCCACCTCCCAGGTGCAGGAGAATATTTTTGGAGACTGCTGGCATCACGTGCAACCTTCTCCCACTCACTTAAATTCACACAACTTCTCTCTGTTTCAATTCACTACAACTCTTACCATGGAAGAAACCAAGTATGCCTGTACTTGGGATGGATGGGATGGATGGATGGATGGATGGATGGATGGATGGATGGATGGATGGGATGGATGGGATAGACGGATGGACGGATGGACGGATGGACGGATGGGATGGATGGATGGATGGATGGATGGATGGATGGATGGATGGATGGGATGGATGGGATGGATGGGATGGATGGATGGATGGATGGATGGATGGGATGGACGGATGGACGGATGGACGGATGGACGGATGGACGGATGGGATGGATGGATGGATGGATGGGATGGATGGATGGACGGATGGATGGATGGCTGGATGAATAGATTACATAGATAGACAGATAGATAGATAGATAGATAGATAGATAGATAGATAGATAGACAGACAGAGCTAAAATTCACTTCAGCCCTGAGCCTCACCCAGGGCTGCAGTGAACTATGATAAGGCCACGGCACTCCAGCCTCGGCAACAGAGCAAGACCTTGTCTCAAGAAGAAAAGAAACAAGTAAATTTTAGAAACCATGTCGATGGGGTCACCCTAAAAGGATGCAGGAAGACATGGTCTTTGTGAGACTGGGGCAGATCGCTGCAAAGAGAGCACAGCATAGTGACAGGGAAGCCACAAACAAGAAAATAAGGAGAGAGGAATGAAACATCCAGCAGCAGAATAAAAATGCACATCAGAGGCAATAAAGACTCGATGTTTTCCTGAAAAATAGTTTTGATATAAGAGAAAAACTAGAAGAGCTCTCTCAGAATGCAGACGGAAAGCACAAAGATATAAACACGTTGATAAATGTGTATTAAATTATGCAAAGAATGAAGATGCAACCTAAGAATTATAGGTGTTCGTTGCTTTTACACTGTTGGTGAGAGTGTAAATTCATTCAACCATTGTGGAAGACAGTGTGGCGATTCCTCAAGGATAGAGAACCAGAAATACCATTTGACCCAGCAATCCTATTACTAGGTATATACCGAAAGGATTATAAATAATTCTACTATACAGACACATGCACACATATGCTTACTGCAGCACTATTCACATTAGCGAAGAGCTGGAACCAACCCAAATGCCCATGAATGATGGACTGGATAAAGAAAATGTGGCACATATATACCACGAACACTATGCAGCCATGAAAAACAATGAGTTCACGTCCTTTGCAGGGGCATGGTTGAGCTGGAAGCCATCATTCTCAGCAAACTAACACAGGAACAGAAAACCAAACACCCCGTGTTCTCACTCATAAGTGGGAGCTGAATAATGAGAACACATGGAAACAGGGAGGGGAACATCACACACCGGGGCCTGTCAGGGGGATGGGGGCAAGGGGAGGGAGAGCATTAGGACAAATAGCTAGATGACGGGTTGATGGGTGCAGCAAACCACCATGGCACACGTATACCTATGTAACAAACCTGCACGTTCTGCACATGTATCCCAGAACTTCAAGTAAAATTAAAAAAAAAAAAAAAAAAGACTTATAGGCATTCCAAGAAGTAAGCCAAACCCATAGGAGAGAGGCAATCATAAGAAAACTGCAAACCTTAAGCTTCTTTTCTGAGCTGATTAAAAAAACCAAGTATGAAGTTCCAAGTGGATCACAACTTCCTGCCGAAATTGATGGTAAGAGACTTACAGGTAAATATATGCTGGTAACATTTTTTAACATTATGGTTGAGGGGGAAAAGAATCACTGCAATGTACAAGCAAAACAAAACAGAAATGCAAGCCCATTGGATGGACCCTAAGAGGAATCAAAGCTCCAAGTGTTGGAGACAAGTCCTTCAGCTGATGGGAGCATTGTCCCTGGGCATTTCTAGCTGTGACCTGGGGAGATCAACAATAGGAATTTTTCTGTCAGTACAAGATGTTCATGGTAGAGCACCATCGTAATGATGAACAATGAGAAAGGAAGAAAAATGACAGCCGTCAGGCAAGAAGTTAAGAGAATCTGGGTGCACAGACATGTGAGAAACACCTCTGCAGAGTCTGGGAGGCTTAAGTTTCCAAAGAGTGAGTGACAGACTGTCAGAAAAAATGCTTCCTGGGGACTGTTATTAGAAGCGCATTTTTTTATTTCAATTTTTTTAGATTCCGGGGGTACATGTGCAGGTTTGTTACATGGGTATATTGTGTAATGCTGAGGTTTGGGGTACAATTTTCTCCACCACCCAGGTAGTCAGCAGAGTACCCAACAGGTAGTTTCTCAACCCTTCCCCACCTCCCTCCCTTCCTCCTCTAGTAGTCCCCTGTGTCTGTTGTTTCAGTCTTTATGTACACGTGTACCCAATGTGTAGCTCCCACTTATAAATGAGAACATGCAGTATTTGGATATCTGTTTCTGCATTAGTTCGCTTAGGATGATAGTCTCCAGCTGCACCCATGTTGCTGCAAAGGACAAGATTTCTTTCTCTTTTTTTGGAGATGGAGTCTCGCTCTGTTGCCAGGCTGGAGTGCAGTGGTGTGATCTTGGCTCACTGCAACCTCCACCTCCCAGGTTCAAGCGATTCTCCTGCCTCAGCCTCCCAAGTAGGTGGGACAACAGGTGCACGCCACTACGCCTGGCTAATTTTTGTATTTTTAGTAGAGACGGGGTTTCACCATATTGGCCGGGATGGTCTCCATCTCTTGACCTCATGATCCACCCACCTCGGCCTCCCAAAGTACTGGGATTACAGGCATGAGCCGCCGTGCCCAGCCAGGATTTCATTCTTTTTTATGGCTGCATAGTATTCCATGGTGTATGTGCATATTTTCTTTACCCAAATCCACCACTGATGAGCAGCTAGATTGATTCCATATCTTTGCTATTGTGAACATAAGGGTGCATATGTCTTTTTGGCAGAACAATTTATTTTCCCTTGGGTCTATATTCTGTAATGAGACTGCTGGGTGAAAGGACACTTCTGCTTTTAGTTCTTTGAGAAATCTCCAAACTGCTTTCCACAGTGGTTGAACTGATTTACATTCCCACCAACAGTTTATGAGCCTTCCCTTTTCTCTGTAGCCTCATCAACATCTGTTATTTTCTGACTTTTTAACTAGTGTGAGGTGGTATCTCATTGTGGTTTTGATTTGCCTCTCTCTGATGGTTAGTGATGTTGAGCATTTTTTCATGTTTGTTGGCTGCCTGCACGTCTAGAATGTGACTCCCAGAGAGCAGGCCCTATGGGATGCCGTCTTCACTTCTGTCCTCAACGGCTGGTGCAGATGGTCCCTGTATAACTGCAAGTATAGGACTCCATCCTACCTCCAAGGAATTGTTCTGGGAAGGGACAGAGCAGGGGGTCTTTACAATGAGGAGAAGAAAAGTCCTGTCTGAACATTTGTTCCTGCCCAGTAGAGAGAATAAGCAATGATTTCACAACTTATTTTCCAATCCATAGTGCAGCTAGCTAAGGGTGGGGACACAGAGGAGTTGGCCCTGTTGTCCCATTAGCATCACAATAATCCCTTTTTAAAATTTTACTTTAAGTTCTGGGATACATGTCCAGAACATGCAGGTTTGTTACATAGGGATACATGTTGACCCAGCAATCCCATTATTGGGTATATACCCAAAGGATTATAACTCATTCTACTATAAAGACACATGCACACGTATGTTTACTGCAGCACTATTTACAATAGCAAAGACTTGGAACCAACCCAAATGCCCATCAATACTAATCCCCATTTCTTATGCCTAATTGCATTCCTGGGTATGACTTGGAAGAAGGAGGAAGCAAAATGCTTTCTCCATTATGGGCAGGGGACATTCTTGCAGATTATGTAGCCTTTAATAAAATAGTTTTTTCCATCATGTGGACTCATGCAAAACTGTCTCTGAGAAGTATAATTTTTCCTTGGGAGGTGAGTGAATGTCTGCAACTGTGTGCATATGCTCTCCAAGATCTATTCCTGGGGGATCGGAAGGCCACAAAGAGAATAAAAAATGTATGTTGATTTCAACAAATGCTGCTGGAACAACTGAATGATCATACACAAAGAAATGAACCTTAAAAAAAAAGAAAGAAGAAGAGAGGAAGAAAATGAACCTAAATATAGAACTTATATCTTTTTATTAATTTGGGTTAATGAAAATTAATTCAAAATGGGGCTTGGTGTTGTGTGCCTGTAGTCCCAGCTACTCAAGAGGTTGATGGGGGAGGATTGCTTGAGCCTGGGAGTTCGAAGCTGCAGTATGCTATGTTGCACCTGTGATCAGCTACTGCACTCTAGCCTGGGCAACATAGTGAGACCCCATCTCAAGAAAACAAAATGGATCACAGGCCTTAATGTAAAACACAAAACTATAAAACTTCTAGAAGAATACATAGGAGAAACTAGAGGTGACCTTGTGTTTGGTGGTGAGCTTTCAGATAAAACACCAAAAGCATGATCCATAAAAGAAAAAAATTGCTAGTTTGGACATAATTAATATTTTAAAACACACTTTTAAGAGAATGAAAAGATGAACCACAGATTGGGAGGAGAAAAATATTTGAAGAACGCATATCTGATAAAGGACTTGTAGTCAAAATATACCAAGAAGTGGTAAAACTCAACAATAAAAAAAAACAAAGAATCTCATGGGAAAAGTAGTCAAAAGATTTGAATGTACTCCTCAGCAAAGAAAAATATACAGACGCCAAATAAACATATGAAAAGATGCTCAACATCAGTCGTCATAGAGAATTGCAAATTAAAACAATGAGGTACCACTACACACCTATGAGAATGACTAGAGCATGTTTTAAAAGACAGTAATAACTGCTAGCAAAAACATGAAGCAACAGGAACTTTCTTCCTTGATGATGGGAATACAAAATGGTATAGTCACTTTGGGAGACAATTTAGAAGTTTCTTACAAGGCTAAACGTAACCTTATCACATGATTCAGCAATCATGATCTCAGGTATTTACTCAACTAATTTGAAAACATTATGTCCACACAAAAATTTACATGCAAATGTTTATAGCAGCTTTATTCAGAATCACAGAAAAGTGGAAGCAATTACAGTGTCCTTTAATAAGTGAATGGATAATAAGCCAACTGTGGTGCATCTATAACATGGAATATTACTCAGTTATAAAAAGAAAAGCCATATTGATACGGTTTGGCTTCATGTCCCCACCCAAATCTCATCTCGAATTCTCATCCCCAGGTATCAAAGGAAAATGGAATATTATTCTGTTATAAAAAAAGAAATACCATATTGATATGGTTTGGCTCTGTGTCCCCACCCAAATCTCATTGGAATTCTTATCCCCAGGCGTCAAGAAAGGAACTTGGTGGGGGTGATTGAATCATGGGAGTGGTTACCCCTGTGCTGTTCTTGTGATCATGACTGAGTTCTCACGAGATCTAATGGTTTCAAAGTGTGTGGCAGTTTCCCCATCATACACTCTCTCTCCTGCTGCCATGTGAAGAAGGTCCTTGCTTCCCCTTCACCTTCCACCATGCCTGGAAGTTTCCTGAGGTTTCCCTGACCATGCAGAACTGTGAGTCAATTTAACCTTTTTTATTTATACATTACCCAGTCTTGGGTAGTTCTTTATAGCAGTGTAAAGACAACTAATACAAAGTATCAAACCACAAAGACATGGGTTGATCTTAAATGCATATATGTAAGTGAGAGAAGCCAGTTTGAAAAGGCTACCTACTGTATGCTTCCAATCACACAATATTCTGGAAAAGGCAAAACTCTCAGGGATAAAGGGAAAGGATGAAGAGGTGAAGCAGAGAGCATTTTTCAGGGCAGTGAAACTATTTTGTATGGAACTGTAATTGTGGATACATGACAATATGTATTTGTCAAAACCCGTTGAACTTTGGCACAAAGAATGAATCTTAATGCATGAAAATTTTAAAAAATGATCTAGGAGGTCCATGGAATCCCAGGATGGAATACAGAATGTGACAAATCAATCTGTATTACAAATGGTATGACACAAACTCACTGAAGGGGTGAGGAGAAAAGTGCTGACCTAAGTAACTTTGGACATGGCTGGATTCTAGAAAACTCACTGCAAAGGAACTATGCATAAGCATTTTAGTTAATAAGGCTGTTTCCTATGGGTGAACTGGTAAACAATTCTGATATTACTTGTGAACTAGACCTAAGCAATTGAGCAAATAAATGGTGGATGGTAGGAGCCAGATTGCAGTATTGAAGTGGGGGTTTCCAATAAACAAGAGGAGAATTCTAGGATGACCATGCAATAATGGATTACAGTTGGAGACATCAGTGTAGACCTATGTGTTGTTGTTTTTTAGAGATGGGGTATCACTCTTTCACCCAATCTGGAGTACAGTGGTGTAATCACAGCTCACTGCAACCTTGGACTCCTGGGCTCAAGAGATCCTCCTACCTCAAGATTCTGAGTAGCTGGGGTTACAGGGGCATGCCACCACACCTAGCTAATTAAAAAAAAAAAATTAAGGAGTCTTGTCACCTTGCCCTGGCTGGCCTTTACCCCATGTTTAACTTAATATAGATACAGATGGTTACATATAGAAGTATAGATATGTGTACCTACATGGGTTAGTATATATACATATATTCCATTATTCTGTCAGCTGAGGGGACCTAGAAATAACAATGCCCCAGAAGCAATACACAAGATGAGCCTGGAGCATCTTTTAGTGTCAGAAAGTAAGAAAATTCTCAAAACACAGGGGGCAACAGTTCCCAATGGCCAAGGGTGCAACGATTTGAGCAATAAGAAAAAAAAGTTGTATTGGATCATAACCCAAAGTATAAAATAAATATCCATGAGTTCATACTTATAAAAATACGTGATAAAACTAAGGAAGGAAGGGAGGGAAGGAAGAAAGGAAGGAAGAAGGAAAGTAGGAAGAAGGGAAGGAAGAAGGGAGGGAAGGAAGGAAGGAGGGAGGGAGGGAGGAAAGGAAGGAGGGAAGGAGGGAAGAAGGGAAGGAAGAAGGAAGGAAGGAAGGAAGGAAGGAAGGAAGGAAGGAAGGAAGGAAGGAAGGAAGGAAGGAAGGAAGGAAGGAGGGAGGGAGGGAGGGAAGCAATCTCCCATACGGAAGAATTCCAAATAATTTATAGGTAATCTGACCTCATGGGGCGGGAGCATAACTCCTGTTTCTTAAGTGTAGTCTGTGAAGTGACTTTCTCCCAAAGGATACAGTATGGAAGGAGGAAAAAGTTGCAACTTCACAGCAGAGAAACCTGACACACACACACTCCCTTCACCAGGTGATCAAGGTCAACATCAACCATGATAGTCATGTTGATAGTGTAAGCCTTTATTTATTTTTTTTCTTTATTTTTTTTCTTTTATTATACTTTAAGTTCTAGGGTACATGTGCATAGCGTGCAGGTTTGTTACATATGTATACTTGTGCCATGTTGCTGTGCTGCACCCATCAACTCGTCAGCACCCATCAACTTGTCATTTACATCAGGTATAACTCCCAATGCAATCCCTCCCCCCTCCCCCCTCCCCATGATAGGCCCCGGTGTGTGATGTTCCCTTTCCCGAGTCCAAGTGATCTCCTTGTTCAGTTCCACCTATGAGTGAGAACATGCGGTGTTTGGTTTTCTGTTCTTGTGATAGTTTGCTAAGAATGATGGTTTCCAGCTGCATCCATGTCCCTACGAAGGACACAAACTCATCCTTTTTTATGGCTGCATAGTATTCCGTGGTGTATATGTGCCACATTTTCTTAATCCAATCTGTCACTGATGGACATTTGGGTTGATTCCAAGTCTTTGCTATTGTGAATAGTGCCGCAATAAACATACGTGTGCATGTGTCTTTATAGCAGCATGATTTATAATCCTTTGGGTATATACCCAGTAATGGGATGGCTGGGTCATATGGTACTTCTAGTTCTAGATCCTTGAGGAATCGCCATACTGTTTTCCATAATGGTTGAACTAGTTTACAATCCCACCAACAGTGTAAAAGTGTTCCTATTTCTCCACATCCTCTCCAGCACCTGTTGTTTCCTGACTTTTTAATGATCACCATTCTAACTGATGTGAGATGGTATCTCATTGTGGTTTTGATTTGCATTTCTCTGATGGCCAGTGATGATGAGCATTTTTTCATGTGTCTGTTGGCTGTATGAATGTCTTCTTTTGAGAAATGTCTGTTCATATCCTTTGCCCACTTTTTGATGGGGTTGTTTGATTTTTTCTTGTAAATTTGTTTGAGTTCTTTGTAGGTTCTGGATATTAGCCCTTTGTCAGATGAGTAGATTGCAAAAATTTTCTCCCATTCTGTAGGTTGCCTGTTCATGCTGATGGTAGTTTCTTTTGCTGTGCAGAAACTCTTTAGTTTAATGAGATCCCATTTGTCAATTTTGGGTTTTGCTGCCGTTGCTTTTGGTGTTTTAGACATGAAGTCTTTGCCCATGCCTATGTCCTGAATGGTACTACCTAGGTTTTCCTCTAGGGTTTTTATGGTATTAGGTCTAACATTTAAGTCTCTAATCCATCTTGAATTAATTTTCGTATAAGGAGTAAGGAAAGGATCCAGTTTCAGCTTTCTGCTTATGGCTAGCCAGTTTTCCCAGCACCATTTATTAAATAGGGAATCCTTTCCCCATTTCTTGTTTCTCTCAGGTTTGTCAAAGATCAGATGGCTGTAGATGTGTGGTATTATTTCTGAGGACTCTGTTCTGTTCCATTGGTCTATATCTCTGTTTTGGTACCAGTACCATGCTGTTTTGGTTACTGTAGCCTTGTAGTATAGTTCGAAGTCAGGTAGCATGATGCCTCCAGCTTTGTTCTTTTGATAGTGTAAGCCTTTAATATGATGTGATGAAAATGGCCCTTCCCCTCTGTGATCTTCCTCCCGTAAACCCATCACCCCAGTCTAATCATGAGAAAACCGTCAGATGAATCCCAATTGAGAGACAGTCTACAATATACCTACCCAATACTCTTCAAAGCTGTCAGGGTCATCAAAAATAAAAGTCTGAGAAACTGTCACAGCCAAGGGGAACTAAGGAGACAGGACAAGTAAATGCACCATTGCCAGGCACAGGAGGACAAATACCGCATGATCTCACCCATATGTCATCTGAAAAGGTTGATCTCATAGAAGTTGAGAGTAGAATAGTGGTTACCAGGGGCTGGGGAGAACTGGGGGATGGGAATAGGGAGAGGCTGGTCAGTCGGTATAAAGTCACCGTGAGATGAGAGGAATAAGTTCTGTGTTCTATTGCACTGTAGGGTGACTGTAGTTAACAATAGTATGTTGTATATTTCCAAAGAGTTATTAGGTTGGTGCAAAAGTAATTGTGGGTTTCGCCATTGACTTTTAACGGTGAAACGCACAATTGCTTTTGCACCAACCTAGTAGAAGAAAGGATTTTTTAAAATGTTCTTCCCACAAAGAAATGATCAATGTTTGAAGTGATGAACATGCTAATTACCCTGATTTGATCAATACACAATCCACAAATGTGTCACATTACACTGTAACCCATAAAAATGACAGTTATTAAGCCCATTAAAAAAAATAAAATTTTTTTTTCTTTTTTTTTTTTTAGGCAGAGTCTCGCTCTGTCACCCAGGTTGGAGTGCAGTGGCGCAATCTCGGCTCACTGCAAGCTCCGCCTCCTGGGTTCATGCTATTCTCCTGCCTCAGCCTCCTGAGTAGCTGGGACTACAGGTGCCGCCACCACACCCGGCTAATTCTTTGTATTTTTAGTAGAGACGGGGTTTCACCGTATTAGCCAGGATAGTCTCGATCTCCTGACCTCGTGATCCACCCGCCTCGGCCTCCCAATGTGCAGGGATTACAGGCGTGAGCCACTGCACCCAACAATAAAAATTTTTAAAACGGAGCACATCCTTCCATCTTCCCAAGAGATACTTCCTACCTCCTGTCCTGCCTGGACGTGGTCTCAGGAGTCTTGGAGAGCAAGGAAAAATGCAAAAAAAGGAACAAACAAACAAACAAAGGTACTGTTATATCCTACAATGAGATCAAAGGACATTAAGTAAAAACTCAAGGAAATTTGCATAAATCATGAGCCTTAATGAATAACAATGTATCAAAGTAGTTCATTAACCGCAGCACATGTACCATACTTAAGTAAAATGCTAATGGGCAATACCAGGTGTTTGGGCTATGGGCACTCTGTGCTATCTTTGCAATGTTTCTGCAAATCCAAAACTGTTCTAAAAAAATAAAGTTTATTTTTAAAAAATTTAGTCTCATATTGTCTCCCCCATCTGTGCCCTCTCCCTAAAAGATGGCCTAAAAATGTGTAGAGAAAGAGAGAGCATCGTGGCTTATGCATCCTGCGTGCTGATCCCACATACGTGACCACAGACACTTGTTGGTCTCCGGGGGGATGTGTCTTACCACACAGTCGCAGGTGTGCCCTGGCTGGCCTCCAATCCTGACGTTCAGAACTGGTGCATTTGGGATCCTTCGAGTTGGTGCAATGCTTTCAGGATTCCCGGTATCTGCCCTGAGTGTTTGGGCTTCCTCTCAGCTCTGTAAGGCTGCAGATCTCTGGGTCTCTCTCTATTTTGCCCTCTCTCTAGACCTGGCCCAATAGGCTAAGTCCATCCTCTGTTCTGGAAACACCCTGGCATCCAGCGCCTCCTTCAGTTACCACACAGCCATCGAGTGAGACTCAGGAAAGCTACCTTGTTGCGCTCTCTATTCATTTAACTAGACTTGCAAGCAGCATTTTGAGCAGGTGCTCTGTCCAGTGGGCTCCCAAGGTCTCCAGGGAAGGGCAAGGCAGGAGCCCCTGTCCCTGGTATTCACATCAAACACCCCCGGGGACCAATCCGAGAGAGAAGGATGCAGGAATCCTTCTAGTTTCCTGTCTCTTTCTCCTTTTGCCCTTCTCTTCTCCAACTTTTGATCAGAAAATAGAAGATTCCTTTACTTCTGTTTCATAGCCTCCTTCTTTCTGGCTCCATCCTCAAAATTAAGCCTTAAAAGTGTCCGAGGCATCTTCTTTACACTAGGAAAAGAATTTTTAAGCCTTAAATGTGTCAGAGACATCTTCTTTATGCTAGAAAAAGAATTCAAAAATCTGAGTCTTCCCTGTTAGACTTCAATTTTGCAAGCTTTCGCTGCCCATGAAGCATGGTTTTAAAGTGTAATATCTCCTTAAGAAGTCAAATGACTATTGTCTTGCCCTGGGGTAAAAAGTCTCCTGACTTAAGCTCAGTTGCAATCAAATACCAATGGGCCAGGCTTGGTGGCTCACGCCTGTAATCCCAGCACTTTGGGAGGCTGAGACGGGTGGATCACCTGAGGTCAGCAGTTCAAAACTAGCCTGGCCAACATGGTGAAACCCAGTCTGTACTAAAAATACAAAATTAGCTGAGCATGGTGGTGCATGCTGGTAATCCCAGCTACTCGGGAGGCTGAGGCAGGAGAATCCTTTGAACCCTGGAGGCAGAGGTTGCAGTGAGCCAAGATCACGCCATTGCATCCATTACACTCCAGCCTGGGCAAAAGAGCAAAATCCCATTTTAAAAAAAAAAAAAGAAAGAAAGAAAAGAAAAAGGAGAATTAACAAGCACTAGTTTGATATTTGCCAAAATATTATTCCCATGGCCTACTGCTGGGGTAGTATGATGATTTCTATGGGCTGGCTGGCTGGCTGGGAGACCAGGTTGGCTAAGGAGGGGTGGGAACTTTGCCCTGGGAAGACCTGAAAAAAGAAACACTGGCTCTAAGAAATACGAGGGATTGGGACCGGGCACGGTGGCTCACCCCTGTAATCCCAGCACTTTGGGAGGCCAAGGTGGGTGAATCATGAGGTCAGGAGTTCGAGACTATCCTGGCCAACATCGTGAAACCCCATCTCTACTAAAAATACAAAAAAAAGATAGCTTGGCATGGTGGCAGGCACCTGTAATCCCAGCTACTCAGGAGGCTGAAGCAGGAGAATCTCTTGAACTTGGGGAGCAGAGGTTGCAGTGAGCTGAGATCACGCCACTGAACTCCAGCCTAGGCGACAGTGTGAGACTCCGTTTCAAAAAAAAAAGAGCGATAGAAAGAAGAGAGATTGGCCACCCTGAGGCAGTGAAACATGGCTGAGAAACTCACCAGCCAGGGTGCCCAAGAATAGAATTCAAGAGGTCCACAAATTTGGATGGGAAAGAATATACCTTTATTTCCATTATCCTCTAAATGAAATCCAGCATTTTCTTCAATTAGGAATGCAAGCCACAGGCACCGCAGAGTTAGCAATGCCTGTGATTGTGCCACTAATATTTTCCTATCATGTTCCCATTGTCCCAATTACTTTGAAATGTTGTTTATGCTTACCATAACAGCACTTCAAAATCATGATTATTTTATCCACCAATAGCCCTTATTATTTAATGCATCAACAAAGAAGCACATGTGTTATTATATCAACACATTTGTTCTGCTTAATATTTTTGATACCATACTTATGTATAATATATTTCCTTTGTTGTTACCTCAAGTATTCTATTTTATGCATTTAGAAACACAATTCACAGGCCTCAACAGACTGCCAAAGAGATCCATGCATCAAAAGCACCCTTAAAATATATTTTTTCTGACTCTTAAGATTTCTTTGTACATTGTAATTTTTCCTGACATTGAAATTCTCCAGTTACTCCCAAGCCTTCAGTAAAACCTGATTTATATACATCTGCTGTGTGTTAACGGGGTTGTGGAGAATTGAGAGAGGATGGAGTAAAACAAATTTCGCCCTCCCTACCCACCTCCCAACCCCAGAGGCTGGCGACTTGGTAGCAGCCACATATTGAAAAAAGATGATAGATCCAGAGTCCCAGATGTAGACCCAAAGTGACGCTGCGGAGGGCTAAGATGGTACCAAGCCCCGACAGGTTAGGAAAATGTTAAGAGATAAACACTCTTCAAACCTAATAATGAGCAGAAGTATCCACAGGATCCTCAGATCGCTGGAAGGCATCTTATGTTGACTTCCCCTAAAATCCTACTTTTCCATTTCACCCAGCAAGAAACCAGAAGATCCCAAAGAGGTGCACTGCTAGGAGCAGGTAGCAAAAGGATCCAGCATGATGAAGGAGTGTAGTAGTTTTAAAACATGGTCCCTGATATAGCTTGGCTGTGTCCCCACCCAAATCTCATATTGAATTGTAGCTCCCGTAATTCCCACATGCTGCAGGAGAGACCCAGTGGGAGATAACTGAACCACGAAGGGGATTTCCCTCATATTGTTCTCGTGGTAGTGAGTAAGTCTCATGAGATCTGATGGTTTTATAAATGGGAGTTCCCTTGCACAAGTTTTTTTCGTTTTTTGGGGGGTTTTTTTGTCTGCCACCACGTAAGGCATGCCTTTCACCTTCTGCCATGATTGTGAGCTGCCCCCGCCCAGCCACATGGAACTGTGAGTCCATGAAACCTCTTTTGCTGTATAAATTACCCAGTCTCAGATATGTCTTTTATCAGCAGCATGAAAACAGACTAATGTAGTCCCCAAATTCATTTAGCCTCCTTCCGTTAAGATGTGATGTCTACGCCTCCACTCCCTGAATCTAGGAGGATTTGCACTGCTTTGACCCCTAGAGTATGGCAGAAGCACTGCTCGCAAGGTTAAGTCCTAAAAGGCCAACCAAGTTCCATCTGTTTCTCTTGGAAGGCTCATTGAGATGCTCCCTTTTAGGATGCTCTTCTTACAACCCAGATACCAAGCTGTCAGAACGCAAGCCACATGGCAAAGCCATATGTAGATGCTCCCAGCTGAGCTAGTCCTTCAGCCATCCTATCCTAGGCACCTGACATGGAAGTGACCAAATAACGTCAGCCCCCAACCATCTGTGTTTTTCCAACAGAGGCATCAGACATCCCGGAGCAGACGAAAGCTGTCTCTACTGAATTCCTGACCCCAAGATTCCACAAGCGCAGGATGGTGGTTGGTTTATCCCCCTGAGTTTGGGGCGGTTTATTATGAAGCAATAGTAACCAGACTAAGAGGAGATGAGAAGTTCAGGAAGAAGAGGCTCCTGTGACGGCCACACGGTTCATGGATGGAGAGCTGAACGGTGCTCTAATGGGAGAGACTGGGGAAGGGGCACGTAGCAAAACAGTACTGAGGGCCAACTTGTGTCTCTCCAGTGTCCTTTGCACTGTGATGAGTAGAAATGACTTGTACCCAGAGTAGTACTGTTTCATACTGTCTTCTGCTAACAGCAAGACTATTTAGGGCATGAACTCTATTGATTAATCTTCTCCCCTACCCCACTTTCTCAATAGGAGCAAATTCCTCAAACTAAAATTTGGTACAGGTCAATTGTAGTGGCACATGCCTGTCATCCCAGCAGTTTGGGAAGCCCAGGTGGGAGGATCGCTTGAGGTCAGGAGAGTTCAAGACCAGCCTGGGCAACATAGCAAGACCCTGTCCCTTAAAAAAAATTTAATTAGCCAGGCATGTTGGCATGTACCTGCTGTCCCAGCTACTTGGGAGGCTGAGGTGGAAGAATTGTTTGAACCCAGAAGTTAAAGGCTGCAACAAGCTATGGTCTCACCACTACACTCCAGCCTGGGCAATACAGCAAGACACATCTCTTAAAAAAAAATTAGTACAAACACCAGGAGTGTGTTAGGTGAATTCAGTCTCTCTCAGTGATTCCAAATTTTTCCATGAAAGGGCTTCTAATGAAGGAGAATTACAGGGTCATAGCCCAAAACAGCCCAGACACAAGCAAGAACCATCTTTAAAGTCCAATATTTTTGTCTTAAAAACTAACATTCTACACCATAACATATGAAGTATGTTTTAACAGTACAGTGTCTTAAATTACCTGTGATGAGGTAAGAAGGACATTGCATGAATATGTACTCTGTTTATCATCAGACGTCAGAGGTACTCTGTCCACAGCTGGGTCCCCCCAGGCAAATGCCAAAAGAATAGGTATATAGAATTCTGATGTGCCAACGCCCTTTTGAAGGAGTCAGGTGCCTAGGGGTTGGCCATTTAGTCTATTGACCATAGAGTTGTTTTTTTTTTTCCTATTTTGAGATAGAGTCTCGCTCTGTCACCCAGGCTGCAGTGCAGTGGCACAAACTCAGCTCACTGCAATCTCCACCTCCTGGGCTCAAGGGATCCTTCTGCCTCAGCCTCCTGAGTAGCTAGGATTACAGGCATGGGCCACCGTGCCTGGCCTCGGAGCACTCTTAAAATATTTATCAGCATTGATGTTAATCATCAAGTTGTGGCATGTTTTGTTAAAAGAATCACATAGGAAGTAAGCGGATCCTAAGTGAACAGAAGATTGCCAAGACATTAGGTCAGCAAATCTCCAGGAAGGTGAAAAAATGATCAAAATTTCTTAGCTAAGATCATTGGTGATATGTATGGTGGCGTGCAGAATTTACACTTTGGGCATATAGAATTTTTTTCATCATGACGACATTTCTCTTGATCCTGCACCCTCTCACTTCCTCAGGGACATATGACTCCATTAATGATCACCCTCAAGCACTTCCTTTCTGTCGCCTCCTTCCCCTCCACTCTGGTGTCCTCTTCCTCAAAAGCCCTTCCCTTAGGTGAATTGGTACCGTAATTCTGGAGAGCAATTTGGCAAAACCTAGCAGAAGAAAAAAATGTACACATTTTGACCCAGATGTTTCACTTCTAGAAAATGTATCTTTAGTTATGCTTGCACAAGTTCATAAGGATAAATATTGCTCATACACAGATGCTCTTTGAAGCATTGCCTATGAGAACAAAAACAGAGCATGACCTGAACAGACATCATTACAGGACTGGTCCAGTACATTGCAGTACAATAGAAAAGGATGCTGATGATAAACTGTTGAGTGAAAAAAAGTTGCATACCATTGACTTTTTTTGAGACAGTGTCTCACCATGTTGCCCAGGCTGAACTGCAGTGGTGCAATCATAGCTCACTGCAGCCTTAAATTCCTGGGATCAAGCAATCCTCCCACCTCAGCCTGCTGAGTAGCTGAGACTACAAGGGTACCACCATGCCCGATTCTTTTACTTTATTTTATTTTTTGTAGAGATGGAGTCTTACTAGATTGCCCAGGCTGGTCTCAAACTCCTGGACTCAAGCGATCCTCCCACCTCAGTCTCCCAAAGTGCTCGAATTACAGGCGTGAGCCACAGTGCCCGGCCTACATTCTATTCTTGTCTTATAAGTAATGAATGGTATACATGGGAACTGCACACCTGTGCTCGTGCGTGTGTGTGTGTCACTTGATGTGCCCCTAGGCACACCCTGGGCTTGCATGTACCTTAACACATAAACTCTATGGTGAGTAGTAACGCATCTCCCCCATGAACCTGTAAACTACAAGAGGAAAGGGACTATTCATCTTTTTACCCCCAACACGCAGCACAGCGCCTGGCACACCAATGGCACTTGAATTAATGAGGGTGTGAGCATTCATGGGCACCAGGATATGTCAGTTATCTATTATTTGCATTGATCTAAGAACTAGGCATGTCTCCAGGAGAGAAAATAAACACTTAATAGATGGCTTCCAGGCTTTAGCAAACACATACACACACACAAACATACACACACACACACATACACACTCACTCACATCCAGGATTCCAGGCTCAAATTGTGTTTGGAAAAACTGAGATAAACAAAGATAAACCATTTTCTTGACTGTAGGGCATCACTAAGATTTTAATTTGCATTGATATTCTCCAAGAGGAAGATAATAATATGGAGCATCATCCAAATTTTACTGACCATGAAGCATCTTCAGAGGAATATTTATTTACATTGATGTTCTGAGGATCATTCATCTGTAACATGCTGCATTAGAAGAATCGCAAAGGAAGTCAATGGATCCTGGGTGAAAGTCGGATTGTGAAGAAGTGGGATATGAGAATCTCCAGGAGGGCGAAAGAGTGATGAAAACTTTCTTAGGTAAGATCATTTGAAACTCCCATTGGATAGTGGAAACTGAGAAGGAAAAGATTTGGTCAATGGAACAAGAGTGAGCAAAGCATGCTTGAGCTGACAGCAGGGTGACAAAAATCCTCCCCCTGGGAACTTCCATGACCCTGGCAGGGATGTCAGGGAAGGAGCCCAGCGATCAGAATTCCAGGTGCTTCCTGCAAAATTTCTGATTTAGGAGGTAGGGCCTCCAAATATATATATATTATATATATTATAATATATTATATATATAAAACAAAGACTCCAGGCAGAAACGTCTTCAACTCCCTGTCCACCCAACTGTCACCTTTTCTACATTCAGCTCTGTCTTTGCTACTCCCTGCCCATTATAGTAGAGGACAGTCCTTTCCCAAGTATGTGTGTATATGTGTGTGTGTGTGTGTATATATATATATATGTATATATTTTTTTTTTAACTCACCAGATACATTTTGATGTTGAGCTAAATTTTGAACTGGCCATTGCTTGGCATCGCTCCTTCTGCTCTGACACTAGCTCTTGTTCCCTTTAGAATCTGATCAGTAAGCTGATGGGAGCAGAGGCCACATTACAAGAGGCGAGATTAAGAAGGAATCAAGGCCGGGCATGGTGGCTCAAGCCTATAATCCTAGGACTTGGGAGGCCGAGGCGGGCAGATCACTTGAGGTCAGGAGTTCAAGACCAGCCTGGTCAACATGGTGAAACCCTGTCTCTCCTAAAAAAACAAACATTAGCTCGGTTTGGTAGCAGGAACCTGTAATTCCAGCTACTCGGGATGCTGAGGCAGAAGAATTACTTGGATCTGGAAGACAGAGGTTGCGTGAGCCAAGACCATGCCACTGCACTCCAGCTTGAGTGATAGAGGGAGACTATGTCTCAAAAAAAAAAAAAAAAGGAGGAAACGAAAAGTGGAGAAATAGAGCAATGTATGCAATTTTTCTTGGGGGAAGAAAGAAGACATTGGTGAATAGGATGGAGGAGGTATCATTGATGGAATAAAGTCCCTGAAGACAGTGCGGCAGAGAAGAGATATTCCAGTACATGTGCCAGGTGGTCCTTGGACTTGGGAAAGGACCATCCTCTACTATAATGGGCAGGGAGTGGCAAAGACAGAGCTGAATGTAGAAAAGGTGACAGTTAAGTGGACAGGGAGTTGAGGACGTTTCTGCCTGGAGTCTTTGTTTCAATAGTGAGTGACGAGGTGACACCATTCTTAAGACAAGTGAGTCGGGGTTGAAATAGTCATGGAGACCTGATCACTAGAACCATGACTCACACTGAGGACCTTGTTGAGGTTGAAGGTTAGAAGTATATAGGATCATTTATCTGTGTCCCATATCCTTGTAGAACCTTTTAGTAGTAGTAGTAGCAGTAGTAGTAGGAGTAGTAAGACAGGGTCTTTCTGTGTTGCCCAGGCTGGAGTGCAGTGGCATGATTATAGTTCACTGCAGCCTCCAACTCTTGGCCTCAAACAATCCTCCCCCCTCAGCCTCCCAAGTGACTAGGACTACAGGCATGCACCACCGTGTCTGGTTAATTTTTTTTAGTGTTGCAGAGATGGGGTTCTCACTATGTTGCCCAGGCTGGTCTTGAGCTCCAAGGCTCAAGCAATCCTCCTGCCTCAGCCGTCCAAAGTGCTGGGATTACAAGCCTAAACCATCATACTCAACCCGTGTAGGATTTTCCCCCAGAGCACTCCACATACTGAAGCAGATGTAACAATGGAAAACAGCTGTCAAGGAGGATGCCGCAGAGAGGCGGGTTGCAGTGTGAGCACCCACCCAGAGGGTCCACATTCTAGAGAATGACGAGATCAAGGTTGAGGCCACAGGAGTGAAAGTCAAGAGGCAAGAAGGTCACAGGAGTTGAAGTTGAGGCAACAAGAGGTAAGAATGTTGCCTGGTCATCCCCATGCTCATTCATCTCCCCAGTATGATCACAACTTGCGGTAGATATAAGAATGAACAAGCTGCTAGGGAATTCCAGGAGTGAACGGGTGACTAGAAGAAAAGCAGGTGATAGCAATGAGAGAGAGGGAGGCAGGGAATGTGCTCCTCAATGAAGCAGATATTTTTACACAATGGTTAGGAACAAGCATATGGAAGTCTACCAGTAGCCTCTTCAAGTGAAGAATCTCACTGCTCCTCTTGGAGGGTCTTGGAGGGCACCCACTCTCCCAAATACATACACACACACACACCTTGCTCCAACCAAAGTGGTTCCTCTTTCTGAGTATTGGCATTCCCCATAAGACTTATTTTAGAAAAGCTTTTATGAGCAAAACAAAAAACATTAAACACCATTGATCATGCCTAACCCTTCCATTATAAGCCAAGGATGAGCTTGATGAAGGTATCCACTGCTGCATCCTGCTAGCGTGCCACGTGAGGTATACTTTCCCCTAAGACACAGCTCCTGAATGATGCATCCTTTTAGGGCCGATGAGTTCAGCACCGCTGAAGTCCAGAAGAGCCAAGCATTGTGGGGAAGAAGGACTATTGGCCAGAGAAGAGCCATGATGGAAGTTCTCAGACACCTGTTAGGGACAGGGAAGAGATGCAAGAAGAGGAGAAGTAAAGATGGCAAGCAAGGAGGAGTCCAGCTGATGATTCCAATCTAGCAAGGAAGAGCAGCTCCGCATCCAGGCAACAAAGGCTGAGTTCTTTCAGCCTCTCACTGTGCGTGACCTTCCGTCACAAGGAAGTTTACGGGTCTTGTTTATGTGTAGACTTTTTTATAAGCTATTCAGAGCAGGGGTGGGAGGGAGAACTAGAGAGAAAAGTTCCCTTTGAATTTCCATTGCTTTCAGAGTCAGCAATTTAATGAGTCATGCATTCTAAATCCTTGCTTTGTCTACACGTTTTCATTTCAAAATACGAAAAAACACTTTGTTTGGAACATGAGATATTTTTAGATCATATATCAATAGTGCACATCCATTTCTCCCCATATGAATAAAAAAGCTTCTTTTGGATTGGGCTAGAGCTGCACCATAGTGGTGGGGTTGTTTACTTAGCTGTCATTTGTAGAAGCTACCTGGGCATCACTCTAGTTCCTGGAGTCTGTCTTCTAGGTGACATCATGGATGAGTCAGCTCTAGACCTGGTCCAAAGAGCTTCAGATCTCAAAGTCTGGACAAAAAGTAAAGAAGTGAAGGATTTCACTGCTCCTCTTAGGGGTCTTGGGAGACACCCCATTATCCCAAATACGTACACACACACCTTGCTCCAACGAAAGTGGGTCCTTTTTCTGAGTATTAGCATTCCCCACATGACTTATTTTAGAAAAGTTTCTATAAACAAAACAAAAAAAAAATTAAACACTATTGATCACGCCCAACTCTTCCATTATAAGCCAAAGATGAGCTCAAGACCATACAGTGACTTGAGGGAGGTACCCACTGCTTCCTCCTGCTAGAGTGTCCTTTCAGACCTCCTTGCCAAGGAGTCACCTTGACAGGCTAGAAAAAAGGTCAGGGCTTCCTTGCTTCACTCCCTTGTGAGACCTTTGAGAGAAAGAAGAGAAGGAGGTCACCATCTACAGGTCACCTCCTCCAGATGCATTGACAGAAGCGTGTTGACACCTTAGCAAAGACATGAGTGGACAATCCAGGATCTTCTGCAGTGATGTGGGCTGACAAATAGGGGGACAATGGACTGCAAGGAAGGCTGGCTGTGGGAAGGGTGGTGTCCTACCTCTCCAGTCCCCAGCCAGTTTTGTCTAACCTATTGCCTTTTTTTTTTTTTTTTTTTTTTTTGAGACAAAGTCTCTCTCTGTCTGTCGCCAGGCTGGAGTGCAGTGGCACGATCTCGGCTCACTGTAATGTCTGCCTCCTGGGTTCAAGCGATTCTCCTGCCTCAGCCTCCCAAGTAGCTGGGACTATAAGCACACACCACCATGCCCAGCTAATTTTTGTATTTTTAGTAGAGATAGAGCTTCACCATGTTAGCCAGGATGGTCTCACTCTCTTGACCTCATGATCCACACACCTCAGCCTCCCAAAGTGCTGGGATTACAGAAGTGAGCCACTGCGCCTGGCCTAACCTATTGCTTTTGTTCCACAAGTCACATTTCATCATTTTGGGTCTTGTAGGGATCACCTTCTTGAAAAGTTCCAACTTAAAGCCTTAATAGCAAATACCTTCCCAGCACTTCATGGAGCATCAATTAACTCCAAGAATAAGAAATACATCTAATAGCTCAAGGAACTGGTATGATATAGTTTGGATATTTGTCCCCTCCAAATCTCATGTTGGAAGGTGATCCCCAGTGTTGGAGATGGGGCCTAGTGGGACGGGTTTGGGTCATGCAGGCGAATGCCTCATGAATGCCTCACACCCTCCCTGTGATAATGAGTGAGTTCTCACTCTATTCGTTCATGCAAGAGCTGGTTATTTAAAAGAGCCTGCCTCTCTCTTGTTCCCTCTCTCTCCATGTGACATTCCTGCTCCCACTTTGCCTTCCACTATGATTGGAACCTTCCTGAGGCCCTCAACAGAAGCAGATTAGGCCATGCTTCTTGTCCAGTCTGCAGAACCATGAGCCTAATAAACCTCTTTTTAAATTGCCCAATCTCAAGTATTCCTTTATAGCAGCACAAAATGGACTAATACATGGGGGTGAGGAGGCACCCCAGTTCTCCAGTCACTCCCCCTCCCCATCTTCTGTCTGCCCATTTAGAGTGGCAGCAGCTGTGTTCATACATCTGACCCTCTTCTCTTGGGCACTATTGATTTGATCAGGAATGGACAGCAATGGGCTTGTTTCCCAGGGGATTTGGAATTGAGACCACACTGATTCCTCCATTTGATCACTGTCAAATGGGTAGCTATTTGACAGGAATCATTTTCACACGGGCAGAGAAACCCAAGAGACTTAGCTTTCTCAGATTTTCCACATCCTTCTAGGTCTTTGATGATGAGCTACATTTTGAACTGGCCATTGCTTGGCATCGCTCCTTCTGCTCTGACACTAGCTCTTGTTCCCTCCAGAATCTGATCAGTAAACTGATGGGAGCAGAGGCTACATTACACGAGGTGAGATTAAGAAGGAATCAAGGCCGGCTACGGTGGCTCAAGCCTGTAATCCCAGCACTTTGGGAAGCCAAAGCGGGTATATCAGTTGAGGTCAGGAGTTTGAGACCAGCCTGGTCAACAAGGTGAAACCCCGTCTCTACTAAAAATACAAAAATGAGTTGGGTTTGGTGGTGGCCACCTGTAATCCCAGAGCTGCACCTCTGGACTAGGATTTCACGAGACCCACTCTCTGCCCACTCCCATGGAAATATCCCTAGCATGTTTCCCTTTTCATTCCTGAGAACTCTCCTGGCCTTCTGTCCCTTGCAACCAATATGGCTCTGGGAGATGTGAGTGATCTGGAGACGGAAGATGAGACACATCAAGGAGGCTCCTCTCTGCTTTCTAACTTTGCCTGCCCTGCCCACGCTGTGCATAACCGCCCAGGCCACCACAGCTAGGAAGCAGTGGTGGCTCTTTGAGCATGCTTTGGGGTCAGAGGAGGCCCCTGGTGCCCCTGTTTTTGCTAAGGTGTCAACATGCTTCTTTCAGTGCACCTGGAGAAGATGACCTGCAGATGGGGACTGCCTTCTCTTTTACTCCTTTCTCTCAAGGGTCTCACAATACCTAGGCTGTGCTTTATCTGAAGGAGGTTGCCAGTCAGAGAACTGAAGGGCAGGAGGTGATGCGCTCTGAGAGACGACATTACTGCTGACCTAATGGGAGAATGCGTTCCAGATGACCTATGTTCCCACTCCCCTTCACGTCCAACTCCCTGGAGCCAAGACCTTGACCACAGATCTCCCTCCTCTGGCCCCACCTAATCTCCTGCTTTTTGGCTCTCTCCCTCTCAGCCCACTACACAAAGAAATCTTTGGGGAATGTGTGGGTACATGCCCAAGGAAGGAATAACAAAAACAAAAATATGTTCATCGTGTGTGTGTGTGTGTGTGTGTGCGCGCACGTGCGTGCATGCCAATGTGTGATGGGAACAGCCAGGAGGTGTAGAGATCCTTAGCCCCGGGCCCTAAAGGGAGTTTACGTTCAGCCCCAAAGGAGAAGCACATGCCTTGGGAGAAACTGACTCCTTGGGTCATCGCTGTCCCCTAGAGACAGGTGACACTAAACTGCCTAATTCATGCCACTCACAACTCTGGCCAAAAAATGCCAAATTCCCAAAATGCAGGAAAAAATGGGGAAACATTTTTAATGTGACAATGTGTTGAGCAAAAAGATTTCTTTTCTGTTTGCTGTGTGATATCCTCAGATCTACAGAGGCAGGCAAATATCCCTTTCCCCTGTCCCACCAACTGTACTTGTCACTCAAGGCAGCCCTCCTAGGACTTACAGAAATGTTTCTCTGACTCAGTTCTTACCTCCTTTTTTCAACGTGTCCCACCCCTTTACCAGGGCAAGTGTTCAGCATCCTTTCATTTATCCTAGGTTGGTGAAAGTCCAACCACGCCTGCCTTTGGTGGGGGGTTCCTCTCCTGGAAGGGATGAGCTGAGATGGGGAGACCATCCCAAAATGTTCTCTGACTCTAGCCAGCCTTCCTTGCTCTGAGCCTGCCCTTCAGCATTCGTCATTTCCAGCTTTACACTGTCCTATTCCAGATGCTTCCTCAGAGGCTGAGAGAGTGGCTCCCCCGGTTGGTAAGCGTTCCCTTGGCCAGGGGTCTCATCGGCTCCCGCCCTTGACTTCTCAAATGTCAAGCTGTGTTGGAGAAGGTTCTGAACAGAGTCTTGCGGCATCCTGTTCCTGGGTCCTACAGTCTGGCCCCCTGCACATGGGAGAAATTGCTGAACACCAGGAGCTGTAGTCACCATAAATACATCCACTTCCTTTTCTTCCCCATAAGCCTATCTCTAAACTAACTGCCCCCACCATATACGCTTTCAGCCACCACTGAAAACTGGTGGCTAGAGCTGGAGATCCCATGCTGAACAGCCTTAGGAAGACAATTTCAGAATGTACCCATTTATAGGACTCACCACAGACCAATTCCTTGATGCCAGCATCACACAGACCAAAACTGCGTTCTATACCAAACCACACCCAGAGTTGCAACTCCTCTTGAGTTTGTACAGCCATGAAGGTCTCCGAGGAAAAGAAAAAGAGTAAGATCAAAAACCCAGGGAGGCCTGTGGCTTGGTAGCATAGAAAACTCCTCACCCCGAACTGTGAGTGACCAGAGAGAGACAGGGTAGCCTAGTGGTTAGGAACATAATTTTTTTTTTTTTTTAGTGGTGGGAGGGGGGGTGGAATTCAGAGAGACTTGGGTAGGAATCCCAGGTTTGCCTTTGGCTGTGTCATCTCAGTCAAGCTGCCTAATGTTTGTGTTACTTTCCTCCTGTCAAAGCGAGACTAACAACATCCTTATGAAATCATTTGAGAATTGATTGAAATTGTCTATGCAAAGCCTCCATTTTTAGGCTAGTGCATAGTCCACACTCTGTAAGTTGTATTTGTCATTGTTCACCTGAAAACAAGCACGTCTCTCCCCAAGAGTCGATTTGCAAACCCATCCCTTCGTCCCATCCACGCATCTCAAATAGGCTCAAGAAAGGGGATAGAATCTCTGTACCCAGCCAGGACAGCTCTCCCAGGTGTCCAGTTCATAGATCCTCTCCAACCTAGACACGCAGCAGCGGCAACGGCTCCTGGACCCTGCACCACCCCCTACCTGAGGGCTGCCAAACAATCTAGGTCCTGGGGTTTGGGGGAAGAAGACTTGCCAGGTGGGGAAGTCGGGGGCCTGGCTCCTCGGCGGCTCCTCTCCCCGTCCGAGGGCTCCTCCGTCCCCCTTTTTCTCATTCTCGGGCTTCCCCTCTCCGGGTTGCTCTGGCAGCCGCATCGGGGGTCCAGGGCGATGTTCTCAGAGAGATTTAGGAGCACATCAAAGGAACGTCAGCGAAGGCACTGAGACTCTGAAAGGAGTTGACAGAAACTTACAGCCTGCACAGTGCTGGGCGATTATTTTTCTCAAAGCCGGCCGCCTAAATAATTCACACCCTCCCTTCCGTGTTTACACAGGACAATGGTAGAAACACAATCCTGGCACAAGAAATATAATTACCGTTGTGACAGATGTTTAGTTATTAATAAGGCCTCAGTGTCACCAGAGGGTATTGCACAACAAGCCAATAATGGGCTTTTGGAGCCAACCTTAATATTTACAGGTATTTTTCCATTTGTATCCCCATGGGCATTGCTGGAGTATGAGCAGTGTGGAGAGAGCTATAGCCGCCAACGTGATTGCAACTTGCAAGGAAGCAAAGCACCTCACCAGCATCATTTGTTTCCTTGCTGCTGACATCAGGAAATCCACGGAAACAAAATGGGGGACTGAGCTGGAAATCACCGTCTAATGGCGAAGGACTCTTGCCAAGTCTCCCAAACTTGGTGATGCTGTCACAATCCCAGGGCAATATCCTCCTAACTTCCTTAAAGCAAAGAGCATCCAAGACGGCATCCCATTACCAGCTCCAGTGCAGACTTGCAGCCCACGCATACGGAATCTCTAGGTCCACTTGATGTCACCAAGTGGCAACATCCTCTTTCTATCTCTCTCTCTCTCTCTGATATCCAGTTACCGCCTACTTGTCCCTTACAACTCAGCTCAGGTGTCACCTCTTCTGAAAAGCTGTCCTTGACCTGGCCCTCTCCCTTGGTTGAGTTAAGGCACCCCTCATCTCTGCCTACTTTTACTATCATTTGTCTACAACCTCCATCCCCTCCTCCCAACACTGTGTTGAGAAAAACCCCAGGCTAGATGCACACTGTGTGGCATTTAAGCCCAGGCAGGACCAACCTTAAAGTAACTGGTGCTCAATAAACATGTATTGAACACACATTTAATCAATGTCAGTTCTTTTTGGTTCCATTGAAGTTAAAAACAAACAGTAATGAAGACCAACAAAGACTCTCTAGAGATGTGAAGTTCAGAGAGTGTAACTGGAAGACGTTGGTGACGAAACCAACAGAGCCCTGGCCACCACGGATCAGGGACCCATCTAAGAAAGCAGTGCTCATAAGGATGTCTGCACGTTGCAGCAGGCAATGGCTTCTCGCAGCCACACACAGATGAGTCTCCATTTCTCATTGCTTGGCCCCTGAACATCGCATCCTGGGAAGAGTCCCTCTGCCCTCTTTCTGCTCTCTCAATTCTGGCAAGAGGTGCATGCCCATGCCTGGGAAGCGGTCTCCTATCAAAGTCAGCTTTTAGGAGATCAGGCTCAGAAAATGACTGTAGAAAGCAGGAAGAAGGCTTGAAGAGCTGTACGTGGATGGTGGACATTATTGTTGTAGATTGTTGTTGTAAATCTACACACACAGTACCCACTGAAAATTAGCCTCATTTGGCTCGAATGAAACAGGCTCAGCCCAAGGCCCTGTGCGTAACTCATCAGCCACTGGGGTGAATGAATGAAGGACAGACACATAAACCAGGGGTGAATGAATGAAGGACAGACACATAAACCAACTGGATGCTTTGTAATTTCCACCTGGACCAGAAACCCCCGTGTCCTTAGCTCAGATCTGGACCAGATGGTGTCTGGGTGCCCCTGACCTCTGAGGTCTCTGGTTCCCCAAGGTTGTGGGATAGAGTTGAGCCCTCCATCCCACAGGAATGATGAGATAGGACAGGAAGGGTGTTATGTCCTGTGATTGGGCTGGAACTTCCCAAGGGCTGGCATCTCAAAGATACCTTAAAGAGAGTAAGTGTCTCAAAGCAAGAAGCCATGTCTCACCAAACAGCACATGTGCAATGCATCCACGCAACAGCACTTGGCCTCACACACACACATACACACACTGGTCTTCAGATGCATGCTCACAGATCAGCCTTGTAACATTTCATAGCCTAGAGGTGATCTTAGACCCACCTAGCATGGCTGGGGAGGCCTCAGGAAACTTACAATTATGGCAGAAGGCAAAGGGGAAACAGGTATGTCTTCACTCGCCTGTTTCCTGAGACATATGCCCAGGAGCACTCACCCCCACACCCACATGGCTCCCACTCAACTTCACACAGCTGCACACTCTGTCCCCATCAGCACGCACCCGTACGCCGCTCACTTACACATGCCTATGACTCATATATTCACACACACTACAACACCCACTTCCCCACACACGCTGCACATGCTGAAACTCTTGGAGACTTCTCTAGTTAGCTCGTTAAGTTAAACAGGAGAAACAAGTGTGTCATTACAGTAGAAACGCAAAAAAAAAAAAAAAATGACATTTTATTTTCAGATATGCTTTTAGTTGCCATGGCAGTCCCAGCACCGTGGAAGTTGTGATTGGTGGTAAATGCATATTTCAAAAAGCAGTAATTAGCTCCCCATATGCAAAAACTTCTGAATATGTTGAGTCCCTCCTCTTGTCAGGTCCCCCCCCAAGGCAGTGTGGACATCAGAGCAAGGCACCCAGATGAGAACGCCAGGAGCTCTCTGCAAGGATGTTCCAAGCTGATGGTCACCAGGCTTCTGAGCCCAATACATTTAATGACTTGGAACCTGCCCACAGCTCAACAGGTGCACGGCACTGAAGGTGGCAGCTCCTTGTAAGGAACAATCGCTCCTGCTGCTCAGCTGGCCTCTGGTGCCCTCACTGCGTCACTCGGGATGTGCCAGAAAAACACAAAGCCAGGGGACCCAAAATGGAGCTGGCTCCTGCAGTGAGAAGCCATCTCTCCAGCATTCCCCTCTCCCAGTCACAGCTGCCTGCTGGCGTAACAACGGGGGAAGCCAAACTGCCCTGCACAAGCCGGACTGACCACCCTTGGCCAACTAACGAAGCACCCCATGTTGGCACCTGCAGAGAAGACAGACCTCCATCTTTCCATTTAACTGGCTTCTCCAAGACACAGGCACCTCCTGAGTCCTCACAGCCTTATGCATCTTGGGACCCAAGGTGCATTTCCCAATGAGCTTCCTTGTCCCCAAATTAACTGGCTACCTCATTTCCTGATGCGATTCCTAAGGACGATTCATTTCCAGAATTTGTCCTCTAAAGTCCATTTGCTAATTGCCTTTACAATCACCATCTGAAAGGTCAGCCGGGAGGAGCTGGATTTTTGAGCCTCAGTGTTGAAGTTAGAGCTTTGGGCTAATTCCTAGGCCCACATGAGGGTCCTTATCAGTCTTTTTTTTTTTTTTTTTGAGACAGAGTCTTGTTCTGTCTCCCAGGCTGGAGTGCAGTGGTGTGATCCCTGCTCACTGCAGGCTCTGCCTCCCAGGTTCAAGCCATTCTCCACCTCAGCCTCCCAAGTAACTGGGATTACAGGTGCACACCACCAGACCTGGCTAATTTTTGTATTTTCAGTAGAGACGGGTTTCGCCATGTTGGCCAGACTGGTCTTGAACTTCTGACCTGAAGTGATCCACCTGCCTCAGCCTCCCAAAGTGCTGGGATTACAGACATGAGCCACCAGCCCCTTGTCAGCTTTTCGTTCCAATAGGTGACCTACCCACTTCCTTTAGCACTGAAAATGTCCCTGGAACACTGGCCACTCTTTTAGGGCTCAGACCAGTAGGAGGCATTCTTATCCACCCAAAAAGTGATGCAGCCCTGGGTCTACCCTTTGAGTGCTCCATCACCTGCGTCACTGTTACCAACCCATAATATGCAGAGAATGGTGGAGTGATGTTGTTAAGAACATCGCTAATCAAATTAGACCATGCAGTCCAAATCCTGGCTGTGCCACTTAGGGGCTGTGTGACCTTAGGCAAGTGACTTAACCTCTCTGGGCTTCAGTTTCCTGATCTGCAAAATGAACCTGATAATAACACCTACCTTTTAAAGTTATTGTAAAGTGTTAGGCACAGAGCAGGTGCTACATATGCTAGCTACCTGATATGGTTTGGATTTGTGTCCCCACCCAAATCTCATGTCAAATTGTAATCCCCAATGTTGGAGATGGGGCCTGGTAAGAGGTGAGTGGATCACTGGGGTGGATTTTGCCCACTTTCATGCTGTTCTTGTGATAGAGTTCTCATGAGATCTGGTTGTTAAAAAGTGTGAGGTGCTTCCCTCCTCTCTTTTCCTCCTGCTCTGGCCACATGAAGACATGCCTGTTTCCCCTTGGCCTTCCACCCTAGTTGTAAGTTTCCTGAGGCCTCCCCAGCCATGCTTCCTGTATAGCCTGCGGAACTGTGAGCCCATTAAACCCCTTTTCTTTGTAAGTTACCCAGTCTCAGGGATTTCTTTATAGCAGTGCAGTAAGCAACAGACTAATACACTATCATTCTCCATTTTTTTCTTTTTGCACTAATAGATAGTGACTGAGCTCCTTCTCTGCTCAGATGGGCGCTGGACTGGATACACAGCGGGATGGAGGTGGGACATGCAGAAGTGAATCCACCACAGATGTAGCCTCACAGAGCTCGGAGTCAAGCTGGGAACTCAGACACAAACACACGGAACAGGGGAAGATTGTCTCTGCTCCTTCAGTCTGAAGGATCGGTTTGTTCCTGAGGGTATCCAAGAAGGCAGACTTTGATTCTCCCCTTCTGAGGCACTAGGTATGCAGATGTGCACTGTGTGGCATTTAGGCCCAGGCAGGGGCATCCTTAAAAAAATTGGTGTTCAATAAACATGTATTGAACACACATTTAATCAATGTTAGTTCCCTTTGGTTCCATATTGATGTTAAAAACAAACTGTAGGCCTGGCATGGCGCCTCACATCTATAATCCCAGCACTTTGGGAGGCCAAGAGGGGTGGATCACCCAAGATCAGGAGTTTGAGCCCAGACTAGCCAACATGGTGAAACTCCATGTCTATTAAAAAGAAACAAAAACAAAAATTAGCAGTGCGTGGTGGCTCACGCTTGTAGTCCCCAGCTACTCAGGAGGGTAAGGCACAAGAGAGAATCACTTGAACCCGGGAGGTAGAGGTTGCAATGAGCCGAGATCACGCCACTGCACTCCAGCCCGGGCAGCAGAGTGAGACTCAGTCTCAGAAAAAAATTAAAACACACACACACAGATGATAAAGACAAAGACTCTCTAGAGATGTGAAGATCAGAGAGTGGAACTGGAATATGTTGGTGATGTTGGTGACAAAACCAACAAGGCCCCGGCCATCATGGATAAATAATTTTTTGTATAAATTTATGGGATACAAGTGCAATTTTGTTACATGCAAAGATTGCATAACTTTTCTTTTTTTCTTTTTTGAGACAGGGTTGCACTCTGCTACCCAGGTTGGAGTACAGTGGCACAATCATAGCTCTCTGCAGCCTCGACCTCCCAGGTTCAAGTTATCCTCCCACCTCCAGCCCCCTGAGTAGCTGGGACTACAGGCGGGCACCATTACTCCTAGCTAATTTTTGTATTTTTTGTAGAGATGCAGTTTCACCATGTTTCCCAGGTTGGTCTCAAACTCCTGGGCTCAAGCAATCTGCCCACCTCAGCCTCCCAGAGTGCTGGGATTGCAGGTGTGAGCCACCACACCTAGGCCCAAGTATACTTTTTTGGGGTGGGGGCTGGGGGGCGGTGGTGGAACGGAGTCTTGCTCTCTGGCCCGGACTAGAGTGCAGTGGCATGATCTCAGCTCACTGCAACCTCCGCCTCCCGGGTTCAAGCAATTCTCCTGACTCAGCCTCCTGAGTAACTGGGATTACAGGTGCCCGCCACTGCTCCCAGCTAACTTTTGTATTTTTAGTAGAGACAGGGTTTCACCATCTTGGCCAGGCTGGTCTCGAACTCCTGACCTCATGATCTACCCGCCTCAGCCTCCCAAAGTGCTGGGATTACAGGCATGAGCCACCACACCCAGCCCAGCATACTCTTAAATGGATCTCTGTGCTTGTAACCCACGCACCAGATTGGTGGCTGAAGGCCACAGAGGCTGAAACGATGAGGTCGGCCAGTCCACTCAGACTGTATCCATATACCTCCCTTCCTCAGAGGCTGGCACAGGGTATACTCTTAAATCGATCTCTGTGCCAGCCTCTGAGGAAGGGAGGCATATTTCAGCCTCTGTGGCCTTCAGCAACCAAACTGGTACATGGGTTACGAGCAGACTCAGCACACCAAAGTCTTTCATGGATTTGATCCCTTTTGAAGTGTCTAAAATTCCAATCACTGGGAGCAAGATTGAGCTGAAAATCTAACGTTTGTGAATGGAGGAGGATGAGCCTGCATTGTTTATGGCCATAAATAATTCATAAGCATGGGTTAAATGATTTTATTTAGTCTCTGGGAGACCCATGGAACAGTGGTTCCCAGGCTGTTACTTGAAGACCCAGTTCAAAGAATCACCAAGGAACGTTCCCTCCCTTTTAACCACGTTGGGCATCAAGTTAAGAGTCTTTTGCATCTTGTGGTCTCTGCTAGATTTTACGATTGTTGAGGGCCATATTATAATCCTAATTTTTTCAATGCTTGATAATGGTTTTGCCCGTGGTCCTTTCCTCTAAAACCCTGCAAAGACGCACCACGTTTAACCCACAAGAAGAATTTATTTTTGTTATAAATGAACATAATTCTTTTTTGAAGATACCTTTTGGACAAAATGTTGCATGGTGCAGGTCATGCCATATGGTGTGTAATGAGGTACGAGTTGCTGACAAAAAAGAGGATGGGGGCAGAGTGTGAGCTCCAGCCTGCCCCAAAGCTAAGCCCTGCATTTGCTGGAACATGGAAGCCTGGAGCTCTTAAATAGGTAAGAGAGGTTGTCACATCTACTCAACTGCTTATAAGCAATGAAGTCTTGTCATTGCGCTTGTGTTTACTGACTCTGCAGAGGTGATTGTTGGCCATCATCTTGAATATCTTAATACTAAGATGTATTCAAAAGTACAAAAAAGAAATCTAAAACTGCTGATGTAGGATGTAGAAAATGTCCATGGAATTCCTTGAAAGATGCAAAAGCGAAATCCTTCTATGTGATGTAAAATGAAAACTTGTTTACATTCTCCCTATCTCTGTCCAAAACCAATTAGATATCATCATGAAAATAAAATACACAGTCAAAGCCAGAATTCTAAGCCGACATCTGAAAATTGAAATTAGCTTTTCAAATCACCTCCGTACAATTCTACTGCAGGTGAGACTTCTCAGGAGCCCTAACGTCCCTTCGGTCCTGGCTTAGACTGGCATAAGCAAAACATCCTAAACCCTGGTTCTTCAAAATGAAAACCAAGACCTATGAATGGCTCACAACAATAAAATTAACATTGAAAAGCAGAATAAAATAGGGAACTATATATATTTCCTGAACATAAATACATACACCTCCACATCAGCTCACAAGCCAGCACCCTACTTTCCAGGAAGCACTAGAAACTTTATTGCTAAACTCAGAAAAAATACAAGGATGTTCACTATCTCTGCTACTATTAACACTGTACTGTAGGCATTAACCAACATGATTAGACAAGCAATTAGAGGCATAAGATGGGAAAAGAAATAAAGTTATTTGAAAGTGATATGATTATATGTCTGGAAAATCCAAAAGAATTCATGAAAAAACCTATTACAAATAATAGGTGAATTTAGTAAAGCATTAGAATATAAGACCAGCATACAGAACTTAATAGGAGATGTGTAGAAGCAATACTGACTAAGAAGATAATGTATGAGCAGAGCCTATTTATAATAGCAAACATAAATAAATCAAAAGTTTTACAGATTTGAAAAAAAAATTGTATCAAAAGGAAAAAGCAAAGCAATTCCTTAAAATAGAAAATGAACTGGAACATACAAACACAACTGTATTTCAAGTTAATAGTTTAACTATAGAGAAAATCGTTTTTTTCAAGTTACTTTAAAACATAATATTTTGACTGAGCTTTCCAACTGAGACATAGTCTCAGGACAAAAAGAACCACAAAGAAATCATACATAAGAGATTCATGTAACATCATTAGGAATCAAGATTTTCTATGTTAGAGAAAAGAGCTGTAAATATAACAATTTTAAGGTTAAGTAAAAACTCTGAAATCTAGTCTGAATAAAAATATCAGTGTGAACTCATAATTTATTTTTGTCTTTAAAAAAATATGGACATGTCAGTTTTGTCACTGAAAAGACGTCAAGGTAATAAAACTCAGGCAATGAGCACCCAAATTGTAGTCTCTAAATACCATTTCCAGCTAAGTAACCAGTTCCATGGGAGGAAATACAAAAAGTCTTGTCAGGCCTAAAAGTGGATAAGCTCTCAATGATGCCAAATGACAGAGAAACCAACCGGAAGGCATATGCAATGACCAAATACAGTACAACTCATTATCCTGAAAACTGACATGAATGTAATTGCTAAGGCATTAAAGTAATTACTCTTTTAAACGTAATAAGAAAAGAACCAAACAACTGTCCTGCCTTTTCTATACAGATTATATTACAGGATAACCAAATAGTTGATGAAGCAATTCTCTTTTAGAGAGGAATCATAAACCGATAAAGAAAAAATCATAGATTAGAACGCCACCATAATCTGGAGCTTGTCTCCAGACTGTGAAAGTACCCAGATTCTGGCTCCCAACCTGGCCCAGCTGCGACCCAGCCGTCACCTGCACACAGCTGAGCCCACCGTGCCCTTCAGTTTCTGTGCCCACCTGTGTGTGGAATTTTTTCCTTCTGATGGGTTCTTGGTCTCTCTGACTTCAAGAATAAAGCCATGGACCTCGCAGTGAGTGTTACAGCTCTTAAAGGTGGTGCGTCCGGAGTTGTTTGTTCCTCCTGCTGGGTTCGTGGTCTTGCTGACTTCAAGAACTAAGCCGCAGACCCTCATGGTGAGTGTTAAAGGTGGAGTGGACCCAAAGAGTGAGCAGCAGTAAGATTTACTATGAAGCCTGAAAGAACACCACACCCACAGAGTGGAAGGAGCCCCTGGTGAGTTGCCCCTGTGGGGGGTGGGTCGCCAGCTTTTATTCCCTTATTTGGCCCCGCCCATGTCCTGCTGATTGGTCCATTTTACAGAGTGCTGATTGGTGCATTTACAATCCTCTAGCTAGACACAGAGCACCAATTGGTGCATTTACAATCCTCTAGCTAGACACAGAGCACCGATTGGTGCATTTACAATCCTCTAGCTAGACCGAAAAGTTCTCCAAGTCCCCACCGACCCAGAAGCCCAGCTGGCTTCACCTCTCACACCCAGGAGCAGCTGCCAGAGGAGCAGCCCCAGCTCTTGTCCCCTCGCCCTGCCCCCGTAAACCTGCTTTGGGAAAAACAAACTGGAACAATAAAAATGCCCCACATTCCAAATCAAGCCCTTGTCAAAGTCCCTTGTCTTCAGCCCAGGAAGTCCCCAGAAGCAGTCAAGCCACAGGACAGAGAAATATCTGGTGGCCCAGCTCTCCCTGGAGAATCCATCTCCCACCTCCAAAAGGAAGCACCCAGACCATGGAGGCCACAGCCCCAGGCCTGACTTCCCTGGTAGGATAATATTTAGGGTCACCATCTTTCTCCTGGGGCAGCTGGTCTAGCTCTGAGAAGGTTCTCTGATGGCTGTGCTGGCTCACTCTAAACCCATCTGGAGTAGGCCAGTGGCTGGTGGCCACCTTCAGACCTGGGCTCGCCCCAGGGGTTTGCACTGATAGGCGCCCTGGCAGAGATCACAGAGGCAGGTTCTGTTAGACACATGCACACACACACACTCTTACACGTATGCTCACTTACACACTTACACATACACTCATACGTACACACTGATGCTTGTGCCCACCCACTCACACACACTCACACACTCATACACACATATACACTCACACACACCACACATACACACATACAATCACACCTCACACACTCACACTTATGCACACACACATCACATGTATACACACACATTCATACACACACTATCATACACTCACATCCACACATACACTCACATACACTCATATACACACACCCACGAACATACACACTCATACATGCACACCACACATGCACATTCTTACACACATGTACACTCACATAGACTCATATAGCACACATGGACACACACATGTGCATACTTACACCACACATGCTCACATAAGCACACAAACTCACACATACACACACAGATACACTCATAAACACACACACATGCATACTCACAAGCTCTTGCATGCACTCCTGCACACCACACTCACTCTCACACACACATATACACACTAACATATGCACACACTCATACACATATACACTCACACTACACATACACATACAGACTCACAGTTATGCACAGTCACACACACAGTGCATAAACATGCACACACACATACACATATACATTCACACTCACACTACACATACACATATACACTTACACTTATGCACACTCACATGCACAGCACATATGCACACACTCATACACGTAACAAACACACACACTACACATACACACACACACACCACTCACAAACATTCCCACTTATGCATTCACGTGCATGGCACATACACACAAACATGCACACACATCCACACACATCACACACACTCACATATATATACACACATACATGCATACACATACACTCTTACATACATACACACACACCGCACTCTCACACAAGCATCCTCACATATACTCCCCCTTCCTTCTGTTTCTATGATGTCTGCTGTCTCCAAGGCTTTCTGTTTTTGAGTCCCCTGCTACAATTAAAATACTCCTGAGAGCAATTAAGCTTTGGCAGCTAATAACTTAATTACCCACTAATACCGTGTCTTCCCATCACCCTCGCCAAGCAGGAGCAGTGAGGTATGAGGCGGATTCACTCATTGGAGGCAGGCTGTGGGAAGATCCAGGATCCTGGAGTTTGGCGGGAAGCTCAGGAGACCCATGGTGGAGCCAGAGGCCCATGGGCCTCCTTGAGTCCTGGGGCCGAATCCTTCATTCCGTGCACCCACTACAGTGCAGTGTCCTTAACCAGGGCTCAAAATTATCTACTCACATGAAGAGTGACCTACAAAAGAGACTGACCTCATCAACCCCTGGTTCACAATTGGGTGGAGTGAGACAGAGAGGCTGAGTGGCTTCCTAGGGTCACACGGCTTCTCTTGCAGGCCAGAGGCCTTCTTGATGCCAGACCAGGGGCTCCTGGAATGGGTGGTGGCAAGACCCTCACGCCAGCCTCCCTGAACTCACTCCCCACTCCACCCTAACACTAGGCATAGCGGCACAGAACTTCCCAGAGACGTTACAGAACGGTAGAGATTGGAAGTCCAGTGTTGACCCCCAATCTGGATAATTCAAGCAAATATTTGAAGGAAAGATGTCCTGAATTTGCCATAAGCTGTATTTCTCCCGGGACGACTGAGAAGCAGTATCTGTAGACGGGGTAACATGAGCTGTGTACCCGTCTCTGTTGCCAAGTTGATCCATTTCATGGCAATGGTTTCTTTCCATTTTTGTGACATGCTCGGATGACCTGAGACTCCCATTGCTCATTTAATTTCCCTTCCCGGCCCCCAAATATACATCCTGAATTCCAGATATGCTATGGAGTGAATTGTATCCCTCATCCAAGTCCCTACATTGAAGCCCTCAAACACAATGTGACTATAGCTGAAGATAGGGGTTAGGGGAGGTCATTTTAAATGAGGTTTTAAGGGTGAGACCCTAATCCAATTGGACTGTGGCTTTGTAAGAAGAGGAAGAGAGGGATCTCTATCTCTGCCATGTGAGGACACAGCAAGAAGGCAGCTGTCTGCAAGCCAGGAAAGGAGTCCTCCCTAGAACCTGACCATGCTGGCACTTTGATCTTGGACTTCCAGCCTCCAGAGTTGTGAGAAAATAACAGCTGTTAAGCTATAGTTTAAGCTCCCCACCCACCAGTCTATGGTATTTTGTTATGGCAGCCTGAGCAGACTACTACAAAGTACCTAGATCTTTCTCCCTGTGGGAGCATCAGGGTCTAATTCATACTATTGTGTCATCCACTCCTGATGCACCTGTGTTTTTTCCTTCTTGTAAAACAGGGAAGGCCAGCTCAAATACCTACAGGGACCGGCAGTCATGCCAAGAGGCAAAGACCACGAGGAAATAGCTCCCTTTGTGCAAAGCGCTAGCGACGACTCATCACCCATCCATTGTTGCTATGAGTGAGTATGGCCCGGCATTGCCAGATGTCATGATTTAAGGAGGAGCTAGAAATCCAGATTGTGAATAAATCAGCTGATTTTTCAAATGCTGGCAAGGACTTCAAAGTTTCAAAACACTTTGGGAGAAAACCATAACAAAGACACAAGTAAACAAGAAGAAACAACAACAAACCTGTTTGTGGGCTGAACCGGGCCTGCGAGCCACCAACTCACGATCTCAGTTTAGTCAGTCCTCCTGGGAAAATGCTGGAAGCCTGAGTGATGACTAAGACAGCAGGGTCCCAGGCAGTGGGCAGAGGCCTGTGAGGGTACGGGGTGTGCGGGGGGCATAGAACCGCCCTACTGGACAGTGACTCCGCCAGCAGGTACCACCAGGCTCCTTCACCTAGGGCTTCTCTTGGCCAGTGCCCACCCAGGTGCCTGAGTCTGATCTGTTCCCAGGGGCCAGGATCCCACATCTAGAGGCAGCACAAAAACAAACAGCCCCAGTCTGGGCTCCATTTCCTTTGAGGTTGCAGGTCTGCTTCTGAAGTTGACCACCAAGGCTTATACTGTTCCCTTCACCCTACCCTTGACATTTTCCAATCTCCACCTGTGATGTTGAGGTAGGAGGCAGGACTTGACCCTAGACCAGACTGAAGACTGGCTAAAACAGGGAAGAAGGACTGGAAGCACCTCTCCGTAAGACACGCCCCCCAGTGCCATGACAGTTTACCATTGCCATGGCAACACCCAGAAGTTACCACCCCTCTTCTAAAAATTTCTGAATAGCCTTCCGCTTAATTTTCATATAATTAGAAGTGAGTATAAATATGACTGCAGCACTGTCCCTGAGCTGCTGCTCTCCACACACTGCCTGCGAGGTAGCCCTGCTCTGCAGGAGCAGTCACAGAGCTGTAACGCGGCTGCCTCAATAAAGCTATTTTCTTCTGCCACTGGCTCACCCTGGAATTGTTTCCTGAGTGAAGCCAAGAACCCAGCTGGGCACGGTGGCTCACGCCTGTAATCCCAGCACTTTGCGAGGCTGAGGCAGGTGGATCACCTGAGGTCAGGAGTTCGAGACCAGCTTGGCCAACATGGTGAAACCCTGTCCCTACTAAAAATACAAAACTTAGCTGAGCATGGTGGTGTGTGCCTATAGTCCCCGCTACTCAAGAGGCTGAGGCAAGAGAATCACTTGAACCTGGGAAGCGGAGGTTGCAGTGAGCCAAGATCGTGTCACTGCTTTCCAGCCTGGGCGGCAAAGTGAGACTCCATCTCAAGAAAAAAACAAACAACAAAAAGAACCTTCCCGGGCTTCACCCCAATTTGGGGACCCACCTCTCCTGCATCAGTGTCAGCATCTGTCAGCTGAGGGTTGAACTGGGCTGGGCTGGGCTGGGCCAGGAGGCAGAGAAGTGCGGGGCACAAAGAGGCCACAGAGAGCTGAGACCAAGTCTTTGGTCCAGGGCAAGTCAGTGGGGAAAGGCATGCTTAGCCAAGGCATGCTTCAGGTCTCCAGGTCAGCTGCCAGATGGAGGCTCAGCTTCCCTGGGATTCCCATAGAGCCTGAGTCTTCATCCAGGCCCAGAAACCTGGAGATATGCTCAATGAGTGCAGTCAGAGGGCGGTCCCAGCTGGGATCTGGAAGCCAAGAATAATAAGACAACAAGGGTTTGAGACGCACCACTGCTGTTTGGTGTCCTCGCCTCCCGAGGGAGGACAGGAGTGAGATGCCCCGTGCAATGGGATTGGCAGAGACCCTAGGCAGACCCCTGACTGCTCAGAAGATTGCAGTCTCTGGCCATCAGCCCGCCAAAAACATCCTACCTCCCACGCTCCGCCTTTGCATCCCAAATGACACAAAGATTAGCACCAGCCAACAAAATCAGGTTGCAGGAACTACAACCACTTTGTGTGGATTCCCCTGAACCAGGGTGGGAGGAAGTCAATTAGAACCTAAACCAAAGATGACAAAGAAATCAATTGCAAGCCTGGGGTAGCTTTCTACTTCCGTCCCTGCTGCTGTGGAGTCTTGCCACATAGTTCTTGGTTACCAGCCAGCATGCTTCACCAGCACTGGTTCCTAAGGTGACTCTTCAGTCATGCATTGTGTGTTTGAATGTATTCATTATATTTTAATATGATTATATTCAAACCAATAGACTGAAACTGATTTGTCCAGATGTATAATTATTTTCTAAATGCTTATAATTCTTGGCGGCAGAGTTGGCAGAGGCTTTGAGAAAGAAGAGGAGTCCATTAGCTCTTGATGTTCATTAGTCATGGTCGTAGGAGCCTCATCAGTGGGTTCGAGGTAATCCACGCTGCCCTGGGACACCCTGGCCTTAAACACGATCACAGGGACCTTCTGTTTTGAGTCCCACGCAGGGAATCACTGGGTATCTAAGTTTCACCTGGAGCTCCTCCCTCTGCTGAGCTGTTTTTCCCTGTTCCTCTTTTTGTGTGTTTGTTTGTTTTAAGGGTTTTAAAATTTCCAACTTTAATTTAGATTCAGAAGGTACGTGTGCCGGTTGGTTAAATGGATATATTGTGTGATGCTGAGGTTTGGGGTAAAAACATTCCGGTCACCCAGGTAGCAAGCATAGTACCAATAGGTAGTGTTTCAACCTTTATCCCCCTCCCTCTCTTCCCTCTCCAGTAGCCCCAGTCTCTGTTGTTCCCATCTTGATGTTCACATGTACCCAGTGTGTCTCTCCCACTTATAAGTGACAACATGCAGTATGTGGTTTTCTGTTCCTGCATCAATCCGCTTAGGATAATGCAGTTGGCCTCCAACTGCATCTATGTTGTTGCAAAGGACGTGATTTCATTCTTTTTGATGACTGTGTAGTATTCCACAGTGTATATGGACCACATTTTCTTTATCCAATGCACCACTGATGGGCACCTGCATTGATTCCATGTCTTTGCTCTTGTGAATAATGCTGCAGTGAACATACAAGTGCAGGTGTCTTTTTGGCAGAACAAATTATTTTCCTTTGGGTTTGGGAAGGGGCTCTGCCCAGGGTGACTGTCGCACTGCACCCTCCAGGACTCTGGAAGACAGTAGTCCCCAGATTTACCACAGTATCCGCAGCACCTCAGCCATATATTCACCGCTTGCGGACAGTCGTCCTCTGTAGCTTCCCCTCCGGCTCACATAGGGCTCCTGGAGTTTACCAGAGCTTTCCACAGAGATTCTCAGTCCTTTGCTCAGCCCCGCCTGGATGGGTCTCCCTGTAGTTCAAGCTGTTATGTCACTGGGTGATGTGGCTTACACCTATAACCCCAGCCCTTAGGAGGGCAAGGTGGGAAGATTGCTTGAGGCCTGGAGTTTGAGGCCAGCCTGGGCAACATGGCGAGACCCTCTCTCTACAAAAAAATTTTTTTAAAGTTAGCCAGGCATGGTGGTGCATGCCTATTATCCCAGCTACTTGGGAGGCTGCAGCGGGAGGATTGCTTGAGCCCAGGAGGTCGAGGCTGCAGTGAACTATGATCATGCCACTGCACTCCAGCCTGGGTGACAAAGCAAGACTCCAAGTAATTACTTTGTTTTTTAGTTTGGCAGACCTCTACCCATTGAAAAGCCTAGAAGTAGATCCCCAGAAACACCAAGTAGCCGAGAAGATGGATGCCCATCCCAGTGGTGCAAAGTTGAGCTGGACAACACATGAATGCCATGCTGACGATGCCCTGCCACTACTCAAAGCATCACAGTTCTCACCTTACTGCTTCAAAATTCCATGATGCACACGATAATTGTGCAAATGGTCTAAAATGGATTGTGATCACCACAGCCCATTTTAGACCATTTTCATCATTCCCAAAAGGAACCTCATATCCATTGGCAGTCATTCCCTAGTCCTTCCTTGGGAAGGAAGATTCCTCAGATCTTCCTTCTTTGGTAACCCATGGAATCTTGGGGCAGGGCATTTGGCTGCCGTACTTTCCTCAGGATTCATGTTGGGATCAGCTCAGGTAATCCTCTAAGGCTGGGTTTGAGAGGCACTGGTTTGCCCTTCTTGGCTTTGACTGCATGAATACTGGTGTCCCAGAAACCCCACTTTCCCCAGCTGGCCTTAGAGTCATCCTGATACAGAACAGCTGGGCTCCCGGCGAAACCCCACCCTCCAGTCTGGAACCTCAGCCCTAAGTTGAAACAGCTGGCCCAATTTTCCTGCCCAAATGATTGCCTTACTGGCCTGCCACGCCCCTATCCTGTGCCCATAAAAAGAAAAAGAGCAACACAAGTGGCTGACCAGCAAGGATACAAGTGGCTGAGTGGTGAGCACAGAAGCAGCAACTGAGCAACAGAGACTGCAGGTACACATAGCTAACTTCAGATGTGTGGTTTTGGAGGGGAGCCCAGCCAGATATGGCTGAGCTTCAGGGAAAAGATCACTGTCTCCCCACACCATCCCCTTTCTAGCTCCCCCTCCACCAAGAGCCATTTCCACTGCTCGATAAAGTCTTCTGCATTCATCATCTTTCAAACAGTCCATGTGACCTGATTCTTCCTGGACACTGAACAAGAAGCCGGATGTCAAAATGCACAGGTGCAGAAGGCTGTCACCCTGACCCTTCATGGAGTCGTTTACACTTAGCCGCGCACAGTCTGCAGGATGAGTGAAACGAGCCACTCGAGTTCCTGCCCACGAAGGGGGTCAAGGTCAAGGGAACAATCTCGTTTCAATCCCAGGGATCTGCCTTCATTTCCAGCATTCCCAAAGTGGGTATGCAGGTTAGGCGCTCACTTTAACCCTAACCCTAACTCTCACCCTAACACTCACCCTTGGGTTGTATGAAGACATGACTAGAAAGAAATTTGGGAAAAGAAAGACAGAGGTAGCCATACTGGTAATATTGAGGCACGATCTAATACGGCCCACCTTGCCTTGGCTGGAGCCCATCATGAAATAACTACATGACCTGGTTCTAAACCCCACAGGCAATACCGCCTCTTGCAACCCCAACCATGTGCAGATTTTGCTGAGTAGATGCTGGCTGGGAGGCTTCACTCACTTCAGAGTGAAATCTGAATCCAGGGCTCCCCTTAAGGAGGGAAGCAGGGCTACACAGAGAGGGAGAGGAGCTGGCATTCACCTGGGCACCTGGTTCAGGTCATGAGAAATCACCTTTTCAAAAAATTCCCCCAAAGGCAACAGTGCCTCTACAGAAGACCAGTTTACCAGGCCTGCTCCAGGCTGATCTGGATGCATCTGGGTTTTTTTATGTTTTGTTTTGTTTTTGAGGCAGAGTCTCGCTCCGTCGTCCAGGCTGGAGTGCAGTAGCAACATCCTGACTCACTGCAAGCTCCACCTCCCAGGTTCACGCCATTCTCCTGCCTCAGCCTCCTGAGCAGCTGGGACTACAGGCGCCTGCCACCACACCCGGCTAATTTTTTGTATTTTTCGTACAGACGGGGTTTCACTGTGTTAGCCAGGATGGTCTCGATCTCCTGACCTCGTGATCCACCCACCTCGGCCTCCTGAAGTGCTGGGATTACAGGCATGAGCCACCGCGCCTGGCCTGGATGCATCTTCAAGATGCATCTGCAAGTGTCTTTTTCATATAATGACTTCTTTTCTTTGGGGTAAATACCCAAATTTCCCAATTTCCAGGGAGTTCTGGGTCTAGAAATCCAGGCAGGTTTTTACTGCACTTTCCTTTGTGCCCAGTGTGTTTTCAGAGTGAGCATTGTCTGGGAACTTTCCTGAGATCAGATTTTTCTTTTTTTTTTTGAGATGGAGTCTCGCTCTGTCCCCCAGGCTGGAGTGCAGTGGTGCGATCTTGGCTCACTGCAAGCTCCGCCTCCCGGGTTCACACCATTCTCCTGCCTCAGCCTCCCGAGTAGCTGGGACTACAGGTGCCTGCCACCAGGCCCAACTACTTTTTTGTATTTTTAGTAGAGACGGGGTTTCACCATGTTAGTCAGGATGGTCTCGATCTCCTGACCTTGTGATCTGCCCGTCTCGGCCTCCCAAAGGGCTGGGATTACAGGCATGAGCCACTGCGCCCGGCCCAGATTCCTTTTTTTAAAATATTATTCTATTTCAATGGTTTTTAGTGTACAGGTGGTTTTTGGTTATATGGATGGGTTCTCTAGTGGTGATTCTTGAGATTTAGTGCGCACATCACACACTGTACCCAAGATTTTGTCTTTTATCCCTCACTCCACTCCCAACCTCTCCCCACCCTAAGTCCCCACAGTTCATTAGATGGCTCTGTATGTTTTTCTATCCTCATAACTTACCTATGAGTGAAGTAACTCAAGAATGGAAAATCAAAAGAAGCATTCTTATTCTTCATCCTTAATGTAAATCCTCACCTTTTCCAAATTGTTTTTCTCTCTTCATTGCCCTTTCTGCTTTTAACATCTTATCTTCTTGGCTTTATCTTTTACATGAACTCTCATGGTGTCATTTTGTCTTTATTTTATAACCTTCATCATATTTCAGATTATAAGATTTCATTCTATCCCATTTTTTTTTTTTTTTTTTTTTTTTGAGATGAAGTCTTGCTGTGTCACCCAGGCTGGTGTGCAGTGGCACAGTCTTGGCTCACTGCAACCTCTGCCTCACGAGTTCAAGCGATTCTCCTGCCTCAGCCTCCTCCCAAGTAGCTGGGACTATAGGCAAATGCCACCACACCCGCCTAATTTTTTTGCAATTTTTAGTAGAGACAGGGTTTCACTATGTTGGCCAAGTTGGTCTCAATCTCCTGACCTCATGATCTGCCAGCCTCGGTCTCCCAATATCCCACTTATTAATGAGAATATATGGCATTTTGTTTTCCATTCCTGAGTTACTTCACTTAGGATAATGGCCTCCAGTTCCATCCAACTTGCTGCAAAAGACATTATTTCATTCCTTTTCATGACTGAGTAGTACTCCATGGTGTATATATACCACATTTTCTTTATCCATTGTGGATCGACCGGCACTTAGGCTGGTTCCACATCTTGCCATTGTGAATTGTGCTGCTATAACATACATCTGCAAGTGTCCTTTTCATATAAGGACTTCTTTTCTTTTGGGTAAATACCCAGTAGTGGGATTGCTGGATCGAGCGGCAAATCTACTTTTAGCTCTTTAAGGAATCTCCATACTGTTTTCCATATTGGTTGTACTAGTTTACATTCCCGCCGGCAGTGTAGAAGTGTTCCCTTTTCACCACATCAACCACATCAACGCCAACGTCTCTTGTTTTTGACTTTTTAATTATGACCATTGTTGCAAGAGTAAGGTGGTATCACATTGTGGTTTTGATTTGCATTTCCCCGATGATTAGTGATGTTGAGATTCTTGAGTAACCACAAGCGCCCCTGGCTGTTTATCTTGATAAAATCTTTTCAAGGTAGCAGCAGCAGCTGATAAAGCTGCAGGGTGCCCAGCATCCTTTAATTCTTCTTGCTGAGTGACACCAACCTCTGCAGAGGGGAGGCTTAGTTTAGGACACTCTAAGAACCAGTTACAAAGCCACTTCCCTCGTCCTCTGCAAGTGCTTCCAGCTGACTTCTTAAAATAGTCCCTCCCAGTGAGATTCTATTTATATAAATTATCATTTACCTGTTTCATTCTTATTCTTCATCCTTCATGTAAATCCTCACCTTTTCCTGTTTCTCTCTCTCTTTGTCAACCTTTCTGCTTTTGACGTCTTATCTTCTTGGCTTTTGAACTCTCATGGTGTCATTTTGTCTTTATGTTATCAGATTCATCTTATTTCAGATTAAAAGATTTCATTTTGGCTGGGCGCGTCGGCTCACACCTGTAATCCCAGCACTTTGGGAGGCTGAGGCAGGCGGATCACTTGAGGTCAGCAGTTTGAGACCAGCCTGGCTAACATGGCGAAACCTCATCTCTAGTAAAAATACAAAAATTAACAGGCGTGATCCCAGCTACTCAGGGGCTAAGACATGACAATCACTTGAACCCGGGAGGTAGAGGTTGCAGTGAGCCAAGATCACGCCGCACTCCAGCCTGGGCAACAGAATGAGATTCCATCTCAAAAAAAAAAAAAAGAAAAAAGAAAATATTTCATTTTATCTTATCATTTCATCTTACCAATTTCACCTAATCTTAATTTTTACTGGATGGAATTATTCAGAACTTGTACTATTGTATTTTCCTTTTGTCTTTATTCCTTCTGTTTTTCTTTCAATTTCAAGTTTTAATTTTCCTACTTTCTACAAGTCTTGTATCAGTGGACAAATGTGCTTCTTTTATTTCCCTTCTTTCCTCTTTCCTTTTTTATTTTGCTTTTCTGAGTAGCACAGAAAGCCTAGCCCCAGGACAGGGACCAGCAGAGGGGCAGTGCAGGAGGTTTTCCTCCTTCACAGCTGTCCTTAAACCTGTGTCTCCTTCAAATAGACCTCCAGACCATCCAAGGCTAGCTTTCCAGATAACCTCACCCCCAGGAGACCCAGAGATACTAGCCCTGGGACAAGGCAGTAACAATTACCTTGCTACATGTAACACACCTGCTCTAAGAAAAGGGCTTGGCATCTGATGCCCCACACCATCTGGGCATATTCAAAGAAGATAATCCAGCCTCTCTGGAAAATACATGCATCTGGCCAGGCATGGTGGCTCACACCTGTAATCCCAGCCACTTGGGAGGCTGAGGAGGGAGGATGGCTTGAGCCCAGGAGGTGGAGGCTGTGGTGAGCTCTGATCGTGCCACTGCACTCCAGCCCGGGTGACAGAGCAAGACCTTGTCTCAACAAAAAAGAGAGAGAGAGAAAGAAAGAAAAGAAAAGAAAGAAGGAAGGGAGGGAGGAAGGGGGGAGAAGGAAGGAAGGAAGGAAGGAAGGAAGGAAGGAAGGAAGGAAGGAAGGAAGGAAGGAAGGAGAGAGAAAGAAAGAGAAAGAGAGAGAAAAAGAAAGAAAAGAAAGAAAAAGAAAGAAAGAAAGAGAGAGAGAGAGGGAGGGAGGGAGGGAGGGAGGAAGAATGGAAAAGAAAGAAAGGAAGGAAGGAAAGAAAGGAAAAAAAGAAAGGAAGTAGTGAAGGAAGGAGAAAGAAAGAGAAAGGAAGAAAGAAAGAGAAAGAAAGAAAAGAAAAGAAAGAAAGGAAAGAAAGAAAGAAAGAAAGAAAGAAAGGAAGGAAGGAAGGAAGGAAGGAAGGAAGGAAGGAAGGAAGGAAGGAAGGAAGGAAGGAAGGAAGGAAGGGAAGGAAGGAAGGAAAGAAAGAAAGAAAGAGAAAAAAGAAGAAAATACATGCACCTGAATTTGTACCTCCTGCCATCTTGGGGCAGAGACCCAGGCTTCCTGTCCCTTAGCAGGAGCCAGAGACCCCTGAAGAGCCCCCTGCGAAAGGCAACAGAGAGAGGCCAGCCTTGCCCTCAGTCACCGGTGTCCAGTTCTCAATGGAGCCCCCTTGTTTTGTTGAGTAGGAAAATTCTTCCCCCAGGCAGCCCTCCAGGCTTCCTTCCTCCATCAGCAAGTGATGAGGCCTTCCAGTTACTTCCAATACAATCCTAAAGCAGAGGACCGGCTTCAGTTGAGTCATAATATCTGCGGCTTTTACATTCTAAAATTTTAAAGTTAAATTTTAACTTTCTAGAACTGAGGACTAAAATGTGTAGTGCCCTAACCTAATGGCACTTTTGGGTTGTAAAAATGAATTTTAGGCGCACTAAACCCACCCAGCATTTCAGGACCATCTTGTCCCCCAAACCATGCACCTTGCAAAAATATGAATCTGGTGTAAAACAAGATTGTTTATTTCCATCCTTTCAATTTTCTTTCTTAATTTATTTTTATTTTTCTAGAGAACGGGTCTCACTGTGTTACCCAAGCTGGAATGCAGTGGTGTGATCGTAGCTCACTGCAGCCTCAAACTCCTGACCTCGGGAGATCCTTCCACCTCAGCCTCCCCAGGAGCTCGGACTACAGACGCATGCCACCACTCCTGTATAATTTTTTTGTTTTCTTGTAGGGATGGGATTTTGCTATGTTGACCAGACTGGTCTTTAACCCCTAGCCCCAAAAGATCCTCTTGCCTCAACCTCCTGAGTAGCTTCCTTTTTTATTTTCTACCTTGATAAGTTGGGGCCTATCCTAGATGAATGGCAAGATTCACAGGACTCACTCAGGCGGGTCTAAGACTGGGCCCATCTCTAAGGTTTCTCTCCTGAGCCGGAGGATGCTACACAGTGATACAATCAATCCACAAGCTCTAGGACTCGTTGGCATGATTTCCGCCATTGGCATCCACGTTGCTAAAGGACCTAAGGACCTCAGAGAGGGGTAGGGTTTGCTTTTGCAGGAGTGGGGGTTGTTTTTTGAGACAGAGTCTCACTCTGTCGCCCAGGCTGGAGTGCAGTGGCTCACTGCAACCTCTATCTTCCTGGTTCAAGCGATTCTCCTGCCTCAGCCTCCCAAGTACCTGGGATTACAGGCACGTCCCACCACACCCAGCTAATTTTTGTACTTTTAGTAGAGACAAGGTTTCACCATGTTGGCCAGGCTGGTCTCGAACTCCTGACCTCAAGTGATCCATCCGCCTCAGCCTTCCAAAGTGCGGGGATTACAGGCATGAGCCACTGCACCCGGCCTCCTGCCCAGTTACTACCAGGAGCCCTCCAGCCCCATGTACCCATGGCTGAGGCCATGCTCCGAATCAGTGCCACGCCTCATTACTCATGAGTTCCAGTACAGCTCCAGCCCATCCACGACTGTTTGAATCTATTCCCATCCTGAAGAGTTGGCCATTCTTAATCATGGAAAGCAGTATACCTCATCGTTTCTATTGCAGCTAATGTTGATTGACAGCTCCTTATTTCCGCATTCTGTTGAGCATCCAGCAGGTCATTCACTCATTACCGTCTCATCTGAGTCTCCCAGCCACACTGTGAAGTAGGAGTTGTTTGTATTCCTGCTAATAGATGACGTTAAGGGGGCTATAAAGCTTGCAGAATTTGACTTCGCAAATTCTTAAGATTGCAGATTTGAATCCAGGCCTCTCTGTACACAGAGTCCCACGTCTAAGCTGCTACTCTGTCCCTTAGGGAGATGGCTACCTTTGGCTTTGGAAAGAGATTCCAATAATTACAACCAAATTCCCCCTCACCCCAGGGTGCCCTCGGAGGGAGCCAAAGACATAAGGAGCCACAGCTAAGAGGAAGCAGAATGCCTCAGGGTGAAGGTAAGCTGCTGCCTCTGATTGGGGGGTATCTCTGATGGGGTATGCTGGCACCCAAGCTTAGGCCAAGAAACCAGGAGGGATTTCTGCCATTGTCTTCTGGAAAGTGAAGAATGCATTGTCCAGACTTGAGTCCACTTACCCCAGGGACTGTGTGGATGAGCCTCACCTGGCTGAAGGACCAGAAGAAGGTGAGGGGCCCAGGCCCAGCCCAGCCCAAGGCAGCTGGCCCATCTAATGCTGCAAGTGCTCTACTGATATGGTTTGGCTGTGTGTCTCCATCCAAATCTCATCTTGAATTGTAATCCCTAGGTGTTGAGGGAGAGACCTGGTAGGAGGTGATTGGATGATGGGGGCAATTTCTCCCATGCTGCTCTCATGATCATGAGAGTTCTCACAAGATCTGATGGTTTTATAAGTATTTAGAAGTTCCTCCTTTGTTCACTCTTCTCCTTCCTGCTGCCATGTGAAGAAGGACATGTTTGCTTCCCCTTCCTCCATGATTGTAAGTTTCCTGAGGCCTCCTCAGCTATATGGAACTGTGAGTCAATTCAACCTCTTTCCTTTATAAATTACACAGTCTCGGGCATTATCTTTAAACCAGTGTGAAAATGAACTAATATATCTACTGTAGCTGAAACACTGTGAGCCTGAATATCTCAGGCCAGGCACCACGAAACTGATGGACAGGGCCAGGCAGGGCTGTTCTGCTGTAACCACTGGGCTGTATTTATCCCCCTGAGGAGTGGTCTCTTAGGAAGCACTTCTATCAACCTCACTTGAGTCTTTGGTTCTGGGGACAGTGACCAGCTATGGCTTGTATTGACCACTCATGTTTTCTGTTCATACAGACTCAACAGTGCGTGGAGATGCTCATTGCCCATGGTGGGCCTGCCTGTGTGGTGGCATTCTTACCCAAGCCCCTGTCTTCCCCCTCCCACAGGAGCCCCCCATTGGCCTTCCTGCCTATTCTCTGCAGAATCAGAGCAATCTTTATTTTTAAATTGATGAGGTCTCACTCTGCCACCCAGGCTAGAGTGCAGTGGTATGATCATGGCTCACTGAGCTTCAACTTCCTGGGCTCAAGGGATCCTTCCACCTCAGCCTCCCAAGTAGCTGGGATGGTAGGCATACATCACCATGCCTGGATAATTTTTAAAAATTATTTGTAGAGATGGGGCCTTACCAGAGAGGCTGGTCTCAAACTCCCGGCCTCAAGCCATCCTCCTACCTTGGCCTTCCAAAGTGCTGGGATTACAGGTGTGAGCCACCTCACCCAGCCACTACCCTGCCCTTTGAGAACCAAAAGAAGAAACCAAATTTTCCTTAGCTCAACTAGGGCCATTTCCTCAATCCCTTCATCAGCAAGGAGCTGGTTACTGGGCTGTCCAGGCCTCTCAAGCAGCACAGAAATTAGATGAAGGCATTTTCCTGCTGCTCCACTCTGTGCAGAGTTGGACGATGTTTCCTCTTTGCAGAGAGAGATACTCTGTAGGCATCTTAGGATGGAGGGGACCTGGTTCCAATGTCCTTTTGTTTTTTTCTTTAGAAACAGGGTCTTGCTCTGTCATCCAGGGTGCCATAATCATTGCTCCTGAGTAGCTGGTCCTACAGGTGCACGCCACCAAGCATGGCACTTTTTTTTTTTTTTTTTTTTTTTTTTGGTAGAGACAGGGTCTTGAACTTCTGGCCTCAAGCAATCCTCCCACCTCGGCCTCCCAAAGTGCTGGGTTTACAGGCAGAAGTCACAGCGGCTGCAGAGTGATCTTTTGAATGAGCAAAACAGATCACATCACTGTCTTGCTTAAATTCCTCTCAGTGATAGATCATTCTATGTAGAATAAAATCTCAATGACTGTCGCATGGTCCAGCTGCTGCCTGCATCTCTGCCTTCCTTCTCTCTTGTCCCCACTGCCTAACCCCTGCCTCTCCAGCAGCCTAGGTCCTTCTTGCCTGAACATTTTTACATCTGATATTCCCTCTGGGGTGCTACTGCCCCACCACACAAATGTAGCTTTCCCATGTCATCCCAGCCTCAGCTCAATGTCCCTTCTGCACTCATTTGAAGTGACCCTCCGCAGACACACTCCAGACACTCCCTGTCATGCTGTTTTCCATCATAGCATTGATCACTATGGGGAATGATCATATCTGTTCACTTACTTCCTTGCTAAGTTTTAGAGTTCTTCTCATAATCACATAGTAGCTCATATTTGACCAGCTCTCCTACAAATAATAACCACAAATTTTGGACAATATACAAAAGACAATGCTCAAGAGGCACTGGGAAGTGGCCCAAAGCAGGAAGAAACTAAAAGGGGGGTGATTTTTGGAAGTGAGAAAGGCACAAATCTGATCCAAATCTGATCACAAATCTGAATGATTGATCCAAAAAATCAATCATTTTTTGGATTTGATTTGCTTTGATTCCATTTTAGACACAGTCTTGCTCTGTGGCCCAGGCTGGAGCGCCATGGCCTGGTCTCAGCTCACTGCAGCCTCGACCTCCTGGGCTCAAGTGATCCTCCTGCCTCAGCCTCCCAAGCAGCTGGAACTACAGACACATGCCACCACGTCCAGCTAATTTTTGTATTTTTTGTAGAGACAGGGTATCACCATGTTGCCCAGGCTGGTCTCAAACTCCAGGACTCATGTAATCCACCCACGCTGGCTTTCCAAAGTGCTGAGATTACAGGTGTGAGCCACCATGCCCGGCCCAAAGTTTTCAGTTTTTATTGCTTTCACCTGCAGACAGTCCCCAGTCAGCACTGCTGCTGGCATGAGGCCAGAAACCTGAAGTCTTACTATCAAAAAATCAGAAGAGACTTTTCAGGATGACACCAGCAGCTAGAAAACTAGAAGGATGGCCAGGCATGGTGACTCATGCCTGTAATACCAGCACTTTGAGAGGCCATGGCAGGCAGATTGCTTGAGTCCAGGAGTTCAAGACCAGCCTGGCCAACATGGCGAAACCCCATTTGTTAAAAAAAAAAAAAAAATGCTAGAGGGACCTATCAGAAAAGAAAGAATCACAGAAAGGGAACCCAAATTTTGAGAGCTGCTCTATCAAACCTCTGATTGATCCCATAACTACACATACACACAAGACAGACTCCAAGAGGCCCAACTCAGCCTAAGAGAAGCAAGTAGACATTCAGCTGCTGTCCAGCCAGGCTAACTTCCTATTAAAACAAAAACTGACAAATAAATCAATATTCTTCAGATGTGCCCAACAGAACCCAGAGACTACTCAACAGATCATTCACAAAGTCCAGGGTAGAATGCAAAACTACTGGACATACCCATAAACGGAAAATAGAATCCATCTTCAAGAGGAAAGTCAATCAATGGACACCAACCTCAAGTGGATTCGGATATTGACATTAGCTCGAGGTCCTAAAAGAAAATATTTGCTAAGTTTTCATTATTTGTGTTTCACCCCTAGACTATGAGTCCCGTCAGAGCACGAACCTTACTGGTTTTGTCCCTTGCAATATCTCCAGCACCTAGAATAGCAAATGGCTTGTAGAAAATATCCCCCCAAAATGAATGTGGCGTAATGTGGGATTTTCCCCTCATTTTCTATCTTTTGGACTTGAGACCCCTCCTAGATGAACGGAATACTGACAGAGAACAAAATCATCACCATTCTCTTTTCATCGGAGGTCATTCATGGTTTTATGGTCATGAATTGCTAGTAGCTGTTGCAGACAAGTGGCTTTGATCTGAGATTACTGCCAAAAAGAAAGTATGTAGAATAGCTATTCTGAAACTCAATGTCATCATAAAAAAAAAAACTTTCACATTCTTCATGATTTAACTCCCTTAGAATATTTCTATATATTACATAAATATATATAATTATTATATGAAATTATATGTGCGTGTGTGTGTGTGTGTGTGTGTGTGAGATGGAGTCTCACTCTGTCACCCAGGCTGGAGTGCAATGGCATGATCTTGGCTCACTTTAACCTCTGCCCCACCAGGTTCAAGTGATTCTCCTGCCTCTGCCTCCCGAGTAGCTGGGATTATAGGCACCTGCCACCACACCCAGCTAATTCTTTGTCCTTTTAGTAGAGACAGGGTTTCACCTTGTTGGCCAGGCTGGTCTCAAACTCCTGATCTCCGGTGATCCGCCCACCTTGGTCTCCCAAAGTGCTGAGATTACAGGTGTGAGCCACTGCCTGGCCTATAATTATATATTTTAACAAATATATGTAATTATTACAGATTTATATATAATCATATATTTATAGATAATGTATATTTATACATAATCATATATTTATAGATTACATATTTACATATAATTATAAATTTATAGATAGTATATATTTATCTATAATAATTATACATTTGTATCTATAATTATACATATTTTTAAGATATAATAATTTTATATATATATAAATTCTAAGACCTAGGTATTTAATTTGTGGTCAATTTATAACAGAATACACCAGGAAATTATGATGTTTAAGGTTAAACATAAAATTTTACAGGGAGGTTGATTACTGAGGTGGCTGTTTAGGTCACCTGCTTTAAGTGTTTTCTGGATGAACGTTTTTCTGCCATGGTCAAAGTTTGGGATGTTTTTACACCCTTTGCCTGGACTTCACATGGGACCCTAAATATCCCCTTCAAGGGGCTTCTCAGCCTGCTCACCCACAGATGAATGTCAATATTTAACCACCTGTAGGGCGCATGCGCTGACCAATCAAAATGGAGGTGAGCTAAGGACCAACCAATCAGAAGTGACACCGGCTCTAATGAACCGGTCTGGCTGTAAAGGCGCTCTGCACGGTATCTTGTTCCGGAAGGTGTCCTGGTCACCTGTTCCCTGTTCCTAAGAGGATTTCAGTGCCACCTCCGGCTCTACCAACTGTTAAAGCATATGGGGTTGCACTCAACCAGCAGCCCAGGGCAACTGCCCTCCAAGTTTTTGTCAAGGAGAATTATCTCAAAATTCCTTGCACAGTGCTCACAGTGTTGGGAAAATAACTACCCATGGGGTGAAGCCAGGCTATTTTTTTTTTTTTTTTTTTTTTTTTTGAGATGGAATCTCGGCTCACTGCAACCTCCGCCTCCCGGATTCAAGCGATTCTCCCGCCTCAGTCTCTCGAGTAGCTGGAATTATAGGCCTGTGCCACCATACCTGGCTAATTTTTGTATTTTCAGTAAACACGGGGTTTCACCATACTGGCCAGGCTAGTCTCGAACTCCTGACCTCAAATGATCTACCCGCCTCAGCCTCCCAAAGTGCTGGGATTACAGGCATAAGCCACTGAGCCGGGCAACAATCTATTTTTCTTAAACACTGATGAAGCTGTTATTAGTAGTGGGGGGCCCTTTTCTTCAGGAAAAATATTATGAGGAACTCCAATATAAAAATTACAAAAAACTGAGGGTTTGGGAGAAACAGGACCCTCCTGATCTCTGCACCCCCATCCTTTGCCATTCCCCCAGCACACACGCACACATGTGTACACCCACATGCGCACACGCACACACAACTTAACACTGCAGCAGCCTCTGTCGCCACTCTGTGGAATCACCTGCCATAGAGAATGATTTGGAGGGAAGGCAGTCCACCATAGGTAATCTAAGCTCTAAATCAGATTAAGTCAGGTTCAGTGGTTCATGCCTATAACCCCAGCACTTTGGGAGGCCAAGGCTTGAAGATAGTTCGAGGCCAGGAGTTCGAGACCAGCCTGGGTAGCATAGTGAGAGAGACCTCGTCTCTACAGAATATTTAAAAATTAACGAGTGTGGTCGTGCATGCCTGTAGTCCCAGCTACTTAGTAGGCTGAGGTCCAGAGGATGTTTGGAGTCCAGGAGTTCAAGGCTGCAGGGAGCCATGATCATCCTATTACAGTACTCCAGCTGGGGCAAGAGAGTGAGACCTCATCTCAAAAAAAAAAAAAAAAAAAAAAAAAAAAACTAAGTCAGACTATCAGAGAATGTTTGGGACAGCTCTACCTCCCTAACCAATCTTGAGGAATATTACAAGAGGAGGCAGCTGGTCCTATTAAACTCCTTGTTATAATGAACTGTAAGACCGTTCAGGACACTATTATTACATTATACCATGTCTTCCCTTTGAGGATTGATATGATTTGACTGTGTCCCCACCCAAATCTCATCTTGAATTGTAGCTCCCATAATCCTCATGCATCATGGGAGGGACCCAGTGGGAGGTAACTGAATCATGGGGGTGGGTTTTCCTGGGCTGTTCTGGTGATAATAAGTGAGTCTCATGAGACCTGATGGTTTTATAAAGGGCACTTCCCCTGCCTACACTCTGTTGCCTGCCACTATGTAAGACGTGCCTTTGTTCCTCCTTCATCTTCCACCATGGTTGTGAAGCCTTCCCAGCCAAGTGGAACCGTGAGTCCATTAAACCTCTTTTTCTTTATAAATTATCCAGCCTTGGGTACGTCTTTATTAGCAGCATGAGAACAGACTAATACAAGGACCCATGGGCAATATTTCTCTCTGCCTACAGGAACAGAAATAGCCGTGCCTCTCCTGAGCAGCTGGCTTGCTTTCATCACGCAGATGCTGGGTCTGTAACAAGGGACTGTTTCCCTCTCTGTGTTGACTGAAAGAAAGCTCAGGGTCACCCCAGACTTTTGCCTCCAGTAAATGCACAGGATCTGATGTCATGAATTTTGTGTCCTAACCTCATTCCTGGCTCCATCCTTGCCTTCCGGCCCGCTTTTCCCTTCTCTTGTTTGCGTTGTCTATTTATTTTTTCATTTAATTATGTCCTGTAATTGGATATTCATCTTTGCAAATCGCCTTGCATCCTTTCTGGAACAAGGTGGAGAGTATATAAATGGATCCTAAATGTTGGGTTTCTGCAGTGCACCAGGGCTCTCTGAAGTTGACTACTTTATGACATGCTTCAGCAAGCACCAGCTCTCACATCAGCAATTTCACTGTCTTTTAAAACCAGGAAATCACTCTGCCTGGGCAAGGAGACGGTGCTGGTAAACTAACTAGATTTCGCTGCATTACATATTCATGTAATCGCGTTATCTTCTAGATACCACATCAAGGGGAGGCGGGAAAAGAACAAGGCCATGGCTCTGTTTGAATCCAAACATTTGTTACTCTTTCTACACACCCCATGGACTATCTTTAGGCTCAAGGGCAAAAAAAAGGGAAGATTCAGAGTGTTGGACGATCTCATTGGAGCTCAGGTGTCTTAAATTTCTGCTGGTATAATTCCATTTTCCTCTGAATCAGTGACTACAAGGGGGAGAGGAACCTGCCCCTTGAAGTAGTCTTTGAGATATTGATCGCCCTCCAGCAGCCCCCTGACCAGGTAGCAGCCTAAAGTATCCCAGGGACAGAAAATAGATTAACCGCTCTCCAAACGAGAGAACACATCCACAAGACGGCAAGAATTCAACCAAGTGGTGTCCTCTGAACTCTTAGTACGCATCAGCTGTGCTATATAAACAGGAACAAAAAAGAAACTGGTTAGAAGAAAACCTCTCCCACAGGGGACTAAAAAACCCGACACTTCTCCCATACTGGCCCTGAGTTTTTCAGTTCACCGTGGATCCCACAGATTACGCCAAGGCTGGGAGCCGCCCCAGGATCAGGAAGCAATGCCCTGCTACCCCATCCTAGGTGCTTGAGGCTCCCAGAAAACCCCAAGAGAAACACCCAAGCACAGTGGCAGAGACTCCAGAAAACTCTCAGCTTTCTGCTTCCCTACTTCTCAAGCAGAGGCATCTCAGGCTTCAGGTGAATTTACAATGTAGCTGGGTCTCACAGTAGCAAGAAGGACCCAGGGCTAGTAAACCAATGCGGATGCTGCTATCAACTCAAAGGTAGGTCTTATGGGCTCTGATTCAAAATGTACATTGGAGGCGGGGCACAGTGGATCACGCCTGCAATCCCAGAGCTTTGGGAGGCCAGGGTCGCTTGAGGCCAGGAGTTCCAGACCAGCCTGGGCAACATAACGAGGCCCCATTTCTGCAAATAATAATAATTAGCCAGGCGTGGTGATGGCACACACCTGTAGTCTCAGCCACTCGGGAAGCTGAGGCAGAGGATCACTTAAGCCCAGGAGTTCAAAGCTGCAGTGAGCTATGATCATGCCACTGCCCTCCAGCCTGGGTGAAAAAGTGAGATCCTGTTCCTGAAAGAAAAAAAAAAAAAAAACTGCATATTGGATTTGCACAAATCACTTCCTGCTTTCTAGTCCACTGTCTTCCAAGGAAGAGTGCTTACAGTTAACAAATAGGAAAATAACATTTCAATGTTTTTAGGATAAAAATAATTTACAGGCCAGGTGCAGTGGCTCATCCCTGTAATTCCAGCACTTTGGGAGGCCAAGGCGAGTGGATCACCTGAGATCAGGAGTTTGAGACCAGCCTGGTCAACGTGGTGAAATCCTGTCTCTACTAGAATACAAAAAAAAAAAAAAAAAAAAAAAAAAATTGCTGGGCCTGCTGGCAGGCGCCTGTAACCCCAGCTACTCGGGAGGCTGAGGCAAGAGAATCGCTTGAACCCAGAAGACAGAGGTTGCAGTGAGCCGAGATCGTGCCACTGCACTCCAGTCTGGCGACAGTGCGAGACTCCATCTAAATAATAATAATAATAATTTACAAAGAGTGGTAGAATTAGTTACTGGAAAGATCTTTGCAGGAGGAGAGGCAGTAAGGTGAACTCTCTTAGCTATAAGACCATGGAGGACTCCCTTCATCCTAAGGACTAAGGACTAAAAGCATCTCTCTCTGTCTCTGAAAATGAGTAAACGTCATCCTCCAACTCCCCACAGAGCAGAACAGCAGGAAAAATGTTCTTGCTGCATTTCTGCACTTCATAGGAGGCCTGGACAGTCAATAACCAGTTACTTGCTGATGAAGCAATCTAGAAATGGCCCTAGTTGAGCTAAGGAAAATTTGGCTTCTTCTTTGGATTTTCAAAAGGCAGGGTAGGGGTCATACATGGTGGCTCACACCTATAATCCCAGCACTTTGGGAGGCCCAGGTGGAAGGATTACTTGAGGCTAGGGGTGTGAGATCAGCCTGAGCAACATAGCAAGACACTGTATCTACAAAAAAAAAAAGTTAAAAAAAAAAATTAGCTGGATTTGGTGGCATGTGCCTGTAGTCCTAGCTATTCAGAAGGCTGAGGTGGGAGGATCACTGGAGCCTAGGAATTCGAGGCTGCAGTGAGCCGTGATTGCAGCATTGCACTTCAGCCTGGGCAACAGACCCAGATCCAGTCTCTAAGGAAAAAAAAAAAAGAAAAGAATGGAAAGTATAAGAGAAAAGAAAAGAGAAGTAGGAAACAGGCCAGCAGAGAGAGCACACGAGAATGTGGTGGAAGCTTGTCTACAACAGCTTTCCTGGGCTCGAACATTCCGCCTGAAGACTAGAGAGGGTGAGTAACTGAGCCTTCTAAGTGTAAACACTGGAGAAACACAAGGCCCCATTCATCCACGCCTCCCTCGGCCTGCCGCCGGGGCCTCCTGGAAGTGGACAGATGGATTTCCTTCCCCTGGGACCACAGTTACAGCCCTGGAGAGCCTCAGGCAGCACAGGAGAGAGGCAGCGGCCAACACGGAGAGGCCAGTAGCGCTCCGTGAATTTGTGAATGTGCTTTCCCATTTAGGGCTCTCTGGAGAATTCCAGGAACCAACCCTCAGCCTCCGTTTGACAGAGCCACTTTTCATCTTCCCTGGCTTCGGCACAAGCGAATGCACACAGGCGAAAATCAGTTAATAACTATGCGCATTTTCTAATAAATTTTAACAATTTAAGAGTGCAGTACAGCTTTATTATAGTTTTTATTTCACTACCACTAATTCAGCTCGTAATAACCTGCCAGAGACACAGAATTCACTTGACATACACTCTGAATGCCAAGATAATGGAATAAGCTCAAGAGAAACCTTGAGTCTCACCCAACTGGACGCTCCCTATTTCCTTGGGGAGTGACAAAGGGGTGCTGGCCTCAGAGTGGCTGCAAGGGAAATGTGAGCTACGAGATGCCCCCCAGCCTGGGTCTGAATGGCCAGCTTCCCAGTGATTCCCTTTCCATGGAAGGCAGAAAGATGTAAAAGCACAGACTGTGCTGTATTTAATGCCAGCCAGGTTCTTGGGATTAGTCGCAGGGCTCAGCCTGCTACACTGCTGACTGGTACGGTTTGACTGTGTCCCCACCCAAGCCTCATCTTGAATTGTAGCTCCCATAATCCCCACGTGTCATGGGAGGGACCCCATGGGAGGTAGTTGAATCATGGAGGTGGTTTCCCCCATACTGTTCTCATGATAGTGACTAACTCTCACGAGGTCAGATGGTTTTTATAACGGGGAATTTCCCTGCACAAATTCTCTCTTGTCTGCCGCCATGTAAGATGTGCCTTGTACCTTTCAGCTTCCATGATTGTGAGGCCTCTCCAGCCATGTGGAACTGTGAGTCCATTAAACGTCTTTTTCTTTGTAAATTACCCAGTCTCGGGTATGTCTTTACCAGCAACGTGAGAACAGACTAATACAACTGCATTCCTTAAGCCTCTTGGTGACTAGGAGGTGAAATGGTGTTGATCTTCTTGGGCCTGGCAGCTGGCCAACCACACCTCATTCAGGCCTGACCCAAGCAAAATGAGATCAGGTCAGAGAAGTTGCTTGCTTCTAGGAACCCCTGTCTAGTTTTTCTCACTCCCTCCCTGCCTGCTCTGCAAGTGTGGGTCCAAACAAGCAGCCTCAGCGTCATCTGGGAAAGCTGTTGATGCTGCAAATTCTCACCTTCTTCCCAGCCCTACTGAATCAGAAATTCAGAAGGGGTGAGGCCCAAAAAAATCTGTCTTGAAAAAACCTCTAGATGAGCCTGGACGACATGCGAGGCCTCATCTCTACAGAAAACAAAAAATTAGCTAAGCATGGTGGCACACGCCTGTAGTCCCAGCTGCTTGGGAGGCTAAGCAGAGAGGCTTGTGCCGCTTGAGCCAAGGAGGTCAAGTCTGCAGTGAGCTGTGACTGCATAAGTGCACTCCAGCCTGGTGATCGGATGAGACCCTGTCTCAAAAAAAAAAAAAAAGAAAAGAAAAGAAACCCTCTAGATGATGATTTTGGTGCTTGCTGAAATTTTAGAAACACTCAAGTTTTAGAGATTAGGAGGGAGAAATTTGAAAATGCCTGGAAATAGGGAGTTCTGGAAATAGTCAAGTAGTCTGGCAATCTAGGGTTTAGCTCTGCTGTTCTCTCTACCTTGCCAGGAAATCATGGGCCTCAGTTTTTTCATTTGGAAAATAAGAACACAGGCTGGACACTCACGAAGGCCCCTGGCAGTCCTGACATTCTGGGACTGATGGCTGAAATAAAGTTGACAGATTACAGACAGTGTCCCTTTCACTAGAGAGAAGCCTGAGTGGGTCAATCCTAGGAGATCCTAAGGGGTTCGGTTGCTAAGGGCTGTTTTAGCTTCAAAACAAAAGAGAACAATGGCAAGGAGAAGGGTCTGTCACCAGGAAAAGTTAAAGAAGGTGAGAAATCCAGTTGTATGGAGTGTGTGTGTGTGTGTGTGTGTGTGTGTGTGTGTGTGTGTGTCTACAGCATGCAAATTTATCTAGGTTTTTGTTTGCTTTAACTATCTTTTCTCTCCATTTTATCTTTTGCCTTTCTTTTTTTCTTTCCCTCTCTTTTTCTTTTTTCTTTCCTTCCTCCCTCCCTCCCTCTCTCTCTTTCCTTCCTCCTTCCCACCCTTCCTTCCTTTCTTTCCTTCCATCTTTCCTTCTTTCTTTCCTTCTTCTCTCCCTCCCTCCCTTCCTTCTTTCCTTCCTACCTTCCTTCCTTCTTTCCTTCCTCCTTCCCTCCCTTCCATTCTCCCTTCCTTCTTTCCTTCTTTTCTTCCTTCCTTCTTTCCTTCCTCCCTCCCTCCCTCCCTTCCATTCTCCCTTCCTTCTTTTCTTCCTTCCTTCTTTCCTTCCTCCTTCCCTCCCTACCTCCCTTCCTTCCTCCTCTCTCCCTCCCTCCCTCCGTTCCTTCCTTTTTTCCTTCCTTCCTTCCTTGCTTCCTTCCTTCCTTCTTTCCCCCTTCCCTTCCCTTCTCTTTCTTTCTTTTTGAGATAGACTCTCACTCTGTTGTCCAGGTTGGAGTGCAGTGGTGCAATCATGGCTCACGGCAGCCTTGATGCCTAAGCTCCAATGATCCTCCCACCTCAGCCTCCCAAGCATCGGGTTCTATAGGCGTGCAACCACCACACCCAGCTAATTTGTTTTTCTTTTTCTTTTTTGTAGAGATGAGGTCTCGCTATGGTGCCAGGCTGTACTAAACTCCTGACCTCAAGCAATCCTCCTACCTCAGCCTCCTGAGTAGCTGGTTCTCCAGGCATGCACCACTATCCCTGGCTAATTATTTTTATTTTTGTTTTTTGTAGAGATGGAGTCTCGCTATGTTGCCCAGGCTGGCCTTGAACTCGTAGGCTCAAGCCATCCTCCCACCTCAGCCTCCCAGAGTGTTGAGATTACAGAAGTGAGCCACGGCGCCCAGCCTTGCCTGTATTTCTTGACTACCTGTTTCTCCAAAAACACGATTAAGTCTCTCTAATTCTATTGAGAAATAAACAAAATCCTTCCTTATGTTTTGCAGGGTCTTCTACCTGCCATCTTTTCTCTCCTTCCCAGGAGAATAGACCATCTTAAAATAGTAGCCGCCACGTAGAGACATCACAGCAAATTTCTTATTACTTCCTTGACCTCCTCCCTCAATCTGGCTTCTACCTCCATCACTCCAGGAACCTGGCTGGCTGCCTCCTACTTTCTGACTCCGAGGGACACTTCCGGGCCTTATGTTGCTTCATCTCACTGGCATTTAACACTCCATCCTCTCCAGATTCTACCTTCTGACTGCCCCTGGTTGGGCTTCAAGTGATGCCAAATAGCTGCCACTCTTCGCCTTAGTTTATAAGTTTATATTTTATGTTTCATGACACACACATAAATTTGCATGCTATCCAAAGTATGTTACGGAAATAGACAAGGTACAGGCCACCTAATTTTCAGCATTCCTTAAATGGAAACTCAGAAGAAAATACAGTTGACCCTCGAATGCTGTGGGGGTTAGGGGTGCTGCTCCCCTTACCCCATGCAGTTGAAAATCTGCATACAACTTTTTCTTTTTTTCTGGAGACAGCGTATCACTCTGTTGCTAAGGCTGGAGTGCAGTGGCGCCATCATAGCTCACTGCAGCCTCCTGGGCTCAAGTGATCCTCCTTCCTTAGCCTCCCAAGTAGCTGTAACTACAGGCACATACCATCATAACTAGTTAATTTTTTAAGTGATCCTCCTTCCTTAGCCTCCCAAGTAGCTGTAACTATAGGCACATACCATCATAACTAGTTAATTTTTTAAATTATTTCTAGAAATAATTTAAATTATTTTACAAGCCCAGGCTGGTATCAAACCCCTGAGCTCATACAATCCTCCTACCTCAGCCTCCCAAAGTCTTGGGATTACAGGCGTGAGCCACTATACCCAGTCACGTTTGACTTTTGAATCTCCAAAAACTTGACTGCTAGTAGCCTACTGTTGACCGGAAGGCTTACTGATAATGTAAACAGTTGATTAACACATATGTTGTGTGTTAGATATAATATATTCAGTATTCTTACAATAAAGTAAGCTAGAGAAGAGGAGATGTTATTAAAATATCACGAAGAAGAAAAAATATATTGACTATTCATTAAATGGAAGTGGATCATCATAAAGGTCTTTATCCTTGTCGTTTATTCTTTTTTTTTTTTTTTTTTTTTTGAGATGGAGTCTCGCTTTGCCACCCAGGCTGCAGTGCAATGGCGCAATCTTGGCTCACTGCAACCTCTGCCTCCCGGGTTCAAGCAATTCTCTGCCTCAGCCCCCTGAGTAGCTGGGATTACAGGTGCCCAACACCATGCCTGGCTAATTCTTTTGTATTTGTAGTAGAGACGGGGTTTCACCATCTTGGCTGGGCTGGTCTTGAACTCCTGACCTCATGATCCACCCGCCTCAGCCTCCCAAAGTGCTGGGATTACAGGTGTGAGCCACTGCGCCGGGCCTCTCCTTGTCTTTTTCACACTGAGGAGGCTTAGGAGGAGGAAGAAAAAGAGGGGTTGGTCTTGCTGTCTCAGGGGTGGTAGAGGCAGAAGGAGATCCATGTATAAGTGGACTCACAGTTCAAACCCAAATTGTTCAAGGATCAACTGTATGATTTTAGAATTAAATGCCAGAAAGCTTTGGTTTTCCTTAAGGAACTATATCATCTCACGGACAACAAAACTCAGAATGCAATTCCCAAAATAGTTTAAAACAGACAAATGGGGCTGGGCGCGGTGGCTCAAGCCTGTAATCCCAGCACTTTGGGAGGCCGAGACGGGCGGATCACGATGTCAGGAGATTGAGCCCATCCTGGCTAACACGATGCAACCCTGTCTCTACTAAAAAATACAAAAAAACTAGCCGGGCGAGGTGGCGGTCGCCTGTAGTCCCAGCTACTCCGGAGGTTGAGGCAGGAGAATGGCGTGAATCTGGGAGGCGGAGCTTGCAGTGAACTGAGATCCAGCCACTGCACTCCAGCCTGGGCGACAGAGCAAGACTCTGTCTCAAAAAAATCAACAACAACAACAACAACAAAAAACAGACAAATGATTAATGTCAGTCCCTGGAGAGAACACCAACTGGAAATGATCACGGGAGTGGCGCTGGGGTGCAGACCATGTCCTGTTTCTTGGTCTGGGTCCTGGTTAAGTAGCACCCAGAATACCCAAAACCCAAATATGTATTGACCCATACAATTATGATCTGAAAGCATTGGTAAATTTTTTAAAGAAATTCCCATTTTTGGACCGGGCCCGGTGGCTCAAGCCTCCCAGCACTTGGGAGGCCAAGGTGGATGGATCACAAGGTCAGGAGTTCGAGACCAGCCTGGCCAATATGGTGAAACCCCGTCTCTACTAAAAATACAAAAATTAGCCAGGAGTGGTGGCGGATGCCTGTAGCCCCAGTTCCTTGGGAGGCTGAGACAGGAGAATGGCTTGAACCCAGGAGGCGGAGGTTGTAGTGAGCCAAGATCGGGCCACTGCACTCCAGCCTGGGAGATAGCGAGACTCTGTCTCAAAAAAAAAAAAAAAGAAATTCCCATTTTCTGTTTTCTGACCAGAAAGTTCTGATCAGATTAGCAGCTCAATTATATTCTTATACAGTTTTATGAACAGTCAGGCACAGGGGCTCATGCCTGTAATCTCAGTACTTTGGGAGGCCAAAGTGGGAGGATCACTCGAGGCCAGGAGTTTAAGACCAGCCTGGACAACACAGTGAGACTTTGTCTCTCAAAATTAAAATAAAATAGAATCTGGCCAGGCACAGTGGCTCAAACCTGTAATCTCAGCACTTTGGAAGGCTGAGGCAGGTGGATCACTTGAGGCCAGGAGTTCAAGATCAGCCTGGTTAATATGAAGAAATCCCATCTCTACTAAAAACAAAACTCAGCTGGGTGTAGTGGCTTATGCCTGTAATCCCAGCTACTCCAGAGGCTGAAACAGGAGAATCGCTTGAACCCAGGAGGCAGAGGTTGCAGTGAGCCGAGATCGCACCACTGCACTCCAGCCTCAGCAACAGAGCGAGACTCTGTCTCAAAAACAAACAATAATAATAATAAAATAGAATCTTATGACCTTTATTTCTGCATTCTGTTTTTTGTCGTGATCTTGCTCCTCTGTTCTAAATTGTATTTTAGAATATAAATACAAATTTTTTTGGTACAAAATTTTTTATGTTTAGTTTATGATCATATATTTTATAGTTCATTATATACTCGTGTCAAAAATGCTATCCAAAATGCTTTATGGAAGTAGACAAGGTGTAAATAAATATTCTTTCAAGTAGGGTAAAATCTGTCTTTTGTTTCCATATTCTTTACTCCTGGTATGCAGCAGTTGTTTGATTAATCCTGAAAGAAATAAAAGTTTATCTGTGAAGAAAAAGAGAACAAGAGAGCAAAAGCTAAAGGAGTCGGTAGGAGCTAAGGGAAGGTTTTTTCTAAGATGAGAAAGATCTGAGCAGACCTACAGGGAGGTGGGAAGAAGCCAAGAGAAAGCAACAAGTTAAAAATTGGGAGAATGAGGGCCAGGCATGGTGACTCATGCCTGTAATCCCAGCACTTTGAGTGGCTGAGACAGGAGGATCACCTGAAGTCAGGAGTTCGAGACCAGCCTGGCTAACAGGGTGAAACCCCATCTCTACTACAAATATAAAAATTAGTCGGGCACGGCAGCATACACCTGTAATCCCAGCTACTTGGGAGGTCGAAGCAGGAGAATATCTTGAACCCGGGATGTGGAGTTTGCAGTGGGCCAAGATTGCACCATTGCACTTCAGCCTGAGCAACAGAGCGAAACTCCATCTCAAAAAAACAAACAACAAAAAAAATTTGGGAGAACGAGCTATGAGTCTTGGTCCCAGGAGAGACGAGGATGTAGAATGTACAAACGGGGCGAATCATCTTGAACAAGAAAGATGGAAGACACCTCCCTCTCAATCTCCGGGTTTGGTTTCTGGTCATCTTTTTAACCTGTAAATAGCCGTGATGCCTCAGAACTCAGTTCTTCGTCTCTTCCATCTCCCGATGATCTCATCTGAGATGGCTTTAAATACCATCTGTACTCTGATTCCCAAGGCTGTCTCCAGCCCAAATCTCTCCCGTGAACCCAGGACTGCCCACTCAACATCTCCACCGGGAGCCTCAACAGACGTCTCCAATTTAACATGAGAAACACCCGACTCCTGCTCTCCTCCCAAACCTGCTCCACCCACAGCTGTCCCCGTCTCAGGCCAAGGAAGCTTGAGTCATCCTCGACTCATCTCACACAACTCTCCAACCCATCAACACATCCCATTGCCTCCATCCTGAAAAAAAAAAAACAAGAAGTTCAGAATCCTAGCATTTGGCAGACCTCCACTGGTACCCCACTGGCCAGCCACCATCACCTCTCGCCTGGATTAAATGTTCACCTCCTGGATGATCTTCCTGCCTCCGCCGTGCCCACCCACAGTCTTTCCCCAACACAGCAGTGAGGAGGATCATTTAAAAATGTTTCTCCTCTGCTCAGAGCCCAGCGCTGGCTCCCGCCTCACTCAAAGCAAAAGCCAAAGTTCTTACAACGCCTCCGAGAGTTTTCATTCTGCTGCCACCTTTATTTATTTAGGATTACATTTTATTTAGGATTGCACTTTATGTAGGGTTGCAATTATTTAGGATTGCACTTTATGTAGGGTTGCAATTATTTAGGATTGCACTTTACGTAGGGTTGCACTTATTTAGAATTGTCCTTTATTTAGGGTTGCACTTATTTAGGATTGCATTTTATTTAGGGTTGCACTTATTTAGGATTAAACTTTATTAAGGATTGCACTTAGGATTGAGCATTATTAAGGGTTACACACACACATACATGCCTGTCTCGGGACCTCATCCTCCTCCTCAGCTGTATTTCTCTCCAAAGCGTGTGTCACCGTCTGATGTGCTCCGTACAATTTACCTTTCGTGGCTTATTTTTTTATTTTTATTTTTATTATTATTATTATTATTTTTTGTCGTATTCACTGCCTGCAAGTTCCGCAAGAGCAGGGGATTTTGTGTGCTGTGTTCACCGCCACATCCCCGGTGCGTACGACACAACTTGGCAAAGGATCGATGCTCAGTGCGTATTTGTTCAATTCAATTTCCCCAAGTAATTCCGTTGCTTAAAATCCTTCGGTGACTCCATCTCCTTCAAAATGAAGTCCCGCCTTTCACGCACCCAGGGTCCTTTAGGATCTAACCCCCGTCTCCTCTCCAGCTTCTTCTTTTATCACATTGCCTCCCATAATGGTTAGACAGATTTGCTGCCACTCCCTCGAGTGTTTCTTTCACCTCTGTTCTTTGCGTGTGTAATTTCTTCAGCCTAGGATGATACTTCATAGCCACCTCTGTCGGGACTCCGTTTGGGGATCATCTACTCAAAAGAAGCTTTCCCAAGGCCAAGATCATCATCCTCCCACGATCCACAGGACTCGTGCCTCTTGTAGCCTATGACACACACTATTTACCTCCCATCCCTTTACTTGAGAATGGGGGCAGCCAATCTCACGTGGGTTCCTCCAACCCCTAGCTAGAGAGACCCTCTGCGAATGTGAGGTGGTGGTGGTGGTATTTACTATGACGACGATGATGATCTTTGATCAATTTCTTTTGTTTTGAGACAGAGTTTCTCTCTTGTTGCCCAGGCTGGAGTGCAGTGGTGCGATCTCGGCTCACTGCAACCTCCGGGAGGTGGAGGCTGCAGTGAGCAGAGATCATGCCATTGCACTCCAGCCTGGGTGACAGAGTGAGACTCCGTCTCAAAAACTAAATAATTAAATTTTTAAAAAATTGTTAAATCAATGGCTCTCCCCGGTAGGTACTAAGTGTCTCCACACAAATCAACTTACTCTTTTTTAATGGATTGATCCATTGATAGACTCGTTCTACACCCCGGAGTAGCAGTTGAAGCTCCTCTTTCCATTCACAGCAGTTCTCCCCTTTCAGAGTCTCTTCTCTTCTTCAAAGCATGAAAAAGAGGAAGTAGCACATGAAGAGGGAAGGCTGCTAGCAATCAGAATGGCTCCCGGGGCACTCCTGGAGTCCACAGGCACCCGGTACAGGTTCCAGTGCAGGAGACAATTTTTTTTTTAGTACAGTTCAAATTTCCCCACAAATGGATCTATCTTAATCCAAATTTATTACAGTTATGAGGCTCTTTGATCTAACTGACTCAGCTGTATTTCTTAAGTAAACTGAGTGAGAATTGGTTTTGCTTAGTCATTAAAAACCACCTATGTTGAAAGTTACGTGTCCACAGACTGGCATGTATTCATTCAATAAACTTTTATGTTGCTTCCGCACCATGCCAGTCCCTGTGCTAGCTTTTGAGAGAGACAGAGTGACAGGGAGGAGGCCATCCCTGCCCTCAGAAAAGGCACAGTCTAGCAGTCAGTACAGGGGTCACTGAAACTATTTAAATGGTCCAATCCTTTGTGTTAATGTTGATTTAATTCAAGGCAGATGCAGTTGAAAGAAGAGATGCTCCTTTACACCAGCTACTTACACAGACTTTAGCTAAATGACTCCATTTAATCCCGACAATGCTACCATATTACAGACAGAGAAACTGATGTGCAATGAGATTAACCAGCAGCCCAGGCTACCTGCTCTTGTGTGGTGAAGCTGAGACTCCAATGAAGGTCTGTCGGTCCCGAAAGGCCATGCCTTTCCCACCACCCTGTAAGCTAAGAGCCCACCACGGCCAATAAAGAAATGTCAACAGACTACAGAACTACACAAAGTTGCCAGATCTAAGCAAACTCCCCTGGGACCTGTTTACAGCTTCTTGAAACCAGCAGCCATCAGTGAATTAAACACACACACACACACACACACACACACACACACACACACACACCATTAAGTTGAAAAGAAAATTTGACACAAAGAAACAGTCTACTTAATTAGTTATTGTTAATAGGCCCCAGCTGGTACAAAAACACAGTTAGTGACATCTATTTCAAGCCTCTTTTGGCTTCCCTTAGAAAGTAAAAGAAGGGTGTTGACCTTTGGGCCACCAGGCAACAGAGGAAGAGGTGCCTATAGCTGTGTGGATGAACCTTCTCCACTGAATGGTCTGTGACCTCAAGGAACTCACCCGGCTAACCATGGCCTCAGTCCGCTTCTATCCTCAGCTCCAGGAGAGAACCTGACCCTCACAGACCAGCTGACAGCACGACTTTTAAAAAGGACCTCGGCCAGGCGCGGTGGCTCACGCCTGTAATCCCAGCATTTTGGGAGGCTGAGACGGGTGGATCACGAGCTCAGGAGATTGAGACCATCCTGGCTAACACGGTGAAACCCCGTCTCTACTAAAAATACCAAAACATTAGCCAGGCGTGGTGGCGAGCGCCTGTAGTCCCAGCTACTGGGGAGGCTGAGGCGGGAGAATGGCGTGAACCCGGGAGGCGGAGCTTGCAGTGAGCTAAGATCTGGCCACTGCACTCCAGCCTGGACGACAGAGAGACTCCATCTCAAAAAAAACAAAAAAACAGAAGGACCTCAAACCTCCAACGCCACCCTCCCGGAAGCCTCCTCCCTTTAACCAGCGCGACCAAGGCCTCCATACTGAGTTTCTGTTTACAGGAAACATCTCTCCCGGGGTTACTTCTTCAGAATCTTTAAATCAACCACACAGATCCACCGATGGGCATGGGGATAAGAATTCTTTCCATCAAGAGCTTCACTCATAAGCTCTGAATGGTCTCTCCTAAACCAGAGAGTTTCTGCCACAGCGGAGAGTTTGATGATTCTGATCTTACAAAATGCATTGCACCTACAGTGTCTGGGAAGCAGACAGGCTGACTTCCGGGACATTCACCCAGAGAAAGTGCCCATCCTTGGCTGGGGGATTGCAAAGGGATTTAGCTGCAAACGCGGTAACTACCGTTCATGGAAACGGTTCAGGACTCTGCAGGCAATCACTTTGGGGGAAAATCCCTACTCACGTGAGCTGTGTTTTGGCTCAGATTCCTCTCAAGACTTGAACGGGGATGTTAACCATTCAGCATGTTTTAAAGCCCCTGGAAAATTCAGTACAAGCACTTTGCCTCCCAAGCTCCTCTCCCAGGTGGGGAATTGGAAGTCCTTAGAAGCACTGCTCCCAAGTCATACGAACCCATGCCCCGGGGACCCCCAGAGACGACTGTCACTCAGGCCAATGAAAATGCCTCCCTCTGCCCAAGTCTGACTTTCAGGGATGTCTGCGAAGTCGTGGCAAGCTGATGGAAAGGAAATCCTTCCTTTGGGTATGACTCGGGAATAGCATTTCACCCAGAAGTCACCCCGTGAGGGTCAAAAACAAATCAATGAAAGATTTGCAGATAGATGTTCTCTGAGCCCATGTACGATTTACACAATGCAACGTACAAAGAAGATAAATCTACTCCTTCTTTCTGCCAGGCTAGAGCAGATTCCTGAATCAAAACAACTCTTTGCCACAGAACCTGAGACTCGGCTAGAAGTGAGTTTCCTCAAAAGGCACAAGGGACAGGGTTAGGAATTCCTGAAATCACACAGCAAGCATTTGAAAGGAGAGTAAAGAGGAGGGGAGAATGAGGGCAGGGGCGGGGAGGGGGGACAGGTGTCAGCAAGATGTTCCTCCGGGACGATTTACAGGGAGAAAGTTGTATGGAATGAGTTTTCCAATAACATAGGAGCGCAGCCACACAGCCATGTTCCAACCGAGTGGCAGGGCATGGATTTGATAGGCAAGTCAAGTCAGGGTTATGCCCTTTTCATTATCTCCAAGGGGAAGGGACCCGGCCAGGAGGAAATGGTTTTGCATGAGCCAGAGCTGAAAGAAGCGTGTCTCCCCACTCCTCCAAACCACTTTGACAGCTGGGTGAAGCCAGGGCCAAAACAAACACGCCAGGAGCCACCGCCACCTCCAGATCTCCCTACCCCTCCCCTTCCTCCGAAACCCATCAAAACTTGATTCTGTCTCAACTAAACACAAGCTGAGAAATTGGAGAGGAGGAAGAGGGGAAGAGGAGAAGCAGAAAGGGGAAAGCAGGCAGCATCCATGCAGTCAGTTATATCATTGATTTAGAGCTACACAAGCTTCAGAGTGTCATCGGCAAGGGTCATACCTCCTGCTGATCTCGGGGGAAATTCTCCAAGATCCATGGCTGGGAGTTAAGGAGAATCTCTAAGCCATCAGGAAGGAGCAGGGCACTGCAGCTCCTCAGAATGATGGACCGGGGCGAGCTTTAATTAACAGGGTCTGATGCCTCTTCTTTTTTGGTAACTGAGCAGATTTAAAGGGCTAGAGTCCCAATTTGAAGGGTGCCAGTGCTGCTGCCGTGGCTGCTGCCGTGTCTGCTCTGGCTGCTGCTCCGGCTGCTGGGAAAGCTTCCTGCAGCCCTGTCACTCCAGCAAGAAAACGGGGCTGAGAAGGTGGAAAGTACAGCCAGAACCACCAGAGTCTCTCGGGCTGCATGGTTTGAATCGGAACCACAGGGCTGTGGACCCAGGCACTGCCTACCTTAGGAAGAACCAAGGTCCTGCTCTCTGTCTTCCAGACCGAGGGAAAGAGCTGGGCTCCGTGGAGGCAGGAGGCATCAGTGACACCCTCTTCAGACAAGGGGCTGCACGGGACACTGCCTGGGGAAAGTGGGAAACCTGGTCTGTACTGTGTGCTCCCCTCCTGAGAGCACTGCCACTTATGTAAGCTGCATGCACACACGCCTGCCCATTATACATACATACCCACCCAGGCATGCACACACCCCTGCCCATGCACAAACATGCCTGCCCATACATGTACATATACCTGCCCATGTACACACACCTGCCCATGTACACACACCTGCCCATGTACACACACCTGCCCATGTACACACACATGCCTGCCCATACATGTACACATATCTGCCCATGTACACACACATGCCTGCCCATGTATATGCATACACATTTCTATGCACACACATACCCACCATGTACACACACATTCCTGCCCATGCACACACATACACACACGCTTGCCCACATACACACACATGCCTGCCCAGGTACACACATGCCTGCTCATGCACACTCATATGCCTGCCATGCACACACACACACACGCCTGCCCATACCACACACACACACCTGCCCCGGTACACACGTCTGTCCGTACACACACTTAGATGCCTGTTCATGCACACACACACACACATCTACCCATGCACACATACCTACTTGCCTGCTTTCCAGACTTGTGCCTGCAGCCAGCTAGACACCCTGCCCCTAAGCCTGCATATTACAGGCAGATCACCAAGAGAAATAGTTGTGACACAGAGCATGGCCAGGAGAGGAACAGAGAAAGGTAGCCACAGGACTGAGGGGAAGAGCAAACCCACGTTGGGAGTTCCCAGCATCTCCGGCTGCCTTTGATAGAGCACGAATCTGTGTTAAGGACAGTTCCTGTGTCAGGGATAGAAGGCCAGCCTGAGACCCCCTTCCCATGCCGCCTCTTTTAACTTGTCCCAGCTTGAGCAGCTGCTGGTCCCTTTGTGAGCCTGTCTTGGCTAAGACCACGCCTCATCCTCACAATAGCTCATTGCACTTGGCATCCCATACTATGGAGTCGGTTTTTCGGTGATATTTCTTTAGTCAGTATGGTGGCACTTGCATGATCTTTTTTTTTCTTTGACACGGAGTCTCACTCTGTTGCCTGGGCTGCAGTGCTGTGGCGTGGTCTCGGCTCACTGCAACCTCCACCTCCCGAGTTCAGGCAGTTCTCCTGCCTCAGCCTCCCAAGGAGCTGGGACTACAGGTGCGTGCCACCACGCCCAGTTAATTTTTTGTATTTTTGGTAGAGACGGGGTTTCACCATGTTGGCCAGGCTGGTCTCAAACTCCTGGCCTCATGATCTGCCCGCCTCGGCCTCCCAAAGTGCTGGGATTATAGGCATGAGCCACCGCGCCCGGCCACATGATCTTTCTAATACCATTTCCCCCTCATAAGCACGCAAAATAAATCCAGCCAATTGGTGCTCAGAAGCCAGAGGTCTCCAGGGTACGTGCCTCGGAGTGAGTGTCGGGGTGTCCAGGAGGGAGCTGGGCTGTGGTGTCAAGAGTGAACCCCAGATCCCATCTCAGCTCTACTAAGAGCATGCATTGGACCCCCTTCCCCTTTTGAGCCTGGGTTTATAATTTAAAAATTAGACAGGGTTGAACTAAGCCAGTAATGCTCTTAACAGAAAGGGAAAGGAAGGAAAGGGATATATGGACTTTTAGAAAGCTCGTCAATTATCTCAGCCCCAAGGTTGACCAAATCTTCTTGGCAGATGGGGACGGCGCACTGCAGAGGACATGCCCTAAAAATCTTGAGAAAATCTGTGCAGGATCATCTGTAAGGACCTCAGAGTCAGTAAGGGATGCAGCGGGATGGCCACAATCTCCCAGATCCCAGTCACTCCACTGAGAAATGGATCCTGCACTGGGCCAGCTAAAACTGGCAATGTCACAAAGAGCGGGCTTTCAGCAAAATCCCTGAGCCTCCCCAGCAAACCTCCCTCTGTGCCCAGTTTACCCCTGCCTGGCTCACACCCTCAGATGCCCACAGCCCTCACCCCCACTAGCCGCAAAATCTTTGTCAGCAAAGAATCTGCTGTCAGGCCGGGCGCAGTGGGTCACACCTGTAATCCCAGCACTTTGGGAGGCCGAGGCCGGCGGATCACGAGGTCAGGAGATCGAGACCATCCTGGCTAACACGGTGAAACCCCGTCTCTACTAAAAAAACAAAAAATTAGCCGGGCGTGGTGGTGGGCACCTGTAGTCCCAGCTACTTGGGAGCCTGAGGCAGGAGAATGGCATGAACCTCAGAGCTTGCAGTGAGCTGAGATCGCGCCACTGCACTCCAGCCTGGGCGATAGAGCAACACTCCGTCTCAAAAATAAATAAATAAATAAATAAATCAAAAGAATCTGCCGTCAGCAATTTAGGCTGGACACTGTGGCTCACAGCTGTAATCCCAACACTTTGGGAGGCTGAGGAGGGAGGATCACTTGGAGCCAGGAGTTTGAGGCCAGGTTGGGCAACATAGCAAGATCCCATCTTTACAAAAAAGTTAAAAGCTAGCTGAACATGTTTGTGCAGGCCTATAGTCTCAGCTACTTGGGAGGCTAAGGCAGGAGGATCGCTTGATCACAGGAGTTCAAGGTTACCATCAGCCATGATGGTGCCACTGTACTCTAGCCTGGGCAACAGAGTTAGCTCTTGTCTTTAAAAATAAAAATAAAGAATCTGCCATCACTCATTCAGACATCAGTCACACGCAATTTCTTGTCCTCCATCTTCCGAGTAGATTTGCATATTGCTTCTTCTCTTCCCCTTAAAGAAAAGTGAGGGAAATGATGAGGTTGTAAGTAGGGGATGTACACCTGGCATAAACAGTGTCCACAGACTCACAATCCCAGAGCCCCCCAACCTCCAGCACCCAGTGGGGCATCTCCAAGTAAAGTGGACTCAGGTCAACAGAGGATGGCACAGCACAGATGGCCAACAAGGACTACATGATGAGGAATTGTCTGGAAGGGAGTTCCAAACACTATTCGTACTATGTCCTCCTCAAATCTTTGGGTCTCTTTCTGCTTTTTCATTAACGAAATCAAGCCCCAGCAAGGCATGGTGGCTCACGCCTGTAATCTCAGCACTTTGGGAGGCTGAGGTAGGCAGATCATTTGAGGCCAAGAGTTTGAGACCAGCCTGGGCAACGTGGCAAAACTCCATCTCTACTAAAAATACAAAAATTAGCTGGGCATGGTGGTGCATGCCTGTAATCCCAGCTACTTGGGAGGCTGAGGTAGAAATCACAACACTGCACTCCAGCCTGGGCTACAGAGTGAGACTCTTTTTCAAAATAAAAATGAAAATAAGAATAAAATAAAGCCCTAATTTATTTTGAGATTGGAGGATACTCGCATGGGGCAAGAGCAGTGGCCTCAACTCTGCCCTTTTTCCAGTCCCTTAGAGTTCTCTCAATCATGTCCCCATAGTTGCCACCATGACGGCCTGGTGGAAGTTCTGTGCCCAAGGATGCTACAGTTCACATCTTCCCCCAGCTTTCTCCATAATTCCTCAGAACAGAACTCAGACCAGGCAGAAGGAGGAGGAGGAGGAAGAGAAGAAAGGAGAAGGAGAAGAAGAAGATAGAGAAGGAGAAGGAGAAAGAGAAGGAGAAGGAGAAGGTGGAGGAGAAGGAGGAGGAGGAGGAGGAAGAAAAGGAGAAGGAGAAGGAGAAGAAGAAGAAGAAGAAGAGGGGGGAGGAGGAGGAGGAGAAGGGGGAGGAGGAGGAGGAGGAAGAGGAGGAGGAGGAGAAGAAGAAGAAGAAAAGAGAAGAGGGAAGGGGGAAGGGGGAAGAGAGAGAGAGAGAAAGAAAGAAAGAAAGAAAGAAAGAAAGAAAGAAAGAAAGAAAGAAAGAAAGAAAGAAAGAAAGAAAGAAAGAAAGAAAGAAAGAAAGAAAGAAAGAAAGAAAGAGGCCGGGCGCAGTGGCTCAAGCCTGTAATCCCAGCACTTTGGGAGGCCGAGACGGGTGGATCACGAGGTCAGGAGATCGAGACCATCCTGGCTAACACGGTGAAACCCCGTCTCTACTAAAAAACACAAAAAACTAGCTGGGCGAGGTGGCGGGCGCCTGTAGTCCCAGCTACTCGGGAGGCTGAGGCAGGAGAATGGCGTGAACCCGGGAGGCGGAGCTTGCAGTGAGCTGAGATCCCGCCACTGCACTCTATCCTGGGCTACAGAGTGAGACTCCGTCTCAAAAAAGAAAAGAAAAGAAAAGAAAAGAAAAGAAAAGAAAAGAAAAGAAAAGAAAAGAAAGAAAGAAGAAAGAAAGAAAGAAAGAAAGAAAGAAAGAAAGAAAGAAAGAAAGAAAGAAAGAAAGAAAGAAAGAAAGAAAGAAAGAAAGAAAGAAAGAGGGAGGAAGGAAGGGAGAAAGGAAAGAAGGAAGGAAGGAAGGAAGGAAGGAAGGAAGGAAGGAAGGAAGGAAGGAAGGAAGGAAGGAAGGAAGGAAGGGGAAGAAAGAGGAGGAGGAAGAAGAGAAAAAGAAGAAGAAAAAAAGAAAGAAGGAGGAGGAGGAGGAGTGGGGGAAGGGGGAGTAGAAGGAGGAGTTGTGGAAGGGGAGGAGGAGGAGGAGAAGAAAAAACTGCAAATGGTAACCTGTCCAAAGACAAGAATTCAACTCTCCTGGCGTCCCTATGGTCCTGTGGGTTGGTAAGATGTCCACAGCATCCACCACCAGGGAGTACCCTCACGTCTACCCTGACCTCTCAACTGCCAAACAGGAGAAACCAAAACCCAGAGAGAAAGGCGGTCCCTCAGCTCCTGCCTACGGTTCACCATTGGCACCCCTTTGGCCCACAAGATGATCTGCCCTGTCGCCGGTGACTGACAAGTCATGGACAAATGAGAAACTCTACCTTGTTTATTTCTGGCACATCTTTGCGTTACGTATTTGTCATTTATTACATCAAATTAACCTATCAAGAAGAAAAAATATTCCAAATCTAATTTTAGATGTGGTGAATTAAAAAAAAATGTCAGGGGCAACTAAGAAACTGTATTTTGGGGTTGGGCGCAGTGGCTCGTGCCTGTAATCCCTCATCTCAGCACTTCGGGAGGCTGAGATGGGAAGATATTTGAGCCTAAGAGTTTAAGGCCAGCCTGGGCACCCATCTCTATTTACAATATATTTTTTAAAGGAAAAGAAACTTCACTTTGGGAGAATTGAATGGAATGCCAGCACAGCAAAGGACTATGGATGATTTGCATATTACCATTCTGCTTGTTGTCTGATTATGTTAGGTGTGTTAGGAAAATGTCAATATGCTTTACGAATATTTTGGAACTTGGATGGGGGAGGTTATTACAGAACTGCAGGGCTTTAATTCAGCTCTCAACTCACTCCTTGTGGGGTCTCTGCTCTGATCTCATTCCCATCTGCAAGAGTGGTAGTTTGGATATTTGTCCCCTCCTAATCTCATGTTGAAATGTGACCCCCAATGTTAGAGATGGGGCCTGGAGTAAGGTGTTTGGGTTATGGGGGCAGATCCCTCATGGATGGCTTGGTGCCCTCCTTGTGATAATGAGTGGATTCCCATTCTATTCATTAACAAGAGATTTGATTGTTAAAAAAGAGCCTGGCACCTTCCTTCCTCCTCCTTCTCTCTCTCTTTCTCCCTCTCACCACTTGATGGCTGCTCCCCCTTCACCTTCTGCCATGAGTAGAAGCTTCCTGACAACTCACCAGAAGATGTTTGTGCCATGTTTCTTACACAGTCTGTGGAACTGTGAGCCAAATAAACCTCTTTTCTTTATAAATGACCCAGCCTCAGATATTCCTTTACAGCAGTGCAAAACAGACTAATTCAAGGAGCTTAACTTTATTGAACCTCTAAGAGATAAGCTTATCAGAATAGAATCCAGGAGGCCTAATGTCTGTTTAAGGTGGGAGTGATTTTTGTGGAGCTTCAAAATTGGCCTCTATGTAAATCTGGTTTTGTGTTGATTACTTCCCATTGCCCCCTAGCTCCAGGATACCACAGAGACTCTGCAATAGGGGTGCCAGGTTCCCCAGACCACAATTACGAGTGCTCCTACCTGCTGGCTTCCTGTTAGATTCAGCCAAAGGAGGACTCAGGAGATGGGAAGGCAAGGAGGAAGGAAAGCAGCCGAAAGTTTACTCAAGCCTCCAGCAAGCTTTGGTGCTGCTAATGCCAGCCTCACTGCATCCCTGAGAGGTCCAGCCCTTCCTAAGCCAGGCAAACCACATCTTCCTTTTCTTTCCCCCAGCCCTAGTGGTAGTAGTAATGCAGGGCAAGTGAACCCCAGAATTGGGACTTAGGCTGGAAGTTTCTCAGCTTCACTCAGGAAAGAATTCAAGAGCAAGCTGATGGCAGAAGAAAACAGCTTTATTGAGGGGGCAGTGGTATAGCACCATGGCTGCTCCTGCAGAGCAGGGCTACCCCACAGATAGTGTGTGGAGAGTAGCAGCTCAGGGGCAATGCAGCAGTCATATTTATATACACTTTTAATTACATGCAAATTAAGAGGTAGGCTATTCAGAAGTTTCTAGAAAAGGGGTAGTAACTTCTTCATTGCCCTGGAAAGGGGTGGTAACTTCTGGATGCTGCCATGGCAATGGTAAACGGTCATGGTGCTGGTGGGCATGTCTTACGGAAAAAGGATTCAGGTGCCTCTTCCCTGTTTCAGTCAGTCTTCAATCTGGTCCACAGTCAAGTCCCACCTCCTATCTCATTAGCTACTCTTGCAATTACAAATCTCTGGGTTTTTTCAGCTTTCCAGTTCCTGTGCAACTAATCATCTGTATGAAATGCCATCTGCTTGAAACATCTCATGTGGATTTTGTTTTCCTGACTGGACAAAAATTTTCCTTGGAGATCCCAGATCGGAGCGTTCTCATAGCCATGGTGCAGCCCTAATCAGAATAGCTGGGCACAGACAATGCACGTTAGAGTATAAATGTCAACATGGAACCATGAAAGGAATTATAAGAGAGAGTGAAGTTTTAAGATCACTCCTTAAGTTGGAGCCCGTTGGCACGTCCTTGTATTACATATTTGTCATTTATTAAACCACATTAGCATATCAAGAAGAAATAATATTCCAAGTCTAATTTTAGATGTAGTGAATTCACAACCAAAAAAAAATATTCATGGACAACTAAGAAACTTTGCTTTGGGAGAATTAAATGGAATACCACCCCAGCTTATTACCTAACTGTGTTAGGTGTGTTAGGTAAATGTCCCTACATTTTACTATTATTTATAGAACTTGGTTAGTGTAGGTTATTAAGGAATTGGAAGGCCTTAATTCAGCTCTCAATTCATCGTCTGTGGGATCTCTGCTCTGAGAACCACGCAAAGAATAGAGGAGCCCCAGGCAGTGCCTGGAGAAGCTGCCCTAGGCTACGAGGCCTAAGAGATGACTCTGGTGTCTCCACTGGGAGGAGGGAGAGACCACTAGGGGTGATGAGACCTGGAAAGCAGGCCTGATCAGACACCCACCAGACAGAGAGAGAGAGGGCAGCTGACAGAGGCCAGCTTCAAGTAATGAATGCCCTGTCCCAAGTGGGACAGTCCCACTGGGCTGTCTACCAAAAGACAGGAAGATCAACAAAATGACCAGCTGTGAATGGCAATGAACTTTCTGACACAGACCCCAGACCCTGCCACTAATCCAGGTCCCAGTTCAGGTCAGGGATTCACAAGTTCTCCTCCTTATAGAAAGCGATTGGCAGAAAGGCAAAAGCCCAGAGAACGAAACAGAAGTATTCCTTCATTACAGGAAGGAGCAAAAATGTGGGGAGAGGAAGAAAAGCATCTTTGCAACACTTCAGATCATCGTCCTACCTCTCTGCACTCTTCCAGCACACCACATCAAATGTGATTTATTTGTGCTATCTTAGAAATCCGGTCCTCAGCTGTCTCCTCCTCTGCTTTCCCACTGCTGCTGGCTTCAGTTAAGCCCTATTGATCTCTTCTCCGGTCTCTCTCTCTTTTTTTTTTTTTTTTTGAGATGGAGTTTCACTCTTATTGTCCAGGCCGGAGTGCAATGGCATGATATCGGCTCACCGCAACCTCCACCTCCAGAGTTCAAGCGATTCTCCTGCCTCAGCCTCCCGAGTAGCTGGGATTACAGGCATGCGCCACCATGCCTGGCTAATTTTGTATTTTTGGTAGAGATGGGGTTTCTCCATGTTGGTCAGGCCGGTCTCAAACTCCCGACCTCAGGTGATCCGCCCACCTAGGCCTCCCAAAGCGCTGGGATTATAGGCGTGAGCCACCACCCGGCCTCTGCTTTCTTACAAGAAATATCTGGCTGGGCGTGGTGGAGTGCACCTGTAGTCTCAGCTACTCTGAAGGCCAAGGCGGGAAGATCACTTGAGCCCAGGAGTTTGAAGCTGCAGTGAGCTATGATCGCACCACTGTGCTCCAGGCTGGGCAACAGAGCAAGACCCTGTTTCTAAAAAAAATATATGTATGTATGTGTGTGTGTGTGTATATGTGTGTGTGTGTATATATGTGTGTATATATAATACATAAACATATATTTTATATATATATATCTTTTTTTTTTCTCAATGAATCCCCTACCTCCATTCATTCACAAATAATACCCCACATCCTATGACTCAGTGACAAACGAGGGAGATAAAGCCCTCTTGGAGCTCAGGAGCTGGCAGGAAAGACAAACTTCAATCAATTGCAAAGGAGCACGAGTGTGTAAAGCAAGAAATGTACAGTACAGCCCCTGGTTCTCATCGTGAGGACTGAGTTACTCCAGGGACGTGGAGGAGGCTCCTGAGATGGGTGTTGGTGACACTGGAACCTGGAAGATAATAGGTGTTGATGAGGTGATAGAGGAGAGATTGCTCCTGACCAACAGAATGGGCTCCAGGACTCCTAGGCTCCAAGCAAGGGGGAAAAGCCAACATCGATCAAGGGGAGAGACCAGTCAAGGTCAGGCAGGAGAAGTAAGCAAGAGATAGTCATGAGGCTATGAACTTGACAGTGAGGGAGAGGGGAAGCCACTATAGGGTTAAGTCATCTTAACATGATGAGGTCATGCCTGTAATCCCAGCACTTTGGGAGGCTGAGGCAGGCAGATCATGAGGTCAAGAGATCGAGACCATCCTGGCCAACATGGTGAAACCCCGTCTCTACTAAAAATACAAAAATTATCTGGGCATGGTGGCACGTGCTTGTAGTCCCAGCTACTTGGGAGACTGAGGCAAGAGAGTCGCTTGAACTTGGGAGGCAGAGGTTGCAGTGAGCCGAGATCGCGCCACTGCACTCCAGCCTGGTGACAAAGCAACACTCAGTCTCAAAAAAAAGAGACATGTACCATTATAAAGGATCCTTCACAGCTGGGCTCGTTGACTTGCACCTATAATCCCAGCACTTTGGGGGGTCGAGGTGGGAGGATTACTTGAGGCTAGGAGTTCTAGGCCAGCCTGGACAACACAGTAAGACCCTGTCTCTACAAAAATTAAAAAATAAATAAATAAATAAGCCAGGCATTGTGGTGCATGCCTGTCATCCCAGCTACTCAGAAGGCTGAGGCAAGGGGCTTGCTAGAGCCCAGAAGTTCAAGGCTGCAGTGAGCTATGATTGCATCACTGCACTCGAGCCTGTGAGACAGAATGAGACCCTATTTCTAAAATAATAATAAATATATACAAGATCCCTCAGCCAGGCATGGTGGCTCATGCCTCTAGTCCCAGCACTTTGGAAGGTCGAGGCTGGCAGACTGCTTGAGCCCAAGAACTCAAGACCAGTCTGGGCAACATGACAAAACCCATCTCTACAAAAAATTAGCCAGGAGTGATGGTGTGCACCTGTAGTCCCAGCTACTTGGGAGGTTGAGGCACGAGGATCACCTGAGGCCAGGAATTTGACATTGCAGTGAATTGTGATTGTGCCACTGTACTCCAGCCTAGGAGAGTGGAGTGAGACCCTGTCTAAAAATTACTCAAGTAAGTAATGAGGGAAACATTTTTTTCTTTTTTTCTTTTTTTTTTTTGGAGACAGTTTCCTTCTTGTTGCCCAGGCTAGAATGCAGTGACACAATCTCAGCTCACTGCAACCTCCGCTTCCTGGGTTCAAGCGACTCTCCTGTCTCAGCCTCCTGAGTAGCTGGGATTACAGGTGTGTGCCACCATGTCCAGCTAATTTTTTGTATTTTTAGTAGAGACATGGTTTCACCATATTGGCCAGGCTGGTCTCGAACTCCTGACCTCAGGTGATCCATGGCTTCATCTTTTTAACATGCAATACATTTGTTTCTCATAGCGTTTGGAATAAAAATCAAACTCCACAGTCTGCCTTAAATGCACTTTCATAAGCTGCTGTCACCAAATGACCATTCACCACTTTCATCTCCTTCCAGCTCCCGTTGAAAGCATGTGGTCTCCAGCTACATGAAACCATTCGCAACTCCCAGAAGAGGTCAGCTGTACATACCTTGGGGCCTTAGAGAGTGCTGTTCCTCCAGCCTGGAATGCCCTTCCTTGCCGCCCTAGTGAACACCTACATATCCATCAAGGCCCTACTCAGATGTCACATTCTCTGGGAGACCTTATCCCGAGGATCACCTTTCCCTCTTCCTCCTCCTTCACCCAGGGAGAGAGGGGTACCTATTCCGCTGAAGCAGTCACCACACTGCATAGCCATTCATCCTCCCACAGGACTGTCCCCCACTCTTTAAAGGTGGTGTCCCTCCATAAGCGGCCAGTGGCCCTTACTACCTTCTTATTCTTTCTTTCTTTCTTTTTTTTTTTTTTTTTGTTTGAGACAGGATCTCACTCTGTGCCTCAGGCTGCAGTGCAGTGGTGCAGTCATAGCTCACTGCAGCCTCGACCTCTCAGGCTCAAGTGATCCTCCCACCTCAGCCTCCTGAGTAGCTGAGACTACAGGTATGCAGCACCACGTCTGGATAATGTTTGTATTTTTTGTAGAGATAGGGTTTTGTCATGTTGCCCGGACTGGTCTCAAATTTTGGGCTCAAGCAATCTTCCCCACCTTGGCCTCTCAAAATGCTGGGGTTACAGGCATGAGCCACTGCACCCAGCCACCTTCCTATTCTTAGTGCCTGGCACAGAGTGGCCTCACCACAAATTCTTATTAAAATGAAAATTGCTTATACATATATTTAATATACTTATATATTTAATATATAATATATTTTATTTAATATATTATATAATACACAATATATTATATTTAATATATGATATAATATTTAATATATGATATATAATATATTTATATATAAATATATATTTGTTTGTTTTGCATTTTTTAGGGGTTTTTTTCTTTTGTTTTTTTTGTTTTGTTTTGTTTTGAGATAGAGTCTTACTCTGTCGCCCAGGCTGGAGTGCAGTGGCACAATCTCAGCTCACTGCAACCTCCGTTTCCTGGGTTCAAGCGATTCTCCTGCCTCAGCCTCCCGAGTGGCTGGAATTACAGGCATGTGCCACCACTCCTAGCCAAATTTTGTATTTTTAGTAGAGATGGGTTTTCACCATGTTGGCCAGGCTGGTCTCAAACTCCTGACCGCAGGTGATCTGCCTGCCTTGGCCTCCCAAAGTGCTGGGATTACAGGCATGAGCCGCTGTGCCTGGTCATATATTTCTATATTAACATGTGAAGTGAGCTTAGCTCCCTGGTGTAAAATGCGTGATTTTTCAACTTCACACCTGTGAAATTCTAATAAAATGTCAACAACCTGTAGCCACTAATGGCCTATAATCCAGGGACAGTCTGTCCAATATATAAATAGTTGTCTTATTTGTTAGAGTAATACACAAGTTACGATTTATTCATTTTTCTCATTTTCCTGACATTGCCAAAATTTTCTAGAGTTTTTTCACTGCATCTCTGCCTCCAGAAGCAAGCTAAGCTGGGCATGGTGGTGCAGGCCTTATAGTCCTAGCTATTCAGGAGGCTGAGGCAGGAGGATCACTTGAGCCCAGGAAGCTGAGGCTGCAGTGAGCTATGATGGTGCCTCTGCATTCCAGCCTGGGCAACAGGGTGAAATGCTGCGTCAAAAAAAAAAAAAAAAAAAAAAGGAGGCTAGACCAACCTAAATGTGGAAATAAAATGCCTCAGATGCAACTAGCCCTCCACTCATGCTCAAGAGTTGCTACGTCAAAGGAAATGTATATTTCCCAATTTAAAGAAATGACAACCCAACATGACACAACTTCCATGTGTATGGAATACAGGCGTGCAAGATACCAAGCCACCAGCTTCCGATAGCACCAAGGTCCAGTCTCCAACCTATAGCCTTCTCTCATTGTATGAGTCCATTTTGCATTGCTGTTAATATAAAGGCATACTTGGGGCTGGGTAATTTACAAAGAAAGGGAGTTTATTTGGTTCACGGTTCTGCAGGCTGTATTAGAAGTATGGAGCCAACATCTGCATCTGGGAAGGCCTCAGGAAGCTTCCATTCATGGGGGAAGGAAAAGGGGAGCCCGCATCACATGGCAAGAGAGGGAGGCTCTTTAAACCAGACCCTTTAAACAACCACATCTCGGCCGGGCGCGGTGGCTCACGCCTGTAATCACAGCACTTTGAGAGGCCGAGGCGGGCGGATCACAAGGTCAGGAGATCGAAACCACGGTGAAACCCCGTCTCCATTAAAAATACAAAAAAATTAGCAGGGCGCGGTGGCGGGCGCCTGTAGTCCCAGCTACTCAGGAGGCTGAGGCAGGAGAATGGCGTGAACCTGGGAGGCGGAGCTTGCAGTGAGCCGAGATCGCGCCACTGCACTCCAGCCTGGGGCACAGGGCGAGGCTCTGTCTCAAAAAAAACAAAAAAAACAAACAAACAAAAAACAAAAAAACAAAAAACCACATCTCATATGAACTAACAGAGTGAAATCTCACTCATTACCATGGGGACGGCACCAAGCCACCCATGAGGGATCCACCCCCATGACCCACACACTTCCCTGCAGGCCCCACCTCCAACACCGGGGAATCACATTTCAGCATGAGATTTGGAGGGGACAAACATCCAAACGGTGTCACTTATGAAGGTGGAAAGACATCCACTTCATTCTACAGGTAGGAAAATGGAAATGAAGTCCTTGGCCGGGCGCGGTGGCTCATACCTGTAATCCCAGCACTTTGGGAGGCTGAGGCGGGTGGATCACCTGAGGTCAGGAGTTTGAGACCAGTCTGGCCAACATGGCAAAACCCCGTCTCTACTAAAAATACAAAAATTAGCGGGGCACAGTGACAGGCGCCTGTAGTCCCAGCTGCTCAGGAGGCTGAGGCACAAGAATCGCTTGAACCCTGGAAGTGGAGATTGCAGTAGCCGAGATCACATGACTGCACTCCAGCCTGGGCAATAGAGTGAGACTCGGTCTCAAACAAAAGAAAATGAAGTCCTTACTGCCCCATGAGATTTCTGGGAATGCATGGGATAAATTGTATGTATCTTGAGTGAAGTCTCCCCTTGAGCACCAGGTCTAATTTCCTGTTGCTCAGTCCTTGTGTCCCATTCTCTGACCTATTGTGGTCAATTTTGTGGCCACATTTACTCAGTGGATGTGGCTTTGGGAGGTGCCCCCTATAGAGGTTTTGCTTCCCCCCATGGCAGGACAGAGGGCTTTTCCTTCGTGAATTACCCTGAGTCTGGGTTCAGCTCCATGGCTCTGAAGTTCAAGGTTTCGAAGGATTTGCAAATAGCAGAAACAGCACGTTCCAGCCATCCCTGATTCATTTCTCTCTCTCCAGCTTCCCCTCTCCTTCCTCCTTCCTTCTCTCCATCCCATTCCCTAGGCTGGCAGGTGGCACACCTATGCTGTAGAATATCTCATGAGGGGGCATGACAGATTGGAAGCATGAACAGGACCCGTGAAGGATACAAAAGTCAAAAAGTAACACATTCCTTTGACTGTGGGGAAAAAAGGAACAATTATACACTGTTGGTGGAAATGCAAAGTAGTTCAGCCCCGGTGGAAAACAGCATGGAGATTTCTCAAAGAACTGAAACAGAATTACTACCAAACCCAATCCCATTGCTGGCTGTCTACCCTGGAAAATAAATTGTTCTACTAAAAAGACACCTGTGTTTATGCGTTCATCGCGCCACTATGCAGCATAGCAAAGACATGGAATCAACCCAGTTGCCCATGAGTGGTGAATTGGATAAAGAAAATGTGTTATATATACACCATGGAATACAACACAGCCATAAAAAAGAATGAAATCATGTCCTTTGCAGCCACATGGATGCAGCTGGAGGCTGTTATCCCAAGCAAGTTAACGCAGAAACAGACAACCAACAACCACATGTTCTCACTTGTAAGTGGGACCTAAAAAGTGGGTTCATGTGGACACAAAGATGGGAATAATGGACCCTGGGGACTAAAGAGGGGAGCAGTTTGCTGCTCTAGCAACAAACCTGCACATGTATCCCTGGATCTAAAATTAAAATTCATATGGGTCAGGCGTGGTGGCTCATGCCTGTAATCCCAGCACTTTGGGAGGCCGAGGTGGGTGGATCACCTGAAGCCAGGAGTTCGAGACCAGCCTGGCCAACATGGTGAAACCCATCTCTACTAAAAATACAAAAAATTATCCTGGCGTGGTGGTGCGTGCCTGTAGTCCCAGCTACTCGGGAGGCTGAGGCAGGAGAATCGCTTGAACCTGGGAGGCGGAGGTTGTAGTGAGCCGAGATCATGCCACTGCACTCCAGCCTGGGTGACAGAGTAAAACTCCATCTCATAAAAACTAATAATAATAATAAATAAAAAACTATCTTTCTTTCTTTCTCTTTCTTTCTTTCTTTCCTTCCTTTCTTTCTTTCTATCTCTCTCTCTCTCTCTCTTTCTCTCTCTCTTTCTTTCTTTCGAGATAGAGTTCCACTCTGTCACCCAGGCTGGAGTACAGTGGCGTGATCTCGGCTGACTGCAACCTCCGCCTCCCAGATCTAAGCGATTCTCCTGCCTCATCCTCCCAAGTAGCTGGGACTACAGGCGGCACGACCACGCCAGGATAATTTTTTGTATTTTTAGTAGAGATGGGTTTCACCATGTCGGCCAGGCTGGTCTCGAACTCCTGGCCTCAAGTGATCGGCCAAACTTGGCCTCCCAATGTGCTGGGATTACAGGCGTGAGCCACTGTGCCCGGCCTGTTTTTCATGTTTTAAAAACTGTCATTCATGAGATCTATTCCCAGAGCACAAAAACCTTGGGACTCAGAAGCCCCCTCTAAATCCAAACAGGGGTGTGGGCTGTGTAGACACTGCTCACCATCTGACACAGCAGCGCAGGGAAGCCAAGAGGGATCCCCAGGTGAATTTCCCGGAGGTGATGAGCGGCTCCCAAGCAGCTTGATGGATGGCCTTGCTCTAGCCACTTGACCTTGGGCCCTAGCACAGCTGGCTGCACCATCTCAGCCTCTCTGAGCAGGGCCAGGGTCCTCTGGAGACGCATGTTGTAAGCAGCAACGTCATTTCCCTAAATCAGGCCACTGTCACTTGGCAAGGCCATTGACCAACGCTCGAAGGCCCCACTTTCTCTCTTATCTCAAAGCCCAAGGAGATGCCAAACCCAACAATAGTGTCATTGGCTTCTGAGAAAACAAATCAGTCAGACAAGCCTGTGGGTGCAAACACAAACTGAGTCTTTTATGAGGTGAATTGAGGCCATGTCCCCAGCCTAGACATCCCAGGTACCCCAGCTTCATACACAGAAAAGCCCACTGTGAAGAGAGAGCTGTGATCAAGCTAGAAGGTTTGGAAAAATGTGAGCAAAGTCAGGGTGTGAGGAACCACCAGCCGTCCCTGCAACCAGGCTCCTTCTGGTCAAGGGATGGGATCCTGCAGGGAGGCTTCAGCAGAGACCGGGGTGGGGGCTGCACTCACTCCTGCCCCCATCCCCAATCTACAATGCCCCTTATGTAGTTCACACCAACTCAGCCACTTGTCGTAATCCACTCTGAGTTGGGTCATAGTCCTTGCTAACTTACATGTAACTTACATACAACTATGCATGCTCATCACAGAAAATTAGAAAACACGACGGGCAATCTTTTGAAACGCCACCATCCGGGGATTACTATTGTTAACATTTATTTCGATCAGTTGCCAATAAGAGCCCAGCAAAAGCTTCATTTTACTCCCTGCTGCCTACTCCTTTACACAACTGTGATCATCACCGCCATTCTGGTGACTCTCTGAGCTCCGAGCCTCTCCCGCAGAGTCTAGCCTGGTGCACCCTGCCTGAAGAGCTAGCTGTGTGCTCAGCATCTCCTTGGAGGCTGAGATCAGTCCCCTCGTTTGCCTTTTCAGGCTTGAGAAGTCGCACATTTTTAGAAACTAAAGACCATTCAGAGCCAACTACAATTTCTTCCAACCACTCAGTGATCTCCAAGAATCCAGCTCAAAGGGGAGTGAGGGAGGTCCCTATAATGTTAAAGAGAACTAAAGGACAAAAAAAATGAAAGGGGCCGGGCGCGGTGGCTCACACCTGTAATCCCAACACTTTGGGAGGCCGAGGTGGGCGGATCACCTGAGGTTGGGAGTTTGAGACCAGCCTGACCAACCTGGAGAAACCCCATCTCTAGGAAAAATACAAAAGTAGCCGGGCATGGTGGCGTGTGCCTGTAATCCTAGATACTTGGGAGGCTGAGGCAGGAGAATCACTTGAACCCGGGAGGTGAATATTGTAGTGAGCCGAGATCATGCCATTGCACTCCAGCCTGGGCAACAAGAGCGAAACTCTGCCTCAAATAAATAAATGGACCTGGGATTGCTGAATCTGAATTGACTGGGACTGGGACAGGTTTCATCTCTCACCAAGACCCTACCTAGCTGTTAGTTACAGCAAATTGTCCCTCCAACCTCCACTAGCCCAGGGTAGTTTGTGCAGAAAGAGTAAATCCTCATACGGTCTGCTTCCACCCATCTGTTTTCTAATTTCCTGTGATGAGCACACATAATTATATGTAAGTTGCATGTAAGTTAACAAGGACTATAACACAAGAGAGAGATACCAGGACACTGAAAATGTGATGAGACCCAAAGTACAGAAAGACGGCAACATCAGAGCTCTAAGGCTCTTTGTGTAGCCATGAATAGGTAGGTGTCTCTTTATTGGGTACTTTATGACATTAGACTTAGGGACACAGCTAAAAGCCAGGGCAAAGCAGGACTAATATTATTTGCAAAATAATAAAAAGACCATTCTTATTTTGCATATTAGGTCATATTTCTTACCAAAGGTTTTCTGCAGCAGAGTAAACAATGATCACGTCACTGCACTCCAGCCTGAATGACAGAGCAAGACCTTGTCTGGGCGCGGTGGCTCAAGCCTGTAATCCCAGCACTTTGGGAGGCCGAGACGGGCGGATCACGAGGTCAGGAGATCGAGACCATCCTGGCGAACACGGTGAAACCCCGTCTCTACTAAAAATACAAAAAACTAGCCGGGCGAGGTGGCGGGCGCCTGTAGTCCCAGCTACTCGGGAGGCTGAGGCAGGAGAATGTCGTGAACCCGGGAGGCGGAGCTTGCAGTGAGCTGAGATCCGGCCACTGCACCCCAGCCTGGGCCACAGAGCGAGACTCCGTCTCAAAAAATAAAATAAAATAAAAAATAATAAAGTTTTGCTGGGCACGGTGGCTCATGCCTGTAATCCCAGCACTTCGGGAGGCCGAGGTGAGTGGATCACCTGAGGTCGGGAGTTCGAGACCAGCTAGCCAACATGGTGAACCCCCATCTCTACTAAAAATACAAAAATTAGCCAGGCATGGTGGTGGGCACCTGTACTCCTGGCTACTCGGGAGGCTGAGGCAGGAGAATCACTTGGACCCAGGAGGCAGAGGTTACAGTGAGCCAAGATGGTGCCATTGCACTCCAGCCCGGGCGACAAGAGTGAAACTCTGTCTCAAAAAAAATTAATAAATAAAAATTAAAAATTAAAAAATAATAAAATGTTTCTGCAACATTCATAGTGGTGCTCCCTGAAGCTGTGCAACATGGCAGCTCTGACTATTTGAAGAAACAGCTTTCTTCATTAATGTGGAATTTAGAATACAGTGTATCTGAGATACAGTACGGATCCTGAGATGTGTGTGTGTCTATGAACACACATTCATACTGAAGTACACCGGCCCCCACAAGATTGGGTAGTTACCTTCTACATCAGCAGTCTCCAACCTTTTTGGCACCAGGGACCGGTTTCATGGAAGACAGTTTTTCCATGGATGGGGTGGAGGGAGGTTGCAGGATGATTCAGCACATTCCATTGATGGAGGTTTCAGGATGATTCAGCACACTCCATTGATTGTATGCTTTGTTTCTATTATTATTACATTGCAATATATAATGAAATAATTATACAACTCACCGCAATGTTGAATCATGGGAACCCTGAGCTTGTTTTCCTGCAGCTAGGTGGTCCTATTTGGGGATCCTGGGAGACAGTGACAGATCATCAGGCATTAGATTTTCATAAGGAACAGGCAACCTAGATCCCTCGCATGCACAGTTCACAGTAGGGTTCCCGCTCCTATGAGAATTTAATGCCACTGCTGATCTGACAGGAGGTGGAGCTCAGGCGGGAATGTGAGTGATGGGGAATAGCTGTAAATACAGATGAAGCTTTGCTCACTCACCTGCTGCTCACCTCCTGCTGTGTGTCCTGGTTTCTAACAGGCCATGGACCAGTACCAGTCCACGGTCTGACGGAGAAAACCCAAATTCAGCTCCTCAGGTAGATGTCAAAGATCTTGGACTTGGAGAGCAAAACTCCTTCCTGGGTTGTCCTGCTGGACTTTAAATGCCACAGCCTACCCCAGACTGTCCTATGGGAACTTTCATTGGTGCTATCCGGGTGGGGAATTCAGACTTTGGGAAGGTTTTGCTGAGGGAGGGACAAGGAGTTTGCAGGACAAGACTAGCCCCGAGGCTAGAGGACAGATTTTCCTTCCAAAGGGGTGGATATTGGCCTTTAGACAGCTCTGGAAGAAGGTAGTCTCCAGATGAAGCTTGACCTTGAGTAATAGAGTAGCAATACACACAAAAAATGAGAGCAAGTCCATGGTGGACCTCTGCAAGGGTTTAAACACTTTTTGTGATTTTTCCCTAGCACTTTGGTGACTGTCAGATGGAGCATATGGAGTTTTGGGGTTTTTTTGTGTTTTTGGTTTTTTTGAGATGGAGTCTTGCTCTGTTGCCCAGGCGCGATCTCAGCTCACTGCAACCTCCGCCTCCCAGGTTCAAGCGATTCTCCTGCCTCAGCCTTCCGAGTAGCTGGCATTACAGGCATGCGCCACCATACCCGGATAATTTTTGTATTTTTAGCAGAGAGGGGGTTGTGCCATGTTGGCCAGGCTGGTCTTGAACTCTTGACCTCAGGTGATCCACCCACCTTGGCCTCCCAAAGTGCTAGGATTACAGGTGTGAGCCACCGCACCTGGCCAAGCATATGGTTTTAAAGCGATCCCCTCTTGTGAGTGGAAAATTAACTCAAATTGTGTTTTTCCTTTGCTCTCACACCACGGCAACTATCAGCTTAGAAGACTCCCGTGACCAAATGCGTGGGGTTTTTTCCCCAGCAATAAGCCAGCAATCAGTCCTGCAGCCTACGCCAGCTGACTGTCCTCTAGTTCAATTCCAACACTATCTACCTGGAGATAGTATCAGATGCCGCAGGCTAAGGTCTCAGTTCCCAAGACTGCCCGGCTCACAGACATCAGCCACAAGTCCAGGCCTACGAAACTTCTGACCAACTGGCTTCAAGTTGGGGCGTCTGCAGTTCCCTCCTCAGGTGAGATTAATTTGCTGGAGTGGCTCACAGAGTGCAGGGAAACACTTTCTTACAGTTATCGGTTTATGATCAAGGATATTGCAAAGGATACAGACAAAGAGATGTGTAGGGTGAGGTTGCAGGGAAGGGGACGGAGCTTCCATGCCCTCCCCAGACGCCCCACCCTTCAGCAACCTCTCCATGTTCAGCTATCCGGAAGTCCTCTTAACCCTGTCCTCTTGGGGTTTTATGGAGGTTCCATTATGTAGCCATAATTGATTAAACCACTGGCCACTGGTGATCAACTTGCTCTTCAGCCCCTCTCCCCTCTTTGGAGGTTGAGGGGTGAGGCTAGAAGTCCCAACCCTCTAATTCATCCTCGATCTTGGAAGCTACCTAGAGGACATCAGTCAGCTCATTAGTTTACAAAAAGACATTGCTTTAAGGCCAGGTTCGGTGGCTCACGCCTGTATTCCCAGCACTTTGGGAGGCTGAGGCTGGCAGATCACTTTAGGTCAGGAGTTCGAGACCAGTCTGGCCAACATAACAAAGTCCCATCTCTACTAAAAATACAAAAATTAGCCCAGTGTGGTGGCACACGCCTGTAATCCCAGCTACTAGGGAGGCGGAGGCAGGAGAATTGCTTGAGCCGGGGAGGTGGAGGTTGCACTGAGCCAAGATTGCGCCACTGCACTCCAGCCTGGATGACAGAGTGAGACTTCGTGAAAGAAAGAAAGAAAGAAAGAAAGAAAGAAAGAAAGAAAGAAAGAAAGAAAAGAAGGAAGAAAGGAAGGAAGGAAGGAAGGAAGGAAGGAAGGAAGGAAGGGAGGAAGGAAGGAAGGAAGGAAGGAAGGAAGGAAGGAAGAAAAGAAAGAAAGAAAAGAAAGGAAAGAAAGGAAAGAAAGGAAGGAAGGAAGGAAGAAAGGAAGGAAGGAAGGAAGGAAGGAAGGAAGGAAGGAAGGAAGGAAGGAAGGAAGGAAGGAGGAAAGAGAGCGAGAGAAAGAAAGAAAGAGGCATCGCTTTGGAATTTCTTAGGACTTTAGGAGTTGTATGCCAGGAAACAGGTCAAAGACCAAATATATGTTTCACTACATCATACCTTCACTGTGGTCCTTTTATTTAATTTAATTAATTTATTTATTTATTTGAGACAGAGTCTCGCTCTGTCACCCAGGCTGGAGTGCAATGGTGCAATTGTAGCTCACTGGAGCCTCAAACTCCTAGGTTGCTCAAGCCATACCTCCTGCTTCAACCTCCTGAGTAGCTGGGACTACAGGTGTGCACTACCATGCCCAGCTTATTTCTCTATTTTTTTTGTAGAGCCAGCGTCTCACCATGTTGCCCAGGCTAGTCTCAAACTCCTGGGCTCCCACAATCTTCCCACCTCAACCTTCCAAGCTGCTAGAATCACAGGCATGAGCCACCGCAACTGGCTTGTCCCTGTATCTTTAGTCAAAGCTGGTGTGCATCGACTGGTGGGAACGACTGATGAGGTCGAGCGGTAAGGAGAAAATCCCATAGTACTGTCGAGGAGGTTGCAGTCCAAATGGGCTGCGGGGACAATGACCAGCACTAAAAGGAGTGCAGCTCACAGCAGGACTGGACAGCAGGGAGAAGCTTGCCCCACGCATGTTCACCTGCCAGGTGGGAGATTCGGGGGCAGATGTGAGATGCGTTCCCCTTTTCCCCAGAATTCTAGAGAACAGTGTCTCTGGAAGAGGAGAGATTTACACATGGGTTACAACCCTGGGTTCAACCGTGATTGTGCTACCGCCTGCCCGAACTTGCCAGGAACATCCTTTCCTCTAGCCAGACCACACCGCCTCCACCAGAAAGTCTTCTCCTCTCTCGACTGCCCGGATTCTACCATCCATGTAGTTCTGCTCAAGTCCCGTGTCTTCCATCAATGAACATTACTCTAGCAACAATCACGTGCACTGTTCAGCACCTGGTACATGCACTAGGTGAGGTGCATTTAATTATCACCTCCATGCTGTGGGGTTAGGTACTATAATCTCTGTTTTTCAGGTGTGGAAACTGAGGCTCACAGAGCCAGAATTGTTGCATTTTTATTTATTTATTTACTGAGACAGGGTCTTGCTCTGTCGCCCAGGCTGGGGTGCAGTGGCACGATCTTGGCTCACGGCAACCTCCACCTCCAGGGTTCAAGTGATTCTCCTGCCTCATCCTCCCCAGTAGCTGGGATTACAGGTGCCTGCCACCATGCCCAGCTAATTTTTGTATTTTCAGTACGTTTGTATTTTTAGTGAGGTTTCACCAGGTACTTTTAGTAGAGATGGGGTTTCACCAGGCTGGTCTCAAACTCCTGACCTCAAGTGATCCACCCACCTCAGCCTCCCAAAGTGTTGGGATTATAAGTATCAGCCACCGCACCCTGCCTGGTTTGCATTTTGAATATCTGCATTTTTCTGGGAGTTCAGGAAGCACCATCCACATAACACAGTGGTACTCCCCCCAACATTGGAGTTTTGCAATGTGGAGATCTGTCTACTTTATTTTATTTTATTTTACTGAGTCAGTGTCTCACTGTGTCTCCCAGATTGGAGTGCAGCAGTGCAATCACAGCCCACTGCAACTCCAAACGCCTGAGCTCAAGCAACCCTTCCTTCCACCTTAACTTCCCATGTGGCTGAGACCACAGGCAAGCACCACCACTGCTGGCAAATTTTTTAATTTTTTTTTTTTTATAGATGGGGTCTTGCTCTGTTGCCCAGTCTGGTCTCAAACTCCTGGTCTTAAGCAATCCTCCCACCTCAGCTTCCCAAAGTGTGGAGATTACAAGCATGAGCCACCTCTCCTGGCCTGGCCCGGCTATTTAAAGGAATGGGTTTCTTAGAAGCAGGAGGATTACTGGAAGCCAGGAGTTCAAGATCAGCCTGAACAACAAAGTGAGAGAAGGAAGGAAGGAAGGAGGGAAGGAAGGAGGGAGGGAGGGAGGGAGGGAGGGAAGGTAGGAAGGAAGGAAGGAAGGAAGCAGGGAGGGAGGGAGGGAAGGAAGGTAGGAAGGAAGGAAGGAAGGAGGGAGGGAGGGAGGGAGGGAGGGAGGAAGGAGGGAGGGAGGGAGGGAGGGAGGGAAGGTAGGAAGGAAGGAAGGAAGGAAGGAAGGAAGGAAGGAAGGAAGGAAGGAAGGAAGGAAGGAAGGAAAGAAGGAAGGAGGGAGGAAGGGAGGGAAAAGAGAGAGAGAAAGAAAGGAGAGAAAGAGAGAGAGAGAAAGAAGGAAAGAAAGAAAGAGAAAGAAAGAAGAGAGAAAGAAAGAAAGAAGGAAAGAAAGAGAAAGAAAGAAAGAAAGAAAGAAAGAAAGAAAGAAAGAAAGAAAGAGAAAGGAAAGAAAGAAAGAAAGAAAGAAAGAAAGAAAGAAAGAAAGAAAGAAAGAAAGAAAGAAAGAAAGAAAGAAAGAGAAAGAAAGATAGAAAGAGAAGAGATTTCAATTAACTCAGCATGGTGGCATGCACCCGTAGCCCCAGCTACTCAAGAGGCTGAGGCAGGAGGATTTCTCCAGCACAGGAGTTCAAGGCTGCAGTGAGCTATGGCGGTGCCACTGCACTCCAGCCTGGGTAACAAAGCAAAACCCTGCCTCTTAAAAAGAAAAGCGTTTCTCCCTTCATGTGGAACTAGACCGCACTGTCTCTGAGTATGGATACTGACCTGACTTCAAAACCTGTGTTAATCTTTTCTTCGATGCCTCTGGATAATAAAAATTCGTATTCCAATAGTGCCCAAATATCCATATTAGCCACCTGCATCCCAAGGGAACCCGCTGCTAGCTCCTCCCTTCATGCCAATCCCACACATTCCTCTTCTCCCTGTTCCATGTGGTCAAGGTCTCACCAAGCCCTGCAGTTAACCCTTTCTTAGAGTTGCTAAACCCACCTGAGATCATTCATTGAACCTGGAAGAGCAAAGCCCATTGCAGACTCTAAAATTAACAGCTGCCCCAAGTAACATGACTGGAGCAGCTCCAGCTTTGGGAAGTTAGTAAGGTTAGAGCAATATTCCCAACCACAGGAGGAACCAGCATTGATAAGTTGGCTAATGGGTATCACTTGGATCCCTCAGTTTTAGTCCTGGGGACAGATGCCATCCATAACAAAGGTGTCAAAACCAGAAACCACCAGTGCCCTTTGTCCCGGAATGGGACCCGACCCAACCTAAGAATCTCCTAGAGAGAAATCAGAGGCAGTGCCACCTATGTCGACCCTCATGGCACTCCAGGAACATCCATTTCCTCTTGATGTCTCCAACTGTACCCAGACCCAGCCTCGGGGTCCCAGAGGAACACCCTCTGGTATGCTCAGTCCAGCTCAAACTTCAGAGTCCAGGTCACCAAGCCCAAATGTCCTGGACACAGCACAGGACGATATCTCAGCACAGGACCAGAGAGAGGCATCTCTGGTCTCTCCAGAACTTGAGAAAGAGGAAAGGATTCAGAGGTCAGGGCACAGGTGGACACACTCCTGGATAACTTTACTTGCTTTTCGTGGCTCTGGGCAGACATCACCTCATCCGAGAAGCCTTCCTTCATGCCCAAGGTTAGCTCCCTGTGATCTCAAAGCATCATGCACCTCCCATACATATTTATCACTTCAGATTGTAAATTTCCAGTGCTCTGTCTGCTCCCAAATGCATGCTAGGCTGTGCACTTTTGAGCTTCTGTGCTCCGTCTTCCTTGCCCCTATAGTAGGCTCTAGCAGTGACCTGCATCTGCCAATATCCTGGATACCCTCAACTCCAAACTAGGGCTTTAAGACGTGACTTGTGTGTGTTTGTATCAGGGCTAACATCTGTCCACTCAAACCCACCCCTGATTGCTGCAGCCAGGAGAAATGAGCAGTGGAAATTGACCACGGAGCTCTCCAAGGCCAGACCAATAGAAAAGGGTTTTATAATGTCACAGCCAAACTCGGGAAAGAGACAAGACACTCTTCCATCATAATAAAGTCCCAACGTTATGCCAGCCGGAAGACATGAATCGTATACATGGATCATTGAGGTCTGTGGGTAGGAGATGAACAATTGCAGTATAAAATGCCTGGTTTGTTGTTTAAAACAGTTTGGAATGATAAAGAGAAACAGAAAGAAAAATCAAGCTGCCACCCAGAGTGTGGAATCCCCTCAGTCTTCCAGGCTCCAGGTCTCCCCTGACTCTGTGTGACAGTAAAATGAATGGGGTCACCGATACGGAAGAGGGTGTGGGATACCCCCACCACAAGATAATCCTGGACCTGGGAAAGGAGAAAAGCAAACCAGAGTAGAGCAAAGATGAGAAACAGGATCCAAGGGGAAGATCTGGCCAGCCAAGAGAATATATGCTTCTGCTAGTGGATACCCTAAAGCTCTGCAGAGAGAAGCCCATGCTTGGAAAGATGCAAGGGTTTGAGCTGTTTAGGTGGAGGTCACAATGTTCCAGCTCCATTGCCCATTCCAGCTCCATTGCCCATTCCAGCTCCACTGCCCATTCCAGCTCCACTGCCCATTCCAGCTCCATTGCCCATTCCACCTCCATTGCCCATTCCACCTCCGTTGCCCATTCCACCTCCGTTGCCCATTCCAGCTCCGTTGCCCATTCCAGCTCCGTTGCCCATTCCACCTCCGTTGCCCATTCCAGCTCCGTTGCCCATTCCACCTCCGTTGCCCATTCCAGCTCCGTTGCCCATTCCAGCTCCGTTGCCCATTCCACCTCCGTTGCCCATTCCAGCTCCGTTGCCCATTCCACCTCCGTTGCCCATTCCAGCTCCGTTGCCCATTCCACCTCCGTTGCCCATTCCAGCTCCACTGCCCATTCCAGCTCCATTGCCCATTCCAGTTCCACTGCCCATTCCAGCTCCATTGCCCATTCCAGCTCCATTGCCCATTCCAGCTCTGTATAGTTTAGATTCTACCACAGGGACCTGAATAGGAGAACAGACCCAACAGAACTTCCTGGAAATGTGTGTGGGGTGTGTGTGTGTGTGTGTGCGTGGTGTGTGTGTGTTCACACAGGTGTGAACAGAAAATTACCTGGCAAAGAGAAGGAACTGGTCCTCCCTTCCCAGGTCACTAGCAGGCACCCAAGACAACTGTGGCAGTAAGTAGACCCCTGGAGAAAGACCCCCATCCGCAGTCTAGTGTGTCACCGGAACCAAGAGATCATCAGGTGTTTACAACACAGAGGAGTCAAAAATGCTTTGTACGGTCACCAGGCACAGCAGCTCATACCTATAATCCCAGCACTTCGGGAGGCTGAGGAGGGCTAATCACCTAAGGTCAGGAGTTCGAGACAGCCTGGCCAACATGGCGAAACCCCGTCTCTACTAAAAATACAAAAAGTAGCCAGCGTGGTGGTGGGCACCTGTAATTCCAGCTACTCGGGAGACTGAGGCAGGAGAATTGCTTGAATCCAGGAGGTGGAGGTTGCAGTGAGCTAAGTTCGCGCCACTGCACTCCAGCCTGGGCAACAGAGTGAGACTCGGGAAGGAAAAAAAGAGAGAAAGAGAGAAGGAAGGGAGGGAGGGAGGGAGGGAGGGAGGGAGGGAGAGAGAGAGAGAGAGAGAAGAGAAGAAAGAAAGAAAGAAAGAAAGAAAGAAAGAAAGAAAGAAAGAAAGAAAGAAAGAAAGAAAGAAAGAAAGAAAGAAAGAAAGAAAGAAAGAAAGAAAGAGAAAATGATATGTAAGAAGTGAAGGATGTTTTGAGGGCAGTGGAAGGGCACTTAGGGCATAGGAGGGCTTCCTGGAGGAGGTGATGTCAGTATTGAGCTCTGAGGATCAAAGAGAAGTCAATCAGAAGCCTGTTCCTGGACTAACACCCTCCACTACCCCCAGAGAACAGTGGCAGGCCCTGCTGCAGGTCTAAGATACAAGGAGACCAGCGCTGGGTCACGCATACCTCAGATGTGTCCGAGACAGCCTATGACCGATATGAGTCCCCAGAGCTCTCAGGCCGTCTCGTTTACCCACGTTCCTGGGCAGTTCCAAGCCCTTTCCCTGGAGCTGCCAAAGAGGTCCCCAGTCCTGCTGGTGGGGCTGAGAAGGCAGTTTGCAGTGTCCACACGGCAGGCGGTCCCACGCCAGAGCAGCCCTGGCCCGTCCTTGGAGCCCACTGAAGGCCTGCCAGACCCCAGTTAGGCTGTCACTCAGGCTATATGAGGAAGAAGAGTGTTTCGAGCTCCCTGGAGCTCGGCCAGGACTCCCGGTCCAGCCAGCCAGGTGGAGGAGCCCGAGAGAGCCTTGTAAAACCTCCAAGATTGGATTAACTCCCAGGGGCCGTGGAGGCAGCTGGCTGGTGGCAGTCTCTAGGTCCATGGCAGAGCCCCACCCAGGCTGGTGGGGGTCCACCTCCCTCACTCTAGCCCTCTGGAATGCGGTTAACTATGACTTGCTACTTCAATCAGAGCTGGCCGTCCATATGCCTGACCCAACTCCCACCCCAGCAACACACCCGAAGTAGAGTCCTCTGCTGTACAACTATTGTCTTGCTTGGATCTTTTTTAAAAATATATTTTTATGAAGCTAAAATTCACATGATGAAATTGACTGTCTTAAAGTGAACAACTCAGTGCATTTAGTACATCCATCTCTACCTGGTTGCAAAACATTGCATCGCCACAAAACGAAACCCTCGACCCATAAGGCAGTTACTTCCCGTTCCCCTCTACCCTTAGCTCCAGCAACGGCCAATTTGTATGATATCTCTGTGGATTTACCCATATTCTGGATATCTCTATGGATTTACCTATATTCTGGATATCTCTATGGATTTACCTATATTCTGGATATTTCTTATAAATTGAATCATATAGTATGTTTTGTGCATACTTCTTTCACCTAGCATGTTTTCAAGGTCCATCCACGTTGTTGCATGTATCAGTACTTCATTCCTTTTTATGATCCCATAATAGTCCATTGCATGTAAATATCACAATTTGTTTATCCATTCTTCCATTGATGGACATTTGGGTTACGTCTACCTTTTAGCCATTGTGAATAGTACTGCTATGAATGTTTCTGTACATGTATTTATTTGAGTACTTGTTTTCAGTTCTCTGGGATGTATTCCTAAGAGGGGAATTGCTAGATCATATGGTAATTCTATGTTCAACTTTTTTTTTTTTTTTTTTTTTTTTTTGAGACGGGGTCTCACTCTGTCACACAGGCTGGAGTGTGGAGGTGTGATCTCAGCTCACGCATCCTCCACCTCCTGGGCTCAAGCAATCCTCCCACATCAGCCTCCTGAGTAGGCAGGACTACAGGCATGTGCCAACACTCCTGGTTAATTTTTGTATGTTTTGTAGAGTTGGAGTTTCGCTATGTTGCCCGGCCTAGTCTCAAACTATCCTGAGCTTAAGTGATCCACCAGCCTCAGCCTCCCAAAGTGCTGGGAATACAGGCATGAACCACCCTGCCTGGCCTGTGTTCAACTTTTTGAGGCACAACCAAACTGTTTTCCACAGTGGTTGAACCATTTTCCACTTCCACCAGCAATGTACAATGGGTTCCAATTTCTCTACATTCTTGCCAACACTTAAAATTTTTTTTAAGAGCCACATAGCTTCATAGTGGCTATGAAGTCATATCTCATTGGGGTTTTCATTTGCATTTCGTTAGTGACTAATGACATTGAGCATCTGTTCATGTGCTTGTTGACAATTGTTACATCTTCTTTGGGGAAATGCCAGTTCAAATCCTTTGCCCATTTTTAAATTCAGTTGTCTTTTTGTTGTTGAGTTGTAAGAGTGTTTTTAAATATATTCTGTATACTACACTCTTATCAGATATATGATTTGCAACTTTTTTCCCATTTTGTGGGTTGCCTTTTCACTTCCTTGACAATGACCTTCAACGCCCAAAGGTTTTTAACTTTGATAAAGTTGAATGTTTCTATTTTTCTTGTGTTACATGTGCTTTTGGTGTCATATCTAAGGACCCACTGGTTCATGAAACCCTGGTCATTAATATTCACCCCTGTGTTTTCTTCTAAGGGTTTAATGGAGTTTAGCTCTTATGCTTAGGTCTTAAATCCATTTGGAGTTTTTGGTTTGTTTGTTTAACATAATACGGGGTAGGTATACGACGTCATTCTTTTTTATGTGAATATTCAGTTGTCCCAGCACCATTTGTTAAAAAGACTGTCCTTTCCCTATTTCTTGGTCTTGGAACCCTTGTCAAAAATCAGTTGGCCATAGATATATAGGTTTATTTTATTTTATTTTATTTTATTATTTTATTTTTGAGACAAGGTCTCACTCTGTTACCCAGGCTGGAGTGCAGTGGTGTTATCTCGGCTCACTGCAACCTCCACCTCCTGAGTTCAAGCAATTTTCGTGCCTCAGCCTCCCAAGTACCTGGGAGTACAGGCACACGCCACCACACCCAGCTCATTGTTTTGCATTTGTAGTAGAGACAGAGTTTCACCATGTTGGCCAGGATGGTCTGGAACTCCTGATCTCAAATGATCCACCCATGTCAGCCTCCCAAAGTGCTAATTACAGGCGTGAGCCACCGCGCCCAGCCGGTTTATTTCTGAACTCTCAATTCTATCCCACTGATAAAACTATCCATCCTATGCCAATACCATACTGTTTCGATTAGTATAGCTTTATAGTAAATTGTGAAATCATTTTTCTCACTCTTAGGTGACTCGAGTCAGTTCTCCTTTTCCTAACTGGATGCCACATAAGCAGCCTCGTAAATTTCAGCTGTCCCTTGAAATTGTGGCTTCACGTCCTGATTCTAAAGTCAACATAGAAGGGGAGATGGGGCAGTATAGAGCCTGCAGCGCCAGTAATAGCATTACTCCCTTCAGTTTCCCACAAAAGGAGGGGGCATAACACAGTGAAAAGAACACAGGCACGTGTGAGACACCAGACATGTGACTGAACCATTTTACATTCCCACCAGCCATGTACAATGCTCTGAATACAGTAGGCGACTCCGAAGCCTACCAACTATATCGTCTTGGGCAACTTATCCTCTCTAACCTCTCAGCTTTGTCATTTGCAAAATGGGTTATTGTGAGAATCACACATGTGCAATAATGTGCATAGAGCCCAGATGAAGTCAGGTGTGGTGGCTCATACCTGTAATCCCAGCTACTCAAGATGCTGAGGCAGGAGGATCACGTGAGTACAGGGGTTCAACACCAGCCTGGGCAAGATAGCAAGACCCCTGACTCTAAAAAAAATTTTAAAGCCTGGATGTATCCCAGTAACGTACATCTGGCCAACAAATAGCATAAAATGGCATGGTGAGATGATCATGGAAATGTGTGATTATCCTGACTACTCCAAGATCAGAAATATAGCTCCCCTGGAAATGTGTGAAATGAGGATAGATCTCTTGTTTTTCATCAGTCACAGGCATATGCAGACCTAAGCCAGGCAGTTGAAGAGACAATTTGTCTTCTCTATGTCCTTACTTTCTTTGCAGTAAAATGAGTTCCTTGGTAAAATATAAAATTAAAATTAAACAATAAAATAAAATAATAAAATGTGTCATATGTTATGTGGGATACCATAAAGACCAACAAAACTTTCTCTAAGTCCACAAATAGTGTTGTTGGCAGAACACGTGAGCAGGGGAAGCAAACCCATGTTAGTATATTTCAGTGACAGCCAGTCACTGTCTTCTCCCTGATAGAAGGTGGAAATTCTCCCGACATAGGTTAGGTGGTCAGAGAAGCTAGGTGTTAACGAGCAAGACAGTTGTCCATCACATGGGGCATCATAATGAGATCCTTTTTTTTGTTTTGTTTTATTTTTAATTAATTAATTAATTAATTAATTTTTTTTTTTGAGGCAGAGCCTTGCTCTGTGGCCCATGCTGGAGTGTAGTGGTGTGATCTTGGCTCACTGCAGCCTTAAACTTCTGGGTCAAGCAATCCTCCCGCCTCAGCCTCCCAAGTAGCTAGAATTACAGGCAAGCACCACCACACTGGCTAATATTTTTATTATTTGCAGAGATGGGGTCTTGCTATCTTGCCCAGGCTGGTCTCAACATAATCAATCATCTGGCATTTCTATTAAAGGAACAGGCAAGTTAGAGCTTATAGGGTTTCCTAACTGGCCCCCAGAATTCCTTTTCATGAGGCATTTCTAGATGCTCAAGGATACCCCTAGTCTGAGACAGGTGTATTTCACTGGGATCTCCTTTGGGGAGAAGACACGTGAAGGGCCTAAAACCCATTGGTACTGCCTGGTGAATGGCCTGAACCAGGTGCTAAAGAGAGGCTACACAGCATCAATGGGTCCTCAGCCATGCACCTCCCCTGGGGGAACACACTCTCTCTGTCTCTGGGCACAGGCTGCTCTGTGCTGGTGCTGGAGGCAGGTTGTCTCTGCACCACCCTCATCAAAGTGGTGTCCATGGGGTTCTTGCCTCTGTGGGTCACTTGCTTCCAAACGGAAATATATGCAGGTCCATGGGACTGGGCAGAGCCCCGATCACATGCCTGCCTTCAGCTGCAAGGATGACGGGGAGAGCTTATTCCTGAGCTTTATTTTGGGGAGGAGCTGGCCCATCAAATGGGAAATTCTCCCGACATGGGTTAGGTGATCAGAGGAGCTAAGTGTTAACAAGCAAGACAGTTGTCCACCACGTGGGGCGTCACAATGGGGTCCTACTTTTTTTTTTTTTTTTTTTTTGAGGCAGAGTCTTGCTCTGTGGCCCAGGCTGGGGTGTCGTGGCGTGATCTTGGCTCACTGCAGCCTTGAACTCCTAGGTCAAGCAATCCTCCTGCCTTAGTCTCCCAAGTATCTGGAACTATAGGCAACCACCATGACACTGGCTAATATTTTTTTGTTTTGTAGAGATGGGATCTTGCTATGTTGCCCAGGTTAGTCTCAAACCCCTAGTCTCAAGAAATCCTCCCACCTCGGCCTCCCAAAGTGCTGGGATTATAGATGTGAGACACTGTGCCCAGCCAGTGAGGTCCTATGAAGTCCTGGTAAACAGAATGCTGCTCCTCTGCTTCCAAATCCACCCCAGTGAAGGCAGGAACATGGATATTCAAAAGGGAGAGTGCCACTTTCTCAGCCATAGTCACCAAAACCTTCCCATCCGCAGCATCTCCGTTCTTGAGCCTGGCATTTGCAAGGCAATACATCCTTGTTGAGCAAGTGGATGAAATCATGGTCAAAGGAGACAATGTAGACACACCTTAGTCGCCCCCGGCACAGTATCTGCCATGCCTGGGATCGAGCCCCGTGACCCCAACATGTTCCCAACACATCCCAAAACTTCTCATTCTCACCTGCCCCCACTCATTGGCCAGATCTGAAAGGTGGAGCTTTTGCTGTGTTTCCAGTTCTACAATGAAAGGTTTATCTCGAGGCCTGGCCCAGTGGCTCGCACCTGTAATCCCAGCACTTTGAGAGACCAAAGTGGGAGGATCTCCTGAGGTCAGGAGTTCGAGACCAGCCTGACCAACATGGTGAACCCCTGTCTCTACTAAAAATACAAAATTAGTCGGGCGTGGTGGCGGATGCCTGTAGTCTCAGCTACCCGAGAGGCTGAGGCAGGAGAATTGCTTGAATCCAGGAGGCAGAGGTTGCAGTGAGCCTAGATTGTACCACTACTCTCCAGCCCGAGCAACAAAGGGAGAGACTCCATCAAAAAAGAAAAAAGAAAGGTGTGTCACTCAGCCCAAACACCTTGCTATCCCTCCCACAAGGGACAGAGCCTGCTCACTTTATCCCTTGGACATTGGCCAGGAATTGGCTTAAGTTCTTCCTTCAACAGATTTACATCTAGAAGTATAGGGCAAGGGGCGGGAGGCAGATATGCTTCTGCCACTAGTCTAATCTTGAAATGACCTACTGGGCCAGTGTAGGTCATGTGCCTGTGCTTAGTTGGGTCAGTTTCCCTGTTTTTGAGGCTGTGCAACCTGTTCTTTTTGTTTTTTTTTTAAGAGACAGGGATCTCACTATGTTGCCCAGGCTGGTCTTGAACTCCTGGATTCAAGCAATCCATCCACTTCAGCCTCCCAAAGTGCTGGGATTATAAACATGAGCCACCGTGCCCGGCCCAGCCTGTTCTTGCTACTCTTCACCCTCAACCAAAGCTGCCGAGGTCTCAGGGCGCCCATCTGAGCTGTGATACTCCCTTTAATCCTCATGACAATCTTTCCATCTCAGGTTCCCCTCATGCCCTCCCAGCTTTGCTTCCCAAGCCTGAGACTGAAATGAAAAAATCGCTCCAGTCTTTCCAGTTCCATAACTTGCTCTTCAACAGAGATTTTTGGCTGATATCACCATCGAAGTATAAATTTCAGAAAGTTAATAACATGGTTCTCATGTAAATGTAAAATGAACACATGCCAAAGATTTATTTAACTTAGTAATGAAATAATTAAGAGAGTTGGGTAAAGCAGTTTCAAAAGTGAGTAAGTAAAGCTGGTTCAAAAAACATTTGAGGGCTGGGCGCAGTGGCTCACACCTGTAATCCCAGCACTTTGGGAGGCCAAAGCGGGCGAATCACCTGAGATCAGGAATTCGAGACCAGCCTGGCCAACATGGTGGAACCCCATCTCTACTAAAAATACAAAAAATTAGCCAGGCATGGTGGCAGGCACCTGTAATCCCAGCTACTGGGGAGGCTGGGAGAATCACTTGAACCCAGAAGGCAGAGTTTGCAGTGAGCCGAGATCACACCACTGCCCTCCAGCCTGGGCAACAAAGCAAGACTCCATCTCAAAAAAAAAAAAAAAGTGAGTAAGTAAAGTTGATTCAAAAAGCATTTGAGGAACTGAGTATTTCTAGGTTTTTGTTAAAACAAAGTTGCTAGGTTGGATACAAAACTAGTTAGTGTCCTTACAGGGCAATAAGATCATAACATTTGGAAGTATCACTTCTATCAGACAGAAATCAATTGCATTTCCAGCAGGAAAACATCCATCAAGTTAACATGTAACTCCACAATGGCTAGGCTTTTAATCAATAGTGAATTAAACAAAGGTACACTCCTCTATATTTAAATAATCCAGGGGACCTTATTAAGCAATGCTCCAGTGTGGCATTGAAAGAAGACATTGTTCTTTCTCTGTCTTATTTCTTACTTTGTATTCACTCCTCGGACGGGTAGTGAAACCAAGCTCTCAGGGAAATGTCGCTAAGAGATGGACCTGCATGTAGTGTTTAAAATCCTGCTGCAGGGAACAGGTGCACCTGTTCCCTGTCATCCCACCTGTCATCCCAGCACTTTGGGAGGCTGAGGTGGGAGGAATGTTTGAACCCAAGAGTCCAAGACCAGCCTGGGCAACAGAGTCAAGCCCTGTCTCGACACAAAATACAAAAATTAACCAGGTATGATGGTAATCCCTGTGGTCCCAGCTACTCAGGAGGCTGAGGCCAGAGGATCACTTGAGCTGGGAAGGTTGAGGATGCAGTGAGCCGTGACTGCACCACTGTACTCCAGTCTGGGTGACAGAGCGAGACCCTGTCTCAAAAAAAAAACAAAAAACGAACAAAAAAAAACCTGGCAGGGACCCTTCCTTGCTCCCTAAAACAATAAAATTCAACTCTTGGGCAGGACATACAAAGCCCTGTATTAGTTGAGACCTTCTCCTACCTCTTGCCACTTCTGCACATGTGCCCAACACGTGGGTCTGTGCAGTCTCTAAACATACTGGCCTCTTCCATCGTTGACTTTGCCCAGGCTTCATTATCCCCCTGAACCTGAAACACCCTCCCCACAATTGTTCATCTGGATTACTTCTGTGCTTACTTCATGACACGCCCCAGGCAGTACTTTGTCTCCCCTAAACCTGGGGAATCAAACCCTCCCAAGACAGTATCTAATGTAGCAATTATGGCACTCTTCCCAATGACTGGGTTCTTAACATGCACTGGGCTTTGTCCTGAATCATGTATGGGTCTTATCCAGTGGAAACCTTTCAGCAAAGACTGGACAAAGATAACGTTATCCCATTTTCCATATAAAGAAAGTGAAGTGATCGGGTGCTGTGGCTCAAGCCTGTAATCCCAGCACTTTGGGAGGCCAAGGCGGGCAGATCACAAGGTCGGGAGATTGAGACCATCCTGGCTAACACGTTCTGTACTAACGTACAGTCTGTACTAAAGACTGTACTAAAAGTCTGTACTTTAGTCTGTACTAAAAATACAAAAAATTAGCCAGGAGTGGTGGCATGCGCCTGTAGTCCCAGCTATTCAGGAGACTGAGGCAGGAGAATCACTTGAACCTGGGAGGTTGAGGTTGCAGTGAGCTGAGATCTTGTCACTGTACTCCAGCCTAGGTGACAGAGTGAGACTCTGTCTGAAAGAAAGAAAGAAAGAAAGAAAGAAAGAAAGAAAGAAAGAAAGAAAGAAAGAAAGAAAGAGGGAGGGAGGGAGGGAGGGAGGGAGGGAAGGAAGGAAGGAAGGAAGGAAGGAAGGAAGGAAGGAAGGAAGGAAGGAAGGAAGGAAGGAAGGAGAAAGAAGAAAGAAAGAAAGAAAGAAAGAAAGAAAGAAAGAAAGAAAGAAAGAAAGAAAGAAAGAAAGAAAGAAAGAAAGAAAGAAAGAGGGAGGGAGGGAGGGAGGGAAGGAAGAAAGGAAGGAAGGAAGGAAGGAAGGAGAAAGAAGAAAGAAAGAAAGAAAGAAAGAAAGAAAGAAAGAAAGAAAGAAAGAAAGAAAGGAAAGAAAGAGAAAAGAAAAGAAAAGAAAGAGACATTCAGAGAAATGAAGTTACTTTCCAAAAATCACACAGCCAGAAAGTGGCCGAGGCAGAACTGCAATACAGATCTTTCTGATGCATACCTTTATTTGTTCCTCTACCCTAGAGTGATTTACTTTTCACACTGCTCTGTGCAGATTTTCATGAGCCCCCTGACAAAATGAATTTCATGGCATATGCCTTTTGCACAAATTGCTCAAGCTCATCTGAAAATTTAGACAAGCTTGGCTCCAATGAAGAAATATTAGGGATGTTGTAGAAGAGCATTGCCCAAACCTCATCTTTAATTGTAGCTCCCATAATTGCCATGTGCCATGGGAGGAACCCAGTGGGAGGTAATTGAATCATAGGGGTGGGTCTTTCTTGTGCTGTTCTCGTGTTAGTGAATAAGTCTCACAAGATCTGATGGTTTTATAAAAGGGAATTTCCCTGCACACTCTCTCTCTCTCTCTCTTTTTTTTTTTTTTTTGAGACTGAGTCTCACCCTGTCACCCAGACTGGAGTGTAGTGGTGCAATCTCACCTCACTGCAACCTCTGCCTCCCAGGTTCAAGTGATTCTCCTGCCTCACCCTCCCAAGTAGCTGGGATTACAGGCATGCACCACCACACCCAACGAATTTTTGCATTTTTAGTAGAGACGGGGATTCACCATGTTGGCCAAGCCAGTCTCAAACTCCTGACCTCGTGATCTGCCTGCCTCGGCCTCCCAAAGTGCTAGGATTACATGCCGCCATGTAAGATGTGCCTTTGCTTCTCCTTTGCCTTCCTTTGCTTTCTGCCATGATTGTGAGGCCTCCCTAGCCATGCTAAACTGTGAGTCCATTAAACCTCTTTCCTTTATAAATTACCCAGTCTTGGGTATGTCTTTATTAGCAGCATGAGAACAGACTAATACAAGCATTTAATGTGTAAATGGTTGATAACCCCTGGGAATTCTGGGGTGACCTCCATTGGCAAAGCCTAGCCTATGAGCATAGTGCAGTGATGTGAATCACTTCCTGACTGAGACCTCTCAGGTCCTCCAAAATAGTGGAATTCTACTGGACATGCCCACATCATACCTCAGCCCAAGCCTGCTAGCAGAATTGTATTAGGGGAGCAAAGAACAAGTTGAAGGTGAGGGACAGAGAGGAGGCATGTGAGGCCCCCAGTACACAGGAGAGTTAAAGGAGATCTGATATTGCTCGGGGCTGCCACCTTCTCCTTACCCCTTTTTTAATTTCTGTTGTTTTTTTGTTTTTGTTTTTGAGACTGTCACTCAGGCTGGAGTGCAGTGGCGGGATCATAGCTCACTACAGCCTCGAACTCCTGGGCTCAAGCAGTTCTCCTACCTCAGCCTCCTGAGTAGCTGGGGCTACAGAAGAGGAACATCACATTCAGCTAACTTTTTGTTGTTGTTGTTGTTGTTGTTGTTGTTGTTGTAGAAACGGGGTCTTGCTTTGTTGCCCAGGCTGGTCTTGAACTCCTGGCTTCAAGCAATACTCCCACTTTGGCTTCCCAGAGTGCTAAGTCTACAGGCACGTGCCACCATGCCTGGATAATTTTTTCATTTTATTTTGCAGAGACGAGGTCTCACTGTGTTCCCTAGGCTGGTCTCGAACTCCTAGCCTCAAGGAATCCTCCTGCCTCAGCCTCTCCTTCTCTTTCCATTGCCTTGCCAAGAGTCAGCTTTGTGTTCATTGGTTTCTCCCAGGAATACTTGCCTTTATTCTCCAAAATCTCCTCTATCTAATCTCCTTTGTTTCAGTTGCATTCATATTATGCTTTTCTGACATCCCTACCTTACCCATTATTGACTAAGATGCATTAAGACAGGAACCATGTGGTATTCATCTTCATATCTTCAGAGCCTAGTGCATTGCCTGGATCAGAATAAGCATGTAATAAATGAATGAATGAAAATGGGTGATGACGCCAGGGCCATTAGCTCCTGCCTGTAATTCCAATACTTTGGGAGGCTGAGTAGGGAGGATTGCTTGAGGCTAGAATTTCAGGACAAGTGGGCAATGTAGCAAGACATATATATATATATATATATATATATATATATATATATATTTTTTTTTTTTTTTTTTTTTTTTTTTTTTCTCAATTAGATGGGTGTGGTGGCATGTTCCTGTAGTCCCAGCTACTCGGGAGGCTGAAACAGGAGGATTCTTTGACCCCAGGAGGTCGAGGCTGCAGTAAGCTATGATCACACCATTGTAATCCAGCCTGGGTGACGAGGATATGCCACAAACATCCCAGTCTTCCTAGAATTTTCATCCCAACGAGGATAGGAAGCCCAGAGAAGGCCCCTGAGATCTCAGGGCCTAGTGAGGGGTGTCAGTCTGTAAATGATTGCTTCCCCTGCTGCCTCCAGGTCCTGACACCCTGTATATGCAGAAATGAACTGTGAGTGTATCATAAATAACCGGGTACCCAAAATAAAGTCAACATTTGCAAACAATGTGATTAAAATAATAAATTATAGGGCGTATATTATGGTTTTAATTTGCATGTCCCTAAAAACTAATGTATTGATTGTTTCTTCACAGGTTTATTTGCCATGCATATGAATCACTTCTTTTTTTTTTTTTTTTTTTTTTTTTTGAGACGAAGTCTTGCTCTGTCGCCAAGGCTGGAGTGCATTGGCGAGATCTCGGCTCATTGCAACCTCTACCTCCTGGGTTCAAGTGATTCTCCTGCCTCAGCCTCCCCAGTAGCTGGGACTACAGGCACACACCACCACGCCCAGCTATTTTTTGTATTTTTAGTAGAGATGGGGTTTCACCGTGTTAGCCAGGCTGGTCTCAGTCTCCTGACCTCACGATTCGTCCACCTCAGCCTCCCAAAATGCTGGGATTACAGGCATGAGACACCTCACCAGGCCCATGAACCACTTCTTGGTTGAAGTGTGTGTACATATATTTTATCTATTTTAATGGGTTGTTTGTTTTCTTATTATCAAGTTTGGAAAGTTCTTTATATATTCTGGATTCAAGACTTCTATAATATGATTTACCAGTTATTTCCCACAAATATATTCCTATGCCTTGTCTTTTCATTCCCTTAACAGTATCCTATAGACAGATGAATTTTTTTATTTTGATGAACTCTAATTTGTCTATTTATAGTTTTTTGTTTGTTTGTTTGTTTGTTTTTTATTTTTGAGACGGAGTCTGGCTCTGTAGCCCAGGCTGGAATGCAGTGGGGCCATCTCAGCTCACTGCAAGCTCTGCCTCCCGGGTTCACGCCATTCTCCTGCCTCAGCCTCCCAAGTAACTGGGACTGCAGGCACCTGCCACCACGCCCAGCTAATTTTTTGTATTTTTAGTAGAGACGGGGTTTCACTGTGTTAGCCACCGCCCCCAGCCTATTTGTAGTTTTTTTAATCACACTTTTTGTTTTTAAGAAATTTTGCTTAACATAAGGTCACAAAGGTTTTCTCTTACGTTTTCTTCTAGAAATGTTATAGTTTTAGGTTTTACATATGGATATTCAACTGTTATAGTACAATTTTTTTTTTCTTTTTTTTTTAGATGGAGTCTCGCTGTGTCACCCAGGCTGGAGTACAGTGGTGCGATCTTGGCTCACTGCAACCTCCATCTCCCAGTTCAAGTGATTCTCCTACCTCAGCCTCCCAAGTAGCTAGGACTACAGGCACACGCCACCATGCCCAGTTAATTTTTGTATTTTTGTAGAGACAGGGTTTCATCATGTTGGCCAGGCTGGTACGGAATTTCCGACCTCAGGTGATTCACCCACCTTGGCTTCCCAAAGTGCTGGAATAACAGGCATGAGCCACTGAGCCCAGCCTACAGCACAATTTATTGAATAGACTAGCCTCTCTCCACTCAATTGACTCTGTATTTGTTGAAAATTAATTGCCCATGTAAGTGTGGGTATATTTCTGAACTTTCTATTCCATTCCGTTGACACTTTTGTCTACTTTTATGCCAATAATACCTTAGCTTAACTGCTGTAGCTTTATAGTAATTCTTGAAATCAGGTAGCATTAATTTTCCAATTTTATGTTTTTCCTTCCAGTATGGATGCCTTTCATTTCTTGCTCTTACTTTTTGGTACCGGCCAAGAATCTCCAGTGCACTATTAAATAGAATGGTGAGAGTGTTCCTTAAGGGGAAACAGATGTTCTTTATCAGACTGAGAACATTACCTTCTATTCCTAGTTTTCTGAGAGTACTTGTCAGGAATCGATGATGGATTTTGATAAATGTTTTACTGTGTCTATTGAGCGTGGATTACATTGACTGATTTTCAAATATTAAACTAACCCTTCATTCTTGAGATAAATGTTTTTAATGTTTCACCTTCTTTGTATTTATATATTGTTAGATTTGATTTCCTGAAGATTTGTTTAGAATTTTTGCATCTATATCTATGCAGGATATTGGACTATTGTTTTTTTCTTCTTTTTCTTATGTCTTTATCTTGTTTTGGTGTTAATGAGTGGGGAAATATTGTCTCCCTTTCCATTTTCTAGGAGAGTTTGTATGGTATTGATATTTTGTCTTCATTAATTCAGAATTCAGTAGAATTCAGAATTCATCATCTGAATCAGTAGAATTCAGAACATTCTGGAATTTTCTTTCTGTGAATGTTTTAAACTACAAATTGAATTTCTTCACTAGACATAGGGCTTTTCAGATTATTGATTTCTTTTTAAGAGAACTTTGATAGCTTATGTCTTCCAAAGAATTTGCCTGTTTCATTTACATTGTCAAATTCATTGGCCAAAAAATATTGTTCATCATATTTTTTATAATTCACTTACTGTATATGGAATCTCTAATGATGTCACCTCTCTCATTCCTGATATTGGTAATGTGTATCCTGATAAATCTGGCTAGATGTCTATCAATTTTACTTTTTTTTTTTTTGCTGTTTTTTGAGAGTCTCACTCTGTTGCCCGTACAGTGGCGTGATCTCGGCTCACTTCCCGGGTTCAAGCGATTCTCCTGCCTCAGCCTCCTGAGTAGCTGGAATTACAGGCGTGGGCCACTAGGCACGGCTAATTTTTGTTTTTTTAGTAGAGATAGATTTTGCCATGTTGTCCAGGCTGGTCTCAAACTCCTGACCTCAAGTGATCCGCCTGCGTCGGCCTCCCAAAGTGCTGGGATTACAGACTGAAGCCACCGCACCCAGCCTAATTTTTGTATTTTTAGTAGAGACAGGGTTTCTTCATGTTGGCCAGGCTGGCCTGGAACTCCTGAACTCAAAGCAATCTGCCAGCCTAGGGCCTCCCAAAGTGCTGGGATTGCAAGTGTGAACCACTGTGCCCAGGTGACTTCACCAATCTTATTAAAGAACAAACTTTTGATTTTATTGATATTCTGTATTGTTTTTCTGTTTTCTATTTTGCTGATTTTTCATTCGGATCTTATTATTCCTATTTTTAAAAACTCATTTTGGGTTTATTTTGCTCTTCATTTTCTAGTGTCTCAAGGTGGAAGCTTAGGTAATTTAAGAACTTTCTTCTCTAATATACTTGTTAGTGCTGTTAGTGTTTCTCTAAATACTGCTTTCATGGCATGCAACACATTCTGATGTGTTGTATTTTGATTTTCATTCAATTCTAAGTGCTTTCTAATTTCAATTTTGATTTCTTCTTTAACCCGTGGGTTTTCTTAAAGTGTGTTATTTGATTTCCACGTATTTGGGAATTTTCAGGAAGCCTTTCTGTTATTGATTTAGAATTTAACTTGATGTCTAATTTAATTTCATTTTGGTCATAGGACATTTTTTATTATTTGTATACTTTGACATTTGAGACTTGTATGTTCTATAAATATCATTTAGATCAACTTGGTTGATAGTGTTTTTCACATCTTTATTATCTTAGATTTTCTGTCTACTTGTTTTCTCAAATATTGACATAGAGGTATTAAAATATTCAATTATAATTGTGAATTTGTGTGTTTCTCCTTGCAGTTACATCAGTTTCTGCTTTCAGGTATTTCAAAGCTCTGTTATTAGGAACATAAATATTTAGAATTATTGATTAATCAACATCTTTATTATTGTAAAATGGACTTTTTTAATCTCTGGAAATATTCTTGATTCTGAAATCTACTTAGTCTGATATTAATAGAGCCATTCAACTTCATTTTCAGTAGTGTTAATATCATTTGCTTCTGATCTATTTAGATTTTTATATTTAAAGTGTGATTCTTATAGGCGATATGTAAAGGGTTCTTGCTTTTTTATCCAAACTGAAATTCTTTGCCTTTTTATTAGAGTGTTTAGACCATTTCTGTTTAGTGTAGTTATGATATAATTAGGTCTAAGCCTATCATGATAGTATTTGTTTTCTATTTGTTCCATCTGTTCCTTGGTCACTTTTTACTCTGTTTCTAGCTTCTTTTGAATGAATTGAATTCTTTCTTTTTTATTTTTTTTTTTATTTTTATTTTTTGAGGCGGAGTCTCACTCTGTTGCCCAGGCTGGAGTGCAGTGACGCGATCTCGGCTCACTGCAACCTCTGCCCCCTGGGTTCATGCCATTCTCCTGCCTCAGCCTCCCCAGTAGCTGGGACTATAGGCGCCTGCCACCTCGCCCTGCTAATTTTTGTATTTTTAGTAGAGATAGGGTTTCACCGTGTTAGCTAGGATGGTCTCGATCTCCTGACCTCGTGATCCGCCCACCTCAGCCTCCCAAAGTGCTGGGATTATAAGCGTGAGCCACCGCGCCTGGCCTGAATTTTTTCTTTTATTCCATTTAATCCCCCTTTGTTGGCTTTTTTTTTTTTTTTTTTTTTTTTTTTTGCTATTTTAGTGGCTGATCAGGGTTTATGGAATATATCTTTATGACAGTCTACCTTCAAATGATATTATACCATTTGATATATAAGAACATTATAATAGTACTCTTCAATTTCTCCACTCCTAACCTTTGCACTATTGTTGTCATATACTTCACTTTTCCAGATGTTATACATCCAATACTCCATTATTCATATTTTTACATAAAAAGTCAGTATCTTTTAAAGAGATTTAAACAATAAGAAAAATATATATATATTTACTTATGTAGTTACCATTCCCAGTACTCTTCATTCCTTTGTGTAAATCTGTATTTCCTTCTGGTCTCATTTTCTTTCTTCCTGAAAATATTTCTTAAACACTTCATTTATTGCAGATATGGTTTTTGATTAATTCTTTCAATTTTCTGTTTCCAAAGAACTCTTTCTTTCACTTTCATTTTTGAAAGATATTCTTGCTGAACATTGACTTCTAGTGGAAAGGGTTTGTTTACTTGTTTAATATTTTAGAGATGTTCCATTGTCCTCTCACTTACTTTGTTCCTTACAAGAACGCCACTGTCATTCTTATTTTGTTTCTTTTATATATAACATGTTTATTTTTCCTCTGGCTGTTTTTAAGATTTTTTTTTTCTTTATCACTGGTTTTGAGTAGTTTGATTATGATATGCTTTGGTGTCATTCTTATTTTCCCCTGATGTTTTTTGTGGGGTTTTTCTGTTTTTGTTGTTTGTTGTAGCTTTTTGTTTCTTAACTTTTTTTTTCTTTTTCTTTTGAGACAAAGTCTTGCTCTGTCACCCAAGCTGGAGTGCAGTGGCGTGATGTCAGCTCACTGCAACCTCCGTCTCCCAGGTTCAAGTGATTCTCCTGTCTCAGCCTCCCAAATAGCTGGGACTACAGGCACCCACCACCATGCTTGGCTAATTTTTGTATTTTTAGTAGAGATGGAGTTTCGCCATGTTGACCAGGCTGGTCTTGAACTCCTGAACTCAGGTGATCCGCCTGCCTCGGCCTCCCCAAGTGCCGGGATTACAGGCGTGAACCACCACACCAGACCCTCCCCTGGTGCTTCTTGTGCCTTGGGTTTATTGAGATTCCTAGATCTGTGAGTTTACAGTTTTCATCAAATTTCTAAATTTTCAGCCATTATTTTTTCAAATACTTTTCTGCAATCCCTTCTCTCCATTGCAGACTCCAGTTACACATTTTTTCAGTTACTTGAAGTTGTCTAAACAATTCACTGATACTCTCTTCCTTGTTTTCTCTCTTTTCTCTCGGTGGTTCATTTTGGATAATTATCTTCAAGTTCACTAATCTTTTATTCTGAAATGTTTAATTTGTTATTAACACTTTCCTGTCTATTGTCTCAGACATTGTGGGTTTCATTTCTGAAAGTTTGGTTTAAAATTTTTTTTTGAGACAGAGTCTCGCCCTGTTGCCCAGGCTGGCGTGCAATGACGCAATCTTGGCTCACTGCAAATTTTTTATTACAGTCCCCATGTCTCTTCTTCACTTTTGCATATATGTAATACAATTACAATACTTGTTTTACATCCTATCTGTTCATTCTGACACCATCGTCAGTTCTGGGGTGGTTTTTACAATTGATTTTTCTTCTCATCATGAGTCATATTTTTCTGCATCTTTGCATGTCTGGTAATTTTAGATTGGATGTGAGTTCACATTGTGAATTTTACCTTATTGGATGCTGGCTATTTTTAAATTTTTATAAGTATTCTTGATTTTTTTTTTCTGGGACACAACTATTTAGAAATAGTTTATCCATTTGGGTCTTGATTTTAAGGTTTTTTTAGGTGAGGCAAGAGCTGTGATTAATCTAGAGTTAATTATTCTCCTGTTGAGGAAAGACCTGTGAACTCTACCTTCTGTCCCATGAATTGTGAGGTTTTCTATTCTGGCTGGTGGGAACAGACACTATTCCCAGTCCTGTGTGTGTGTCAAGCATCATGACCACTAATCCTTTCAGATGGTTCTTTCTCCCGCCTTGAGTAGTTTCCCGACTTCCGTACACTAATCAATATCCAGCTGAATAGCTGAGGGTCGCCCTCTGGTAACTCAGGATTCCTCTGTGCGGCTTCCTTCTGTCTGTTGCTTAGTCCTTTGAATTCCAGCCACCTTCATCTCCCCGGAATGCCAGCTATCTCTTCTCAACTCGAGAAGGCTTCCTGGCTCTGCTTGGGTTTCCCATTCCCACAGCACTGCCTGGATACTCTCAGGGGAGTAAGCAGAGCAATTGTAGGGCCTGCCTCATTTCTTTTTCATTTCATTTCATCTCTTAGGGATAATGGTCCCTTCTTCTCTGATATCCAGCATTTTGAAACTGGTTTTTATTGTTTTTTACATATTTTGTCTTTTTGTGTGTGTCCAAGCCTATCTGGGAAATCTGATCTCTGTTCTTTTATCTCGACCAAAAGTAAAAGCTCTACACTTTCTTGAATGGGAGGGAAATAGGCGGCCTTACACTTGTCTTGGCAGACAGACAAATAATGCACAACCTCTGTTTTTAATTACCTAGGCATGGTAGTATGTTCCCGCAGTCCTAGTTTCTTGGGAGGCTGAAGAGGGAAGATGGGTTGAGGCCAGGAGATTAAGGCTGCAGTGGCTATGATTGCACCACTGTACCCCAGCCTGGGCAACAGAGCAAGACTCTAAGTATTAACTCAAGGACTAATACCATGCCGGGGATGGTGGCTCACACCTATAATCCCAATACTTTGGGAGGCCAAAGTGGGAGGATCACTTGAGCACAAGTGTTTAAGATCAGCCTGGGCAACATAGCAAGACCCTGTCTCTACAAAAAAAAAAATTTTAATCACAGGATTTAGAAAGTTTTTGCTATTTTAATTTAATCATTTTTTAAATCCAGGCATAAATTTCATTTTAAAGTAAGGAATTGAGGGAAGAAAGTTTAAGTGGCAATGTCTACATACACATTTGTGCATAAGCTAGATTGATCTGTGGCCATTCCGCTTAAGAGAAAGTTAACTGTGGCTGGGCATAGTGACTCATGCCTGTAATCCCAGCACTTTGGGAGGCCTAAGTGGGTGGATCACCTGAGGTCAGGAGTTTGAGACCAGCCTGGCCAACATGGTGAAACCCCGTCTCTATTAAAAATACAAAAATTAGCCGGGCGTGGTGGCACACACCTATAATCCCAGCTACTCGGGAGGCTGAGGCAGGAGAATCTCTTGAATCTGGGAGGTGGAGGCTGCAGCAAGTCGAGATCGCACCACTGCCATCCAGCCAGTTTGCAACAAGAGCTAAACTCTGTCTCAAGAAAAAGAAAAAAAAGTTAACTGTTACTGGACTAAATGTGGATATACAGTCATGTGTTGCTTAACAATAAGCATATGTTCTTTTTTATTTTTACTTTTGGAGGCGGAGTCTCACTCTGTTGCCATTGTTAGGCTATTTCGTCATTATATGAATATCACAGAACGTACTTACAGATACCTAGAGGATATAGCCTGCTACACACCTAGGCTAGATGATACAGCCTATTGCTCCAAGCTACAAACCTGTACAGCATGTGACTGTACTGAACACTGCCGGCAAAGGTAAAACAATAAGTATGTATGTATCTAAACATATCTAAGCATAGAAAAGGTATAGTAAAAATACAATATTATACTCTTATGGGACCACCATTGTATACGTAGTTCATCATTGACAGAAAAGTCATTATGCAACATGTGACTTAATAAAATTCTCAATATAAGGGCTGTAGTAATAATATATATAAACCTGTAAATCGTCTATATTACACCCCTTTTTACAATACAATAACTTTTTTGTTTGTTTGATGGAGCCTTGTTCTGTCGCCCAGGCTGGATGGAGTACAGTGGCGCAATCTCGGCTCACTGCAACTTCCGTCTCCAGGGTTCAAGCGATTCTCCTGCCTCAGCCTCCCAAGTAGCTGGAATTACAGGTGTGCACCACCATGCCTGGCTAATTTTTTATATTTTTGGTAGAGACTGAGTTTCACCATGTTGGCCAGGCTGGTCTCGAACTCCTGACCTCAAGTGATCTTCCTGCCTTGGCCTTCCAAAGTGCTGGGATTATAGGAGTGAGCCACCGCGCCCAGATACAATACAATAAGATTTAGTCATACTACCTCTTCACTTGTATGTAGGTCTAAAAAAAAAAGTGTTTTTGAAAAATTTAAAGTTTTAAAATTTTATATTAAAATCATTTATATTTTCTCCAACTTCTTCATTCATTCAACAAATATTCACTGATTACCTACTATGTGATAGCTAGTAGATTTCCTTATAAAACGTCAAATTTAATTGTTTTCATCAGGTACTTTAGTCATAAAGTTACAGAATGCAACTGGAGCAACATTTGTTTTACTTCCATACAAAATTTTAATGGACTCAGAATCTAGCCACATTCACGGGAGTATTCTCATTATGTATCATGTGTGTATCATGCTTTATAATCATCATCGATGTGGATGTATCTCTCCTTCCTCTTCTTTCTTTCTGGAGATAGGGTCTTGTTCTGTTGCCCTGGCTGAAGTGGAGTGGTGTGATCATAGCTCACTGCAGCCTTGAACTCTTTGAGCTCAAGTGATCTCCTGCCTCAGCCTCCTGTCTCCTTCATCTTTGATATGGGTGAGGGATGAGCAAGGATCTATGGGGCTAGACAGTTGGGGAGAATGATGTGAAAATAGACAAGGTGAGTAGACCTCAGAAGAGGACCAAAATAGGGGGTTGTAAAAGTTTTAACACATGTGAAAAAGACTGGGACAGGAAGCTGCTTGTGGGTGTTGAGACCAGGAAAGAAAACTCCCTAGCTGGGGAATGAGAAAATAGAGAGGTGACCAGGTGCAGTGGTTCATGCCTGTAATGCCATCACTCTGGGAGGCCGAGATGGGTGGGTCACCTGAGGTCAGAGAGTTTGAGACCAGACTAGCCAACATGGTGAAACCCTGTCTCTACTGAAAACACAAAAATTAGCCAGGTGTGGTGGCAGGTGCCTATAATCCCAGCTACTTGGGAGACTGAGGCAGGAGAATTGCTTGAACCCAGGAGGCAGAGGTTGCAGTGAGCCGAGATCGCCCCACTGCACTCCAGACTGGGCAACAAGATCGAGACTCCATCTGAAAGAGAGAGAGAGAGAGAGAGAAAGAGAAAGAGAGAAAGAAAGAAGAATGAGAGAAAAAAAGAAAGAAAGAAAGAAAGAAAGAAAGAAAGAAAGAAAGAAAGAAAGAAAGAAAGAAAGAAAGAGAGAGAGAGAGAGAGAGAGAGAAAGGAAGGAAGGAAGGAAGGAAGGAAGGAAGGAAGGAAGGAAGGAAGGAAGGAAGGAAGGAAGGGGAGAGAGAGAAAGAAAAAGAAAGAAAGAAAGAAGAAAGAAGAGAGAGAAAGAAAGAAGAGAGAGAAAGAAAGGAGAGAGAGAAAGAAAAGAAAGAAAGAAAGAAAGAAAGGAAAGAAGAGAAAGAAAGGAGAGAGAGAAAGAAAAAGAAAGAAGAAAGGAGAGAGAGAGAGAAAGAAAAGAAAGAAAGAAAAAGAAAGAAAGAAAGAAAGAAAGAAAGAAAGAAAGAAAGAAAGAAAGAAAGAAAGAAAGAAAGAAAGAAAGAAAGAAAGAAAAAGGAAGGAAGGAAGGAAGGAAGGAAGGAAGGAAGGAAGGAAGGAAGGAAGGAAGGAAGGAAGGAAGGAAGGAAAGAAGGAAGGAAGGAAGGAAGGAAGGAAGGAAGGAAGGAAGGAAGGAAGGAAAGAAGGAAATAGAGAGGTGCCTCGAGAGCAGTTGTAACCTAAGCTCAAGGACAAATACCATGCCGGGCATGGTGGCTCACACCTATGATCCCAACACTTTGGGAGGCCAAGGTGAATCGCTTGAGCCCAGGTGTCAAAGACCAGCCTGGGAGGATAACTTGAGCCCAAGTGTTTAACACCAGCCTGGACAACATAAAAAGACCCTCTCTCTACAAAAAAAAAGAAAGAAAGAAAGAAAAAAAATTTTTTTAATTAGCCAGGCATGGTAGCACGTGCCTGTAGTTTCGGCTACTTGGGAGGCTGAAGCAGGAGGATTGCTTGAGCCCAGGAAGTTGAGGCTGGAGTGAGCCATGATTGTAGCATTGCACTCCAACCTGGGCAATAGAGCAAGACCCTGTCTCAAAAGGATAAAAATAAAAATAAAAATAAGAATAATTTTTTAAAAGGACTAATACTTTGGGAATTGCTAGAGGTTTGGGGGCCTAAAGTTCACTTTCCCTTTCTTTCAAAATTCCAGCTGATAAAAGAAACTACCATCAGAGTGAACAGGCAACCTACAGAATGGGAGAAAATTTTTGCAATCTACTCATCTGACAAAGGGCTAATATCCAGAACCTACAAAGAACTCAAACAAATTTACAAGAAAAAAACAAACAACCCCATCAAAAAGTGGGCAAGGGATATGAACAGACATTTCTCAAAAGCAGACATGCATACAGCCAACAGACACATGAAAAAATGCTCATCATCACCGGCCATCAGAGAAATGCAAATCAAAACCACAATGAGATACCATCTCACACCAGTTAGAATGGCAATCATTAAAAAGTCAGGAAACAATAGGTGCTGGAGAGGATGTGGAGAAATAGAAACACTTTTACACTGTTGGTGGGATTGTAAATTAGTTCAACCATTATGGAAAACAGTATGGCGATTCCTCAAGGATCTAGAACTAGAACTAGAAGTACCATATGACCCAGCCATCCCATTACTGGGTATATACCCAAAGGATTATAAATCATGCTGCTATAAAGATACATGCACACGTATGTTCACTGCGGCACTATTCACAATAGCAAAGACTTGGGATCAACCCAAATGTCCATCAGTGACAGACTGGATTAAGAAAATGTGGCACATATACACCATGGAATACTATGCAGCCATAAAAAAGGATGAATTTGTGTCCTTTGTAGGGACATGGATGCAGCTGGAAACCATCATTCTCAGCAAACTATCGCAAGAACAGAAAACCAAACACTGCATGTTCTCACTCATAGGTGGAAACTGAACAATGAGATCACTTGGACTCGGGAAGGGGAACATCACACACCGGGGCCTATCATGGGGAGGGGAAGGGAGAGGGATTACATTGGGAGTTATACCTGATGTAAAGGACGAGTTGATGGGTGCTGACGAGATGATGGGTGCAGCACAGCAACATGGCACACGTATACATATGTAACAAACCTGCACGTTATGCACATGTACCCTAGAACTTAAAGTATAATAATAAAAAAAAAGAAAAAAAAAATGAAAACAAAATTCCAGCTGATAAGAGAGCACGCAGTGAGTGGCCAAATGGATACCAGAGAATCATTCTTACTAATGGGCCAGAGAGTACCTACTAACCCCAAAGAGTAGGGCTCTCTGCTAAACTATATTGGAACATGTGCCTTGGACCAGATATCTGATATCTCCTGTTACCCTGCCAGCTTCAGGAAGAGTCACAGGCCTGCCTCATGTACCCAGTCACTTTTTTTTTTTAGATATAGGATCTCACTCTGTTGCCCAGGCTGGGGTACAGTGGTGCAATCATAACTCACAGCAACCCTCTTTAATTTCCTGGGATCATCCCCCGTCTGCAGTCTCCCAAGAAGTTAGGACTATAGGGACATAACACCATGCCCAGGTAATCTTTTTATTTTTTGTAGAGACAGGGTCTCACTATGTTGCCCAGGCTTCCAGTTACTTCTTAAAAACTGATCCTTATTCTGACCCAGGTGAGCTTACTCATGGAAGCTGGAAACATAGGAGAGCCTATGGACTCCTTGTTGACCATGAGACAGTCAAGATAGATATGTTAGAATATTTTTTTTCTTCTAAACTCCATCCCCAGTTATGTGGTTCAAGGATTATTGGGCCTTGTGAGTCCATCAGCCAACCATGTGAACAAGTATTGAAACCGTGGGAACAGAAGTGAAACTTTTCTCTCCAATACTCCTCCACCAGGCCACAGATTTAGAAGGCATCTCCTCTTTGGAAACAGGCAGAACAAGGAAAAATCATTCTCCCTTGACCAAAAAGAATCACGATAGCTTTTCTGAATTCAATTCAACGTATACTTGCTGAGTACCTGTGATCCCAGCCCTCCTGGCACAGTCTTATCTGTAAATATCCTTAGCAGAAGTAAGAAAGCAGAACTGGAGCTTTTTTTATCTTTTACTTACATTTTCTTGGTATGATTTTTCTGGTAGCTTAAGTCTGATGTCCTATGAGTGTGAGGGATCCAGCCCAGGACAGTCTAATCTCGAGAAAGAGTGTCACTCTATTAAAATGACTGAATCCCATTGAGCTTGTTCACCAACTGGAACCGCAGAACTCAATGTTGCTTCCTGACTGTTTGCCTCAAGAGGAACCTCTTGAAAGAGCCTTTATTTGATGTTCCTAAAAGCTGGAAGCAGCAAAAAGAAAGGGGTGGGTATGAAGGTAGGCTATTGCACCCTCTAAAGCCAAGCCTTTGTATGAAGATAAGAAGGAAAGACACCATGGTGGAGGGGGTGGGTCCCATGGTAGCCCCAACCTTCAGCCCCCTGTGACCAGGCAAGAGACAGTTGTTGCACTGTCTTCCTCGTAGCAGAGTCTAGCTGCACTCAAAGCCTTCCTTATCACTCCCCAGTTCCGGGGACATGTACCCCAATGTCTTTCTCATACATTTCAGGTACCAGGAAGCCCCCATATGGCTGGATCTTCATATGAGGCCAAGTTTCCTGGCTCCTAGCCAGGGCTCTCTAGACAGCCTAGTGGAGACCATTCCAGATAAAGATTACTCTCTTTGGTGTCTTTGCTGTTTTAGGCAAAGGAATTGCAAGTAAAGCTTGAAGAGATCAAGGCTAAAGAAATAAGTGGAAAGAAATAGAGACCATGGCTTCTCCTTGACAAATAGAGGAAGACCTTCCACACCAGTAGAGTTCAAAAGAGTCCTCCAGAAATGGTTCTCTATAGTGTGAATTTCTGTATCGGTCTAACCCCCAAGGGCTCAGGGATTCTGGCAAGTAGAAGACCTCTAGAAAATGCTTATACAGTATGATCTCAATTATGCAATTATAAAACAAAACAAAATAAACAAACAAAAAAAACTGTGTGGACAAAAAGACTGGTCGAAAATACTACAAAATGTTGAGAGAGGGTTACACAGAGCAATGACTCTGCAGTCAGGCAGATACCGATTTTCATCTCAACTCTGCCATTTACCCACTGTGCTGCCGTGGCCATGTTGTCTAACTTCTCTGAACCTCAATTTCCTCCTTTACAGTAAGAATAATAGCACCTACCTCAAAGTGTTTGATACGGTTTAGGTCTGTGTACCTGTCAGGCCTCAGAGCCCAAGCCAAGCCATCGCATCCCCTGTGACTTGCACATATACGCCCAGATGGCCCGAAGTAACTGAAGAATCACAAAAGAAGTGCAAATGCCCTGCTTTGCCTTAACTGATGGCATTCCACCACAAAAGAAGTGAAAATGGCCGGTCCTTGCCTTAAGCGATGACATTATCTTGTGAAATTCCTTTTCCTGACTCATCCTGGCTCAAAAAGCTCCCCGACTGAGTACCCTGTGACCCCCACTCCTGCACCCCTTTGAGTGGAATTTTTCTTTACCTACCCAAATCCTGTAAAACGGCCCCACCCTTATCTCCCTTCGCTGACTCTCTTTTCGAACTCAGCCCGCCTGCACCCAGGTGATTAAAAAGCTTTATTGCTCACACAAGGCCTGTTTGGTGGTCTCTTCACACGGACGCGCATGACAGTCCCCACCGAAATCTCACGTTGAATTGTGATCTTCAGTGTTGGAGGAAGGGCCTGGTAGGAGGTGACTGGATCGTGAGGGTGGATTTCCCCCTTGCTGTTCTCGCGATAGTGAGTGAGTTCTCACGAGATCTAGTTGTTTTAAAGTGTGTAGTACTTCACCTTTGCACTATCTCTCCTGTCTCCATGTGAAGATGTGCTTGCTTCCCCTTCACCCTTTCACCATGATTGTAAGCTTCCTGTGGCCTCCCAGCCATGCTTACTGTACAGCTTGCAGAACTGTAAGTCAATTAAAGCTCTTTTCTTCATAAATTACTCAGTCTAAGGTAGTTCTTTAGGCAGTGTGAGAATGGACTAATACAGTGTTGTTGTGAAAATTGCATTATATAACATATGTAATGCCTGGTGTTTAAAACAATGCTCAAAAATTGGTGCTTGCCCAGGTGCAGTGGTTCGTGTCTGTGATTCCAGCACTTTGGGAGACTGAGGCGGGAAGATCAGTTGAGGCCAGGCCTTCGAGACCAGCCTGGGCAACATAGCAAGACCTTGTTTCTGCAAAAAGTTTTAGAAAAATAGCCAGGTATGGTGGTGTGCCCCTCTAGTCCTAACTACTCAAGAAGCTGAGGCAGGAGAATCGCTTGAGCCCATAGGTTGGGGATGTAGTGAGCTATGATTGCACCACAGCACCCCAGCCTGGGCAACATGGCAAGACCCTGTCTCAAAAAGAAAAAAAAAAAAAAAGGTGTTCTGCAGCCTGACAAGAGTTCTTTTCTTTCAGGTTCATTCCATGAGGCGCTTCACAGGGGCCTTCAGGACTGCTGGGTGCAAATAAAGGCCATTTCTTCAGGACCAGCCTCTGCCCCGTGGAAGTTAGCTGCAATGGGGAGGTAGTCGGGAAACGAAACTCCATGGAGTGGAGAGGAAGGCCGCTGCTCACAGCTGCACTTTTATCCCCTCATGAAGCGACCAGAGGCCCTGAAGGAACACACCAACGGTCATCTTTTGCACAAGGAGCAAACACTGAGACACTGTTCCAAACAGCAAGGCAATTCAAGATGCCATAAGTTATGTCCTCTTGTTGCAAATATTACATAACAGGTAGAATTTTCCCTTTAACTAAGATACGGGGCAAACTACGGAGGCCAAACGAGGGACTCTGGCTCTCAAAGGCAGCTGCTCCAGTGCCCTCATCATGCTCCCAATCTCATCTCTACCCTCGGACTCAAAGGATCAGGCACCTAGGCTGGGCCACAGCTTTTCAAATTACAACTACTGCAAACAACAGAGGCAGCCGACAGGTAAGACACAAACAGAAATTGCCACCTTGGCCTTCATTGGGTGAACTACATTTGTTCTCAAGAGTGTAGGCCAATAGCTCATGGAATTTAGAACTGAGAATGACCTCAAAGGTCTAAGCCTTGGTTTCCCATATAAGACTCAATCTATTAACATACCCAAGGTCAGAGATTTAGTGGCGTGATCTTGGTCAATTCAACTAGCAAATCCAGGTCTAGAAGCCAAGCCTCCCAACTGCCAGCCAAAGATGCTTCCTCTAAAGATGGATTTTGCTTTGTCCCACATTGCTGGGTTGATCGGTTCCACCCTTTGGGAGGTGCTTACTACAGGGGCTGTTGTGCGAGTTGGAGGAAGGCAGATCTTGGACGCAAGTTGAGTGAGAATTGGAAGCAAGGCCTTGCCACCTGTGTCATCCAGCGGCTGCTGTTTCTCACAGCCACAAGCGGTCACAGATCTCCAGCTAATGCCAGCAGGGCTGTGGGGGTACCATGCCAATCTCTGGGTCAGCTCTCATGGCTCTAATAGTTGGACCAGTGATTAGAATGAAACTACACACTCTTATCTGGACCTGGTCATTATCTGTGAATGGGGACAACAGATGAGCCCCTGGCAGCTCCATGGCAACGATCAGAAAATCCACTGGCTGCCGAGCACTGGAACAGTCATGTTCCTACAATGCATCCCTGCTGGCACATGCTCTCCAGGACGTATGGACAATGGTATGTTCGATCCTCAGAAAAATCATCGTCTCCATCACAGATGACTAACACAGTTGCAGAGACTAAATCACAAGGACAAAAAGATAAATGTAAAACTGTAGCTGAACACAAGTATTCTTTTTTACAGCTTTGAGATAGAATTCACCCATTGAAAGTATGCAGTCCAGTGGTTTTTAGGATACTCACAGAATTTGGCACTATCACCACAACCTAATTTTAAAACATTTTTATCACCCCCAAAAGAAACTCCACACCCTTTAGCTGATATTCCCCAGTCTCCCGCCATCTCCCCAGGTCTCCCACCATCTCTAGGCAACCACTGATCTCTGTCTTTATAGATTAGCTTATTCCAGACATTTCACAGAAATGGTATCATACAATATGTGGTCTTTTATGACTGGCCTCTTTCATTTAGCATAATGTTTTCAAGGTTTGTCCATGTGATCAATTATTCTTTTTGTTGTTGTTGTTCTTTTGAGACAAAGACTTACTCTGTCACCCAGGCTGGAGTGCGGTGGCACAATCTAGGCTCACTGCAGCCTCCACCTCCCAAGTTCAAGTGATTCTCCTGACTCAGCCTCCAGAGTAGCTGGGACTACAGACATGCACCACCACTCCCAGCTAATTTTTGTATTTTTAGTAGAGACGGGGCTTCACCATGTTGGCCAGGCTGGTCTCAAACTCCCGACCTCAGGTGATCCACCCACCTGGGCCTCCCAAATTGCTGAGATTACAAGAATGAGCCACCACACCCAGCCCGATTAATTATTCTTATCATAATTCTTACAGCATATTTTCTAGATTTTTGAACTCCTTCTGAAATGTCCTCAAACATTTTGGTTACTATTGGAAATCAGAAGGAAAACAAATTCTATTTACCCAAGCTTTTAGTGTGCTAGTACAAGTGGCATTGTGCTATTGCTAAGATAAGGTGAATCCATTTATTTATCTGTATCAACAGCCACTAAATACTTGGCTTAAAAAAATACTTAGTTGTGCTTTGTGGATGTAGTTTTCTCATCATGTATAAGTCTAGGGCTTGTGGCAAGAAGCAATTATTCCCAAAATAACACACTTTGGAAGACTGATACGGGAGAATCGCTTGAGGCTAGGAGTTCCAGACCAGCCTGGGCAACATACAGAGACCCTGTCTCTACAAAAAAAAAAAAAAAGTAAAAATAAGCCGGGCGTGGTGGCACATGTCTGTAGGCTCAGCTACTCAGGAGGCTGATGCAGGAGAATCGCTAAGCCCAGGGGTTCAAGGCTGCAGTGAGCCATGATTGTGCCACTGAGCTCCAGCCTGGGTAACAGAGCGAGACCTCTAAAAATCAGAGCCCCGTGGAACTTGAAACAACTCCCTATTTCACCTGATGAATGTTCATGCATTCGGGGATGCACAACACTGCCCTCTGCTGGACAGTGTTCCAGGAAGACTAAAAAAGTCAGAAGAACACAAAGTGGCACCGAAGGGCCAGAGGACCTGCTAGCAAGCTTACCTTTATTTGTTCACTAATCAAAGAACATTTAAAGGGCACCCACGCCGTGCCAGGCACTGTCCTGGTAGTAACCCAAAGACAGGCAGTGAGTCTTGTCCTCCAAGTGCTCCTTAAAGGAGACGTTCTTTTTGACGCAAGCTGGGACACCTCCCCACCTGCGGGAATTCCCTGGACCTGAACATTGCCCAGAACACATGTCTCAGGTAGCACATCAAAGGCAACACAGGCCGGCTGCAGTGGCCCATGCCTCTAGTCCCAGCACCTTGGGAGGCCAAGGCTGATTGCTTGATGCCACTCTGGGCAATACAGTGAGACCCCATCTCTATTAAAAAAAAAAAGATGGTTTTAATTGCCCAGGTATAGCTGGGTACACCTGTAGTCCCAGCTACTCAGGAGGCTGAGGAGGGAGGATTGCTGGAGGTGAGGAGTTCGAGGCTGCAGTGAGCTATGATTGCGCCACTGCACTGCAGCCTGGGGGACAGAGAAAGACCCTGTCTCAAAAGTAGTAGTAATAATAAGATTGTTCCTCTCCATGTGGTCCTCCCCAAGGGCTGTGTGAGTGTCCTTATGGCATGATGGCTGGCTTCCCCAAAATAACACCCGCAAGCTGCAATGCCTGGATGATCTGGTCTTGGAAATCACCCCCTATGACTTCCGCTTTATTCTGTGGGCCACACAGCCTGCTCAATTCAATGAGGGAGGGACCCACACAACAGCATGAATTCTAGGAGGCAAGAATCACTGGGGGCCATCTTGGAGTCTGACCACCGCATGATGATTCCATTTTTCTTCCATTTTCCATTTCCTTCTGAAGGTCAAAATCCAGATTCCTAACTGTTGTTTGAATCCGCCCTTTAAATTTCTGTCAGGTGTTCATCCAATCTCTACCCAAATCCTCCCTGGGCAGGAGCCCAAGGTCCTCCAGCTCTGACTGGTCTGTCCTCAGATGGCACTGACTCTTGGAGATGTCCTACACAGGCTGGGTCAGTTCCTCCCCATATGAGTTCTTCAGTGAGTTAAAAATAGCAACCACGGTCCTTCCATAAATGTTGATTGAGACCTACTCCGCACCCACCCCCGTGTGCTAGCTGCTAGGGACATTGCAGGGAACAAGGCACAGTCTTTGTCCCAAGAGCTCATTTTGGTTTGGCATCCTTTGCTCCATTCAAGCAGGTCCATGCCACATCCCATGAGCAAAAGACCCCTAAGCCTGACCTCAAAGAAAACACCTCTCTGTTAGTCAAGGCTCTTCTGGTAGCAAATAACAGAGAACAAAACTCAAACGGCCTCAAGAAAACAGAGAAGTGTGGACAAACGGTGGGCTGTAAAGTTGCTTGGAATCTGAGGCAAAAATTATTGCTTCTGAAATACAACTGAAAAGATGTGAAGCTGATGGATAGAAAGCCACAGAATTTTTAATATTGCTCTGATATCTAGCATCCTTCCTGAACTTCTTTTTAATTAAAACTGCTTCTATAGATTTTTTCAGATTTGTATATCATGGGCAAATAATTCCATTTCTGTTTATTCCATTCCAATTAGTTTTTGTTTTCGGTTTTTTTTGTTTTGTTTTGTTTTTGATGGAGTCTTGCTCTGTTGCCCAGGCTAAGGTGCAGTGGCACAATATTGGCTCACTGCAACCTGCACCTCCCAGGTTCAAGAGATTCTTCTGCCTCAGTCTCCCAAGTAGCTGGGACTACAGGTATGCACCACCATGCCCGGCTAATTTTTTGTATTTTTATTAGAAACGGGGTTTCGCCATGTTGACCAGGCTGATCTCGAACCCCTAACCTCAGGTGATCCACCTGCCTAGGCCTCCCAAAGTTCTGGGATTACAGGCATGAGCCACCGCGCCCAGCCTCATTCCAATTCTTAAACCTTTTCCTTTTTGCTTATTTTTGCACTTGTTAAGACTTCGAGTATAATGGGGAATGGAAGTAATGATGGTACACATCACTACTTTATTTTTAAATACTTTTTACTTCTAGCTCTGATAATGGCAGGATAGTTTGTATCAGAAAAAAAACACCTGTTGATAACAACTGTAAACTATGGACAAAATATTAAAACAACCATATCATGTCCTTGGAGAGTAGCCAAAACCAGGCAGAAATTCGGGAACTATAAGCCTTGGAAAAAGGGAAATACATGATGTGAGATTCAAGTTTAAACAGCTTTTCTTCTGAAGTCACTCCTCAATTTGTTTGGGGCCTAGGGACTAGAATTCAATCAAAAAACAAACAGTTGGGTTGGGTGTGGTGGCTCATGCCTGTAATCCCAGCACTTTGGGACACCGAAGTGAAAGGATTGTTTAAGACCTGGGCAACAAAGCAAGACCTCATCTCTACAAAAAAATTTAAAAATTAGCCAGTGGTGTGGTGGTGTGCACCTGTAGTCCCAGCAACTCGAGAGGCTGAGGTGGGAGGATTCCTTAAGCCCAGGAAGTTGAGGCTGCAGTAAGCTGTGATCACACCACTGTATTTCAGCCTGGGCAACAGAGCAAGACTTATTAAGCTAAAGTTTTATTAGGGCTTATAGTCTTATTAGGCCAAAGAGTCATAGGTGAGAATTTGGAGCTGCCAGAGAACTGGAACTGAGAGACAACGAATGTAGAAAATGAAGGAGCCACAAAATCCTTATATAAGTACGCTCTCAAATCCTTGGCTGAATTTTAACGTCTGTGCATGGAGGAAAGATTCCAATGAGCCCAGAGGAAAGGAATAGCTGAAAGGGAAAAAAAGCTGAGCAGAGATTTTAGCAGCTGCTCAGTGCTATTTATAGAATGACAGACTTGGCCAGGCATGGTGGCTCATGCCTGTAATCCTAGCACTTTGGGAGGCCGAGGCAGGTGGATCACCTGAGGTCAGGAGTTCAAGCCTGGACAACATGGCAAAACCTCGTCTCTACTAAAAATGTAAAAACTAGCCAGGCGTAGTGGCACGCACCTGTAGTCCCACCTACTCGGGAGGCTGAGGCAGGAGAATTGCTTGAACCCGGGAGGCGGAGGTTGCAGTGAGCTGAGATCACACCACTGCACTCCAGCCTGGGTGACAGAGCAAGAACCCATCTCAAAAAAAGAAAGAAAAAAAAAAAAAGAATGACAAACTTTAGAGTTAAAATCTCACCAACTTAAAGGGGATTAATAAATACTTCAAGATTTTTAATGACTCCTCAAAGGGCCATGCCCTGAGATTAGGAAGCACATGCTAGGGTTAAGAGTTACACCCTAGAAATGAGCAAAATCAAAATAGACCCATGAAACAAAGCTTTCAACTAAACCTCTGGGTGATCTGCCAGTGGGTATACTAGATCTGCTAGAAGAGAATTTAACACTCTTCAGAGGAAGATAACAGAATGCAGAATCTCTACAATGTATCATCCACAAGGTTGTTACACAATTAAAAAATTACCAGACACGTGAAGAAATAACAAAATCTGATGACTAATAAATAGAGGGAAAAAAACAGTTAATAAATAGTATTCCCACAGCAACCCATTTGTTGGTATTAAGAGAAAGGACTTTAAGATCATTGATAACTATATGTTAAAGTTTTAAAGAAGAGAAATTGGATGTAATGGATAAAGAGGCAGAGAATCTCAGAAAAGATATGGAAACTCAAAAAGTACCAAGAAGAAATCTTAGAACTGAAAAAAACAATATGAGAAATTTTTAAAGACTATTACACAAGATTTGTAGAAAATTGGATACGGAGGAAGGGGGAAGAAAAGTTATTGATTTAAAGACAGATAAATAGATAAATTATCCAAAATTAATCCAATGTATAAAAAAAGGTGAAAGCCTCAATATCAAGTAATACCAAATAGATCCATAATACTAAACCTCCTAATGTGTATTTGCCATCTCAGGAGGAAGGAATAGAATTGAGAATTTTTGAAATTTCAAGAAATATTGGCCAAAATTTCCCCAAATTTGGTTATAAACATCAAATCCTATTTATAAGAGGTTTAACAGGCCTCCAAAAAATTAATTAAAAAAAAACTTATACCTAGCCACATCATGAATAAAAACCAAAAATAAATAGAAAATCTCAAAAGCAGTCAGGCAAAAAAGACACATTACATACAAGGAAACAATAATAACAATAACAGCTAACTTTGTACTCAATAAATGGAGCTTGGAAGACAAGGAAATTACATCTTTAAAGTATAAAAAGCAAAATCTGTCAACTTAGAAGTCTATGTCCAGTAAAACTATTCTTCAAAAATGAATGCAAAGAAAACAAGACATTTTTAGATAAATTCCGCTGAGATCATTTTTTGCCAGCAGATCTTCATCACAAAAAGTGCTAAAAGAAATTTTTCAGGCTGAAGGGAAATAATATTATTTGGAAAAGGAATACTACAAATTATTAATTAATGATCAATTCATGAGTTTTGCTTTCATCACAAATGTAAAATATTATTGTGAACTCATTCCTCATTATGATAAATAAATAAAGCAATAATTTGGGTACTATTTTTGAATGTTTTAATATAAATGTTCTTATGAATTATTCATATACTTATTTTGCAAAATATCAATTTAAGATAAATTGACTCATACACAGACTCATATGCAAATAATTGTTCCCTGGAAAAATGAACAATACTATTACAAAAAGGAATGCGTAGTATTGGAGATGGTTAATATTTGGGCAAATATAAAAGAATAATTGTCTATAAGGAATAATTTTTTTTTTTTTGAGACAGAGTCTCACTCTGTCACCCAGGCTGGAGTGCAATGACGCAATCTCAGCTCACTACAACCTCCACCTCCTGGGTTCAAATGATTCTCCTGCCTCAGCCTCCCTAGTAGCTGGATTACAGGAACCTGCTGCCACACCTAGCTAATTTTTGTAGAAAATTTTTGTATTTTTAGTAGAAACGAGGTTTCACCATGTTAGCCAGGCTGGTCTCAAGCTCCTGACCTCAAGTGATCCACCCGCCTCGGCCTCTCACAGTGCTGGAATTGCAGGCACGAGCCACCATACCTGGCCAGCTAAAAGAAATCTTTTAGGCTAAAGAGGAATAATATTATTTGGAAAAAGAACACTATAAATTATTAATTAATAATTGATTGATTCATGAGTTTTGTTTTCATCACAAATGCAAAATGTTATTATGAACTAATTCTTCATTATAATAAATAAGGCAATAATTTAGGTGCTGTTCTTTTCAATGTTTTAGTATAAACATTCTATAAATTATTCATATCATTATTTTGCAAAAAATCAGTTTAAGATAAACTGACTCACATGCAGACTCATATGCAAATAATTGTTCCTTGGAAAAAGGAATGATACTATTACAAAAAGGAATGAGTAGTATTAGAGATCGTTAATATTTGGGCAAATATAAAAGAATCTATAAAAAATTATTTTTTAAGAATTTGCCATTAATTATGATTTTTGCTGCATACTTTCAGCTAAAACTTTTCTTTCTTTTCTTTCTTTCTCTTTCTTTCTTTCTTTATCTTTTTTTTTGAGACAGCATCTCGCTCCGTTGCCCAGGCTGAAGTACAGTGGCACAATCTTGGCTCACTGCAACCGCTGCCTCCTAGGCTCAAGCAATTCTCCTGCCTCACCCTCCCTAGGAGCTGGGATTACAGGCGTGCACCACCACGCTGGGCTAATTTTTGTGTTTTTAGTAGAGAGGGGTTTCACCATGTTGGCCAGACTGATCTTGAACTCCTGACTTCAGGTCATTCGCCTGCCCCAGCCTCCCAAAGTGCTGGGATTACAGCCATGAGCCACCATGCCTGGACTCAGCTAAAACTTTCTATATCTCTCTTTTGTGGGCCTCAAGAACTTCTGTTCTTTCCTTCTTTTCTTTTTTGCGACAGAGTCTCACTCTGTCGCCCCGGCTGGAGTGCAGTGTCGTGATCTCAGCTCACTACAACCTCTGCCTCCCAGGTTCAAGCAATTCTCCTGCCTCAGCCTCCCGAGTAGGTGGGACTGCAGGCATGCACCACCACATTGGACTAATTTTTGTATTTTTAGTAGAGACAGGGTTTCACCATGTTGGCCAGGCTGGTCTCAAACTCCTGACCTCAAGTGATCTACCCACCTCAGCTTCCCAAAGTGCTGGGATTACAGGCGTGAGCCACCACGCCCGGCTTGCTCTTTCCTTCTTTATCGTTCCCTCTCCGCTGCTTATATAACCTGTCCAATTCCTGTGATTACTGATATTCATTTATTTTATTTAATAAGTAACATTTTGTTTCTTAAAATCTAAAAAAAGGCCTAAAACTAATATGAAAGCATAGACTCATAATTCTGAGTGATGAGGCATTGATGTTATTATCTTATTCTTTGTGCATTTCTATTTTTAATTTATTTTTGTTTACAATGTACAGTTACTTCCATTCCAGATTCACTGTGTATGAATCAATTTATCTTAAATTGATTTTTTGCAAAATAATTATATGAATAATGTATAAGAATGTTTACATAAAATCATTCAAAAGAACAATATCTAAATTGTTGAATTATTGATTTACCATAATAAGGAATTAGTTAATAATAAAATTTTGCATTTGTAATGAGAATAAAAGTCATTCATTAAGAAATTTTTCCAGGATTCTTCTCTTTTGTTGCCTGAAGACAATTCTGTCTTTCCTCTCTTGCCACATCTTCCAAGAAGAGCTTTAGTGATACAAAATCAGGAGAATGGGTAAAAAGACACCAGAATTGGCAATAAAATACTCAGATAAGTTGGGGTAACATGTGAATAATAATTTCAAAGATGAGTGGCTTCAGAGTAGCTAGACATGTAAGAAAACCACAGAGGAGTCTAGGTGTGGTGGTTCAAGCTTGTAATCCTAGCACTTTGAGAGGCCAAGGTGGAAGGATCACTTGAGACCAGGAGTTCAAAACCAGCCTGGGCAACAGAGTGAGGCCATATCTCTATTTAAAAAAAAAAAAAAAAACAGACGAAGAAAAAGAACAAGGTGAAGAAGAAAGAGGAAGAGGAAGAAGAAGAAAAAAAGAGGAAGGAGGAGGAGAAAAAGAAGGAGGAGGAGGAAGAAGGAAGGAGGGAGGGAGGGAAGGAAGGAAGGAAGGAAGGAAGGAAGGAAGGAAGGAAGGAAGGAAGGAAGGAAGGAAGGAAGGAAGGAAGGAAGAAAGGAAGGGAGGGAGGAACAGAGGGAGGAAGGGAGACAGGGAGGGAGGGAGGGAGGGAGGAAGGAAGGGAGGGAGGGAAGAAAACCACAAAGGAGAAGAAACAACATTCTAAGAACCATGGCTAGGAGTTATGAATTGAATGGATTATAATATTCTTGGCTGGGCACAGTGATTCATGCCTGTAATCCCAGCGCTGTGGGAGGCCGAGGTGGGCGGATCACGAGGTCACGAGTTAGAGACCAGCCTGACCAACACGGTGAAACCCCGTTTCTACTAAAAATATAAAAATTAGTCGGGCAAAGTGGTGGGCACCTGTAGTCCAAGCTACTCTGGAGACTGCGGCGGGAGAATTGCATGAAATTGGGAGGTGGAGGTTGCAGTGAGCCGAGATCGTGCCACTGCACTCCAGCCTGGGCAACAGAGCAAGACTTCCTCTCAAAAATAATAGTAATAATATATATACACACACACACACACATATATATATATTCTTTAAATGATCTAAGAACATTAGAATAACTTTTTAATTATTATTGTGTCTTTGCCAGTGCTAAGGGCCTCAAGATTTATTTGAGTTACATGTTCATAAGTGACTGAAATTTATTTTCCTGCTGCAGTATTAGAAGAAATCTTAAAACTTAAGGAAGGACGAGGTGAGAATATTACATTTTGCTGAATTGCTTGTGGGATGGGGAGGAATTACTTCATTTAAATACAATGACGGTAGAAAGGATTGGCTTTAAAATCTTCAGAATTTTTTAACTGAATTCTGAAAATGTAACTTCTTAAACATCTGGGCACTTTGACCTGTCTTTCTAACTGTGACATCTTCTCCACCTTCACTAAAATATATATTTTATATATATATAAAATGTATATTATATATAAATATAATTCAGAAACCTTACCATGTCTCTATTAACTACTGTTACAGGCATTTAAAAATTTAAAATAGATTTCCCCATCTGCCATTCTCACAAAGTAATCACTTTCACCGTCTTTTAGCTTTGCAGGTACAAGTATTTACCTTCGCATTATAGAATTTTCTATTTATACTACTATTTCTTGATTTTTCAGTTTTAGGTATTAACTATTGACTTTCTAATATGGAAGATGAAGATTCGACTTTCTTATACCCCTTCCCTCATCCTCCCAACATAGTTATAATTTTTGGTTAAATCCATATTCAGTGCCTATGTAAATATTCATAGCCGAGTGGCACACTAGTAAAACAATTTCTCTCTTATATGGCATTTTATTTTCCTTGGAGATCATAATTGTCTAATTTTTTTCCTTTGCTTGTTTTCTATAACCGTAAAAAAAAAAAAAAAAAAAAAAAAAAAAAAAAAAAAAACCTGTAGGCCGGGTGCGGTGGCGCACATCTGTAATCCCAGCACTTTGGGAAGCCAAAAGAGACAGATTGCCTGAGGTCAGGAGTTCGAGACCAGCCTGGCCAACATGGCAAAACCCCGTCCCCACCAAAAATACAAAAATTAGCCAGGCATGGTGGCCTGCACCTATAATCCCAGTTATTCAGGAGGCTGAGGCAGGAGAATCGCTTGAACCTGGAAAGTGGTGGTTGCAGTGAGCCGAGATCGTGCCACTGCACTCCAGCCTAGGCGACAGAGTGAGACTCCTCTCAAAAAAACAAAACAAATAAAAAAATGTATATAATTGTAAACCTCTGGCTATGAGTTGTTCTACGTGTCAAATGGGGACAGGGGCTGGGACACTGGCGCTATTCAGGATGACCATTTTTACTTAATTCCCCTGTTTCCATTGCAGTGCCCTGATCCTCACCTGTGTCCAGTGTTCCTAAGTCAAACTCCATGTAGGTTAAGCCCTTCAGAGAGGACTCTTTCAGTGCTGTGCCATCAGGGGCAGTCACTGAGGTTGTGGGGCTCTCGGAGGTATTTGGGGATCCAATTGCTTCTCACAGGATTTCCACCAATCCTATTTTGCACTCGAGCTATCTCACACTTTCAGAAATACCTGCAGCGTTCCGGGGTTCAGACATGCAGCTCAGCTTGCCTTTCGCTTTTCCCTTCTGCAAGCTTGAGTTTCTCTTTTCTCCAATTTGCTATTCATCCCATGTCTATTTCCTTCTTATTTCCAGCTTCCCAAGTTTTGGTTTCTAGCCTAACTTTTCCTGAAAACCAAGGAAGCCAGTACCGGTAACCTTCTCGGAGTCTGTTTTCCTAATCTATTAGACGAAACAGCCATGTTCGCCTCTCCAGAACCTGGACTCGAATCCCAAAGCATCCTTGGTTTATATACATCCTTGCAGCCTCTGTTTACTACAGAGATCTCCGAGGGCGCTCTGGCCAGAGAGGAGGATGTGCAGGAAATGCTAATGCTTCCCCTAGACCGTCAGTCAAAGCGAGAATGCCTCGGTTTTTTAATGGCTCCCAGGGAATTTCACAGAAACATAGTTTTTTCATCTTTTTTATGACTGCCCCTATTTTCAAGAGCTGTAGCAACAAATCACCCTATAGAGGGGTGTGGGTTGCAGGAAGGGAGAGAGAGGAAAACAGTGAAAAGAAAAGAGAACAAGACAAACGGCTCTATCCCGACTTTCATGCACATCCCCCTGTCCCGAAGTTGGGAGACTCACATCAGAGTGACCACAGTGGAGGCTCAGGCTAAGAATCCCGCCGCGTGAAGGTTAAGATGACAAAGGCAAACGGATTGCTGTGCCCGGCTTCATAGGCAATAAATCCCATGTGTCTTTCATCCTTCCCACCCTCTCCCCGGTGAGTCTATTTCCATGATGAAATACCATTCCACAAGCCCAGCTGGCTGATGGATTATGAAACCTACAAGACTAGCTCCGGTGAGCCCTTTGAAGTGGATTGAAACACGGGCTTTGTAAAAATGGATGTCATCCAGGCTCCCTGTTTCAAGGTTGGCAGCATAATTTTCTTTCTTAAGTGTAGGTCTCTACTTGGTACTGCAGACGGCTTTACCTCGGTCTGAACATGAATTACCGGCTCCCTCCAAGGTAACTCACAGCTCTCTCATTTCCTCTGCCTCTTCCCACACACACAGCGGTGAGGGGAGAGGCTGGCCCCATAGCCCTGAAGTCATGGAAGGAAAGGGAGCACCAGGCTATTCACCCCAGGCCACCCCAACCTGGAAATTCAGGGAAAAGTCTCACAAAGCTTTTGAAAACGGAAAAGAATAATAAAGAGGTAGTCGTTGGGAGCTGAGAATGGGGATGAAGGCCAATGCCTTCCAGATCTGTGGTCTTTTGGAGCATTAGAAGTCAGTATTCTGGGCCGGGCACAGTGGTTCACGCCTGTAATCCTGGCACTTTGGGAGGCCAAGGTGGGTGGATCACCTGAGGTCAAGAGTTTGAGACCAGCCTGACCAACATGGTAAAACCCTGTCTCTACTAAAAATACAAAATTAGCCCGGCGCAGTGGTGCATGCCTGTAATCACAGTTACCGGGGAGGCTGAAGCAGGAGAATCGCTTGAACCTGGGAGGTGGAGGTTGCAGTGAACTGAGATTGCTCCATTGCACTCCAGCCTGGGCAACAAGAGTAAAACTCCATCTCAATTAAAAAAAAAAAAAAGTATTATGGCTGGGTGTGGTGGCCCATGCCTGTAATTCCAGCACTTTGGGAGGCTGAGGCAAAAGGAGTATTTGAGGTCAGGAGTTCAAGACCAGCCTGGATAACATACCAAGACCCTGTCCCTATTTTTTAAAAATGTTTTAATTAGTTGAGCGTGGTGGCTTGCAGCTGTAGTCCCAGCTGCTCGGGAAGCTGAACCAGGAGGATGGCTTGAGCCTGAGAGTTGCAGGCTGTGGTGAGCTATGATAATGCTACTGCACTTCAACCTGGGCAACAGAGTGAGACCCTGTCTTACTAGTTACCAGTCTCTGCTGATGGCTGTGTAAGGATCCTAGAGCCGTGAGGGTGGCCTCCCCTCAATCAGCCACTCTGGGGCTCCCTCCCTTCCCCGGGCTGGCCTCTAGAGGTCTCCCTGGGAGCCAGAGGTACCACAGGCAAAGCTAGAGAAACAGAAAGAGGCTGGCATGAAGTTAACCTCAGTTCTGTCAAGCTCCCCCAGAATGAGTTCAACCTGTACCAAGCTAACAGTGCACCGAGAGCCTCTGAGACACACCCCTTCCTTCTTCCCAAAAACACATCCAGGATTCTTAGCACAAGACGGTGCCTCAGTACCACATTCCAAGAGATTCTGTCTTTCCTATGTGTCCACCAGGAAATGATTTAAAATTGCATTAAACTGGACAGACTTGGTGGCTTACGTCTGTAATCCCAGCAATTTGAGAGGCTCAGGCAGGAAGATTGCTTGAGTCCAGGATTTCGAGACAGCTTGGGAAGCATAGCAAGACCCTGTCTCTACAAAAAAATAAAAATAGAAGAATAAAACAAAAAAAAATTGCATTAAACCATTGCTCAGAATCACCACAATTTTTGTTTGTCTGTTTAAAAAATCAACTTACAACTAATTGATGGGAGTGCAAAAAAAAAGAGAAGACAAGCTTCATACTGTTAATCTAAGAAAAACTGCAAATATAGCCAGGCATGGTGGCTCACGCCTGTAATCCCAGCACTTTGGGAGGCTCAGGTAGAAGGACTATTTGAGGTCAGGAGTTCAAGAACAACCTAGCTAACATAGCAAAACCCCGTCACTACTAAAAATACAAAACAATTAGCCAGTCCTGGTGGCTCACACCTGTAATCCCAGCTACTTGGGAGGCTGAGGCAGGAGAATTGCTTGCACCGGGGAGGCGGAGGTTGCAGTGAGCTGAGATCATGCCACTGAACTCCAGTCTGGAAGACAGAGTGAGATTCCAAAAACAAAACAAAAAAAAAGCAAATACAGCCAATAGCCAGCTGCATGAATAGTGTATCCAGGTGCAGTTCTCCAAAACACAGCATGTGCCAATGGCAATGGCAATCTCTCACTGATGGAGCTAAAGGCTAAACCTCAAAGTCATCGGGATTGAGGTGTGCCCTAGACACGTCTCACCTGTTTAATGGCATTGGATAAGTGGACAAAAAAATAAGTACAGTATAGAAGAAATGAGAAGCATAATAATTGAAAGGACACAGGCCTCATGAATATGCATTGAACTTTATGCCTAACGACTGAAAACTGGTCGTCTCAAGCACCATGGGAAATTCACAGGAATTGATCATATATTAGGTCACAAGGAAAATATCCATAAATGACAGTAAATTTCATGTGGCAAAATAAGCATCTCAAAATAGCCAGGAACCCAGTACAAAATGAAAACTATGAAGGGAACCTGGCTTGGGGGCTCATGCCTGTAATCCCAGCACTTTGGAAGGCCGAAGCACACAGATCGCTTGAGGCCAGGAGTTCAAGATCAGCCTGGGCAACACAAAAAGACCTCGTCTCTACAATAAAAAAAATTGCCACGTGTGACGGCATGTGCCTGTAGTCCCAGCTACTCGAAAGGCTGAGGCAGGAGGATCCCTTGAGCACAGTAGGTTGAGGCTGGAGTGAGCTATGATTCTACTTGCAGCACTGCACTCCAACTTGGACAATAGAGGAAGACTGTCTCCCAACAAAAAAATCCTGAGAGGCAGCTAGTCCTATTAGATAATACTACAAAGCTTTGATAATGAAAACAGTGTGGTATTGGTACATGAATAGACAGGCAGGTCAATGGAATAGAATAGAACATCCAGAAACAGATTCAAGTACATATGGGATTGTATTTTGTTTACTCTTTTTTTTTTTTTTTTTTTAAAGACTCTTGTCACCTAGGCTGGAGTGCACTGGCATGATCTCAGCTCACCGCAACCTCCATCTTCCGGGTTCAGATGACAGGCTCATGCCTCAGCCTCCCAATTAGCTGCATGCTACCACGCCTGGCTTATTTTTTTGGATTTTTAGTAGAGACGGGGTTTCACCATGTTGGCCAGGCTGGTCTCAAATTCCTGGCCTCAAGTGGTCTGCCCATCTTGGCCTCCAAAGTGCTACGATTGCAGGCTTGAGCCACCACACCCAGCCAGTAATTTTAGTGTATGATAAAGGTGACCTCTCAAATCACTGGGACAAAAATGAACTTTTAAAATTAATTGTGCTAGAACAAGTGGTTAGCTACTTTTAAAAAGATAGCATTAGATCCATACTTCACACCATTTACAAAAATAAATTTCCAACGGATCAGGGACTTAGTTTTAACCTGTCTAGCTCCATTTAAAAAGCTTGTGGATATTTTTCATTGGGATTGCACTGAATTTACAAGTTTGTGAGTGCGTATACATATATATCCATGTTAAGAAAGTGTTCAGGCTGGCCGGGCGCGGTGGCTCACACCTGTAATCCCAGCACTTTGGGATGCCTAGACGGGCAGACCACGAGGTCAGGAGATCGAGACCATCCTGGCTAACACGGTGAAACCCTGTCTCTACTAAAAAAATACAAAAAAGTAGCCGGATGCGGTGGCAGGCGCCTGTAGTCCCAGCTACACGGGAGGCTGAGGCAGGAGAATGGCGTGAACCCAGGAGGCGGAGCTTGCAGTGAGCCAAGATTGCACCACTGCACTCCAGCCTGGGCGACAGAGTGAGACTCCGTCTCAAAAAAAAAAAAAAAAGGAAGTGTTCAGGCCAGGTACAGTGGCTCAAACCTATAATCCCAGCACTTTAGGAGGTCGAGGCAGGAGGATCCCTTGAGCCCAGGAGTTTGAGACCAACCTGAGCAACATAGTGAGACCCAGTCTCTACAAAAAATTTTTTAAAATTAGCTGGGCATGGTGGCACACACCTGTTGTCCCAGCTACTTGAAGGGCTGAGGTGGGAGGATCACTTGAGCCCAGGAGGTTGAGGCTGCAATGAGCCATAATTGTATTACTGCACTCCAGCCTGAGCAACAGAGCAAGGCCCTGTCTCGGGGGAAAAAAAAAAAAAAAGCATCCATCAGTTTCTATTTTCTTGAGTGTATTTATTAGGAAAGCCTGTTAAATGTTGTTGAAATTCCAGCACCTATGAAGACAGTCATATGATATTTTCCCTTCTATTTCTCAATGTGAAGTATTTCGTGTGGATTTTAAATACCGAATTTGTATTCAGTTTTTGACTACAAATTCCTGGAATCTGTATTCAAATTTGCATTCCTGGAATAAATCATGCTTGGTCATGGTGTATCATTTTCTTAATGTGGTATTGAATTCCATCAGCAAGTATTTTATGGAAAGTATTTAAATAAATATTCATAAGTGATACAGGTATATAATTTTCTTATTTGTACTGTCTTTAGCATGTTTTGGTGTCAATGTTATACTTGCTTCATAAGATTAATTAGAAAATGAAGGGTAAAAAAGACAAATGATAAATGTGTTACCTAAATGCATCTTTCTCTTTCTAGAATGCCTAATAGAAGGGTATTAGCTTCCTGGATGGCCTCGTTAGATGTGAAATGCATCTCATGTTTTTAATTCTCTCATTCCTCCCTTTTCTTGGCAGATCATTTTAGTTCTATGTTCTTATTACATCTCCTCTAGTTTCTCTGATGATATTAATTAGAATTATATAATTTCTCCTTGCACTCAATTATTTATTTCTTCTGGGTTTTCATGTTCTATTTATTCATTTTGATCCCTGTCTTTTACGATACCGATTTTCTTCAAATATGTGGAGATTCTTAATAGTCATTAACATTTATAAGAAAGGATTGGGTTGCTTGAACAAGGAAGCTGATCTCACTTCTCCAGGCATTGGTTGCACCAATCTGTAAGTAAAAAGAAGGCCTTGAGCGAAGAAGTGATATGGTTCCACTTACTTCCTAAAAAGTTCACTGGGATTGCTCTGCAGAAAAGTCCATTTCCAGGGCAAAGATAAAAAATGAAAACCAGGTAGCATTCTGACATACACTTTCTTTTCATGTTTTGTTTTGCTGTTTTGAGATGGACTCTTGCTCTATCACCCAGGCTGGAGTGCAGTGGCACGATTTTGGTTCACTGCAACCTCTGCCTCCCAGATTCAAGCGATTCTCCTGCCTCAGGCTCCCGAATAGCTGGGATTACAGGCATCCGCCACCACACCTGGCGGTGGGGTTTCACCATGTTGGCCAAGCTGGTCTCGAACTCCTGATCTCAGGTGATCTGCCCGCATCGGCCTCCCAAAGTGCTGCGATTACAGATGTGAACCACCATGCCTGGCCTTATCCAGTCTATCATTCATGGTCATTTGTGTTGATTCCATGTCTTTGCTATTGTGAATACCCAGTAAGGGGATAGCTGGGTAATTTCACATTCTTGAAAAACCCTTTCCAAGTGTTTTGTGATCTGCTCTGCTCTGGACTGGTTTCCCTCCCACCCTGATGCACCGTTGTCAATGTGGGACCTCCCGGAACCCTCTTCCGCAGAGCCTCTTCTCCTCTAGGATCCTCTGTTTCCTGGGTCCCATAGCTTCCTGCTTCTTGATTTTCTCCCTTATTTTGTTGAAATGCATTCTCTGGTAGCACCTTAAAAGAGGGTGAATGAGCCTGTACTTTAAAAATATTGTGGCCAGGTGCGATGGCTCATGCCGGTAATCCCAGCACTTTGGGAGGCCGAGGCGGGAGGATCACGACTTCAGGAGATCAAGACCACCCTGGCCAACATGGTGAAACCCGTCTCTACTAAAATACAAAAAAAAATTAGCTGGGCATGGTGGCACACGCCTGTAGTACCAGCTACTCAGGAGGCTGAGGCAGGGGAATTGCTTGAACCCAGGAGATGGAGGTTGCAGTGACCTGAGATCGTGCCACTGCACTCCAGCCTGGCGACAGAATGAGACTCCATCTCAAAAAAAAAAAAAAAAAAAAAAAGGAAAGAAAAGAAAAGAAAAGTTGCTATCTGAAAATATATTTATTCTTCTCTCACTTTAATTGGCTGCTTATGAAAAGCATGATCACAGCTTTACAGTGTTGTGGAAGTTGTGACTCATGCAAAAAGGCTTGACACAGGCACAGTGGCTCATGCCTGTAATCCCAGCACTTTGGGAGGCCGAGGCGGGCAGATCACTTGAGGCTAGGAGTTCAAGACCAGCCTGGCCAACATAGTGAAACCCTGTCTCTGCTAAAAATACAAAAAAAGAGTTGGGTGTGGTGGCGGACGCCTGTAATCCCAGCTACTCGGGAGTCTGAGGTGAGAGAATTGCTTGAATCCAGGAGGCAGAGATTGCAGTGAGCCAAGATCACACCACTGTACTCCAGCCTGGGCGAAAGAGCAAGACTCCATCTAAAGATAAATAAATAAATAAATAAATAAATAAAGCAATAAAGCAATAAAGCAATAAAGCAAGTTTGACACAGATTCAAAATACATAACAGGAGTAGATAAAACAATAAATAGTTGCAGATATATATTATTATATATCTTTAACCCATTTCCCGTCTGCCCCAATAATGCTACATAGAAGTGACTTGCACTTTTTTTCCCCTAAATGGGGAATGGATTAAATTCCATTGAAACACTCTTTAGATATTAAACATAACAAAATTCTGTCATTTGTGGCACCACGGATGAGCTTGGAGGACGTTGTGTTAAGTGAAATAAGCCAGGCACAGAAAGACAAATACTGCATGGTCTCACTCCTATGGGGAAGCTAAAATATTTGATCTCATAAAGTAAAGAGTATAACAGGGGTTACTAGGGGCTAGAAAGGGTGGGAGGAAGGAGGGATGGCCAAAGGTTGGTTAATGGATATGAAAGTACAGCGAAATAGGAGGAATAAGTGTTCTACAGCTCTATGGGTGACTATAATTATTTTATTTTATTTTATTTTATTTTATTTTATTTTATTTTATTTTTGAGACGGGGTCTGATTCTGTCACCCAGGCTGGAGTGCAGTGGTGCAATCTCGGCTCACTGCAGCCTCGACCTCCTGGGCTCAAGCGATCCTCCTGCCTCAGACTCCCATAGCTGAGACCACGGCACATGCCACCACACCCAGCTAATTGTTTGTATTTTTTTGTAGAGATGGGGTTGCCCAGGCTGGTCTCAAACTCCTGAGCTCAGGCAATCCACCCACCTCAGCCTCCCAAAGTGCTGGGATTATAGGCATGAGCCACATTGCCCAGCCAGGTGACTATAATTAAATTACTTATTGTATATTTTCCATAACACTATTTATTGTATATTTTCAAATAGCTTGAAGAGTGGATTTTGAATGTTCCCAACACCAAGAAATGATAACTCTTTGAGGCGACGGACATGCTAATTACCCTGATTTGAGCATTATACATTGTATGCATATGTTGAAATGCCACCCAGTGCCCTATAAATAAATGCAGTTATGTATCAATTTTTTTAATTTTGTTTAAAGTCCAAGTATGTCAAAATAAATCTTGCTACAAAATTCTGTTGGGAGTTATGGACTGAATTGTGTTCCCCCAAAATCCATATGTTGAAGCTCTAACTCCCAATGTGACTTTATTTAGAGATAGAGCCTTTAAGGAGGTAATTAAGATTAAGGGAGGTTATATAAGAATGAAGCCTAATCTCACAGGGCTGGTGCCCTTATAAAAAGAGGAAGCGGGCTGGGCACAGTGGCTCACGCCTGTAATCCCAACACTTTGGGAGGCTGAGGCAAGCAGATCACAAGGTCAGGAGTTTAAGACCAGCCTGGCCAGCATGGTGAAACCCCGTCTCTACTAAAAATACAAAAAATCAGCCAAGCATGGTGGTGCATGCCTGTAGTCTCAGCTACTGGGGAGGATGAGGCAGGAGAATTGCTTGAACCCAGCAGGCAGAGGTTGCAGCAAACCGAGATCACACCACTATACTACAGCCTGAGCAACAGAGTGAGACTCTGTCTCAAAAAATAAAAATAAAAAAGAGAAAGAGGCCACGCATGGTGGCTCATGCCTGTAATCCCAGCACTTTGGGAGGCTGAGATGGGAAGATCGCTGGAGCCCAGAAGTTCCAGACCAGCCTGGGCAACATAGCAAGACCCCAACTCTACGAAAAAAAAAAATAGCTGGGCATGGTGGTACACCCCTGTGGTCACAGCTGCTCAGGAGGCTGAGGCAGGAGCATCACTTGAGTTCAGGAGTTGGAGGCTGCCGTGAGCTGTGATCATGTCACTGCACTCCAGCCTGGGCAACAGGGCAAGATCCTGTCTCAAAAAGAAAAAGAGGAAGAGACACCAGATCTCTCTCTCTCTCTATCTCTCTCTCTCTCTCTCTCTCTCTCTCTCTACCCCCACTCACAGACAAAAGGCCATATGGAGACACAGTGAGAAAGTCACCTTTGCAAGTCAAGGAAAGAAGCCTGGGGAGAAACTAATCTAGTGGGCCCCTTGATCTTGGACTTCCAGCCTTCAGAACTTTGAGAAAACAAATGTCTATTGTTTAAGTCATCGAGTCTGTGGTATGTTATTATGCAGCCCAAGCAAACTAACACAGGAAGAATTTTCACTTTTCAGTGGCACTGTTCTTTTTTCCCCTAGTAACCACTTTTACTATAGAAAAATCCACAGTCAGTTTTCTATCTCTCTCTCTCTCTCTCTCTCTCTCTCTCTGAAAACCTCTAGGATCTTATTTTTAACTTCCCACATTACAAAATTTCACAGTGAAAGGCTGGCCTTCCCTACCCACCCATCTAAAATGGCCACTCCCTTCCTGCCATTTTTTAGCTCACTTTCCTGCTTAATTGTACCTTTTTGTTGTTGTTTTTGTCATTGTTGCTGTTTCTTGTTTTTGAAATGGAGTCTCACTCTGTGGCCCAGGCTGGAGTGCAGTGGCACGACCTCAACTCACTGCAACCTCCGCCTCCTGGGTTCAAGCGATTCTCCTGCCTCAGCCTCCCGAGTAGCTGGGATTACAGGCACCCACCATCACGCCCAGTTAATTTTTGTATTTTTAGTAGAGATGGGGTTTCACCATATTGGCCAGGCTGGTCTCGAATTCCTGACCTCAAGTGATTTGCCCGCCTCAGCCTCCGAAAGTGCTGGGATTAGAGGTGTGAGCCACTGCACCCGGCCTAATTTTATCTCGTTGAGTTTTGTCTCCTTGGCTAGCCTGAGTCTTCATGAGGGTGAGGACCTTGGTCGGCTTTTTGGCTGCCGTATTTCCGCAGCTGAACCAATGCCTGCCACAGAGCCAGGGCTCAGTGCACACCTGTAGCTAGAGGAATAGACGAAGGGTGATGTCGGGGTCTATTTCCCCTCATATCTTCAGTTATGGAAAATGTTCTGGAATTGTTTTTTTTATGATACACACCCTTATTTTTCTCTGTGCTTTATCTCTAGAACTTCCACTGTTTGCTTCCTTGTTTGTTTGTTTGGAGACTGAGTCTCACCCAGGCTGGAGTGCAGTGGCACAATCTTGGCTCACTGTGATCTCCATCTCCCAGGTTCAAGTGATTCTCCTGCCTCAGCCTCCCGAGTAGCTGGGACTACAGGCATGCGCCACCACACCCGGCTAATTTTTGTATTTTTAGTAGAGACGGGGTTTTACCATGACAGCCAGGCTGGTCTCGAACTCCCGACCTCAGCTGATCCACCCTCCCCGGCCTCCCAAAGTGCTGGGATTCAAGCAGGAGCCACCACACCCGGCCCTAACTTCTATTGTTTGAATGCTGACCCTCTTCAAGTCATTCTTGAATTTTCTTATCTTTTCTCTCTTATTTTCCATCTCTTTTTGCTGGACTTTATGGGAAATTTCTTCAATTTTATCTTCCAAACATTCTATTGAGTTTTATATTTCTTCTATGAGGCTTTTAATTTATTTCTTCTGTCACGCTTTCAATTTTCCAGGAGGTCCTTTCTGTTCTATGAGTGTGCCTGTTTTTATTTAAGAGCATCCTGTTTTGTTCTTTTTTATGAACGTATTATTCTCTCTTCTTTCTCCGAGATTATTAATGATTGTTTGTTTCAAAAAGTTGTATTTTCCCTGAGTTATCTCTGTTTCCTGCCAGGTGGGTTTTCTGTTTGTTCACATCAAAATTTTTCATGTTACAGCATTTTCTTACCCATCCGACTTCCCTTGATTTTCTAGTCATGTTTAGAAGTTAGGGGCTAAGAAGCCATCTGAAATCTATTAACCCGGCCTGGCGCAGTGGCTCACTCCTGTAATCCCAGCACTTTGGGAGGCCGAGGCAGGTGGATCACGAGGTCAGGAGTTCAAGACCAGCCTGGCCAAGATGGTGAAACCCCGTCTCTACTAAAAGTACAAAAATTAGCCAGGTGCCGCGGTGGGTGCCTATAATCCCAGCTACTCGGGAGGCTGAGGCAGGAGAATCACTTGAACCCGGGAGAAGGAGGTTACAGTGAGCTGAGATCGCACTACTGTACTTCAGCCTGGGCAAGAGAGTGAGACTGTCTCAAAAAAAAAAAAAAAAAAAAAATCTATTAACCCAGACCTTGAATGGAAGGTCGTCTGACTGGGTCATTTCACGGGAAATATCCTTTTGGAAAGACCCTTAAGTCTTTTTCCTGGGCTGGTTGGGATCATTGGCAGAAGGTTGTCTGCAATAGTTTAGAAACAAAAGAAGACTGGGGCGGATCACTGCTCTTAGAACAGAAATGCGAAGCCAGGCGCAGTGGCTCCTGCCTGTAATCCCAGCACTTTGGGAGGCTGAGGCAGGCGGATCACCTGAAGTCAGGAGTTTGAGACCAGTTTAGCCAATATGGCGAAACCCCATCTCTACTAAAAATACAAAAAATTAGCTGGGCGAGGTGGTGGGCCCTTGTAATCCCAGCTACTTGGGAGGCTGAAGCAGAACTGCTTAAACCTGGGAGGTGGAGGTTGCAATGAACCAAGATTGCGCCACTGTACTCCAGCCTGGGTGACAGAGTGAGACTCCATATCAAAATAAATTAATTAATTAAAATTAAAAATAAAAGAACTTAAATGCTTGTTTTCTTTCTTTTCTTTCTTTTTTTTTTCTTTTTTTTTTTTTAGATACAGTTTTGCTCTTTAGCTCAGCCTGGAGTGCAGTGGCGCCATCTCAGCTCACTGCAACCTCCACCTCCTGGGTTCAAGCGATTCTCCTGCCTCAGGCTCCCAAGTAGCTGGGATTACAGGCACGCACCACCATGCCCAGCTAATTTTTGTATTTTTAGTAGAGACGAGGTTTCTCCATGTTGGCCAGGCTGCTCTCGAACACCTGACCTCGTGATCCACCCACCTCGGCCTCCCAAGGTGCTGGGATTACAGGTGTGAGCCACCACGCCCAGCCTACTTGTTTTATTTCTATATAGCTCACCTGCCTTCAGATGGGCTAGTGTCCTCCACCCTCCACAACTTACACCCACTTTTCAGGTAGTGCACCTCTAGCGTTCTGTGGGGTGGAGGAAGGAAGTTGTGAGATGTGCAGAGTGGGAGTCAGGAACTGAGTGTCCACTGACTTTATAATTTTTTTAATTGTAATTTTGACATAATTTTAAACTTCATATGGAAGTTGCTAAAGTAAGTAGTGGATATTGACAAATTATCATTGTGATATGGTTTGGCAGTGCCCCCAACCAAATCACACCTTGAATTACAGCTCCCATAATTCCCACATGTTGTGGGAGAAACCCAGTGGGAGATAATTTAATCATGGGGCAGTTTCCCCCATACAGTTCTCATGGTAGTAAGTCTCACAAGATCTCATGGTTTTATAACAGGATTCCCCTTCCACTTGGCTCTCATTCTCTCTTGTCTGCCGCCATGTAAGACATACGTTTTGCCTTTCGCCATGATTGTGAGGCCTCCCCAGCCATGTGGAACTGTGAGTCCTTTAAACCTCTTTTTCTTTAGAAATTACCCAGGTTCTGGTATGTCTTTATCAGCAGCCTGAAAACAGACTAAGACAAATTGTTTATATTTATGGGGTACAAAATGATACTGTGACAGTTGAATATCATATGGAATAATTAAATCAAGCTAATCAATATATCAATCACCTGAAATATTTATCATTGATTCCTCTTGTCTAAGACTTTGAAGCCTTTGACCATCCTCACCCTATTCTCCCCACTCCTATCTCTGGTAACCACCATTCTGTTCAATTGTTTTAGATTCCACATATAAGGGAGAATATACAGCATTTATCTTTCTGTGCCTGGCTGATTTCATTTAGCATAATGTCCTCCAAGTTCATCCATGTTGTCACAAATAACAAGATCTCCTTCCTTTTCAAGGCTGAATGGTACTCCGCCGTGAATATACATCACATTTCCTTTATTCATTCATCAGTTGACAGACACCTAGGTTGAGTCCATATTGTGGCGGCTGTGAATTGTGTGGTAATGAACATGGAGGTGCAGATATCGCTTCAACAGATTGATTTCAATTCCTCTGGATATATTCTCAGAAGTAGGATTGCTGGATCATATGGTAATTCTATTGTTAATTTTTTGAGAAACCTCTATACTGTTTTCCATAATGGTTACATTAATTTACATTCTCACCAACAATGTACTAGTGTTCCCTTTTCTCCACATCCTCAACAACACTTGTTAAATTTCATCTTTTGGCTTTTTTTTTTTTTAAGATGGAGTTTCACTCTTGTCACCCAAGCTGGAGTGCAATGGTGCAATCTCGGCTCACTGCAAACTCTGCCTTCTGGGTACAAGCGATTCTCCTGCCTCAGCCTCCTGAGTAGGTGGGATTACAGGTGTGTGCCAACACACCTGGCTAATTTTTTGTGTTTTTTAGTATAAATGGGGTTTTGTCACATTGGCCAGGCTGGTCTCAAACTCCCAACCTCAGGTGATCTGCCCATCTCAGCCTCCCAAAGTGCTAGGATTACAGGTGTGAGCCACCATGCCCAGCCAGATTTCATCTTTTATGTAATAGCCATTCTAACAAGTGTGAGGTGATACCTCACTGTGGTTTTAATGTGCATTTCCCTACTGATTAGTGATGTTGAGCATTTTTTCCTATCTGTTGGCCATTCGCGTGTCTTCTTTTGAGAAATGTCCTTTGCTCATTTTTTAAAGAGGCTGTTTTCTTATGAGTTGTTTGAGTTCTTTATATGTTTTAGATAATAACCTCTTATCAGATATATGACTTGCAAATATATTCTCCAATTTAGTAGGTTGCCTTTTCACTCTGTTGTTTCTTTTGCTGTGCAGAAGCTTTTTCGTTTGTAAACTGAACTTTTTAGTTGATAAACTTTTTAGTTTTTAATCCCATTTGTCTACTTTTGGTTTTGTTGCCTGAACTTTTGAGGTCAAATCTAAAAACTCACTGCCCAGACCAATGTCATGGAATTTTCCCCTCTTGATGCGAAAGTTTAGATTATTGGTTTGGAATCTTTCACCTTTTCTGGTATAATATTTCTTGCTATGAATTTCCTTCTTCACTCTGCATATATATTCACAAATGCTAATATCTCATATTTTCATTATTCATTCAGTTCAAAATATTTTCCCATTTCTCTTTCCAATTTTCTTATTTGACCTGTGGATTATTTAGAAACATGTTAGTTTTCAGATATTTGGAGTTTTCCATATATCTTTCTGTAATTTCTGATTTAATTCCAATTTCATCAGATGCTATACTTTTAATGACTTGCATCTTTTTTGAACGTATTGAATTTTCTGGCCCAGAATATGGTCTATCCTGAAAAGGACATGATTTTTCTGTTGTTAGATGGAATGTTCAATAAATATCAATTAAATCAAGTTGATTGATAATGTTGAGTTCTTCTCTTAACTGATTTTCTGTCTACTTGTTTTTTCAGTTAGGTTATTGAAATATTCAACTATAATTGTGGCTATAGTCATTTCTGCTTGTGTTGCTGTTAGCGTTTGCTTTGTATGTCTGGAAGCTCTCTCTCTCTCTTTCTTTCTTTCTTTTTTTTTTTTTTTTTTTTTTTTTTTTTTTTTTTTTTGATATAGAGTCTCTCTCTGTTGCCCAGGCTGGAGTGCAATGGCACAATCTCGGCTCACTGCAACCTCCGCCTCCCAGGTTCAAGCAATTCTCCTGCCTCAGCCTCCTGAGTAGCCGGGATTACATGTGCCACCATGTCCAGCCAATTTTTGTATTTTTAGTACAGACAGGGTTTCACCGTGTTGGCCAGGCTGGTCTTGAACTCCCAATCTCAAGCTATTTGCCCACCTCGGCCTCCCAAAGTGCTGGAATTACAGGCGTGAGCCACTGTGCCTGGCCTAGAAGCTCTCTTTCTAGATGCATAAATATTTAGGATTGGTGTGTCCTCCTAAATAATTGAACTCTTTATCATTATGAAATGACCTTTTTCCTCTCTGGTAATATTCTTTGCTCTGAATCTAGTTTGTTTGATATAAATAGAGCTACTACAGCTTTTTCTTTAAAGTTAGAATTGTCATGGTATATTTCTTTTCTTCCTTTTACTTCTTTTTGTTTGTTTGTTTGTTTGTTTGTTTGTTTGTTTGTTTGTTTGAGACAGAGTCTCAGTCTGTCACCCAGGCTGGAGTGCAATGGCGCGATCTTGGCTCACCGCAACCTCCACCTCCCAGGTTAAAGCGATTCTCCTGCCTCAGTCTCCTGAGTAGCTGAGATTACAGGTGTGCACCACCACACCGAGCTAATTTTTTTGTATTTTTAGTAGAGATGGGGTTTCACCATGTTGGCCAGGCTGGTCTCAAACTCCTGACTTCAAGTGATCTGCCCACCTTGGCCTCCCAAAGTGCTGGGATTACAGGCGTGAGCCACCATGCCTGGCCTATATGGGCAAAACCTTCTAAGTATAAATAATGAAAGGAAGTAGAAGTAAAACATTAGAAGACTGATTTTTTTTGTTTTTAATAAAGTTCCTATTTTGGAATAATTTTAGATTTTCATAAAAGTTGCAGAGAGTTCCCCTATGCCCCTCACCCATTCCCCTCAATGTTATCATCTTGCATTACCATGGTAACTTCGTCAAAACTGAGAAAACTGAGAAATCAACATTAGTGTGTTACTATTAACTACATTCCACACTTTATTCCAATTTCCCCAGATTTGTTGCTAATGCCCCTTTCTATTCAAGATCTAATGTATTCAACCCAAGATATGTTGCATTTAGAAGAGTGATATTTCAACTGTATAAAAATTATTTAATTACTTATTTGAAAATGCAAAAACAAAATAGGGGCTGGGCACGGTGGCTCACACCTGTAATCCCAGTACTTTGGGAGGCCGAGGCAGGTGGATCAACTGAGGTCAGGAGTTCGAGACCAGTCTGGCAAACATGGCAAAACCCCGTCTCTACTAAAAATACACAAATTAGCCGGGCATAGTGGCACATGCCTGTAACCCCAGCTACTTGGGAGGCTGAGACAGAAGAATCGCTTGAACCCAGGAGGCGGAGGTTGCAGTGAGCCGAGATTGCACCACTGCACTCTAGCCTGGGGGACAGAGTGAGACTCTGTCTCAAAAAAATAAATAAATAAAAATAAGAAACTAACAAACTGAAAATAATAATAATAATAATAATTCCAGGGAATGTAAAGATCAACAGCCTAAATCAATTAGTTCTTAAAAATTAATATGTAAAATGCTAATCCATCCAGAGAAAAATAGGCAAAGGACATGAATGGATGATAACTCAAAACATAAGAAATTTTATTAATGGACTAATGAACATAAAGAACTTTGTACCTTTACTAGTCATCAAAGATTTATTTAACCTATCACACCAGCAATGATTTTAAAAATAATACTAGTCAGATGTCATTAGACAGGTCCCCTCATACGCTGATGGGGAGAGTATGTTGCACAACTGTTCTGAAAAGCCTTAAAAATGCAGCCTCTTGCACCCCTAATCCATGTCTAATGCATGTCAGATTTCTTGGCATGTTTTTGTTGTTGTTGTTGTGGTTTTCAAGACAGGGTCTCGCTCTGTTGCCTAGGCTAGAGTGCAGTGGTGCCATCTTAGCTCACTGCAACACCCGCCTCACGGGTTCAAGAGATTCTCCTGCCTCAGCCTCCTGAGTAGCTGGGATTATAGGTGCACACCACCATACCCGGTTAATTTTTGTATTTTTAGTAGAGACGGGGTTTTACCATGTTGGCCAGGCTGGTCTTGAACTCCTGACCTCAGGTGATCTGCCTGCTTCGGCCTCCCAAAGTGCTGGGATTACAGGTGTGAGCCACTGTGCCTGGCCCTTGGCGTGTATTAAAAATCAGATTCCCTGGCTCCACCACCCAGAGATTCACCTTTGGTAGATGTGAGATGAGGCTCTGGAGTTTGGCCATATTCAGGAATTAATCAGAATGTGGAGCAAAAGTGGCTGAGCACACGGCCACCTATCATCCATGTGACACCCAACTTTCTTGCCTGTTTCCACAGCCACTGGGGGCACCACTAGTGCCTCCATCTCCCCTTGTTGTTCGGCTTCCCCAGATTAAAAGAGAACACAGGAAGGAAAGAGAACATGAGAAGAAAAGAGAAAATGGGAAATTTACATTTAAAAGGGAAAAGTCAGAAATAATCTAGATATTCACCAACAGGCAGATGTTAGATATATTTTATATATATCTCATGCAGTCATCAAAAATAGGTTTTGAAAGAATGTCTGCTGGCATAAAAAATGTCATAATAAATTTAAGTGGAAAATATAGACTAAAAGTTATGAGTCCAATCTTTTAACAGTTAAGAAGTATATGTTTGTGTAGGCATAGAAACTCTAAGCATAGTTATCTCAAGGTAATTGAATTTACTGACGTTTTTGCGTTTTTCCACATCGCCTAAACATTCTACAGAAATATGACTTTAAAAACACTGAATATTTCCTTTTAACAAGTTCTAATTTCTGCATAACTTCCATGTGGCTTTTGGGACTGGAAATATGTTTTTCTGGTTCAGTATCACGCTTTTGGTCCCAAATGTTCCTGTCTTTGGGGAGCCTGCCTGCTGTGCAAATGATTAAGTACATAGATTTTATTTTGAACCAAAAGGAAAATGTTTTTGAAAGTTCTTAGGAGATCAGTCCAGAAGAACTGAACTAATTCTCCAAAGAAGAGACTTCAGGGACCATCTGTGTTCAGTGGGCTCTTTCTCTCTTTCTTTCTCCCGTGTCTCAGTCTTGGAACTAAGCTCAAAGGCAAGCCTGGCAGAGTCACCAGTTGACTTGTTTGGTGGGGAAAAGAATAAGAAGTGTCAAGGACACCCAGGGAATGGCAGGGAGGAATTTTTCGGAGCAATGAACAAGAAGAAGCAGGAACATGACCTCAGCGGGCCATCTGAGGACAGCGACTATCCCAGGAATGGGGCTGGGCTGGACTCAGTCTTTATGACAACCTGGAAAAGAGATTTTGCTGTACGTCACTTAAAGAGACATAAAGAGCCTTAGAGACACACAAAGAGCCTTTACAGGACAATGCAGGCAGTGACTGCAAAACCTACACTCCATATTTAAGGAAGCTTCTGTGTATATTTAGTAATAGTTGTTGGTTCTTTACATCAGTGTTTCTCAAGGTGGCCTGCCGACCACTTTGAGAAATCAGTCAGGTATAATGATACGTGCCTGTAGTCCCAGCTACTCAGGAGACTGAAGCAGGAGAACCTCTTGAACCCAGGAGTTGGAGGTTGCAGTGAGCCAATCGTGCCACTGCACTCCAGCCTGGGGGAGAGAGCGCCTCAGTCTTAAAAAAAAAAAAAAAAAAAAAAAAGCCGGGCTCGGTGGCTCACGCCTATAATCCCAGCACGTTGGGGGGCCAAGGATCACGAGGTCAGGAGTTTGAGACCAGCCTGGCCAACAGGGTGAAACCCCATCTCTACTAAAAATACAAAAAATTTGTCAGGCATGGCGGCGGGTGCCTGAATCCCAGCTACGCGGGAGGCTGAGGCAGGAGAATCTCTTGAACCCGAGAGGCAGAGGTTACAGTGAGCTGAGATCGTGCCAGTGCACTCCAGCCTGGGCAACAAGAATGAAACCCTGTCTCAAAAAAAAAAAAAAAAAAAAGGAAAAGAGAATCTTCTGGTGGTGCTTGTTCAAAATGCCAAACTCCAGAACCTCATCTCAGATCTACCAAAGGTGAATCTCCAGGTGGTGGAGCCTGGGAATCTGAATTTTAATACACACCAAGAAATCTGATATGCATTAGACACCACGAATCATTTCTCCGCTGTTACTCATCAATAGAGGAAAATAGGCAAAGCTAATCCGATATGTAGAGAATTTTACTTTTTCATGCATCACTCAGTACAAATGTATAGTCGCTACCAGATGTCAGGCAATGAGTCTCGTTCTATTAGGTCACACTGTAGGAGAAAATTACATATCTGCTCATAGTTTGGAGCCATTAGCTTTGCTTGGGGAGGTTGTATTGGTGAAGATGTATTCAGCTGCAAGTTATGGAATATCCAACCAAAAGCAGCTTTAAATTACAGATATTTAATTGCCTATTAAATTAAAAAGTACAGCTGGAGAGAGTTCTGGATACAGCGAGCAGATCAACAGCAAGGCTCTAGCCTCTTCCTACCACCCTGCTTGCCATCCTCAGCAAGCTGCCAGAGTGGAGAAGATGTCCCCTCCTTGGTCCTAGACATAGTATTTCTTTTAATTCAGCCTGAAGACACATTGGCAGTTTTTTCTTTTTTCTTTTTTGGCAGCCACATCAACTCCAACTCATTTGGAGTCAACTAGTACTCTTAGTTTTTTTTCACATGTTGCCGCTGCTAAGCCACTTCCCACTGACGTGTCTTTTGCACAGATTTTGCCTTATTTTGCTGTGTTGTTTTTCAGAACAATTTCCCTTGCATGGTAGCTTTGCAGAAAGGGAATCGCTCTCCTGCAAAGGTGCACAAGCTACAATCCAGTACTTACGGCAATCCGTCCTGTTCAGCCACAAGGCTTGGTTCTCAAGCACCCGGTCATGCCACAAAGGAGGAAGTGCTTCTTCAGCTATGAGCTCTTACGCGGCAAATCCTGTAGATGATAATCCCAGCCTCCTGATTACGCCAGGGCAGGGGCTGATTCCCATTCCCCCCACACACACATCTCAAGCTGGTAGGATGGGGCTGAACCCAAGATTCTGTCATGTCACATGGTTATTTTACCTTCTGACTAATACAGTGCTTGTTGGGACCTAATGCTTTTCTTTTTTTTTTTTTTTTTTTTTTTTTGAGACAGAGTCTCACTCTGTTCCCCAGGCTGGAGTGCAGTGGCATGCAGCTCACTGCAACCTCTGCCTCCCAGGTTCAAGCAATTCTCCTGCCTCAGCCTCCCACGTAGCTGGGACTACAGGCGGCACCACCACACCAGGCTAATTTTTGTATTTTTAGTAGAGACAGGGTTTCGCTGTGTTGGCCGGGCTGGTCTCGAACTCCTGACCTCAGGTGATCCATGTGCCTAAGCCTCCCAGAGTGCTGAGATTACAGGCATAAGCCACCACCCACAGCCTCTAATGTTTTTCTTATCATGCAGCTTCAAAGTCCCTCAGCTTGACAGTGTGGGGAGATGAAGGCAAACCAGCGTACAGGAAAGAGAGAGCTACACAAAGAGAACCCCAGAGAGCCTGATGTGGTTTGGCTGTGTCCCCACCCAAATCTCATCTTGAATTGTAGCTCCCGTAATTCTCATGTTTGTGGGAGGGACCCCGCGGGAGGTAATTGAATCATGGGGGCGAGCCTTTCCCTGCGCCATTCTCGTGATAGTGAATAAGTCTCATGAGATCTGATGGTTTTGTTCCCCTTTACGAGCTCTCTTGCCTGTCACCCCATAACACATGGCTTTGCTCCTCCTTCACCTTCTGCCATGATTGTGGAACTGTGAGTCAATTAAACCTCTTTCCTTTATAAACGACCCAACCTTGGGTATGTCTTTATTAGCAGTGTGAGAACAGACTAATACAGAACCAAAGAAAATTTCCCTGGAGAATTCACCCAAATATTGATTAGTGCATCAGCGTGATGAAAAGTGCCTAAGGCCAGGGGAGAAAAGCTGTCTGAAAAAATTAGATTGAGCAGTGCCCAGCACTAACACAGGGCCTGGAAGGATGTCTGTTCCCACTAATCAGGATGGAAAAAATTAATAATGCTTGAGGCACTGGGTAGAGTTTTAGGACAGGTCTTATCCTATACCACTCCGGTTCCACCTAAGAAATCTTTGTGTTTTTTTGGAAACAGAGTCTCACTCTGTCACCCAGGCTGAAGTGCAGTGGCACAATCTTGGACCACTGCAACCTCAGCCTCCCAGGTTCAAGCAATTATCTTGCCTCAGCCTCCCGAGTAGCTGGGATTACAGACTCCTGCCACTACACCTGGCTAATTTTGGGGGTTTTCTGTTTGTTTGTTTTTTGGTGGGTTTTTTTTTTAATTTTGTTTTTATGTTTTGTTTTGCTTTGTTTGAGACAGAGTCTCACTCTGTTGCCAGGCTGGAGTGCAGTGGTGCGATCTCGGCTCATTGCAACCTCCACCTCCCGAGTTCAAGCGATTCTCCTGCCTCAGCCTCCCGAGTAGCCGGGACTACAGGCACACACCACCACGCTCAGCTAATTTTTGTATTTTTAGTAGAGACAGGGTTTCATCTCAATCTCTTGACCTCATGATCTGCCTGGCTCGGCCTCCCAAAGTGCTGGGATTACTGACGTGGGCCACTGTGTCCAGCCCCACCTAACAAATCTTAAATGCAAGGATCAAAATGTTTCCAAGTTACTTAACTGTATTCCACAAGAGATGTCATGAATATAGGATTACAAAAAATTCGACATTCCGGCCGGGCGCGGTGGCTCACGCCTGTAATCTCAGCACTTTGGGAGGCCAAGGCGGGCGGATCACGAGGTCGGGAGATTAAGACCATCCTGGCTAACACAGTGAAACCCCGTCTCTACTAAAAAAAAAAAAAAAAAAAAAAACTAGCCGGGCGTGGTGGCGGCGCCTGTAGTCCCAGCTACTCGGGAAGCTGAGGCCGGAGAACGGCATGAACCCGGGAGACGGAGCTTGCAGTGAGCCGAGATCGTGCCACTGTACTCCAGGCTGGGTGACAGAGCAAGACTCCGTCTCAAAAAAAAAAAAAGAAAATCTGGCATTCAATAAGATAAAATGTACAATATCTTGCAGCCAATCAAATAATAGAAAGCTTGCAAAGAAGCAGGAAAGCAGAACCCATCATGAGAAGAAAAGTCAATCAATTGAAAATGACCCAGAACTGACAAATATATTCAAATTAGCAGATGGGGACATTAAAATATTTAATATAATTATATTCTTTGTTGTTGTTGTTGTTGTTGTTGTTTCTGAGACAGAGTCTTGCTCTGTCTACCAGGCTGGAGTGCAGTGGCACGGTCTCAGCTCACTGTAGCCTCCACCTCTCAGGTTCAAGCAATTCTCCCGCCTCGGCCTCCTAAGTAGCTGGGACTACACGCGCCCCACCACACCCAGCTAATTTTTCTATTTTTAGTAGGGAAGGGGTTTTGCCATGTTGGCCAGGCTGGTCTCAAACTTCTGGTCCCAAATGATCCGCCTGCTTTGGCCTCCCAAAGTGCTGAGATTACAGGCAAGAGCCACCATGCCTGACCTTTTTTCCTTTTTTTAAGACAGAGTCTCACTCTGTCACCCAGGCTGGAGTGCAGTGGCATGATCATGGCTCACTGCAACTTCCACCTCCCTGGGCTCAAGCAATCCTCCCACCTCAGCCCCACAAGTAGCTGGGACTACAGTGGGACTACAGGTACATGCCACCATGCCTGGTTATTTTTTTGTATTATTTTGTAGACACAGGGATCTCGCCCCATTACCCACGCTGGTTTTGAACTCCTGATCTCAAGTGATCCACCTGTCTGAGCCTCCCAAAGTGCTGGGATTACAGGCATGAGCCACCATGGCCAACTTATATTCTTTAAGTTCAAAATGATAAGTAGAGACCTGGGAGATTTTTTTTTAAGACTCTAGAGATGAAAACTACAGTGTCTAAGATGAAAAATACAATGGATGAGATTAATGGCAGATTAAACATGGCAGAAGAAAAGAGCAGTACATACACTTGAAGATTTAGCAAGAGAAATTATCCAAAATAAAACACACAGATTTTTTAAAAAAAGAATTTTAAAAAGCTAAAAGAGGCCGGGTATGGTGGCTCACATCTCTAATCCCAGCACTTTGGGTGGCTGAAGCAGGTGGATCACCTGAGGTCAGGAGACTGAGACCAGCCTGGCCAACATGGAGAAACTCCGTCTCTACTGAAAATACAAAAATTATCCGGGCATGGTGGTGGGCACCTGTAATCCCAGCTACCTGGGAGGCTGAGGCTGGAGAATCGCTTGAACCCAGGAGACAGAGGTTGCAGTGAGCCGAGATGCACCACTGCACTCCAGACTGGGTGACAGAGCGAAACTCCGTCTCAAAAATACAAAAACAAAAAAACACCTGAAAACAATGTATTGTGAAGTTTATAGCGTATGTAAAAGTAAAATATAGGGCAGCAATAACATCAAAGTTGAGGGAGGAGAAACGAAAGTACACTATTGGAAGGTTCTTAGCCTCTGTGTGAAGTTGTATAATGTTGCTTGATGTATTCAATAAACCCTGAAGCAACCACTAAAACTTTGTTAAAGTGTTAGAGCTAATGAGTCAATGAAGGAGGCTAAAATAGGATTATTCAAAAATACTGATTAGGCCAAAAGAAGGCAGAAAAATGGGGAAAAAAAAAAGAAACAAAGAGTGGATAAGACAAATAGACAACACATAGCAATAGGATAGATTTAAACTTAACTAAATTATCACACTACATGTAAATTGCTCTAAGCCAGGTGCGGTGGCTCGCACCTGTAATTCCAGCATTTTGGGAGGCCAAGGTGGGCAGATCACTTGAGGTCAGGAGTCCAAGACCAGCCTGGAAAACATGGTGAAACCCTGTCTCTACTAAAAATACAAAAATTAGCTGGGTGTGGTAGTGCATGCCTGTAATCCCAGCTACTCGGGTGACTGAGGTAGGAGAGTAGCTTGAACCAGGAAGGCAGAGGTTGCAGTGAGCCAAGATTGCACCACTGCACTCCAACCTGGACCACAGAGCAAGACTACATCTCAAAAAAAAAAAAAGGTAGATTGCTGTAAATATCTCAACTGGCAGAAGTAGTTAGATTGGTTAAAAAAAATCAAAACCTAGAAAAAAAAATCAAGACCTAATGATATGCTGCTGTTAAATTGTACTTAAATATGAATAAATGAAGAGATATACATTTTTTAAATAAGCAATTTGAAAATGTTGTATCATATAACAGTAGCAAAAAAATCTAAAATGGCTCTATTAATATTGGCAAAGTAGATTTCAGAGCAAAGATTACCAAGAAGGTCACATTATGGTAAAAAGATCAATTCAGCAAGAGGACATAGCAAAAGTAATTGTGGTTTTTGCCATTGAAAATAATAGCAAAACCTGCAATTATTTTTCACCAACCTATAAGACTTTCGGGGCTATTAGGATGGAATGAATGTATCTTGTAAACCCGTTCCCTAATATGATACTGGGGCCTTTGGGAGACGATCACTTACTGACTCACCAGAGTAACTTCCAGTTCTGCAGGCTCCATTCATGAAAAGCGCCCTAGATGGTTGTACCATTTTTATCTTTTTTCCTTTCTTTCTTTTTTGAACCAGGTCTCACTCTGTCATGCAGGCTGAGTACAGTGACATAATCCTGGCTCACTGCAGCCTCAACCTCCCAGGCTTAAGTGATCCTCCCGCCTCAGCCTCCTCAGTAGCTGGGACTACAGGTATGCACACACATGCCCAGCTAATTTTTTAATTTTTTGGTAGAGACAAGGTCTCACTGGGTTGCCTACACTGGTCTTGAACTCCTGAGTCTCTCAAAGTGCTGGGATTACAAGTGTGAGCCACCATGTCTGGCCCATTTTAATCTTTTATACTGTATTTTTACTGGACAGTTTCTGGGTTTTTTTGTTGTTGTTGTTGTTTGTTTTTCTGTTCTGTTTTGTTTTTGTTTTTGTTTTGAGATGGAGTTTTGCTCTTGTTGCCCAGGCTGGAGTGCAGTGGCACAATCTTGGCTCGCTGCAACCTCTGCCTCCCCAGTCCAAGTGATTCTCCTGCCTCAGCCTCCCAAGTAGCTGGGACTATAGCTGTGCGCCACCGTGTCTGGTTAATTTTGTATTTTTAGTAGAGACAGGGTTTCACCATGCTGGTCAGGCTGCTCTCAAATTCCTGACCTCAAATGATCCACCCTCCTTGCCTCCCAAAATGCTGGGATTACAAGCATGAGCCACTGTGCCCAGCCAACCTTTTCTATCTTTAGATAGATTTAGATACACAAATACTTACAATTGTGTTACAACTGCCTCCAGTATGCAGTACAGTCACATGCTGTACAGGTTTGTAACCTAGGAGCGAGAGGCTGTACCATGCAGCCTGGGTGCGTAGTGTGCCATACATCCTATTTAGGTTTGTGTAAGTGCACTCTATGATGTTTGCACAGTGATGAAATCGCCTAATGACCCATCTCCCAGAACATAATCGTGCTGTTAAGTGATGCATGATTCTATTCAATGTGCTGAATACCTATCTCCAAACCATTTCATAAAACTGGGATATAATTAACCCTCATCACTCTGCCTTCCATTAGAAATCTGGGAAGTTCTTTTGGCAAAGATGTACCTCCCCCTCAACCAGGCCCAGGTGCCTGCGGAGCCTACAACAGGAATTGCTACCCCTACCCCAGGCGAAAGTACAGCAGGACACTCTTTCCAAATTTATCATGAGAAACCAAGTAAACCACCATCTGATGCCCAACCCAGGCCCCTGTTCTACATGGAAGAGACAGGAATATTCACTCAGACTCATGAGAAAAGCATCCCGCACATCTCAGGATGGTCAAACCTCCATGATTGCTATGACTCTTGAATGACACCTCCCCCCAGGAAAACAGACAAGAGGAAATGGATTGAAACTGATCATAGGCCGGGCATGGTGGCTCATGCCTGTAATCCCAGTACTTTGGGAGGCCAAGGCGGGAGGATCACTTGAGGTCAGGGTTCAAAACCACCCTGCCCAACATCGGGAAATCCCATCTCTACTAAAATTACAAAAATTAGCTAGGCGTGATGGTGCATGCCTGTAATCCCAGCTACTCGGGAGGCTGAGGCAGGAGAACCAATTGAACCCAGAAGGCAGAGGTTGCAGTGAGCCCAGATGGCGCCATTGCACTCCAGCCTGGACGACAGAGTGAGACACTGTCTCCAAAAAAAAAGAAATAGAAAAGTTGATCATAAACAGGAACACAATTCTCTTGGTTTTCCTTTAGAAATAACTCGATGCCTTTCAATTAATTTATGGAGTCCATCTATTTATGACAAAATAGAGGAGGCTCTCTCTCAAGGGTGTGCTTTGGTTTCTGTGCAGAAAGGAGAGAGACTAAATCCCTGGTTAATGTTTTCACATTTTGTTCTGTGGCAATGATGAGACGATGAGATTCAGAGGGCTGTCGGGACTCAAATCAGAAAAACATCAAATAATTCTAGGGCATGTTATTCCATCTAATTTCTCTTTGTACCTGAATGGACATGGAACATTTTATCAGCCTTGGAGAATGGAACCATCAGAGGAAGTTTCCAGAATCACAGAGAGAAGTAAGTGGCTGCCCAAGTCTAAGGGTTGCCGTGGAAGGGCACTCCTAGACGGGGGGCTTCTCCTCCCATGGTCCACAAGGACCTCATGACAGCTGGGGCAGCGAGCTGGCCGGTCACCGGGGAGGCTGGCATAGGCATGCTGTACCAACACCTCTGTGTGTGGACTTCTTGGGGGCCCCCTAAGGCTCACGATCAAAGGACCCTCCCCTCGGCTCTGTCTAGCACGTCAGTTCAGTGCAAATCTGCCACGCAAGTTTGACTTTTTTGTGTTTTCAAGGTTTTTGCTTTTTGTTTTTTGTTTCTTTTTGAGACAGAATCATGCTCTGTCACCCACACTGGAGTGCACCAGCATGATCATGGCTCACTGCAGCTTCAACCTCCCAAACACAAATGATCCTCCCACTGCATCCTCCCGAGTAGCTTGGACCACAAACACGTGCCTGGCTTTTTTTTTTTCTTTTTTTTTTTAGGAGATGGGGTCTCACTATGTTGCCCAGTCTGGTCTCAAATTCCTGGGCTCAAGTAATCCTCCGTCCTTGGCCTTCTACTGAGATTACAGGTGTGAGCCACCACACCAGGCCGAGAATTCTGCCTTGCAGAAGAGTACTCCAGGCAGGTGTGATGGAAGTTCAGCCCTGCCTGCTAGAATGAGACCTCCCCTGCCATTTTCTTTCCTTTTTTTTTTTTTTTTTTTTTTTTTCTCTTTTGAGGCAGAGTCTCACTCTGTCGCCCAGGCTGGAGTGCAGGGGTGCAACCTTGGCTCACTGCAACCTCCGACTCCCAGGTTCAAGCAATTCCTCCTGCCTCAGCCTCCCAAGTAGCTGGGATTACAGGCACCTGCCACCACCCCCAGCTAATTTTTGTATTCTTAGTAGAGACAGGGTTTCACCGAGTTTGCCAAGTTGGTCTCAAACTCTTGACCTCAGGTAGTCTGCCCGCCTCAGCCTCCCAAAGTGCTGGGATTACAGGCATGAGCCACCGTGCCCGGCCCTGGCACCCACTTTCTTTGGGGTTTGTTTTCCAACCCTCTCCTCCTGCCCCAGCTGCTGGTGAGAGCCTGGCGAAAATGCATGACCCTCAGTGCACAACCTCCAGGCCTCTGTCCTCTGAGGCTTCCGTCCTCAGCTGTGTGTGCCCTTTGCCTCATGGGGCCTGCTCAGATGCTGGGGAGCGGCCCAGCTCTGGCACCGCCACACCTGCCGTCTCCTGGGGGCCAGCCTTGGGTCTGCTTCTGGCTTCTCTCCCCAGCTGCACGCCCATGTCACAGAGCCTCTCCTGTGGTGCCTCAAAGTCAAGCTTACAAGAACAGGATGCATGTGCAACGGCACAGGCACAAGTTACTTCAACCATCGGAATCAGGTGTAAGTATGGAAAGTTATAAGGCCGTTGATTTCCACAGCCCAGGATTGAATCTTCCTTCTTATTCATTTATTTGTTTTTGAAAGGAAGTCTCACTCTGTTGCCCAGGCTGGAGTGCAGTGGCGCAATCTCAGCTCACAGCCACCTCCACCTCCTGGGTTCAAGTGATTCTCTTGCCTCAGCCTCCTGAGTAGCTGGGATTACAGGTGCCCGCCACCATGCCCGGCTCATTTTTGTATTTTTAGTAGAGACGGCGTTTCGCCATGTCTGCCAGGCTGCTCTCAAACTCCCAACCTCAGGTGATCCACTTGCCTCGGACTCCCAAAGCGCTGGGATTACAGACGAGAGCCACCACACCCAGCCTGAATCTTCTCTTTTAAAATATCCAGGTATATCTCTTTAGTGAAACAAAAGCAATAACCAAAACCAAGACTTCCATGTAAGAAGGGAAGAATGAGAGATGCCAGCCCCTGGCAGAGACGTGGACTGTTTGCACTGGTTTCAGTTCAACAACCTCAGAGCACACGTGATTCATCAGAATGCTGGGGGCTGGCCAGGTGCCGTGGCTGACGCCTGCAATCCCAACACTTTGGGAGGCCAAAGTGGGAGGATCATTTGAGGCCAAGAGTTCAAGGCCAGCCTGGGTTAACAAAGCGAGACCCCATGTCTACAAAAAACATAAAATAAAACATAAATTAGCCAGGGGTAGTGGTGTGCACCTGTAGTCGCAGCCACCTGGAAGGCTGAGGCAGGAGGATTGCTTGAGCCCAGGAGTTGGAGGTTGCGGTTAACCATGATTGCGTCACAGCACTCCAGCCTGGGTGACAGAGTGAGACCCTGTCTTTAAAAAAATTTTTAAATAACTTTTGCTGGGTTGTGGTGTCTGTCATGTCTCCTCACGTGCCATTGGCCACAGTAGGTCAAAAAGTCATCCCTTACACCAATGGGATGACAATACACCACTGCCCTAGGGGAAGCAGCAGGGGATGGCACAAGTTATTAGTCCAGAGAGGCGCAGTGAATATTTGGGGAAAATTGTCTACACTACTGCAGGCCGGGCACGGCGGCTCACGCCTGTAATCCCAGCCCTTTGGGAGGCTGAGGCAGGAGGCTTACCTGAGGTCAGGAGTTTGAGACCAGCCTGGCCAACATGGCAAAACCTCATCTCTACTAAAAATATAAAAATTAGCCAGGTGTGATGGTGAGCGCCTGTAAACTCAGTTGCCCGGGAGGCTGAGGCAGGAGAATTGCTGGAACCTGGGAGGCAAAGGCTGCAAGGAGCCAGGATCACACCACTCCACTCCAGCTTGGGCAACACAGCGAGACTCCATCTCAAAAAAACAAATAAATAAATAGCCAGGTATGGTGGAGCACCCCTGTAATTGCAGCTACTCAGGAGGCTGAGGCAAGAGAATCACTTGAATCCGGGAGGCAGAGGTTGCAGTGAGCTGAGATTGCACCACTGCACTCCAGCCTGGGTGACAGAGTGACACCCCCGTCTCAAAAAAATAAAAATAAAAATAAAAATAAGATACACGACTGCAGATCCCAGGGAGCCTTAGACATTTGAAAGGGGGGCCCTGGTCTGCTGACATCACATCACAGACAAAAATATCAAAGATACAAAAATATTTTGAATCAGCGGGAAGAAAGCTGTGATACAGATATTAGGACTCATTCCTAAATGTTCTCGTGGCAGATTAGTATACCTTAAAAGGATAAATCAATCCTGCTCAAACTCAGAAAACCATTTAGGGCCTTTCAAAACCAAAGAGGTGCCAAAGCATTTTGAAAGAGGCCATTAGTGAGAGACGTGGCAAGTTACCTCTGACTTATTAAAAAAGCAAATGATTTTATAAACGAGCCCATTACGAAGTATTCATGAGATATTAGAGCTCTGAGAACTGGCTGAATAAGAGGGAAAGGAGGATAATTAGGGCAGTTAGAAATCTGTTATTTTGGGAGTTTGCCAAAGGAAATAATTCCTACATTCGTTCTTGGGCAGATAGTTATGATGGCTTTGCAGAGGGCCTGAGTGCACAAATCTGGCACTGAAAGAAAAAAAAAAAGGTGGTGAGGACACGGTCCCTGACTCAGAGACTCACATCTGGGTCGAGAAGGGGAAGCAAATATTTATGCCAATAAACTGCAATACCACGTGCTATGATAATACTAGAAATATGGGCTGGGTGCAATGGCTTATGCCTTTAATCCCAGCTCTTTGGGAGGCCAAGGTGGGAGGATCGGTTGAGGCCAGGAGTCCAGACCAGCCTGGGCAACATAGCAAGGCCCCCATCTCTACAAAAAACTAAAAAAATTAGCTGGGCATGTTGGTGTTCACCTGCAGTCCCAGTTAGTTGGGAGGCTGAGGTGGGAGGATCCCTTGAGCCCAGGAATTGGAGGCTGCAGTGAGCTGTGACCACACCACTGCACTCCAGCCTGGGTGACAGAGTGAAATCTTTTCTCCATTAAAAAAAAAAAAAAAAAAAAAAAGGCCAGGCGTGGTGGCTCTCGCCTGTAATCCCAGCACTTTGGGAGACCAAGACAGGTGGATCACGAGGTCAGGAGATCGAGACCATCCTGGCCAACATAGTGAAACCCTGTCTCTACTAAAAACACAAAAAAATTATCCGGGCACAGTGGTGCGCCACTATAATCCCAGCTACTCAGGAGGCTGAGGCAGGAGAATTGCTTGAACCCGGGAGGTGGAGGTTGCAGTGAACCGAGATCACCCCACTGCCCTCCAGCCTGGGCCACAGAGCAAGACTCCGTCTAAATAAATAAATAAATAAAAGCGGGTCAGTCTGGCTGCAGGGAGGGTGTGGGAGGCTGTGGGAGGCTGAATATAATCCCCCCAAACACTTAGGTCCTAATCCTGGAATGCTGCTTTACATTGCCGCCTTACATTGCCAAAGGGGTTTTGCAGATGTGTGTACATCAGGGATCTTGAGATGGAGCTATCATCCTGGATTATCTGGCTGGGCCCAAAGTGTCCTTATGAGAGGGAGGCAGACAGAGATTCGACGACAGAAGAGGAAGAAGATGACGTGACCGTGCACGCAGAGAGAGATCTGAGGACCGATCTGGCTGGTTGGCTGTGAGGACAGAGGATGGGGCCCAGCGTTAAGGAGCGCAGTTCTAGAAATCAGAAAGACAAAGAAGTTGATTCTCCTCCAGAGCCTCCAGAAGCGGCATGGCCCTGAAATACCTTGCTTTGGGCCCCGGGAAACCACTTCCAACTTCTGACCTTCAGAAGCGTAAGAGGATAAATCTGTGGGGGGGTGTGTGTGTGTGTGTGTGTGTGTGTGTGTGTGTGTGTGTGTGTTTTGTTTTGTTTTGTTTGTTTTGAGACAGTCTCACTCCATCACCCAGGCTGGAGTGCAGTGGCATGATCTCGGCTCACTGCAACCTCCACCTCCCAGATTCAAGTGATTCTCCTGCCTCAGCCTCCCAAGTAGCTGGGACTACAGGCACGCACCACCACGCCCGGCTAATTTTTGTATTTTTAGTAGAGACAGGGTTTCACCATGTTGACCAGGCTGGTCTCAAACTCCTGACCTCAGGTGATCCACCCACCTCAGCCTCCCAAAGTGCTGGAATTACAGGCATGAGACACTGAGCCTGGCCAAATGTTTGTTTTGTTTTGTTTTTGTTTGTTTTTTGTCTTTTGTTTGAGACGGAGTTTCACTCTTGTCGCCCAGGCTTAGAGTGCAATGGTGAGATCTCATATCACTGCAACCTCTGCCTCCCAGGTTCAAGCGATTCTCCTGCCTCAGCCTCCTGAGTAGCTGGGATTACAGGTGCCCATCACCATACCTAGCTAATTTTTGTATTTTTAGTAGAGATGGGGTTTCACTACGTTGGCCAGGCTGGCCTTCAACTCCTGGCCTCAGGCGATCTGCCCACGTCAACCTCCCAAAGTGCTGGGATTATAGGCATGAACCATCGCGCCCAGCCAAAAACATGGATTTTTACCTACTTTGGATTGCATCCTTTTACATGTCTATTTTGGTGAATGTTTTAGTGTACACTAGTGAAAACTTGATGCATATGATGTGTAAATACACATACATGTCCTTGGGAATGCCTCCTAGAATTTGTTTTGTGATGGGGTGCGTGATCAATGAACATGCAGAGGCCCCGGCTTAGAGGCCGGAAGAGCAACAGCAAGGCCTGCCGAGACCCAGACAGAGGAGCCGAGGGCTTGACCTGCAGGTGTGGCGGCAGCTGTCACAGACAAGGTTACCCGATCAGATCTGCTGAGCGTGAAGAGCCCGTGGGCTTCTACAGCAGCTGGATAAACAGGTTTGTGGTTCAGATGGGAAACTGGGGCTGCGAATATCCATTTGAGAGTGATCAGGGCCGGGTGCCAAGGCTCACACCAGTAATTCACAACACTTTGGGAGGCCGAGGAGGGCAGATCACTTGAGGTCAGGAATGACCACCCTGGCCAACATGGGGTAACCTCGTTTCTACTAAAATACAAATACTAAAACACAAATATTAGCCAGGTGTGGTGGTGCACACCTGTAATCCCAGCTACTCGGGAGGCTGAGGCCGGAGAATCATTCAAACCCAGGAGGTGGAGGCTGCAGTGAGCTGAGCTCACGCCACTGCAGTCCAGCCTGGGTGACAGTGCAAGTCTCCCTCTCAAAAAAAAAACGGGATAAACACTACATCCATTATAAACACACCCTTTATTTTATTTGTAGGCATGTTTGTGTCTGTTTCTCTGTGTGTCTATATAGCATTTTCTTATTTTCCAGTAAAATGAAATGAAGACTTATTAGCTTGAGTAAACAGAGCACAAATAAATGAGTGTGCAGGGATGAGAGGCCGTTTTAATGAAAAAGGTTTTCGTCCTTCCCTTCGTCCCCCCTCTGCCCACTGCAGCCAGCACTGAGCTTCTACCTCCCACGGTCATCTTGGTAATACGGTGAATGACATCAGCGCCCCTTCTTCCTGGAACAATAGGCTGTCTTGGAGGGGACGCAGGGAAGAGTGGGACAGGATGCAATGGCCAAAGAAATGGCCAGTTTGAGATTCTGAGTCATGAATTGTCATAATTAGAAGGCAGACAGAGTGTGTGACTGTTGCTGTATTTGCTGCCCGTTCTCTGTAAAAAGCTTCGGGAATTAAAATAATAGGCTTTTAAAAGAAGCACCACGCAGGGTTTTACTTAATGGCCTGCACACGGAGCATTCATCGCAGACAGACCCAGACAGACCCAGACAGACCAGTGGTCAGATTCAAATGTCAGCTCCGGCACTGGACCCCACCCCTCAACCAGGGCAAAGGAGCAAGTAGGGAACCCCCATTATTCACTAGAACAGGCTAGGAAAGAGTCCCCGGGAATCTGCCTGCAAGGGTTAAGGAATTAGGGTGACCTATTTAAGAAGTACAGCTTTGCAATGACAAAGTAAATCACTTGGCCGGGCATGGGGGTTCACACCTAGAATCCCAGCTCTTTGGGAGGCCGAGGCGGGCGGATCACTTGAGGTCAGGAGTTCAAGATCAGCCTGGCCAACACGGTAAAATCCCGTCTGTACTAAAAACACAAAAATTAGCCTGGCGTGTTGGTGTGAGCCTGTAATCCCAGCTACTCAGGAGGCTGAGGTGGGAGGATCACTTGAACCCGGGGGGCAGAGCAAGATCGCGCCACTGCAATCCAGCCTGGACAACAGAGTGAGATTCCATCTCAAAAAACAAAAACAAAAAAAAGAGTCCCAGGGAATCTACAAAGTAAAAGTAAATTGCATGGTCAATGCATTGGCTCATGCCTGTAATCCCAGTGCTTTGGGAGGCCAAGGTTAGAGGATCGACTGAGGCCAGGAGTTCAAGACTAGCCTGGGCAATACAGCAAGACCCCAGCTCTACCAAAATTTAAAAAAAGTCAATTACTCAAGGACAATTACAAAGTACCCAATCCTAACCATCCATCTGTGACAGCAGGGCCTGGCAAAGACAAGGCCTTGGCGGGAGGTGGGAAGGCTCAGGAAGGACAGAAACCGGCTGAGGGAAGGGAAATTTCCTACTCTGCAAATCAGACTTCTCCGTGACATCGGGAGGTCCCTGTGGGGTCAGCCACACTCAGCATTCTTCATCTGCAAGAGCCTGCCCTGGCTCAGCTTATCACAAGATCAGCATTTCGTATTTGGATATCCTGAGAAGAGGAAGAAAAAGGCAGGCTGGAGGGCGGGGGTGGGGGTAATGTCAAACCTTCCTGCCTCTCAGGCCCACATACAAATCCCCACTAAACAATCCAAGTCCTTTTTTGGGCCCTGAGGTTGATCTTGCCAACCCAGTTTTCTAAGGAGTCACACTGGTGACCCATCTCCTCTTGGACCCAGGGGACTTCCCCCCAGGGCATTAAAAAGTGCAAGTGAGGCCGGGTGCAGTGGCTTATGCCTGTAATCCCAGCACTTTGGGAGGCCGAGGCAGGTGGATCACCTGTCAGGAGTTCGAGACCAGCCTGGCCAATATGGTGAAACCCCATCTCCGCCAAAAATACAAAATTAGCCAGACACGGTGGCGCATGCCCGTAATCCCAGCTACTCGGGAGGCTGTGGTAGGAAAATCGCTCGAACCTGGGAGGCGGAGGTTGCGGTGAGCCGAGATCGCACCATTGCACTCCAGCCTGGGCAACGAGAGCGAAACTCAAAACAAAACAAAACAAAAATCTCAAAGACAAAGAAAAAAAAATTGCAAGTGAGCTCTGCCTCTGAGCTGCCTCCCTGCCTTCCCACCGACTTTCCATACCTGTGACTTCTAGAATGTATCTTTGGAAGAAGAAAGAACAGAAGGGGCTCTCTTCTTGTCTTCTCGTTGGTCTAGAAAGTCCTTGCCCACCGAAGCTAAGTCTCCCTCTCCTCCTGTCAACCGAAGCCTGATTCTGCTCAGACACCAGGTGGAGGATTTCTTGAGCTCAGGAATTCAAGATCAGCCTGGGCACCATAGTGAGACTCCATCTCTACAAAAAATAAAAACTGAGCCAGGCATGGCAGCACACACCCGTGGTCCCAGCTACTTGGGGGGCTGAAGTGGGAGGATCATTTGAGCCCAGGAAGTCAAGGCTGCAGTGAATGAGCTAGGATCACGCCACTGCACTCCAACGTGGGTAACAGAGTGAGATCCTGTCGGGGGCTGGGGAGAAGAAACAAAAAACAAAAAACAACGGAGCCTGCAGTGTTGTTGACATTTCTTTTTTATTTATTTATTTATTTATTTATTTATTTATTTATTTATTTTTTTGAGATGCAGTTTCACTCTTTTGCCCAGGCTGGAGTACAGTGGCGCCATCTTGGCTCACTGCAACCTCTACCTTCCAGTTTCAAGCAATTCTCTTGTCTCAGCCTCCTGAGTAGCTGGGATTACAGGTGCCTACCACCACACCCAGCTAATTTTTGTATTTTTAGTAGAGACAGGGTTTCTCCATGTTGACCAGGCTGGTCTCAAACTCCTGACCTCATGATCTGCCCGCCTCAGCCTCCCAAAGTGCTACGATTACAGGCATGAGCCACCGTACCCGGCCCATTGCTGACATTTCTAAACAGCAAAACAAATGCAGAACAACCACCTCAGACTGGTTACCATGTGAGAGGGTTCAGTGTCTTTTGCGCTTAAGCCACTGTTGACGTGGTGTTGTTACTTGTAGCCAAATGCAGATGCCAAGACCTTTGTGGTCTCCATCGGTGTCGACTCGTCAGTGAGGGGTGCACTCACTGGGTCCCCAGCCTGACAGTTCCACCTGTGCCTCCTGGATCAGCCCGATTTAAGAAGCAGGTGACAGCAGGTCTCAGCGTTGGAGAGCCCCGACATTTAGGTCTGTGTACCCGATTCACAGTAAGGCAAACATTTCAGCGCTCAGGAGCAGAGAAAGACACATTTGATTTGGCCAAAGCAAGAGGGCAGGAGACCTGAACTCTCACATCCGACTGCCTTTGAACATAACTGGGGACTTTTGTGAGTGAGGTGGACCTACGGGAGGTGACATCCCCAGCAATCAACACTGTCTGCACCCCTCGGTCAATCAAACTTCTGGATGCCATCAGGGAGGTCTGCATGACCTAAAGATCCCTGTTCTTTAAAAGAAAGACAAGTTCATTAATCATGCACGCAGCCCCTGGGGGTCAGGATATAAAATGTTTCAAAGATTAGTGACTCCCCTCTACCGAAATGATATGAAACGAATCATGCATAAAGAAAGAAAAGGACAAAGAAAAAGGCAAATAAGTAAAACAAACACCTTTTTTTTTTTTTTGACACGGAATTTCGCTCTTGTTGCCCAGGCTAGAATGCAATGGTGTGATCTTGGCTCACTGCAACCTCCACCTCCTAGGTTCAAGCAATTCTCTTGTCTCAGCCTCCTGAGTAGCTGGGATTACAGGCATCCACCACCAGGCCTGGCTAATTTTTGTATTTTTAGTAGAGACGGGGTTTCACCATGTTGGTCAGGCTGGTCTTGAACTCCTGGCCTCAGGTGATCAGCCTGCCTCAGTCTCCCAAAGTGCTGGGATTACCAGGTGTGAGCCACTGCGCCCGGCCACGTTATGATTTTTATAATACAGGCTCGGTTGCAACAGAACTCAGACTCTGGAATGGCATTGGGAGGAACCGGACATCGTGGCAAGGCTGGCTGAGTCTGCAGGCAGGGATAGCACCCTAGGACTTGGGGTTCCAAATAGAACATTAGTGAGAGGTTGCCAGGGTGGCCCAAAGACATCCTGGCCTGAAGTCTCAGTTAGTTTCCTGAATCCCCATAGCAAGGTAGAAACATCTGCTGACCCAGGAAGTGGGGAGACTCAGGCCCTTTTCCATTTTTTTTTTTTTTTCCTTTTGAGACAGAGTCTCGCTCTGTTGCCCAGGCTGGAGTGCAATGGTGCGATCTTGGCTCACTGTGACCTCCACCTCCCAGATTCAAGCAATTCTCCTGCCTCAGCCTCCCGAGTAGCTGGGACTACAGGTGTGCGCCGCCATGCCTGGCTAATTTTTTGTAGAGACGGGGTTTCACTGTAACCAGGATAGTCTCGATCTCCTGACCTTGTGATCTGCCTGCCTTGGCCTCCCGAAGTGCTGGGATTACAGATGTTAGCCACCACTTCCGGCCGACTGAGGCCCTTTTCTATAGAGCTAGCCAGCGACCAATGGGACAGCCCCAAGGCAGCCCCTAGCAGGTGTACAGGCAATAAGAATGTTGTGGAAGCGGCAGCCGCCCCATGGATGGCATGGGGTCAGCCTCTGTATCTGAGGCACACACTGACGCATGTTGTGACTTGAAGTGTCTCAGGAGCCCACTCCACCCCTAAGAAGTGCCCCACATGGGTCAGTGCAGTGGCTCATGCCTGTAGTCCCAACACTCTGGGAGACTGAGGCAAGAGGATCACGGCAGGTCAGGAGATCAAGACCAGCCTGGACAGCATAGCAAGACTTCATTTCTATGAAAAATGTTTAACATTAGCCTGGCATGGTAGCACACACGTGTAGTCTCAGTTACTCAGGAGGCCAAGGTGGGAGAATTGCTTGAGCTTTTCTCAAGTTTGAGGTCACAATAGCTTAAAATCACACACACTACTGCACTCCAGTCTAGGAGACAGACCAAAACCCGGGGAGGGGAAGGGAGGGAAGGGAGAAGGGAAGGGAAGGGAAGTGGAAGGGAGGGGAGGGGAGGGGAGGGGAAGGGAGGGGAGGGGAGGGGAGGGGAAGGGAGGGGAGGGGAGGGGAAGGGAGGGGAGGGGAGGGAAGAGAAGGGGGAGGGAAGGGAAGAGAAGGGGAAGGGAAAGGAAGAGAAGGGAAGGGAAGGGAAGGAGGAGGGAAGGGGGAGAGAAGGGGAGGGAAGGGGGAGGGAAGGGGAGGGAAGGGAAGGGGGAGGGAAAAGAAGGGAAGGAGGAGGGAAGGGAAGGGAAGGGGGAGGGAAAGGAAGGGAAGGAGGAGGGAAGGGGGAATGAAGGAAGGAAGGAGGGAGGGAAGGAAGAAAGGAAGGAAGCAGGGAGGGAGGGAGGGAGGGAGGGAGGAAGAAGGAAAGAAGGAAAAAAAAAAAGGGGAGTCCCTAACCTGAAATTCCAGCACTAACAAATTATTTGATATTAGGCAGTGGTTTCTTTCCGTGTCCCCTTTAAACTCTTAAGTCCCCACAAAGGAGCAGCACAATGAGCGTTCCTTTCGCTTGGAAGATCTGGGTGGAAGAGAAGTCACCAGAAAGCTAGAGGGAAAAGATAGGGCAAGGTCCCCAAACCTTTTCTGGAAAGGACCACGTGGTCTCTGGCCCACTCTTCACTCTCTGCCATCACAGCATGAAAACAACCGCAGACCATTCACAGATAAATGAGTGTGGCAGGGTTCCAATAAGTCTTTGGTTATAGACGCTGAAATCAATTTCATGTGATTTTCACATGTCAGGAAATATTATATTTCTAATTTTTTCCAACCATATAAACATGTAAAAACAATCCTTAGCTCACAGTCTCAAGGAAATAGGTTGCAGGATGAATCTGAATCAGAGATGATAATTTACCAAATCCCTAGGATAGAAACACGCCTGTAATCCCAACACTTTGAAAGGCTGAGGTGGGAGGATCACTTGAGACCAGGAGTTTAAGACCAGCCATCGAGATCTCATCTGTAGAAAAAAAATTAACAATTAAAATTAGCTGGGCATGATGACCTGTGCCTGTGGTCCCAGCTACTTGGAAGGCTGAGGCAGGAGGATTGCTTGAGCCCAGGAGGTCAAAGCTTCAGTGAGCTATGATTGCGCCACTGCACTACAGCCTGGCTAATGGAACAAGACACTGTCTCTATTTAAAAAAAAAAAAAAAAAAAAAAGAAGGGCCGGGCGCAGTGGCTCACACCTATAATCCCAGCACTTTGGGAGGCCGAGGCAGGTGGATCACGAGGTCAGGAGATGGAGACCATCCTGGCCAACACTGTGAAACCCCGTCTCTACTAAAAATACGAAAAAAATTAGCTGGGTGTGGTGGCGGGCACCTGTATTCCCAGCTACTCGGGAGGCTGAGGCAGGGGAATCACTTGAACCCGGGAGGTGGAGCTTGCAGTGAGCCGAGATCGCACTCCAGCCTGGGCGACAGAGCGAGAATCCATCTCAAAAAAAAAAAAAAAGAAGAAGAAGAAAGAGAGAGAGAGAGAAAGGAAGGAAGAAAAGGGAGGCAGGGAGGGAGGAAGGAAAGAAGGAAGGAAGGAAGGAAGGAAGGAAGGAAGGAAGGAAGGAAGGAAGGAAGGAAGGAAGGAAGGAAGGAAGGAAATGTGGAGTAGAATGATCATTTATCTAATACTAGGATAATTTTTTTTTTTTTTTTTTGAGATGGAGTCTTGCTCTGTTGCCAGGCTGGAGTGCAGTGGCATGATCTTGGCTCACTGCAACCTCCACCTCCCGGGTTCAAGTGATTCCCCTGCCTCAGCCTCCCGAGTAGCTGGGACTACAGGCTGACACCACCACGCCTGGCTAATTTTTTTGTATTTTAGCAGAGATGAGGTTTCACCATGTTGGACAGGATGGTCTCGATCTCCTGACCTCATGATCACCCTGCCTCGGCCTCCCAAAGTGCTGGGATTACAGGCATGAATGATAATAGGATAATCTTATTATGGGGGCATAGACTCTTGGCTTCCTAAAGTTTCACTAAAAATCATTGACTTGAGGCAGTTGATTAACAGGAGAAAAGACACACAGATTTATTTCATGTGTATACAGGAGAGCCTTCAAAAGGAAGACCCAACCTCCCAAGGAGTTACAGAAACTGAAATACCATCCTCAGGCCACAGTAGAAAATGCAGACTCAGCCAGGCGTGGTGGCTCACGCCTGTAATCCCAGCACTTTGGGAGACCAAGGCAGGTGGATCACTGAGGTCCCGAGTTCAAGACCAGCCTGGCCAACATGGTGAAACCCCATCTCTACTAAAAATACAAAAATTAGCTGGGCGTGGTAATCTCAGCGGGTGCCTGTAATCCCAGCTACTCAGGAGGCTGAGGCAGGAGAATTGCTTGAACCTGGGAGGTGGAGGTTGCAGTGAGCCAAGATAGCACCATTGTACTCCAGCCTTGGCAACAGAGCAAGACTCTATCTCAAAAAACAATAAAAATACACAAGAAAATTTTCCCCAAAAGACAGCTTTGCAAGGTCCCTACATCTCCCCCCACAACCTTTTTTAGAGACAGGGTCTTGCTGTGCTGCCCAGGCTGCAATGCTGTGGCACTATTGTCACTCACTGCAGCCTTAAACTCCTGGGCTCGAGCGATCCTCCCACCTCAGCCTTCCAAGCAGCTGGGACCACAGGCACATGATACCACACCCAGCTAATTTTTGAATTTTCTTTTTTTTTTTTTTTTTTTTGAGGTGGAGTCTCGCTCTGTTGCCCAGGCTGGAGTGCAATGGTGTGATCTTGGCTCACTACAAGCTCCGCCTCTCTGGTTCACGCCATTCTACTGCCTCAGCCTCCCGAGTAGCTGGGACTACAGGAGCCCGCCACCACGCCCGGCTAATTTTTTTTGTATTTTTAGTGGAGACAGGGTTTCACCGTGTTAGCCAGGATGGTCTCAATCTCCTGACCTCGTGATCCGCCTGCCTCGGCCTCCCAAAGTGCTGGGATTACAGGCGTGAGCCACCGCACCCGGCCTGAATTTTCTTTTTTAATAGAGATGGGATCTCACTTTTTGCCCAGGCTGGTGTTGAACTCCTGGCCTCAAATGATCCTCCCACCTTGGCCTCCCAAAGTGCTGGGATTACAAGTGACGGCCACTGTGCCCAGCCCAAGGCTACTTCTGTTTACTGGTCAAACAGCAACCATTTCAAAATATGTGAAAAATGTATATTTTGGGGTAAAACATGTTCATTTCCTTCACTGTTAAAGGCTCTGAAAAGCCCCAGCTGGGGTTGGCTGTCTGGGGAAGGAAACTCATGAATCCCACGGAGGTGGGAGAGGCGCTGATTGTGCCGGGCCTCGGTGCTCTGGCTCTGAGTCAGCTACTTAATGAGCTCCCTCGAGCTGACCCCGAGCACAGCAGGAAGGTGTGAGCACTCCCTCCCAAGAGAGTGAAAAGGTGGAGGGAGTTTTGTCACCTGCTGCAGGCTCCAGCTGCTCCCAGGGGTAATGGCCTAGGCGATATTCACACCCCCACGTAGCTGTGGGCAGGAAACTCACAGCCAGGCTGCCGGGACCAGGCTTGAAGTGAAAGGAAGCCAGAGGGATGTCTCTGGAGAGATGAGAAGAGACACGCTAAAGTAGAATTCGCAAGGAATTATTTTCTTCCTCCTTCCAGACTCAGCAGGATGGAGGGAAAGTCTCACTGCAGACAGGGACACAGTCAGATGACTGTGTGGTAGCCAGGCACAGACAGCTTTTGCTGATGATGAGCTATTACATTAGTCAAGACTTTATTGCGGGTGATAAAACCCACTTCCAATAAACCCAAGTGAAAGAGAAGGTGATTTGTGGTTCCCATAACTGGGGTGTATAGGGGCAAAGCTGTGCTCTGGAATGACTGAGACCTCACTGGGTGTGGGCTCCATCTCCACATCAGCCTCCGCACACAGTCAGTGTGGACAAAAAGAGTCACATTGTAAAATATTTGAAGAGATTTATTCTGAACCAAATATGAGTGACCATGGCCCATGATACAGCCTCAGGAGATTCTGAGACAAGTGCTCAAGGTGTTAGGCAGCAGCTTGACTTTATACATGTTAGGGACACACAAGACATCAGTCAATACATGCAAAGTGTACATTGGTTCAACCTGGAAACGTGGGACAGCCTGAAGCAGGGGAAGCTGGGGAAGCAGGGGTGGGATTCGAGATCATAGGCGGATTCAAAGATTTTCTGATGGGCAATTGGTTGAAAGTGTTAAGTTACTATCTAAAGACCGGATATCAATAGAAGGGAGATCTTTGATTTTTCCCAGTACTGAACCCAGACAAGGAGTTGTAGAGACCAAGGATCTTACTATGTAGATGAAGCTTCCCAGTAGCAGGCCTCAGAGAGAACAGATTGTAAATGTTTCTTATCAGACTTAAAAAGGTGCCAGAGGCCAAGTGCAATGGCTAGTGTCTGTAATCCCAGCACTTTGGGAGGCCAAGGCAGGCAGATCACAAGGTCAAGAGATTGAGACCATCCTGGCCAACATGGTGAAAACTCATCTCTACTAAAAATACAAAAATGAGCTGGGTGTGATGGCACACACCTGTAGTCCCAGCTACTTAGGAGGCTGAGGCGGGAGAATTGCTTAAACCCGGGAGGTAGAGGTTGCAGTGAGCCAAGATTGTGCCACTGCACTCCAGCCTGTCAACAGAGAGAGACTCCATCTCAAAAAAAAAAAAAAAAAAGGTGCCAGACTTTTAGTTAATTCTCTCCTGGATCAGGGAAAAGACCTGGAAAGGGAAGGGGATTCTCTACAGAATGTAGATTTTCCCCACAAGAGACAGCTTCGCAGGGCCATTTCAAAATATGTCAAAGAAAAATATTTTACAGTAAAATACTTCAATTTCTTTCGGGACCTGTTCTCTGTCATGTGATGCTATACTAGAATCATGTTGTAATGTGATATCTTACTGCTCCAAAAAGTCTGTTTTGTCAGTCTTAAGATCTGTTTTAATGGTTAATGCAGGTCAGCTTTGTCGGAATTTCAAAGGGCTGAGAGTATAATGAGGTATGCCCACTTCTATCAAGACCTGAACTAGATTTTCATTTCATTACTTTGGAATGCCCTTTGCCAAGGGCTGGTGGGGGAGGGTGGTCCATCAGTCAGTTGGGGGGCTTAGAATTTTATTTTTGGTTTATACCAAGGATAAGGGAATAGGCAGTTCTGACCTTTCATCCTTACGTTGTGTGTTCAAAGAGGAAATAAAGCCCCTTTTTTCAGCGTGATTTGCAGAAATCCAGATAGGTCCTCCAGTTGGTGCAGCGTGGATCCTGCTCACATCCAGACCATCACCATATCCAGGGGACAGCTATAGCAGCTGACCCAAGTCACAGTGATGTGGCCAATCTCAGGGCCAGGACAGGGTAGAGAGGCTGAGTCCCCCAGCTTCAGGGAGTGAGTATATCCCACAAAAGGGGACGCCACTGTAGGCTGAACAAAACAAATGCCCCGCACAGCACCCCATCCCCTCCCACTGTAGTTCTGAAGGACATGACTGCGCTTCAAATGAAGAATCCCCGAGTGGAATGTGCACAACATCTCCACTACTCTAAGAACAGCCAAAACAGGCAGTGAAGCTCAGCTTTCAGGAAGTGTTGCATTCATTCAGAATGGGCATGCTGATGGAGATGGGAGAAAACTCAAAAGTGGGTGGCGGTTATTGTCAAAAACAGAAGGCATTTTTAAAACTCTGGATATGCTCTTTCTACCCCTAGGCCTTAAATGGCCTTTCCTGTCTTCTTCATCTGGGAATCTCCTATGCGTCTGTTAAGACACCACTCAAGGCCCAGTTCAGTGGCTCACACCTGTAATCCCAGCACTCTGGGAGGCCAAGGTGGGCAGATCACCTGAGGTCAGGAGTTCAAGACCAGCCTGGCCAACATGGCGGAGAATCACTTGAGCCTGGAATGCCAAGGTTGAAGTGAGACAAGATCACACCACTGCACTCCAGTGTGGGTGATAGAGCAAGACTGTCTCAAAAAAAAAAAAAAAAAAAAAAGACATTGCCCAACTGTCACCTCCTCTGTGAAGCCTGCCTTGGTTCTCCAAAACAAAGTTGGTATCTCATTGCTGCTCCAGATTCCAAGAGTAGTTTGCATTTACTTCACTGGTGTTTTTTGTTGGTTTGTTTGAGAGAGGGTCTCACTCTGTGAGTGAGTCTGGAGTGCAGTGGCACCATCTCAGCTCACTGTGACCTCCACCTCCTGGATTCAAGCAATCCTCATGCCTCAGCCTCCTGAGTAGCTGGGGTTACAGGCACACACCACCACACCCAGCTAATTTTTGTATTTTTAGTAGAGATGGAGTTTTACCATGTTGGCCAGGCTGGTCTCGAACACCTGACCTCAAGTGATCTGCCTGTCTCAGCCTCCCAGAGTGCTGGGATTATAGGCGTGAGCCACCATGCCTGGCCTCTTCACTGGCTTTTAATCTCTGGCTCATGGGTACTGCCTCTCTCCTGGTTACTTCACTATGCGAAGTTTTTCTTCCAGCACCCCAAGCAGAAACCTAACCCTCAGCAGGTGTTCCTGACCAGTTTGGTGGATAGTTAAGCTACACAGCAAGGTGTATATTTTCTGTGGCAGATAGTGTTATTTATCTCCTAACAGAACGCACCTCCCATCATAGAGGCTGTAAATTCCACCAACTTCTGCTCCCAGCCTCCCTTGCAAATGGAGGTTGACAAGGGACTCATTTATGGTTAATATGATTTAAGGAGTTTCCAAGGGGCTTTTCCCCCTCCTTGATATAAAGAGTACCTCAAAAGAGAGAAACTCTCTTGCCTGTCCTCTTCCTTCCTGTCTCTGAACACAACTGTGAGAGAATGTGATGCCTGGAGCTGCAGCAGTGATCTTGAGACCATGAGGCAACAGCTGTGGCGGCCATCTTGGGACCATGAGGCAACAGCTGTGGCGGCCATCTTGGGACCATGAGGCAACAGCTGTGGTGGCCATCTTGGGACCATGAGGCAACAGCTGTGGTGGCCATCTTGGGACCATGAGGCAACAGCTGTGGTGGCCATCTTGGGACCATGAGGCAACAGCTGTGGCGGCCTTCTTGGGACCATGAGACAACAGCTGTGGCGGCCATCCTGAGACCATGAGGCAATAGCCTGGAGACAAAAGCCAACATGTTCAAAATGATGCAGTGGAAAGATTGGAAGTGGGTCTTTGATTATTCATCCTTAGATTCAAGGTGGGTAACACACTTCCATATCACGTCAAAGAGAAAGTAGAAACCTCTATTGTTTAAAGGCATTTTTAGTTAGCAATTCCATTACTGGAACCAGAGAGCATGCTAACTGACATATGCTTTCTCACCCATGGCAGCAGTTAGGGACTCCACAGTACAAACATATTTTCCCATCTAGCACCAGTTTAGAAAATGGAGGGCCAAAAACCACCTCAAAAATTAAAATTATGGCCAAGAGCAGTGACTCATGCCTGTAATCCCAGCACTTTAGGAGGCCAAGTCAGGTGGATAACTTCTGATAAGGAGTTCAAGACCAGCCTGGTCAACATAGTGAAACCTTGTCTGTACTAAAAATACAAAAATTAGCCAGGCACAGTGGTGCAGTCTGTAATCCCAGCTACTCAGGAGGTTGAGGTAGAAAAATTGTTTGAACCCAGGAGACAGAGATTGCAGTGAGCTGAGATCATGCCATTGCACTTGAGCCTGGGCAATAAAGTAAGCTATGATCATGTTTCAAATATATATATATATAAAAATTATGGGCCATGGTGTTATGGCTCATACGTGTAATCCCAACGCTTTTGGAGGTTGAGGCAGGAAGATTGCTTGAGGCTAGGAGTTTGAGACCAGCCTGGGCAACACAAGACCCTGTCTCTACCAAAAAATATTTAATAATTTAAAAAATTAAAATTATGAAGGTATTGTCCTTGTTTTGTTTCCAGCTATCAATTTATTTGAAGTTAAACACAAAGTGAATAATAATCTTCTGTGGCTTGAGCATAAACTCAAAGATCAGACCTCCTGGTTGGTCACCTGAGTACATGTCTAAGTAACCTATATTCAGTCTTTCCCCTCATGTTTTTGTTTTGTTTTGTTTTGTTTTTTTGAGATGGGGTCTCACTCTGTTGCCCAGGTCAGAGTGCAGTGGCATGATCTCAGCTCACGGCAACCTCCACCTCCCAAGTTCAAGCAATTCTCCTGTCTCAGCCTCCTGAGTAGCTGGGATTACAGGCACCTGCCAAATTAGCCTAGCTAATTTTTGTATTTTTAGTATAGATGGGGTTTCGCCATGTTGACCAGGCTGGTCTCGAACTCCTGAGCTCAAGTGATCCATCTGCCTCAGCCTCCTAAAGTGCTGGGATTACAGGCATGAGCCACATGACCTCCCCTAATGTTTGTGAAGCATCATGCCCCTCCCCAACCCTCTGACCCTGAAGATGGCACCATTGAATAAGGATGCTGTACCACAAGGGTAATATTTCACTCAGTAATTTATTCAAAGGCTATGAATTATGTAAATATGCTGAAAAGCTATGTGCTGCGTTGCCCTAGGTGAAAAAAAAAAAAAAAAAATCAAGGCAAACATGTATTTTAACCATCAAGCCAAGGCAATAATCCGAATGTTAATTGCAAATCACAACTCAAAAGTTTGAGTTCAGAAGCTGAGTAGGAGCTGGTCAGGTGGATGGAGGTAGGGATGGGTATTAGAGACTGAAACAGCGAGTGGTAGGGAACAACCAAATGTCCTCAAGCTGATAAACTGTTCCACAGGACTCAGGAGTGAAATGTGTCAGAACAAGAGGTTGGAGCGTGTGGAGTCAGCCGACACACTGAGGAGTTTGCACTTGCCCATGGACCTGAAGGAGACATTGGAGGGTTTAGGTGGAAGAGACAAGGTCAAATACGCATTTTAAAAGCCAGGTGCAGTGGTGCACACCTTTAGTACTAGCACTGTGGGAGGCCAAGGCAGGAGGACCACTTAAGGCAGGACTTCAAGACCAGCCTCAACAACAAAGAGAGACCCCATTTCTACAAAAAAATTTGGCTCACGCCTGTAATCCCAGCACTTTGGGAGGCCAAGGTGAGCGGATCACGAGGTCGGAGTTCAAGACCAACCTGACCAACATGGTGAAACCCCGTTTCTACTAAAAATACAAAAATTAGCTGGGCATGGTGGTGCACACCTGTAATTCCAGCTACTCAGGAGGCTGAGGCAGGAGAATTGCTTGAACCTGGGAGGTGCGGCTTGCAATGAGCCAGTCGCCCCACTGCACTCCAGCCTGGGCGATAGAGTGAGACTCTGTCTCAAAACAAACAAAAAAATTAGTCAAGCATGGTGGCATGTGCCTATAGTCTTTGTTACTCTGGAGGCTGAGGTGGGAGGATCGCTTGAGCTCAGGAGTTTGAGGCTACCATGAGCTATGATCGCGCTTCTGAAATCCAGACTGGGTGGCAGACCCAGTTTCTAAAAAAAGAAAAACCAAAACCACACATTTGTGCATTCTAGAGTCATCACTCTGGAAGCTATCCGGTGGCCGGACAGAAAAGAGGGAGATGGTATTTGTGTTTAGTCAGAGTTATACTTTTTTTGGGATTTTGTTGTTGTTGTTTGTTTTTTGAAACAGGATCTTGCTCTGTCACCCAGGCTGGAGTACAGTGACACAATCACAGCTCACTGTAGCCTCAAACTCCCGGGCTCAAGGGATCCTTCCACCTCCACCTCCTGAGTGTCTGGGACTACAGGCATGTGCCACCACACCTTGCTAACTTTTTAACTTTTTGTAGAGACGGGGTTTTCCATGTTGCCCAGGCTGGTCTCGAACTCCTGGTCTCTAATAATCCTCCCGCCTTGGCCTCCCAAAGTGCTGGGACAACAGGCATGAGCCATTGCACCTGGCTAAGTTATAGTTCTCACCAGTGTCTGCCATTTAAACCCTGAATCTAAAGGGTATGGGTCATGCACAGTGCCCAACATATAGGAAGGAGGAAGGGCTCAGTAAATAGCCACCATGACTATGTGTCCACCACCACCTTCTGCAGAATGATGACTAGATAAAACATATCAACTAGAGGAGTAACTCAGCTGATACTGCAGCCTCCACCTCTTGGATTTAAGTGATTCTCCTGCCTCAGCCTCCTGAGTACCTGGGATTACAGGCACCCGTCACGATGCCCAGTTTGTTTTTTGTATTTTTGTAGAGACAGGGTTTCACCACGTTGGCCAGGCTGGTCTCGAACTCCTGGCAAGTAATCCACCCACCTCAGCCTCCCAAAGTACTGGGATTACAGGCGTGAGCCACTGTGCCTGGCCGGCTGATACTGTTTCTGTCAGCAACACCTAATACCACCAACCCCAGTGACATGCCACACACACTTGCTAACAACCTGCTATGGCAGCCTTTCAACTGCGTCTTCATGCTCCATGTAGGTCCCCTGTCTTTCACCACTCCACATTCTACCTGATTCACTAGGGCCTCACTTTTCATACTGAACCCCAGCTCAGCTCTCTTCACCCTAACACTGGGAGTCAGAAGCTGGCTGTGTTGTAGAGGAGGTGCTGTCTTCTTGTCCCTTGGGTAGGGTCTAGGTCAGAGATAAGTCATAGGACCCCAAGTCCCTAGGAAGAAATGTTTCAGGGGCCATGGGGGCCTTTCACCAGGAATTACCATTCAATATGTGGCAAACAAATGGTGATAGTGGACCATCCTGTGGCCCTGCAGACATCACAAATCGATCACTGCACTCTTTCCTGCTAAACCAGATGTGCCTGAATGTCCTTAACATAGTGCCCAGGCAATCATTATTAACAGGTCTAAGCGAGCACATGCTTTTTAGGGGCCTGTCTTAGTCTGTTTATGCTGCCGTCACAGGATACTTGAGACTGAGTGATTTATAATGAATAGAAATTTATTTTCTTGTTCTAGAGGCTGGGAAGTCCAAGATCAAGGTGCTGGCAACTTGCCAGGGCCTTCTTGCTGTGTCACCACATCCATGGCTGAAGGTAGAAGGGTCAAGAGAGGGTGAGAAGCTGGGTACGATGGTTCACACCTGTAATCCCAAAACTTTGGGAGGTCAAGGTGGGTGGATTAGTTGGGCTCAGGAGTTCAAGACCAGCCTAGGCAATATGGTGAAACTCTGTCTCCACCAAAACTACAAAAAAAATTAGCCAGGCATGGTGGCGTGCACCTGTAGTCCCAGCTACTCAGGAGGCTGAGGTGGGAGGATCACTTGAGCCCGGGAGGAGGAGGCTGCAGTGAGCTGAGATTGCACCAATGCACTCCAGCCTGGGCGACAGAGTGAGACCCCATCTCAAAAAAAAAAAAAAAAAAGAAAGAAATAGAGAAGGAGAGAGGGTGAGAGAGAGAAAGTAAAAGAGAGCTGAACTCACCCTTTTATAACAAATCCACTCTAGTCATAACAACATCAATCCATTCACTCCACCTTCATGGCCGAATTGTCACAGGACAAACTCCAAAATTGGGGTTCATCTTGGAAGGCCACATGGATTTTCGGCTTTGTGGAGGAAGGAATTCAAGAGCAAGCCGATGGAGTGAAGTGAAAGCAAGTTTATTAAGAAAGTAAAGGAAGAAAAGGGTGGCTACTCCATAGGAAGAGCAGCCCTGAGGGCTTCTGGTTGCCCATTTTTATGGTTATTTCTTGATCATAGGCTGAACAACGAGTGGATTATTCATGAGTTTTCCGGGAAAGAGGCAGGGAATTCCCAGAATGGAGAGTTCCTCTCACTTTCAGACCATATAGGATAACTTTTGGATGTTCCTATGGCATTTGTAAATTCTCATGGCACTGGTGGGGGTTTCCTTTGGTATGCTAATATATTATAATTAGTGTATAAAGAGCAGTGAGGATGACCAGAAGTTGCTATCATCACCGTCTTGGTTTTGGTTGGCTTTTTTTTCCCCCCCAGGACAAGATCTTGCTTGCTCTGTCGCCCAGGCTGGAGTGTGGTGATGTAACTATAGATCACTACAGCCTAGACCACCTGGGCTCAAGCAATCCTCCTGCCTCGGCCTCCCAAGTAGCTGGGACTTCAGGCACATGACACCACACCTGGCAAATTTTTTGAATTTTTAGTAGAGGTGAGGTCTTGCTATGTTGCCCGGGCTGGTCTTGAACTTCTGAGCTCAAGCAGTCCTCCAAGTTTGGCCTCCCAAAGTGCTGGGATTACAGGCATGAGCCACCGTACCTGGTCTTGGCAAGCTTCTTTACTGCACCCTGTTTTATCAGCAGTCTTTGTGATCTGTGTCTTGTGAAACCAGTCCTGGTGAACTCCTGTCTCAAAATCACGTCTCATTAGGCCCACCTACCAATACTGTTGCATTGGGGATTAAGTTCCCGTCACATGCTCTTTGGGGGATACTTTTTTTTTTTCCCCAAGATGGAGTCTTGCTGTGACATCCAGGCTGGAGAGCAATGGCACAACCTCGGATCACTGCAAACTCTGCCTCCCGTTTTCAAGTGTTTCTCCTGCCTCAGCCTCCTGAGTAGCTGGGACTACAGACATTCACCACCAAGCCCAGCCAATTTTTGTATTTTTAATAGAGACGGGTTTTCACCATGTTGGCCAGGCTGGTCTCGAACTCCTGAGCTCAGGTGATCCGCCTGCCTCGGCCTCCCAGTGCTTGGATTTCAGGCATGAACTGCCGCGCCTGGCCTGGGGGATACTTTGAAACCATAGCGGGGCTCTTATCCCCTATGCTCATGTTTTCCTGCTCCACTGCTCTGGAGTGAGTTAGATTATGCTGACACTCCTGGGCCCTCCTCTCTATCCCCTGCTTAAGGGAGGAAGGGGTTTCATAATGGTGAGACTGGCGTTTCCTAATCCCCTCCTGATACAGTTTGAATCTGTGTCCCCACCCACATCTCACGTTGAAATGTAATCCCTGATGCTGGAGGTGGGTCCTGGTAGGAGGTGATTGGATCACGGGGGTAGTTTCTCATGGTTTAGTACCATCCCCACTTGGTACTATATAGTAAGTTAGTTCTCACAAGATGTGATTGTTTAAAAGTGTGAGGCACCTCCCCTGTCTCTCTTCCTCCTGCTCCTGCCATGTAAGACGTGCCTCTCCTTCCTCTTCGCCTTCTGCCACAATTGTAAGTTTCCTGAGGCCTCCTCAGCCATGCTTCCTATACAGTCTGCAGAACCAGGAGTCAATTAAACCTCTTCCCTTTAAAAATTATCCAGTCTCAGGTATTTCTTTATAGCAACGTGAGAAGAGACTAATACACTACCTGAGCAAGGGTTAATGTGTTGGGAGACAGCCCAAGCCCTCTAACTTACTGAGTCACAGGCACAAAGGAACTGCAGGCTCCTCCCTGCAGGCGAGTAGAGGGACTCTCTCTCTTCCACCAGCACACACACACATCTTGCAGGGGAAGGGAGGCCCCTAGTTGATTGAAAAAACTACTTAGACTTTTCAACAGTGCAAGCTATTTCATCCAACTTCTCCTAAGCCAATAATCAGAGTATAAATTTCTAGTAGTCCTTAGTAAGAGACAATTAATTAGCTACCCAATTAATTAGCTTCCTCAATAAGGGGGGAGGCAAAGACATTAACGGAGGCTTCAGCGTCTTTGATAAGTGTCTGCAAGTAGAGGAAGCTCAGAGAATTGCAGAACGTTTGCCTGCTGCGATTTTTTTTTTTTTTTTTTTACACAAAGATGCACTGTCTTTGTTTCCCCAGAAATGGGTCATTTCCCTGGCAGTCAGATGCATCCCTGCCTGCCTTAAACGAAGGTCTGTGATCACTTTCTCTAACATCAAGGCCAGAGTTCCTGAAATCAATGAGAAATTCTAAACACACCAGGATGCCTTCCAAACAGGCGGGGTTTTTGTTCTCCAGAAAATGCAATGAATTTAAAACATTGTACCAAACATCTTCAAAACCTAGTCATGAAAGTAACATGCTTTATCACATTAAATGAAATTAAATCAGTAGAGGAAAAATGCGCTAAGCAGGCTAATGGCCAACATGATTAGTCACTGCTAACTCGCATGAAATCAGTAGTAACCAAGAGGAGTTCATCAATTTACACTGGAATAAAAATTGAGAGAAGAACCCAGCCTACTGGAAGAACAACGAAAAAGATTAAATAATCTTTTAGCTGGGAAAAATATGTTGCTTTGAATATTTTGAGTATATTTTAACTTCAACGATACGCTGAATTCCAATTTCAGGATATTATTTAAGGAAAAACTTAGAAGCGTATTCCACAAAGAATTAAGAAACACATGTCCTCATAACTTTTATTATGTTCTTTTGATTAAAATAATACATATTCATTCCTATATGCTCCTTCATATTACAAATGATTTTTACATCATGAAGATGATGCTATTCTATGGTTTGTATTCTAGCTTTCAAACAGCATTATACTTCATAAACATCTTCTGTGACTAAAACTTCTCCAAAAACTTTCACTGGCTGCTAGCGTTCCACTAAAAGTGTCATCAACGACCCCATTAAAGGATATTTGTCTGTCATCCTCCCAGAATTCACTTTTCATTGGCGTCTGGTCCTGTCAATTTAATTTTTTTTTAATTTTTATTTTTTGAGATGGAGTCTCGCTCCGTCACCCAGGCTGGAGTGCAGTGGCGTGATCTTGCCTTACTGCAACCTCCGCCTCCCAGGCTCAAGCAATTCTCCTGCCTCAGTCTCCCAAGTAGCTGGGACTACAGGTGTGTGCCACCACCTCCAGCTAATTTTTTGTATTTTTAGCAGAGACAGGGTTTCACCATGTTAGCTAGGCCAGGCTCAAACTCCTGGCCTCAAGTGATCTGCCTGCCTCGGCCTCCTGAAGTGCTGGGATAACAGATATGAGCTACCGAGCCTGGTTGATTAGTCTTTTCTTGATCCACTCTTCCCAGTGGATTTCTGTGACTCCACGGCCTGGTGTCTCTCCTAAAACTGCCTTTTCAAAAAAATTGTAACAGTAAGAAAATTACGACAGTGAAAGATTGGATCTCACTAATCCCCATCTTGCCTTTAACATCCAAACCGCCTTTAATCATATCTGGGCTTGGGCCAAGCAAACTTTGGGAGACATTTAGTTTATAGTTTAAATGATTATATCCCTTCTCCAAAGCTCAACCGCCTTCGTAAAACTAATGAGAGACCACCAGGCTAGGAGGATGAGAAGAGCCTGAATTCTGCTGAGATGTAGATATCAACGATTACCAGCCATTATTCCAGAGGTCACAAGATTTGCAACCCCCCAATAACTCCTGCAGATAACATCACTATTATAGAAACTAAGATTGGTCTTTTGAGATAAGGTTTCAGGTTTGTGCATTTCTGACAACCAGTGGCTCCACTTGGACCTGCCAAACTCCCTCTGGCCCCACCCAGAAGTGGACTCGGCAGACAAGGACCACTTTTCGCACCCCTAGGATTGCATCCCCAACCAATTAGCAGCACCCCTACCCTAGACCCCTGCCCACCAAATTATCATCACCTCTGAATTTTCAGGGAGACCAAGTTGAGTAACAATAAAACTCGTCTCTCATTCAGCTGGCTGTATGTAAAGTAAGCTCTTTCTCTATTGCAATTACCCTGTCTTGGTAAGTCAGCTCTATCTGGACAGCCAGCAAAATGAATTCACTGCACACGGTTACACTCTCATCTCTACCCCCTGTAGACTCGCCTCCTCTGTTGGAGTTCATCAAGGCTGGGTCTCTCCTGTTATTTTATCCTCTCTCCTTAGGTGATCTCAGCCATCCTCCAGGCTTCGATTATAGCTTACAGGATTGTGATTCACACATTTCAGTTTCCACCCCAGGCCCCTCCAGACATGTCCATCTGCCTGCTGTGTTGACTTTTCCCTTGGGAGTCTTGAGGCAGCTCCAAGCTTACTGACCAGAAATGAACTCAAGCTCTCCGCCTAGCCTGGTCCTCTTCCAGGATCAGACAGCCTGGAAGACGGCACTGTCATGCACCCTGTTCTCAGGCCTGCCACCCAGGAGTCATCCTTAGCCCCATCTAATTGTCAGAGGTATTTGAACCACAGCAACTCCATCTTGAGTAAGGGATGGGTAAAATGAGGCTGAGACCTGCTGGGCTGCATTCCCAGACAGCCAAGGCATTCTTAGCCACAGGATGAGACAGGAGGTCGGCACAAGATACACGTCATAAAGACCTTGCTGATAAAACAGTTTGCAGTAAAGAAGCCGGCCAAAATCCACTAAAACCAAGAGGGCAACGAGAGTGACCTTTGGTCGTCTTCCCTGCTACACTCCCACCAGTGCCATGACAGTTTACAAATGCCATGGCAACATCAGGAAGTTACCCTATATGGTCTAAAAAGGGGGGGCATGAATAATCTACCCCTTGTTTAGAACATCATGAAGAAATAACCATAAAATGGGCAACCAGCCGCCCTCAGGGATGCTCTGTCTGTGGAGTAGCTGTTCTTTCGTTCTTTTACTCTCTTAATAAACTTGCTTTCACTTTACTCTATGGACTCGCCCTGAATTCTTTCTTGTGCAAGATCCAAGAACCCTCTCTTGGGTTCTGGATCGGGACCCTTTTCCTGTAACATAATCAATGTGGTGCCAAATGCATGAAGTGTTATCTTCCAGGTCTCTCAAAGCCATCCACTGTTCTCCATGCAGGAGAGTGTCACCAGGGCTGGCACAGACGGTTGCACACCGCAGAAAGGCCACCACCCAAGCCATTACCTCTCACCTGTTCATGAAAATACCAACTCATCTCCTTCCCTTTTGGCTTCTCCAAGCCATTTTCCAACCCACAGCTAAAATGATCTCATTAAAATGCAAATCTAATCATGTTGTTCCTTTGCATAATTGCTCTGAGGGCGCAAGGTCTGGCCTCCATCTCCCTGAGTCATCACCCATTATGTGTCCCTGGTGTCCCCGTGTGGCCTGGCTCTTTCCTTCATTTTCTGCATGCTCCAGCCACTGTGGCCTTCCTGCAGCTGCCCAGGTGTGCCACGCTCCAGTATTAGTCCACGTTCACGCTGCTGATAAAGACATACCCAAGACTGGGTCATTTATAAAGAAAAAGAAGTTTAATGGATTCACAGTTCCACGTGGCTGGGGAAGCCTCACAATCATAGTGGAAGGCAAAAGGTATGTCTTACATGGTGGCAGACAAGAGAGACAGTGAGAGCCAAGCAAAAGGGGAAACCCCTTTTAAAACCATTGGATCTTGTGAGACTTATTCACTACCATGAGGACAGTGTGGGAGAAACAGCCCCCATGATTCAATTGCCTCCCACAGGGTTCCTCCCTAAACTTGTGGGAATTATGGGAGATGAGATTTGGGTGGGGAACAGCCAAACCATTATCAGCTGGGTGTGGTAGTGTGCACCTGTAGTCCCAGGTACTTGGGAGGCTAAGGCAGGAGAATTGCTTAAACCCAGGAGGTGGAGGTTGCACTGAGCCAAGATCATGCCACTGCACTCCAGCCTGGGCGACAGAGTGAGATGGCGACTCAAAAAAAAAAAAAATGGTTTGGTGAGCTAGGGATAAGGGTGGCCAGGCAGTGGGTGCTTGCTGCCAGTTGGTGGGGTGAGAGATGAAATCCTAGGGAGCTGAAGCTATCCTCTTGTGCTGAGTCACTTCTGGGTGTGGTCACAGGAGCAGGAGGCAGGTCCACACAGAGCCAGGTGTCGAAAAGATATCTCAAAGGCCAATCTTAGGTTCTACAATAATGATGTTACCTGCAGGAGTAATTGGAGAAATTGCATATCTTGTGACCTCCAGAACAATAGCTGGCAATTATTTATATTTACAGATAGTAGAAATCAGGCTTCTCTGTCCTCCTTGCCTGCTGGTCTCTCAATAGCTTTACGAAGGCAGTTGAGTTTGGGGAAGAGCTATTATCATTTAAACTATACACTAAAAGTCTCCCAAAGTTGGCCCAGTCTAATCCCAAGAATAATTAAGGCAGCTTGAAGGCTAAAGTCAAGAGGGGGGTTGGCTAGATCAGATCTCCCCTGCTGCCATAATTTTCTCACTGATATAATTTTTGCAAAGGTGGTTTCAATTTGATGAATAAAATATTCTTTTAATTTGCATTTCCTTGGAAAAAGTGAACATTTCATATTTTGTAGCCATCTGTATGTCCTCACTGGTAACACTTTATGTCCCATGTCCTTTGTTCGTTCAGCCAGTCAAGTCTTAACATTTTTAAAATTCAGCTATATGAGGTTTTTGAAGATTTGTCTATCACACTTCATACAAATTATTTCTCCCAGTCTTTGCCTTTTGAGTTTATGTGATGTTTGATATATCAGATAGTTAAACATATTCTACAGTTAAGGATTTTTCGACCTTTCCTTTATGAGTTCTTACATGATAGTTCTGAAAGTGTGGTCTCTGGGCTAGCAGCATTAGCAGCATCTAATGAAACTACCTTTGCAAAATTATGACTAAGACAGTGAAAGAGATCCAGCTTAACTGACGCCATCTTGCTTCTAACCTCCAAGCTGTCCTTGTTCATTCCTAGGCATAGGCTGAACTAACTTTGGGAGAAACTTAGTTTATAGCTTAAACAAAGACGGTAATAGCCCTTTCCCAAAGGCAGAACTCTTCTTGCCTGGGGACTAGAATGCCTTTGTAGAACTAATATTAACCACAACATTAGATATTGTGGTTTAGGAGCCATGCAGCTGGAGGCTACAAGATTCTGACCTTCCCTAAATTGCTCCTAAGGTCAGTGCTCGAGATATTTTGTAGACCCTGCATTTGATGGATCAGCTGGTCCCACCCAGATCAATAAACTGGCTCATCTGATCTTGTGGTCCCCACCCAGGAACTGAGAGCACAAAAAGACAGCTCCGACTCCCTGTGATTTCATCTCAGACCAGTCGGCATTCCTGGCTCACTGGCTTCTCCCCAACCCCACAAGTTGTCCTTAAAAACTCTGCTCCCCAAATGCTCTGGGAGACTGATTTAATAATAAAACTCCAGTCTCCCACATAGCCGGCTCTGTGTGAATTACTCTTTCTCTATTGCAATTCCCCTGTCTTAATTGGCTCTGTCTAGGCAGTGGGCAAGGTGAACTTCTTAGGTGGTTACACTAGGAGTCTTTTAGAAATGCAAATTCTACTCACTGAAGACCTACGATATCAGGATATCAGACACTCTGGGGCTGACCCCAGTCATCTGTATTAACAAGTGCTGCAGGAGATTCTGATGCCAAGGAAAGTTGTAGAAGCCACTAGTCAAGAAACAGCGTCCTTACGTAAGCCTTCTGCTGAGCCTTTTGTTTCTCCTGTTTTGGTATGTAATAGAACTCAATGATGCTTTTCTCCCAAACCCCCACTGATTTAGGGTGCTTCCTTTATCTTAAGTTTTATAAACATTCAGAGTTGCCTCTGTGCTTTCATTCTTTTTTAAAAGCTTGAGATAAAATTCACATACCATAAGATTCACCCATTTAAAGTATACAACATTTTGGGGAGCCGGGCATGGTGGCTCATGCCTGTGAATCCCAGCACTTTGGGAGGCTAGGGAGGGTGGATCACTTGACGTCAGGAGTTCAAGACCAGCCTGGCCAACATGGTGAAACCCCGCCTCTACTAAAAATACAAAAATTAGCCAGGTGTGATGGCGCATGCCTATAGCCCCAGTTACTCAGGAGGCTGAGTCACGAGAATCATCTGAACTCGGGAGGTGGAGGTTGTAGTGAGCCAGATTGCGTCACTCCACTCCAGCCTCAGTGACAGAGCCATACTCCATCTCAAAAAAAAAAGTGTACACAACAGTTTGGGGACTTTCAGTCTATTCAGACTGGTGCCAACATCACAGTGCTCCCACATTCTAATTTTAGTCATTTGCATCTTTTCTTTTGTTCCTGGTGAGTCTAACTAGAGGGTTGCCAATTTTGTTGATCTTTTCAAAGAACAAACTTACTATAATTTCACAGATTTTTCTCTATTGTTTCCTTCTCTGTATTTATTTCCACTCTAATGTTTATTATTTTCTTCATTCTGTTTGCTTTAGGTTTCGTTTGCTCTTCTTTCTCTAGTTTCTTAAGGTAGAATGTTAGGTTATTGATTTGAGATATAGCTTCTTTTCAGTGTAAGCATTAACTAGAAATATCCCTCTAAGCACTGATTTAGTAGTATTCCATATATTGTGGTGTTTTTATTTTCATCCATCTCAAAGTATTTCCTAATTTCCCTGGATGATCTGTTTTTTGACCCATTGATTATTTAGGATTTTTTTAAATGTTCACATATTTGTGAATTTCTTACATTTTTTTCTGTCATTGATTTCTAATTTCATCCCATTGATTGCAGAACATAACCTGTATATTTTCAGTCCTTTTTAATTTACTGAGACTTATTTTATAGTCTAACATATAGTCTATCCTGGAATGTTCCATGTGCCCTTGAGAATAATGTATTGCTGCGTGGAGTGTTCTGTTATGTCTATTAGGTGGGGTTAGTTTATAGTGTTGACCAAATCTTCCATTTCTTGTTGGTCTTCTGACCAGTCCTCCTATCTATTATTGGAAGTGGGGTATGTAGGTCTGTATTATTGTGGCCTTTCTTATGTACATTCTATCAGATTTTGCTTTATATATTTTGGGGCTCTATTTTTACATGCATGTATGTTTATAATCATTATATCTTTCTAGTAAATTGGTCCTCTTATCATTTTAAAATGTCCTTTGCTTTTAGTAGCAATATTATCTTAAAATCTCTACATATTTTTTTCACGCCTGTAATCCCTGCACTTTGGGAGCCCAAGGCGGGTGGATAATGAGGTCAGGAGTTTGAGACCAGCCTGGCCAAGATAGTGAAACCCTGTCTCTACTAAAAATACAAAAATTGGCTGGGCGTGGTGGCGTGCATCTGTAATCCCAGCTACTTGGGAGGCTGAGGCAGGAGAACTGCTTGAATCTGGGAGACGGCGGCTGCAGTGAACTATGATCGTGCCACTGCACTCTAGCCTGGGTGACAGAATGAGACTTCATCTCAAAAAAAAAAAAAAAAAAAAAAGTCTCTACATATTTTTAATATTGCTATAGCCACTCCAGCTCTCTTTTGGTTACTGCTTTCATGGGATATCTTTTTCCCTTCCTTTAACTTCCCACCTATTTGCTTTGAATCTGAAGTGTGTCTCTTATAGACAGCATATAGTTGGATTTTTAAACAATTTTATCATCTTTTTAAAATTTTAGATTCAGTGCGTACATGTGCAGGTTTGTTACAGGGGTATAGAGCACGACGCTCAGATTTGAGGCATGATGAAACCCATTAGGCAAGTAGTGCGCATAGTACTCAACAGGTTTTATTTCAACCATTGATCCCCTTCCTCCCTCCCCCATTTTGTAGTCCCCAGGTTCTATTGTCCCCATATTTATGTCTATGTGTACCAGTGAAAACAATGCAGTAATTAGTTTTCTGTCTCTGCATCAGCTCACTGAGTAATGGCCCCCAGCTTCATTCATATTGCTGCAAAGGACATGATTCCATTTTGTTTTTATGGCTATGGGGTATTCCATGGTATATATGTACTACATTTTCTTTTTTTTTCAGACGGAGTCTTGCTCTGTTGCCCAGGCTGGAGTGCAGTGCTGCAATCTCAGCTCACTGCAAGCTTCGCCTCCTGGGTTCACGCCATTCTCCTGCCTCAGCCTCCCGAGTAGCTGGGACTACAGGTGTCCACCACCACGCCCAGCTAATTTTTTGTACTTTTAGTAAAGACGGGGTTGCACCGTGTTAGCCAGGATGGTCTCAATCTCCTGAACTTGTGATCCACCCACCTCAGCCTCCCAAAGTGCTGGGACTACAGGCGTGAACCACCACACCTGGCCTTTTTATTTTTATTTTTTTTTTGAGACGGATTTTTGCTCTTGTTGCCCAGGCTGGAGTGCAGTGCCATGAACTCAGCCCACTGCAACCTTCCCCTCCCGGGTCCAAGCGATTTTCCACCTCAGCCTCCTGAGTAGCTGGGATTACGGCATCCACCACCGTGCCCGGCAAATTTTTGTATTTTTAGTAGAGACAGAGTTTTACCATGTTGGCCAGGTGGCCTTGAACTCCTGACCTCAGGTGATCCACCTGCCTCAGCCTCCCAAAGTGCTGGGATTACAGACATGAGCCACCATGCCTGGCCATCACATTTTCTTTATCCAATCCACTGTTAATGGGCATCTAGGTTAATTCCATGTGGTTTGTAATAGTGCCACAATGAACACAGTTAATCCATTCTTTCATCTCTATCTTTTGATTGGGGTGTTTGATCCATCCACATGTACAGTTACCTATAAGGTAGAAGTAATGTCTGCAATTTTTACTATTTCTTTTTTTTTTGATGTCTTATGATTATGCTGTTCTATTCCTCCACTGCTGTCATCTTTTGTATTCAACAGATATTTCCATTGTATCTTTTAAAATTGTTATTTCCTTTACTGTATATATTTTAAATGTATTCTCTTAGTGGTTAGCCTGGGAATTACAATCAGCATCTTAAAACAATCTCTTCTGGATTCATATCCACTTAATTTCAATAGTGGCAGTCAAGAGTCACTCCAATACACCTTTTATTCTCTCCTCACTCCCTTGTGCTATTATTATCATACAAATTACATCTCTATATATTATAAGCCCATCAACACAGTTTTATAATTATTGCTTTAGGCAGCTGTCCTTTAAAACAGAAAAGTTACAAATAAAACTGTTTATATTGTCTTTCATCATACTTACATAGTTATGCTTACTTCTGCTCTTTATTTCTTCATCTGAATGCAAGCTAATGTCTAGTGTTCTGGCTGGGCACGGTAGCTCATGCCTGTAATTCCAGCACTTTGGGAAGCCGAGACAGGTGGATCACCTGAGGTCCGGAGTTTGAGACCAGCCTGGCCAACATGCTAAAACCCCGTCTCTACTAAAAATACAAAAATTAGCCAGGTGTGGTTGCGTGTGCCTGTAATCTCAGCTACTCGGGAGGCTGAGGCAGGAGAATCGCTTGAACCCAGTAGACAGAGGTTGCAGTGAGTCGAGATCAGACCACTGCACTCCAGCCTGGGTGACAGAGCAAGACTCTGTCTCAAAAAAAAAAAAAAAAAAAAAAAAAAAAAGTCTGGTGTCCTTTTTAAAGCCTGAAAAAAATCCCTTTAGTACTTCTTTGGGGAAGGTCTGCTAACGACAAATTCTTTGTTTATCTGGCAATGTCTTCATTTCTCTATTAATTCTGAAAAAGGGTTTAACTAGATAGAAAATTTTTGGCTAACCATCTATTTCATCCTATCTTCTGGCCTCCATGTTTTCTGCTGAGAAGCCAGCTGCTAATTTTACTGAAGTTCAGTGGTTGATTTCGATATATCATTTTCAGTTTGTGGTGAAATTCCGGTTGATTGTCAGAATTCTACAATTGGTTTATTTTAGTTGTATGGCGCATATTTTCATTGTTTTAGAGGGAGAGAGAGTTCACTGAGGTCCCCACTCTGCCATTTTGGAACCGATCTCGTTTCATTTTAATGATTTAGGCAGCACATTTTAACATCTTATAAACCAACTTTCACTTCATAGTTATTTTTTTCCGAAAATTTCTTAACTATTGTCTGTTCGGCTAATTTTTCAGTTGAATGTTAGAATCATTTGCTTAAGCTCCAAAAAGAAATTCTGATAGAATTTGGGATGTTATTTTGCAAACAAATCACCTTCTTAGAACATTCAGGTTTCCCATTCACTCCCCCCTTTTTTTTTTTTTTTTTTTTTGAGACGGAGTCTCGCTCTGTCCGCCAGACGGGTGCAGTGGCGCGATCTTGATCTCGGCTCACTGCAAGCTCTGCCTCCCGGGTTCCCGCCATTCTCCTGCCTCAGCCTCCCGAGTAGCTGGGACTACAGGCACCGCCACTACGCCCAGCTAATTTTTTGTATTTTTAGTAGAGATGGGGTTTCACCGTGTTAACCAGGATGGTCTCGATCTCCTGAGTGATCCACCCGCCTCAGCCTCCCAAAGTGCGGAGATTACACGCGTGAGCCGCCGCACCTGGCCTCGCTCCCATTTTTATACTGTTCAGCAAACTTACCTAATGTTTTCACGTAGATTGCATTGTATTTTCCTTAGACATTTCAAATGTTCTGTTGTGACTGTGAACTGGGTTTAATGTGCTGTTACTTTAAATATGAATCAATACATCAGTATTTCCTGGGATGAAAGAAAAATACTCATTTAGGTACCTAAAGTTAATGGAATCAGAGGCCGGGCACGGTGGCTCACGCCTGTAATCCCAGCACTTTGGGAGGCTGAGGCGGGCGGATCACAAGGTCAGGAGATCGAGACCATCCTGGCTAACATGGTGAAACCCCCATCTCTACTAAAAATACAAAAAATTAGCCAGGCGTGGTAGCGGACGCCTGTAGTCCCAGCTACTCGGGAGGCTGAGGCAGGAGAATCAGTTCAACCTGGAGGCGGAGGCTGCAGTGAGCCGAGTTGCACCACTGCACTCCAGCCTGGGCAACAGAGTGAAACCCCATCTCAAAAAAAAGACCTGGTGACTTCAAGAAAGATAATACTTCTGTGCTACTTTGTCACTATCCCATCTCTTGACTTAATTTTATGTATATATTTGGTATTTAGTCTCTGTCCCTGGTACCTGGCACAGAGCTTTTGAAAACAATTAGCATACACAGATAGCCTCTTCAATCTCCAGGTGAATTTAGGATGAACTATATACGACACGGTGCTGTAAATTCTTCTACTTGTGGACTATTTTGGTGACCATCTGTCTGTCCCTGCAGTCTCTTAAGCAGATTGACTATGATGCATGTCACATTCAAGTGTGATTGTGTAATAAAACAGTTTTCTTTCTGTTCAAAAAAAAAAGAAGAAACCCTTGCATGCAATCTCCTGACTGACAGGAATGCCGGATGTATGTTTTATCCTCATATTTGCTTTTTGACCCAGCTCCTGCCGTCGAGCTCCGAATCTCTTGGAATGTCCTGGGTTACAGAGCATCTTTTGTTCTAATGAAGTGGGCTTGCTCCTGGTGCACTACTGGATGGAGGCTGGCCACCAGAAGGACCGACATGATTAGAAGATCGGAACTTTCAGTCCTACCCCCAATCTGCCGGGATGCCTACATGATGAAGCTTCCGTAACAACCACTAACTATGGCACAAGGGAGCTTCCAGACTGGTAAATACGTCAACATGCTGGGAGGGTGGCACAACTCAACTCCCCAGGGACAGAAGCTTCTGTGCCCAGGATCTGCCCAGACCTCGCCCTCTGTATCTTTTCATCTGCCTGTTCATTTGTATCCTTTAACATATCCTAATAAGCTAGGCGCGGTGGCTCAAGCCTGTAATCCCAGCACTTTGGGAGGCTGACGTAGGCGGATCACTTGAGGTCACGAGTTCAAGACCAGCCTGACCAACATGGTGAAATCCTATCTGTACTACAAATACAAAAATTAGCCAGGCATGGTGGCTCATGCCTGTAATCCCAGCTACTTGGGAGGCTGAGGCACAGGAATCGCTTGAACCCAGAAGGCAGAGGTTGTGGTGAGCTGAGATTGTACCACTGCACTCCGGCGTGGGCAATGGAGTAGGACTGTCTTTAAAAAAAATTCTAATAAATCAGCAATAGTAAGTGAATTGTTTTCTTGGGTTGTGGGCTACTCTAGCAAATTACTGAACCTAAGAATGGGGTTCCTCTGACTTATAGAGGAAGAACCTCTGATTTATGCCCATGTCAGACAGAAGCTGTGGGTAACCTGGAGACCCCCTACCTGCAACTGGTGTCTGAAGTGAGGTGCAGTCTTGTGGGACTGAGCTTTTTTTTTTTTTTTTTTTTTTTGAAATGGAGTCCTGCTCTGTCACCCAGGCTGGAGTGCAGTGGTGCAATCTCAGTTCACTGCAACCTCCGCCTCTCAAGTTCAAGCCATTCTCCTGCCTCAGCCTTCTGAGTAGCTGGGATTACAGGTGCCCACCACTACGTCCGGCAAATTTTGGTAATTTTAGTAGAGATGGGGTTTCACCATGTTGGTCAGGCTGGTTTCCAACTCCTGACCTCGGGTGATCCGCTTGCCTTGGCCTCCCAAAGTGCTGGGATTATAGGCGTGAGCCAGGGTGCCCAGCCTTGGGACTGAACTCTTAATTCATGGAGTCTTTGTTAATTCATTAGCATCAGAATTGAACTGAACAGCAGGATGCCCAGCTGGTGTCAGAGAATTGATCGGTGTAGGAAAAAGCCCCACAAATTTGGTGTCAGAAGCGAAGGACTGACTGGTGTGAGTATAGAGAGAAAAACGATTGGTTTTTCCTGTATTTACTGATCCATGTAACAATACAGAAAAGTATTTTGATTCTACCATTTAGAAATAAGTATGGTGGGGCTGGGCACAGTGACTCACGGCTGTAATCCCAGCACTTTGGGAGGCTGAGGTGGACAGATCACAAGGTCAGGAGTTTGAGACCAGCCTGGCCAATATGGTGAAACCCCATCTCTACTAAAACTACAAAAATTAGCCGGGTGTGGTAGCAGGCGCCTGTAATCCTAGCTACTCAGGAGGCTGAGGCAGGAGAATCGCTTGAACCCAGGAGGCGGAGGTTGCAGTGAGCTGAGATCACATCATTGCGCTCCAGCCTGGGTGACAGTGAGACTCCATCTCAAAAAAGAAAGAAAGAAAAAAAAAAAGAGAGAGAAATAAGTATGGTGGCTGGGTGTGGTGGCTCATGCCCGTAATCCTAGCCACTATGGGAGGATGAGGCGGGAGGATCTCTTGAGCTCAGGAGTTCAAGACCAGCCTGGGCAACATAGTGAGACCCTGTGTCTACAAAAAACATCAAAACAATGTAGCTAAGCTTGGTGTGCGCCTGCAGTCCCAGCTACCCAGGAGGCTAAGGTAGGAGGACTGCCTGGGCCCAGGAGATTGAAGCTGCAGGGAGCCGTGATTGTGCTACTGCACTCCAGCTTCAGCAACAGAACAAGACTCTGTTGCAAAAAAAAAAAAAAAAAGGTGCCCAGTTTTCAACTGGGTAGGTAGATTATATATCTATGAATTTTAATTTGGCATAGAGGATAGAGTTACAAAAGGTGGGTCTAACAGGGTTTAGAATTGCAGGGCTGGTCGGGCACGGTGGCTCATGCCTGTAATCCTAGCACTCTGGGAGGCCAAGACAGGAGGATCACCTGAGGTCAGGAGTTCAAGACCAGCCTGGCCAACATGGTGAAATCCCATCTCTACTAAAAATACAAAAATTAACCAGGTGTGGTGGTGCATGCCTATAATCCCAGCTATTCGGGAGGCTCAGGTAAGAGAATCACTGGAACCCAGAAGGCAGAGGTGACAGCGAGCCAAGATTACACCATTGCACTCCAGCCTGGGTGACAGCGAGACTCGGTCTCAAAATAAATAATAAATAAATAAATAAATAAATAAATAAATAAATAAATAAAATAACTGAAAGAGTATAATTGGATTGGTTTTCGAACAAAGGATAAATGCTTGCGGGGATGGAGACCCCATTCTCCATGATGTGCTTATTACTCATTGCATGCTTGTATGAAAACATCTCACGTACCCCCTAAATATATGCACCTACTATGTACCCACAAAAATTAGAATAAAAATTCAAAAAAAGAAAACTCATGCTGTAAGTATTTACAAAAGATTATTTTACTAATTCAATTTTTGCATAAAAGATTGTTAAAAGAACTTGCTCACTTGAAAACAGTTTTGAGTATTTATGATCCTTCCAATTTGAAAACGGCTGACCCTGAAAGAACATACTGGAGCAAAACACAGGAGCGAAAGAAGACGGAGACCCGCCATCTGGTCGTGATATGAGGCCCGGACAGTGACTTCCTAAACAAAAACAAATGATCCTCTTTAGTCCAAAGTGTGTTGGTGAGACTGATGACTCCCTGCCCTCACTTGGCCACTCTGGAGCAGTCACGCTGACACAGGGTTAAATGTTTCAGTGTTACCATGTGGCTAATTCAAACTTATAGCAGACAGCTTCGCTCCGCTGCAGCCCTGCGGTCTGCGGCAATTTACACGGGAATGAGATGAGATCTAGCAGTTTTAGATCTGATGCAATTTTGTGAAGGGTTGGTAATAAGCCAAAACTCAATCTATGCAGTATTTAAAAATAATTGAGAGTTGTGACAACTTCGATTCTTTTCAGGAGGTGCTGTCTTAAGATAGAGGAAAGGGATCAAGCCCTTATTTTAGAAGGCGCAGACACGTTTAGCTCAGGGTAGTGGAATTCAATGCTAAGTGGCTGCTCCATGAAATCCAAGGGCCCAGTAAGAGGAAGAAGTCCAGAGATTTCTACCTTGTCTGACACTCTCGGGACTGGCATTCTGGCAGGTCTTACAAGTTATAATACAAAACGATCAGTTAAATTCTAATAATGACCATGTAGTTCCTCCCTAAAATAATTTTCCTCTTAGAAGTAAAATCAGGAAAGGGGCTGAGTTCTGAAAAGAAACATCGGGGCTATGGCCCAGGCCCCCTGTGTGTGGATGCTGTCCCCCGTGTCCCCGTGTTTACTGCCTTATCATCTCCTTTGTGTGAAAGCATAATTTATGTAATTCGTCCTTGGAAGAATCACAGTGGTGTTCAAGAAACTTTTGAGGCCATCCAAGTTTTTGTCCTTCAGTACCTTGAAATCAGATAATCTCAACATCCAGAAATAGCCTTTGATTTGTTCTTTCTCTGATGTCTTGTGTCCTTGGGATCAAAGCCTCTTTCATTGGCACCAAATAATGCCCAGTGAGGAGTTCTGGCCATATAATCCTTTGCACTGAACGTTTTTGATCCACCACTATCTTCATATTCCTGGATGAGCTCCTGGAAGCGGTTATAATCGATCCACGTCCACCATTCACCACCAATTTTAAACTGGAAAGAAAAAAATGTGTCAAGTCAAGACAGAAGTAAAAACATCCCTAGGAAAAAAAAAATGAATGCTTTTAAAAATCATGAACAAGTCTGATCTTTTCTCTCTATCACATCAAAAACAAAAACAAAAACAAACACAAAAAACCTCTTTCATGGTCCAGACATGACTTCCTATCAAAGCAAGATGCGCTACAATCACAGGAGAGCTTCCTTTACCTTGGGCCTGCAGTCTTGCTGGGCCCGGAAGACAAGTCAAGTTTATCTGGAGCAGTCACGCTGCCACAGGGTTAAATGTTTCAGTGTTACCATGTGGCTAATTCAAACTCATTCTAATTCCTGCTGCTGCCGCTTATAATTGGTTACAAATTTTCAAGGCTATGTTAACAGCACCTTGTGGAATCCTTTTTAGACTCAACTTGGCTTGAGTTATTAGTGAAGGTTTTATCAATAACTTCTAATTCAAAAATGCTAACTAAATGACTCAAACTAGCTTTTCTGGCCTAACGTGGATACGATATCTCATTAGTGGAAAGCCCGAAGAATTTCAGTTCAGTAAGAGGGGATAATCCAATTTGTACTCTCTTAAGAAAATTGCTTCTCAAAAGTCACGGTGGAATAATGACCTGGAATGAAGAAAACAGAAAGTTGAAGAGGCTCGTAAGGAAATACTAATTGAACTGTGAAGGCTTTTAATTCAAAGCATTTGTTTGGCATTCATTTGTGTAAATGTATTAACTAATACGCTGATACCTGACTCAAAAACAGACAAGTACTTGTCATGCCACTGTCTTTTAAAAAACTCTGACTAACGGCCGGGCACGGTGGCTCACACTTGTCATCCCAGCACTTTGAAAGGCCGAGGCGGGTGGATCACCTGAGGTCAGGAGTTCAAGACTAGCCTGGCCAACATGGTAAAACCCCATCTCTACTAAAAATACAAAACTTAGCCGGGCGTCGTGGTGTGTGCTTATAATCCCAGCTACTTGGGAGGCTGAGGCAGGAGAATCGCTTGAACCCGGGAGGTGGAGGTTGCAGTGAGCCGAGGCCATGCCACTGCGCTGTAGCCTCAGTGACAAGAGTGAAACTTCGTCTCAAAAATAAAAATAAAAAAACTCCAACTAACCAAATGAACTAAGGAACAACTTCCTGTTCTAGCCACACACACACACACACACACACACACACACACACAAAATTGAAAATATATAGGCTCCTGAATTTAGAATATTAAAATATGCTGAATTTAAATGACATCTGATTTTTTACCCACTAGCTAAGAGCTTTCTAGGGGGAAAATGCTGACTACGTGGAAAACTTTAATTACTCTAAGAATTAGAAGTTTTCTTGTAATAAGACCATTCTTGGAAATGATGCCTCAAGGGCTCTGTGAACTCTGCAACCCAAGATATAAAATTTATATCTCACCATCATTTTCTCTCCCGAGACAGACTGTCCCTGAAGTGTTGTCTACTGTTGTGGAAGCAATCACTGTCATTCCCAGGCACTGAGCCTCAAAAATTGCAGAGTCAAAGGTGACCTCCTTTTCCCTGGCCCCTCACACCTCCATCGATTCTCCCTGGGCAGCACTTCTGCTGCCAGTGGCGTGACTTGGTCACGCAGGCCCTTCCTCTGGGCCGCGGCCACCATCTTCCAGCCGACTGACTTTCTGATTCCAGCTGTGGCTTCTCTCAACTTCCCACAGACGGCCTGAGAATGTGCCGACAGCAGAAATGATTCCCATGATCCTGAATGTCAAGTGTGAGTATCAAATCTGCATCTCCAGGTGACACCCATGCTGTTCCCTCTGTCTAACTCACATGTCCTTCATCCTTTGCTCTGGGAAGTCTTCCTAAGTCCTGTTAGTTCTGTTGCAGTGAGATAGTTCCCGTGTTAGACAGTTTCTGTCAGTTTTCCGGCCACAGGACCTCACTGTCCTGAATGTCCAGACACTAGAACGGCCCCTGCATCTTCCTCCTGCATTCCACCCCACCACACCTGCTGGCTCTGTGAATATATGAGCTTAACAACATATGCCGTCACCCAGGACATGCGAGGGCCCAGCCCTTCTTCCTCACCTCTTAACAAAGCTAGAAGAGCATAGAAAGAATCAAAATTCCACCCTTTCTACTGACATCTTGAGACACGATGGGATTTTGCTGCTACTGGCTCCACAGAGTGGAAGGGACTGCTTCACTGTGTATTCATGACAGAGGCACGGCACTCACCCTTGACCGAGCCTGGGGTGACTGACATGACATTAACGTGTAATTCAACATGTATGACAGTCAAATGAGGCCAAAAATGATGATCCATCCATCAACATGGGCCAACTATGGACCTGGCCTAGTCATATACATTTCGAAAATTATTAATACAACATAGCATGTATAGTGAGTGAGGTTATGTACAAGGCACTTGGGGAATACAGGGACATGTGCAATAAATCACACAAGCTTGGCCCTGTAGAGGAGTCTTTTTGGGGATACAAGTATTGCTTGCTGAAAGAAAGAGATGACCATACTTTCTTCTTCCCTATTTGTGTCCCTTTGGTGTTTCCATTTCTAGGTCTGAAGTCTGACCCCTCTGGTTCATAATCCTGATGCTCCTTCACCCTCAAACTCTAACATGATCATTTGCCATGGGTGTTCTAAGAGAGAGTAAAGGATTAGTTTGAGCAATACAATAGGCAATTTTTTTTAAACCATACCTACAGTCAAAAATATACTTTATATCTCGATCTAGTACACGCAAATATACACACACAAGCTGGGAACACAACTTTCACAAAACTGCAGGCAATGCATTTCATACTGCTGGCTGCAACTCACAAAAGCAACTTCCTAACTTCTAATGCAGTTTGAAAACTTCTGCACTAAAACATCTGGTTTCTTTTGACTCTAAAACTCTACTCTGGTTTAAAATGGAAGAAATCTCAGTTGCACAGGTAGGACAACTGTAAGCTAAAATCTGACAACTTACTGCCCTGATTCCCAAAGGCTAAAAAAACTAACTGGAAGACCAAGTAAATGCAGGACAAAGCAGGAGTATTAGCTCAGGCTGCTGTAACAAAATGCCATAGTGTGGGTGGCTGAAACAACAAAAAATTCTTTTCTCACAGTTCTGGAGGCTGGAATTCCAAGGTTCTGGCTAACTCAGTTTCTGGTGAGGGCTCTCTTCCTGTCTTTGCAGGCGGCTGCCTTCTTGCTCTGTCCCACATGGCCTTTCCTTGGTACATGTACATAGAAAGTGAGTGAGCAAGTGACTTGAGCCTTCTCATGTCTCTTCTTCTTCTTCCTTTTTTTTTTTTTTTTAAACAGGGTTAAACAAACCCGCTGGGAAGCTCGAACTGGGTGGAGCTCACAGCAGCTCAAGGAAACCTGCCTGTCTCTGTAGACTCCACCTCTGGGGACAGGGCACAGCTAAACAACAACAAAAGCAGCAGAAACCTCTGCAGACGCAAACGACTCTGACAGCTTTGAAGAGAGCAGTGGATCTCCCAACACGGAGGTTGAGATCTGAGAAGGGACAGACTGCCTGCTCAAGTGGGTCCCTGACCCCTGAGTAGCCTAACTGGGAGACATCCCCCACTAGGGGCAGTCTGACACCCCACACCTCACAGGGTGGAGTACACCCCTGAGAGGAAGCCGCGAAAGCAAGAATCAGACAGGTACACTCGCTGTTCAGCAATATTCTATCTTCTGCAGCCTCTGCTGCTGACACCCAGGCAAACAGGGTCTGGAGTGGACCTCAAGCAATCTCCAACAGACCTACAGCTGAGGGTCCTGACTGTTAGAAGGAAAACTATCAAACAGGAAGGACACCTACACCAAAACCCCATCAGTACATCGTCATCATCATCAAAGACCAGAGGCAGATAAAACCACAAAGATGGGGAAAAAGCAGGGCAGAAAAGCTGGAAATTCAAAAAATAAGAGCACATCTCCCCCTGCAAAGGAGCGCAGCTCATCGCCAGCAACGGATCAAAGCTTGACGGAGCATGACTTTGACGAGATGAGAGAAGAAGGCTTTAGTCCATCAAACTTCTCAGAGCTAAAGGAGGAATTACGTACCCAGCGCAAAGAAACTAAAAATCTTGAAAAAAAAAGTGGAAGAATTGATGGCTAGAGTAATTAATGCAGAGAAGGTCATAAACGAAATGAAAGAGATGAAAACCATGACACGAGAAATACGTGACAAATGCACAAGCTTCAGTAACCGACTCGATCAACTGGAAGAAAGAGGATCAGCGATTGAGGATCAAATGAACGAAATGAAGCGAGAAGAGAAACCAAAAGAAAAAAGAAGAAAAAGAAATGAACAAAGCCTGCAAGAAGTATGGGATTATGTAAAAAGACCAAATCTACGTCTGATTGGGGTGCCTGAAAGTGAGGGGGAAAATGGAACCAAGTTGGAAAGCACTCTTCAGGATATCATCCAGGAGAACTTCCCCAACCTAGTAGGGCAGGCCAACATTCAAATCCAGGAAATACAGAGAACGCCACAAAGATACTCCTTGAGAAGAGCAACTCCAAGACACATAATTGCCAGATTCACCAAAGTTGAAATGAAGGAAAAAATCTTAAGGGCAGCCAGAGAGAAAGGTCGGGTTACCCACAAAGGGAAGCCCATCAGACTAACAGCAGATCTCTCGGCAGAAACTACAAGCCAGAAGAGAGTGGGGGCCAATATTCAATATTCTTAAAGAAAAGAATTTTAAACCCAGAATTTAATATCCAGCCAAACTAAGTTTCATAAGTGAAGGAGAAATAAAATCCTTTACAGATAAGCAAATGCTTAGAGATTTGGTCACCACTAGGCCTGCTTTACAAGAGACCCTGAAGGAAGCACTAAACATGGAAAGGAACAACCGGTACCAGCCATTGCAAAAACATGCCAAAATGTAAAGGCCATCGAGGCTAGGAAGAAACTGCATCAACTAACGAGCAAAATAACCAGTTAATATCATAATGGCAGGATCAAGTTCACACATAACAATCTTAACCTTAAATGTAAATGGACTAAATGCTCCAATTAAAAGACACAAACTGGCAAACTGGATAAAGAGTCAAGACCCATCAGTCTGCTGTATTCAGGAGACCCATCTCACATGCAGAGACATACATAGGCTCAAAATAAAGGGATGGAGGAAGATTTACCAACCAAATGGAGAACAAAAAAAAGCAGGGGTTGCAATACTAGTCTCTGATAAAACAGACTTTAAACCATCAAAGATCAAAAGAGACAAAGAAGGCCATTACATAATGGTAAAGGGATCAATTCAACAGGAAGAGCTAACTATCCTAAATATATATGCACCCAATACAGGAGCACCCAGATTCATAAAGCAAGTCCTTAGAGACTTACAAAGAGACTTAGACTCCCATACAATAATAATGGGAAACTTCAACACTCCACTGTCAACATTAGACAGATCAATGAGAAAGTTAACAAGGATATCCAGGAATTGAACTCATCTCTGCAGCAAGCAGACCTAATAGACATCTATAGAACTCTCCACCCCAAATCAACAGAATATACATTCTTCTCAGCACTGCATCGCACTTATTCCAAAATTGACCACATAATTGGAAGTAAAGCACTCCTCAGCAAATGTACAAGAACAGAAATTATAACAAACTGTCTCTCAGACCACAGTGCAATCAAACTAGAACTCAGGACTAAGAAACTCAATCAAAACCGCTCAACTACATGGAAACTGAACAACCTGCTCCTGAATGACTACTGGGTACATAACGAAATGAAGGCAGAAATAAAGATGTTCTTTGAAACCAATGAGAACAAAGATACACCATACCAGAATCTCTGGGACACATTTAAAGCAGTGTGTAGAGGGAAATTTATAGCACTAAATGCCCACAAGAGAAAGCAGGAAAGATCTAAAATTGACACTCTAACATCACAATTAAAAGAACTAGAGAAGCAAGAGCAAACACATTCAAAAGCTAGCAGAAGGCAAGAAATAACTAAGATCAGAGCAGAACTGAAGGAGATAGAGACACAAAAAACCCTCCAAAAAATCAATGAATCTAGGAGTTGGTTTTTTGAAAAGATCAACAAAATTGACAGACCACTAGCAAGACTAATAAAGAAGAAAAGAGAGAAGAATCAAATAGACGCAATAAAAAATGATAAAGGGGATATCACCACCGACCCCACAGAAATACAAACTACCATCAGAGAATACTATAAACACCTCTACGCAAATAAACTGGAAAATCTAGAAGAAATGGATAATTTCCTGGACGCTTACACTCTTCCAAGACTAAACCAGGAAGAAGTTGAATCCCTGAATAGACCAATAGCAGGCTCTGAAATTGAGGCAATAATTAATAGCCTACCAACCAAAAAAAGTCCAGGACCAGATGGATTCACAGCTGAATTCTACCAGAGGTACAAGGAGGAGCTGGTACCATTCCTTCTGAAACTCTTCCAATCAAGAGAAAAAGAAGGAATCCTCCCTAACTCATTTTATGAGGCCAACATCATCCTGATACCAAAGCCTGGCAGAGACACAACAAAAAAAGAGAATTTTAGACCAATATCCCTGATGAACATCGATGCAAAAATCCTCAATAAAATACTGGCAAACCGGATTCAGCAGCACATCAAAAAGCTTATCCACCATGATCAAGTGGGCTTCATCCCTGGGATGCAAGGCTGGTTCAACATTCGCAAATCAATAAACATAATCCAGCATATAAACAGAACCAAAGACAAGAACCACATCATTATCTCAATAGATGCAGAAAAGGCTTTTGACAAAATTCAACAGCCCTTCATGCTAAAAACGCTCAATAAATTCGGTATTGATGGAACGTACCTCAAAACAATAAGAGCTATTTATGACAAACCCACAGCCAATATCATACTGAATGGGCAAAAACTGGAAAAATTCCCTTTGAAAACTGGCACAAGACAGGGATGCCCTCTCTCACCACTCCTATTCAACATAGTGTTGGAAGTTCTGGCTAGGGCAATCAGGCAAGAGAAAGAAATCAAGGGTATTCAGTTAGGAAAAGAAGAAGTCAAATTGTCCCTGTTTGCAGATGACATGATTGTATATTTAGAAAACCCCATTGTCTCAGCCCAAAATCTCCTTAAGCTGATAAGCAACTTCAGCAAAGTCTCAGGATACAAAATTAATGTGCAAAAATCACAAGCATTCTTATACACCAGTAACAGACAAACAGAGAGCCAAATCATGAATGAACTTCCATTCACAATTGCTTCAAAGAGAATAAAATACCTAGGAATCCAACTTACAAGGGATGTAAAGGACCTCTTCAAGGAGAGCTACAAACTACTGCTCAGTGAAATAAGAGGACACAAACAAATGGAAGAACATACCATGCTCATGGATAGGAAGAATCAATATCGTGAAAATGGCTATACTGCCCAAGGTTATTTATAGATTCAATGCCATCCCCATCAAGCTACCAATGAGTTTCTTCACAGAATTGGAAAAAACTGCTTTAAAGTTCATATGGAACCAAAAAAGAGCCCGCATCTCCAAGACAATCCTAAGTCAAAAGAACAAAGCTGGAGGCATCACACTACTTGACTTCAAACTATACTACAAGGCTACAGTAACCAAAACAGCATGGTACTGGTACCAAAACAGAGATATAAACCAATGGAACAGAACAGAGTCCTCAGAAATAATACCATACATCTACAGCCATCTGATCTTTGACAAACCTGAGAGAAACAAGAAATGGGGAAAGGATTCCCTATTTAATAAATGGTGCTGGGAAAATTGGCTAGCCATAAGTAGAAAGCTGAAACTGGATCCTTTCCTTACTCCTTATATGAAAATTAATTCAAGATGGATTAGAGACTTAAATGTTAGACCTGATACCATAAAAACCCTAGAGGAAAACCTAGGTAGTACCATTCAGGACATAGGCATGGGCAAAGACTTCATGTCTAAAACACCAAAAGCAACGGCAGCAAAAGCCAAAATTGACAAATGGGATCTCATTAAACTAAAGAGCTTCTGCACAGCAAAAGCAACTACCATCAGAGTGAACAGGCAACCTACAGAATGGGAGAAAATTTTTGCAATCTACTCATCTGACAAAGGGCTAATATCCAGAACCTACAAAGAACTCAAATAAATTTACAAGAAAAAAACAAACAACCCCATCAAAAAGTGGGCAAAGGATATGAACAGACATTTCTCAAAAGAAGACATTCATACAGCCAACAGACACATGAAAAAATGCTCATCATCACTGGCCATCAGAGAAATGCAAATCGAAACCACAATGAGATACCATCTCACACCAGTTAGAATGGCGATCATTAAAAAGTCAGGAAACAACAGGTGCTGGAGAGGATGTGGAGAAATAGGAATACTTTTACACTGTTGGTGGGACTAGAAACTAGTTCAACCATTGTGGAAGACAGTGTGGCAATTCCTCAAGGATCAAGAACTAGAAATACCATTTGACCCAGCCATCCCATTACTGGGTATATACCCAAAGGATTATAAATCATGCTGCTATAAAGACACATGCACACGTATGTTTATTGCGGCACTATTCACAATAGCAAAGACTTGGAATCAACCCAAATGTCCATCAGTGAACAGACTGGATTAAGAAAATGTGGCACATATACACCATGGAATACTATGCAGCCATAAAAAAGGATGAGTTTGCGTCCTTTGGAGGGACATGGATGCAGCTGGAAACCATCATTCTTAGGAAACTATCACAAGAACAGAAAACCAAACGCCGCATGTTCTCACTCATGGGTGGGAACTGAACAATGAGATCACTTGGACTCGGGAAGGGGAACATCACACACCGGGGCCTATTATGGGGAGGGGGGGAGGGGGAGGGATTGCATTGGGAGTTATACCTGATGTAAATGACGAGTTGATGGGTGCTGACAAGTTGATGGGTGCAGCACAGCAACATGGCACAAGTATACATATGTAACAAACCTGCACGTTATGCACATGTACCCTAGAACTTAAAGTATAATAATAATAAAAAATAAATTTAAAAAAAACACAAGCATATAACCAATGACCATCAGCCACCTCCAGAAAAACTTCTAACATGATAGAGGGATAAAAATAAAAAGAGGCCAGGAGCGGTGGCTCACACCTGTAATCCCAGCACATTGGGAGGCCTAGGCAGGCAGATCACCTGAGGTCAGGAGTTCGAGATCAGCCTGGCCAATACAGTGAAACCCTGCCTCTACTAAAAATACAAAAAACAGCCAAGTGCGGTGGCAGGCACCTGTAATCCCAGCTACTCGGGAGGCTGAGGCAGGAGAATCACTTGAACCCAGGAGGTGGAGGTTGCAGTGAACCGAGATCGCGCCATTGCACTCTAGCCTGGGTGACAGAGCAAGACTCTGTCTCAAAAAATAAACAAACAAACAAAAAGAAAAACATAAACTGAGCCTATGCAGGGAGAAAATGACACAAACAAAAACCAACTAAACTGAAACAACTATTATTAATATCCTTAAAGAAATGAAAGAAAATACTGCATCCATTTTAAAACTATGCTATAAAAGGAACATTAAAATAATTTTTAAAAGACCATAGATTTTTAAAATATGAGAGCATAAATGAAGGACTCACAAGAAAGTTAAGAAACAAAATTAAGAACATTTTCTAGAGTGTAGAGCAAAAAAGAAAAATAGAACATAGGAAAGAAAAGGTGTTTTAATTTAATTTTTATTTTTATTATGTTTTTTAAGATACAGTCTCACTCTGTCACCCAGGCTGGAGTGCAATGGCGTGATCTCAGCTCACTGCAACTTCTGCATCCCCAGGTACAAGAGATTCTCCTGCCTCAGCCTCCAGGGTAGCTGAGACTACAGGCACGCGCCACCGTGCCTGGCTAATTTTTTGTATTTTTAGTAGAGACAGGGTTTCACCATGTTGGCCAGGTTGGTCTTGAACTCCTGACCTCAGGTGATTCACCCGCCTTGGCCTCCCAAAGTGCTGGGATTATAGGCGTGAGCCACTGCACCTGGCAGAAAAGATTTTTTTTTTTTTTAAATATTAAAGAACTAGTTCATAAGACCCAATTTAAAACTTTTCTTTTTAGTAGTTCTAGACAGAAAGGAGAAAAAAAAAATAGAAGAGAGGATATATTCATTGAAATAATTCTGGAAATGTTAAGAAGTGAAGGACATGAGTTTCCACATTAAAGGTGTCTACAATGGATAAAACCAGACACACCGTCTGAGGCACATTACAGTGAAATTTCAAAACAATGGAGACAAAGAGAAAATCTAATGAGAAACACATGGTCATACGCAGAGCATTAAGAATCTGAATGCCTTTTGAGTTCTCAATTACTGCAAGGAAAGCTGAAAGACAGTAGGTCCAACCTCAAAGGGGGAATAGTTTCCAGCCAAGAATTCTATATCCAAACCAAGTGTGTAGGGAGAATGAAAACACGTTTAGACATTTAAGGTCTCGAAAAGTTGTACTTTTTACATGCCAGTTTCTTAGGAATCTCCTAGAAGCTGAGTTTCCTGTAAATGAAGGAGTAACTTTAGGAAATATGGGATCCCAGAAACATTTCACTCAAGACAGAGCTGGTGATCCCAGGTAAACAGCTGTGAACTAGGTGGTAGAGAGTGAACTGTCCAAGGTAGGTGGGTAAGAAAGTGTGCCTGCAGAGACTTCTTCAAAAAGAGGAACCTGATAGCAAATCCAACAAATCTGAAAGTCTGTGAGGCAATATATTTGAGATGGCAGAGAGTTGTTAGCAAAAGAATACAGAAATCTAGATGAAGAAAATAATAAAAGTTAACCAAAGGTGGCGCTGGAAACAAATAGCAATTGCAGGAGATGGCATGGCTTGGCCGTGAACAGTGTTCACATGGTTATAATAAAGCAAAACACCAATCATCTAAATAAAAATCTGGTATGTGTATGATAGGAGGGTGGGGGAATGGGAAAGGATGTTCCAGGAGGAGGTAGAAGCAAGCTCGAGCCTCATCTTCCATGGTACACAGTAAAGAGATAATAAGCGGCCAGGCATGGTGGCTCACACCTGTAATTGCAGCACTTTGGGAGGCTGAGGTGGGTGGATCATTTGAGGTCAGGAGTTCAAGAACAGCCTGGCCAACAAGGTGAAACACCGTCTCTACTAAAAATATAAAAACTGGCCGGGTGTGGTGGTGGGCTCCTGTAGTTCCAGCTATTCGGGAGGCTGAAGCAGGAGAACTCGTTGAACCCAGGAGGCAGAGGTTGCAGTGAGCTGAGATTGCACCACTGCACTCCAGCATGGGGGACAGAGTGAGACCCTGCCTCAAAAAAAAAAAAAAAAAAGAGAGATAATAAGCAAAATGGTGAATTGGGGGTGCAGGGGCGAGCAGCTATGTATGCTATTTAGAGATATAGAGATAAATACCAAATGAATCACCTAGAAAATCTGAAAGTTTTTTTGCTTGAGAGGGGGAAATGGAGGTGTGTTTGTGTTTGAGAAAGGTACAAAGAACTGCTGTTTTTTGTTTTTGTTTTTAATAAACTTGGACTTTTAAACTGTCCACATAGAATTTTGACAAAACTAAAAATAAGGTTTAAAATAGTGGTGACTGTATCCATCCAAGAAAGGAAAAAGCACATCAACAACCTCAGCCAAAAAATGTAGGGCAGAGGAAAGGAGAGGACTAGCAGGCAAACAGTAGTGACGAATCCTTGTGAAGTGTCCTACTGGGTACTAGGAGCTATGTTTGGTTCTCTATCTTGTGTAATCCACATAACAAACATGTTGTAGTTACATTCCTATCTTTAGAATGAGAGCAAAAATCCAAAAAAAGCTAAGTGATAGATGTGCTTAGGACACATCCTCAGGAAGTAGAAGGGCCAAGATTCAAATTGGAGGGTGTTAAAGAGATGTGGCCATTACATGATCCCATGCTACTGGTAGCTTTCAAACTGGAAAATGACAGAACTAATAGTCATGTCTTTCAAATATTTCTCAAGGAAACTGCAAAGAGAGGATTTTTGTTTTGTTTTGTTTTGTTTTAGAGACAGGGTCTTCCTCTGTCGCCCAGACTGGAGTGCAGTGGTGCAATCATAGCTCACTGCAGCCTCAACTTCTTGGGCTCAAGGATCCTCCCTCCTCAGTCTCTGGAATAGCTGGGACTACAGGTGCATGACACCATATCCGGCTAATTTGTTAATGTTTTGTACAGAGACAGTCTTGCTATGCAGCCCAGGATGGTTTTGAACTCCAGGGCTCAAGCAATTCTCTTACTTCAGCCTCTTAAAGTGCTGGGAATACAGTCACCTCACCTGGCCAGAGAGTTGGTTTTATTTTTTGTTTTATTTTGTTTTACCCCTGGATTTATTTGTGTGCAATATCTTTAAGTTAACTCCCTTTGTTTAACTTATCTAAAACTTACAGAAAACAGTGTATATGCCAAATTCTTTTTTTTTTTTCTTGGGTGAGGGGGACGGAGTCTCACTCTGTTGTCCAGGCTAGAGTGCAGTGATACAACCTCAGCTCACTGCAACCTCTTCCTCCCAGGTTCAAGAGATTCTCCTGTCTCAGCCTCTGGAGTAGCTGGGATTACAGGCACGCACCACCAAGCCCAGCTAATTTTTGCATTTTTAGTAGAGGCAGGGTTTCGCCATGTTGGCTTGGCTGGTCTCAAACTCCTGACCTCAGGTGATCTGCCCACCTCGGCCTCCCAAAGTGCTAGGATTACAGGTATCAGCCACCACACCCAGCCTATATTCCAAATTCTTAAGGTACTTCAACTTCTCTCGGCATTCAGTCTAAACAATGAGCGCACTGAGAAGCGTACTGTCTGTTAATTATTTCTCTACTCAAGTACAGCACAAGAGAGGCCTTAGGCAAACAGGGGAGCCGAAAGCTTTTTATGCAGACCTCTAGTCAGTGTGCTCTGCCTTTGATCTGTTTGATTTTATTTACAAGCTTCCATCTCTTCTCAGAAAATAATAACTAAAAAAATAAAACTGCCACAGTGAAGGATATTCTCCTCCCATTATATGAACTAGTTCCTAACAGTTACAGGCAAGAGGTTGCAGATGAAGAACCCATCAGTTTCCCTTGTAACTTCTCCATAGACTCATCTATATGGGAGATCCAGTCACCTCAAACTCAAAATGTCACAAACAAAAAATTTGTATCATTCGGCTGGCTCCCAGCCACTGTCTCAAACCAGGTTCTGCTGAAAGTTGTTCCAGCTTTTGTTATAAATACTGCAGAGTCACTGAAAAAGTTCTAATCATACAAAGGTCTCATAGTTCTACCCATTCAAGAGTTGAAATAAGAAGGAAATCGTATATCTGAGCTGAAAAAAGAGCACCCCACGAGCTATTTATTAGCATCGACATTGGAGGCAGTTTGTGTGACTATTCCTCCATGTAACACTATACCATTCTTTATTTAAAAAGCAAATAGAACCTTTACAAAAAAGCCTTTATTAAGAAACTGCTTGATATGGTTTGGCTCTGTCCCCACCCAAATCTCATCTTGAATTGTAGTTCCCACCATTCCCATGTGTTGTAGGAGGGACCGGGTGGGAGGTAATTGAATCATGGGGGTAGGCCTTTCCTGTGCTATTCTCGAGACAGTGAATAAATCTCACAAGATCTGATGGTTTTATGAAGGGGAGTTTCCCTGCACAAGTTCTCTTCTCTTGTCTGCCACCACGTGAGACATGCCTTTCACCTTCCGCCATGAATGTGACGGCATCCCAGCCACGTGAACTGTGAGTCCATTCAACCTCTTTTTTCTTATAAATTACCCAGTCTGGGGTATGTCTTTACCAGCGACGTGAGAACAGACTAATACACGGCTATAGGCAAGGCACAATTCTAGATGCTTTTTATACTTCACTTCATTTAGCCATCACAATCACTCCAGAAAACAGAGCTACTCCCATATTGCAGTTAAGAATGAGAAATGGTGAAATGAGGATGGGAAAACACATACCCCAGTGCAAAGTTCAGGGGCCCCCAAGACCACCTCCAGATTTAATGGTTTGCTAGAAGGACCCCCAGAACTCTCTGAAAGCTGTTATATTCATGTATGTTTTATTATAGCATAAGGACACACATTAATGCTAAGCGAGGGAACAGGCACGTGGGACCGAGTCTAGGAGAATTCCATGCTTGGAACTTCCAGTTGTCCTACCACAGAGGAGTTATAGACACAGCTAACTTCTCCCAGCAGGGATGTGTGATGATATGCATAGAGTGCTGCCAACCTTGGAAATGCACCTGAGTCTTGGTGTCCAAAGATTTTACTGCGGCTCAGTCACCTAGACACGGTTGATTGCCACATGTCTGACCTTAATTTCCGGCCCCTCCAGAGGTTGAGCCAATAACTGCATGGCCCAAAGCCCCAACCATATGAAATCATTTGGTTGGCAGAGAATATCTGGTGTGGGGGCTGGGCATGGTGGCTCATGCCTGTAATCCCAGCACTTTGGGCAGCTGAGGTGGGAGGATCACCTGAGGTCAGGAGTTTGAGACCAGCCTGGCCAATATGGTGAAACCCCGTCTCTACTAAAAATACAAAAATTAGCTGGATGTGGTGGTGCACACCTGTAATCCCAGCTACTTATGAGGCTGAGGCAGGAGAATCACTTGAACCTGGGAGGTGGAGGTTGCTGTGAGCAGAGATCATGCCACTGCACTCCAGCATGGGCAACAGAGTGAGACGCCATCTCAAAAACAACAACAACAACAACAACAAAAAAAAAAAAAAAAAAAAAGAGAGAGAGTATCTGGTGTGGCCCAAGGCCTATAAATAAACAAAGGTACTCTTAATATAAATAAACAAAGGTACTCTTATCAGGCAGGACATTCCAAGGGCTTAGAGATTACCTCCTAAAAGCTGAGGGCAAGGTCAGCCCTTTGTTTGGGTAAAATTCATCTATCTGCACAATCAGATTTCAAAGGTCATATATAATAGACAAAAATGGAATAAAACAAAAATAAAAAAGAGCACTAATGCAAAATGAATCATTCATATTATTTTCATTTCTACATTCAAGGGCTTTTATGTGATCTTAGTGTCAATTATTATTTTCTAGATGGGTCTTCCAAACATACGATCACACTTACAAGCCAGACAGCAGGGGAAGTACTGGTGAAAGGAAAGAAGAGCGGCTGCTGGACCTTCTCACAACTCAAAATTAATGTTAACTGCATGGGAGTAGAGGAAGTCCAGGGGTAGTCTGAGGGAGAAGTGATTTTGGAATACTGAGGGGTGACTTTTAAACTACAAAAAAAGAGTGTTACTGTAATTGCCCAGTGGGTTCACCTTGCCCACTGCCTAGACAGAGCCAATTTATCAAGACAGGGGAATTGCAATGGAAAACCAGTAATACACACAGAGCCAGCTATGCAGGAGGCTGGAGTTTTATGATTACTCAAATCGGTGTCCCTGAGCATTCAGGGAGCAGAGCTTTTAAGGACAACTTGGTGGGTGGGGGGAAGCCAGTGAGCCAGGAGTGCTGATTGGTCAGAGATGAAATCACAGGGAACTGACAATGTCCTCTAGAGCTGAGTCAGTTTCTGGGTGGGGGCCACAAGATCAGATGAGCCAGTGTATCCAGCTGGGTGGTGCCAGCTGATCCATCAGCAAAGTCTGCAAAATTTCTCAAGCGCTGATCTCAGGGACAGTTTAGGGAGGGTCAGAATCTTGTAGCCTCCAGCTGCATGGCTCTTAAACACTAACTTCTAATTGTGTGGCTAATTTCTTAGTCTTACAAAGGCCATCTGGTCCCTAGGCAAGAAGGAGGTTTGTTTTAGGAAAGGGCTGTTACATCTTTGTTTTAAATTATAAACAATAAATTATAAACTAAGTTTACAATTATAAACTATAAACTATAAATTATAAACTAAGTTCCTCCCAAAGTTAGTTCAGTCTACGCCCAAGAATGAACAAGGACAGCTTGGAGGCTAGAAGCAAGATGGAGTTGGTTAGGTGAGATCTCTTTCATTGTCGCGGTCATAATTTTCAATGGTGGTTTCATTACAGTGGTATCTTTTGAACTTCCCAGATTTATTGAAATTTGTTCTTGCGGGTTGTAGCTACAACTGTATAGTTTCTTCTTTGGGTAAGAAGAGGTAGAGGTCACAAGGGCAGAGGTGAGATCACCTGCAATGATGGAATGCTGACAGCTGTTGCCACCCTCTTCTGAGTTTACTGGTAATAAGTAGGATTCACATGGTAACAGTTGCCTATGGAACCGTTTTGAGAGACAAAACTATCACCGTAAGATTACATTCTCGATATATCCAAGTGCAATTCTAAAAGTTTATCTGGAAACTCATTTTCTGAAGTTTCAAAGTTAATCGCCAATTTTGTTGGAGTGGAACTAAATCCTCTGAGCAGTGTTACCAAAATGCCAATTTCCTCTGATATTTCTCTAAAAGCAACTGCTGCTGGGAGCAATCAGGCCTCTGATGAGGGTAAGTTCCACATGTACCACAGTCACTAGGTTTTGCTAAGACAACACTGCACAAAACCTAAATGGAGATACGCAAGTCCCTTCTTATTCCAAGATAGGAGGGTATGGGGGAGGTGATAGCTCTTCTTCTCCTGCCTTTACAGACTACAAGTTTTATATCTCCAAGAAGGAGGTCCCTGTGATCAGTGCCTAATTATCTACAGGATCTTAATTATGGCCAGACTCTCAGAGGTAATGATCTCCTTGATCATGGAGATCAAGGAGACTGCTGTTGGCTATGCCGGGACAGGGACTCTGTCTCTTGTTTCCAAAGGACATTTCACCTTCCCTACCTTGTCTGTACAATGTACTTGTTCAAAGTAGGCTTTGTATTTTGAAACACTTGGGAATTCTAGCTGTGTCCTATTTGCCCCTGGACAAGACTTGTACTTCTTTTTTCTTTTTTTTTTTTGAGATGGAGTCTTGCTCTGTCGCCCAGGCTGGAGTACAGTGGCGCAATCTTGGCTCACTGCAACCTCTGCCTCCTGGGTTCAAGTGATTCTCCTACCTCAGCCTCCCAAGTAGCTAGGATTACAGGCACATGCCACTATGGCCACCTAATTTTTATATTTTTAGTAAAGATGGGGTTTTGCCATGTTGGCCAGGCTGGTCTTGAACCCCTGACCTGAGGTGATCCACCTGCCTCAGCCTCCCAAAGTGCTGTGATTACAGGCGTAAGCCACTGCACCCGGCTAGACTTGTACTCTTTTAAGCCTCAGTTTCCTCCTTTGGAATATGAGAAAAATTAGTATGTATGATCCCATAGACTTTTGTAAGGATTAAATGAATTACGGCATGTGTAGTGCTTACCACAGTAACCTTAATAAATGTTACTGGTTGCTGGATTTATCAGCAGACTCCGAAACTAAGGAAAGACACCAGACATTTTTTTCGTGGTGATGAAAGGCACTAGAAGATAATGAAATAATTATGTAGGAAGGCAACAGAGGAATATCTTCAAAGTGCTAACAGGAAATACCTCGATTTAGAGTTTCTACTCTGATGATCTATTATTCAAGGAAGTGCAATAAAGATGTTTTGGGGAGAAAAAAGAAGGCTAAGTTTACCACTGAGTTCAGTAAGAAGGAAACCGCACCAGCAGCAACAGTTGGGAGTGCCAGAAACAAAGGTGATCTGAGAAAGTGGTATTTACAAGGACACATCTAAACAAGTATCGGCTGGGCATGGTGGCTCACGCCTGTAATCCCAGCATGTTGGGAGGCCAAGGTGGGCGGATCACTTGAGGTCAGGAGTTCAAGACCAGCCTGACCAACACAGTGAAACCCCATCTCTACTAAAAATACAAAATTAGCCAGGTGTGGTGGTGTACACCTGTAATCTTGGCTACTTGGGAGGCTGAGGCAGGAGAATCGCTTGAACCCAGGAGGCGGAAGTTGCAGTGAGCCAAGATTGCACCACTGCATTCTAGCCTGGGTAACCAGAGTGAAACTCTGTCTCAAAATTAAATAAATACACACACACACATGTATCAACTTGTTTAAAAGGAAACTTGTAGGAAAAAGCACAGGAAAGTCCTTGTGTTGTTCTGAAGGAGAATAGCCAAGTGAATTTACTTAAGAATTCAACTAAGTATAAATTTTAAAAATATCCAGGTAGAGGATTCTGGGAAGATGCTGGAGTAGAAAGCACTAGGAATACTTTACCCCACCCAGACAAAAATTACACTGGCAGAATTTGTCTGATGTAACTATTTTGGAACTCTGGAGTCTATTGAAGGCTTGTAACATTCAGGAGAAGGCTTGACAGTAAATTGCAGTTATTTTCAGTCAATCTCCGCTCTTAGCTCCAAAGCCGCTACCAGTCCCCAACGACTCAGCCCCACAGCAGGCAGCTGTGTCCATGTTATGGGAGCAGCCTGCATGCAGCTTCTAAGAGCCAGGATAGGCAATAAGAACACTGTCTTCAAAATATTAAGGATCTGTGTTCTTGTCATGGAAGGGTGGAAGAGAGGTAGCCAGTCATGGTGCCAAGCCCCTCCCCGTCTAGCTTAAGTGATTTCCTGGGGATTTCAAGGGCCAGTGCTTCCCCCATCCCTACTCTTTCACTTTTCTCTTTCCCCTCTTTGGGAGACATACGTTAAAGACTAAGACATTAAAAAATAAACATATTTATAGGGAAATTATAGTCACCATGGATGCAGGGAAAGGTGCAGTCTTCAAAGAGACCTGAAAAGACCTTAAGTTCATACCTTGGGCTGATCCTTGGCACAGAGGTAGCCTTCGATAATCAAACAAAACAAAACAAAACTCCAGAAAACACTGAGAGAGGCAAAGAATCTGATTCCCATGGTGGCCACATGATTAGATACAAATATCCAGTGTTCAGCAATAAAATCACAAGGCACACAAAGAAACAGTAAAGTATGGCCCATTCAAAAGAAAACTACAAATCCAACAGAAACTGACCCTGAAAAAGGGTAGATGGCAGATCCACTAGAAATAGACTTTAAAACAGCCATCTTAAAGATGCTCTAAAAACCACAGGAATATGTGGGGAAAGTCAAGCAAAGGATATATAAACAAAACAGAAATATCAATAGGCATCGAAAACCTAAAAAGAAACCAAAAAGAAATTCTGGAACTAAAAAGTATAAAAACTGAAATGAAAAAATTCATTAGAAGAATTCAAAGGCATATTTCTACAGGCAGAAGGATTAGTGAACTTGAAAACAGGACAATGGAAATGATCACATCTGAATAACAGAAAAGAAAAAAAAAGAAGAAAAGTGAACAGAGATTAAGGGACCGCGAACACTATCAAGTGAACTGACATCTGCACGTGGCAATCTCAGGAGAGAGACAGAAGACAACAGAGAGTATGCGTGAAGAAATAATGGCCAAAAATTTCCTTAAATTTAATGAAAAGCATAAATATAAACATTGACACACATATAAAAAAGAAACACACCAAGACACATTATAATCAAACTGTAAAAAGTCAAAGACTGAATCCTGAAAGCAGCAAGAGAGCACTGACTTGTCACACACACAGGGGATACCCAATAAGGTCACAGAAGATTTCTAATCAGGTATTTTGGAGTTCAGAAGGCTAATATGTTTAAAGTGCTAAAAGAAAAAAAAAGTCAACCAGGAATCCTATGCTGGCAAAACATGCGGAAAGAAATAAGACATTTTCAAATAAACAAAAGCTGAGGGAGTTCATTACCCCACTAGACCTGCCCTATAAGAAATGCTAAATGGTGTCCTGCAGGTTGAAATGAAAGGACACTATACAGTAATTTGAAGCTACATGAAGAAGTAAAGATGATAGTAAAGGTAAATATATAGGCAAATATAAAATTGATCATTATAGCTTTGTTTTGTAACTCTATTATTTTTTCTTTTCTTTTTATTTTTTTGAGATGGAGTCTCACTCTGTTGCCCAGACTGGAGTGTAGTGGTGCGATCTCAGCTCACTGCAGCTTCCACCTCCCAGGTTCCAGCAATTCTCGTGCCTCAGCCTCCTGAGTAGCTGGGATTACAGGTGCCTGCCACAATGCCTAGACAATTTTTGTATTTTTAGTAGAGATGGGATTTCACCATTTAGCCAGGCTGGTCTCGAACTCCTGACCTCAGGTGATCTGCCCACCTCGGCCTCCCAAAGTGCTGGGATTACAGGTGTGAGCCACCACGCCCAGCCTCTATGTTTTGTTTTCTATGTTAACATGCTAACGTGTTAAAAAAAAAAAAAAAAAAAGGCAAGTACTAGTTTATGTTTTGGGGCACATAATGTATCAAAAAGGTGTTATTTTGTGACATCAGAAACTGAAATGGGTGGGGACAGAGCTATAAAGGAACATAGTTTTTGTATGCTGTTGAAGTTAAGCTGGTATAAATTAAAATCAGAGTATTAAAACTTTAGAATGTTAAATGCAATGTCCATTGTAAGCACAAGGAGAATAGCTACAGCATCTACATGAAAGGAAATGAAAAGGTAATTTAAATGTTTCACTGCAAAGAATCAACTCAACACAAAAGAAGACAGTATTCAGAAAATGAGAGACAAAAAAGCTGTAAGGCATATAAGAAACAACAAAATGACAGAAGTAAATCCCTCCGTATCAGTCATTACTTTTGATGCATATTAATTAAACCCTCCCATCCAAAGACAGAGATTGGTAGAATAAACAAAAAGATATGATCGCACTCTATGCTATCTACAATAGACTCGCTTTGGACCCAAAGATACAAGTGGATTGAAAGGGAAAGGATGGAAAAAGGTATTCCATGCAAAGAGTAACCCAAAGACAGCAGGAATGGCTCTATTAATATCAAAGAAAATAAGACTTTGAATCAAAAAGGTTATGAAACAAAGAAAAATATTACATATTGATAAAAGGTTCAACAGAGCAAGAACATATAACTATTACAAACATGTAAGCACCTCATAACAGATAATCAACATATACAAAGCAGATATTGATATAATTGAAAGGATAAATGACAATTCTACAACAATACTTACAGACTTCAATACCTCATTCTCATTCATAGATACAACAACCAGAGAAAGATAAGCAAGAAAATAAAGTACTTGGCCAGGCGCGGTGGCTTACACCTGTAATCCCAGCACTTTGGGAGGTTGAGGCAGGTGGATCACCTGAGGTCCCGAGTTTGAGACCAGCCTGACCAACATGACCAGCCTGACCAAACCCATCTCTACTAAAAATACAAAATTAGCTTGGCATGGTGGCACATGCCTGTAATCCCAGCTACTCGGGAGGCTGAGGCAGGAGAATCGCTTGAACCTGGGAGGTGGAGGTTGCGGTGAGCCGAGATCGTGCCATTGCACTCCAGTCTGGGCAACAAGAGTGAAACTCTGTCAAAAAGGGAGGGAAGGAGGGAGGGAGTGAAGGGAGGGAGGGAGGAGGGAGGGAGGGCACTTGAAGAGCGCAATAAGCCAACTAGATTTAACAGGCTCACAGAACACTGTATCTAACAACAACAGAATACACATCCTTCCCAAGTACACACAGGACATTTTCCAGGAAAGACCATAAGTTAGGCTACCAATTAGGCCTAGATTCAAAAACATAGATATCATACAAAGCATATTCTCCAAGAACAATGGGATCAGCTTAAAAATCAACAAATGAATGAAACTAAAAAATGCACAAGTTTGTAGAGGTTAAGCAACACATCCCTAAATATTACCAATGGATCACAGAAGAAATCACAATGAAAATTAAAAAATACAGACTAATCAAAATGAAACCACCACATATCAAAACGTATGGGACACAGTGAAAGCAATGCTAAGGTAAAAGCTTATAGCTATAAACACTGAAGAAGACCTCAAATCAACAACCTAACTTCAAAACTTCAGGAACTAAAAACAGGACAAACTGAACCAAAAGCTAGCAGAAGGAAATAATAGAGATTAGAGCAGAGATCAACAAAATAGAGAATAGAAAAAAAAAAAAAAAAAAAACCCCACAAAACCCAAAGCTGGTTCTTTTAAAAGATCAACAAAATTGACAAACCTTTAGCTGGATGAATTTTTAAAAAGAGATAAGTAAGACTCGAATTACCAAAATCAGAAATGATTTTGCTACCAATTCTACATTTTTTTTTTTTTTTTTGAGACGGAGTCTCGCTGTATCGCCCAGGCTGGAGTGCAGTGACCGGATCTCAGCTCACTGCAAGCTCCGCCTCCCGGGTTTTTACGCCATTCTCCTGCCTCAGCCTCCTGAGTAGCTGGGACTACAGGCGCCCGCCACCTCGCCCGGCTAGTTTTTTGTATTTTTTAGTAGAGACGGGGTTTCACCGTGTTAGCCAGGATGGTCTCGAACTCCTGACCTCGTGATCCGCCCGTCTCGGCCTCCCAAAGTGCTGGGATTACAGGCTTGAGCCACCGCGCCCGGCCAATTCTACATTTAAAAAAACTGTAAGACTGTACTATAAACAATGGTACGCCAACAAATGGATAATCTAGATGAAATAGACAAATTCCTAGAAACATGAAATCTACTAAGTTACAAAGAAACAGAAAATCTGATTAGACTCATAACTATTACGGAGATTAAATCAGTAATTTAAGATCTCCCTACAAAGAACAGCCCTGGACCTGATGGATTCACTTGTGAATTCTACGAAACATTTAAAAGAGAACTAACACCAATGTTTCTCAAACTTTTCCAAAACACTTAAGAGGAGAGAATACTTTCAACTCTTTCGGTGAGGTCAGCATTATCCTGATACCAAGCCAGACAAAGATTGTACGGGAAGAAAACTGCGTATGAGTATCACTTTGGAATACTGACACAAAAATCCTCCAAACACCAGCAAGCCAAATTCAGCAGCACATTAAAATAATTTTACACCACGGACAGGTGGGATTTATCCCTGGAATGCAAGGATGGATCCATATAATATACCACATTAACAGAATGAAGGGCAAAAACCACATGATCATCTCAATTAAAGCAGGAAAGGCATCTGACAAAACTCAACACCCTTTCGCGTTTTTCATGATAAAAATACTCAACAAAGAAGAAATAGCTGGAAACTACTTTAACATAATAAAAGCCACATATGAAAAAACCTACAGTGAATATCATACTCAATAGTAAAACACTGAAAGCTTTTCCTCTAAAATAGAACAAGGCAAGGACGACAATCTTTACTACTTTCGTTCAAAATAATAATGGAAGTTCTCGCCAGAGCAAATTAGGTAAGAAGAAGAAATACAAGGTATCCAAATTGGAGAGGAAAAAGTAAAATAATTTTTGTTTGTAAATGACATGATGTCATATGCAGAAAATTATAAAGATTCAACCAAAAAACTGTTTAAACTAATAAAGGAATTCAGCAAAGTAGCAGGATACAAAGTTAATATGCAAAAATCAGCTGCATTTCCACATACTAATAATGAACAATCTGAAAAGAAACAAAAACAAAAACAAAAACAGGTTCAGATACAACAGCCACCATAGTGAGTGGTGGCTCATGCCTGTAATCCCAACACTTTGGAAGGCTGAGGTGGGCAGATTGCTTTAGCTTAGGAGTTTGAGGCAAGTCTGGTCAATGTGGCAAAACCCTGTCTCTATAAAAAATACAAAAATTAGCCAGGTGTGATGGCATGCACTTGTAGTCCCAGCTACTCAGGAGGCTGAGGTGGGAGGATCTCTTGAGTCTGAGAAGTGGAAGTAGCACCAAGCTGGGACCATGCCACTGCACTAGAGCCTGAGCAACAGAGCGAGACTCCATCTCAAAAATTAAATAAATTAATTAAAATTAAAATTAAAAAATACAATAGCATCAAAAATAATAAAATACTTTAAATTTAACCAAAGAGATGAAAGACTTGTACAATGAAAAGTATAAAACATTGCTGAAAGAAAGTAAAGAACACATAAATAAATAGAAATACATCCCATGTTCATGGATTGAAAGATTTTATATTAAGATGTCAACACTGGCCGGGCATGGTAGCTCACACCTGTAACCCCAGCATTTTGGGAGACCAAGGTGGGGAGATCACCTAAGGTCAGGAGTTTGAGACCAGATGGGCAACATAGTGAAATCCTATCTCTACTAAAAATACAAAAATTAGCCAGGCATGGTGGTGGGCACCTATAATCCCAGCTACCTGGGAGGCTGAGGCAGGAGAATCATATGAACCTGGGAGGTGGAGGTTGCAGTGAGCCAAGATTGCATCATTGCACTACAGCCTGGGCAACAAGAGCAAAAATCTCTGTCTCAAAAAAACAAAATAAAACAGATGTCAACACTACCCAAAGTTATCTACATATTCAATACAATATCTATCAAAATAACAAAAACTTTTTTTTGTAGAAATAGAAATCTATCCTAAAATTCATATGGATTCTTATGGGACCCTTAACAGCCAAAACAATCTTGAAAAAGAACATAAAACTGGAGGACTCACACTCCCTGATTTCAAAACTTACAACAAAGCTATAATAATCAAAACAGTGTGATACCGGCATAAAGATAGACATGTAGGACAATGGAATAGAGAGCCCAGAAATAAACCCTAACAAATATAGTCAAATTATCTTTGATGAGGGTGCCAAGATCATTCAATGGGGAACAGACAGTGTCCATAACAAATGGTATTGGAAAAACACTACATGCAAAGCAATGAAGCTGCACCCTTATCTAACACCATATGCAAAAATTAACTTAAAATGGATCAAAGACCTAAACGTAAGACTTAAAACTATAAGACTCTTAGAAGGAAACGTATGGCAAAAGCTTCATGACACTGCATATAGCAATGATTTCTTGGGTATGGAGAGCAGGCAAGAAAAGAAAGATTAGACAAATTGGACTTTACGAAAAATTTTAAAAGGTGTGCATCAAAAGGCAGTTATCAACAGAGTAAAAAGGCAACTCAGAAAATGGGGGAAAATTTGCAAATGATGTATCTGGTAAGGGATAATACCCAAAATATATAAAGAATGCCTAAAACTCAACAACAACAACAACAAAAACCCAATTCTTTTCCAAAGAAGATATAGAAATGGACAAGAAGGATAGAAAAAAAGTGCTCAGCATAGCTTATTAGGCAAATGTAAGTCAAAACTATAATAAGAACACAAAGTAATGATAAAATTATCCACACACCAAGCCACATAACCAGTCTCAAAAAATACTCCAGATAAATATAAAGTAGACCACTACGTATGAATAAAATGCAATAAAATTCAAATCAAAATAATGAAAAATATTCATATGACAGATAAAAAAATACTTCTAAATAATTCATGGATTCGATAAGAAACCATGATGGAAACTGTAACAAACTTAGATCTCAATGACAAGAAAACTGCTATAGGGCAAAATTTGTGGGCTGCAGCTAAAGTAGTACTTAAAAGGAAAGTTATGGCCTCAAATGCCCATGTTAGCTTAGAAAAAAAGAGGTAAAGTAAAATATTATGAGCAAAGTAATCAATTCAAGATAGAAAAATAACAGAGTCATTTCAAAGAAAGTAGGAAGGAAAGAAACAAAAACAAAAAGCATTCTAGTGAAATAGCAAACAAGAGATACAAGCACAAATTCCAAATGCTGGTTTCTTTGTAAACACACTGAAATAAACACACCTCGTCTATGGCAGTACCACCCTGAACGCACCTGATCTCGGCTGAACCAGACACACCTCTGGGCAAGACAATTAAGAAAAGATGAGATGAGACCAATAGTGACAATGATAGGATTACAGATTTGGTTAAAATTTTTAATCATAGAGAAAATCATAAGTAATTTTTGCCAAAATTTTGAAAACTTAGATGAAATGCACAATATTCTAGAAAAATACACATTACCAAAAAGTGATACGAGGAGAAAAACTTGCATCATGCTATAATCTATTAGAGAAAAAAAAAAAATACCTATAGAAGGCAGCAGCCCTAGTTGGCTTCAAAGAACAAGCAGCTTCAGGGAAAAGAAAGAAAGAAAATACTCCCTATCTCCTATTATGAGGTGAATATTACTTTAAGTCTAAGGTAGACAAGGACAGTACAGAAAGGAAAAAGTACATATTAACCTCACTTACCAGGACAGATTCAAACGTGATGGTTAATACTGAGTGTCAACTTTGATTGGATTGACGGATACAAAGTATTAATCCTGGGTGTGTCTGTGTGGGTGTTGCCGAAAGAGATTAACATTTGAGTCAGTGGGCTGGGGAAGGCAGACCCACCCTTAATGTGGTGGGCACAATTTAATCAGTTTCCAGCAAATATAAAGCAGGCAGAAAAACATGAAAAGGAGAGACTGGCCTAGCCTCCCAGCCTACATCTCTCTCCCATGTGGGATGCTTCCTGCCCTCGAACACTGGACTCCAAGTGCTTCAGGTTTGGGACTCAAACTGGCTCTCCTTGCTCCTCAGCTTGCAGACAGCTTATTGTGGGACCTTGTGATCGTGTAAGTTAATATTTAATAAACTCCCCTATTAGTTCTGTCCCTCTAAGAGAACCCTGACTAATACACAGACCAACTAAAATATTACACAACAAAACCCAAAATACGTAGGAAAAGTTGTACAGAAAAGGGAGAGGTGGCTGGGCGCGGTGGCTCACGCCTGTAATCCCAGCACTTTGGGAGGCTGAGGCGGGTGGATCAGGAGGTCAGGAGTTTGAGACCAGCCTGACCAACATGGTGAAACCCTGTCTCTACTAAGAATACAAAAATCAGCCGGGCGTTGTGGTATGTGCCTGTAATCCCAGCTACTCGGGAGGCTGAGGCAGGAGAACTGCTTGAATCCGGGAGGTGGATGTTGCAGTGAGCCGAGATTGCGCCACTGCACTCCAGCTTGGGTGATAGAGCGAGACTGTCTCAAAAAAAAAAAAAAAAAAAAAAAAAAAAAAAAAAAAAACGGAAAGAGAGAGGTGACAAGAAGAGCAGAGGTGTCTTGCGGCCAGAGCTCTCAATGAGGCTGAAAAGCAGGTTTATGTAGAACTTTTAAAAAGTAAATGAACTGGAAAAAACATGAAGAAAAATTCATTTTGTCCAGTAATGGTTTTAGTAAGTTTAACAGCCTGAGGAGTTATTACAAGTAACAGTGGGCCACTTAATTGGATCAAAGGGCTGTTAAGAGTTAAACTAGGTTAATTTTATCTTGAGAATTTGGCACTTGTGACTGATTCAAGTGGGGGTTGGTGCTTGAGCTAATCTGGGGCTACAGTAGGTGATCTGAAAAATTAAAATGCAAAAGAAGCCCAGAGAGGAAAGAGGAAGGGATAAAGAGGTAGAGGAAGACAGACAGACAGGTGGAGGTGAGAAGTGGCCTGATAGCTTCCTGGTTCCTTTTCCTAGATGGGTTCATTGGTGAATCCTACCAACCACTGAAGAAAGGAGTAACACTGATTCTCTGCAATATCTTCCTGAAAATAGAAACAGAGGAAACACTTCGTAACCTGTTCTATGAGACTGGCATTACCCTGATACCAAAATGAGATAAAGATACTACAAGAAAGGAAAACCACAGAACAATAACTGTCATAAACACAGATGTAAAATCAATAAAATGTTAGCAAATCAAATCCAACAATGTATCCAAAGAATTATATGCCATGACCAAGTGGGACTTATTCCAAGTATGGAAGGCTGGTTCAACATTCAAAACCCAATTAATGTAATCCATCTATCAATAGGCTAAAGAAAAAAAAAATCACATGATCTTATCAATAGTTGCAGAAAATCAATTTGACAAAATTGTAACTGATTTATGATTAAAAACCCTCAGCAAACTAGAAACAGAAGGGAACTTTCCCAACCTAATAAACAATATATACCGAAAAGCCTTCCGTTAACATCATATTTAATGGTGAGAAACTAGATATTCCACATTAAGATCTTAACAAGACAAGGATGTCCCCTCTCACCATTCCTATTCAAGATTATACTGGAAGTCCTAGCTAATACAATAGACAAGAAAAGGAAATAAAAGATATACAGATTAGGAAGGAAGAAATAAAACTCTCTGTATACAAGTGACGTGATTATACACGTAGAAGATCCCAAAGAATCAATGAAAAACAAAGCCCTCTAGGAACTAACAAGTGATTATGGCAAGGTTGTAAGATACAAAGTTAATATATATAAAATTAATTGCTTTCTTATATACTAGCAAGGAACAACTGGAATTTGAAAATCAAAACAATCGTGTTTACATTAGCATCAAAAAATTGAAATACAAATCTAACAAAACATATTCAAGATATACATATGTAGAAAACAAAGTCCAATTTAAAAAAAAAAATCAGGCATATTTCAGTAAATGGAAGGATATTCCATGTTCATGGATTAGAAGACTCAATACAGTTGTCAGTTTTTCCCAACTGGGTTTGTAGATCCAGGTCAATCTCAATCAAAATCCTAGAGAGTGATTTTGTAGACACTGACAAACTGATTCTGAAGTTTATATGGAACGGGAAAAGATCTAGAATAGCCAACATAATAGCAAAGAAGAACAAGTTAGAAGAGTGACACTACTCAACTTCAAAACTTACTATACAGCTACAGAAATCAAGACTGCATGGTATTGGGGAAAGAACAGACACATAGATCAAGGCAATGGAATAGAAAGGCCAGAAATAGATTCACACAAACACATTCAACTCATCTTTGACAAAGGAGCAAAGGTAATTTAATGAAGAAATGATAGCCTATTCAACAAATGGTACTTTAACAATTGGATGTACACAGCAAGAAAGATAAATCTAGATACAGATCTAGCTTATCTCTTTCAAAATGGATCGTAGACTTAACCATAAAACATAAAACTTCTAGAAAATAGCATGGGAGGAAATCTAGGTGACCTTGAATGTGGTAATGAATTTTCAGATACGCCACCAAAAGTGGGATCCATGACAAAAAATTAGTCAGCTGGACTTTATTAAAACTGAAAAGTTTGCTCTGAGAAGGGCATAATTAAGAGAATGAAGAGTCAAACCATAGACTAAGAGAAAATACTTTCAAAATACGTATCTGCTAAACAATTTGCATCCAAAATATATAAAGAACTCTTAAACTCAGCCATAAGAAAATAACCAACTACCAGCCTAGACAACAAAATGAAACCCTGTCTCAACTAAAAATAAGCCAGGCACAGTGGCATGAACCTGTAGTCCCAGCTACTTAAGAGACTGAGGTGGGAGGATCCCCTGAGCCCAGGAATTCGAGACTGCAGTGAGCCATGACTGTGTCATGGCAGCCTGGGTGACAGAGTGAGACCTTGTTTCTTAAAAAAGAAAAAAGGGCCCGGCGTGGTGGCTCACGCTGTAATCCCAGCACTTTGGGAGGCTGAGGCGGGCAGATCACCTGAGGTCAGGAATTCGAGAACAGCCAGGCTAGCATGGTGAAAAGCTGTTTCTACTAAAAATACAAAAAATTAGCCGGGTGTGGTGGCGGGCACCTGTAATCCCAGCTACTTGGGAGGCTGAGGCAGGAGAATCATTTGAACAGAGGTTGCAGTGAGCTGAGATCGTGCCATTGCACTCCAGCTTGGGCAACAAGAGCGAAACTCTGTCTCAAAAAATAAAATTAAATTAAATTTTTAAAAACCCAATCCAATTAAAAAATGGGCACAAGATCTGAGCAGACACATCATAATACAAGATACACAGATGGCAAATAAGCATATGAAAAGATGCTCATCATTATTTGTCATCAGGAAATTTCAAATTAAAGCAATAGCGATATACCACTACAAATATATTAGAATAGCTAAACCTCAAAAAAAAAAAAAAAAAAAAAAAAAAAAACCTGATATACACCAAATTCTGGCAAGGATGGACAGCAACAGGAACAGCCATTCATCAATGGTGGGAATGCAAAACGGCACAGCTACTTTGGAAGACAGTTTTTTTCACAACACTTAACATAATCCTACCATATGATCTAGCAATTGCACTTAGATATTTACCCAACTAATTTGAAAACATATTCACACAAAAACCTGTGCATTAGTTTATAGCAACTTTGTTCATAATTGTCCCAAACCGGAAGCAACCAAGACGTCCTTCAACAGGTGAACGAATAATGGTCCATCCACGCAATGGAGTTTTTTCACCAAAAAAAAAAAAAAAAAAAAAGCTATCAAGCCAGGAAAAGGCATGAAAGAATTGCTTTAAAAAAAAAAAAAAAGAAAGAAAGAAAGAAAGAAGCCAGTTTGATAAAACTACATAGTATTAATATATAATTCCCATTATACGACCTTTGAAAAAGACACAACTGTAAGTACAGAACAATAATCAGTGGCTGCCAGGAGTTCCAAGTTTGGCAGGAGGGATCCAAAGAGGAAATGCGGGGGCATTTTTTAGGGCAGAAAATTATTCTAAGTGATACTGTCATGGTAAATGTATGACATTATGCACTTGTCAAAATCTATAGAATTTTATAGCTGAAATACTGAATCTTAATGTATGCAAATTTTTTAAAATGCAGAAGTTAGGAGATCCCAGGAAGGAGTGAAGACTGTGGTAAGAGAATGGAATTCTATTACAAATGTATGAAATAATCTCACTGAAGGGCATAGAGGGGGAAAGACGCTGACCTAAGTCATTTTGGAAATGGGTGGAGTCTGCAAGACTAGAGGCAAAAGGAACTGCACATAGCGCTCTGCTCCAGGGTTAATAACTCCAATGCCGCTATATACACTGCAGTCGAATAGTGAAGTAAATGGATGGCTGGGGGTGGGAGCCAGGTCTCTCACTGTTGGGCTGGGAATTTACAGATGAGCAAGGGGAGGAGGCTAGAATGATCCAAGGGGAGATGGATTAGAGACATCAGTGTGTTCACTTGAATAAAGGTATAGACAGAAATATAGAAATGTGGATACACACATGTATTTCTCTGCTCTGTCAGCTGAGAGGGCCTAAAAAGACAGCCCAATAATGAGCATACCCTCCCCAGAGCTTGACTTCTAATACCATTCTCCAATAAACCATGGCTGAGGCAGGAAATACAGATGCTCCTCAACTTACAATGGGGTTATGTCCTGATAAACCCATAATAAGTCAAAAACACATGGCTGACTGAGAGCTGTGGCTCACTGCTGACGCCCAGCATGGCAGCATAAGTCCAGTTTCCACTGAATTTGTATTGCTTTCATGCTATCATACAGTCAAAAGACTGTAAGTTGAACCACTGTAAGTTGGGACCATCTGTGTGTGAGATAATCCTGGAGAATCTTGTAGTGCCAGAAAGTAAGAAAGTGCTCAACACGCACGCACACGCACGTTGATGGGCCTATGGCAAAGTAACACAGGAGCCAACTGAAAGAGATCCGAATGGCCAAAGCTGGGACAATTTGATCAACAAAAGAAATAAGGTAGTATTGGATTATAACCCCAGGTAAAAAATAAATATTCACGCATTCACACTGATGTAGACACACAGACAGACAGACAGGCAGGCAGACACAGACAGATAGATGATGGATGGATGGATAGATGATACAAGGTGGATGGATGGATGGATGGATGGATGGATAGATGGATGAATAGACAGAGAGAGATTAGCTGGATAGACACAGACAGATGATGGATGGGTGGATGGGTGGATGGGTGGGTGGGTGGATGGACGGATGGACGGATGGGATGGATGGATGGATGGACGGACGGTAGGCAAACAGATGAGAGATGATTGATAGATGGATGGACAGATAGATGATGGATGGATGGATGGATGGATGGATGGATGGATGGACAGACATATAGGCAGATGATGGATGGATGGATAGATGGATGGTAGACAAACAGATTATAGATGATTGACAGATGGATGGACAGACATGATGGATGGGTGGATGGACGGACAGAGAGATGAAGGATGGATGGATGGATGAATGGACGGATAGACAGACAATGGACGGATGGATGCACAGATGGATGGATAGACAGAGATGGTGATATAGATTATGACTGAACACGTTAATAAATGAGGGAGAAGGGACAAACCTTCGGTATGGAAGAATTCCAAATAACTTACATAGATACTCTGCCCTCAAGGACGGGAAGCCTAACACTGTGCCCCTTGGATACAGACCACACACAGTGATTTCCTCCCAAAGAGCACAGTATGAAAAGCAGGAGTGGAGGGAGTAATTTGACAGTGGAGAAACCTGACAAATACTGCCTCAGTTGGTGGATCGAGGTCAGCATTGTTAGTCATAAGCCATGCTGACAGTAGCTGCGTGCCTTTGATATGATGTGATGAAAATGGCACTTCACCTCGGTGATCTTCCTCCTAAAAATTCATAACCCAAGTCTTATGAGAAAAACATCAGACAAATTTCAATAATAGGGCATTCCACAAAATCCCTCGAGTACTCCTTAAAGCTATTAAGGTCATCAAAAATAAGAAAAGTCTGAGAACTGTCATGGCCAACAGGAGCCTAAAGAGAATTAACAACTAAATATAATGGGATCCTAGAACAGAAAAAGGACATTAGGTAAAACCTAAGGAAATCTAAATAAACTGTGGACTTCAGTTAACAATCATAAATCAACATTGGCTCACTAATTGTAACACACCAACATAAGATGCTAATAGAGCGAATCTAGGGTATATGGGAACTCTCTATAGTACAGTCTCAATTTTTCTGTAAATCAAAAACTTCTGTAAAACATAAAGTCTATTGAAAATAATAATAATAACTGGCCAGGTGCAGTGCTTATGCCTGTGATCCCAGCAATTTGAGAGGCCAAGGCAGGTGGATCACTTGAGGTCAGGTGTTCAAGACCAGACTAGCCAACATGGTGAAACCCTGTCTCTACTAAAAATACAAAATTAGCCAGGCGTGGTGGCGCACGCTTGTAATCCCAGCTACTCAGGCAGCTGAGGCAGGAGAATCACTTGAACCCGGGAGATGGAGGTTGCAGCGAGCTGAGATCGTGCTACTGCACTTCAACCTGCGTGACAGAGCGAGACTCTATCTCAAAAAATAATTTTTAAAAAAATTTTACAAAAAGAATGAAGCTTTGAAACACTGCTATGTGGATTCCGCAAGCCATATATATCACTTATCACTCGGCTTCCACTGGCTGTGACCCACTATACTAGGATATTGCCAATATGTGGAGGGAATTTCAATGTTTCTGCACTAACATTATCAAAGCTTGTTGGATTCTCATGGTCTAATTAATTTCTAGACTGATAGGACCAAGGTTACACTTAAGCTGGCTAGGCTGAAAGCCCAGAAACAGCTGAGTGCACCACTTTGTCCCAGCCACGCCCTCCAAAGCACAGAGGCCCACCCTCCCCTGTAGGCAACTGTGGTCATCTCCTTGTCCCTCTAGCTCAACCCTGAAACTAAAACGTGCAGGCTCATTTACCTGAATGTGAGTGGGATCTGTCTTTCCACTGCTCAAAGCCAAGGTCATTGAGCTTTCTGCACCTTTCTACTATGTTGGTGCAAAAGTAATTGCGGTCTTTGCCACTGAAAGTTATACTTACTATCCTAGCCACTAAGTAGCCTGCCTCTTATCAAATGCAGAAGCTCCACTATCTAGACTCTGAACATCATATCTACATGACACAACTCAGAAGGATATTAAAATAAATCATCCATTTTCAAAAATACTTCACTACAATTAAGCAATGTTTTGCACGTGGCATAGAATATGACAATGACAATATCACTGCACTGCAAACGATCACGAAGTATTACAGGTATGAATAGGGTAATAGAGATCATAAGACACTCTCCAGAGGCTATATCATGTTGTAAAAATCTTACAAATTTAATGTAGGATCTTTAAAGGTCATGTAAATGTAAATATCCAAATGATGTCTGGGATCCCTCTAGAATGTTGTGGGTTTTTTTAAAAGAATCACTTTACATTTTGGATTATATGGTATCATGAATCAGATGGTATGTTGTTTTATTTTATATTATTTAGAAAAGGTCTGGCTCTGTTGCCCAGGCTGGGGGCACAATCTGTGCTCACTGCAACCTCCACCTCCCAGGCTCAAGCAATCCTCCTGCCTCAGCCTCCCATGTAGTTGGGACTACGGGCACACGCCACCACATCTGGCTAATTTTTGTTGAGATGGGGTTTCATTACGTTGCCCAGGCTAGTCTCAAACTCTTGGCCTCAAGTGATCCTCCCACCTCCACCTCCCAAAGTGCTGGGATTACAGATGTGAGCCACCACACCAGCCAGAGGGTATTTTAAATGTGTGAAGTGGGTTGGGCGCGGTGGCTTACACCTATAATCCCAGCACTTTGTGAGGCCGAGGCAGGTGGATCATTTGAGGTCATGAGTTCAAGACCAGCCTGCCCAACATGGTAAAACTCCATCTCTACTAAAAATACAAAAAATAGCTGGGCGTTGGTGGCGGGCACCTGTAGTCCCAGTTACTTGGGAGACTGAGGCAGAAGGATCACTTGAACCTGGGAAGCAGAGGTTGCAGTGAGTTGAGATTATGCTATTGCACTCCAGCATGGGAGACAGAACAAGACTCCATCTCAAAAAAAAAAAAAGCAAACAAAATTTGTGAAGTGGATAAAGAAATGTCACAACTGGGGAATTTTCAATGTTCTGCTTTGTAACAATATTCTTATTTCTGTTAGCCAATTTCACTATAATCAAAAAAGTACAGCACAGTAGATAGGGATGACTTTCACCAAGCATGGATGGCATCAGTTTCCTGCTGCAGAAAAAGGAAGGTATAGTGAATGAGAAAAGGTCGCTGGATTTAACAATTAGCAGGTCACTGATGACATATAAAATAGCAAACTCAGCCCAGTAAATATTTACTGAATAAATGAAGGAGTAAATGAATGATAAGGAAGAAGGTTGGTCGTTACCAAAACTAGCAAAGAAGATGGAACAAAGTTTCTGATTCCAGAAGGGAAGACAATGAGAAAGGAAAGCAGCTAAAGGAAAGGGGGCTATTGATCTGCTAAGCACACCGAGAATCTGATATGTACCAGGTACTCTAGAAAGTACTGGGAATGACAGTCCTAGTGTTCTAGTGACTCACAGCTTCCTAGAGGAGGCATCCTTGTTATATGTGCATATAGATCTGACAGAAGTAGTCTCAAAGGAAGAGAAGTTTGTTTTACAATTTTTAAAGAGCGGAACTACACAAGGTGAACTGGGGTGGGTAGGGAAAGGAGGGCATTTCTGGCCAAAGAAATACCTTGAGCAAATGCACAGAAGAAAGAAGGAATATGGCAGTACCGTTTAAAAGCCCAGGGAGGGGGCATGGAATGAAATGAAAAAGGACCCAATTGTGAAGGCCATTACAAATCCAATAAAATGCTTAGGTGTTTCTCTTGCATGTTATGTGAGATGTCCCATGTTCCAAAATGTAGAGAAACAATAAGCTTGGAATGAGCAGCATAAACAAGGAGGATGTTGAATAGTTGATATCTGTTCTTGGTTATGTATGGTTTGTATGATGATTTTAGTGGATTCTTCTAGTCTTTAGGGTTTGTTTTGCTCCTTTTCTGCTTCTTTCCTTTGTCTTTTAGTTACATCTCTGCTTCATTTTATTTATTTATTTATTTATTCATTCATTTTTTTAGACAGAGTCTCACTCTGTCGCCCACTGGCACAATCTTGGCTCACTGCAACCTCCGCCTCCCAGGTTCAAGCGATTCTTCTGCCTCAGCCTCCTGAGTAGTTGGGATTACAGGTGCCAGTCACCACATCCAGCTAAGTTTTGTATTTTTAGTGAAGCCAGGGTTTCACCATGTTGGCCAGGCTGATCTCGAACTCCTGACCTTAGGTGATCCACCTGCCTCGGCCTCCCAAAGTGCTGGGATTATAGGTGTGAGCCACTGTGCCCGGCTACATCTCTGCTTTTAAACACTAGTATCCATAGAGTAATTTGCTAGCCTACTTATTAAATGGGATCTGATGAGATCTGATTAGGATTAGGAAAAGATGTTTTCACGTAAGTGTCAGGAAATTCTTTTCAGTAACACTGCAACAGCAGCCATACAACCTGAACTGGACAACACCTTTCAATCAAATAAAGAAAATGAGTTCACCTGGAAATAATCTACCAATATCAAAGAGTCCCATCGGGATTGGCATTACTGTTCACTAGTGAGATGTGAACCCCAACTCTACCGTGATATAACGTCTGGTTCTGGACAAGATGGAGTAGACGTACCTCTCCCTATTCCGCCTGCTAAGTACAGCTAAAAATAAAGAATATTATATATAAGGCAAGCAAAAAGATTCTCAAAGGTAGAGATAAGAAGGCACACTGGCTAGGGGCCTTGGGATCTGAGGAACAACATAGTGGTGAGTTTTTTGAGTTTTATTTTTGGCTCAGATATCCCGGACTGGGCTGCAAGCCAGAAACACCAATGGCTGTGGACAATTATTGGATTAAAAAAAAAACAAAGAGTCCCAAGTAAAGGCTGCTCTCTTAGGACAGCAGGAACAGGGCAGCCTAGTAAGACAGAAGACTTTTAGACAATAACTACCCTAGGCCATGAGAAAAAGTGGCCTCATTCCCATCCAGTCAGCAAATGCTGAGTGGGGAACTCAGGCTCCCACCTTCACCTGGCTGTAACGAGGTGCCCCTCTCGACTCCTGCTACCAGGGAGGTATCAGAGAAGGTGAGTGGGGAATCCTGTCCTCCTCCTCTAATGTCATACAGCCTACACAGGGAGCCTGGACTTTCACTCTACCTAGCAGTAACAAGGCACCTCTCCCCCACACACTCGAGTGGTGTCAGAAGAAGCTTAGTGGAGAACCAGGACTTCTACCACCACCCAGCAGCAATAAGGCCCCCCCACCTCCATCCCATAATGTCAGTGGAGTCTAAGGGGGGAACAGTCACAAGATGGCTCTCCCTTCCTCATCAGCCTCATCACAGGAGGCTGACAGGAGCCAGAACTTCTGCCCTCACTTGGAAGTAATAAGGCACCCTTCCTACAGTAGGTCAATAGAAGCTGAGAGGGGAACTGGACCTTTACCTCTCCCTAGAAGTAAGGAGGTAACACCCTCTCACGCCATCCCCATAGTGCAGTGTCAAAGGAGGCCGGCTAAGGCAGAAGATTTATAAATAAATAAGATCCAGAGTCTCCTAACATAACACCCAAAATGTCTGGGAAACAACTGAAAATCACTTATCATACCAAGAAACAGGAAAATCTCAATTTGAATGAGAAAAGACAATCAAAACATGCCAACATGGTATGTGTTGGAATTATCTGATTAAGATTTTAAAGTAGCCATCATAAATGTGCTTCAATGAGCAATTAAAAACAGACACAACAAATAGAAAGTTGGCTGGGTGTGGTGGCTCATGCCCATAATCCCAGGGAGGTCGAGGCGGGTGGATCACTGGAAGCCAGGAGTTCAAGACCAGCCTGGCCAACGTAGTGAAACCCCATCTCTAATAAAAATTTAAAAATTAGCTGGGCATGGTGGTATGGCCTGTAATCCCAGCTACCCAGGAGGCTGAGGCAGGAAAATCACTTGAACTCGGGAGGCAGAGGTTGCAGTGAGCCGAGATTGTGCCATTGGATTCCAGCCTGGATGACAGAGTGAGATTCTGTTTCTTAAAAAAACAAAAAAGAAGAAGAAATAAAACAAAAGAGAAGAGAAGAGAAGAGAAGAGAAGAGAAGAGAAGAGAAGAGAAGAGAAGAGACGAGAGACGGGAGACGGAAGGAAGGAAGGAGAAATAGTTAAATAGAAATAGGAAAATAATCAAACGGAAATTTTAGAACTGAAAAATATAATAACTAAAATAATAAATGGTTCAACAGAATAGAAGAGTAAAAAGACAGAATGAATCAATCTAAAGTTAGAACAAGAGTCTAAAAAACAGAGAGACTAAAAGAGAAACAAACAAAGTCTCAGATACCTCTGGGACCAAAACAAAAAAATCTAACATTTGTGTCATTAGAGATGTAAAAAGAGAAGAGAAATAAGAGGAGGCTGAAAAAAGTATCTAGAGAACAACTAGAAACTTCCCCGATTTGTAAAGGGCATATACCTGCAGATTCAGGAAGCTGAGCATGCCTCCAAAACAACAGACCCAAAGAAATCCAGGCCAAGGCAACCTGTAATCAAACTTCTGAAAACTAAAGACCTGAATATTTTTAAAAATCTTGAAAGCAGGGAGAGAGAAACATCTTACCTAAAGGAGAAAAACAACTAAATGACAAAGGATTTTTCATCAGATACCGGAGAAGCCAGAAGGAAAGAAAAGAACTGTCAATCCAGAATACTTTACCTACCAAAAATATCCTTCAGGAACGGAGAGGAAACCAAGACAGTGGCAGATGAAGGAAAACTAAGAGGACTGGTTGCTATCACACTGGCTCTGAGAGAATTGCTAAAGGAAGTTCTTCAAACAGATGGGGAAGATTCCAAAGGAAACTTGGACCATCTGGAAGAAAGAAAGAACAACAGAAGGAGTAAGAATATGAGTAAATACAATAAACTCTTCTCTTGAGTTTTCTAAGTTATCTTTGATAGTTGAAGCAAAAATTGTAATAGGATGCCATGTGATTTTCACTGTAGGTGCAGGAAACATCTAAGACATTCTAAGTAAGGGAGGGAAAAGAGATTTAAGAGAGGTAAAGTTTCCACATTTCACTCAAACTGCTAACATGTTGACACTAGTAGACTGTGATATATTATATATGCATAATGTAATATGTAAATCAACCACTAAAAAGTCTATACGAGGAGACGCACTCAACAACAGTGCAGAGAAATAAAAATGGAATTCTAAAATAGATTGGCAGAGTAGACTAAAAAAGTATGACAACTGTATGTTGCCTATAAGAAACTCACTTCGAATATAATGATACAGGCAGGTTGAAAGGCAAAGGACAGAAAAACATATGCCGTGCAAACATTGATCAAAAGAAAGCCGAAGTGGCTCTATTATTGTCAGATAGAGAGAGTAAACTTCTGTTTATATATCCTTCTTCCAATGAGAAAATTACAGAGATGGAGAGGAGATTAGTGGTCGCCAGAGGCTAGAGATAGTTGGTATTGGACTACAAAGGAAGTGTGAGAAAGATCTTTGTGGTGATAGACCAGTTTTCTATCTGGGTCGTGGTGATGGCTACATAAATCTACACATAAAACAGCATAGAACTAAACACACACGTGAGTGCATTTAAAATTGGTGAAATCTGAATAAGGTCGATGGGTTGTATTAATGTCTATTTCCTGATTTTGATAACATACTATGATCATGTAAGATGTTATCACTGGGAAAAACTACGTGAAGGGTACCTGAGACCTTTCTGTACCATTTTGCAGCTTCCTATGAATCTATAATTGTTTTAAAGTAAAGACTTGGTATTCAGTTTTCTTCTGTGGCTGTCTTGGTATAACAATAGGAGAGTAGTCCTTCATTCAACATGACTGCAGCAGCTTGCACTCTCTTTCAGAAGTCCCGGGATTATTAGTAGAAATTGAGGCCGGGCCCAGTGGCTCATGTCTGTAATCCCAGCACTTTGGGAGGCCAAGGTAGGAGGGTGCTTGAGCCCAGGAGTTTGACAGCAGCCTGGCCAACACAGTGGAAACCCATCCCAATAAAAAAATTTAAAAATTATCTGGGCATGGTGGCTCACGCCTATAGTCCCAGCTACTCCTCAAGAGGCTGAAGCAGGAGGACTGCTTGAGCCTGGGAGGTTGAGGTTGCAATAAGCCATGTTCACGCCACTGCACTCCAGCCTGGGTGACAGAGTGAGATGAGACCCCGTCTCCAAAATAAAAAAATAAATTGAGCAATCTTCTGAGAAAGCAGAGAATGATAAACAGGTATTTGATGATTTGGACCTCTCTGGTTTCGGATCACCTGACTCAGCTCAGGAGCTTAAAGAAAGGGCCAATGGACCAGGCCTGAGAAGTGACTATTTCCTAAGAAGTGGTACCATATTTTCATCTTTCGCTAGACACTAGTATAAGAATAGAGAGGCCATGGCTGAAAAATGACAAGATCTGCATACTCTGATATCAGAAAAAGGAAAAGCAGCGCCAGAAAACACATAATTGGAAGGAATCTAAATGAGCCTTGTTTTACTTTTTGGATGGGTTTCTGTATTATTTCCTCATGGCCATGGTTCCCAAGCAGTGGGAGCACAGTACTCACTGGGACACTGCAAGGCATCTTGAATTTTAAAGAGGAACGCAGTGACACTGGACATCTGTTGGGCATTTCATCAACTACCAGCTTGAGAGAGTTCCTAGTTTCAACATTAGGCTGTGTCACATTTCTTTCGATGATGTCATAACAAATAGAACTGCTAGGTATTTCTTTTGACCTACAGGTCTTGTGAAAAAGATATTGAGGCACTAGAGCACTATGGATGTGCAAGTTGGAAACCTCCACGTTAGGGTATCCGTGGTGTTTAAGTAATTAATTTCAAAGCATTTTGGATGGTCACCTGGACCATCTGTCTCACTCTGAGCATTGTAAGGACAACTTCTCATAATCTAGACTCCATAATGTAGTATCTATATCTTTCCTGGAATTTCTTCCTGACATCGCAGAGTCAATCCATTCACTCTCTACCTACATGAAAAATAAATATGCAAGTAACATCATCTCCGTGGAAGACACCTTCACAATCACCTGTTTCCCAGGTTAGAGGCCAGGGAGTCATGCCTGAACCTGTACACTCATTAATGGTCCTCATTTAATACATTGCCAGGTCTACCACTCACCATTCTCACTCATCACAGCCTTTGTCTCAGACCCCCATTTCACCCTCAGATTGCTGGACCTGAGGGTTATAACAGGTTTGTTGTTGTTGTTGTTTTAGATATGGAGGAGGGTCTCACTATGTTGTCCAGGCTGAGCTAGAACTCCTGGACTCAAGTGAGTCTCCTGCCTCAGCCTCCTGAGTAGCCGAGACTACAGGCACATGACACCACAGCTGGCTATCACGACAGTGTTTTAACTGGTTTCTCTGTCTTACAGCTTTTCAATCCATCCCCTGTAGTAATGCTACCAGACAATTTTTTCTGAAACACAAATCTTGATTGTGGCACTTCCCTACCTAAAGCTCTCCAGTGCCTCCCCATGCCCTTTAGGGAAAATGACATTTAGGATGCCATTCAATGCTATCTGTGATCTTAACCCTGCCTAATAATCTCCTTCCCCTGCAACCCTTCTCTTGACCTTCAGCCATCCCAAACTACTTGTGGTTGTCAATGTGCCATGTCTCTGTGCTTCTCCTTGGACTTCTGCTTGTACTGCTTCTGCTTAAATGTTTTTCCTACCTCAGCCATCATTTAAGATCCAGGTAAATGGCTCCTCCTCTGTGAAGCCTCTCCTGATGGGACCAAGTAGTCCTCAGAATGCACTCACTGAGCTCCATTCCATTCTTCCATCATAGCTCTGATTACATTCTCAGCACTTTTTTTTTTAAAGATATTTGTCTTTTTCTGTTAGACCATTCTTGAAGGCAGGAACTGATATGGTTTGACTGTGTTCCCACCCAAATCTCACCTTGAATGGTAGTTCCCGTAATTCCCACGTGTTGTGGGAAGGATCTGGTGGGAGATAACTGAATCATGCGGTGGCTTCCCCCATACTGTTCTTGTGGTAGTCAACAAGTCTCATGAGATCTGATGGTTTTATAAGGAGTTTCCTCTTTCACTTGGTGCTCTTTTCTCTCTTGTCTGCCAACATCTAAGAGACGTGCCTTCCGCTATGATTGTGAGGCCTCCCCAGCCATGTGGAACTGTGAGTCCATTAAACTTCTTTTCCTTTATAAATGACCCAGTCTCGGGTATGTCTTTATCAGCAGCATGAAAACGGACAAATATAGGGACCACTGTTTACTCATCTTTGTAATCTTAGAGTACCCAGTCCTCTGTATTCTCAGAACACCCATGTGCCTGACACACATGGGTATTCAACAAACATTATAGAGAATAATGAGGGTCTATCTCAGATTCTCTCCTCTGTCCTGGTGCACACTTGGTGCCATGTCTGGTTGTGCACTGATCACACTGATTTTCAGTCGTTTTCCCCACTAAACCGCGAGCTCCTTGTGGGTAGGGGAAGACCCATAAAAGCAGCAGTAACAACTATTTATTAAGTGCCTATTTCACTTCAGGTTCCCTTCTAAGTTCTTTCTTTCTACTTTTTCCTTCCTTCTTTCCTTCCATCCTCCCTCCTGCTCTTCTCTTCTTCTCTTTCTCTCTCTCTCTCTTTCTTTCTTGATGGAGTCTCGCTCTGTCGCCCAGGCTGGAATCCTTCTAGGTAGTTTAAATATGTTACTTTTAATCTTGATAATGGCCTTGAAAGCAATACTATTAGTATCAATTTTGAATAAGGATATGAGGGATTTAATTAGAGAGAACGGAGAGACAGAGAGAGAGGAACAGGGAGTATAGGAGAGTGGTTTAAAATCAGTACAGTTCCAGTAACCCACTGGAACAAAAAATAGAATTCCTGAGTCCATAGAGATAAATAAATAAATAAATGAGAAGCAAGGGAGGGCTTTTGTTTATAGTAGAATGCTGAAGGTAAATGTGGAAGGAGTGGTACAGTTACAAAAATCAATATTTTACAATCAATAAAACATTTTATCAGGCAGGAACCATCAATAAGTGCTAAATCTATGGGGAAATTGTGGTAAGAAGCGAGATACTGCATTGTCTTATGGTACCTTTTCATAGATAGCTTATTAGGTGCAAAGGAGAGAAACAGAAGAACTGGGTAAAAGTTGTTGGCTGAACAAAATCATCACCACTAATGAGGGAGACATGGACACCAGGTACCAAGTGTGACACTCTGAAAAGGACACACCGCCAACGCAGTATTCCATCTGAGGATGTACAATCTCAATCTAGCCACAAGGAAAAATCAGGCAAATATAAAACAAAAAATATTTCTTTTCCTTTTTTTTTGAGATAGTCTGGCTGTGTTGCCCAGACTCAACTGCAATGGCATAATCATGGCTCACTGCAGCCTTGACCTCCTGGGCCCAGACGATCCTTCCACCTTAGCCCCCTAAGTAGCTGGGACTACAGGTTCGTGCCATCACGCCTAGGAAATTTTTCTATTTTTAAATAGCGATGGGGTCTCACTATGTTGCCCAGAGTGGTCTTGAACTCCTGGGGTCAAGGGATCCACCTGCCTTAGCCTCTCAAAGTTCTAGGATTACAGGTGTAAGCCACTGCACCTCACCAAGAAATATTTCTATTAAAAGAAAGGGAAGGGGGGAAACTATTCTTTTAAAATAGCAACATCATAAAAGACAAAGGAAGACTGTGGAAATGTTCCAAATTGAAGGTGACTACAGAGACATGAGAAGAAAATGTAGTATCTGCCTAGATTAGGGGTTGGGTAACTGTGGCTGGTAGGCCCAATCTGGCCACATTTAGCTCACAAACCTGTTTTAAGGACAGTCTTTGTATTTTTAAGAGATTGTAAAATGAGTAAACAAGCAAAGAATATCTGACAGAGACTATATGTGCCTTGCAAACCTCAAATATTTACTTCATATAAAAATTAAAATATTTACTTTATATCTTTTTTTTTTTTGAGATAGAGTCTCACCCTGTCGCCCAGGCTGGAGTGCAGTCGCCCAGGCTCGACTCACTGCAACCTCCACCTCCCGGGTTCAAGCGATTCTCCTGTCTCAGCTTCCTGAGTACCTGAGATTACAGGCCCCTGCCACCACACCCAGCTAATTTTAGTATTTTTATTAGAGATGGGGTTTCGCTATGTTGGCCAGGCTGGTCTCGAACTCCTGACCTCAAGTGATCTGCCTGCCTCAGCCTTCCTCCCAAAGTGCTGGGATTACAGGCATAAGCCACCACACCCAGCCCATATTTTCTTTATAAACAAAGTTTGCTGACTCCTGCAGAGTAGATCCTGAACTGGAGGGGGAAATGCTATAAAGGACATTACAAGTTGAACTGACAAAATGTGAATATGGATGGTAAAGTCATGTATCAGTTTATAGTTTTGAAGTTGATAACTGTATTGTGGTTATAAGAGACAATATTCCTCGTCTTAAGAAATTCACACTGAAACATTTAGGGCAAAGGACCATGACCAATGCAACATTTCCTCAAATGGCTCAGAAAAGACAGATGTGTGCATGTGTATGCTGGGGGGTTGGGGGGCTGGGGGCGAGGAGGCGGGGGTTCGGAAGGGAGAGAGAGAGAGGGAGAGAGAACAAGAGCACAAGAGAGAGAGCAAGACAACAAGCAAATGGCAGAAAAATGGTAACAGGTGATTTTGCAAATCTGTATCCTTTGTTCTATTTTTATCATTGTACTTTTTTGTAAATTTGAAGTAATTTCCAAGTTTAAAACAAAAGAAAAAGAAACAAGGAAGGAAAGAAGGGAATACAGGCTCTGGAGTCAGATGCCAGGGCTTAAATCCCATTTCTCCTCCTTACTGGCTATTTCATCTTGGTCAAGTTACTGAACCCCTTGATGTGCCAATTTCTCATCCATAAGACAGAGGTCAGGCTGGGCGTGGTGGCCTGTAATCCCAGGACTTTGGGAGACTGAGACAGGCGTATCACTTGAGGTCAGGAGTTCGAGACCAGCCTGGCTAACATGGTGAAACACCATTTCTACTGAAAATACAAAAATTAGCTGGGTGTGGTAGCTCACGCATGTAGTCCCAGCTACTCAGGAGGCTAAGGCAGGAGAAGCGCTTGAAGCGGGGAGGCAGAGGTTCCAGTGAGCCGAGGTTGCATCGCTGCACTCCAGCCTGTGCAACAGAGCAAGATTCCATCTTTAAAAAAAAAAAAAAAAAAAAAACAACAGAGGTCTCGATAGCACCTACCTTACAGGGATGCTGTGAGGATTTAAAAATACACTTGACGGTGTCTGTCACATATTAAGCATTTGCCAAATTAGGTGGTTTTATAAAAATAACAATAACTGAAGCAGCAATAACTGAATCATCATGCTATGAGCTAGGTGCTGTGTTAAGTGTTTCATAGCAATGGCCTTGGCTAGCAATATGCCCATTTTCTAGATGAAAAGCTAAAAAGAGGCAAGGGCCAAGATTAAAGCCCTCTGATCAATCTGACTCCACATATAATCTCTTCTCATTCGTCACACTACAGAAAGATGACAGAACTTGCACAAAGTCACCTAGTTAACAAGTGGTGGTGTAAGATTTGTGCCAAGTCTACTTTGCAATTAACCCTGTGGCTTTCCATTCTTCATGTCTGAGCACTGAGTCCCTTGCTGCACAGCCTGGTGTCCAGAACTCAGCAGGCACTCAATAAACACTCGAAGAACTCAATTGGCTTGAATGAGATGGTTTGCTATCTATTTCCTCTATCCTCATGGGAAGAGAGAAGAAATCTTACAGACTGAAGTAGAGTATTAGACTAAAATTAAATTGTCCTGTTTTAAATGTTCCTTTGAATACTGCCAATGGTTTCGAAAGATGCCCTGTAGTATACAAAAGATCAATGGACTAGAGGGAGAGAAGGCTGTGATTCCACTTTGACATAGCCATTTAAGCCAGTCTCTTCACTGTTCAGACCTCAGTTTCCATATGGAAAAAGTGAGAGGGTTAAATCACATTTTTCAAACACCTCAGGAGAGATCTGATCCTAGGCTTGACTTCATTTCTAGAAATAATCTTCTAAATGTAACATACAGAACGCAATCACAGGTAACAAGGCATGGGAGAAGACAAGGTAACATGAATGAGAACCTGCAGAAATGACAGACAACAGACACACAGCCACAGAAACTTTAGACATTGGAATTATCAGATGCAAACCATAAAACAACTCACTTCCAGTACTCAAGAAGATAAAACCCAAGCTTGAAAACTTCAGCAGGAAAATAGAAATTATACAAAATAGCAGTTTTGAAATAAACAAACCAAGCAGAAATTATACAATTAAAAAACATGAAATCTAAAATTAAGAAATTAATGGTTGAATTTAATAGCATAGGAGACACAGCTGAAGCAAAACTTAGTGAACTGGAATATGAATCAATAGAAACTACCCAAAATGAAATATGGAGAGATGGAGAGACAAAAGCACAAAAAATACAAATGAGAAGGCAAAAGATATAAAAAACTAAATATAGTGACGTCTAACATATGTTTAATTGGAGTCCCAGAGGAGAAAATATAATGAGAAAGAATATGTATTTAAAGAAATAAAGACTAAGAAATTTTCCAGAACTTCTCCAGAAAATTAACAAATTATTTCAGTGGCCCACCTCTATCAAGAACTGGATTTTTCCTTTGTTAGGAGTTATTTACTTAAGAAAGATACTAGATTCATGTACTTATTCTATCTAATAAAAGGACTAAAGGGGAAAAATGGAAATAGTGTTATAAACTAAAATCCCAAACAAAATTCTCCAGATGCCAAGATTCAAGCAATCTAAAATTTGATAGATACCTCAATATTGTTTCTGACAGCTAGAAACTCATATGGGGACTATTTACTATTTTAGTTTTTCCCTGTCATTCCAGGAAAGGACTAGAGGTTATCACAAGGATATTTTGCTTTGTTTTGTTAGCATGCACCTTCTAAAAACTGCAAACCAGAAAGTACTTCAAGATGTCGAGAGGAGGGCTAAACAAGAAGCAATTCCATACAGAAAAGAGTTTATGAGCCCAGCAGACAGAATTTAGTGCTTTATTATTTTTGTTTTAGGAAAGGTAGTAAACAAGCAAATAATACCTATAACAATGTAAGAGGAAAATAAAGAGAGAAGAGAAGGAAAGAACAGCAGGGTCGGGGAACAGAAGAATCCATGTTTGAGTTATTCTTACCTTTTTGTGTGCTATCAGGAGGCAATTAGAGTGTTCGTGTTCACATGCAATTTCATAGTCAGGGATCAGATCCACCAGCTCGCGGACAAACTGTACCACTTCCTCATGCCAGGGCACATGGGCCATGGTAAGACTGCTTGCTGAACTTTCTCCGCAGTAGGTAACACCCTGTGGAAACAGTATAACCATCAGAGATGACTACAGACCTACCTGCATGTCATAGAAGAAGACTTTCAGAGCCAGAAAGCCTTCTTGAGGTCATCCAGTGCAACCCAGTCCGCATTTTACAGTGAAGGAAGTGAACACAGAGACGATAAAATCTGCTTAGGAGACCATACAAGTAGCTACTGACAAAGACAGCAGGCTGATGCTCTCGCTACTCTGTGACATTGCTGGGGCTTAAGCACCTGTGCTTTCTACCGTTGTCACAGTCTATGCTGTCTGGTCACAATAATGTATTTGAATCAATAGCATGTCTTTTGATTCAGATTCATCTGTGCACTATAACTGAGGAATTCTGAAGGGGCTATCACCCCTTAGGATAATAATGGGGACATAGTGGACACTCACAAAAATTCACTGACCAAGTAATTGATTCACTGCGAAAATAAGCTGAGCTTCCATTTTCTAGTATAATTGAGATTGAAACTGGCAAACTTTTTCCTTAAAGTGCCAGGTAAGGATCCCTTTAAAATAATAATAATAATTATTATTATTATTATCATTATCATTATTTTGAGACAGAGTCTTGCTCTGTCGCCCAGGCTGGAGTGCAGTGGCGTGATCTCGGTTCACCACAACCTCCACCTCCTGGGTTCAAGAGAGACTTGTGCCTCAGCTTTCCAAGTAGCTGGGATTACAGGCGCCTGCCACCACGCCTGGCTAATTTTTGTACTTTTAGTAGAGATGGGGCTTTGCCATGTTGACCAGGCTGGTCTTGAATTCCTGGCCTCAAGCAATCTACCTGCCTCAGCCTCCCAAAAGTGCTGGGATCACAGGTGTGAGCCACTACACCTGGCCTAAAATTATTCTTTAAGGAGTTCATTTTGTAATGCACTTTGTGGTTGTATAGACAATCATGCCAAAAGGGAAATATATTTGTGCATGCACCTATATACCTTTACACACAACTACATATATACATGTATTTCACCAACATAGGAATTAAGTACAACTGCAGAAAGATAAACTGTCTTACTCTTTTGGACTCTCTAACAGCCCAGGCATACAAGAGCCTAAAATTTCATAACTAAGTTCTCTATTTGGTAAATTACATAATGGTAAATGATTACTTTTCTAATAATAAAAGATTTATCTTATTTCTTGAGATAAATCTTAACTCTGTGGGCTCTTCAAATACTCACAAATCAAACTTTTCTCAACAACTTGTTTGAATATCCCAGAAACGATTCTGCTAAGTGGGGAATAACTGGGGGGGACTGGGAAAAAGGCATGTGCACCCCTCACACACATTCTGTCTCTCTCTCACACACACACACAAACACACACACAGCAACACACACCAACACATATAAAGACAGGACTCACACACACATACCACAGACAACTTGGAGAATGCAGAATGACACTGAATTTTTTTATTTTTAATTTAATTTTATTATTTTTTTTTTTTTTGGAGACAAGAGTCTCATTCTTGTTGCCCAGGCTGGAGTGCAGTGGCGTGATCTCGGCTCACTGCAGCCTCCACCTCCTGGGTTGAAGCGATTCTCCTGACTTAGCCTCCTAAGTAGCTGGGATTACAGGCACGTGCCACCATGCCCAGCTAATTTTTGTATTTTTAGTAGAGATGGGGTTTCGCCATGTTGGCCAGGGCTGGTCTTAAACTCCTGACCTTAAGTGATCTGCCCATCTCGGCCTCCCGTGTGCTGGGATTACAGGCGTGAGACACCACGCCTGGCCGACACTGAATTTTTAAAAACCGACAAATGAGCAGAGTGACCCTGACCCTGATGGCAGAGCTGGGACCTGGATGAAGATTCACATGAGCTTTGCCAAACACTCGACTCAAGACAGCTGTTCAGAAAGATTACTGGTGCACTAAACTGAGATGGCCTTTGCGGAATATAAACCACAGCCACCCCGCTTAATTACAATAAACAAGAGAATCTTCTCAGCTTGCCCAGTGATTTAGAGGATTCATTAAACAGAGTTGGAGCTGAAACTGTGCCCTGAAGAGTTAAAGAAACCAACGACTAACAGAAATTCTTGTGTTTGCAGGATGGCAGTATAAGAAAATAAACAACTTGCTAAAATGCTGAAACTCCCTCTGCTTATGAGATTAAAAAAAAAAAGCTGGCTGAAATTGGTTGGAACCAACATGGCCAATGGAGTCTGAGTAGAAACAGCTTGCTGACGTCACAGCCCAAATTTCCAACACATTTCATACTAACTCCACTTGAATTTGCATATGTAATCCATGAGGAAGCATGATGAAATAGACAACTGCGCGTGTCCGAGGACTTTTCAGATCTCCCCTTTCCTTCCAATAATCACTTACTAATCCGAGAATCCATTCCCTGATAAAATCACTGCCTTAAAGCCTGCACAGGAAGACAAATTTGAGCTGGACTTAGTGTCTCTTTATTAGTCGAGTTGCAATAAAAAAGCTTTTTTTTCCCCCTCAAAAACCCTATGTCAATTAGTATTGGCTTCCAGAGCATCAGGCAGTGAGTTGCTTTTGCTCAGTAACAGAGTGTAAGGTGAATAAAAAAGGCAAATAATTACATGGTTCAAGCAATCATTATGAAAGCATGGCTGAAAAACTGCTAGCCTTACCCAAGTGCATAAAAAACATGAAAATGATTTATTGATAAGCCAAATTAGTCATAAAAGTGTACTCTACCTCAATTTAAATACTGCTTATATGTGGATTACACAACCAACCATGTATGCAGTAGCTACTTCAAAGGACTTCCTTTTTAATATTTAAAAAGTTAGTTCACTGAATCACAGAGTTGTTAGATAAGATTTTGTCTTCGTGAGAACAGCTTTTGAAAATATTTTAATATTTTATTACACAGCAAAAATAGCCATGAAACACTGAGGGGAGATTGAGTTTGGGAATGGAATGAGAGAATGCCTGCTGTGGTTCATTAACATGACTCCACCATTCCTTACGACTCTATGATGCTTTATGGTATTTTCACATAAAATTTCTCATTTTAGCCAGATAAAACCCTTTGAGGAGGCTAGGCACAGTGGCTCTGTAATCCCAGTTCTTTGGGAGGCTGAGGCGGGCAGACCACTTGAGGTCAGGAATTCGAGACCAGCCTTACCAACATGGTGAAACCCCGTCTCTATTAAAAATACAAAAATTGGCTGGGCGTGGTGGTGCCCACCTGTAATCCCAGCTACTTGGGAGGCTGAGGCAGGACAATCGCTCGAACCTGGGAGGTGGAGATTGCAGCGAGCTGAGATCGCACCTCTGCACTCCAGCCTGGGCAACAGAGCGAGACTCTGTCTCAAAACAAAACAAAACAAAACAAAACAGAAACCAAACAACGACAACAAAAAAACCCTCTGAGGGAAGCAGTCCTGGGTAACTTCCTGAGTCAACCACAGAGCCAGAGCCTGCACCGTGACAGAAATGCTCTGGGCAGAAAATGGTCTTGGTGACTTAGACTGGAGGTCACCTCAGGGACCCCGAGCTCTCACTTAGTTAGGCGCCCAATGGCTCTGTCTGGTATTCTCTCTGTTGAGACTGCCCCACTTCATCCTACCCTCTAGTCTACTGATGGCTTGCCCTGACTTTATTCCTGAGCACAGAATTATCTAAAAAACTTTCCCCCTTCATATCACAGCTGTCTGCCACCTTCTCACCCCCTCTCACCCTCACCCCCAACTCCATTTATCAGAAGCAGCAAGTTTTTCGCCCAAAACTCTGAATAAAGAACAGTCTGAAGAAAACAGATGGGTACAGCGTGGTGATGGAAAAGCCAAGTCACTCACGCCAGAATCTGCAGGCTGAGGAGTGACAAGCAGACCCCAAGAATGTTCGTGAAGAACAGGACCATTTATACATCTTTAGAGTTTGCAGTGAAAAGCATAACCCACACTTTTACAGCCTGGTGGCTTTCGGACCCACCCCACAGCCCGAGGAGATGGGGGCTGCCATACTGTGGATATCTGAGCCTTCAGACCTCATGCTGAAATGTGATCCCCGGTGTTGGGGGTGGAGCCCAATGGGAGGCGTTTGGGTCACAAGGGCAGTGTCCATCTGTCTGTCTCTCTGTCTGTCCATCTGTCTCTTTCTCTGCCTTCTGCCATGATCGAAAGCGGCCTGTGGCCTTCACCACAAGCAGCTGCTCGCACCAGGCTTCTTATAGAGCCTACAGAACCATAAGCCAAATAAACCTCCTTTCTTTAGAAATTACACAGCCTCAGGTATTCTTTTATAGTGATGCAAACAGACTAAGACGGGGCCATAAAGTCTTCCTCACTGGCTGCTTGGAGAGTTTGCCTTGGGATTCATGGTCTGTGGGAAGAGCAGTATTGTGCTGGTTTGACTATTTGATATCCTAATTAAACCAACTGGGTGTCAAAAGACTCCTGATATTGTTTTTGTTCCCTATAGTTTGATGAGAAAAGAAATAATGACTTTATGATTTTTTTCCCCCACGATATACCCCAAATACTTCATTCCTTTATCCTAAAAATGCTTCAATAACTCCCCTTTAAACCAGCCCAAGCTTCTCACCACAGCAGGAGGCCTTCCTCACCTGCCTCTGTAGCTTGCGCTAACAATGGACCATCAGCCATTCAAGCCCGTCTTTTGGCCATATGCACTCTAGAGCTGGACTGCGCACTCAGCATCCTGTCTGCACCTGGCGAAAACGACCCATCAATTTCTTTAACCTTCATTCAGGAACCTCTACGCTATCTGACCCTGATCTTATCACATCCTGTGCAGTTATCTGTTACCAGATAACTGGTACAATGAAGCGTCAAAATTCTGAGCCCTTCGAGGGCAGGGACTGTGTCTTGTTCCTCTTGGTACCCCAAATCAATCTATGCTAAATGAACGAAAAATCGAGTCAGACATTCTCCTATGACATTAAACTCCACAACTGTTTTCTAATCTAATACAAAATTTCATTCACATTACTCAGGAGTTTTCTACTCCGTAACAGTTATGAGCCAGCTGATAAACGCTGGTTAGGGACTGCTACCTACAAGAAAAAGTGACTGTACTCCTCACCTTTGTGGCAGAGAGTGAGGCTATGCTAAGGCAATCATTTTGCAGGGTGCATTCTGCAAGGATTGAGCATTCCACATAGCTAGGGGGCTAACAGTAAGTAGTTTTAAACCATTTAACAACAAATAATTACAGAGCACTTCCTAGTCTCAAGGTGTAATGCTAGGCAGAGAACACACAGACAGTATTTCATTTACAAATGGATTGTATTACAAAAGTTTTCAGCAAGACAGATGGTTGTAACAGGAAACCTTTTCACAAGCAAGCAAGTAAATAATGACAAGGAAGATTCTCAGGCTAGCAAATAAAGGCCTCTTTAAGCCTAATGAAGCTAAGATACATGCTAATTTACAAGGAATATAGCAGAAAAATATTTTACAGGAGTGGTAAAGAAAGAAAAGAGGAAATCAATATGATAAAGAAATAGCCTCTATTGATTTTGTTTAAATAAATGTGCTTAATGGAAAGTGATCTAAAAACTTAACTGAATCTGGGCATACCTAACCTCACTAAATTCTCAAAACAAACTTATTAAAGAGACATTCTTATTCTAATTTTAATATTGACAGAATTTAGGCTCAAAGAGGATGAATAACCTGTCCTAGGCTACACTGGCACATTTTAGGTAGGTATCAAAACTGGGCACTGCCTCTCGCCCCACGAGACTCCAGTAAGTGCAGACTATGGGAGACCCCAGATCTGACATGCACGCACGCACATGCACAAACACAACACACACACATGCACACACACAACACACACAAACATGCACACACACGCACACACACGCACACACACCCCCCCCACACACACACACACACACACACGCTTCAGGGAGGAAAGATGCCGAAGGCATGCCTGGCCATGATGCCACTCCCGCATTTACAATTGCCCTTCCTGACCCAAGGGTGTTCACGCTACCACTTCTATGACCAAAGTTAAGATGATTTTTCCTTTGACTCACACATGAGAAACTGCACGCAGGGTAGACAGAAAAAGGAAGGCAGAGTTTCCTAAATCCAATTAGGTTAGTGCTACAAGCAAAATGAGAAAAAGAAGTTGAATAGGGAGACATACACATGTCAGAAACCTTCCTCAAACTGGATTTAGGAATTTGTCAACAGTTCAGCACAGTACTCTGAATGCACACACATACACGTATGTGTGTGTTTCCATTTTAAAGTCAAAGAACTTAATAACAAAAAGATAAGCAACTCAACTGAAATACAAAGGGTATGAACAGCATTGTGTCTGCGTCTGCAGGGAGCTCGAGGCATATCCATGAATCCAGGGCCAATTTGTATTATTGATTTTACATCTTGGGAGCATTTATATGACCTTGAGGTACTATAATATTAAACTTGAATTCCAAGGCTGTTTGAGGGTAAGGCCCTGGAGAGAATTTTCCTTTTTACCAAGAGCACGGGTAAGGAACAAACCTTCCAAGTGTTACTGTGTCCATGGGTAAGTTTTTCCCTAATCCATCCTTTCACTGAAGGTGAAAGGGCCTAGTCTTCTGTCCTTTAAACCCAAGTCCTGTCTACTGGGACCATGGAGTACTTCCAGAATGGTTTCTTTTCTTCTAGCTCCAAGAGTGTCTCCCTTATGGCCATGACAGATATGTACCTTCCCAAATGTATGGTTTTCATAACAGATTCACTTCTAAGTGTTTATCCTTAGAGAGGTTTGAGGTTATAGCCTACCATATTGCTAGTTCTTATCAAATGTTTTATGGAGAGGCCTTATTACTATTGTTGTTATTTATTTATTTATTTATTTATTTATTTATTTATTTATTTATTTTGAGACAGAGTCTTGCTCTTTTGACCAGGCTGGAGTACAGTGGCACGATCTCAGCTCACTGCAGCGTCTGCCTCCTGGGTTCAAGTGATTCTCATGCCTCAACCTCCCGAATAGCTGGGATTATAGGCACCCACCACCATGCCAAGCTAATTTTTGTATTTTTAGTACAGACAGGGTTTCACCATGTGCAGGCTGGTCTCGAACTCCTGACCTCAAGTGATCCACCTGACTCGGCCTCCCAAAGTGCTGAGATTACAGGCATGAGCCACCAGGCCCAGCTAATAATTTTTAAAACTCCTCTATTTTAGAAATTTTTAACTTTAATTAATAAGACAACAACAACGAAAAGATGTCTTTCCAGACATTCTGTAGTTTAATCCTATTGAACAGGAAAAGTATGCCTTCTCCATTTACTTATTTCATTTGTCTTTTGAATTACAAACCAATGCATGCTCATTGCAATAATCCAAACAATATACAATTACAAAATATAAAATTAATAAACCTCCCCCCCTTCTCTCAAATAGATAACTGTTAACAATCTGACATATATCCTTCCATACTTTTCTTATATAAATACATCTGAACATACAACATTGAAAATGCAATCGAGGATTTAAAATAAAAATTAAAATAAAAAAAGAAAATGGAATTGCATAATAAATATTATTGTAGAATTTGTTTTGCCTCTTAGTAGCAGTATGCTATATTCTGTAAACATCCCTTTTGCTACTACAGCATCAAAGGAAGATATCTCATTAACTTGCTAGACGAATGACAGGTAAGTTAACAAAGCATGAGACTAACCTTCTAGTGACCAGGCATTTGACATTCATTGCAGGACCTTTCTCCCCGGGGTCTTCCATGAAAGATCTGACATGACTGAATGTGCCTCCCTCTGATGTAAACATGAACTGTTATTTATTACATTATATTTTATCATAAAAAAATTAATTTTAAGCCAGGCACGGTGGCTCACGCCTGTAATCCCAGCACTCTGGGAGACCAAGGCAGGCGGATCATCTGAGCTCAGGAGTTCAAGACCAGCCTGGGCAACACGGCAAGACCCTGTCTCTACAAAAAGTACAAAAATTGGCCAAGCATGGTGGTGTACACCTGTAATCCCAGCTAGTTGGGTGGCAGAGGCGTGAGAATTGCTTGAACGTGGGAGGCAGAGGCTGCAGTGAACCGAGATTGTGCCACTGTGCTCCAGCCTGGGAGACAGAGTTAGACCCTGTCTCAAAAAAAAAAAAATTTAATTTTGGTTATACATTTCTCCAAGAGTTTTCAATTATAAAATCTCTCAGAGTAGGTCATTTTACTTTTATAGATTTTTGCCTATCTTCAATAAAACATTCATTTCCCAAATAGCACACACATATACGATTTTTCATCTCCAGTGCCTAACAAGGCCTATCACATGGAGAGAACTCAAAAATATTGTTGAATGCAAGGACAAAATAATACAATGGAAATTTTGAAAGAAAACTTTGTTGTTAATAGCATCTTAGCTAGGCTGGGTGCAGTGGCTCATGTCTGTAATCCCAGCACTTTGGGAGGCTAACATAGGAAGACTGCTTGAGGCCAGGAGTTCAAGACCAGCCTGGGCAACACAGTGAGACCCCATTTCTATAAATACAAAAATGTTTTAAATTAGCCAGGCGGGGTAGTGTGCGTCTGTTGTCCAGCTACTTGGGAGGCTGAGGTGGGAGAATCATTTGAGCCCAGAAGCTGTAGGCTGCCGTGAGCCACGATTGCACCACTGTACTCCAGCCTGGGCAACTGAGCAAGACTGTCTCAGAAAAACGAAACAAAACACATCTCAGCTATAGACAGAAGGCTTTATCTATTTCCTAATGATGTCCATAGTATGGTGAACCAAGTAATATCCACGAGACAATTATACTGTTTAAAGAAAGCTGTCTTTCTTTAAAAAATAATGCTGACAGATTTTTTTTTCAGATTTAAAATACCTGTTCTTTATAGAAAAACATGACTACAAAAGTAAGAAAGGAGAGGGGAGAGGCGGGGCAGGGGGGGAAGAAAGGAGGGAAATGAAAAAAGGGGAGAGCCAGCCAAGCTGCTTTATTATAATAGAGGTTTTACTGCAACATAATTTGAGGCAGCATTCTTTAATAGCTAAATCGTAAATTGAAACACCACTAATCTCTGATGTTGGCAAGGTTTGCTTAAACTGACACATATTTTCAGGGGCAGTTTGTATCTTTGCATCATTAGAGCTCTTGCCAAGAGTAGCCTTTTGAAATTAAGAGCAATTGAAAGAGTGTCTTCAGCCTGACCAGAGATAAAATGTTACATACTCAGACAGGAGTATTTCATCGGTTCCCACCTCCCCACCCCTCTAGAGCAACACCAAAAGCTAAACTCACCAAAAGACAGCTGTAAAACCTCTGATATGACACAGAGAGCATTCAGTTTCAAAGCCATAAACGGAAATGAGCAGAGCAGGCTTTCCCAGACAGGGTACATTTTCTCATCACTTCTCTTGTCTTGTGGACTCTTAGTTGCCCAAAAAAGCCATTACTTCCAATCATTATTTCTAGTCCTATCTTATCCCTGAAATTTTGAGCTTATAAAACCTATGATCTATTTAAACCTACTCGGATATTTAAAAGATATCTCAAATTTAATGTGGCCAACAGGGAGCTCAAAATTTCTCCCCAAATATGTCCCCTTCTCCCTCGTGGTTTCCTGTATCTCAGCAAACAGTTTCACCATCCACGCAATGGCTTAAGCCAAAAACCCAGGTGCTATTCTTGATTCTTTTTTCTTTTAGCTCATATCTATAATCTAGCAAAAAGTTTCATTTGTTCTGCTTCCAAAACGAATCCTAAATGCACCCACTGCTCTCCAGCCCTAGTCCAACTGACCTTCCCCAAACCATCTCTTGCTTGGACTAACCACTCACTTCGTGACTGTTCTGCCTACTCTACTGCCCTCTATAACCAAGCCATGCTGCAACAGTGGGGTGATCTTTTAAAATCACAAATCAGATTGCATCTCTCCCCAGCTTCACGCCCTTTCCTAATGCACCTATATTTAAAAAGCTTACCATCAAACTTAGTTTAAAATCCAATCCCCTATCTTTGCTTGAAAGGCCTCCTAAAAGCTGCCTCGGCCCACTGCTCTGATTCATCCTGTGCCACTGCCAACCTCAGCTGCTCTACTAGGATAGCACAGGACCTCCGTGGACTAGCACCACCTGCCTGGAATGCCCTTAGCCCAGGCTTCTGCTGACCACTTACATATCAGTTTTTAAAATGTCATCTCAGGCCCAACGTGGTAGCTCTAATCCCTGTCATCTCAGCACTAATCCCTGTAATCTCACACTTTGGGAGGCTGAGGTGGCTGCATCACTCAAGGTCAGGAGTTCGAGACCAGCCTGGCCAACATGGTGAAACTCCGTTTCTACTAAAAATAGAAAAATTAGCCAGGTGTGGTAGTGGGCAGCTGTAGCACCACCTACTTGGGAGGTTGAGGGAGGATAATCACTTGAACCCGGGAGGTGGAGGTTGCAGTGAGCCAAGATCCTGCCACTGTACTCCAGCCTGAGTGACAGAGCGAGACTCCATCTCAAAAAACAAGAAAATAAAATGAAATGAAATAAAATAAAATAAAATAAATAAAATAAAATATCATCTCAGAAAAGCTTCTCTAAAACAGTCAGCCACCATATCTAGTAAAATAATACATGCATTTACCCTTTGACCCAGCAATACACTCATAGGAATCTATCCCAAAGAAACACTTGCAAAAATATGAGAGGCAAGCAGACATTATGTGACTCCTGATTGGAGTATACAAGACCACCAGTGAAATATTCCTGAAATATAAAACAAATCCACACACACGTACTCCTGAATGCAATCAATCTTCTCTTGATCTAACTATAGGCACCAATCCACAGGAAATACAGGAAGCACAGGAACATGCAATCAACAGAATCTAAAATATAAACAAAGGGCATCAGCCAAGATGCATGATCCATTTTCTACAGCAAAGTGATTTCTAAGAGGAAAAAAAAAAAACATGGAAGAGGAAATTAAAATTTTTAGTTGAAAATTTTTAGGTATGAGCTCAGCACTCTGAATAACTGTTCCAAAAGAATACACATCAGCTGGGCACAGTGGCTAACACTTATAATCCCAGCACTTTGAGAGGCCAAGGCAGGAGGGTCGCTTGAGGCCAGGAGTTTGAGACCAGAGTGGGCAAAACAGTGAGACCTTCTCTTTACAAAAAAATAAAAAAATAGCCAGGCACAGTGGTGTGCACCTCTAGTCCCAGCTACTCAGGAGGCTGAGGCAGGAGGACTGCTGGAGCCCAAGAGTTGGAGGCTGCAGTGAGCTACGATCACAGCACTGTACTCCAGTCTGGGTGACAGAGCAAGTACCTGTCTCAAAATAAATAAAATTAAAAAAAAAACATAACATAACATAATATAAAAATGAAATAAAATAAGAGTAGATATCTTTTAGGAATATATGCTGAAATAATTGTGGGTAAATGATTTAATTTTGGTGGTTTGCTTTAAAATAATCTGGGCTAAGAGCAGAGAAAATGGGTAAAGGTATAATTAACTCTGGATCCTGAGTTGATCATTTTTGAAGATGAGTGATGGGTGGATGGGGGTTCATTAGACCAATCTCTCTACTTCCATATATGTCTGAAATAAAAGTTTATGTAAAAGCCAACCAATTACTCACCACCACACTATTTTATTTCTCAGCATATTCATGTCACTACATGGTTTTTAATGACTCATTTTGTGTCGACTGTCCATCCTCCCACTAAAACACTTGCTTTATAAGAGCAAGAGCTTGGTCTTCTTGACGGCTATTATCCCTAAGGCCTAGAACAATGCCAGGTTCTTGATGAATATCGACCATGAAATGAATACATCAATAAAATTCCTGGGACCTCTAGAGTTTTACAAGGTGTTAACTCCACCATGGCCAACGAAGCACCATGATTCTTTGTCACTCCACCACAGCCACCAGAGCGAGCAGGGGCTTACCTTCACTTCAATAAAGTCAGGATTCCCCAGAAACACGAGTTGCGCGTAGGCCTGGAGCTCGTCCACGTTCCATGCTTTCACGAGCGTCAGTCTGTAGACAGTTCGTTGTTGCTAAAACAAAGGAAAAGCCAACTTCGTTGTTATCTTGGTGGACATGTCATCTCTTAACCTAGAGGGTTTCTCAAGCTTTTTCAACCCAGAGAACCCAGGATGGGCAAAACTCATCATGAACTTTTGCAAACTGAAGCTGTATTTTGAGGAAAGATGAAACAAAAACACTATGATTCTAACATACCTTATGGAAGGCATAAGCGATACTGACATATATATTCTCTCCCCCACAGCATTTAAGGCTATGCCAGGCACCCAGAGGTTTCTTGGCACAGACACACTGAACGACATTTAGTAAGGAATGATAAACTGACCAAACAGTGTTGGGCTATAAAAAATTAATTCAAACATCCTCTAGGCCTTCAAGTAATAATCACCCAAGTTTTTAGTGACAAGAATTGTTAATAAGTTGTCTTCTTTCCTACTCTCTCATTATTTAATGATCTCTTGGCATTTCTTACTGGCAGAAAAGGCACATGGATGGATTGTCAATGTTGCCATTTGTGTGCCATATAACCACAAGAGGGACTGGCTTTCTTTCTTTTCTTCTTTATTTTTCTAGAGACAGGGTCTCACTCTGTGGTCCAGGCTGGAGTGCAGTGGTACAATCTTAAGTCACCACAGCCTCAATCTCCTGGACTCAAGTGATCCTCCTGCCTCAGCTTCCCAAGTAGCTGGGACTATAGGCACACGTCATCACGCCTGGCTAAGCTTAAAAAAATTTTTTTAGAGACGGGGTTTTGCTATGTTATCCAGGCTGGTCTCGAACTCTTGGCCTTAAGTGATGCTCATGCCTGAGGCTTCCAAAGGGCTGGGATTACAGGCGCACACCACTGTGCCAAGCTAGATTTCTGAAAATGTAATTAGACAATAGGCATTAAAGCCTTTAAAAAGCTTACACCCTGACTTTGTAGCTCCCTTTTAGAACCCAAAATGAATGATTAAAAATTCAAAGACATTAAAAAATCTCAGGACAACATTTTCTTTTTTTTTTTTTTTTTTTTTTAGTCGGAATCTCGCTGGAGCCCAGGCTGGAGTGCAGTGGCCGATCTTGGCTCACTGCAAATTTCGCCTCCCAGGTCCACGCCATTCTCCTGCCTCAGCCTCCCGAGTAGCTGGGACTACAGGTGCCTGCCACCTCACCCTGCTAGTTTTTTTGCATTTTTTAGTAGAGACGGGGTTTCACCGTGTTAGCCAGGATGGTCTCGATCTCCCAACCTCGTGATCCACCCGTCTCGGCCTCCCAAAGTGCTGGGATTACAGGCTTGAGCCACCATGCCCGGCCGACAACATTATTAATAATGGCTTAAGGCCGGGCATGGTGGCTCATGCCTATAATCCCAGCACTTTGGGAGGCCGAGGTGGCGGGATCACCTGAGGTAAGGAGTTTGAGACCAGTCTGGCCAACATGGTGAAACATCATCTCTACTAAAAATACAAAAATGAGCCAAGCGTGGCGACACGCACCTGTAATCCCAGCTACTTGGGAGGCTGAGGCAGGAGAATCGTTTGAGCCTGGGAGGTGGAGGTTGCAGTGAGCTGAGATCACAGCCACTGCACTGAGACAGAGCAAGACCCTGTCTCAAAATAAATAAATAAATAAACAAACAAAAATAATAATAGGAATGGCTTAAAATCTAAAGTGAGACCCACCCCTTGGGTAGGTGCAGGACCTTTGACTTGCCTATAACCAACAGACTATGGCAAAGGTGATGGGATGTATGTGGTTCTATGTACATGATTACACGCATCTGTAGCAAATGCCCAGGTAACATCCAGGCTACCAACCCTCAAACCACACCTTAAGTAGCAATGCTCAAAATACTCAAGAAAAAAAAAATAATAATAAGTAAAGTGAAAGGGATGCACAAAATGATACCAATCTTATTACTTTAGTCTATGTTTGAAAACTTCTAACATTTATAAAAAAGAAGAAACACTTGAAATCTTCATTGAAGAAAACTAAGAGATCATTAATAAGGAATATTAGGCAGCCACACCAGAAATTCATGTTTTCCAAGCATATTTACTCATATGTACTCAAAAGTTCCTTCTAAAATGCAGTATATCATGCAAGGAAAGATAGAAATCTTCCAGATTCCCTCTACAGGCTTATAATTCTTCCAGTGCCAAAAGCTAACAAAAATAGTAGAAAACTGCAGACCAATCTCCCTCATACGTACATATGTAAAACTGTCATAGAAATTTCAGCAAGTAAAATTCAGCATTCTGCTAAACATTCCGGGAATGCAAAACCAATTCAATATTAGGCTATACAGTAATACAATTCATTATACTAGTAGTTCAACACAGAAAAACCACACAATCATCTTCATAGATACCCAAAGGTATTTGATATAGTTTAAAAGCCATCCCTGCTTTTAAAACAAAATAGAATGAGCAAATCAAACGCCACTTGGTAAATTCAGTAATTAAAAAAACACATCCTTAACATTAAAAAAAAAAAATCCACAACATTCTCCAGTCAATAGTCAACACTATTCTTACTGGCTAAATAAACAGAGGGGCTGGGCGCAGTGGCTCACGCTTGTAATCCCAGCACTTTGGGAAGCCAAGGTGGGTGGCTCACTTGAGGTCAGGAGTTCGAGGCCAGACTGGCCAACGTGGTGAAACCTCATCTCTACTAAAAAATACAAAAATTAACTGGGCATGGTGGCAGGCACCTGTAATCCCAGCTACCTGGGAGGCTGAGGCAAGAGAACTGCTTGAACCCAGGAGGTGGAGATTGCAATGAGCCAAGATTGTGCCACTGCACTCTAGCCTGGGCAACACAGTGAGACTCTGTCTCAAATAAATAAATAAATAAATAAATAAATAAATAAATAAATGCATTTCTATTTAGCTGGACTAACAGAAGAATTTCTACTCTTTCTTAAAAAACACCTTTCTACAAGTTATGATCAAAGCAACAAGGCCAGGATAAGAATTACTGGAGGATATACAAAAATAATTAATTATAAATAATATAACTGGCTTCTTGGAAACCTAAGAGAATCAACTAAAAATGAGACTAGGCCAGTTACCAAATAAAAATATAAAAACCAACAGCTTTCCAAGCACACAGTAGTGAGTTAAATATGCACACTGGGGTCAGAATGAATCCCAACCCATGTACTAGATCTCGTTACCTCTCTGTTCTTAGTTTCTGCCTGAATGTAGCATTTAGCACGTGGAATCTAGAACCAAGCTTGGCAGCAGTGTATCATATCAAGTATTAGCTATTATATGCCAGCAATCAGCAATTACAAAATTCAAGAGAAACCATATTCTACTTATAATGATAAAATGCATCTATAAAACAGCTAGTGATTCAGCTGGGCGCAGTGGTTCATGCCTGTAATCCCAGCACATTGGAAGGCCAAGATTGGAGGATTACTTGAGGCCAGGAATTCGAGACCAGCTTGGGCAACATAAAGAGACCCCATCACTACAAAAAAATACAATAGCCGGGGATGGCTGAAGCAGGAAGATTGCTTGAGCTTGGAAGGCAGAGGTTGCAGTGAGCCATGATCACACCAACGCACTCCAGCCTGGGTGACAGAGCAAGACCCTGTCTCAAAAAAAAAAAAAAAAAAAATATATATATATATATAAATAAAATATAAATGCCTAATGATTAAATTATGAAATAGCATGCAGGACAGTGAATAAAATAAACTTTTCTAAGAGACCTAAACAAAAACTCATCTACATGGAGAGCCATGATGGATTTCTAAATATAATGTAATTCCAATGAGAGTTTACAATTCATCTGAACAAATAAACTGGCAACAGTAACCATAAAAATAATAGCAGGAGTTTGCAATTACTCAGCCCGTACTATGTGCCAGCTGTTGTTATAAAGTACTTTGTAGCTTGGCAAAGATTCCAATATTTGTCTAATCTTTACAACAAATCTCACAAAATAGATTGGATTATTATCTTCACTTTACACATACGAAGGTGAGGCTCACAGCTGTTAAGTAAATTGCCTGAAGTTACACAGCTGGAGAGCAGCAAAGCTGGGGTGTGAACCCAAGCAGTAGCGAGGTAGGAGACTGGCAGGACTTGTTTTCTGGTTACAACCCTGCTGACCAAAACAGGTCCAGAAAGGATGAAGTGAAGAAACCAGCAGGAACCAGCAGATGGCCACTAGGGTGATCCCAAGACAGCCTTCTTGTTCACTAGCATAAGACACTCCCACCAGGGCCATGATAGTTTACAGATGCCATGCAACAACCCAGAAGTTACTGCCCATTTCCTAGAAAGTTCTAAATAACACACCCCTTTATTTGCATTGGTCTGCCCCTTAATTTGCATGTAACTGAAGTGCATTTATATGCACATAAATACAGTTGCCAAGAGCCCATACAATGCCCATTCTGGGTGTACTACCTATGAGTTAGCCCTGCTCTGCAAGGAGCTATACCCTTCAATAAAAGATTCCCATCTAATGCCACGGGCTTGCCCTTCAATTCTTTCCTGGATGAAGCCAAAAACCCTTCCATGCTAAGCCCCAGTTTTGGAGCTCACCTGTCACTGCAACAGTAGGAACCAGAACAGGCTCTCACTTTGCTAAATCTTTTAAAACTGTGAAATGAAACACACAAAGAGAAATGTACACAAAACACAAATGTATAACTCCAGGGATTATCACAAAATGCTCATCACCCAGACACCATTCCACTCCTCCCAGTCACTATCCACTCCCTTTACCTGACTGATACCTAATATTCTGACTTTAACATGATAGTCTAGTTTTTGCCTGTGTTCGGAATTTATGTCAGTGGAATCATACATTATGCTATGTCTGGCATCTATCACTCCACACTATAAACACATGAAAAAAAATTCACCCATGTTGCTGCATGGTTAGGGTTGCTCATTTTCATTATCTAGTCTTGGGTTGCATGAATATACAATAAGATATTCAATCATTCCCTAGACATTTGGATTATTTCCAGGTTTTAGCTATTGTAAAACAACGCAGCTATCTCTTTGAACGCCAGAGTTTAGTTTTGCCTGTTTAAAGAAATTATATAAAATGCTACTGTGACATACATTCTTTTGTGTCTGGCTTCTTTCACTGAATTTGATGTTTGCGAGATTCATTCATGCTGTTCTATGTCACTGGAACTCTAGTGGCCCAGTAGAGTGCGTGGTACTTATGTGTAACCATAGATACATCTTTATGGCCACATTGTATGAATATGCTACTAGTGAACGATTTTAACCCCTTACTTTGGGTTTCTTAAAAAATACTGCTGCCCTGAGCGCTACTGTACTCATCTCTCTCTCCCCGACCTCCTTTTTTTTTTTTTTTTTTTTTTCCTGGCTTGAGATAGGGTCTCGGTCCATCACTCAGGCTGGAGTGCAGTGGCATAAGCACAGCTCACTGCAGCCTCAACCTTCCAGACTCAAGAGATCCTCTTGTCTCAGCCTCCCGAGTAGCTGAGACTACAGGCACATGTTGCTGCTCCTAGCCTTTTTTTTTTTTTTTGTAGAGACAGGCTCTCACTTTGTTGCCCAGGCTGTTCTCAAACTCTTGGGCTCAAGCAATCCTCCCAAAGTGCTAGGATTACAGGCATGAGCCACCATGCCTGGCTGTACCTGTCTCTTCATGCACAAGAACACACATTTTCTAGGATCTACCTAAATACGGAAATGCTGGGTCATGGGATCTGAATACATTCAACCTTAGCAGATATTGGCAATCTGATTGCCAAAGTCATTTTGCCACACTTTCATTCATATTGTACCAGAGTTTTGGTTGGTTATCTTCAACAACACTTAGCGTTGCTAGTTTTCACCACTATTGCATTATTTTGCCTTGCATCCGCCTGTGATGTAAGCAAGCTGAGTTCATGTTTTCTGGCCATCTGTATCTCTGTTTTTGTGAAGTACTGGTTCAAATGTCGTGAACATTTCTCTACTGGAAAATCTGTCTTTTTTCCAACTGATTTTCAATAAATTATTTGCATTTTCTGGAAAGAAAAGCTCTGTTACAAATGTATTAGAAATAATTTCATCCACTTTACGGCTTCCTTTTTTTCACAATGTCTTCTGATCAATAAGAATTCCTAATTGTCATACATTTCCACTTTCTTTTCTTATTAGCGTTTCTTTCATATTAGGGTTTCTTGTGTCTCTTTAAAGGATCATTCCATGCTATCAAGAGCATGAAGAAAAGCTCTTACATTTTTTTCTAGAAGTTTTATCATATTGCCCCTCACATTTGTGTCAAAAATCCACTACAACTGACTTTTGCATGTGGTGTTACGAGGTTAAACTTATTTAACATATGGATAGTCCACTGCAATAAATATGATAGAATCATTGTCTATGCATGTGAGGGTCTGCTTCTGGTTTTTTCTATTCTGTTCCACTGATCTGTTTCTTATTGTTTTAATATCTCACTTTTAATTACTGTTGCTTTATACTAAGACTTGATATCCAATAGAGATGGTTCTCAACCAGGAGCGATTCCGCACCGCAGGGGACAATTAGCAACACCTTGAGAAAATTTTTTGGTTTTCACAAATGGGGGCTGCTACTGACATCTAGTGGGTAAAGGCCAAGGCTGCTGCTGAATATCCTACAATGCATGGGACGGTCTCCCCAATCCTTTTCCTAAAAAGAACTATCCAGTCTAAGATGTCAATGGTGCCAACATTGAAACGCCCTACAGTGGGGCACGTTCTCTTATGTCATCCTTCTGAAAGAGTATCTTGGCTCTTCTTGGCCCTTTGCATATCCATGTACACTTTAGAATCAGCTTATTAATTTCCACAAACATATACAACCCTTTATATGATTTTGCTTGATATGGCATTGAATCTATAAGCCAGTGTTGTTCAATAAAAATATAAGTTCACAGGTGAGATTATTTTTTTTAATGTATTTTAACTTAACATATCTCCAAAATTATCAACTCAAGAAGCAATCACTATTTAAATATTGGGATACCTGACATTCTTTTTACCAGACTAAGTCTTTGAATTCCATCGCTTCTCGGCCTTTTGGCTAAGATCAAGTATAGTCTTTGAATTCCAACGCATGGCATGGCTCAATTCAGGGCAGCCACGTTTCAAGTACTCAATGGACACATGTAGCTAGTGTCTACCATAACTAAATATAACCGATGTATGGAGAAATGATACTTTTACAACCCTGAATCTGCCAAAATAATTACCTTTATTTAGGTCCTTTAAAATTTCTCTCAATAATATTTTGTAGTTTTCAATATAAAGGTCAAAAATTTCCTTTCATAGATTTATTCCTACAAGTAATATACTTGTGATGCTTTGTTATGGTAGTATCTTTTCTATTTTTCCTCTTTTAACTAACATTTAACTGATATTTTAATAACTGGTATACAGAAATATAACTGATTTTTGTAAGCTGACCGTGTATATAGCAGTCTTGTAAAATACATTTATTAAAGTGAATAATTACAAATTTTGGAAGGGATTGTATATGTGCATATTCATTTACTAAAAATGTCATCTTCCTTTCCAATTCTCTTTTTCCCCTTTTTCTTGTCTTTTAGCACTAGCCAGGACTTTGATTCCATGTTAAATGGAAGTGGTGATAAAGACAGTGGGTACGCTTGTCTTATTCTGCACAGTAAGGTTTTAAACATTTGCTCATGAAGTATGACTTTTAAGGGTAAACATCTTTATCAGATTAGGAAGTTTCCTTCTAATCTTCATTTGCTATAAGATTTTAACCATAAATAGATATTGATTTCTGTCAAATTCTTTTTATGCATCTATTAAGCTTATCCTACCATCTTTCTTTTTATTATGACATTATAAATAGGTTGATTTTTACATATTAAACAAAACTTGCATTCTTAGAATAAAGCCAATTTTTCATGGTTTTATAGACTGCTGTCTTTAGTTTGTTGATCTTTTCTTTAAAATAGTTGCTTCTGTTTCTGAGTAAAAATCACTTTTGTCTTATTCTTCTTAGAATTTAGTATAAAGATTATTCTGAACTGGCCAGATGCGGTGGCTTATGCCTGTAATCCCAGCACTTTGGGAGGCCAAGGCAGGCGGATCACCTGAGGTTGGGAGTTCGAGACCAGCCTGACCAACATGGAGAAACCCCGTCTCTACTAAAAATACAAAATTAGCCAGGCATGGTGGTGCATGCCTATAGTCCCAGCTACTTGGGAGGCTGAGGCACGAGAATTACTTGAGCCTGGGAGGCGGAGGTCATGGTGGGCCAAGAACACGCCATTGCACTCCAGCCTGGGCAACAAGAGTAAAATTCCATCTCAAAAAAAAAAAAAAAAAAAAGGTTATTCTGAACTAATAAAATGAGATGGAGAGAGCTACTATTTCTCTCTGGAATAGCTGTGTAGGGTTGGTGTTAGTTCTCCTAATGACTGGTATCATCAAGAACTGATATAATTCAATGGTGAAACCATCTGGGCCTGAAGTTTCCTTTGGACGAGGTTTTATAAAAAAGCACTTTACTTAAGAAGTATAAATCCATGTAGATCATTTCATCTAGTATTAATTTTCTTAAGTTTCATTTTCTAGGAATTTGTATATTTCATCTAAATTCCCAAATTAATTGGCATAAAGTAATTCAAAATATCCTCCTATCTTTTTAATGTCTATAGGATCTATGGTGATGTTTCATTTTCATTTCTAACATTACTTATTTGTATCATCTCTCATTTTATTAAACTTGCCATGTAATCATCAGTTTTGTAAGATTTTTTGAATAACCAACTTTTGCTTTTTTATAATCCTATTTTATGAATGTTTTTTATTTCCTTAACTTCTGCTCTTTTTATTTCCTTCCAAGTACTTACTCTATGTTTAATTTACTGCTCTTTTCTTTTAAAAAAAAAAAAAACATTGTTGGTACCAATTAACTTCTTAATATATGCATTTATCTTATTGATTTTTAACCTATTGCCTATACTAAATAGGCATTTTGTCTTCTTCAAAACATTTTTTTTCTCCTTCACTCTGGAAAAATATTTTCATCAGGAACAGACTTCTAGATTGGCAGCTCTTGGCAAATTTCAGCCCTTTGAAGTTCAATGGTTTGTGCTTTCATTTCTGTTGTGCAATCAAGTACTGGCCTATTGTTGCTCTTTTGAAAGTAATCTCTCTTTATCTCTGCCTGCTTTTAAAAATTTCATAAAATGTGTTTATTTATCCCGTTTGGGTTTCTTATGTTTTCCTGTATTGCCCCAAATTTCTATAATAAATGAGTAAAAATTTTGTAATGGGGGAAAAAAACGTCATGCAGAAATGTTAATCTGATAAGCAGCATAATGGTAAGTTCAGAATATCCCAAGAACATAGGGGAAGGGGGTCCTAACGTGACAAATGTCCCAAAGGGTCTAACTATAGACATCTTGCTTATCAAACAAAAGACAAGACCAGCACTATGCAACAGAGCTTCACACAATTCTCCACGACAATACTCCTAGAAAACCCATTTGCTATTGGTATGTAAGCAAACAGAATGGGTTGTTTGTCTGCAACCCATCTATAGGTAAGGCTGATCCAACATTTGAAAATCAGTTAATGTAATCCATCACATCAACAAGATAAGGAAGGAAAATCACATGATTATATCAATAGATGCCAAAAAGCATAAAACAACATTCACCACCCATTCATAATAAAAACTCTCAGCAAACTAGAAAGAGAGAAAAATTTTCTCAACTTAATAAGGATATCTACAAAAAACCTACAGCTAACATCATACTTAATGGCAAGAACCTGGAAGCTTTCCCACCAATATCAGGAACAAAGCAAGGATGTCTTCTCTCACCACTGCTTTTCAACATGGTACTAGAAGTCTTATCAATGCAGTAAGACAAGACAGGGGAATACAAGGAAAACATATTTGGAAGAAAGAAATAAAACCTGTCTATGTTTAGAGATAACATGATTATTTATGTAGAAAATCCACTAATCAATCGTAACAACCAGATGTTGTGTGCCGCTTGATTGATGCATTAGGAAACAGTACAGCAACAATTATTAAGTATTCTTGCCAAAAACTGAATATATTGTCAATCAAGCCTTTAGTTGTAACTACCATTTTACAGGAAGTACAAAGAAACATAGACTATATTAAAAGATACCAAAAGGACTCAATCAGCCAAATTCGGGATGTTGCAAATTCTAATGACAAATAACCCACCTTCTTCCACAAATACGTGGCACACAAGAAAGGGAAACAGGATTGGAGCAATCACATTACAAGAAGTATAAACAAAGTACAATGTGAGAATCTTGTTTGGATATTACTCTGAGAAAAAAAGTAACAAAAACACATTCTTTTGGAAACTATCAGAGAAAATGAGCCACGCTTGAATTTTCAGGAAATGCATTAAGATGCATTATTAATTGTATTAGGAGTGATAATGATATTGCGTTTATATTTTGTTTTTAATCTTTTTTAAATTTTTTGTTTTTTGAGACAGGGTTTCACTCTGTCACTCAGGCTGGAGTGCACTGGTGCATCACCATCCCCGGTTAATTTTTTTTTGCTTTTTGCAGAGATAGGGTCTCATCATGTTGCCCAGGCTGGTCTTGAACTCCTGGACTCAAGTGATCCTCCTACCTTGAACTCCCAAAGTGCTGGGATTATAGGTGTGAGCCACTACATCCAGCTTGTTGGTTTTTAAAAAATCCTTCAGCTGGAAGAAGAGACATAGGAAAGATTGAAGAGAAAATTTGTGGTTAAATCATGAATAATGACTGTATGAAACAAGAATGGTAAGGTTTTAGCTCGGCACAGTGGCTCATGCCTATAACCCCAGCACTCTGGGAGGCCAAGGTGAGCAGATCACCTGAGATCAAGAGTTCAAGACCAGTCTGGCCAACATGGTGAAACCCAGTTTCCACTAAAAATACAAAAAAATTAGCCAGGCATGGTGGTGCGCACCTGTAATCCCAGCTACTTGGGAGGCTAAGGGAGGAGAATCACTTGAACTCAGGAGGCGAAGCTTGCAGTGAGCTGAGATTGGGCTGCTCCACTCAAGCCTGGGCAACACAGTGAGACTCCATCTCAAAAAAAAAAAAAAAAATAGAATGGTAAGGTCTTGAGGGGTTCAAAAAATATGTAAAAGTAAAATGTACAACAAAAATAGCTTAAATGTTGGGAGGGAGTTAATGGAGTTAAGTAATCTAAGTATTATCACATATAAAATGATATAAATGCTAATTTACATTGACTTTAATAAGTCAAGGATGTCTGCTTCAATCACTAGAGCAACAACTAAAAGAACAATAGTAGAAAAATATTAAAAATAAACAGAATGGAAAACTTATAATAAAATTCCTTAGTTAAAAACAAAAGAAAGCAAAAAAATAGAGAAAAAGACAGCTAAAAAGAGAGAAAAATAATGCAAATAGATGCTAAATTTAAATTTAAATATGTCAATTATTGTATTTCATGCAAACAGATAAACACTCAAAAAGATAAAGATTTTCCAAACGTTTAAAAAAACAAACCCAATTATATGTTATTAAAAAGTCCAGGCCGGGCGCGGTGGCTCAAGCCTGTAATCCCAGCACTTTGGGAGGCTGAGATGGGCGGATCACGAGGTCAGGAGATCGAGACCATCCTGGCTAACACAGTGAAACCCCGTCTCTACTAAAAAATACAAAAAAAAATAGCCGGGTGACATGGCGGGCGCCTGTAGTCCCAGCTACTCGGGAGGCTGAGGCAGGAGAATGGCATAAACCCGGGAGGCGGAGCTTGCAGTGAGCTGAGATCCGGCCACTGCACTCCAGCCTGGGTGACAGAGCGAGACTCCGTCTCAAAAAAAAAAAAAAAAAAAAAAAGTCCTTCAGATGGAAGCAGAGACATACAAAAGAATAGAGAGAAAACTTTTGGGTAAATCATGAATACTGACTGCATGAAACAAAAATGGTAATGTCTTGTGGAGATATAACTTAAATATAAAGATACAAAAAAGGTTGAAAATAAAAACAAAAAGAAAAAAGTTGTCCTATGCAAACACTGACCATAAAAAAATACTAGTGTTGCTTTACTAGTATTAGACAAACAGACTTTAAGATGAGAAGGTGAGAAGGGCATTATAAAAGGGCCAATCCACCAAAAATATGTTAACAATTCTTAACTAGTATAACAATGTACTAGTACCTAACAATATAGCATCAATATGAAGTAACAATTGACATAACTAAAACAAGAAATGAACATAGCCATAATCACAATGGCACATCTGTAAACATCTCTCTCGGTAACCAATAATGTAAGACAAAAGAACTTTCTCAGTAACTAACAATTGAAGACAAAGGAGTAACAGCACAGGACACATGAACGACATGATTAACTTAAGTCTCCTCCAGGACCTAGCAAAAGAAGAGTAAATTAAACCAACAGTTAGGGTTAGGAAAGAAAAACAAAGGCTAGAACAGAGGTGAAAGAAATAGAGAACAGAAAAACTACTGGGGAGAACAAAGAAACCACAGGTATGTTCTATGAAAAGATCAACTAAACAGACCTTTAGCTGGACTAAGAAAAAGAAGACAGAGATAACTAAAATCAGAAATGAAAGTGGAGATAAATACTACTAACCTCACACAAATAAAAGGAATTACGAGAAAATACTATGAACAACTATATACCAAAAAAAGTAGACAACCTAAATTAAATGGACAAATTCTTGGAAATATGTTAATTACCAAAAATGACTCAAGGAGAAATGGACAATCAGAACAGACCTACAAGTCAAGAGATTGAACAATCAAAAAAACTCCCAACAAATAAAAGCTTAAGAGCAGATGGTTTCATTGCCAAACATTTCAAGAAGAATATTCTCAAACTCTTCCAAAAAAAATAGAAGAGGAAACACTTCACACCTCCTTCTCGGAGGCCAGCATTATCTTCATAACAAACCAGAAAAAGACATCACCAGAAAAGAAAACTATAATCCAATCCCTTATAATGTAGAAATTCTCAGCAGAATACTACCAAACCAAACCCAACATCATATTAAAATATTTTACATTATTACCAAGTGGGATTTATTCCAGGAATGAAAAAAAGTTACATACTACACGAATCCATTTATATGAAATTTCCAGTATAGATATATCCATAGAAACAGAAAACAGATTGGTGGTTATAAGGGACTTTAACCGTTTATGGAGGTATGGGGAGTAACTGCTTAATGGGTATAGGATTTTATGTTGGAGTAATAAAAATGTTTAGGAACTAGATAAAGGTGATAATCACACAAGACTGTAAATGTATGACATGCCACTTACTTGTTCATGTTAAAACAGTTCATTTTATGTTACTTGAATGCTACCTCAATAAAAATTTTTACATCTCTGTTAAAATTCCAGCTGTCTGTCTTGCAGGCTTTAACAGCTGATCCCCAAATGCATATGGAAATGCATAGGAACCCAGAAAGCCAAAATAATTTCAAAAAGAAGAGAGTTAGAAGATTCAAACACTGTGATTTCAAAGCGTACTCAAAGCTATGTTAATCAAGATGGTGTGGTACCACCATAAGGACAAAAGTGCAGATCAATGGAACAGAACTGGACAGTCCACAAAGAAAACCCATACACTTACGGCCAGTTGATTTTGTCAAGGTTGTACAAAGACAATTCAATGGGGAAAAAATAGTCTTTTCAACACATGGTACTGAGACAAGTAGTTATTCACAGGCAAATGAACATCTCACATTGTCCACAAAAATTAACTCAAAACTGCCCAAAGAGCTAAAACAATAAAACTCTCAGAAGAAAACATAAGGTAAATCTTTGTCACCTTGCATTAGGCAATTAAATATGACACCAAAAACATAAGCAAAAGAAGGAGGTAAAAAAGATACACTGGACTTTTTCCTAGTTAAAACTTTTTGTGCTTCAAGTTGGCAGCTTCTGAAAAAGTTAAATATAGAATTACTATATGACCCAGCAATTTTACTCGTAAGTGTATACCTGAGAGAACTGAAACATATATTCACAATAGTATTACTCGTAACAGTCAAAAGCTGGAAACAATGCCAACATCCATCAGCTGAAGAATGAATAAAGAAAATGTAGTATATATCCATCCAAGAGAATAGTATTCAGCAAAAGAGATGAAGTTCTAGGCCGGGCACAGTGGTTCACACTTGTAATCCCAGCACTTTGGGAGGCTGAGGCAGGTGGACCACGAGGTCAGGAGTTCGAGACCAGCCTGGCCAATATGATGAAACTCTAATAAAAATACAAAAATTAGCTGGGTGTGGTGGAGGGTGCCTGTAGTCCCAGCTACTCAGGAGGTAGGAGAATCACTTGAACCCGGGAGACAGAAGTTGCAGTGAGCCGAGATCACACCACTGCACTCCAGACTGGGGAACAGAGGGAGACTCCATCTCAAAAAAAAAAAAAAAAAAAAAAAAGATGAAGTTCTGATTCATGCTATAACATGCACTAACTTGGAAAACATTATACTAACTGTAAGAAGCAAGACACTATTGGAAGTTCTGAAATGAGATAATACACATGGTCATACTGTTTTGTAAATAAACTAAAAGTCACTGAATTATATACTTTAAAAAGGAATTTTTATGCTATGTAATTTCTTAATTTTAAAATGGAAAGGATGAATATCTATAATTTAATATGTGTAAGATGTTAAAAAGTAAACAATAATATAAATATAAGAAAAACAGAAATAAAAGAACAGAAATTAATAGAAGAAATGCCATAAAATAAGGATGGCAAGTATTCCAAAAATTACTTACAGAAAAATTTAACAAAAGTGACAAATTAATGGAAAGAATAAGAAATAGGCCAGCCACAGTGTTCATGCCTGTAATCCCAGCAGTTTGGGAGGCCGAGGTAGGCAGATCACCAAAGGTCAGGAGTTTGAGACCAGCCTGACCAACATTGTGAAACCTTGTCTTTACAAAAAATACAAAAATTAACCAGGCATGGTGTTGCACGCCTGTAGTCCCAGCTACTCGGGAGGCTGAGGCAGAAGAACCACTTGAACCTGGGAGGCCGAGGTGGCAGTGAGCCAAGATCGCAACACTGCACTCCAGCCTGGGCAACAGAGCCAGACTCCATCTTAAAAGAAAAAAAGAAAAAAAAAGAATAAGAAATAAAAATATGCATACTATTACTAGGAATGAAGAGGGGGACAATAGTACAGGTCCTACAGAAAGTATAGAGATGACAGAATATTATGGGCAGTTACACAAAGTCATTTTGAAATTTTAAATGAAATGTACAAAGTCCTAAAGAAAATACAACTTAATAAAATTGATAAACAGAAAATCTAAATAGTCCTATAATTATTTATGGTGTTTGATCTGAAATATTAAACTCTTCCAGAGAAAAGAAAAAGAGGGCCTATTCCTCTTACTCTTTTTATGAAGTCAGCATAATACTGATATTAAAACTTAAAATCATTAAAAGAAAGAAAATGACAGTTCGCATCTCTCTTGAACAGAAATGGAAACACCTGCCTCTAATGGGGACTCCGAGCCGGGGCTATTTCTGGCGCTGGCACGGCTCCAAGAAGGCATCCGCATTTGCTACCAGCGGCGGCCGCGGCGGAGCCAGGCCGGTCCTCAGCGCCCAGCACCGACGCTCCCGGCAAACTGGGGCGCGCACCGCAGGCCGGCGGCCGAGCTCGCGCATCCCAGCCATCACTCTTCCACCTGCTCCCTAGAGAAGGGAAGATGAGCGAGTAGAGGTCGAAGTCCAGCCAGCCCTTGGCCTCCAAGCAGGAAATGGACGGCACTGAGAAGCGGGGCCGGGGCAGGCCGCGCAAGCAGCCTCCGAAGGAGCCCAGCGAAGTGCCAACACCTAAGAGACCTCGGGGGCCGACCAAAGGGAAGCAAAAACAAGGGTGCTGCCAAGACCCAGAAAACCACAACTCCAGGAAGGAAACCAAGGGGCAGACCCAAAAAACTGGAGAAGGAGGAAGAGGAGGGCATCTCGCAGGAATCCTCGGAGGAGGAGCAGTGACCCATGCGTGCCACCTGCCCCTCACTGGAGGAGCAGCTTCCTTCTGGGACTGGACAGCTTTGCTCCGCTCCCACCGCCCCCGCCCCTTCCCCAGGCCCACCATCACCACCGCCTCTGGCCGCCACCCCCATCTTCCACCTGTGCCCTCACCACCACACTACACAGCACACCAGCCGCTGCAGGGCTCCCATGGGCTGAGTGGGGAGCAGTTTTCCCCTGGCCTCAGTTCCCAGCTCCCCCCGCCCACCCACGCATACACACATGCCCTCCTGGACAAGGCTAACATCCCACTTAGCCGCACCCTGCACCTGCTGCGTCCCCACTCCCTTGGTGGTGGGGACATTGCTCTCTGGGCTTTTGGTTTGGGGGCGCTCTCTCTGCTCCTTCACTGTTCCCTCTGGCTTCCTGTAGTGGGACCTGGGAGGGATCCCCTGGCCTTAAAAGGGGCCGAAGCCCCATCTCATCCTGGCCCGCCCTACTCCACTGCCCTGGCAGCAGCAGGTGTGGCCAGTGGAGGGGGTGCTGGCCCCAGGATTCCCCCAGCCAAACTGTCTTTGTCACCACATGGGGCTCACACTTTTCATCCTTCCCCACCTTCCCTCGTCCCTGCACTAGGTTGGGCAGCCCCCTTTGGCTCCAGGAAGGCAGGAGGGGTGTGTCCTTACTCCCGCTTCACTGTGGCCACAGCCCCCTTGCCCTCCGCCTGGGATCTGAGTACATGTGGTGGTGATGGAGATGCAGTCGCTTATTGTCCAGGTGAGGCCCAGGAGCCCTGTGGCCGTCACCTGAGGTGGGCTGGGGCTGCTCCCCTCACCCTACTTTGCTTCCGCCACTCAGCCATTTCCCCCTCCTCAGATGGGGCACCAATAACAAGGAGCTCACCCTGCCCTCTCGCAACTCCCCTCCTGCTCCTCCCTGCCCCCCAAGGCTCTGGTTCCATTTTTCCTCTGTTCACAAACTACCTCTGGACAGTTGTGTTGTTTTTTGTTCAATGTTCCATTCTTCGACATCCGTCACTGCTGCTGCTACCAGCGCCAAATGTTCATCCTCATTGCCTCCTGTTCTGCCCACGATCCCCTCCCCCAAGATACTCTTTGTGGGGAAGAGGGGCTGGGGCATGGCAGGCTGGGTGACCGACTACCCCAGTCCCAGGGAAGGTGGGGCCCTGCCCCTAGGATGCTGCAGCAGAGTGAGCAAGGGGGCCCAAATCGACCATAAAGGGTGTAGGGCCCACCTCCTCCCCCTGTTCTGTTGGGGAGGGGTAGCCGTGATTTGTCCCAGCCTGGGGCTCCCCCTCTGGTTTCCTATTTGCAGTTACTTGAATAAAAAAAAATATCCTTTTCTGGAAAAAAAAAAAAAAAAAAAAAAGAAGAAATGGAAACATCTTTTAAATGGTAATATACAAAAGAATCCCATGATACATAAAAAAGATAATGCATAGTGACCACGATGAGTTTATTGTATGAATAGAATTTGGTTTGTTTTTGAAAATCAATGCAATTCACCATATTGGCAGAATAAAGGAAATCGTATAATCTCAATAGATGCAAAAAAAGATATGATGAAAACCCAATAGCCATTGATAATAGTCACATAAAGCTAGGAATAAAAGGAAATCTCTTCAGTATGGTGGAGTATTTACAAAAAAAAAAAAACTGTAGACAGGGGGCTGGGGCTCACACCTATAATCCCAACACTTTGGGAGGCCGAGGTGCGTAGATCATGAGGTCAGGAGTTCGAGACCAGCCTGGCCAAGATGGTGAAACCTGTCTCTACTAAAAATACAAAAATGAGCTAGGCGTGGTGGTGAGCACCTGTAATCCCAGCTACTCGGGAGGCCGAGGCAGGAGAATCGCTTGAACCCAGGAGGCAGAGGTTGCAGTGAATTGAGATCGCGCTACTGCACTCAAGCCTGGGCGACAGAGTGAGACTCCATCTCAATCAATCAATAAATATAAATAAATTTTTAAAAAATAAAAACAGACCCAAACATGTAAGGATACTTAATTTATGACAAAACTGACACCGTAGAACAGGGCAGGGAAGGATTGTTTTTTAAAAAAATAAATAGCATTGAGTCAAATGGATACCTATTGTAGGGGGAAAAAAAGTCCCCACTTTAATGACTTTAAAAAAATTATAGACTTTAAAATGCAAAAGTAAGGAAAAACAACACAATATCTAGGAAATTACATAAGAAACTCTCTTCATGACTTTCTTAACTAGGATAAAATGCACTCACCAGATAAGGACACCTGATAAATGGACTACATTGAAATTGGCTACTTCTTATCAAAAGTCATGAGGCAATGGAAAGAGAAGACATAGAGCAAAAAGGGACGTTTACTCCTATCTAGAATACATTTAAAAATCCTATAAACCAATAAGAAAAAGACAATGCAAAAGAAACATTGACCAAAGCCTTGAATGTTCTTACATGGCCTTGAGATTTTCTGGCACTATCCACTAATGATGACTGAATGCAGCACACCCAATGAGGCAGCACTTCCACTCCCAGATACATAGTGAACATCAGTTACTCCACGTGTGTATCAAAAAACATGTACAGAAAGGTTATTAGTGCAATTATTCATCATAGCCCCAAACAGGATGCAATATGAATATCCTTCAATAGGAGAAGGAATAAATCGTGGCATACTCATATATTGACATAAAGCAATGAAAATGGATGAATTCCAGCTGTACACATCATGAATGAATCTAACAAACAGACATAAAGAAAAAACACATATATCCACAAAAGAATTTAAACTGTGAGGATTCCACAACCTTGAAAACCAGGCAAAGCTACCTTATGGTGTTAGCAATCAAAATAGCAATTATTTTTAGAGAGGGGAGGGGCTAATGGCCAGGAGAGAACTCTGAAGGTGCTATTAACATTCTATTTCTTGAGCTATTTGCTGGCTGTGTTCATTTTGTAGTAATTCATCCAGCAGTTCATGTAAGATCTGTGCTCTTTTCTGTGTGTATGGTATACTTTAATTAAAAAGCCTATATAAAAATTATATACAGACTATAGGCATGTGCCACTGCACCATGTATATATATTATTATATGTAATAATATATATTATTTTATTATATTTATTATATTATATTTGTTTTATATTTATTATATATTATAAATTTATATTATAAATATTTTTATATTCTAATATATTATTATATTAAAATATATTTATTGATTAATAAATATTATATTCTATTATATTATAAATTTTATATTATAAAAATTTATTATATTATGTATTATAAATTATAAATATTATATTTATATTATAAATATTATATGAGATATATTATATATAATAATATATATATAAGGTATTGGGAGGAGGCATTCAAATTTTTTAGTCTTTTTGTTTTTTGTTGAGAGACAGAGTTACGATCTGTCACACAGGCTGGAGTGCAGTGGCACAATCACAGTTCACTGTACCTGGAAGTCAAACTCCCAGGATCCTCAAAAGATTCTACCTCAGCCTCCTGAGGAGCTGGGATTACAGGTGCACACCACCTTGTCCAGCTTATTTTTTTATTTTTAATTTTTTTGAAGAGATGGGGTGTCGCTATATTGCCAGGCTGCTCTCAAACTCCTGGCCTCAAGCGATCTGCCCACCTTGGCCTCCCAAAGTGTTGGGATTACAGGCATAAGCCACTGTGCCTGGCCTAAAAAGTCTTTATTTTTGAGACAGGGTCTCACTCTGTCGCCTAGGCTCGTGTGCAGTGGCACAATCTTGGTTCACTGCAGCCTTCACCTCCCTGGCTCAAGTGATCCTCCTGCCTCAGCCCCCCAACTAGCTGGGACTACAGGTGTGTGCCACCGCACCTGGTTAATTTTTATCATTTTTTTTGAGGTAACGAGGTTTTGCTATGTTGCCCAGGCTGGTCTCAAATACCTGAGCTAAAGTGATCTGCCTGCCTCGGCCTCCCAGAGTGCTGGGATTACAGGTATGAGCCACCACACCTGGCCCTAAAAAGTCTTTATATGTTGTATACAGAAGTATTCACGGATAAAATGATATTATGTCTGTTATTAGATTTTAAATATTCCAATGCCTTCCCTACCGCCCAAACTGGGAAGACAGACAAAGCCAGAACTCCAGAATGCTAACGGTTGTCAAAACTAAGATGATGGTTACAAGGAATTGGTTGTATTATTGTCTCTCCTCTTGAGTACTATAAAAATCCACGATAAAAAGTTTAAAAATATATAGTCATGAGTTAAGAGTTCTGTTGCTTCTAATTAGGCAGCTTTCAGTGCTACATAGACTGGATGAGGTTATTATAACCGAGGACTACAGCTCTTAATTTCAATGATTTATCTTGACAGTTGCAATTCAAGACATACTCTAGTTGAGGCTGTGTCAAAACAAGATAAAGTGGTCTCCTAAAATATGGTACTGACTTACTAGTAATCAAAGAAATGCAAATTGAAGCAGTAATGAGGTACTATTTGGGCTTATCAAATTGGCAAAGATTTTTTTTTTAAACAGCAATATTCAGTGCTGCCTAGAGTTTAGCACGACAGGCATATTTGTTCATTGATGGTGGGAGTGTAATTCAGTACTAACGTTTAGAAAAGTAACATAGCAAGATGATTAAAGAATCTGAAGAATATTCACATCTGTTGACCTAGTAATTGCATTTCTAAAAATGTAGCTTATGGACATGACAAAAATTATGAAGAAAGACTGATGAATAAGCATGCTTATTCTAGCTTTACAATAATGAGATATGACAAACTCCAGATGACGACAAGAGGTGCAATCCCTAGGAATGGCTAGATGATTTATGATATCACCCTTTAGCTCACACTATTTCAGAACAGTGGTCACGAACCCCAACATATCTGAGGAACATCCTCCTAACAATAGCAGGGTTCAGTCTAGATGTGACTCTCAGAAAGAGAGCGAAACTTTCTTTTTGTACCTCGTTCCCATTGAGAATAACTGTTTTAGAGGAGTATTTGTTGACAAGCAGTAACTTTTTTTTTTCTTTTTTTGAGACAGTTTTGCTCTGTTGCCCAGGCTGGAATGCAATGGTGCCATCATAGCTCACTGCAGCCTCGATTTCCCAGGCTCAAGTCATCCTCTCACCTCAGCCTCCCGAGTAGCTGGAACTACAGGCACATGCCATCACATCCAGCTAATTTTTTTGTGTATTTTTTAATAGAGATGTTTCGCTATGTTGCCCAGCCTGGTCTCGAACCACCTGCCTCAGCCTCCCAAAGTGCTGGGATTACAGGTGTGAGCCACTGCTCCTGGCTTTAAGGGGTAATTTTTATGTTACAATGATGAATTTTTTAAAAGCTGAAAACAAAATTATACATGCAGTATGGCATTAATAATATATCTACACCAAAAAAATAAGGCTTAGAAGGAAATACAACAAAAGTTTTGAGATCAGAAAACATGTATACACACACACTTTTTAACAGTATTGATTCTTAAGATGAGATTGGTTGGGTTTAACAATCTCTTGATATGCCTGATCTCTGCTATCCATTATAGTAGATACTTAAAACTCTCCTGCTCGGCCAGGCATGGTGGTTTACGCCTATCTATAATCCCAGCACTTTGGGGGACCGAGGTGGGCGGATCAACTGAGGTCAGGAGTTCGAGACCAGCCTGGCCAACATGGTGAAACCCCATCTCTACTAAAAATACAAAAATTAGCTGGGCATGGTGGCGCATGCCTATAATCCCAGCTACTTGGGAGGCTGAGGTATGAGAATCACTTGAATCCAGGAGGCAGAGGTTGCAGAGAGCTGAGATCGCACCACTGCACTCCGGCCTGAGCGACATAGTGAGACTCTGTCTCAGGAAAACAAAACAAAACAAAACAAAACAAATCCTCCTGCTTAAAGATCAGAAATTTGGTAGAGAGTAGAAAGACTTGCCTTGAGTTCAGTAGAACCTAAGAAGACAGTGACATCAACTGAAATGTAGGACAGTGTGGCCAGAGTTTGAAGAGTCATGTACTCTACAGGTTACTTACAACAGGAAACACAAAAACAGAGCTTGACATCCACCCAGTAACTCGGTTAGTGTGCAGGAAGATATCACCTGTGTGAAGGAGTAAGCAGAGGGTGAAACCACAAGAAGATATGAGCGCAAGAAAGCAGAGAAGTGCAAGATGCACAAAGAAGAGGCTCAGAGCACTGGCAGCAGAATGTGAAAAAGAGGGCGTGTAAGCAAAGTAACCATGTAACGGCAGAAATAAAATTCCCACAAGAGGCTACAAACATTTAAAAAGAAGTAGTATTTACACTTTGGGAAAATCAAATGAGTAGTATGGAGCAGCGTTTCTTCATCCTTTGGAGGTTGGGAGAAATTAGAAGGGGGTGCTTATTGACATTTTGAACAGGACAGTCCGTAGTATGAAAATGACCTGTGCCCTGAGAACCAGAACACGGAAATTTACAATATGGTAACTGTATGGAAAAGGACAAAGAAATGAGAATACTCAGAGAAAGAATGACTAGTAAGGAATACAAAATGAAAAGAGCTGAAGACAAAATAGCTGAAAGAGAATAAATAAGTGGTAAGGTTTCTAGAGAAAGAAAGATGCAACTATAAAATCCTAAGGGCTACTCTATATACTTTCCAACTGGGAGAAGAGCTTTCTGAAAAAATCTAAAACCACCCCCACAAGATGAACAACAGAGGTGCCTTAATTACAGAAGAGTAAACAGAAGTCAGAGAAACAATGTCATAAAAATCAATCAGCAGAAGATCATGTTATTGCCTAAACCAGGATGTCATCGCAGACTCCCATGACTTCAAGCAACCTACTGACTTGGATGTCCGAGGATACTGACAAAAGTAAAATCTCTAGCAATGTTCCTGCACACAAAGTCTATCCATCACTCCTGCAGCAAATACAAACGAAGAGAAACAATTGGATCCCATGTGTGCAGAAGACAGGGTATGAGAAGGATATTTAAGATAGCCAAACTATGCTTCACAAAACGACTGAGACAAAGTAAATTTTAAAGGAATATAGAGCAGCCCCAAACTATATATCTCTAAAATCAAAGCCCTAGAGCAGGTCTATTTCTCCAGAAATATTACTTGTACCAATCTACAAGTTCCCAAAGTCCCAAATATTATAGTAAATACTCCCTTCCTGGGGAATTAATCATTCAAATGCAAAAACTCTACAGTCCAGGGATGCTCAGAATGGTCTTTTTTTTTTTTTTTTTTTTTTTTTGGAGACAGAGTCTTGCTCTGTTGCCCAGGCTGAAGTGCAGTGGCGCAATCTCGGCTCACTGTAAGTTCCGCCTGCCGTGTTCATGCCATCCTCCTGCCTCAGCCTCCTGAGTAGCTGAGACTACAGGCGTCCACCACCACACCTGGCTAATTTTTTTTTTTTTGTACTAATAGAGACGGGGTTTCACTGTGTTAGCCAGGATGGTCTCGATCTCCTGACCTCGTGATCCGCCCGTCTCGGTCTCCCAAAGTGCTGGGATTATAGGCATGTGAGCCACCGCGCCTGGCCCAGAATGTTTTTAACCCATCAGTTAACCTCCCTGTGCTGAAGTTTGGTCTTGCAAAACAACAAAAACAAAAACCAGACTCATTAGAAGGTGACTCAGTCCGTGAAGTAAGCCTATGAAGTTTCCTCCCTGGAAAGCTTATTAGTGACAAGATGTGCCTGGAGGTACAGCATTCTACTTTATGTCTGACACATAAGAAAGTGAATCTGGAATGACAGGAAGATGAGCCCAGAAAGAAGAGTAGACTACACTTATTATACAAACATTAGGATGCCAAAAATTAAGCCTTCCATCCAAAATCCTTCTTTATCTAATGTGCATTATTTATTAAATAACATATATATATAATGGACATATGGTCAAATAAGAGCTATAAATTCATCTCCTGAGCCATCCCCACTGCAACATAGATAAAAAATGAAAATCAAATAAAGCTAGTGAAAACATACAATGAAACAACCTCCTGGCCAGGAATTGGACCTAGTTGCCTGTTAGAGCACACATGCACGCAAAAATAACACCTACTCAAGATGAGCCTGCAAACCAGAATTCCAAAAGATCCATGGTAATCTAACATTTCAGAAAGAGAGCCAACCTAATCTACAATTAGAACATAAGCTTTAGTGAAAGAAAATTAAAGTGACAGGACAGGCAACTTTAAAATAACCAGAAGACATGGCTTCATAAAGATGGCAACTTTTCCAAATTAACCTACAAATTCAATGCATTCTAATCAATATCCCAAAGTTGTATGTGTGTGAAAACAAAAACTGATTCTAAAACAAATATGAAAATGTAATTAAAGGCTAAGAACAGGCAAGACCATTTTGGAAAAAAAAATTTTTGAAGAACATTACATGTCTTTTATGCTAGAAAACAAGGCTTACTATAAAGCTATGCTAAACTTAGTGAGGTAATGTGACAAGAGAGAAAAACTAACCAATGTAACACAGTAGAAAGCTCAGAAATAGATCCATGCACATATGGAAACTTAGTTATGAGAGGCAATCATTACAAATCATGGAGGTAGAAAATGAATTATCCAACAAATGAGGCTGGTTCAATCACTTATCCATTCGGGGAAGGTGAAATATCCCTGTGTCTTATCATACCTTAAAAAAGAAATAGAGAGGCCGGGCGCAGTGGTTCACACCTGTAATCCCAACACTTTGGGAGGGCAAGGTGGGCGGACCACTTGAGGTCAGTAGTTCGAAACCAGCCCAGTCAACATGGTGAAACCCCGTCTCTACTAAAAATACAAAAATTAGCTGGGCATGGTAGTGGGTACCTATAATCCCAGCTACTCAGGAGGCTGAGGCAGTAGAATTACTTGAACCCGGGAGGCAGAGGCGGCAGTGAGCCAAAATCATGTCACTGAACTCCAGCCTGGGCAACAGAGTGACACTCCAACTCAAAAAAATTTAAAAATTAAAAAATATATAGATAAATATGTGTATATATATGTATATGTATATGTATATGTATACACATACCTTAAGTCCTTAAGTCCTTAATAAAACATGTTTGCAAGTCATAAAAAATCACAAATATCTCAAAAGAAGAAACTGGCAAAGAACCAAAACAGATATTTAAAAAAAAAATAGAAATGGTTAATAAAAATATCATAAATTATTTCAATATCACAAATAATTAAACACATATTAAAACAATAGACACATGTAATAAAAATATTCAGAGTTGCAATGTTCATGATAGACACAAATTAGAAACAATTTTAATTAATTATTTAAGAGATAGGGTCTTGCTCTGTGGCTCAGGCTGGAGTGCAGTGGTGCAATCACAGTTCACTGCAGCCTCAGCCTCCTGGGCTCAAGAGATTCTCCCATCTCAGCCTCCCCATAAGACTACAGGCACTAGCCACCACCTCTGGCTCAACTTAAAAATTTTTGTGACATTGTTACAATGGAATTCTTCAAAGCAATGAAAAAAATTAACTATTACTACATATAACCTGGCTAAATGACAGACATAATGCTACTAAAGAAGCTACACAAAATAAAAGAGTATATTGAATGATTCAGAATAGTGGCTACCTTTGGAAGTGGGGGATGACAGGGAATGAACAGGAAAAATGCTTTTGGGGTGCCAGTTATACCAGTCAATTGACCTTATAGAAAGTTATCAAGCTGTACACTTTTTATATACCTTAGTGATATAGTATACTGTAAAACATTAACATTAAAAATCAGACATATATGTTACTGTTTATAAAGCTGATAATGATGACATATTAACATCTGGAATTGTACTTCATCATGTAAGAATGTGCAAAAATGACAAGACTACGAGATACAATCTTACTAAAGGGCAAATTTGGAAATATCTGTTAAACCTTTTTAACTATAACCTCCTATCTCTGGAATTTCCCTTCCGGAATTTAATGATCAGAAATATGTGCAAAGGTGTATATAAATTTTTGCAGTGCTATTTAATAGCAGATGGGTTAAGAAAATCATGACAAAACCAATTAATAAATAACTATGCAGCAATTTAAACTTGAGGTAATATAATACTTAGACAAAGGATCATGATGTATTACTAAGTGAAAAAAATCAGTAACTGAAGCCTTCATTTTAGGAAAGTAGAAAAAGAAGAGCAATTTAAGCTAAAGCAAGTAGAGGAAAAGAAATGATAAAAGTCATAGCAGAAATCAATAAAACCAGTAAGAGAAAACCAAAAGAGAATAATCAACAAAATAAAAATTTGGTCTGGAAAAAATTAAGTTAAATTAACAAAGTTCTAGCCAGGCTAACCAAGAAAAATGGAGAGAAGACACAAATTACCAATGTCAAAAATGAAAAGAGGGATCATGACTACTGATCTCATGGACAATTAAATAAAGGGAATACTGCAGACACCACACCTGCAAATTTGATAACATACATGAAATGAACAGATTCCTTGAAGACAAATTACCAAAACACACACAAGAAAAAAATCTGAATAGGCCTATCTATGTTAAAGAAAATGAATCGAGAATTAATAACCTTCCACAACAGCGAACACCAGGCCCAGATGGGTACATAGATGAATTCTACCAAACATTTAGGAAAGAAATGATACCAATACACCACAATCTCTTCCAGGAAATAAAAGCAGAGTGAACACTTCCCAGTTCATTCTATGAGGTTAGGATTGCCCTAATACGAAAACCAGCTAAAGGCATTTCTTCAAAAGGGAAATTAGAGAACGGTATCTCTCATGAACACAGACAGAAAAATCCTCAACAAAGTATTAGCAATTGAATCTAATAGTGTATAAAAATAATAATATACCTGCTGACCAGCTGGGATTTATTCCAGGTACGCAAGGCTGGTTCAACATTCAAAATTCACTCAGTATCATCCATTGCCAGGTTAGTACAGAAAAATCGTATGATTGTATCAATTGACAATGAAAAGCATTTAACAAAAGCCAACATCTATTCCTGATAAAATTCTCGGCAGGCCAGGCGCAGTGGCTCACGCCTGTAATTCCAGCACTGTGGGAGGCCGAGGCAGGTGGATCACAAGGTCAGGAGTTTGAGACCAGCCTGACCAACATAGCTGAACCCCGTCTGTATTAAAAATACAAAAATTGGCCGGGCATGGTGGCACGCACCTGTAATCTCAGCTACTCAGGAGGCTGAGGCAGGAGAATCACTTGAACTCAGGAGGTGGAGGCTGCAGTGAGCTGAGAGCATGCCACTGTACTCCAGCCTGGGTGACAGAGCGAGACTTCATCACAAAAAAATAAATAAATAAATAAAAAATAAAAGAAAATTCTCAGCAAACAAGGAATTAAGGGTAACTTCCCCAACATAATAAAGAACATCTAGAGAAAACCAACAGCTAATAGCAAACTTAATAGTGGGAAACTGCATACTTTCCCCCTAAAACATAACAGTCTTTACTAATCAAAATCACACAACTTCATAACACAAAGAATGAGCCTTAATATATACAAATTTTATTACAGCTCTCTGGTCTTCCACCCCAAAACACATAAGTACAATTTAATCATAAGAAAAGTATCAGAAAAATCCTAATCAGGGACATTCTACAAAATACCAGTCCTGCTCAAAACCGTCAAGGTATCAAAGACAAGGGAAGTCTGAGAAACTGTCCAGCCTAGAGAAGCCTAAGGAAATTAGTCCATTAAATATAAGGTGCTATCCTGAATGGGATCCTGGAATATAAAAGGGGCATCCCTTCAGCCAAACCTAAAGAAATCTAAATAAAAGTACGAATCTTATGTATTAATATTGGTCATAGGCCGGGTACGGTGGCTCACGCCTGTAATCCCAGTACTGTGGGAGGTCGAGGGCGTGGATCACCTGCGGACAGGAGTTCAAGACCAGCCTGGCCAATACGGTGGAACCCCGTCTCTACTGAAAATCAAACATTGCCAGGCGTAGTGGTTGATACCTGCAATCCCAGCTACTCAGGAGGCTGAGGCAGGAGAATTGCTTGAACCCAAAGGGCAGAGGTTGCAGTGGGCCGAGATAGTGCCATTGTACTCCAGCCTGGGCAACAAAGCAAGACTCCATCTCAAAACATAAACAACAAAAAATACTGGTTCATAAATTGTAACAAATGTACCATAGTAATGTAACATGTTAATAATAACAGAAACAGTGTGTGCTGGGAAAGGGGGTGTGCATGGGAATTCTGTACTATCTTTGTAATTTTTCTGTAAATCTAAAACTGTCCCAGGAGATGTCATCAAGATGGTTCACTAGAGGCGCTTGGTACTCACCTCCTCCACAAAGAAGGACCAGAATAGCAAGTAGATAACCACACCTCGAAAAGAGCATCTAAGAGACAATATGGGATTTTTGGCAGGGAAGTGACTGGGAATGTCTAAGGCACAGAAGGAGAGGGGAAAGGTAAGTAAGAGGTACCCACTGGCCCACATCCCCACCACCGACACCTGCAACCCTACCCCAAGAAGAGTCCCTCAGCCCTCACAAGTCCTAAGCCTGGCACAGGAGGCTTTCTGGAATCCACATGACTAACCGTTCCAGAGACAGAATTCACACTGGGTCCCACTCACACCAGGAACCCCAAGCAACTACATCACAGCACCGTATTGAGCTCAACCCCCACCAGACTGCACCCTGCCCTGGAGCCCAATAGCCCCTGCACCTCAACATCCCTGGAGCCCTGCTGGCATCCCCCATGTTCTTCCAGAAGGCTGTATGTAGCAGCACAACGCCAGTCGGACCCAGTGATGTGGCCAGGTCCCCCAGCACTCTAGTCCACCCCGTGTCCTACACCTTGGGAAACAGATGGCCAACACACGAGGATGACTAGTCCCAGGACAAAAAGAGCCAAAACGTGCTTTCCAAAGCCTGGCAGCTACCTGCCTAGGGCCACAGTCACCAGTAGCAACCCCTCCCTGCCAGTGGCAGGGCTGCCAAAGTACCTGCACACACCTTCAGGTGCCCTGAAAACGTGGTTTCTCCGAGCATGAAGACATGTCTGCCTATCCACACACACTGTCCAGGAGCCTGGGGATCAGCCCACTCCACCTGTCACCGACCACTGTCACCACCTGCATGTCCCAGGTGCCTGAGGATGGCCCATTGCCACTACTGATACAGCCAGCGCCATGGCACACTGTCTGGGGCCTAGAATCCACACACCCAGCTGACGAACGTCACCACTACTGCACGAGCATGCCACCTGGAGGCCCAAAGACTGGCCCGACCACGACCCCATGGCCACCACTGGCATCTGTGTCCGCCACCCAGGGCCATGCTGCCACCACCACTGACTGGTGCCTTACAACTGATCAGGCTGGTATCCCCTTCCCAGCAAAGCCTTACCACAGCCTCCACTAACAACCACAGCCTAAGCCACCAAGAGGAACTCTCAGACACCACTGACATTGATTACAATCAAAAAAGTCATTAAAAGACTCCACTGCTGGGTGGGCGCGGTGGCTCACGCCTGTAATCCCAGCACTTTGGGAGGCCAAGGCAGGCGGATGACGAGGTCAGGAGATCGAGACCGTCCTGGCTAACACAGTGAAACCCCATCTCTACTAAAACTACAAAAAATTAGCCAGGTGTGGTGGAGCATGCCTGTAGTCCCACCTACTCGGGAGGCTGAGGCAGGAGAATGGTGTGAACCCGGGAGGTGGAGCTTGCAGTGAGCCCGATCGCGCCACTGCACTCCAGCCTGGGTGACAGAGCGAGACTCCGTCTCAAAAAAAAAAAAAAAAAAACTCCACTGCTGCGTCCACCCAGAACCACTACCCAACCAACACTATAAATATATCAACAGGAAAAAGTCTTTCCGTATGAAAGCTAATCCATAAAATTGGAAGAAGTGACCATTAAACCAGGTGTACCATATCAATGAAAAGGATATGAGAACCATGAGGAAGCGAGAAAGCATGCTACCTCTTGTGGTAGTCCATTTGCACTACGATAAAAGAATACTTAGCCGAGCGCAGTGGCTCACACCTGTAATCCCAGCACTTTGGGAAGCTGAGGTGGGTGGATCGCTTGAGGTCAAGCATTCAAGACCAGCCTGGCCAATATGGTAAAAACCCATCTCTACTAAAAATACAAAAATTAGCCAGGCAAGGTGGCACACAACTGCAATCCCAGCTACTCGGGAGGCTGAGGCATGGGAATCGCTCGAACCTGGGAGGCGGAGGCTGCAGTGAGCTGAGATCAAGATTGTGCCACTGCACTCCAGCCTGGGTGACAGAGCAACTCTGTCTCAAAAGAAAAAAGAATACCTAAAGATGGATAATTTAAAAGGAAAGAGGTTTAATTAGCTCACAGTTCTGCAGGGTGTACAGGAAGCATGGTACTGCCACCTGCTTCTGGTGAGGCCTCAGAAAGCATACATTCACGGTGAAAGGTGAAGGGGGAGCAGAGGCACCACATGGTGAGAGTGGGAGCAAGAGCGGAGGAGGAGAAAGGTGCCACACACTTTTACACAACCAGGTCTTGCAAGAATTCACTATTAAAACGACAGCACCAACTCATTCCTGAGGGATCTGTCTCCATGACCTAAACACCTTCTATCAGGCCCCACCTCCAACACTGGGGATGACATTTTAAAATGGGGTTCGGAGGGGACAAATATCCAAACTGTATCTCCTCCAAAGGAAAATCATAATTCTCCAGTAAAAGATCTCAAAGAAAAGGAAATTTATGAAATGTCTGAAAACTCAAGCCTGTAATCCCAGAACTTTGGGAGGCCAAGGCGGGTGGATCACGAGGTCAGGAGATCCAGACCATCCTGGCTAACATGGTGAAACCCCGTCTCTACTAAAAAAATGCAAAAAACTAGCCGGGTGAAGTGGCGGGCGCCTGTAGTCCCAGCTACTCAGGAGGCTGAGGCAGGAGAATGGCGGGAACCTGGGAGGCGGAGCTTGTAGTGAGCTGAGATCCGGCCACTGCACTCCAGCCTGGGCGACAGAACAAGACACTGTCTCAAAAAAAAAAAAAAAGAATTCAATATAATGGTGTTGGGGAAACTCAGTGGACTACAACACTGATAAACAATACAAAGAAACAGATATCCAAAAATAGAACCAAATCAGAAATCTTGGAACAGAAGAATTTGATGAATAAAATAAAAAATAAAATCAAGAGCTTCAATAAGAGATTAGAGTGGAAGAAAGAACTTCTGAACTTGAAGACAAGTCTTTTGAAACAACTCAGATTAAAAAAAAAGAGAGAGTTTAAAAGGATGTAGAAAGCCTATGTGACATACGGGACACCATAAAGCCAACATATATTTGAATTTCAGGAGTTCCGGAAAAAGAGCAAATGGGCAAAGACATACAAAACCTATTTAATAAAATAATAGTTGAAAATTTCTCCAAGTCTTGAGGGAGAGATATAGACAACCAGCTATAGCAGGTTCAAAGATCCTCATATATATTCGATCCAAAAAGGTCTTCTCTACGGCACACTATAGTCAAGCTGTCAAAAGTGAAAGAGAATTCTAAAAACAGCAAGATCATGCCACTGCACTCCAGCCTGGGAGACAGAGGGAGACTCTGTCTCAAAGAAAATGAAATAAATAAATAAAAATAAAAATATTGGTGAATATGTGTAAGAGGCAAGTTGAGTTCAAAATATGGAAACAGAACCAAGGTGTGCAAACAGGGTAGCAGGGTGAGGGAGGACACACAATGATATGCTCAAGCAAGATTGTCAAAAGAGGAGGGGAAGACGCCAGCAAAGAAGAAAAAAAAAATAAGAGCAAAATCTTCTAAAACCCCAAAGGAGAGAGTTTCAAGAGGAAACTGATTCTGAGCAAGGTGAAATAGCACTGCATTCAGGAGGATGAACTAGGATGCTGTCACAGATATGGCAATTCACGAGTAAAGTCTTAGCCGAGCAGTTTCCGAGTATCCTAATGGTGAGTCTAATCCAGGGGTCAGCTAACTTTTTCTATAAATAACGTATAAACATAGTAAATATTTTAGGCTTTGAGAACCAAACGGTCTCTGTGGCAGCTACCCCACTCTGCCAGTGTGGCAGGAAAGCACCACAGACAATATGTAAACCAGAACAATGGCAACCAGGCGTGGCAGCTCATGCCTACAATCCCAGCACCTTATTTAAGAGGCCAAGGTGAGAAGATAACCTGAGCTAGGAGTTCGAGACTTGCCTGAACAAAATAGCGAGACCTCATCTCTACTAAAATTAAATTTTAAAAATTAGCCAGGTGTGATGGTGCATGCCTGTGGTCCCAGCTACTGAGGAGGCTGAGGTGGGAGGATCACTTGGGCCCAGGAGGTCGAGGCTGCAGTGAGCTGTGATTGGGCCATTGCACTCCAGCCTGGTCAAAAGAGCAAGTCTCTGTCTCAAAAAAAAAAAAAAAAAAAAAAAAAAGGCAGCAGCAGCATGGCCGTGTTCCAATAAAACTTTATTTACAAAAACAAGTCACACCAGATTTGGGCCCTGAGCTGCAGTTTCCCAACCCCTCACCAGTCTCTATCATTTCTGTTGAGAAATAACTACCTTCAGATTCTGCCATCAGACACAATAATTCTTGTTTGAACACCAGTTTCCTGTTTGCAAAATCCTGCTACTTCTTGTAAATATATTCCTCTATGTATTTTCCTTAACTGTAAAGATTTAAATGAAAATACATAAGAATTCTGAATCACTCCTAATGCAGACATTAGGAAAAAGAAAGACCTACGTATTGGTAAGAGAGAAAGGCATATAAAATAAAAGGTAGAGCAGTAGAAGGTTCTGGATTACAGTCACAAGTAAGAATTAAAAGACAAAACAAACCCAGACCTTAAAAATGCACTTTAGAATTAGGTTCTAATGGGTGAGCCAGGCACAGTGGCTCATGCCTGTAATCCCAGCACTTTGGGAGGCTGAGGCGGGTGGATCACCCGAGGTCAGGAGTTCGAGACCAGCCTGGCCGACATGAAACCCCATCTCTATTAAAAATACAAAAAATTAGCCAGGCGTGGTGGCACGTGCCTGTAATCCCAGCTACTCAGGAGGCTGAGGCAGGAGAATTGCTTGAACCCGGCAGGCAGAGGTTGCAGTGAGCCAAGATCTCACCACTGCACTCCAGCCTGAGCATCAGAGTAAGACTCTGTCTCAAAAAAAAAAAAAAAAGAAGAAGAAGAAGGAGGATCTACTGGGAGGAAAAGAATCAGCTGAATTAGAGCAGCTCTGCTGAATTCTAGGGAGGTCTGGTGTAAAGTTACCATGGGTGGACTATAGCTATCTAATGTGTTAGAAAGTAAGTTTGAAATAAGATATATTAAATAAATTAAATAAAATTTACCCACAGGTTTTTAATTTCAAGCATGAAATTCTCAATGGACCCCGAAAGTCAACAACTCAGTCACGGGTCAGACAGTGGGGGAAAAAAAAGGCAAGGCCTTTATTTACTATGCACAAACACAGGACGAAACAAATTTACAGAACAAAACAAATCTATAATTATCACGTGGATACTATAGGAGAATCTGAGATTTAAGTTGCAAGAAAGAAACAGAAAAGTAGAAATCCACTGAATAGTACCCATTACTAATTAAAGATGTGTAAAATGTTACTAATATTCTCTATTCAACATTATTTCCTTGGTCCTTGTACTAAACAAACATAATATTTAAAAGGGTTTTCACCAATTTGCTACAATTCCCAACTTTGATCTAAATTTTGCTTTAAAGAGCTTAATTCTTCAAACTTGACTTCCCCTATCACACAGATGTTGCAGGATATAATCTTTGTGTTTGATAATGAAATGACTGTATTCAAAATACATCTCCCCTGAGATGGGCAGGTGGTAGTTTTCTTGTTTTGTGCTTTGTTTTGTTTTCCTGATCTGAGAATGACACCAAAGATGATAGGTTTGTGTTTGTGGACTGTACTTCTCTACTTGCCTATTTCCCTTTCAGAGATTATGAGGAAGTTCTAGAAAACTAGGCAGTCTCTAGCTCTCCTCTAATCACTGTTCTCAGTCCTACCACACCCAGAAAATGGCAACCAGGAGTCTAAAAAGAATTACTGCCTTTACCCTAGGAGGAATGCTCATGTCATAATGGGTTATAAATAGACAAATGGACCTACAACCTGGGAATTCTCCAGTGTTTTTCGGGGTTTACCAGATATTTTCAAAGAGCATAAAGGCAAAACATGGTAATTTGCTTTCATGAGCCAGGAAAAGAAAAGAAGGGAAATGTGCTTTATGGTGATATAAATCTTTAAACAGTTAGCTTGGACCAGGTGGGGTCTCCCCACATCTTGCGATGTGGTTCACGTGTTAGGAGGAGAAATGAATGATGATATATTCCTTCAGGTTTTTAATATAGATAGATAGATAGATTTTTTCCTTTTTTGACAAGCTCCAAAGCTAGAAAAATATCACATCAGAAAGATTCTAAAACTGGTAGAGAAAAAGCTAACAAACTCTAAGAGCTGCTCAAATTTTATTTACATGATTTTTAACATTTCTAACAGACAAAACACATTTTTCCCCCCAGTATGTGGCTGGATGAAGGAAAGATGCAAATGGCTTAATATAAATGGTATTTATTTCAATCCAATATCTCAGACTATGAATGAATTAATGGCATTTTTTTATTACTATGAAGGTGGCAAATGAGTTTTTGCCATGTATATGAGTTTCTTATGAATCCACATCAGAAGAGCAAGCCATCTTCACTGCCATAAATCAAATAGAACCCATATAGTTTCTATTATCTTCATTTCCCAAATGCACTAATAAAGGTTTTCAAATGTCAACTTGACAAAGTGCTTCCTTCTTTCTAGTTTCAATGAGCAAAAGAAATTAGCTTCTGATCATTCTTTTTAATTTCCCTTTCCTGTACATTCTTTTTTTCATAAATCAAACACAATGATTCTCATAAAAAGGTTCAACTCTAATCTCCAAAATGGCAATAGCTAGGCTAAAAATTTTTAAACAAGCCGTGAGATGAGTGGCAGTGAATGATTCTATTTAGAGGAAATTAAGGAGGATGAAATCTAGTTGGTCGGGGGAGGGAAATGCCACTGGTCTCTTAGTTAAGGGGAGGGGGCGAGGGGGAGGGGGCGCGATGACTTCTTTGTTACCTGTTTGTGGCAATGGGTCACAATCATTTTAAATCCCAAACTACTTTTGATAAACGTGAAAATGTTCCTTCAATGCTATTTGAAATTTCAAAGTAAATATAATTAAAAACAAATTGAAAGCAATGGTTATTTTTTAAAATGTCAGTTCAAACACCTGGGTGCTCTTGGAGTGCCCCCTCCCCCAATTCTCTGCCAGGTGAAAATCCATGATCTATGTGACCCAGAACAAAGAAAAATCACTTTCAAGTAAACCTTGTTAAGTGACCTTAGTTCCAACTCAGAGTCTCGGACTCACGTTAATTTGTTTTTTTTTTTTTTTGTAACCTTATGACAATCTGTTGAACAAGTACAAACCATTTACACATATATCACAATAACTCACGAATCCTGAGAAACGGGTGAAACCATTATTCTAGAAATTAGAAATAAAACATATCTCTACTAAGATATATAAAGATCAACTCTATTACATCCTCTTCTCTACCTACGTGTCCATGATCAAGTCTCCCCACTCCCCACAGACCAATAACCTTCCCCTCAATGCCCCTCCACAAAACCCAAAGCCTTCTGTGACCCTTCCTCCCAAGATGACCATCTGTTCTCTTTCTTGCCAAACATTGTGACAATCTGCTGTCCATCTCCACCAAACCATTGAGATTACTTTGGTAACAGGAATCAATAATCTCCGATTTGTCAAATACTTGGGTTTCTCTTTTTTTTCCAAATTAATTTATTTTTCCTTTTATCTTGATTCTTTCCTTCTTCCTAATTTCCATAGGCTTATTTTGCTATTTCTCAGATTTAATGCTTAGCTTACTGAGCTAACGAGTAGATGATTAGTTAGTTGCCCACCAATCCCTATTCACCCCTTTGTCCTTGTAAGCAGAGTACCTTTCAGACATAAAAAAGAACAAGATCATGTCCTTTGCAGGCACATGGATGGAGCTGGAGGCCATTATCCTCAGCAAACTAACACAGGGATGGAAAACCAAATACCACATGCTCTCACTTATAAGTGGGAGCTAAATGATGAGAACACATGGACACATAGAAGGGAACAACACACACTGAGGCCTATCACAGAGTGGAGAGTGGGAGGAAGGAGAGGATCAGGAAAAAAACAAATGGCTACCAGGCTTAATACCTGGATGATTAAATAATCTGTACAACGAACTCCCACGACACAAGTTTATCTATGAAACCAACGTGCATGTATACCTTTGAACTTAAAAGTTTAAAAAAAAAAATGCAGAGCATGCGCGAGCTATTTGGTCACAGCAATATATGATCTGTAGGGGACTGTTTCCAGGAATCTCACGGATGCCAAAATCCATGGATGCTCCAGTTTCTTATATAAAATGATGTCATATTTGCATTTAACCTAGGCACGTTCTCCAATATACTTTAAGTAATCTCTAGATTCCTTACAATAGCTAATACAATGTAAATGCTAGGTAGTCTTTACACTGTATTTTTTTATTGTTGTATTGTTATTTTTTCTGAATATTTTCAATGAGTGGTTGGTTGAATCTGCAAGGACACAACCTGTGGATACAGAGGGCCGACTCTGCTCTGCTAAAAGAACCTATTTCCCAGTCTTCCTCTAGCAAGCGGTGGCTAAGACACCTAGTTCTGGCTAACAAGATGTAAGTGGAAGAGTTATGCAAATCATTTTAAAAGAAAGAAGATATGCCCTTCTTGTACCCATCTTTGTACTGTCTACTCAAAATGAAGGCTGGAATGCCAACATGATGGCTGAAGCTCTAGCACCCCATTATGAACCAGGAAGTAAACTGGTAAGTAAATGAAAGTCATTTGTTGTATGTCAAAGAAGACAGGAATCGGAGTCTCTGAAGCCACTGTATCAGCCTCTGGTTCACCTACATTCAGGCTTCTGTGACATTAGAAGAGAAGATATCTCTAAGTTGATTAACCCACTCACTATCTGGGGATGTTATATGCAGTTGATCTGAATCCCAAGTGATACAACTCACGTTTGTGAATACTGTTACATAATATTCTTATTTTCACTATCTTACAAGTATCTATAATTATAGTTTTGATTCCTTTTCACTTAATGAAAATTAAAGGTGACTCTTCTGAATTGTCAAGTGGTTGGGCTTTGTTTACACTTTCGTTGGTCTTGCTCCATTGTGTTCAGTGGCAGTAGCCTATGTTATGTTTTTGTTTATTTTTTTTGTCTCTCCTATCAGAAAACAGGAGCCTTATCTGCCTATTCGCTTGTCCTCAGAAGTTAGAAGAATCTTTACCAGATATTAAGCACTCAATAAATGTCTGTTGAGTGAATGAATACAGTTTGGACAGTTTGGATCTTTTTAACATTGGTTTATGGTATAGTATATTAAATGTTATGGTATAGTATATTAAATGGTATAGTAAACATAAGAAGGCATCATAAAAATGAAAATACAAGGGAAAATGGATAAGTGTTGGAGGAAGGCAATCTATCATTATGAAGAAATAGAGCAAGATTCTATCACAAGATGGGAAACTACGTATGTTACAAAGGAGATAAAGTTATGCACATAGAATGATTATAACTATGAACCCCAAACTTAAACTAATATCTAAATAAGTACCATAAAAATAATAAAAAAGAACAAAGGCCAGGCATGGTGGTTCACGCCTATAATCCCAGTACTTTGGGAGGTAGAGGTGGGCAGATCACTTGAGCTCAGGAGTTCAAGACCAGCCTGGGCAACGTGGCAAAACTCTATCTCTAAAAAAAATAAATAAATAAAATAAAAATTTAGCTGAGCATGGTGGCACGCACCTGTAGTCCCAGCTCTCTGGGAGGCTGAGGTGGGAGGATTGCTTAAGCCCAGTGAGCTGTGATTGCGCAACTGTACTCCAGCCTGGGCAACAGAGCAAAATCCTGTCTCAAAAAAACCCCAAACAAACAAAACATTAAAATGATCAGCTAAATACTAGAAATTTGAAAAATGCTACTTGAAATACAGTGGGCAGCAGGAAGGCATTCAGAAAAAAATGACCATAGGAAATATATACCTAATACATTTAAAGAACCACCATATCACTGGCTGATCTAAGATGACGAAATGATAGTAACACAGGCATCTCCTAGTTGAGAGCACCAACCTGTTCCTAAAATCTATTATACATAAAAATGCTAAATTAAGCATATTTCACAATATTTTAATTGGGAAAAATTAAAATGTATTACACATCAACTCAAAATCTCCAGTTTTTAAAAATGAAACTAAAACAGGGCAAAATGCCCATATATACAATAACCATTGTATGGGTCTGTAAAATACGTAAAAGACTGCTGACAACTGAAAACAAAAACACAAGACTCACATCAACTGCTCGGGATGTGAAAGGGGCCTCTCTCAGTGCCAGTGCCAGGACCAGCAAGAAGCAAATTAGTAGGCCTTTCAAATCACCCACATCTGACTCTCATCATCGACTGACTGTATTTGGAGCTGGCATTCTGGATTTTTCCTACATATGGTTTCGTTTAAAATGCTGTATTGGTTTTTGGAAATAAATATAAATGTTGCCTTTGTAAATATCAATTAAAAACGTTGTATTGAAAGACTGCTGTGCTGTAGGAAGTTTGGATATTAAAAACAAAGAGGAGGCCAGGCGCAGTGGCTCACGCCTGCAATCTCAGCACTTTGGGAGGCCGAGCTGGGCAGATTGCTTCAGCTCAGAGTTCGAGATAAGGCTGGGCAAAATGGCGAAACCCCGTCTCTGTAAAACATACAAAAATTAGCCAGGCGTGGTGACACACACCTGTAGTCCCAGCTACTCGGAAGGCTGAGGCAGGAGGATCGCTTGAGCCGGAAGGTGGAGGCTGCAGTGAGCTGAGATCATGCCACTGCACTCCAGCCTGGGTGACAGAGCAAGACTCCAGCTCAAAAAAACAAAACCAAACAAAGAGATGTTGTACTGGAAAACCAGCAACCTACAAAGAGGTGACCCACAGGGTATGCCTGTATTTGGAAGAGATGTCTGTTCCTACGCTCTTCAGACAATCTGATGATATATGAATGAAGTCAAAGGGTAGAGAAAATTCTATTCCCTTATGGCTAGCCAGATCTTTAAAACCATTTTTCTTATTTTTTAGGTAGTTGTGTGTCACGACTATTCCAGCCATAATTTACTCAAGGCTGACCTTAATACATAGCTGGCATCACACAAAAGATACTTTCTCAAATGAAAAAAGTCTTTAAGTCACCCTCCCATGACACACACTACTCATGCATTTGGTCGTCTAGGCCTCTGAGTCCTAGAAATGTCTACTGAATTAATGATCCACTGCTACATTAATGACCGATATAAAATTTCATCAAACTTTCAAAGCTAAAATACAAATTGTTTTTCTGTAATGTTATCATAGATTCTGTTTGTTTTCAGTGGAAACTGGAAAACATGAGAAAATGTCATCCATGACTCAATACTTACACACTATTATAAATGTTTTTGTTCAACTGTGTTTAAGTCAAAAAACTAGCTAATTCGCATATACGTCAAAAAATGCTTTCTCAGCTTCTGTCAAATGATTATTTGAATGTTTTTAGAATCACGGAATTTTTTAACAGCCTTTTAAAAGCTCTCTCGGTGTGCTAGGCACTATTAGCTTGTGGACAGCTAGATCGTTAAGATCACTTCTCATTTTTGGAGTAGTGTAGATTTGTTTTTTAACACGAAGGCTGAGAAAACTCCTTCTCAACACCCTAGCTGATCCACGGTCATTCCACTCCCCACCAGACCCCACGGTCTTGGATTCTGGTGGAACTGAACTGCTCCACAGGCCACACATGCTTACCCAGATTGCCAAGCTCTGCCTCCTTCCGCAAATGGTAAGGCTCTTTAGTAATCAGTAGTGGCTCTCAAGGAACACAGAGCAGAGCGACTGGGGGTCAGAGTGGAGGGAAAGCTTGCTTCTAACTCCCTATCAGTCTGTGACATTTTAAGTTTATACCAGATGAATAAAGTATGCATTAAATAACACTGGGTTTTAAGTCTCAGTTCCGCTATCACTTCTTGCAGAATGCCTTTTCTGATGTCAGCATCTCTCCTCATGCTCCGTGTAGCCCAGCACTTGTCACCAAGTCCTGAAACTGTCTATTTGTCTTCCACACAAACAATTCCTCTATGGCAAAGACCACATCTTAGTTGTAACCATATCCCCCTGCCTAGCACAGAACTTGAAATATACTACGCTCAAAGCAAGAGTTGGTGGAAATGATTATAGTATAAACAAAGTATCCAAAATATTGACAGTCATTTATACACAAAAATTATTCGAAGAAGCAAACAACCTATTTAATTTGAAATTTTTTTTTTGAGACGGAGTTTTGCTCTTGTTGCTCCAGGCTGGAGTGCAATGGCACTATCTCGGCTCACTCCAACTTCCGCCTCCCTGGTTCAAGAGATTCTCCTGCCCCAGACTCCCAAGTAGCTAAGATTACAGGTGCCTGCCACCACGTCCCGCTAATTTTTTGTGTTTTTAGTAGAGATGGGGTTTCACCATGTTGGTCAGGCTGGTCTTGAACTCCTGACCTCAGGTGATCCACCCACCTCAGCCTCCCAAGATGTTGGGATTACAGGTGTGAGCCACTGCACATGGCCTAATTCTGAACTAATTTTATTAATAATAGCACTGGCTGGTCAGGCGCAGTGGCTCACGCCTATAATCCCAGCACTTTGAGAGGCCAAGGTGGGCAGATCACTTGAGGCCAAGAGTTCAAGACTAGCCTGGCCAACATGACGAAACCTTGCCTCTTAAAAAAAAAAAATCAGCCAGGTATGGTGGCATGGTGGCTTGTGCCTGTAGTCTCAGCTACTTGGGAAGCCAAGGCAGGAGAATTTCTTGAACCCGGGAGGCAGAGGCTGCAGTGAGCTGAGATCATGCCACTGCACTCCAGCCTGGGTGACAGGGCAAGGCTCTGTCTTGAAAAAATAGGCCGGGCGCGGTGGCTCACGCCTGTAATCCCAGCACTTTGGGAGGCCGAGGCGGGCGGATCACAAGGTCAGGAGATCGAGATCATGGTGAAACCCCGTCTCTACTAAAAATAGAAAAAATTAGCCGGGCGCAGTGCCGGGCGCCTGTAGTCCCAGCTACTGGGGAGGCTGAGGTAGGAGAATGGCGTGAACCCGGGAGGCGGAGCTTGCAGTGAGCCGAGATTGCGCCACTGCACTCCAGCCTGGTCGACAGAGCGAGACTCCGTCTCAAAAAAAAAAAAAAAAAAAAAAAGAAAAATAAATAAATAAATAAATAAATAAAATAGGCCGGGCGCAGTGGCTCACGCCTGTAATCCCAGTACTTTGGGAGGCCAAGGCGGGCAGATCACAAGGTCAGGAGATCGAGACCATCCTGGCTAACACAGTGAAACCCCGTCTCTACTAAAAATACAAAAAAATTAGCCGGGCGCGGTGGCGGGCGCCTGTAGTACCAGCTACTCAAGAGGCTGAGGCAGGAGAATGGCATGATCCCGGGAGGCAGAGCTTGCAGTGAGCCGAGATCGCGCCATTGCACTCCAGCCAGGGGGACAGAGCAAGACTTCGTCTCAAAAAAAATAAATAAAATAAAATAAAATAAAAGTAATAGCACTAGCTGGAAGTGGTGGCTCACATCTGTAATCGCAGTGCCTTGGGAGGACAAGGTGGGAAAAGTACTTGAGGCCAGGAGCTCAGCCTATGCAACACAGTGAGACCCCATTTCTACAAAAATAAATAAATAAATAAAGATTAGCTGGGCACGGTGGCACATGCCTGTAGTCCCAGCAACTCGGGCAGCTGAGGTGGGAGGACTGCTTGAGCCCAGGGGTTCAAGGCTGCTGCGAACCATGATTGTGCCACTGCACTCCAGCCTGGGAGACAGAACGAATCCGTCTCTAAATAATAATAGCACTGACATTATTGAGCCCATGTACCAAGGAATGTATTCAGAGTTTTCATGTGTTCTCTGTTTTTTTTTTTTTTTTTAGACTGAGTTTCACTCGTCGCCCAGGCTGGAGTGCAATGGCACGATCTTGGCTCACTGCAACCTCCACCTCCCGGGTTCAAGTGATTCTCCTGCCTCAGCCTCCCGAGTAGCTGGGATTACAGGCGCCTACCACCACGCCCGGCTAATTTTGTATTTTCAGTAGAGAGGGGGTTTCCCCATGTTGGTCAGGCTGGTCTCGAACTCCTGAACTCAAGTGATCCACCCACCTTGGTCTCCCAAAGTGCTGTGATTAGAGGTGTGAGCCACCACGCCTGGCCTCATGTGTTACCATTTAATTCCAATTAGGAAGTATTCTTAACCCCACTTTACAGTGAGGAAGCAAAGACTTCACAAAGGTTCAGTGGTTTGGCCAAGGTTGCATAGCTATTATAGTATGGTGCCCTGGGAGTCAAACACTCGCACTCTGTTCGCTTTCTGAGGAGTAGAAAGACCCCCATGAGCTTCCAGTGAAATATTTTGACTAGACAAACACGAACTCTAAAAATGTCTGAACACTTCCAAAAGGTGGGGGAATAAATGGAGCATGAAAGGAAACACTCAGTGCTTTTCAGTAGCCACTGTACCAAATGGTGCACAAACAACATATTCAAGTTGAGCAATTACTAGTATAAGACTTGGAAAATTATTCTGTGTGTTGGTTAGAATATTTAGGGAAAAAAAATTACATGATGTATTTTTATCTTTATGATGGCCTCTTACGTTTGCATAAAGCTTAATATTCTAGTCTGTAAATAAATGTTAAAAAGAACTAAACTGCACAAACTATATTGATTCAATAAATATTTATTGAGTGTTTAATATGTGGCAAAGATTCTTCTAGTTTCTGTGGACCAGTGACTAAGGCCAACAAGGGTCCTGTTCTCTGCTCAGAGAGACAGAAAATAAATGAATAAACACTTATAGGCTATTTTTCCCCAGAAAAATAACCTACAAAATAGAAAATACTAGCTTTCTAGGTTTATTCCTTAGAAAATGATTCCTTAGAAAAATGATCTTCTTAGGGGTGGCTTCTGACAGCTGTCCTTTTTAAAAATAACACTCAGAAAAGGTACAAGAAGAATACAGTCAAAGGTCTCCCTTCACCCCCAAACACTTGGGTCAAAACCGATTCAATGTGTGGTTGAACCATAACTTATTTAACTGGCTCCTGACTGATGGATACTTTGCTTCTAATCTTCTGCTATGATAAACAATGTCACAATGAATAATCTTGTATATATTTTTCTTCACATGAATATATGTCTCAGGGTAAATTACTAGATATGAACTGTTCACTCAAAGTGTACATTTTTTATTTTAATAGGTATCATAAAAGTGACCTTCAAAGACGAGGCTGAAGCAATTTATAGTCTCATCAGAGGTGTATGAGAGTACTTACTTCCTCAGTAATATTTTTATCTATATTTAAGGGCTATGTGGATTTCATTAAAGGATTTGTTTGTTTTCCTTATTTTTCTATTTTCTTATTTTCCATTGGTTTATAGGCAGTATAACCAATTGGCAGTAGTATTTTCAGTATGTTTAGGACATTTTAGTACCAACTTTATTCACTTTATTAACTTTAATTTATTTTAAAAATTGTATTTAAAAAGTCTTTTTTTGGCTTGGCACAGTGGCTCACATCTGTAATCCCAGCATTTTGGGAGGCCAAGGCGGGCAGATTACGAGGTCAGGAGATCGAGACCACCCTGGCTAACACAGTGAAACCCTGTCTCTACAAAAATACAAAAAAAACCAAAATACAAACAAACAAAAAACTGGCTGGGCGTGGTGGTATGTGCCTATAGTCCCAACTACTCAGGAGGCTGAGGCAGAAGAATGGCGTGAACCCGGGACACGGAGCTTGCAGTGAGCCGAGATTGCACCACTGCACTCCAGCCTGGGTGGCAGAGCGAGACTCCATCTCAAAAAAAAAAAAAAAAAAGCCTTTTTTTTTTTTTTTTTTTTAGAACTATTCCAATCTCAGAACACACCATTATGTAGGTGAGAAAAATTCAAGGGAAGAATAGGAGGCTAGATAAATATTTTATAAAGTCTAAAGGCAAAGAACAAGGTGATACGGTTTGGCTGGGTCCCCACCCAAATCTCATCTTGAATTCCCACATGTTGTGGGTAGGGGGGAACCTGGTGGGAGGTAACTGAATCATGGGGCAAGTGTTTCCCATGCTGTTCTCCTGATAGTGAATAAGTCTCATGAGAGCTGATGGTTTGAAAAAGTGGGGGTCCCCTGCACAAGTTCTCTCATTTTTTTGCCTGCCGCCATCCATGTAAGAAGTGACTTGCTCCTCCTTGCCTTCCACCATTATTGTGAGGCTTCTCCAGCCATGTGGAACTGTAAGTCCAATTAAACCTCTTTGTTTTCTGAATTGCTCAGTCTCGGGTGTGTCTTCATCAGCAGCATGGAAATGGACTAAAACCCAAGGAATTCTGTTCCTCTTACATTAACAGAGCATGAAGCAAAATGATGATTCACAAAAAAGATAATTTTAAGAGGCAAATGAAACCACTTTTTAAAATATGGTGATCATAACAGTTTGAGGACCTGAATTTTATTTGGACACACACACACACACACACACACACAAACCTGTATACACAGGTATGTAATATGCAGTTAGCCTTCTATATTTCTGGGTTCCTTCAGCATCTGCAGATTCAACCAACTGTAAGAAGGGCAGTACTCGAGGGATGTGGGAAGCTCGAATAGAGAGGGCCAACTTTTCATATCTGTGGGTTCTGCAGGGTGAACTGCATGACGGTAACTGTAGATTCTGGTATCCACGGGGGTCCTGGAACCAATCCCCTGCAGATACTGGGAGACAACAGTATATATGTACATACATACACATGCATGTGCATGCATATGTATGTGTGCACACACATACGTGTACATTTTGTTTCAAGGATTACAAACACCTGCTCTATTTTAGAAACTCAAAATTTAAAAAGATCCACAAATAGGCTGGGCATGATGGCTCACACCTGTAATCCCAGCACTTTGGGAGACCAAGGCAGGTGGATCTCTTGAGGTCAGGAGTTGGAGACCAGTCTGGCCAACATAGTGAAATCCCATCTCTACTAAAAATACAAAAATTAGCCAGATGGGGCGGCGGGCACCTGTAGTCCCAGTTACTTGGAGGCTGAGGCAGGAGAATTGCTTGAACCTAGGAGGTGGAGGCTGCAGTGAGCCAAGACTGGCCACTGCACTCCAGCCTGGGCGACAGAGCAAGACTCTGTCTCAGTAAAATAAAAAGATATACGAATACTACAGGTTTTGAAGTAAGGTATTAGAGAAGTTTACTACATATATTTGTATCAAAACTCTTTTCAGATCAGTATATTGAACATGGAAGAGACATCTGCACTCCCAATGTTTATTGCAGCACTAGTCACAATGGCCAAGATTTGGAAGCAACCTAAGTATCCAACAGCAGATGAATGGATAAAGAAAATGTGGTATTTATATACAATGGAGTACTATTTACCCATAAAAAAAGAATGAGGTCTTGTTATCTGCAACATGGATGGAACTGGAGGTCATTATGCTAAGTGATAAGCTAGGCACAGAAAGGCAAACATCGCGTGTTCTCACTTAATTGTGGGATCGAAAAATCAAAACAATTGAACTCATGGAGACAGACAGTAGAAGGATGGTTACCAGAGGCTGGGAAGGGTAGTGGGGGTGTTGGGAAGAAGGTGGGATGGTTAACAGGTACAAAAAAAGTAGAAAAACTAAATAATACCTAGTATTTGATAGCACAACAGGTTGACTATATAGTCAAACATAATTTAACTGTACATTTAAAAGTCACTAAAGGAGTATAATTGGATTGTTTGTAACACAAAGGATAAATGCTTGAGGGGATAGATACCACATTTTCTATGACGATGTAATGATTACATATTATATGCCTGTATCAAAGCAGCTCAGGTACCTTATAAATATATACACCTACTATGTGCCCACAAAACTTAAATTTAAAAACAAAACTCTTTTAGAACCTTCTTACTGCATGGAGTTATTTATTTTTTTAAAAAATAAGGTAATTTCTGGTCTTGAGCATAAACATTCGAAGCAGAGAAACCGGGAGGGCTACCGGTTCAATACCCACCATTCTCTGTTAGGCATCATACAGATGGCTTGCTAGGACACTGCCTAGGCTTCATAGGGGATGGAACCCCTCGCTCCTCTCTGTGAAGTGTGGACTGTCGGCAAAGCAAGCCCTTAGCCACAAGGAGGTAGCTGGCCAGCCCATTCTCAGAGAGTCACTTCAAGCATTAACAAGAGCACAAGGCCTAGTCCAGATCAGCAGCAACCTCCCAGGTTTCTTAGTCCAAAAGTCTTTTTCAGTACCCTGGGATCAAGATGAAGAGGTGCATGGTGTGAGAGTGTGGGCCTGTCTCTGCTGCTAACACGAGGTTGTTTTCGGCAGTGCCTGTGATGGCTCCTTAGAGAAACACTCACTAACCACCCCACAGATGAGGAAACCAGGCCGTTCAGACAGGATGTCTGATGCAGGGTGTCTTCATAGATTCCTCCTATAGATTCCACCTCAAAGATTTTTTTTTAATTAGGTCTTAATCCACACCTTCATACACACCAATCTTTCCACATAGCGAAGCTGTAATGCTCAGCCACGCAGACCAAGTCACCCAACCACGCCTCCCAGAGGCCTTGTTTAAACTGGCCACATAGTGTTAAATCATTCCACTCCAACTAAGGTTGATTCCTGTGCTTAAAAGCATTCCACCCAATGGAATTGTTTCCTGTTAGGTAGGCTGTCAAATGTAATCTTTTAAAAGCACAGTTTCAAATTTTCCTTTTCTCTCTCTCTCTCTCTCTCTCTTTTTTAAAGAGATGGGGTCTTGCCATGTTGCCCAGGCTAGTCTCAAACTCCTGGGCTCAAGAGTTCCTCAACCTCCCAAAGTGCTGGGATTACAAGTGTGAGCCACCATGCCTGGCTTAAAATTTTCTATATTTGTCTTTAGAAAGGGATTTCTAGCCTTAGAATAAAAAGAGCACCAAAAAATAAGGGATGACTTGCAAGTAAGTGGGAATTACAAGGACCTGCTTAGAATAACTTTTAGTTCTAGCATCTTTCTTTCTAGAAAGTGCTGGAGGAAGGAGTTTGCTTGAAACAACCGATTCCCAACCAAAAATCCTGTAGGAAAATAACAAAACAAAGGCCAGGCATGGTGGCTCATGTCTGTAATCCCAGCACTTTGGGAGGCCAGGGTGGGTGGATCACCTGAGGATAGGAGTTTTGAGACCAGCCTGGCCAACATGGTGAAACCCCGTCTCTACTAAAAATACAAAAATTAGCCAGATGTGGTGGCTCATGCCTATAATCCAAGCTACTCAAGAGGCTGAGGCAGGAGAATGGCTTGAACCCAGGAAGCGGAGGTTGCAGTGAGATTGTGCCACTGCACTCCAGCCTGGGCGACAGAGCGAAATTCTGTCTCAAAAAAAGAAAACAGGAAAACTTGTTATTTTTTCCAATCACTAAGTCAACTGGAAAAGGACAACTACACATTATTAGTTTTGACAGTCAATGGTTTTAGGATTTTTATGTTGCCCTCACTAATACAGTGATGTCAGTATATATACTCTCACACACACACACACACACATACACGCACACACTCTCTAAACATATGGTATGTGGATCTATGCTTCATCAGATTACAAACACTACTCCACAGTCATCATAGTTCATCAGCTAGCACTTTAAATGTCACATTATTAATTACGATGATTAAATACAAAACAATTTTCTTCTCATGTGAAAAAAAGCCAATTTATAATAGAAGAGATTATTCAGATCAGATGAAATCTTCCTCTAGTACTAACAATATCTTGGCAATAGATCATTACAGAATTACATAATTGTAATAGTTTCATATACTAACCCATGAAAATCTTAACATCACACTACATAACATGGAAAGGTACTGTGTTGTTCTGGTTCAAAGAATAAATAAGAGAAGGAAAAATGATAACTTTAGGTAGCAGGACTAACTTCTATGTTCTGGAAACAGTTATGGTTAACAAACTGAAGCACTTTGAGGCTAAACAGAGGTTCAAATACCAGTTTGATTTTAGTGGCTGGTATTCAGGTTCCCAGACACGATCACCTCCACCTTGGGCTATGTAAAATAAACAAGCGCTAAAAGATAATAAAAGTATACCATGAAGCCAAACAGCTCTGTGATCTTCAATTTCCTCATCTGTAAAGTAAGGTGAACCGTATCTACACCTCATATAAAAGGTATGAAGACAAAGTGATACATACTCAGGACTAGAGGTACCAGAATTTAGTAAGATGGTAAGTAACATTTAACAGATGTTAGCTATTAGAGCTATGATTATTAAATAAAAGAACTTATGATAAGAATGTTCTCTGCAGGACCAAATGTCTGCTGTACACTATATTTAGTTCAATAATGAAACACAACCGAGTCTCAACAGCAAACCCTGAGTGGCACAGTGACTGGCTTCCCGGGGCAGATATCAGGAACTGGTGGGGCTGCCGTACCTAGGCAGGGTGGATTTGCTGGCCAAGTACTGGAAGAGCAGCAGCCCTGGGAGTGGGCACATCCTTTATTTACAGAGAAACCCAGTTAGTTGGATGCTTCAGCATAAACCATAAAGGCTTAAAAAAAAAAAAAAACTTTTGGCTGGACGTGGTGGCTCACGCCTATAATCTCAGCACTTTGGGAGGCCGAGGCGGTGGGCTGCTTGAGGCCAGGAGTTCAAGACCAGCCTGGCCAACATGGGGAAACCCCTTCTCTACTAAAATACAAAAAAATAGCCGGTGTGGTGGCATGTGCCTGTAATCTCAGATACTTGGGAAGTTGAGGTGGGAGGATCATTTGAACCCAGCAGGCGGAGGTTGCATTGAGCTGAGATCATGCCACTGTACTCCAGCCTGGGTGACAGAGTGAGACACTTTCTCAAAAAAAAAAAAAAAAAAAAAAAACTGTTTCAACATATTTAAAAAGAAACTTGGTTGGGGTGATGAAAATGTTCTGGAATTAGGTAGTGATTTCACAAGCTTGTGAATATACTAAAAATCATACTTTAGAAGGGTGAACTTTCTCTCTCTCTGTATGTACATATGCATGTATTCATTCATTCATTCATTCATTCATTTGAAACAGGGGGTCACTCTGTCGTCTAGGCTGGAGGGCAGTGACACAGTCATAGCTCACTGCAGCCTCGGCTTCTTGAGCTCAACGGATCCTCCCACCTCCGCCTCCTAAGTAGCTAGGACTACAAGAATGCATTAGCACACCTGGTTGATTTTTTATTTTTATTTTTTGGTAGAGAAAGGGTTTTGCTATGTTGCTCAGGCTGGTCTCAAACTCCTAGGTTGGAGCAGTCCTCCCAACTTGGCCTCCCAAAGTGCTGGGATTACAGGCTTGAGCCACCACACATCCTGAACTTTATGATATGTAAATTATACCTCGATTATTTAAAAAAAAAAACAAAACAAAACATGGGCATAGAACATTTGTCTCCTGACTTCCAGGATTCTGAGTTTTTACACAGTTGAGGGAGGTTGGGAGTGCTTGGCAGAATGAAGAATGGCTACCTGTATCTTTGACAGCTTCCTCTTCCTGGTCTAGCAGAAACCTTTTCTGCTTTTCCCTGGGTTCTCTGACAAGGTGAAGACATGCACCTTGCTAAGTAAGGTTCACAGAGTTGTTTGGATATATGGTATCCTTTTATTTATCTTTTTATTTTTTCTTTTTCTTTTTTGAGATGGAGTCTCACTTTGTAACCCAGGCTGGAGTGCAATAGTGTAGTGTGATCTTGGCTCACTGCAACCTCTGTCTCCCAGGTAAGTGATTCTCCTGCCTCAGCCTCCTAAGTAGCTGGGATTACAGGTGCCTGCTACCATGCCTGGCTAATTTTTGTATTTTTAGTAGAGACAGGGTTTCACCATGTTGGCCAAGCTAGTCTCAAACTCCTGACCTCAAGTGATCCACCCACCTCGGCCTTCAAAAGTGCTGGGATTACAGGTGTGAGCCACTGTGCCCAGCCGCTTTCACTTATCTTTTAGTACTTGTTTATTCCACCTAGCCCAAGGTGAAGATAATCATTTCTGGGAACCTGAATACTAGGGTGCATGAATTATTACATTAATTCTATTTTTATTAAAAGCATACTACAGGCAAAGCACTATCCAGGGCACTGGGGATACTGCAGGGAATGAGAAAATGTTCTGCTTTCACAGCTGAAAGAAAAAAAACCAACAACCATGCAAGTCTGGTGCTGATGCTGCTATGGAAAAAAACAAGCAGGGAAGAGGGATGGGCAGTGCTGCTGAGGAGGGATATTATTTTCCATACGATGAGCAGGGGCAACTCTCTGATAGGTCAATATTCAAGTGGAGTCCTGAAGGAAATGAGAAAACAAACAAACCATATCAACATAGAGAAGCCATTACAGGCAGAAAGAAGGAATTCTAAGAGTTTAGACAAAGGCAAACAGCCAATGGAGAAATGGGCAAGGTATGGAAAGGCTATTAAAGACATGGCCAAAACACAACAAAATGCTCACCCACTCCAGGGAGGAATATAAAATAAAACCTCAAATCAGACTGACAAAACCTAAAACCCTGACAATGGCCAGGCACAGTGGCTCACACCTGTAATTCCAGCACTTTTTTCTTTTTTTTTTTTTTTTTTTTGAGATGGAGACTCGCTTAGCCACCAAGTAGCTGGGACAACAGGCACGCACCACCACGCCCAGCTAATTTTTGGATTTTTAGTAGAGACAGGGTTTCACCATGTTGGTCAGGATGGTCTCGATCCATTGACTTCATGATCCAACTGCCTCGTCCTCCCAAAGTGCTGGGATTACAGGTGTGAGCCACCGCGCCCAGCCAATCCCAGCACTTTTGAAAGCCAAGGTGGGCGGATCACTTGAGGCCAGGAGTTTAAGACCAGCTGGGCAACATAGTGAGACTCCATCTGTGTAAGTTAAAGAATCAAAAAAATTAGCCAGGCATGGTGGTGCACGCCTGTAGTCCCAGCTTCTTGGGGGACTGAGGTGGGAAGATCGCTTGAGCCCAGGAGGTTGAGACTGCAGTGAGCCATGATGGCACCACTGCACTCCAGTCTGCCAACAGAGCAAGGCCCTGTCTCAAAAAATAAATAAAATAGAATCAACAACTAACAAGACCAAGTATTCGTGAGGATAGAAAATAGAAATTTAATGCAGTAGTCTCCTAAGTATAATCATGTAGGACAGGGTACGGCTACAAAAATTTAATCAAGTTCAAGTTTAAGATGTAGATATTCTATGATCCAGCAACTTCCAACCACAGGTTAGTTCCAAAAGAAATTATTGCACATGTGCACAAAGAGACACTTTCAACAATGTTCATTGCAGAGTTAGAAACTGTGAAACAATCCAAATGCCCATCTGTAGGAGGATGAATTTCTCCTACATCAGGGAATATTTGCAGGATAGAATGCTACACAGCAGTTACAAAGTCTCAAAGGCTAAATATAACAATATGAATACCTCACAAGCATAATTTCAAACAAAAGAAAAACAGGCTGCAGGGAGGAAGAAATTAGGGAGGCTAGTATTTAATGAATAGGAAGTTTCATAGTTTGGGGGGAAGAACAGGGAGATGAAACAGTTCTGGAGACGGATGGTGGTAATCGTTGCACAAAATATGAATGTACATGATACCACTGAACTGTATACCTTAAAATGGTAAAAAGGTAATTTTTTATTTAAAAAAAAATGGTCAAAAATTAAATCAAATTGCCTAAGGATACATATAGGGTTACGTTATCATATAAAGTTTAAACATAAGAGTGAGGTATAAATATGGGATGACAGGCCAGGAGCAGTGGCTCACATCTGTAATCCCAGCACTTTGGGAGGCCAAAGCAAGAGGATCACTTGACGCCAGGAGTTCAAGACCAACCTGAGCAACACAGTGAGACCACATCTTTACAAAATGCAAAAATTAGCCGGGCGCAATGATGCACACCTACTGTCTCTAGCTACTTGGGAGGCTGAGGTGGGAGGGCTGCTCGAGTCCAGGAGTTCAAGGCTCTGGTGAGCCATGATCATACCACGGCACTCCAGCCTGGGCAACAGAGCAAGACACTGTGTGATGGTTAACACTGAATATCAACTTGATTGTAATAAAGGATGCAAAGTATTGTTCCTAGGTGTGTCTGTGAGGGTGTTGCCAAAGGAGATTAACATTTGAGTCAGTGAACTGGGAAAGGCAGACCCACCCTCAATCTGGGTGGGCACCCCCTAATTAGCGCAGCCGGAATAAAAGCAGGCAGAAGAACATGGAAGAACCAGACTGGCTGAGCCTTCTGGCCTTCGTCTTTCTCCCGTGCTGGATGCTTCCTGCCCTCGAACATCAAATTCCAAGTTCTTCAGCTTTTGGACTCTTGGACTTATACCAGTGGTTTGCCAGGGGTCCTCAGGCCTTTTGGCCACAGACTGAAGGCTGCATTGTCAGCTTCCCTGCTTCTGAGGTTTTGGGACTTGGACTGGCTTCCTGGCACCTCAGCTTGCAGACGGCCTATTGTGGGACTTCACCTTGTGACAGTGCGAGTCAATTCTCCTAATAAACTCCCCTTCATATATACATCTATCCTATTAGTTCTGTCCCTCTAGAGAACCCTCACGAATACAATATAGAATGATGATAAACACCAAATATGAAATACTGAAGACAATATGGAATGATAAACACCAATTACGGGACACTGATTCCCTCTGGAAGAAAAGGAAGGAAAAGAAGTATGATAGGAATGAGGTCCACAAAGCCTGCAAATGAATTTGTAATATTTATTTCTTAAGCTAGACTATAGTTATAGTGGTACTTACTATCTTATTCACTGTATCTTTTCATATGTATAAAATATTTAATCATAGATACAAAAATGATAATAGAGGGCGTCATTTTGTAAAATTCAAACAAAATTACTTCCTATAATGTTTCTAGGTGTTTTTGTCTAGACCCCATAAGGTAGGCACTGTTATTTACCCCATTTCACAGGTGAGAAAAGTGAGTCTCTTGCCCAAAATGACACACAAAATAGGTGGCAGAGCCAGTATCCAAACCTTGGTAGCCTTGTTTCAGAGACCCAAGCTTTCAATTACCAAACCAAGCAGGTTGTTGGTAAATAACAGAATATACACCAAGAGGAGAGCGGATAAATGCAATTTGCTCATTGACCAAATACTTATGTGGCAATCACGTGTCAATCACTGTGTTAAGGGCTTTGAATACTACAGTGAACAAAAAGGCGTAACACACATTGTGCCTTCCCTAGGGGACCTTTCAATTGGAAGGACAATTACATAAGCAGTCACACCAACCCCTGCTGTCCTGGGTGGTAAAAGAAAGCACAAGTACCCTTCACCCAGAAGTGCCAAATGCTGACTGTGGGAGGGGAGGGAAAGAGGAAAGGCTGCCAAAGATAATACTTGTCAGGCTATTTGTTAAAAATCCATACAAAAAAAAATATTATCCAGACAGTAAGAACAGTGTTGGAGAGTTATATTTACTTCTTTTTTTTTTTTTTTTTTTTTTTTTTTTTTTTTTTTTTTTTGAGACAGAGTCTCACTCTGTCACCCAGGCTGGAGTGCAGCGGCACGATCTCTGCTCACTGCAAGCTCCGCCTCCCGGGTTCACACCATTCTCCTGCCTCAGCCTCCCGAGTAGCTGGGACTACAGGCACCTGCCACTGAGCCTGGCTAATTTTTTGTATTTTTAGTAGAGACGGGGTTTCACTGTGTTAGCCAGGATGGTCTCGATCTCCTGACCTTGTGATCCGCCCGCCTTGGTCTCCCAAAGTGCTGGGATTACAGATGTGAGCCACCGCGCCTGGCTGTTTGTTTTTGGAGATGGAGTCTCTCTCTGTCTCCTAAGCTGAAGTGCAGTGACACAATCTTGGCTCACTGCAACCTGCACCTCCCGGGTTCAGGTGATTCTCCTGCCTCAGCCTCCCTAGCAGCTGGGATTACAGGCACCTGCCACCACATCCGGCTGATTTTTGTATTTGTAGTAGAGATGGGGTTTCACTGTGTTGGCCAGGCTGGTCTCAAACCCCTGACCTCAGGTGATCCACCTGCCTCAGCCTCCCCAAGTGCTGGGATTAGAGGCATGAGTCACCACGCACGGCCTATAATTACTTCTATAGAGAAATATGACACTCTGTTAAGAAAAAAAAAAAAAGTAGAAATCAACACACAGAGCATCTTCTGGGAATGGAACAGCAAGTTTAAATACATAGTAACGATAGCTTATCAAATCTGTACTTTAAAGATGGTTCATTCAATAAATGGTACTTGGGAACTACATAAAAATGAATGCTAAGTTATATCCCAACTGGATTAAAGAGTTGAGATTTAAACAACTGGGCTAGGACAGAACCAGAAAATAAACATAAATATTTTTACATCCTAAGGGTCTAAGCATGACACTAAAAGCAGAATTCACAAAGACAAAAATTACTAGGTCTTAAAGAAAAAGGCTGTGAGACTTATACTATCAGATGTTAAAACTTAAAATTAACCCCCACGAGCCTTCCAGTTTCCAATGCAGTAAGAAAGCTGCTTGGAAGTCATCACTGTGTCTTAACAAGTAAAAAGCTGAACAAATTGAAAAATCAACAACTGTTCTTAGATCCATCAGAGAAGTGAGGTCACATGGCAAACCTGTTGTCCCCATAATTGGAGGGAAAAACAGGCAGGCACAGAGAATCACAACTTACAGGAGCAGAAACCTCCACAGAGACCAGGACCAACAGGGAAACTGAACTGTAATTGACAAAGTGCTGGAGGCTCAGTGTGGACAAGCCTGACACAAAAGTCCCAGACAGACCCAGTCATTAGGGGCCCTATGCTTTTGTGAGTTTTACCTACTGGAGCTCTGCCAGATTCTCACAGTGACTATACAGGGGGAAATCCCTTGTGCTTCCAGTAAGGGGAGGGAAACAGGAACCATTTGACATGTGCCAGAGCATTCTGTTGATAACAAAGTTGGCTCTCAGAAGAAACGATTTAACCAGAACCTAACTTGCTTGGTTTTGTCAGAGCCTAACTAACCAAGTGGAAGAGAAATACTCAACTCCAGCCAGCACCAGCCTTCCATGTAAGAAAAGGGAAATAGCCAACTGGAGTACACTCTAGCCAACCTGTCCTGCTTCAGGGGGAAAAAAACTGAGAAGTATTTGTAAAGTTCACAGTCCAGGGGTACAGCCTCACTAAAAGACTGAGACCTAGGCTGGGCATGGTGGCTCACACCTGTAATCCCAGCACTTTGGGAGGCCGAGGCAGTGGATCATTTGAGGTTAGGAGTTCAAGACTAGCCTGGCCAACATGGTGAAACCCTGCCTCTACTAAAAATACAAAAATTAGTGGACCATGGTGGCGGGTGCCTGAAATCCCAGCTACTTGGGAGGCTGAGGCAGGAGAATTGCTTGAACCTGAGAGGCAGAAGTTGCAGTGAGCCGAGATCGTGCCACCGCACTCCAGCCTGAGTGACAGAGCAAGACTCTGTCTCAAAAAAAAAAAAAAAAAAAACAGGCCGGGCGCGGTGGCTCAAGCCTGTAATCCCAGCACTTTGGGAGGCCGAGACGGGCGGATCACGAGGTCAGGAGATCGAGACCATCCTGGCTAACACGGTGAAACCCCGTCTCTACTAAAAATATACAAAAAAAAACTAGCCGGGCGAGGTGGCGGGCGCCTGTAGTCCCAGCTACTCGGGAGGCTGAGGCAGGAGAATGGCGTAAACCCGGGAGGCGGAGCTTGCAGTGAGCTGAGATCCGGCCATTGCACTCCAGCCTGGGCGACAGAGCGAGACTCTGTCTCAAAACAAAACAAAACAAAACAAAACAAAAAACACTGAGACCTAATCATAAGACTATAGAATGCTTCCCCTCCCCATATACCATACCATTACGTTATTAAAGGTCTAGTGAGAGCAGTTCCTTTTACCTAGGATATCATGTTCAGCTAACAAGAAAAGTTACAAGGCATACTAAAAGGCGAAAAGCAAAGCTTAAAGAGACAGCATAAGCATCCAAACCAGATGCAAAAAGCTCCAGTGGATAAAGTACACAGCACACAAGAACAGATGGACAATGTAAACAGAGATGGAAATCCTAAGAAAGAATCAAACCAAAATGCTAGAGCTCTAAAACACTCTGATTTTGGAAATGAAGAATGGCCTTGAGACTGGACATGGCTGAGGAAGGAATCTCTGAGTTTAAGGATTCTCAACAGAAACCTCTAAAACCGAAAAGCAAAATGAAAAAAGACTGAAATAAACCAGAATGGAATATCCAGGAGCTGTGGGATAACTACAAAGCGTGTAATGTATGTGTAACAGGAATACCAGAAGGAAAAGAAAAAGAGAAAAGAACAAAAGTAATATTTGAAAGAATAATGACTCAAGATTTCCCCATGTTAATGTCAGGTACCAAACCACAGTCAGGAGGCTCCCAGAACACGAAGTAGGATGAACGCCAGAAAAACTATAGATAAGCATGTAAGTTTCAAATTATAGAAAATCAAATATTTAACAAATTCCAGAAAGAAGACAGAGGGAAAAAAGCCTTACATATAGAAAAGGAAAGAATGATTTCAACTTCTGTCCAGAAACCATGCGAGCAAGGAGATGGCAGGGTGAAATATTTAAAGTACTGAAAGAAAAAATCACCACCTAGAATGTGCACACTATGAAACTGTCCTTCAGAACAGAAGGAGAAATACTTTTTCAGACAACCAGAAACTGGGGGAATTTGTTGCCAGTAGATCTTCCTTGAAAGAAATGGGTTTTTTGTTTTTGTTTTTGTTTTTTTTGGAGACGCAGTCTCACTGTCTCCCAGGCTGGAGTGCAGCGGCGCAATCTCAGCTCACTGCAAGGTCCCCTCCCAGGTTCACGCCATTCTGCTGCCTCAGCCTCCCGAGTAGCTGGGACTCCAGGCACCTGCCACCACGCCCGGCTAACTTTTTGTATTTTTAGTAGAGACAGGGTTTCATCATGTTAGCCGGTATGGTCTCGATCTCCTGACCTCGTGATCCGCACGCTTCGGCCTCCCAAAGCGCTGGGATTACAGGCGTGAGCCACCGTGCCCAGCCGAAAGAAATGTTGAAAAAGTTCTTCAAAGAAAAGGAAAATGATATAGGTCAGAAACTCAGATCTAAGAAGAGAAAGGAAGAACATCAGAGAAGGAGTAAAATAAAAACGTTTATTTTTCTTATTCTTAATTCAACTAACAGATAGCAATTTGGCCAAAATAATAAAATAGCAACAATATATTGATTATGCATGCTTATGTATAAGTAAAATGAATGATGGCAATGACGTAAGGACAGGAGGGAAGAATCAGGATTATTTTGTTATTATAAGGAGGCCGGGCACGGTGGGTCAGGCCTATAATCCCAGCACGTTGGGAGGCCAAGGCGGGCAGATCACTTGAGGTCACGAGTTCAAGACCAGCCTGGCCAACATGGTGAAACCCCGTCTCTACTAAAAATAAAAAAAAAATAGCCAGGTGTAATGGCAGGCGCCTGTAATCCCTGCTACATGGGAGGCTGGCATAGGCGAATTGCTTGAACCCGGGAGGCGGAGGTTGCAGTGAGCTGAGATCAGGCCACTGAACTCCAGCCTGGGTGACAGAGTAAGACTTGGTCTCGAAGAAGAAAAAAAAAAAAAGATTACTTTGTTATTATAAGGTACTTGCCCTACTCAGGAAGCAACATAGTGTTCTTTGAAAATGGACTTCAATTACTGGTAGACCTATATTACAAACGCTAGGGAAAACACTAAAAAAGTAACAAGTGAAGTATGATTAATATGCTAAGAAAGGAGAGAAAATGGAATCATATATACATATATATATATATAATTTTTTTTTTTTTTTTTTGAGGCGGAGTCTGGCTCTGTGGCCCAGGCTGGAGTGCAGTGGCCGGATCTCAGCTCACTGCAAGCTCTGCCTCCCGGGTTTATGCCATTCTCCTACCTCAGCCTCCTGAGTAGCTGGGACTACAGGCGCCTGCCACCTCACCCCGCTAGTTTTTTGTATTTTTTAGTAGAGATGGGGTTTCACCAGGTTAGCCAGGATGGTCTCTATCTCCTGACCTCGCGATCCGCCCGTCTCGGCCTCCCAAAGTGCTAGGATTGCGCCCGGCCATGGAATCATATTTAACATACTCAAAACCATGAAAGAAAAAGTGTGGAATACAAAAACAGAAACAGAGAACAAGACCAACAAATAGAAAAGATTAACAAATTTAGTAGATGTTGATATCAACTTCCCTGAAATGTATGTGATATTGTTGCGAGAACAGACAAATAAACCAAAGGAAAAGAACAGAGCCCAGAAAAAGACTCACACAAATATAGTCAACTGATCTTTCGCAAAAGAGAAAAAAGTAATACAATGGGGAAAAGATAATTTTTTTCAACAAACAGTGCTGAAACTGGAAATTCACATGCAAAAAAAAAAAAAAAAAGAATCTAGACGAACACCTTATACCTCTCACAAAAATTAACTCTAAGTGTATTACAAAACTAAATGTGAAAGGCAAAACTTTAAGAGTTCTAGAAGATAACACAGGAGACAGTCTAGATGACCTTCGATTTGGTAATAACTTTTTAGATAGCAAACTAAAGGCGTGACCTGTGAGAGAAAAAATTGGTAAGTATTAAACATTTCTGCTCTTCAAAAGACACTGCCAAGACATGAAAAGACAAGCTACAGACTGACAGAAAATATTTGCAAAAGACATATTTGATAAAGGACTCCAAAATATACCAAGAACTCTTAAATCTCAACAATAAGAAAATGAACAACCCAATTAAAAACGGGCCAAAGACCATAACAGACATCTCATCAAAGACATACGAATGGCAAATAAGTGTATGAAAAAATGTTCCACATCACCTGTCATCAGGGAAATGCAAAACAAAACAACAATGACAGAAACTCTCATCCACTGCTGGTGGGAATACAAAATGGTACAGCCACTTTGGAAGACAGTTTGGCAGTTTCTTAAAAAACTAAGCAATACTCTTAGGAAACTACCCAGCAACTACACTCTTTGGTATTTACTCCAAGGAGTTGAAAATTTACATCCAAACACAAACTTGCACACATATGTTTATAGCAGCTGTGTTCAAAATTGCCAAAACTTGCAAGCACCCAAGATGTCCTTCAGTAGGTGAATAAACTGTGGTGCAGCCAGATAATGGAATACTGTTTAGCTCTAAAAAGAGATGAGCTATCCATGTGAAAACACATGGAAGGAACCTTAAATGCATATTGCTAAGTGAAAGAAGCAAATCTGAAGAGGCTACAAATGGTATGATTCCAACTATATGACATTCTGGAAAAGGCAAAACTGCGCAGACAGTAAAAAGATCCATGGTTGCCAGGGATGGGGGAGGGAGAGATAAACAGAGCACAGGAGATTCTTAGGGCAGTGAAACTACCCCATATGACACTGTAATGGTGGATACATGTCATTATACATTTGTCCACACCCACAGAATGTACAACCACAACAACGAACCCTAATGTAAAATACAGACTATGGCTGATAATGATGGATCCGTGTATGTTCATCAGTTATAATAAATGTGCCACTCTCGTGGGTGATGTTGATAAGGAGGTATGTATGCATGCATGTAATAGGGGGGGATATGGAAAATCTTTAGACCTTCTGCTCAATTTTGTTTTGAGTCTAAAACTGCTCTAAAATATAAAATCCATTAAAAAAAAAAAATCCAGACCCTCTACCTTATGCAATACCCTCAAATTAATTCAGATGATTCAGAGACCAAATTGAAAAATAATAATAACAACACTTCTGAAAGAGGAAAACATAAGAAACTATCTTCATGACCTTGGGGTGGGCAAAGATTTCACAAATAGGACAGGACAGGAAAAGCACTAAACATATACTTTTTAAAAAGTGATAAACTAGACTTTGTTAAAATGAAGAGCTCTGTTTATCAAGCAATATTAAGAGTTTAAACTGGCAAAGACAGGCCAGGCGCAGTGTCTCACACCTGTAATCCCAGCACTTTGGGAGGCTAAGGTGGGTGGATCACTTGAAGTCAGGAGTTTGAGACCAGCCTGACCAAACTGGTAAAACCCCATCTCTACTAAAAATACAGAATTAGCTGGGCATGGTGGTGCACGCCTATAATTCCAGTTACTTGGGAGCTGAGGCAGGAGAATCGCTTGAACCCAGGAGGCGGAGGGTGCAGTGAGCAAAGACCACGCCATTGCACTCCAGCCTGGGCAACAAGAGTGAAACTCCACCTCAAAAAAATAACATAAAATAAAATAAAATAAAATAAAATAAAATAAAATAAAATAAATAAATAAACTGGTAAAGACAGACTAGGAGAAGATATATGCAGTACCTGTATATGGACTTGTATTCAGAACCACTATTACTTGCAAAATCATGGAGGAATCTCAGAATACAATGTTGAGTGTTATTATACTATTATAATTGAGTTGTTATAATATTATAATGTTGAAAAATCAGACACAAAGGCATAAACAATCATTTCATTTATATAAAGTTCAAAAACAGGAAAACAAAAATAAATTTAAAAGTATAATAATAGGCAAAATTAATCTACGATGATAAAAGCTGGCATAGTTGTTCATAATATATAAACTATATAAAAATATAGCTGAAGGCCAGGCACAGTGGCTCATGCCTGTAATCCCAGTGTTTTGGGAGGCCAAGGTAGGAGGATCAGTATTTTGGGAGGCCAAGGTAGGAAGATCACTTGAAACCAGGAATTCAAGACCAGCCTAGGCAACAAACAAGACCCCATCTCTCAAAAAAAAATTTTAGCCAGGTGTGCTGGAGCACATCTGTATCCCAATTACTAGGGAGGCTGAGGCAGGAGGATTGCTTGAGCCCAGGAGTTCAAGACCAGCCTGGGCAACAAAAGGAGACTACCATCTCTATAAAAATAATAATAATTAGTAACATATATATTATAGTTGCAAAAATATGTACAACATGATTTCAATTTTATAAGTGAAATATAGACACAAATATATGAACATGCATAAAAACCATAGAAGATGTAATGCAATATAGTAACTGTTTACCTTTGAATTCTGGTAAAGTATGAGTCATTTTCTTCAATATTTATTTTCTAAATGTAAAGTTTTTAGTAGATACGCTATGCAATTCTTTAAGCTGATGAAAGGAAATGCTTTTGACTTCTTTATTTTTAGTAGATCAGTATTCACTACACTCAGATCGATTATTCACTCTCCCCATTTCCATCCTTCCCATTCGTCCCTCTACACAATGGCTTCGACACAAAACACTGCACCATACTTTCTTTTTGACATAGTAATTAAAGACCAACTGGTAAAGCTATTTTCCTTTTTGTTGTACCTTTATTTCGTAATCTTTCTGGAAACTCACTGTTTCCTTGAGTTGCAAGGAATTGAACCAATATCTTTATCAAATTCTTCCCAGACTCATTCTCTATGTGTGCTCTTCACGTTGAAAGCTTCAACACTTTTGTTCCCGCAGGCTCCCTCTTTGCCTTCTTTAGGCACTTCCTGGGTCATCCCACCTGCTTCCTTGCGTTTAACTACAATCTGTTGCTAAAGAGATGACTTTCAGATCTACACCCAGTATTCCTTCCCCAGTGTTAGCTCCTGAGTCTCCAAACCCATAGAAACTATTATCCACTAGACGTTACCTGATGCCTCAACACTAACCTAAGATGCAATACACCTACATTTCCCTAAAACAATATTAGGTAAAAGTCCGGTCTGGGGGGAACCAGTTGACTAAGGAGTTATCCCAGCTTGCAGACACTGGCTTTAGACAACACGTTTGCACAAATCAAGCACAGCAGTCTTGTCTGATTTCAGAAATGGCTGAAAGCAGAGTAACATTTTAGCTAAGCAGAGCAGGGTAAAATGGTGTTAAATCCAAGTTGAATGGAATCAGCCCTGGGGGATCTATGCCTGCGGATAGGGGTCCCATGGTTTACATGAAAGTTAAAGCCTTCAAAAAGGTGGTAACAAACAGATATCCAGATTAGCCAGATGGGTTAAGGCTCAAGAATAGACTTTGGTACCGATGATAAGAGGTGGAAATAAACAAAACAGGTCAATAAGAAGGGAAACTTGTCAGAACCATGGAAGGCAGACAAGCTCATCCTAAAGGAAAGGAAAGAAAAAGATATATTTCATTGACTACAAGAAACTCTAGGATAAAGGCCATGCCATGATTTAATGTACCATTATCTTATGCTTCCCCTTTGTGAAAGTCTCAATGCCACCAATTAAATATAACTTGTCATCTCTGGCAGCATTCAGTTTTTAAAATGTTCAAAAGTGACAAAATGTGCATGCTGCAACTCGGGAATAGCTGAGACTTTGTTCTCAGTGTGCTAAGGACAGAAAATCTGACTGTCAGGCCTCTAGGATGGGAAGAAGGATGCTGGGACATCACACACAGCTCCCTACTACTGGCCAACAAGCAGGAAACTGAGCAGGATGAATGACTACACTGTCTTCAATATGACAATCACAGAGAAGTGTTAATGACAAGGAAAAATACTTATGACATGATGTTAAACAAAAACAAAAGTAACATATAAGATGGAATTATTTGCAAAAAAGCATGCCCTCTCCCAGAGGATTAAGTAGAAGTACTTCAAATGTTAATTACTGTGTTAAGGTCCTGAAATCATAGGTAATTTCTTTCCTTGCTTCTTTATACTTCTCTTTACTTTCCCCAAATTTCCACAAGCAGCACATAATATTTTTATAACCCGATATAAGGTCAAATGTGAAATGCTTGTTTTTTAATTTGCAAATTGTGGGCCACATACATAAATTGGTTTATTTAAATATTAGACAGAGGGCTATCTCATTAATGTACAATAAGCCCTTCATACCAATGGAACAACCATTATTCAAATCATGATATCAGGTCAGAGTATCCTAACATCATCTATAGAGAGAGAGAGCCAATGGTCACTGTAACGCAAGAAATTATGTTGGTCATTTTTCTTTTTAAATATGAGGTTTCAAGAATGTCAATGCTATTACTTAAACAGAGAAAAGAATTAAACAGTTCAACTCACTACTGGATCTTGACCCTGACATAGTCATAGTCCAGCAGAGACACATCTGGTCACATTGCTGATAAAAGTTTACTGCTAAAAGCTGGCAGTGTTTTCTTGTATAAGATATATTTCTCTTTTTTTAAAAAAAAAAAGACTGACAAGTAGCTATCACGGACGGAAATTGAAGCTAACACATTTTTTACTCTGGTATCTTGATGGAATTGGTTTTTAGCCCACATACTCAAGTACCAATATATTTCTCTCCTCATATTGAAAAGGAACATTTTGACAAAGGATAAAGATCTAGAAATGTAAACATTATACTTGCCAAGAGTTAAAAACAAAATATACTACCTTCTACTTTGAGTAGTACTAGATCAGAAATAGGCTGAAAATCTTGGGACAAATCAAAATTTTTTGTTTATAAAGTTTAAGAAATTCTTTTCAAATGACTTTCCTTGCTCAGGCATAGTAAAAGCCTAATCAAAGAACAGAAGACAACAGTATGGATGTTCTAATTAAAATATCTGATATAACACTTTTATTTATAGTAATCTGATATCATTTGAGTTTTTATTTTTTATTGTAATATATTTATTTTGAGACAGAGTCTCGCTCTTGTTGCCTAGGCTGGAGTACACTGGTGTGATCTTGGCTCACTACAACCTCCACCTCCTGGGTTGAAGCAATTCTCTTGCCTCAGCCTCCCGAGTAGCTGGGATTACAGGTACCTGCCACCATGCCTGGCTAATTGTTTTTTGTATTTTTGGTAGAGATGGGGTTTCACCATGTTGGCCAGGCTGGTCTTGAACTCCTGACCTCAAGTGATCTGCCCACCTCAGCCTCCCAAAGTGCTGGGATTACAGGCGTTAGCCACTGCGTTCAGCCAGCATTTGAGTTTTTATATATGTGACCCTAGCTAATACATATAACTACAAAATAAATGTTTTAAGTGCCAAAATCTTCCTTAATAGCACTACTATGTCTTATAAGATCAGCCATTCAGAAGGAAATAACAGCTTGAGTCAATTTAAAGGAAAATTTTTAAGAGCAGCATCCTGCCACAAATCTTCTCTTACAAGGCAACAAAAACAATGCAAGAACAAGAAACAACTCTAATTGCTACAAAATGCTCAGAAAGCAATTGCCTTAATGTGTGGGCAGTTTAAATTGCCCAAGGAAACATTCCAACAAGAATTACATAGAGACAATAATGACTTCTATTTAAGATGCTCCTGGGTTGAAATTATTTTCTAACTTTAAGTTACAGCATCATGAGCAAACCCAGAGTAATTACAAGTGAATTCGCCACCCAAAGGCTAGTAACTTCAAGGTAAGAATTCAGTTTGTGGAACATTTTGACCAACGAAAGGAAGTAAACTATTAAGCTATGGTATCAATGTTTCCTTGTCATCTTCCACACTCTAAGAACACAGCCTAGATAACAATCTCAGATGGGCCTGACTTAGCCAGCTCCTGCTGTTTACTCCCACTTAAATCCATTCTAATTTTTATGCTATGTAAATCCAAGACAGCTTAGAAACCAAAGTAAGGCTTTTTTGCATTTCTTAAATAACATCAGTATTAATAACCAAAAAGGGCATGGATTTAACTTCTCGAGCATAAAACAGCAAAAGAAACCCACAGAGATTTAATCAGCTGGACAACTAGTAAAACACATATGGTACTTTACAAATCTCTGTTGAGTTTCCACCCACTCATTCTTTTAAGAAACAGGCTGGGCGCAGTGGTTCACACCTGTAGTCTCCGCACTTTGGGAGGTTGAGGCAGGCGGATCACTTGAGGTCAGGAGTTTGAGACCAGCCTGGCCAACATGGTGAAACCCCATCTCTACTAAAAATACAAAAATTAGCCAGGCATGGTGGTACGCAGCTGTAATCCTAGCTACTGGGGAGGCTGAGGCACAAGAATCGCTTGAACGCGGGAGGCAGAGGTTGCAGTGAACCGAGATCGTGCCACTGCACTCCAGCCTGGGCAACTGAATGAGACTCCTTCTCTTTTTTTTTTTTTTTTTTTTTTTTTTGAGAGGGAGTCTGGCTTCCTCTCCCAGGCAGGAGTGCAGTGGCGCAATCTCGGCTCACTGCAAGCTCCGCCTCCCGGGTTCACGCCATTCTCCTGCCTCAGCCTCCCGAGTAGCTGGGACTACAGGCGCCCTCTCAAACCAAAAAAAGGAAGAAAGGAAAAAAAGAAACATTTATCAGGCCTGGAGCAGTGGCTCATGCCTATAATCCCAACACTTCCAAGGCAGGAAGATTGCCTGAGGCCAGGAGTTTGACAGTCTCTACCAAAAAAAAAAGAAAAAAAATTAAAAAATTAACTAGGCATGGCAGTATGTGCCTATGGTCCCAGATACTTGGGAGGCTGAGGCAGGAGGATCATCTGGGCCCAGGAGTTGGAGGCTGCAGTGAGCTATGATGGTGCCACTGTGTTCCAGCTTTGGTGACCCAGTTTCCAAGAAAAAAAATGGAAGCATTTATCAAATACCTTAAAGTGTACTATGCTAGACATTTGTGCAGAATTCAGACGTAAGTAAGGGATCCAGCTCAGGAGAGAGCAGTTAAGACAAAACAGAAGAAAAACAGTGTTTTTTAATAGACATAAAACTTAGGAAGGGAAAAGGGGGCAGCTAATTATAATCAGAAAAGACTTTGCAGTAGAGGTAATAACAAAACTGGGTCTAGGAGGTGCACAGAATTTCTACAAGTCAAAGAAGGGAAAGAAAGAACATTCCTTCCAAAATCTGGGGAGACAGGAATCGAACAGAGAAGGTGATGGACACATGTGCAGAAATGGCAAGGTAAGCAGGGAAGCATGGCCCTCCTGGGGAATATGGTGAAAAATGAGTCAGAAAATGTACATCGAGGCCAGACAGTGATGGGTTAGGAATGTCAAAGTAAGCGCTGGGCACAGGAGAGAAAGGCAAGTTTTCTGGGACAGTGACTCCCATATCTGGCTGTATACCAAATGACACCTGGGATGTCTAACAAGCAGATTCTCAGATGCCATGAGGACCAGGAAATTGTCATTTTTTTTAAGCTCCTGGGGTGATTATCATTATCAGTCAGATGTCAAGAGTGCACAAACAATGCTTAGAAAAGTAACAGAAAGAAAGCGAGGAAGGAAGGAAGGAAGGAGAATTAATGGAAAAGCAGAACCGGAAGGTTACTTTAGGTGAAAAAGAAAAGGAAGGTAAGTATGCCATATGAAAATACACAAGAAAGGCCACATGTTTGCAGAAAATGACATTCAATGTGAACGTTCTGAGGCTATTGATGGCTTAGGAAATTTAGTCCTAGAAATTCAGGAAAATTAACTTCATATTTAAACATACACTATTTGCAGAAACTGTTGTGTTTTTTTTTTTTTTTTTTTAGATGGGGGTCTCACTGTCGCCCACGCTGGAGTGCAGTGGTGCAAACTCGGCTCACTACAACCTCTGCCTCCCAGGCTCAAGCGATTCTCCCACCTTAGTCTCCTGAGTAGCTGGGACCACAGGTAATTTTTGTATTTTGTTTTTTGGTAGAGACAGGGTTTTGCCATGTTGCCCAGGCTGGTCTTGAACTTCTGACCTCAAGCGATCTGCGCACCTTGGCCTTCCAAAGTGCTGGGATTACAGGTGTGAGCTACCACACCCAGCCTGCAGACGCCTCTTTTAAGGTGGTTATGTACCGTCGGCCCTCCGTATCTGTGGGTTCCATTTCCACACATTCAACCAAACCATGGATGAAAAATATTTGGGAAAAGTAAAACAATTAAAAATCACACAAATATTTAAAATGCAGTATAACAACTACTTACATGGCGTTTACATTGTACTACATATTATAAGTAATCTAGAGATGATTTAAAGTATACAGGATGAGTGTAGGTTATGTGCAAATACTATGCCATTTTATTTTTATTATTTATTTAATTTTTTTTTTTTTTTTTTTTTTTTTTGAGAGAGAGTCTCACTCTGTCACCTAGGCTGCAGTGCAGTGACATGATCTTGGCTCACTGCAGCCTCCACCTCCCAGGTTCAGGCAATTCTCCTGCCTCAGCCTCCCAAATAGCTGGGAAAATAGGTGCATGCGATCACAACTGGCTAATTTTTTGGTATTTCTAGTAGGGATGGGGTCTGACCATGTTGGCCAGGCTGATCTTGAACTCCTGACCTCAAGTGATCTGCCTGCCTCGCCCTCCCAAAGTCCTAGGTTTGCAGGCGTGAACCACCACGCTCGGCCTATGCCATTTTATATAAACTTGAGCATCTGTGGATTTTGGTACCCACTGGGGAGTCCTACAACCAATCTTCCATAGACTCTGGGTTGGGTATCTATGGGAAATTGGTTCCAGGACCAACTGTTATTAATTAACTTTGGAAGTATATATACCTCTCTCCCTAAATGAATGAAAAACAAATGATACATACAAAGTAATAGTGCTACAAACTTAAGAGGAACTCAATAATTATTTATCAAATAGTAAATGTTCAAAATTCCTTGAAGAAGGAAGTCTTTAAAAAGTTGAAAGGTATATTTCATCATTTTTTTTATTTTAAAGAGAAAAGAGGAAAAAGTACCTCTGTTCTTTTCTTCCATCTTTCCTTCTTTCTTTCGTTTTAACTTCAGTACACACCTGAGGGTTGTTTATTTATTTTTAAGATGTCATAATTCTTACCTTGGCTGCCAAGGCTTTTAAACTGTCAAGGAATCTCTGCCAGAAATCCTTGAAGAGTGGGCGGTCGATTTTCTTCAGGCTCTCTTTGGTACTGGCATCCACACTGACATACAGCTGAGTAACTGGCTTGAGGTTCCTTAGTAATTAAAAAAAAAAAAAGAAAGAAAAATTACTCCTCTATCAGGCTTTCCATGATATAAAACTTGCAATCTGTAATAGACGTGGGGATTAAACACTTCACTGGGTCTAGAGACTTCTACTTCCCCCAAAAGACTGAACTAATCATTTTAATCATGTGACAAAATGGGATGGCCTCTGGTTATTTTTTAAATGACTGGAAACCATTCCGAATACATTGAAAATACTGAATTACTTACAATTGGTCCTTCTTCAAATACTAAGTTTGAATGGAAAACAAACAAAATGTGATCTAACTTCAGGTCTGACAGCATCAGCCCAGCACAATTAGAGGGGCTCTCTGATCTAACTTCCCCACCCACACACTGTGCCAGCCACATGGGGTCTGTGCTGCTGGGCCACCTCCCTCCATCAATTCACTGATGGAAGTCTTCTAAGGAACAAGAAACAATCCCAAAAGCTCAGGCCTTTTTCGAAGGACACAGGGTCACACCTATGCTTCCGTAAGTGGGAATGGGTTTCATGTCCAGCCTTGGGTGGGCAAACAATGACCTATTTGGGGAACTTTAAGTAGTGCAGACCTAGGACAGTAGCAACCTCATACTTACACAGGAGCACAGCCCAGAAGAAGAGAAGAAAAAAATGCATTCTTATTTTCCTTGCCTTTACAATCAGTTTCCATGAATACCACTCATTCTACACTTCTCTCAAATTCACTGCATTTCATAATTTCTTTCCTACCTACTAGATTTCTAGTAGGTCCTTCTTCTAGTAGGTCTTTTTCCCCTGGCCCAATCCCCAGACAGGGTCTCATTCTCATCCAGGCTGGAGCAAAGTGGCGCAATCACAGCTCACCGCAGTCTCAACCTCCCAGGCTCAAGTGACCCTCTTATCTCAGTGTCTTGAGTAGCTGGGACCACACGCATGCGCCACCACGCCCGACTAATTTAAAAAATTTTTTTTTGTAGAGACAGGGGTCCCACTAGGTTACCCAGGGTAGTCTGGAACTCCTGGGCTCAAGCGATGCACCCACCTCAGCCTCCCAGAGTGTTAGAATTAGAGGTGTGAGCCACTGCACCCCACCCTACTAGATTTCTTTCAAGTAATACATTAAACCTAGACTATACTTTTTCTTTTACTTTTCTTTTTTTTTTTTTTTTTTTTTTTTTTGTGAGATGGAGTCTCGCTCTGTCATCCAGGCTAGAGTACAGTGGTGCAATCTCAGCTCACTGCAACCTCTGTCTCCCGAGTTCAAGTGATTCTCCTGCCTCAGCCTCCTAAGTAGCTGGGATTACAGTTGCACCCTGCCACATCCGGCTAATTTTTGTATTTTTAGTAGAGACGGGGTTTCACTATGTTGGCCAGGCTGGTCTTGAACTCTTCACCTCAGGTGATCCACCCACCTTGGCCTCCCAAAGTGCTGGGATTACAGGCGTGAGCTACTGTGCCCGGCCTAGACTGTACTTTTTCTAAAGCCTCTCCCCTTCTCTCTTCAAATGGGTCTCATAATTCATTCTCTTCAGTAAATTTAGAACTAGCAGAAAGAAATTCCCCCTTAATAATCTTCTGATCAAATTCTCCCAATATTCTTTTTCTATAAGGGTTCCACAATTTATTCCACATTTTTACCTAGAAGTTTTATGCATTTTTTGTTTCAAAGTCCATGCATTTTTAAAAAATGAAAATATCATTCACATGCGATACAATTCACCACTTTAAAATGGTTTATGTGCTTTATATACGTATCAGTAGCAGCCTTATCAATCTTTGAGTGTAAGACCTTGAAGAGCAAGAATCCTATTTTTCTTTTTATCCAGCCACACAGGCAGACATTAAAGCTACTTTTTAGGAGATATTGTTGATTTCAGCAGACAGAATTTTTAAGGGAATATAGGCCAAACAGATGCTTACAATGATGTGGCTTAGTGACATATAGAAAAATCACAAGTGTCTAGACTTCTATTCGCTTCTGTTAAAAGCGGAGAGGCTCTGACCAAATGTAGGACAGAGGTGATTAAGATCCTGGCAGGCTCTCATTGCTTTAATGCCTCTGCAATACCGACATACTAAGGGAATCCTTCAAAGTTCAGGTAATGTGTCACTACTGAGCAAAGCACATTAATTACTGAAAATGTAAAACAAAAGCATCAGTAATAACAGCATTCTGTCTCATCACCCCTTTGCTGAGTGCCTCTTTAATAAAAGACAAGCTATGCTTCCTTAACTGGACTTTTATTTAAAAAAAAAAAAAAAAAGACTGTCTTAATGGCTACTGCTGGCTATCATCATCTGATACTAACAGGACTTTGTTAAAAGCTTCCTGATGCAAAATGAGAACTGCCCTGACCTTTTCACTATGCTTCCATAACTACTTAAGCTTATGAACAGTACATTCCAAAGGCCATACTCCTTTTACAAACCTCTATCATTTACAAAACAGGAAGCCCTGGACACTGACACTACCAGTAAGGAATTCTAGTCAATACTAGATGTCTGAGAGGCTACACTCAGGGAAGTCTCCAGATCTCTTGTCAAGGAGCAGAGGAAGAATGGAGAAGAGGAAAAGGTCCCCAGGAATTACAGAGCTCATTTCTAAGGGGCTCAAAATTAGCAAAGAGGCCTTTGGAGATACATATTTTCTGAGCTTTAGGGATCTTGTTTCTGCCTAGCACTGGTCTCTATTCACCCAGAAGAGACAATGAGGCTCCCAGTAGGGTCACCTATCTGTCTCTATTCTACACAGAGATAACAAATGTTCCCAAAAAGCAAAAGAATCTTACATCATCAAAATCATCATAATAATAATTCCTGCATCTGAGAATCTCACAGCACTGCTGGGAGTAATGAAAAAGGATATCCTCTGCTCTCCCAAAAAGAGACAATATCGAAGATAGACAACCTTAAGCCCAGTCCTCTGTAAAAATGCTCAAGGATTCGTGATGTGAGTATTGTAAGGACCCTTTATCTTAATATTAAATCTCTGAGTGAAGAATTATCACATATAAAACTGTGCTGACGAACATAAAAATCTCCCTCCCATGTTGCCTTTCTGTAGAGATTATCAGGCCTCATTCTACCTTCCAAGGCTCAGAAGGTAGAATGAGGCCTGACAATATCTGCAGGAAAAAAAAAAAAAAAAAGGAGAGAGATTATGTTTGTAAGAAATCCAAGCAAACAGTGACTGTGAAGCTCCTCCTTGGGATAAAAAAATAACCCGAGTGACCCAAACATGCAATGATATTAAAACCTAAATCTCTAAGACAATCTGGGGCTGTCAGATCAAGCCAAATAGCTCAGGAGGAAGAGAGCAGGAGGGTGAAGGAGAAGGAGAGAATGATTTAGCATTCACCAAGCTGGCACACCGCCGTGTGCTTTATCCTTCTTCATCAGTTCGCTGAATCCTCACAATAAAACGACCACGTAGTCGCTACTTATGCCCATTTTAGAGACGATGAAGCTGAGGTTCAAGAGGTTAAGTAACATGTGCAACAATCTATAAAGAATAAGCGTCAGGCTGGGCGCGGGGGCTCATGCCTGTAATCCCAACACTTTGGGAGGCTGAGGCAGGAGGATCACCTGAGGTCAGGAGTTTGAGACCAGCCTGGCCAACATGGTGAAACCCCATCTCTACTAAAAAATACAAAAATTAGCCGGGCATGGTGGCGGGCGCCTGTAATCCCAGCTACTCAGGAGGCTGAGGCACAAGAATCGCTTAAACCTAGGAGGCAGAGGTTGCAGTGAGCCGAGATGACACCACTATACTCCAGCCTGGGCAACAGAGCAAGACTCCATCTCAAAAAAAAAAAAAAAAAAAAGAAAGAAAGAAAGAAAAGAAAAACAGTAAGCATCAAGAAGATTCAAGTCCAGAGATGACTCCAGAGCCTTTCTCCTAACCCTGCCCATTATGACAAAATCCACAGTGTGGCTCAGTGTTCAAGTCACAGCGGTTACATGTAACAAGCAGTATTCCGTAAATGAAAAATCCAAGAGAATACAGATGATCTGTGAAATGCAGATTCTGACTGCAAAGTCCTAAAAGAAGCCAAAACAACAAGTCCTCGGGAAGAAATTCTGAACTTAATTCCTTTCAGGGGCCTATGCACTTCACTCAACATTTGTCTATGAACTGAACACTGAGGCCAAGAGGCTTAGCCCTCAATATTTATATTCTGGAGGGAACAGAAGATGGATGCGAGTCCCATCACGCAGCGCCATGACTAAGGTGGGGAAAATGCCAGTGGGAATAAATGGAGGAGTGAGTTGATTTTGCTTGGCAAAATCATACAAAAGATGTAACAAGGTCAAAGTCAAAGCTGATCTCTGAAGGACACAGAGTTCATCAGGAAGAGAATGAGATCATTTCCAGGGATGTCCAAAGAAGAAATGCAAAGGCCTGCAGCTGTGAGTTGCCGCAGGATAAAGGAATCACAAACTATCCCCCGTGGCTCTAACATGGCAAATGGAATTGGGGGATGCCTGCAGCCACGTCTCATGTCCTGCCAGGGTTAGGTTTGGTTTACTGAAGTTTTATGTAGCCAGTGACACAATCAGATCAGTGCTGATGAAAGTCACGTGGCTCCAGTGTGATGGAGGGATTAAAAAGCCAGCACAGCGCACCGTTCTGCATCTGGCTCCCCCGTGCCTCCCACTTATCACCAATCCAACAACCTCTTAACCACAATTTAAAACTCCGAAAAGCTCTAATAACCAAAAGGTTGCTTTTCTAAGTTTGGAGACAAACTTAGTTGAAAGTGAAATCTGACTTACAAGGCTGTTTGTATTCTTCATTTTTCTTTTCTTTTCTTTTCTTTTTTTTAAAGACAGTCTTGCTCTGTCACCCAGGCTGGAGTGCAGAGGCACGATCTCGGCTCACCACAACCTCCACCTCCTGAGTTCAAGCGATTCTCCTACCTCAGCCTCCCCAGTAGCTAGTTTTACAGGCACAGACCACCACACCTGCCTACTTTTTGTATTTTTAGTGGAGACGGGGTTGTGCCATGTTGGCCAGGCTGGTCTTAAACTCCTGGCCTCAGGTGATCTGCCTGCATCGGCCTCCCAAAGTGCGGGGATTACAGGCATGAGCCATGGTGCCTGGGTAATTTTTCCATTTCTGTGACTAAGCATACTTTATTGTAGAACTAATTACATGTGTGTGGCGCTAGGGTGCTGGAGATGTTCCATAAAATACAGTGGATATACTGTATTGTCTTTCTAAAATTCTGAAACACTTTTGGGCACAAGGGATAAAAGATTGTGAACTTGTAGAAATCATTCCATATCAATACATAAAGAGTGCACTTTTTTTTTTTTTTTTTTTTTGAGACAGAGTCTCGCTCTGTCACCCAGGCTGGAGTGCAATGGCACAATCTCAGCCCACTGCAACCTCTGCCTCTCAGGTTCAAGTGATTCTCCTGCCTCAGCCTCCGGAGTAGCTGGGAATATAGGCACCCACCACCATGCCCAGCTAATTTTTTGTATTTTTAGTAGAGACAGCATTTCACCATGTTAGCCAGGCTGGTCTTGAACCGACTTCAGGTTATCTGCCTGCCTTGGCCTCCCAAAGTGCTGGGATTACAGGCGTGAGCCACCGCGCCCAGACTTTTCTTTGATTTTCTAACAACTACAGATAAAGAACGCACTTTGTGATTTCTCTTTGATATTCTGGTTATTTAACAGTGTGTTGTTTAATTTCCACATATTTGCGAATTTCCCGAATTCTAGTTTGTGAAGTCCTTGGTCATTATTTGTCCAAATATTCTTTCTTCTCACTTCTCTCTCTCTCCTGTCCTTCTGGAATTCCCTTTATAAATATGTTGGCATGCCTGAAGGTGCCCCATGGGTCTCTGAGAGACTTTAGTGATAGTTTATCTGATGAGTCATCATTTTCATACTTTTGTTTCTTTGAAAATGCTTTTCTGGCCAGGCGTGGTGGCTCACGCCTGTAATCCCACCACTTTGGGAGGCCGAGGGGGGCGGATCACTTGAAGTCAGGAGTTCAAGACCATCCTGGCCAACATGGTGAAACCCTGTCTCTTCTAAAAATACGAAAATTAGCCAGGCATGGTGCCCCATGCCTGTAATCCCAGCTACTCAGGAGGCTGAGACAGGAGAATTGCTTGAACCCAGGAGGCAGAGGTTGCAGTGAGCCAAGATTGCACCATTGCTCTCTAGCCTGGGTGACAGAGCAAGACTCCACCTCGAAAAAAAAAGAAAAAGAAAAAGAAAATGCTTTCCTGTAGTTCTTTGAACACATTTAAAATAGCCAATGTCCTGATACCCGGCCACTGCACTCCAGCCTGGGCAACAGAGCGAGACTCCGTCTCAAAAAAAAAAACAAAAAAAAATAGCCAATGTCAAATCTTTGTCTAGTAAGTCCAACATCTAGGCTTCCTTGTAGACGGATTCTATTCTCTGTTTTCTTTCATGTGTATAGGCCACATTCTTGTTTCCTTGTATATCTTGTGGGTTTCTTTAAAGTAAACACTAGACATTTTCTTTTTATTTGTTTATTTTTTGAGACAAGGTCTCACTCTGTCCCCCAGGCTGGAATGCAGTGGCACAGTCATGGCTCACTGCAATCTTGAACTCCTGAGCTCAAGCAACCCTCCTGACTCAGCATCCTCAGTAGCTGGGACTACAGGCATGCACCAAAACATGTGGCTAATGTTTTAATTTTTGGTAGAGACAGGGTCTCACTATGTTGCCCAGGCCAGTCTCAAACTCCTGGCTTCAAACAGTCCTCCCGTCCCAGCCTCTCGAAGTGCTGGGATGACAGATATAAGCCACAGCGCCTGGCCATTATTTTAAATAACATTAGTGGCAACTCTGGAAATCAGATACATCTCAACCCAGGTTGGTTTGGTTTGGTTGGTTACCCTGGTTTTGGGCATATTGTTTTGTTTGTTTCTTGGTTTTCTCTTTTGCTGTTTATTGTTGCTGAAATAATTTGGCAAATTCAATATTCATTGTTGTGTTTGGCCACTGAAGTCTCTGTTTGGTTAGCTTAGTGGTCAGCTTATGAATGGACAGAAATATCCTTAAATGCTTCCAACTAGTAAGCCTCCTAGCCTTTGTCAAGGGGCTCTGTGATTTTGCCTTCATCACCCAGGCAGGCAGTTTGCAACTCTGCCTTGGTTTTCGCTGCCTGCTTACTCAGGAAGAACCAAGGGCACAGGGCCTTCTCAATTCTTCTCCAGCATGCCTACAGTCCTGATCGTGTAAGTGGTATTGGAGATTCCCAGGAATACGATGGAGCTTTTCAAAGTCCTCTATGACATCTCATGGCCCAGCTTTTCCTTTTACATTTGAGCTTCTTGTGAGCTTCTTGTTTGCCCTAGCTGTTAATGCCACTTGAGGCAGCTTTGTGAAGTTAAACAATCGTCCGTAATGGTGTAGGAGAAACATCCAGACAAAGGCTTTTTACACCAGACAAACTTGAGTCACTTCAAATAAAGACAACTCCTGTGAGAGAAAGTTTCCAGGTTTGCCATACAAGTTATATACAATGACAATTTCCTAGGAATGACACTTTGAAGGAGTTCCCACTCTGTTTTGCCCCCTCCCACAGCTGCTGGGCTACTGGTTTTTACTGTGGTTGTGAGCTACTGGTTTTCTTTTTTGTTTTCTGTTGAAACGGAGTCTTGCTCTATCCCCTAGGCTGTAGTGCAATGGTGTGATCTCGGCTCACTGCAACTTCTGCCTCCTGAGTTCAAGTGATTCTCCTGCCTCAGCCTCCCGAGTAGCTGGGCTTACAGGTGCCCACCACCACACCTGGCTAAATTTTTGTATTTCAGTTGAGACAGGGTTCACTATGTAGGTCAAGCTGGTCTTGAACTCTTGACCTCAAATGATCCGTCTGCCTCAGCCTTCCAAAGTGCTGGGATTACAGGCCTGAGCCACTGCACCCGGCCAAGCTACTGGTTTTCAAGGCTAGGGAAAGTGAGAATGGAATAGAACAAGTTAACATCACAAAGCTCACTTTTCTTACTGAGATGCAGCCATTTTTTTGTGAATATATGCTCCTTACATTGTTGCATGCCTTTGGTTAATTTCCACAGGTAAGAAAAAGTCGCTTGTGACCATTTTTGCCAGTATTCTCATTGTTTTCACAGAGAAACAGGATTTTTAAGGTCTGTGCTTTGCTATTTCTGCTGACATCCAACCCACATATTTTGTTTTCTTATCTATCATCATTCATCAATATATTTTCTATTTCCACTGTACCTTCTTTTTGACCCACAAGTAAATAAGAAGTGTGTTGCTTAAATTCCAGAATATTCTAATTATCTCTTGGTATTTAATTCCATTGTGTTCAGATATCACACTCTATACAATTTCAACCCTGTTTTGAAATGTCTATAATGTTCAGCAAATGGCCATTTGGTAATTTTTCTGTGAACAAGTTCTGTGCTCTTGAAAAGAATCTGTATTCAGGCCAGACGTGGTGGCTTATGCCTATAATCCCAGCACTTTGGGAGGCCAAGGCAGGCATATTAGCTGAGGTCAGGAGTTCAAGACCAGCCTGGCCAACATGGTGAAACCCCGTTTCCCTCAAAAAATAAAAAAATTAGCCGGTGTGGTGGCGTGCGCCAGTAGTCCCAGCTACTGGGGATGGTGAGGTGGGAGAATCACTTGAACCCGAGAGGCAGAGGCTGCAGTGAGCTGAGATCGCACCACTGCACTCCAGGCTGGGTGACGGGGTGAGACCCTGTCTCAAAAAAAAAAAAGAAAAGAAAAGAAAAGAAAAAGAAAAAATCTGTATTCCAAAGTTTCTGGTTGGAATGCTCTATTTCTGTGATATAGGTTAAATCTGTTAATTCCATTGCTCAAATCTTCAATACTCCTACTAATTTTGATTTATCAGTTTCAGAGAAATCAGTTAAAAATCTATTATTTCTCCCCTTTTGTAGTCTGTCAATGTTGAGACTATATTATTCAGTGTTAAAAATTTTGAGTTGTTATATGATTTTATGTTTCTGGTGGGTTTAACATTTTATTATTAAGAAATGTCCATCTTGTCCAGGTGCAGCAGCTCATTCCTGTGATCCCAGCACTCTGGGAGGCCAAGGTAGGCAGGTCACTTGAAGTCAGGCATTTGAGACCAGCCTGGCCAATGTGGTGAAACCGTCTCTACTAAAAATACAAAAATTAGTTGGGCATAGTGGTGCATGCCTGTAATCCCAGATACTCGGGAGGCTGAGGCACGAGAATTGCTTGAACCTGGGAGGTGGAGGTTGCAGTGAGCCGAGATTGTACCACTGCACTCAGCATGGGAGACAGAACGAGACTCCATCTTAAAAAAAAAAAAGTCCATCTTGGCCAGGCATGGTGGCTCCCACCTGTAATCCCAGCACTTCGGGAGGCCAGGGTGGAAGGATCACTTGAGCGCAGGAGTTCAAGACCAGCCTAGCCAATATAATGAGACCTCGTCTCTGAAGAAAAAAAAAAAAAAGTCAATCTTACCTCAAGTAATTAATGGGTTTTGCCTTAAAGTATATTTTGACCAACATTACTTAGCCTGCCTTTCCAAAGGTGAAACTTCTGTGTTTCATGTCTTATCTCACATACTCGCAATGCCACCATAAAGTAGTCATTATTATTATCATCATTTTACAAATGTGGGAAGCGGGCACTGAAAAGTTATCCTCCAATGTCAGAAAGACACTAGGAGATCCAGTCAAGATTCAAATCTAGATCTTTTCCAGACCAGAGCCAAAGCTTTTTGCCACCTCTCTACACTTTCTCTCTCTCTCTCTTTAGCCCATGCAGACATGCATGTTTCAGAAAAGTATTCCACGAATTCAAAGACAGGAGAGAAAATTAGATTTTAAACTTCATATGTTTAGTGCAAACAAGATAGGCTGGGGGGCGGGGAACTTCTATTGAAAGAATCAGGCAGTATTTACTTCTGTTGAAAGAAACTTCTATTGAAAGACTCAGGCAGTATTTACTTCTATTGAAAGAAACTTCTATTGAAAGAATCAGGCGGTATTCAATCTTCATTTCATTGTAGCTGTTTTCTGGAACCATTTTGAGCTAACACATACAAGAAAACTGCATGTTTATTAAATTTCACTCATCTCTTCAAACATATACTATGCACCTAATATGCAAAGAGACATCCAGTTTATGGAGGTTCTCTAAAAGATGTGGTGAATGCCTCAGCAAAAACTAAAGAAAACAAAACACAAAGCAAACAAAATAACAGAAACACAGAAGCAGCAGAGAAAAGAGAATAAAGTTCCTACAGTTTCAAGAAAAAGGTGTTCGAAAGTAAATGTACACAGGGACGAAATTGGAAGCAGGAGGTGAGTATGAGAAGTTAATCATGTCATAGTTAAATGCTGAACACAGCTCTGTCTTCTTATGATAAACCTGCCAGCAGCTAAAAAGCTTTAGATTTACAGTACTCACCAAAAAAGAGCTATGAGATTCTAAATGTAAATTTTAAAATAATATAAAATAGATGATTATGATACAAAACAATTAACGTGGACTAAATATGAAGCGAAGAGTTCATGAGTCTACAAATGACTACAGATTTGACTCTGAACTCTGGCACACTCATGAAGTGGGAGATGCTGTTACAGGATTCGAATGTCCACAAGGTAAGAACAAACCAGTTCTCTGAGGTTCCTCAGAGGGAAGAAGCTGTTTAGTGTTGGGAAACATCCTCCTCAACAACTTCCTTGCTTTACAACACGATGCCATACAGAGATCTGCTTTTACCAAGGTGTCGTCAGCATCACTGCGTGGAGCGATGTATAAGAAATGATTCCATGGAGTCTTCTATCGCAGCAGTAACATCAGCTATGATGAACCTCTCTGACTGCAAAGCTGAATGCACAGATGGTACCGTGCTCTGGAACAAAGTTCTAAACTCACATGTCTACAGGGACCAAGGAAATAATGTGAGTCGAGCAAGTCACTTTTAAGTCACTTTAAAATTCTTTATGTATCAAAATGCAGATTGCATATGAAACACACATGAATATTCTCTCTTTACTCAAAAGTGCTTTGTGCACCAAAATGCAGACTGCATATGAAATACACAAGAATAGTCTCTCCAGCCAGGTGCAGTGGCTCACGCCTCTAATCCCAGCACTTTGGGAGGCCAAGGTGGGCAGATCACCTGAAGTCGGGTGTTTGAGACCAGCCTGACCAACATGGAGAAACCCCGTTTCTACTAAAAATACAAAATCAGCTGGGCTTAGTGGCAAATGCCTGTAATCCCAGTTACTCTGAAGGCTGAAGCAGGAGAACCACTTGAACCCGGGAAGTGGAGGATGTGGTAAGCCGAGATCGCACCATTGTACTCCAGCCTGGGCAACAAGAGCGAAACTCCGTCTCCAAAAAATAAAAATAAAAAAAAAGAATATTATCTCCTCACTCAAACGTTCTTTGTGCACCAAAATGCAGATTGCCTATGAAACACACAAGAATATTCTCTCCTTAAAGTGATACGCTTTCTTCCATTTTTCTGGGACTATGTGGCCTCTCAGTCTTCCTTTCACTATTTCACTTTTTTAGAAATGGTGACAGGAATTTCTCTGCTATAGGAAAATCAACCGTGCAATTCCTCTGACAAGTGGCAGATGACACTCAGCCTCAGGGCTGAAGAAACAGCAAGACGGGAGGAGTATGGGAAACTGAAAACCACAGGGCTTCCTGGAAAAGATAACTACTCCTTGGCTCTTGACAACTTTTGCCAGATCATCTTTTCAAAGTCAAAAGTCTAGATTTTACGTAAAACCTCTTGATTTTTCAATGTTTGCTCCAAAAAAAAAGTGGTAAATAGGTATAGGAAAAGCAAAACCTACTTCTTACCAACTGAGGGTTTGAGACCTCTGGGCTTAAGGAGAAAATTGATTGTATATCATCTGGGCTAGTCACAAATTATAATCATTAACTGAGTTCCTGAAGAACACTGAGCCCTAGTAAGTTCAAGGTTATACTCCTTGACAAGTGTGGTCTGCTGTGCTGTATGTAGACTGCAAATATGGCCGTCGACTCCTCCTGTCCCAGTACCCAAGTGCCCCTGCCCTGTAGATCTGAGTGCCCTCTCATTGACTTGAAGCTCTGCCATGTGACTTGCTTTGGTCCATGGGAAGTGAGCAAATGTGATACAAGCAAAGGCTTGAAAGATGCTCGTGCATTGGAGCTTGTCCCACTCGCCGCTCTTTGAAACCCAGCCACGCTGTGATAAAGTGCGGCACAGCTCTTGGGGGATGAGAGGCCACGTGAATAGCGGCCCCCGGGTCCCAGGCCAGCCCATCGTCAATCAGCCAGCCCTGGCAGATCCACCCAGTGAACAACACTGAGACCAGCAAAAGACTTCCAGGTTGATCTGCAGAGTTATGAGCTAAATAAATGATTGTTTGTTAGCTTGAGGTGAGTGGTTGCAGCAAAAGAGAACTGACACATGTTAAAATATATCAGTACTTTCCTATCAAGAAATGGCTTTTTTCTTGTCTAATCACCACCAGGCCTATTAACATGAAGTGCGTTACACATTCTTGTCACTTTTATTAACCTCTGACAAACAAAAGCATAAAGCTACTCAGAGAGCAAAAGCTTTCTCATTTGCCTAAGGTGTTTGCTTCTATACAGCAACCACAACCAATATCTGGCTCTCCCAAAACTCCTGGAGGACCACTCACTGTGAAAACTACTCTCAGGGGCAGAACTGTCAGTAAAGAGTCTGATATAATTAGACTCTGTCTGTCCCCACTCAAATCTCATGTTGAATTCGTAACCCTCAATATTGGAAGAGGGGCCTGGTGGGAGGTGGTTGCGTGATGGGGACTTCCCCCTTGCTGTTCTTGTGATAATGAGTGAGTTCTCACGAGATCTGGTTGTTTAAAAGTGTGTAACACTTCCCTTCCCCCTTCGTTCTCTTCCTCCTGCTGTGTGAAGATGTGCCTGCTTTCCCCTTTGCCTTCCGCCATGATTGTAAGTTTCCTGAGGCCTCCCCTGCCATGCTTCCCGTACAACCTGCAGAACTGTGAGTCAATTAAACCTCTTTTCTTCACAAATTACCCAGTCTCAGTTAGTTCCTTATAGCAATGCCAGAACAGACTAATACACAGTCATATGCTTTGGAGCTGGAAGGAAGACTGAAACCCTTTTAGGGAAAGGTTTAGTACCCTGAAAAAGCCACTAGCCTGAATATAATACAGACAATTGACAAAGTCTAGATTGCCCTCAAAAGATACCAGAGTACAGGTGGTATTGCGGTTACTTAGAGGAAAAAAAAAAAAAAATTCTAATTAAAAAAATAAATAGGCCACCAAACCACCCAGAGAACAGTATTACTTCCTAGTGTGTGTGTAAGCTCAAAAGTCCCTCCCAGGTTTAAAATAAACCTACCTACTGTCAAGCTGCCCTTCTTGTTTCTCTCCTCTTTCTTTAATTCTTACAGTGTGCTCAAAGATGAAATGGCTGCAAGAGGCTCAGCAAATAGCTGAACTGTATGAGCTGACTTACTGTACAGAATTAGCATTATCGACATTAAAGGAAACTTCCAAAATACATGGCTTCTGTGTTCTATTAGTTAATCTACAGCCTTATTTTTCTGCAAGAAACTAAGACACCAGAGACAACTGGTATTCTGATTCCTCCTATTCATAGAAATAAGTAAGATTATCTCCTCTTAGAAAACTTTTTCTTTCTGTTTTCTCTTGGGATACGGGGGTTTGCAGGGAGCATCCTTAGTTTAATTCAGAGAGGCCTCAAGTCCAGAAAGTATTACTTTAAAAGTAAAGGCTGTCTGAACACTATCTTGTTTCACTACTCTACAGTCCAGAGTATTTGAAACTTGTGGTTTTATGACACATCATAGTATCTAGCATGGCAATTCTCATCATTCTGTTTTTGAAGTTTTTTCTAGATAATTCAAATCTTTCATTGGGAAAATGTGGGGGTAGGAGGGTCGTCTTATACTTAGGACCTCCTAACATTTGGACATACATTATTCCCAAGCCAGGAGGACTGCTCTGTTTCAGAAAAAGGTAAGCTGAAAGATTATGTCCTCAACCCAGGTATACCAGACTCGCATTATCAGAAATTCTTCCCATATCCTAGCAGTAATCTGTAGACCTCAGACTCGCTTTTGTTCTTCTTTTTCGAGATGGGTATTTCAATGGATAACAAAGACGTGCCCACTTTTTGAGATCTGAATCTAGAATGGCTACTTTCTGCATATTCCCTCTTATGTCAGGGAAGGACATACCCTAAAAGATGCAACACAGTTTGCATGGCTATTCCCTGAAGCACAGCACCCTTCATAATACAAGCTTCAAGGATGCTTTAAAAATCCAAAAGTATAGGCCAGGCGCGGTGGCTCAAGCCTGTAATCCCAGCACTTTCGGAGGCCGAGGCAGGTGGATCACGAGGTCAGGAGATCGAGACCATCCTGGCTAACACGGTGAAACCCCGTCTCTACTAAAAAATACAAAAAAGCCAGGCGAGGTGGCGGGCGCCTGTAGTCCCAGCTACTCGGGAGGCTGAGGCAGGAGAATGGCGTAAACCCGGGAGGCGGAGCTTGCAGTGAGCTGAGATCCGGCCACTGCACTCCAGCCTGGGCGACAGAGTGAGACTCCGTCTCCAAAAAAAAAAAAAAAAATCCAAAAGCGTAACTGGGCGCAGTGTCTCACACCTGTAATTCCAACACTTTGGGAGGCTGAGGTGGGCAGATCACGAGGTCAGGAGATTGAGACCATCCTGGCTAACACAGTGAAACCCCCGTCTCTACTAAAAATACAAAAAATTAGCTGGGCATGGTAGCAGGTGCCTGTAGTCCCAGCTACTCGGGAGGCTGAGGCAAGAGAATCACTTGAACCCTGGAGGCGGAGCTTGCAGTGAGCCGAGATCGCGCCACCGCACTCTAACCTGGGCAACACAAGGAGACTCCATCTCAAAAAAAAAAAAAAAAAAAAAAATCCAAAAGCATAACCTCTATTTCCTAAGCATTCCTTCTTTCTTCATGATTCCTGATAGAGTAAACCCATCCACTTTTTAAACACTCATTTTCAGGATCGGAGAAGTTTGCTACTCTTCCTATTACCCCAATCCTGCCACCTCACTTCTTCCTTTTTGTCTCCCTCCTCATTTACCAGTCAGGTTTAGTAAATGACGAAATATTTCTACGGAATCATAGGCCATCCTATCTCTTTCGTTTGTTGAAGATGGCAATCGAGGCTAGTATGAACATCTTGTGGCATTCCATGATCCCTCTGCAGGCCTGAGAAGACTCACCAGCAAAAGAGGGTAAGAGAGACTCAATAACATCTACCAAATGTGCCCAGCATTTTGCTGGATGTTTTCGGGTAAATATCTTATATCATACTCTATAATTTTCCTCAATCCATGATGGCATTCACAGACAATTCCATTCATGATCAAACAATGAATTTTCTCTGGTTATCATTTTGCAAAAAAGTACTACATCCTACAACTAACAGATTCCATTCTTTTTGGGGGATGTATGCCTTTAATTTAAGACAGAATCCCTTTTTTTATGCATATACCCCAAACATCACTCTATCCCAATGTCCCCCACATGAGCCATGTGAAAATTCAGGGATTTAAAACCCAACTAAAGTTTTTAAAAACAGAAACAGCAACCCTATGTAAAATAGACACATCGACTTCTTAAAAACTTTTTAACTTCACCTTTTTATACAACTTCAAAAAGTAATAGCTTAGCTATCTTTATGATAATACACTGATTTTCATATTATTGCCTGGTAGCTAATAATTTTAATCAACTCTTCGATTTCCTATGACATTACATTTCAGGCTGGGTTTCGTGGTTCACACCTGTAATCCCAGCATTTTGGGAGGCCGAGGTGGGTGTATCACTTGAGGTCAGGAGTTTGAGACCAGCCTGACCAACATGGTGAAACCCGTCTCTTAGCTGGTGTGGTAGCATGCGCCGGTAGTCCCAGCTACTGGGAAGACTGAGGCAGGAGAATCGCTTGAACCTGGGAGGCAGAGGTTGCAGTGAGCCAAGATTGTGCCACTGCACTCCAGCCTGGGCGACAAAGCTAGACTTTGAATCAAAAATAAATAAATAAATAAATATTTCAAGCTGACTGTGTGTATGTGGTCAATCTTTCTAGAAATAACCATGGTCTTCATTTTTTGCAAATATTTTCACCTTTTTTTCACATCTTTGACAGAGCAGGAGCACTGTCATGTCAAACAAACCCTCCCACTTTAAGTTCCAGCTCCCTTTCTAGCTTTAGGCATTTCAAGGAAATCACTTCCAACTACAAGCAGCCAGAAACAGCAGACAGTAAAACACAGATAAGATCCCTGGGGCACAGAGGGAGGTCGGGGGAAAGTCTCTTGGGTAACTGCCAAACTTCACCCTCATACACTGGGCCCCAGTAAAACAGTGGGCCTTAATAAGCACGTTCCTTTCCCTTCAGGTGCAGTAAGATAGGGAAGCTAAAAGCTGACTCGAGGGTATGCCTGCAGCTGCAGAAAGTGGTATGGGAACAGGCACACACCTCTCCCTCCTAGATAAGCACAACAAAGAGACACAGAAGCAGTCCAGGCCTCTGATAAACTCTCGCACCCTGAATCCTTCAAAATCCTTAGTCTGTAACAGAGTGTGGCTTCTGACCTAGCTCAGTGAGAAGTCCCTCCCAGGTTCAAAATAAACCTGTTAACCTTTAAGCCACCCTTCGTGTTTCTCTCCTCTTTCTTTAATTCTTACAACCTTACTTTATTGGCCAGTGTTTAGGAAACAAACTTGAATTCAAAAAGATCTCTTTTTTTCCCTATTTCCCCAATATTTCACTACCCATGTACTGAGCACCTACAGTGCACCAGGCAAAAAATGGCACCAAGATAAATAAGCAGAGGTCTTGATCTCAAGGAACTTGCAGTCTAATGGGGGAAAACACCAATAAATAACAGACGAGTAAAACTGAATAATACTTTTGGTGCTACAGCGTGTGCCTAGTCCCAGTATGACACAAAAACAGGTCATTTCCCCAGAGGCCCCAGGAGATGCCTTTGACCATCCCTATCAGGAGAGCCCTCCCTTAAGTCGTCCAACCCAACCTCATCATCCTACCACCTGAACCTGACCCTTCCTTACAAGAGCCCTCTGCTGTTATGGGGCCTCATAATCCTAGCAATCAACACGGCTGGAACCTTCAGTGTAATTACCTAGTCCTCTTCTCCGCTAGCCTCTCAGAGCCAAACAAGCAGTTTGCCAATCGTACCTAGCAATCCTTCAACAGCATCTTTTTTTTTTGGAGTCAGTGTTTCGCTCTTGTTGCCCAGGCTGGAGTGCAATGGTGCAATCTCAGCTCACTGAAACCTCCGCCTCCTAGGTTCAAGCGATTCTCCCGCCTCAGCCTCCCAAGTAGCTGGGATTACAGGTATGCACCATCATGCCCAGCTAATTTTGTATTTTTAGTAGAGATGGGGTTTCTCCATGTTGGTCAGGCTGGTCTTGAACCTCAACCTCAGGTGATCCACTCGCCTCAGTCTCCCAAAGTGCTGGAATTACAGGCATGAGCCACCACGCCCAGCTTAACAGCATCTTTTTTAAGACTCCCTCATTCCCACTGACTTGCTTCCACCCTTATAACTCTGACCTAAGCAAACATCATAATCTCCTATCTAGGTTCCTGCTGCTTCTTGTCTCCCCCATTGTATACCACGCCAGCAGACTGCTCTGCAAGAAGCAAGATCTTTCGAAAGGACCGCATTTGAAGTCCTAGACCATCTAATCCCAACCTTTCCAACTTGACTTCCACCTGCCACTCTCACACACTCTATGGTCTAAATAAACTATACTTACATAATGGTTATCACAAATACCACAACTCCACGTCTTTCTCAGGAAGTTACTTTTTAACAACAATATAGTTTCCTACCTTCTCAAGTACTAGTCCCAGACATAAAGATAAAAATTAGGCCAGGCGCAGTGGCTCACACCTCTAATCCCAGCACTCTGAGAGGCTGAGGCAAGAGGATCACTTGAGGTCAGGAGTTCGAGAACATTTTGGCCAACATGGTGAAAGCCCATCACTATTAAATAAATAAATATTAGCTGGGCATGGTGCCAGGCACCTGTAGACCCAGCTACTCAGGAGGCTGAGACAGGAGAATCCCTTGAACCTGGGAGGCGGAGGTAGCAGTGAGCCATGATCGCGCCACTGCACTCCAGCCTGGGAGACAAAGTGAGACTCTGACTCAAAAAAAAAAAATTAAATGACAGCTTCTCTGGAAAGTTTTACCCTGCCTCTCCCATTTGGAAAAAAAAAAAATTCATTCTCTTTTGAATTCCCCTAGCGACGTATCTGTGCCTCTAGTCTTTTTACTAATGTTTGTCCCTAATAGAACAGATTTTGAAAAGCAGGACCATCTTCACCTCCCAAAGCCCGACATTTGTATGTTGTAAGTAATCAATAAATCCTATTTGATGGCATTAATGCCTATTAGTTTTACTTTGCAGTGAAACATAGATTCACGCAGCATCTCTCCATAGGCTGGAGAACTCACCTGATTTCCGCAGGAAATTGTGCATTTGTGACCAGGAAGCTGGAGATTTTACTCTGGTGGAGTAGCTTCAAAAACCTGTTGATCTCTGGGTACATTATTGGTTCTCCCACGAGGGACAATGCACAGTGCTTTACCGTCATTCCTTCTTCAAAGCGCTCTGCTTTGACGCCCGGTACTCCTGCAGAAATACAGTGAGAAGGACCCAGCTACATAGGGCACAGACACAGGATGTCACTCACATTTTTCTTAATGATGCTTTGATTTTATAGAGCAAATTCATTTTTGATACCAAAGAATACAAAACAAAGGCCAAAGGACAGGGTGGGACTAGAATTACCAAATCAGAAAAATCAGTCAGTAACCTCATTCTTAGTTTTGGTACCAGTTAAACTACATCAATACAAGCAGGCAAAACTAGCTTTGTTAGCTAATTATTTGGGATGCAGAATAAGTCCCTTTGCATAATTTGCTTAGCTTTGTATTCTTTCATGTTGATCTAAGAAAATGAACTCAGTATATCTGCATAAGAATAAGCCTCTTCTAGACCAATCATTCCTCAAGCTGGGAAAGTAAATGTAGTTGATCCAAAACTGTATAGGAGAGAAAAAGAAGAGACCTAATCATTCTCATCTTTGGCTTCATCCTGGAATACTTCATATTTCATACTGGAATCACCTGAGGAGCTTCAAAAAATACTGCCACAGGCCAGGTGCGGTAGCTCACACTTATAATCCCAGCATTTTGGGAGGCCAAGGCAGGAGAATTGCTTGAGCCCAGGAGTTCAAAACTAGCCTGGGCAATATAGTGAGACCTTGTCTCTACTAAAAATTAAAAAAAAAAAAAAAAGGTAGCTGGGCGTGGTGGCACACACCTTTGGTCCCAACTACTTGTGAGGCTGAGGTGGGAGGATCCCTTGAATCTGGGAGGTTGACGCTGCAGTGAACCACAATCGTGCCACTACACTCCAGCCTGGATGACAGAGCAAGGCCCTGTCTCAAAAAACAAAAATAGGCCGGGCACGGTGGCTCACACCTGTAATGCCAGCACTTTGGGAGGCCAAGGTGGGTGGATCACTTGAAGTCAGGAGTTCGAGACCACCCTGGCAACATGGTGAAACCCTGTCTCTACTAAAAATGCAAAAATTAGCTGGGCGTGGTGGCAGGCACCTGTAATCCCAGCCACTCGAGAGGCTGAGACAGGAGAATCTCTTAAACCCAGGAGGCAGAGGCTGCAGTGAGAGGAGATGGTGCCACTGCACTCCAGCCAGGGCAACAGAGTGAGACTCCGTCTCAAAAAAAAAAAATACCGCCACCTAGGTCCACCTCCAAAGAGTCTGTCTCATCAGAGTGGGTGCAAGCCTGGGCAATGAGTTTTGTTAAAGCTTCTCAGATGATTGTTACGTATAGCCAAGGCTAAAAGCCACTGCATGAAACCAGAGGGCCCCAAACCTGTCTGCACGTTAGAAATCACCTTGGAATCTTAAAATTCCCACAATCCAGGCTACAGCTCAGATCAACTGAACGCCAATCTCTGGCAGAGGGGTGTAGGCAATTCATAGTTTCCAAAGCCCCTCAGGTTATTCCAATGTGCAGGCAAGTTAGGTAGCCACTGGCATACACCACTCATTCTAGTTGGACACTGGAATTACCCAAAAAACGTTTAAGAATGCCAACGTCCAGGCGGTATCCCAAACACATTAAATCACAGTCTTTGGGGAGGGGCCTCAGGCATCAGGATTTCTAAGGGGCTCTCCGTGTGATTCCAGCATGCAGCTTGGTTTGACAGGCACTACTCTTGACTCAATGTAGAAGGCAATAAGAGATACGCTGTTCTAAAAGTCCTTCAGTCTAACAGAGAACGTGAAAGACTTGTGTAAACAGGCAAAAATACATATCCTAAGAACACATGGACACATAGAGGGGAGTGACACACACTGGGGCCTATCAGAGGGTGGAGGGTGGGAGGAGGGAGAGGATCAGGAAAAATAACTAATGGGTACTAGGCTTAATATCTGGGTGATGAAATAATCTGTACAACACACCCCCATGACATAAGTTTACCTATAGAACAAACCTGCACTTGTGCCCCTGAACTTAAGAGTTGAAAAAAAACAAAGAAAAAATATATATCTCCTTGACTCCTGATAGTTCTAAATCAATTATTTCTAGGTTCCTTTTGAAGAATATATTCTCTCTGCAGGATAAGGATTCCTCATGGAGCTTGGGCCTGGGGGAGAAGCGTGTTCATGTGTCTTCTCTGACTCTTATTGGCCATCTTTGAAATATAACTTTCTTAGCTGTGAACGGTAAGTATCTTGAAGAATTTTTGTTGGGATTAAATGAGATAATGCACGTGAAGGCCTTAGCGGAGTGTCTGGCACACGAAAAACGTTCATTAAGGATTTGCTATTATCCCAGTCACTGTCACCTTAACAACAATAACGAAGAACGTGGACAAAATAAAGTTGAATTTCACTGCTCAGTTGTGCCTTAGTTTTCTGAAAGTGATTTTATTTTACCATTCTGCCAGACCCTGATTGACTTCACTAGGGATAGCACCACCTGTGAGGGGCCGGCAAAGAGATTCAGAGCCAGTGAACGAGACGTAGGGGCTGTTGTTGTTATTGTTGTTGAGACGGAGTCTCACACTGTTGCCTGGGCAGGAGTGAGATGGCGCAATCTCAGCTTACTGCAACCTCTGCCTCCCGGGTTCAAGCGATTCTCCCGCCTCAGCATCCCCAGTAGCTGGGATTACAGGTGCACACGTCCACGCCTGGCTAATTTTATTTTATTTTTTAGTAGAGATGAGGTTTCACTATGTTGACCAGACTGGTCTCAAACTCATGACCTCGTGATCCACCCACCTCAGCTTCCCAAAGTGCTGGGATTACAGGCGTGAGCCACCGCGCCTGGCCAAGATATAGGGTTTATTGAAGGGACTCACAAACAGGGCAGTCCAGTGGCAGTGGGCTGGGCAGGAGAACCACAATTGCTTGTAAAAAAAAAGCATGCAGTTTGGCTGGGCATGGCAGCTCATGCCTGTCATCCCAGCACTTTGGGAGGCTGAGGAGGGTGGATCACTTGAGGTTAGGAGTTCAAGACCAGCTTGGCCAACATGGCAAAACCCCATCTCTACTAAAAATACAAAAATTAGCCAGGCATGATGATGCACGCCTGTAGTCCTAGCTACTCAGGACGCTGAGGCAGAAGAATCGCTTGAACCCAGGAGGTAGAGGTTGCAGTGAGCCGAGATTGCGCCACTGCACTCTAGCCTGGGCGACAGAGCAAGACTCTGTCTGGGGAGAAAAAAAAAATCATGCAGTTTATACAGCATTTCACTTAGTACTCCCTGGCCCCACTAGCAATCCCCACCAGGCACCACTTTAACCCAAAACAAAGGGCTTTGATCCCCTGTACGACCTGCATTCCATAGGAAGGGCTAGGGGTTCAGATGTTCCTCATAGATAGAGAATGAGGTTCTCTCATTCTGTTGCCCAAATAAACCCTTCACAGAAAAAAAACAAAGAGAATGAATCCCCAGGTTGGCCACTCCTGGATGTCCTAGTTCAGAGCTCAGAACACACATTCTTCTTAGAATATACAGTCATTCTCCAGGTATGTTTAAGTTAAGGTATTGGTGTCAGGTGTGCTTGACACACACACACACACACACTCTTTCTCCCACACCTTAGAAATAAGAAAGTGTAAGTAACGTGAAAAACACACTCAACATCACTAATAATCATTTGCAGAGAAACACAAAATTAAAATTACAATGGGATATCATCTTATACCAGTCAGAATGGCTATTACTAAAAAGTAAAACAACAGATTTGGCGTGGATGCAGAGAAAAGGGAACGCTTACACACTGTTGGTGGGGATGTAAATTAGTTCAACCTCTTTGGAGAGATTTCTCAAAGAACTAAAAATAGAACTAACATTCAACCCAGCAATCCCATTACCAGGTATCTATCCAAAGGAAAAGGAATCATTATATTAAAAAAACACCTGTACCCACTCGTATGTTCATCGCAGCACTATTCACAATAGCTGAAAGTCATGAAACCAACCTAAGAGTCCATCAATGGTTGACTGGATAAAGAAAATACGGTACATATACACCATGGAATACTATACAGCCATAAAAATGAACAAAATCATGTCCTTTACAGGAACATGGATGAAGCTGGAGGCCATCATCCTAGGTGAACTAAAAAACAGAACATCAAATATCACACGTTGTCACTTTTAAGTGGGAGGTAACCAATGGGTACACATGGACCTAAAGATGGAAATAATAGACACTAGAGACTCCAAAAGAGGATGAGACGGGGTGAGAGTTGAAAAATTGCCCAACAGGTACAATGTTCACTATTTGAGTAATGGGTATGCGAGAAGCCCAATTCCCACGGTACACAATACACTGAAGTAAAGAACATGCACATGTACCCCAATACAAAATAATAAATAAAATAAAACAGAAAGTGCAAGTAAATACCCAAGAGATCAAAGCAACAGACTACAGACCAAAATGAAAACAATCTAAGCATGACAGGTGATGCCTTCTTTTATGACTATCTAACTGCAACTGTAAGAATGTATTTCATGTCAGTATTTTTGGATGGATGAATAATTTTTTAGGTTATTGAAATCTAAGATCTTAACTCAAGTAAAACAAGGTTTTTAAATAAAATTTGATCCTTAAGCTCATTCTATGTTGCTAAGACAACTCAGCATTAAGCATAACATTTGCTTTTGGAAAAGCATATCATTAACTATAATCCCCCCTCCACGAGCAGATGAGTAGAAAGGCAGGTTGAACCTGAACTCCAAACCCAACCTAAAACTCAGAAAGTGGAAGGAGCATCAGTCAGGCCCTGGCCCCTGGGATTCAGATGCACTGGTTCACACTTGAGCTCTACCGTGAAGCTAGTTTTATATCCTTGGTCAAACCTCTCTCACCCTCTCCAAGCCCATTCCCTAATCTTTAAAATGGAGATTTTACACACACACACACATACAGCTATTATAACAATTAAATGAAACAAGCTACATGAAATACTTAATGGGGTGCCAGCCCCAGCACATAATCATTCAAAACGTGCTGGCTGCAAATGTTTTCATTTTGTGAACTGAAAAATAAATTCAATGATTATTATTATTTTTTGGACAGGGTCTCCCTCTGTCACCCAGGCTGGAGTGCAGTGGTGTTATCAAGCTGACTGCAGCCTCAATCTCCTGGGCTCAGGTGATCCTCCCACCTCCGCCTCCTCAGTTGCTGGGACCACAGGCATGTGCCACCACACTTGGCTTTTTTTTTTTTTTTTTTTTTGAGACGGAGTCTCACTCTGTCGCCCAGGCTGGACCGCAGTGGCTGGATCTCAGCTCACTGCAAGCTCCGCCTCCCGGGTTCACGCCATTCTCCTGCCTCAGCCTCCCGAGTAGCTGGGACTACAGGCGCCCGCCACCTCGCCCAGCTAGTTTTTCGTATTTTTTAGTAGAGACGGGATTTCACCGTGTTAGCCAGGATGGTCTCGATCTCCTGACCTCGTGATCCATCCGCCCGTCTCGGCCTCCCAAAGTGCTGGGATTACAGGCTTGAGCCACCGCGCCCGGCCTTGCCACATTTTCTTAATCCAGTCTGTCACTGATGGACATTTGGGTTGGTTCCAAGTCTTTGCTATTGTGAATAGTGCTGCAGTGAACATACGTGTGCATGTATCTTTATAGCAGCATAATTTATAATCCTTTGGGTATATACCCAGTAATGGGATGGCTGGGTCATATGGTACTTCTAGTTCTAGATCCTTGAGGAATCGCCATACTGTTTTCCATAATGGTTGAACTCATTTACAATCCCACCAACAGTGTAAAAGTGTTTCTATTTCTCCACATCCTCTCCAGCACCTGTTGTTTCCTGACTTTTCAATGATCGCCATTCTAACTGGTGTGAGATGGTATCTCATTGTGCTTTTGATGTGCATTTCTCTGATAACAGCCTCTAAACTTCTAATGGAAAGGGTTCCTGGAGAAGAAAGAAACAGTCCACATGAGACACAGGACATTTCCAACAGCAAATCTATAGTGCTGTTTCCCATTATCTCACACTCATACACACACACACGCACGCATGCACAGGCATGCGCACGCACACACACACGATCTGTTCTCTTCATGGTGCCCAAATCTTAACTCTTTCACAACTAAACTCTGCTTTGTTATTCTAGTTCTTTGGTTTTTTTGGTAAAGCAAGTTTTCTGACATTTTTCTTTTTCTGAACAGCTTCCTGATCTTGGATAATCACAATCACAGTCAGCAGATTAACTAACAAGCGTACTTCATCTCATTGAAAGATGACAAAGCCAGAACTTAAGATTCTAAAAATTTTCATCCTAATGTCATAGCGATAAACCAAATAACACACAAATAAACACAATGTAATGCTCGGTATCTTCCTATTTCTTAAGTTTGGGCCGATCAGAAATAAAACATTCTCTTCTTTCTTCTCATAACAATGCAGTTCCTGGCCAAAAATCTTCCCAATGACCCGTCCTGACTAAAAGTCATAAATAATACCTGTTTGATATAGATGCTCCACTTGAGGTTTTTCATAAATAAGTTTCAGAAAACAATTAACAGGTGTTGTTCTCTTCCCCACCTCCACATTTTCTTTATGATGTGTATGTTAGCATACCTAGTTTGTGAAAACCATCTGTTGGAGATCTTTATTTCTTGCAGTACTTTGCTTCTAGCTTAAAGTATAGATAAAAACACCTAGCAATAAATGATGTCTTTTTCACCTTTGCAGCTTTAGTACCGAGGACGTTCCGGACCAAGACGGTGTAATCACTTGGTGTTTGCTGAACGGGTGGAAAACTGAGCTAAAGAAACCTCTGTCCCATTTTCTGGGAACTATTTCTCCCTGCCATGGTAGTACTTAGAAAGGGGCGGGCAGCATTTTGAATAGACACTGAGTGGCACTGAAATTCTGACCCGCTTTTAATCAATGTAAAGTTAATTTTGTATGTATATAAAAGGAAAGCTAATAACGGTCAGGAAAAGAAAGATATTTTTATAACTCAGTGAAATAACTGAGAAGACAATGACTACCCTCAGAATTAAGAACACAAAAGAGAAGCATCAAAAACATCAGGAATGATCTTCCAAAGCTGCTCAGGACTGGCCACTTAGCTCCAGTTGGGGAACTCAGACAACAAGCAACAGTCCCCACAGCCAGTTCCACCTTACACACAATTGAACCAGACCCAGGACAGACAGCAGGTGTTGTTTGTCATAGGGTGGGAACTCACACTAGAAAGCAAAGGCCTCTCCAAGCCAGAGTGAGGGAGATAATTAATGAGCTAAGAGTGGACCTCCAGAAAGAGGCCAAAGTAGAGATACCGGGAATATCATGAACTACGAAGGAAATGCCTTCAAGCCTTTGAAAATAGCCTATAATTGCCAATTTATACAATAATTCTGTTCCTAAGCATTTCTGTTTAAGCCTGAAATTTGTATTCCCATAGATACAGTATTATTAAAATGAAAATTAAGGCCAGGTGCAGTGGTTCACACCTATAATCTCAGCACTTTGGGAGGCTGAGGCTGAAGGATTGCTTGAGCCCAGGAGTTCGAGATCAGACTGGGCAACATAGTGAGACCCCCACATCTACAAAAATGTTTTTAAAAATATTAGCTGAGTTTGGTAGTATGTGCCTGTAATCCCAGCTATCTGAGAGGCTGAGACGGGAGGATTGCTTGAGCCCAGGAGGTCGAGGCTGCAGTGAGCTATGATCATGCCATTGCATTCTAGCCTGGACAACAGAACAAGACCCTATCCCTACACGGTCTTTTTCAGTTGAAATTACTTGCTGCCAAGAGAACCGAAAATACAATCAATATTCTGAAGTACTAAATTTCTATAATGCTGTCAAAGTTATCATTTTAAAAGAAATCACATAACATTTTTTTCTTTGAAGTGTTACAGACTACCACCAGTTTTCCAGAAGGGCTCTGGATTCTTACAAATTATACACTTTATCCCTTACTAATTAGGGTTTTTTTTTTCTTTGCTATTATAATTTTACAGCAAGATTTACTATGACTATTACAGCATTAAGACGGATTTTCAAACACAATGGCTTGTTTAACCTAACTTGGAACACAGAAAAAAGCATTAAACAAAACCAGGGCCCAAAAATTGCAAATTAAGTGATCTCTCATTCATTGTGAAAATGTAAAACAAATGAGAGCCAGGCACGGTGGCTCATGCCTATAATCCCAGCACTTTGGGAGGGCCAGCCAGAAGGATTACTTGAGCCCAGGAGTTCAAGACCAGCCTGGGTAATATTAGGTGGATATCAAAAATTTTAGGTGGATATCAAAAATTTTAGGTGGATATCAAAAATATTAGGTGGATATCAAAAATCTCTATCAAAAATTTTAAAATTAGCTGAAGCGTGGTAGCATACACCTGTAGTTCCAGCTACTTGAGGTGGGAGGACCACTTGAGCCCAAGAGGCAGAGGCTGCAGTGAGCCAAGATTGTGCCACTGCACTCCAGCTTGGGCGACAGAGTGAGACCCTGTCTCCAAGTAAATAAATAAAGTAAAATAAAATAAAAATAAAACAAATGAGGCTCCCTTATGCCTATGTGCTGACCTGTCTACACCCTCCGCACCTTCAAACATGCACCTGTTTTCTGCTAGCTTCAAGAAAAACTGCTTTGCTAACCTGAAGAGCATCAGTGCACAAATATCAATCCGTTCCACTCTGAAAACCCTTCCAGCAAATTTGTTGCTGATTAAACACACTAATGTTTTGCTGACATGGTAACATGTTATCAAGTCAATCCATTCAGATATGAAAAAAAAAAATCCTTTGTAGGAATTACCAGGGTAAAATAGGTATTGTATAAATACCATTTTTAAGAGTGAAATTGGTGGCAGTTGTTGAATTTCTGGGGATCATTCCTTCTTTCTTATGCATTCTAATGCCTACTCAGGATTCACACATCCATAGACATGCTCTATTCTTTCTCTCTGCTATCCTGCATCCTATCATCCCTCAAAAGAATCTAAATTTTTTTTTCAATCTTTTTTTTTTTTTTTTTTTTTTTGAGACAGTCTCGCTCTGTTGCCCAGGCTGGAGTGCAGTGGCACGATCTTGTCTCACTGCAAGCTCCACCTCCTGGGTTCACGCCATTCTCCTGCCTCAGCCTCCAGAGTAGCTGGGACTACAGATGCCTGCCACCACGCCTGGCTAATTTTTTTGTATTTTTAGTAGAGATGGGGTTTCACCGTGTTAGCCAGGATGGTCTCAATCTCCTGATCTCGTGATCCGCCCGCCTCAGCCTCCCAAAGTCTTGGGATTACAGGCGTGAGCCACCGAGCCCAGCCGAGAATCTAAATTTTAAAACTTTTTGTTTTCCTTGCATCATAAGAACCCATAGACAAACCATTTGAGATGCCTGCTGATTAATGTAAGTCTAAGGTCACTGCTGGACACCCCTTTCTGCACAGGACAAGTCCCTCAACAGCCCCGGCAGACAATGAAAAACACGTGCTCACAGAACTCACCTAACACATTTTATTAACATCAACAAAGTCTACCTTATGGTTTATTCATGACATATTTCCATTTAAAGTGCATTTGCAAAAACACTCCTGTCAGAAAAATTACTGTCAAAACTCAGATCGTCATTCTGTATGACGGACATCTCAGCATACAGAAACGAAGGTGTCTCCTCCTCAGGGCAGGGCTGATTCCTCCTCACACAAACTGCCCGAGACACAGTTCATTCAAGGAGACTCCAGGATGTCCAGGAAACACACATCCTCAGTCATCATCCCATTAGCTCCTTAAGCACTAACTCAAAAATCAACTTCATATAAAAATAAAAGTACTGGCATGTCCTGCTTCTGATATTACTATCTGTGATGGTTAATTTTATGTGTCAACCTGTCTGGGTCACAGCGTCCAGATATTTGTTCAGCCATTATTCCGGATGTTTCTGTGGAGGTGTTTGTTGGATGAGATTAACATTTAAATTGCTGGGCTTTCAGTAAAGTAGATTGCCCGTCATACTGTGGATGGACCTCACCCAATCACTTGAAGGCTTTAATATACAAAGATTGACCTGTTCCAAGCAAGAAGGAATTCTGCCAGGAGAATGCCTTTGAACTTGAACTCCCACTCTTCTCTGAGTCTCCAACCTGCCAGTCAACCCATGAGATGTTGAACTCACCAAGCCTTCACAAATTCGTGAGCCAACTCCTAAAAATGAACAAATGAATCTCAATCTCAGTCTCTGTTTCTGTCTCTCTCTCCCTTCACACACGCACACACATACACATACACATACACATACACATACAAACATACACATACACATACAAACATACACATACACATACACAAACAAACATACACATACACACACACACACATACACATACAAACATACACATACACATACACATACAAACATACACATACACATACACATACAAACATACACATACACATACATACACATACACATACAAACATACACATACACATACACATACAAACATACACATACACATACATACACATACACATACACATACAAACATACACATACACATACACATACAAACATACACATACACATACACATACAAACATACACATACACATACACATACAAACATACACATACACATACAAACATACACATACACATATACATACAAACATACACATACACATACACATACAAACATACACATACACATACAAACATACACATACACATACATACACATACACATACACATACAAACATACACATACACATACACATACACACATACACATACACATACATACACATACACACACATACACATTCACATACACATACAAACATACACATACACATACACATACAAACATACACATACACATACACACACATACACATACACATATACATACAAACATACACATACACATACACATACAAACATACACATACACATACACATACAAACATACACATACACATACAAACATACACATACACATATACATACAAACATACACATACACATACACATACACATACACATACAAACATACACATACACATACACATACACATACAAACATACACATACACATACACACACACACACCCCCATTGGTTCTGTTTTGCTGGAGAACCCTAACACACTCTCCAAAGCAAAATAAGACTTTGCCTTGAAATTTATTAAAAAGACATATAGCTTACTTGAAGATTGATAACCAATTATTAACTAAACCAACAATGAGTTAGGAAAAGCCAGTCAAATTCCAGATATGGGGCTTACTAGTTCTTTACCAATAGTTTCATTTAATTTTCCAAAACACTGGTAACAGATGCTGCTATATTCAATATGAGAATGTAATTTGTACCCCTACATCCCGCCATCGAAAAATGCTTGAAACTAAAAATCAAGAGAAATTAAAATAATCATTAGCATCTTTGTAAATGTACAAAAAAAGTCAGTCCACACACAAATATCTACAGGTCAACTTTCCCTAGAAAATTCATAAAGCATAAAAGTATAATTATTGACTTTTTTTTTTTTTTTGAGATGGAGTTTGGCTTTGTCGCCCAGGCTGCAGTCCAGTGATGTGTGAACTCAGCTCACTGCAACCTCTGCCTCCTGGGTTCAAGCGATTCTCCTCCCTCAGCCTCCCAAGTAGCTGAGATTAAAAGGTGCACACCACCACGCCTGGCTAATTTTTGTATTTTTAGTAGAGATGAGGTTTTACCGTATTGGCCAGGCTGGTCTCAAACTCCTGACCTCAGGTGATCCACCTACTTCAGCCTCTCAAAGTCCTGGGATTACAGGCATGAGGCACCGCACCTGGCCTATTGACTAATTATCTTTTACAAATTACTATTGATCTTGAACCATTATTTGCATAACTCTTCTCCATTTCTCATAAGAATGAGAAATAGGTATGAGCCCATTTTTTATACTGCTATAAAGAACTGCCCAAGATGGGGTAATTTATAAAGGAAAGAGGTTTAATTGACTCACAGTTCAGCATGGCTGGGGAGGCCTCAGGGAATTTACAATCACAGCAGAAGGCAAAGGGGAAGCAAGACACCTTCTTCCCAAGGCAGCAGGAAAGAGAAGTACAGAGCAAAGCGGGAAGAGCCCCTCATAAAACCATCAGATCTCGTGAGAACTCACTATCGCGAGAACACCATGGGGGAAATGGCCCTCATGTTTCAATTACCTCCACCTGGTCTCTCTCGACACAGAGGGATTATGGGGATTACGGATATTAGAATTCAAGATGAGATTTGGGTGAGGGGGACAAAGCCTAACCACATCAAGAGGTAAGCAGTATTATAATATTATGAATGAGTGGCCAGAACAGACCAAATTTCCTTACATGAAAGAATCACCTGATCTTCAGAATGCTAATTACTGAGGTTTCTAAAGACTCCCATATGTGCTATTAATACCATAAGAGCGCCTATATTAAAATAGCCTTGGCTGGGACTATTTTTTAATGGTTGCATATGATAGGAAAGAATACAGGAGAGAAGGAATCACCAGTGGTAGGCAGAGACCAGAGCATACAGATTCAACAGGGAACCTAACAAATTCCAGTTCATCACCTACAGCTGTAGATTTATGAAACCATCACATGTACAGTAGTGATTCTCGAAGTGTGGTCCCCAGTTCAACAACATCAATGCCAACCAGAAACCTGTTAGAAATGCACATTCTCGGGTGGCTCACACCTGTAATCCCAGCACTCTGGGAGGCCAAAGAGGGCGGATGGCTTGAGTCCAGGAGTTCAAGACAAGCCTGAGCAACATGGCTAGACCCCATTTTTACAAAAAATTAGCCAGGCATGGTGGTCTGCGCCTGTAGCCCCAGCTATTCAGGAGGCGAGACTGAGGTGGGAGGATCATCTGAGCCTGGGAAGTGAAGGTTGCAATGAGCCAAGGCGGCACCACCACACTCCAGCCTGGGCGATAGAGCGAGATCCTGTCCAAAAAATAAAAGAAAGAAAGAAAAAAGGCATACTCTTGGGCTTACTGACCCAATCTCTGGGAAAGGAAACCAACAATCTATGTTTTAACAAGCTCTCCAGATGATTCCAATGCATGATAAAGTTTGAGAACCAGTGATCTCCAGTGAAGTCCAATATTTGTTAATATGAGACAGAATTAAATTAGGAAATTCAAAAAACGGAGTGGTTGAATTTTTACCACATCACTATGGATTATATGGAAGAAACTGTTTATATTATCCCTCCTTTCTTTAATAAGGCATTCATTCAAAAATGTTTTCCCATCACTAACTAACATTATTGAAGATTTTCCACTAACCTAAAATTTCCAATCCGTTCAAAAGGCTGCTCAGCTCAGCAAGACAGAACAATAGCAAAAGGTTTCTAGGAAGGTTGATGGTACATTCCCAGGGAAAGCTTTCAAGCTGAATGTAGCATATTATAAGTTGCTAAACTTTATTTATGTATTTATTTACGTATTTTTGAGAGGAGTTTTGATGTTGTAGCCCAGGTTGGAGTGCAGTGGCTCAATCTCGGCTCACTGCAACCTCTGCCTCCCGGGTTCAAGCAATTCTCCTGCCTCAGCCTCCCAAGTAGTTGGGATTACAGGCACCCGTCATCATGCCCAGCTAATTTTTGTATTTTTAGTAGAGATGGGGTTTCACCATGTTAGCCAGGCTGGTCTCGAACTCTTGACCTCAGGTGATCCGCCTGCACGCCTTGGCCTCCCAAAGTGCTGGGATTACAGGTGTGAGTCATCACACCCGGCCAGGTCGCTACACTTTAAATTTTTAGTTCTTCCATCATATGGGATGTAAAAGCTAAAAAGGCAAAATATATGTATTTCCACAAAGTTTTCACTTCCTTATAGGAACATTTGCCAGTGGGGACAAAATCCTACCAAACAGGCAATTCTGCCAGTCTGACTCAGACTATTAACTATTTCCTCTGTAGAGGGAAAAAAAAATACCTTTAAACTGCTTAATCATGTTCTGATGGTTTTCGACGGCTTCCTTCAAGATCATTTCAGGCTGGTCCATCTTCCACCGCCATTCAGTGCCCACAGGGTTGGTGTGGTGCCTAGGAACAAGATGCAAAGTTCTAAAGGACCCTTCTGTAATAAGATCTGGGCTAGTCATTTACAATGAAGTCATCCCATTTTTAAAAATTACAAAATCAGGACTGGTTTCCTCCTAAGAGTTCAACCATGTACAGTAGTATTTTCCAACTTATTTTAAATTATGACACCTAACAGAGAGGGGTGAATAGAGAAATCATTCAACTCTTCCCAGAGATGTTGGGCACTTAATTGACTCAACTCCGGTTACAGATTGACAGAACGCTCTCTGCTGCTTTAACCATGTTAACTATGGACATACGCAAACAAGGCAAACTGTCACCACCATGTTACTGTCACCTACGTCAACACTTCATAAAGTGAGTGAGGACAGCTGGAATGCTTGCTTGGAAATCACACTGACAGGGCCTGAGAATGAGTTTCTCTTGATGCAGGCCTGGGGAAAGGACAAGAACCTCCACCTGGGATCCAAGCAGCTAGAACGCGATGACATTTTGATACCAAAACCACTGCTAGAGTGTATCCTGCCCTGGGAGCCAAAGCCCCTGTATCTCCATATTTTTGACGTCCCACCGTCATCACTCCATGGCCATACAAAAGATGGCAATGCCACAACCCAAGCTATACCTAGCGGTACAACCATACCCAAGCACCTGAGCCCACGCAGAACCCTGTAATCCAAAAAAAGCAGGCAGCAAAGCCCAGCAAGGAGACCACCACCAAGACAGACACAATGGCAGAGCCCAAGCACCAGCTCCCCAGTGTCCACCACTGCCAACCATCTCACCCTCCCGACAGGCAGAACCACCGTGGGCCTCACAGGCCCCTCAGGGCCCAAGGACCATCCTGCCCAGAAACCAGCACCACTGAAGACACTACCCCCATAAGCAGCGGAGCTGCCAGAAATAGCACAAGCTCCCCTAGGGTCTAAGGACCAGCAAGACCAGCAATACTGCCCCTAGCAAAGCCATGCCACTGCCTCCACAAACACCCACAGTCCAGGCCAATGAGGCACTCACCACAAGAACCACAGGCACCAATTATGGCCAAAGAAATCACATGGAGACTACACTACTGTCCCCGTCTAGAAGACAAGGCAAAGCACCCCACTCAACCAACACTATAAAATACTTCTCCAGGAAAGTCTTTCCCTGTGAAAACTATTCCATAAAAGTGGAAGAGGTGACTGTTATATCCGATGTGCAAATATCAAGTAGGAAAAAACAAAAACATGAAATAGCAAGAAAACACGACACTTGATAATTCTCCAGTAACAGACCTGAAAGAAAGGAAAATCTAGGTCTGTAATAGAATTTAAAATAATGATCTTAAGGAAACTCAGAGAGATACAAGAGAATACACATAGACAATTCAATGAAATCAGGAAAAGAATTCATGAGCTAAATGAGAAATTCAACAGATATAGATATCACAAAAAAAAGAGCCAAACAGAAAACTGGAAGTTGAAGAATTCGATGAATGCAATAAATATAACCGAGAGCTTCAACAACATACAAGATCAAGGAGAACAAAGAACGTCTGAACTTGAAGACAGGACTTTTGAAATGACCCAGTCAGACCAAAAAACAAAAAAACAAAAAGAAGGAAGCAGAAGAAATAAAGAAGAAAAGGAGAAAGAAGAAAGAAGAAGGAGGAGGAGAAGAGAAGAAGAAGGAGAAAAAGAAAGAAGAACAGAAGAAGAAGGGAGAAGGAAGAAAGGATAGAGGAGAGAGAAGGAGGAAGAGCAGGAGGAGGAGGAGCAGCAGGAGGCGCAGAAAAAAAAGCCTACAGGAAAGATGGGACACCATTACATGAACAAATGTTTGCATTTAGGAATTCCAGATGGAGAACAGGTGGGAAAAGACATGAAAAAGTAAATAGGTTTTAATGAAATAGCAGCTGAAAACTTCCCACATTTGGGGAGAGATATGGACATTCAGATCAAGCAAGCTAAAAATTCCTCAAATGGATTGAATGCCCCAAAAAAAAAGCCTCTTTGGGACACATTACAGTCAAACTGTCAAAAGACAATGACAAAGAGAATTCTAAAAACAGCAATTGAAAAGCATCATGTCACATATAAGGAAACCTCCATAAGAATAACAGCAGATTTATCAGCAGAAACCTCACAAGCCAGGAGAAAATTGAATGATATATTCTAAGGGCTGGAAAAAAAAAAAAAAAAAGACCACCAAGCAAAGCTATCCTCTGGAAATGAAGGAGAAATAAAGCCTGTCCCAGACAAGCGAAAACTGAGGAAATTCATCACCACTAGACTGGCCTTACAAGAAAAGCTTAGGGAATCCTATATCAGGAAGTGAAAGTGATAATTACCGTCATGAAAACACACAAAAGTATAAACTCACTGGTAGGGCGAATATACAAATGAGAAAAATAAACAAGGATTCAAATGTTACCACTATGGAAGACCACCAAACTGCAAAAATAAACAGTAAGAGAGTAAAAAAGCAAAAACAACATACAAAACAACATGAGTAAGTCATCATCTACATGAATAACCTTGAATGTATATGGATTAAAGTCCCCTGTTAAAAGATATAAACTGAATATATAAAAGATATAAAAGATAAAAAAAAAAAAAAAAAACCAACTATTTGTTGCCTATAAGAAACTCACTTCACCTGTAAAGATATACACAGACTGAAAGTGAATGGGATGGAAAAATATATACCACACCAACCAAAAGCAGCCAGGTGCGGTGTCTCACGCCTATAATCCCAGCACTTTGGGAGGCCGAGGCGGGCGGATCACGAGGTCAGAAGTTCGAGACCAGCCTTGCCAACGTGGTGAAACCCCATCTCTAAAAATACAAAAATTAGCCGGTGTGGTGGCAGGCGCCTGTAATCCCAGCTACTCAGGAGGCTGAGGCTGGAGAATCGCTTGAGAACCTGGGAGGCAGCAGCTGCAGTGAGCCAAGATCACCCCACTGCACTCCAGCCTTGGCAACAGAGCAGGTCTCCATCTCAAAAAAGAAACCAGCAAGAGTAGCTATCTTTATATAAGATAAAATAGACTTTAAGTCAGAAACCGTAAAATGAGACCAAGAAAAAGGTCATTGTATAATGATAAAGGAATCACTGCAGCAAGAGGATCAACAACTGTAAATATTTATGAACCCAACACTGGAGCACTGAGATATAAAGCAAATATTATGAGATCTAATGGAAGATAGACTCTACTACCATAATAGTTGGGGGCATCAACATCACACTCTCGGCATTGGACAGATCACCTAGACAGAAAATCAATAAAGAAACACCAGATTTAAACCATAGGCCAAACTGTCCTAACAGACACTGACAAAATATTTCACACTACAGCTGCAGAATACACAATCTTCTCATCCATACATAAAATATTATCCAGGGTAGACCATATTTTAGGCCACAAAACTAGTCTCAAAAAATGTTAAAAAATCAAAATCCTATCAAATATCTTTTTGGACAATGGAATAAAACAAGAAATCAGTCACAAAAGGAACTTTGGAACCTATACAAAGTAATGGAAACCGAATAGCACACTCTTGAACAGCCAATTAATCAACGAAGAAAGCAAGAAGAAAATTTAAAAATGTATTCAAACAAATGAAAGCAGAAGCAAACGTCAAAACTTAAGGGACAGAGCAAAAGCAGTACTAAGAGGGAAGTTTATAATAATAAACAACTACATCAAAAATGTAGAATGATTTCAAATATCAATCTAACAGTGCATTTCAGGGAACTAGAAAAGCAAAAACAAAACAAAACAAACCCAAAATTACTAGAACAGAAAAAAATAATAATCAGAGCAAAAACAAATGAAATTGAGACTAAAAACACACAAAACTCAACAAAACACAAAGTCTGTTGAAAAGATAAACATCGACAAACCATTAGACTAACCGAGAAAAAAAGAGAAGAACCAAATAAATACAATCAGAAACAAAAAAAGAGACATTACTACTGATAGGAATACAAAGAATCATTAAAGACTATGATAACCAACTGTACACAAACAAATTGGAAAACCTAGAGGAAACGTAGAAATTCCTGTACACACACAACCTACCAAGAACAAACCAGGAAGAAAGAGAAAACAAGAATACATCAATAATAAAAAGTCTTCCAACAAAGAAAAGTACATGGCCAGATGGCTTCCCTGATAAATTCCACCAAAACACACACACACACACACACACACACACACACCCCTAACACTAATAGTTTTCAAATCTATTTCAATTTTTAAGGGGGAAGAAATCCTTAGAAACTCATTATTACATGAGGCCAGTATGACTCTGAAAACAAAACAAGACAAAAACACAACAAAAAAGAAAATAGCATGCCAATATCCCTGATAAAGGTATAAAAATCCTCGGCCAGGTGAGGTGGCTCACGCCTGTAATCCCAGCATTTTGGGAAGACAAGGTGGGCGGATCACGAGGTCAGGAGATCGAGACCATCCTGGATAACACAGTGAAACCCTGCCTCTACTAAAAATACAAAAAATTAGCCATGTGCGGTGGCGGGCGCCTGTAGTCCCAGCTACTTGGGAGGCTGAGGCAGGAGAATGGTGTGAACCCTGGAGGTGGAGCTTGCAGTGAGCTGAGATGCGCCACTGCACTCCAACCTGGGCAACAGAGTGAGACTCCGTCTCCAAAAAAAAAAAAAAAAAAAAAAATCCTCAACAAAAATATTAGCAAACAGAATCCAACAGCACATTAAAAGATGATACACCACAATCAAGCGGGATTGTCCCCAAAGATACAAGCATTGTATGCACAAATCAATAAATGTGATATATCACCTCAACAACATCGACAAAAACCATATGATCATCTCAATGGATGCAAAAAACAAAAGCCTTTGATAAAATTCAGCATCCCTTCATAATAAAAATTCTCAACAAATTAGGTATAGATGGAATGTACTTCAACACAATAAAGGCCATAGACAACAAACCCATAACTAACATTATACTGAAGAGGAAAAAAGTAGAAAGCTTTTCCACTAAGGACTGGCAGAAGACAAAGATACCCAGTGTCACTACTCTTACTCAACATAGCACTGGAAGTCTTACCCAGAGCAATAAGGCAAGAAAAAGAAATAATGGACATCCAAATTGGAAAAAAGGAAGTTAAATTGTCCTGGTTTGCAGAAGACACAGTCTATATAAGACTGTGTCTTGTAAAGATAAAACCCAGGTTTTCTTTTCTTATAAAGAAAAACCTAGAAACTACACCAAAAAATTCTTAGAACTGATGAATGTAATAAAGTTGCACGATACAAAATCAACACAAAAATCAGTAGCGTTTCCCTAAACCAATAATACACTATCTGAAAGGCAAATCAAGAAAGCAATTCCACTTAGAACAGCCACACACGAAAAAATACTTAGAATTGAATCTGGCCAAGAAGGCAAAAGATCTCTGCAATGAAAACTGCCTATCAGGCCGGGTGTGAGACGGCTCACGTCTGTAATCCCAGCACTTTGGGAGGCCGAGGCAGGCGGATCATGAGGTCAGGAAATGGAGACCATCCTGGCTTATATGGTGAAACCCCGTCTCTACTAAAAAAAATACAAAAAATTAGCCGGGTGTGCTGGCAGGTGCCTGTAATCCCAGCTACTCAGAAGGCTGAGGCAGAGGAATTACTTGAACCCATGAGGCAGGGGTTGCAGTGAGCCGAGATCGTGCCACTGCACTCCAGCCTGGGTAACAGAGACTCCATCTCAAAAAAAAAAAAAAAAAAAAAAAAGAAAAGAAAGAAAAGAAAATTGCATATCACTGAGGAAAGAAATTGAAGAGAGCACACACAAAAACATGGAAAGACATCCCATGTCCATGGGTTGGAAGAAAAAATATAGTTAAAGTTATCATACCACCCAAAGCAATTTACAGATTCGATGCAATCCCTATCAAAACACCAAAGACATTTTTCACAGAAATAGAAAACAATTCTAAAAAATCACATGGAACCACTAAAATCCCCAAATAGCCAAAGAAATTCTATGCAGAATGAACACAGCTCAAGGCATCACAGTGCATGACTTCAAAATATACTATAGCCGGGCATGGTGGCTCACGCCCGTAACCCCAGCACTTTGGGAGGCCGAGGCGGGTGGATCACAAAGTCAGGAGTTCAAGACCAGCCTGGCCAACATAGTGAAACCGAATCTCTACTAAAAATACAAAAAATTAGCCAGGAGTGGTGGCAGGCACCTGTAATCCCAGCTACTCGGGAGGCCGAGGCAGGAAAATCACTTGAACCGGGCAGGTGGAGGTTGCAGTGAGCTGAGATCACACCATTGCACTCTAGCCCAGGCAACAGTGCAAGACTCCATCTCAAAAAACAAACAAACAAAAAACTATAAACCTATTATAACCAAAGCAGCATGGTATTGATATAAGAACAGATACATAGACTCATAGAACAAAATAGAGAATCCAGAAATAAATACAAATATTTACAGGAAATCAACAAAGGCGCCAAGGTCATACAATGGGGAAAGACAATATACAAAAATCAACTCAAAACAGATTACCTACATAAACCTGAAACTGTGAAATTACATACTGTGAAAACAGAGGAAACACTTTAGGACACTGGTCTGGGCAACGATTTTATGAATAAAACTTCAAAATTACAGGCAACAAAAGTAAAAACAAATAGACAAATAGGATGACATCAAACTAAAAAGCTGCTGCGCTGCAAAGGAAATAATCAACAGGGTGAAGAGATAACCTGCAGAAGGACAAAAAATATTTCCAAACCATTCATCGAACAAGGGATTAATATCCAGAATTTACAAAAACTTCCAACACTCAACAGCAAAAAAAAAAAAAAAAAAACACCAAACACAAATACTCTGATTTTTAAAAGGGCGAATGATGTAAATACACATTTCTCAGAAGAACGTATACAAGTGGCCAACATACATTTTTAAATGCTCAACATCTAATCATCAGAGAAATGCAAATCAAAAACACAATGAGATTCCATCTCACCCAAGTCAGAATGACTATTATTGAATAATAACAAATGCTGACAAGGATGTGGAGAAAGGGAACTCTTACACACTGTTATTGGCAACGCAAACTACTACAGTCATTATGGAAAGCGATATGGAGATTCCTCAAAAAACTAAAACTAGAACTTCCATATGATCCAGCAACCCCACTATTGAATATATATCCAAAGGAAAGGAAATCAGTATGTTGAAGAGATATATGCACTCTCGTGCTTATTGCACTATTCACAATCACCAAGATATGGAACCAATCTAAGTGTCCATAAGCAGATAAATTGATAAAGGAAATGTAATATACATTCACAATGGGATATTATTTAGCCCTATAAAAAAGAATGAGGCTTAATCACAGCACTTTGGGAGGCTGAGGCCAGTGGATTACTTGAGGTCAGGGGTTTGAGGCCAGCCTGGTCAACTTGGTGAAACCCCATCTCTGCTGAAAACATAAAAAATTAGCCATGTGTAGTGGCACAAGCCTGTAATCCCAGTTATTCAGGAGGCTGAGGCAGGAGAATCACTTGAACCTGGGAGATGGAGGTTGCAGTGGGTCAAAACTGTGTCACTGCACTCCAGCCTAGGCAACAGTGAAACTCTGCCAAAAAAAAAAAAAAAAAGCCAAGCGCAGTGGCTCAAGCCTGTCATACCAGCACTTTGGAAGGCTGAGTGAGGTGGATCACCTGAGGTCAGGAGTTCAAGATCAGCCTGACCAACCAGGCAAAACCCCATCTCTACTAAAAATACAAAAATTATCCAGGTGTGGTGGTATGTGTCTGTAATCCCAGCTACTTGGGAGGCTGAGGCACAAGAATCGCTCGAACCTGGGAGGCAGAGATTGCAGTGAGCTGAGATCATGCCACTGCACTCCAGCATGGGCAAAAGAGCGAGACTCTTTTCTTTAAAAAAAAAAAAAAAAAAAAAAATCACATACCATATAATTCTCCTATTTAAGGTTTATAAATCATTGGCTTTTAGTATATTCAGAGTTGTGCGTTGTTAGAAATGCTTGTTCCCCAGTGCTGCAAAAAAATAGCAATTGAACATAAATTTAATTTTCTCAGCAAGGCCATCTTTTTACTTTCTGCAGAAAGGGGACACTTGCCAGCAGTTTTGCCACGAGAGTACACCAAACAAAGGAGACAGGGTCATTTATAACCTGACACGTCCATCCTACTGCTCTTACCAGTTTCCACTGGCTGGAACGGGACCTCAGATTCTGTGTTTGTCCCATTGTCTAGAAACTTACAACTTTTCAAAAGAGGCAAAGGCAGAGGAGAACCAAGGAAGGAGGAAGTAACTTGTGGAATGCTCAGAAAGGTAAAAACACCTCCAAATAAGGAAGAGGAACAGGCTATGACCTAATGCTTGCTTGGACCAGTATAAGCATGCCAGGGCAAATATTTAGGCTAAATTGTGGGAGCTAAGAACACAAAGTACACGGATTTATCACAGTTAGCAGATCTTTAAGAATGTTAGCACAGGTCTTTGAATAAATTTTGCTTCTAAGAGAAGTTACTATTTATTCTTAATTAGACGGGAGGAAAGTCTCTTTGAAGAGGAGCCTCTACTTCACTTTTTACATGCATCTATCACCAAAATCAATTTTAAACATTTTGTCATTCCCAAAAAGAAACCCTATCCCCTTGGGTATCACTCCTCAATCCCCATATTCCCTTCGGCTCTAGGCAACCACTAATCTACTTTCTGTCTCTACAGATTTGTCTATTCCAGGCAATGCACAGAAATGCAATCTTACTATAGATGCAGTCTGTTGTGATTGGCTTCTTTCTCTTAGTGTATGTTCAACATTAATCCATGCTGTAGCAAGTATCAGGACTTAATTTCTTTTTATTGCCAGATGACATTCCTTGGAGTGGATACACCACGTGTTGTTTCTCTGCTCATCAGTTAATGGACATCTGGAGCATTTCTACTTTTTGGATATTATGAATGTCTTTTCATGTGTTTACTGGTCATCTGTACATCTTCTTTGGAGAACTGTCTATCAAGACTTTTTGGGTTATTTCTTCAAGACAGATATAACTCTTTCCTCCACCCTGCCCCCACTTCACAAGTAACCCATGAGCAAGGAAAACAGACAAAACTCTTCATTCAAAATTTCAAAGAATAAAACTTTCAAATAAAATTTTAAAAACAGAAATAATAGATACACAATGGTGAATGTGTGATATCTATACATACATAAAAATACCCAATATGTCTTTCTGAAAATTGGTGGAATAGTATTTTATCTATCCGTAACAGTCTACTTCACATATAATCAAAATGAAGTAAAAATTTCATTTTGAAAAAATCACATCTGTGTACATGATGTTGTAGTTCAAAAACATGGTCATCGGCCAGGCCTGGTGGCTCACGCCTGTAATCCCAGCTATTAAAAATACAAAAATCAGCCAGTGTGGTGGCACATGTCTGTAGTTCCAGCTACTTGGAAGGCTGAGGCAGGATAATCACTTGAACCTAGGAGACAGAGGTTGCAGTGAGCCGAAATCACGCCACTGCGCTCCAGCCTGGAGAGCGAGGCTGTGTCTCAAAAGAATAAAAAACACCCCACTGTCATATACAGAATCTCACTCAAGCAATTAAGCCTTACAGCAACCCTGTAAGGAAGGTACTGTTGTTTTATTTTACAGCTGAGAAACTCAGGCTCAGAAGTTATTTTAAGAATCTGCTAAAAGAAAAGGACAATAATAAAAGCATTTATGTAACATTTAAATCAATTTTTAAGGAACCTTTTCTGACATTCTTGTTATACATTTCATTGAAACAGATGGCAAATTCTAATTTTAAAATCTCATATATTAGTCCTTCTTTACCAGAAGCCATGGCAAATGAAATATCTCCATTTACTGAGATCTTCCTAAAAATCTCATTAAGGAATGCGTTAATCATACTGTTTGCTTTCCAAAACTCTGGGTAAATGTGCTGCTCAAGAAACTGAAAGACTGCGTTGTTGGCTATGAACAGGAAATGAAGATTGAGGAGCACTACCCATTAGATCCTGTTATTTCTTTTGAATTTTGACCTGGAAAAAAACCAACTATTTATGCCAACAATCTTAAGAGATTAGGTTTTATAGTTCGTGTAAACTGTGAAACAAGAACAACTAGGACACAAAATACTTGATTATTTGTCCTATAACCTAAGTATAATGTGATCCCAATACTTCAGTCCACATAATCATATGGCTAACATACTTTTGTCTTGCAAGTGCTCACCCTATAATATTTCAAACTCTGTAAACACATACTCTATCCCTAAAAAGTGGTGTTTTAGTCACATTTTATTTCTTTTTTCTTTTTTTTTTTTTATTTTTTGAGATGGCGTCTTGCACTGTTGCCCAAGCTGAAATGCAGTGGTGCAATCTCTGCTCACTGCAACTTCTGCCTCCTGGGTTCAAGCAATTCTCCTGCCTCGGCCTCCCAAGTGGCTGGGATTACAGGCACCCGCCACCACACCTGGCTAATTTTTTATACTTTTTTTAGTAGAAACAGGGTTTCCCTCTGTTGGCCGGGCTGGTCTTCAACTCCTGACCTCGTGATCCGCCTGCCTCGGCCTCCCAAAGTGCCGGGATTACAGGAATGAGCCACTTTGCCCGGCCTGGTCACATTCTATTTCAGTGCTGCCATGTTCCAGCAATACCCTTCAATGAAATAGTAACTGCAGACCATGGCACACAGGTTATTTTAACCTCAGCACAATTGGCATTTTGGACTAGATAATCCTTTGTTGTGGAGTGCTGTCCTACGCATTAGGGAATGTTTGGCAACATACCTGGCCTCTACCCACCAGATACCAGTAGCACTCTCCTAGGTTCTAACAATAAAAAATATCTTAAGACATTGTTAAATGTTTCAAATCTCTGTATGGGACAAGAAATAGCAATTTTGCCCCCAGTTGAGAACCACTGATTTAACAGAATGACCTAAGAGATACCTTTAGTGTTTTGATTTTTGTTTTGTTTGTTTTTACCACATCCCAAGACAACTAAAAGAGGAAATACATGTAAAAGAACCAGCTGGTGGCTGGGCGCAGTGGCTCAAGCCTGTAATCCCAGCACTTTGGGAGGCCGAGACGGGCGGATCACGAGGTCAGGAGATCGAGATCATCCTGGCTAACACGGTGAAACCCCGTCTCTACTAAAAAATACAAAAAACTAGCCGGGCGAGGTGGCGGGCGCCTGTAGTCCCGGCTACTCGGGAGGCTGAGGCAGGAGAATGGTGTAAACCCGGGAGGCGGAAATTGCAGTGAGCTGAGATCCGGCCACTGCACTCCAGCCTGGGCAACACAGTGAGACTCCATCTCAAAAAAAAAAAAAAAAAAAAAGAGCTGGAGGACACCATCAAGCATACCAACATAGGCATAATAAAAGTTCCAGAAGGAGAGAAAAAGGAACAGAAAGAACATGTGAAGAAATGCTTATTGAAAAATTCCCAAATTTGGTAGAAGACATGAATTTACAGAACTAAGAAACTCAACAAACTCTAAGTAGTACAAACACAAAGAGATCCATACCAAGGTATGGTATAATCAGACTGTTGGAAGAATAAGACAAACAAAGAAACTTGAAAGAAGCAAGAGAGAAGGCACTCATCACATATCCTTAATAAAATTAACAGCCAATTTCTCAGCAGAATCCATGGAGGCCAGAAGGCAGTAGAAGAGCATATTTAAAATGTTACAAGAAAAAAACTATCAGTCTAGATTTCTATATCTAGCAAAAAATTCTTCAAAACTGAAGGAGACATTAAGACACTGACAATAAAGGCTGAGGGAGTGCACTGCTAACAGACCTGCCTTACCATAAATGCTAAAGCGAGTTCTTCAGACAAAAATGAAAGGACACTAAACAGACTCATATCATACAAATATACAAAGAACAACATAAAGATAAAATACATAGGTAAATACAAAAGTCACCATTGTTGTATTTTTGGATTTTTATTTGTGTTTGTTTTTCGTTTGTTTGTTTTGAGACAGGGTCTTGCTCTGCCACTCAGGCTGGAGTGCAGTGGCACAATTAAGGCTCATTGCAACCTCCAGCTCCCAGACTTATGATCACCCCCACCTCATCCTTCTGGAGTAGCTGGGACCTCATACATGCACCACCATGCCCGGCTAATTTTTGCATGTTTTGTAGAGACGAGGTTTCGTCATGTTACCCAGACTGGTCTTGAACCCCTGGGCTCAAGTGCTCCACCCACCTTGGCATCCCAAGGTGCTAGGATTATAGGCATAAGCCACTGCACCCGGCCAGTATTTTTGGGTTGTAACTCCTCTAGTTTTTCTCTTGATGGTGTAAAAGACAAATGTATAAAACAGCAATTATAAATCTATGTCAATGGGCATATAGTAGATAAAGTTGCAATTTGTTACAATGACATACAGGAGGCGGGACAGAGCTGTCTATGAGCAAAGTTTCTGACCACTATTGAGTCAAATAATATCAACTCAAAATAGTGTCACCAATTCAAAATAGTCAATCCCATTAATCACTGATTTCATACATGTAACATTGTCTACTTGCTAAAATTTATTTGTAACCCCCAAATAATCATAAAATAACCCCCAAATCAAATTATTATAAGCATTTATAATAATCAAAATAACATTTTTAAGAATAACTTTGGAAAAAAGAGAATTATAACTCTTGTGTCAATATGGAGATAAATTAAGAGATGACACTGACTAGAAAGTATCAAATCATTTTGGTTGCTAAAGGGAGAAATAATGAGAATCTGATTCACATAATCAATAGAATTAAATAAGCAAATGGATATAGTGAGTTTGAGAAAAAGAGAAGAAATGTCCAGCTAATAGTGCCATTACCCAAAACAGAACAAGTTAACACAAGCCTAATAAATTCCATGATAAATATATTAAGCTTGAAATGACTGTGGATGATCCAAGTGAAGGTATGCAACAGGAAATTGGATATGGAGAATGAAAACTCAGAAAAGAGACTGAGACTGGAGATAAAGCATTTAAAGATGTCAAACTACAGGTAAATGAAGCCATGGAAATGGTTTATGTCTCCCACCATCATCACACAGAGTCATAAAAGACGGCCGAAGGACAGAAGCAGAAAGAAGAGCTAACAGAGGAAACTGAAAAGAAACTAACAAGGGTGGGTGGGGTACTAGAAGAGACTGGTGTCTCTGAATCTAACAGAAGGGGTGGCCCTTCCCCTTCTTTCCTAGCATGCTTCACTGGAGTTCAACTAAGATAAGAATTAAGTAGCTTCTATTAGATCTGATAGTAAGGAAGTCATTAGTGACCACAACAAAATGAACTGCTACGGAGACATGAGTTGGCATAGAGAACTAGGAGTTGAAGAGTAAGCAGTTCTAAGTGAAGCAAAGAAATGCGTTAGTAGGCTAGGTGCGGTGGCTCATGCTTGTAATCCCAGCACTTTGGGAGGCCGAGGCAGGCGGATCACCTGAGGTCAGGAGTTCAAGACCAGCCTGGCCAACATGGTGAAACTCCATCTCTACTAAAAATACAAAAATTAGCTGGGCATGGTGGTGTGCACCTATAGTCCCAACTACTTGGCAGGCTGAGGCAGGAGAATCACTTGAACCCAGGAGGCAGAGGTTGCAGTGAGTTGAGATGATGCCATTGCACTCCACCCTGGGCAATGAGCTAAACTTCATCTCAAAAAAAAAAAGAAAAGAAAAAGAAATGAGTTAGTAGCAAGCACCACCACCCCCAAAAAAAGAGAGACAGAATTGTGCAATTTAGCCATTTTCTTTCACTTAAACTATTCCCAATTGCTGTAAAAGACTCAACTCTGCATACAATAGGCTGTAACCAGCTGAAACACAACATTCACTGCTTATATTTCCAGCAAGATAAACTGAAAAGCCTCCAATAACAAGACACCCAAGCTGATACCTTAGCATAAAACCAGTCATAGATAGAAAAAAAAGAAAACAATGTAGGAGAGCAAGATAAACAGAAAGCACAAAAGGATAGAATAAAAATAAACTTATCAATAATGTATCACTGTTTATCGATAATCACTATAAATAAGACAAACTAAACTCACCAGTTAAAAAAGACAAATTGTACGAATGGATGTTTACAAATCCAGCAATTCCTCAGTGTTTGTCCAAGAGAAATAAAAATATTTGTCTACAAAATTTTTAGACACTAACATTCACACTTAAAAAGATTAATCACCAAGACAGCAGAGCTCTTAGGTGAGTCTGAGTGTGAGCTGGGCAGATTGATTACCACAGCTCATTACATATTCGATCACCATGACCATTCATTTTTACTTACCGCCAACAGAAGACACATTTATTAGCACACGCCAAGCTCGGGGTGGTTTCCATGCAGCGATGGCTCTCAATTCCATAGAAGGTGTGTTTGTAACAACCTCCTCTCCCTCGAAGCATCGACTATGACAAGTAAACAAATCACAATTTGAATAAAATCGTCAACGCACAGAAACAAACCACCAAGGCATCATTTTTAAGAGAAACCATGTGTTTCGTAACCATAAATACTCCTACTGGTATCTGCATGACGCAGGAAATTAGCATTGGAGCATTTTAGTGTTTTGGCAGTGCCTTGGGTTTTTACTAAAGCCCAATGAAATAAACCTATCATTCATTAACTCTGAAAACTCTATAGGGAGAACCACTAATGCTTTCATTTTCAAATCCATCAGACTCCTTCAAATAATATTAGTATAATAATATATAATGCTAAGAAACAGATAAAACAGACTCCTAAAAAATGGGGGCTGTCTGCATATCCAAGCGTATCCCTGCTCTGAATAAAGAAGGATGGGTACGGGAGAACAATCCTGGAGTGTGGTTCTTTTGTTTGTTTTGTTTTGAGACAGGGTCTTGCTCTGTTCCTCAGGCTGGAGTGCAGTGATGCAATCATAGCTCCCTGCAACCTCCAGCTCCTGGGTTCAAGCAATCCTCCCGCCTCAGACTCTCAAGTAGCTGGGACTATGGCTGTGAGCCACCATGCCTGGTTATTTTTTAATTTTTTGTAAAGATGAGGTCTCACTATGTTGCCCAGGCTGGTCTTGAACTCCTGGTCTGAAGCGATCCTCCCACCTCAGCCTCTCCAAATGCTAAGATTACAGTTGTAAGTAAGCCACTGTGCCCAGCCCTGGAGTATACATATTTGAGACATTGTGGGGGCAAGCAGCAGGTATGTAAGAAATAGATTATTATTCCCATTTCCAAAAAAATCACCATTTGATGCAAGGGATAAAAACATATATCATGAGTCATATAAGTTGGTACATGTAGTAAGAAGGTAATCTAAAGAAATACCTAGATCAACTAGGGTTGGAATCAAGATAATATCAAGCTTTAAAAGATAAAATCAGATCTGTCCAGAGCTCTGTGTAAGACCAGCTTGATTTCAGTACAAGTGAAAGCAGTGAAGCCTGGGAGGAGGTTATGTGAGAGAGGTTATGATGACTTTCTCCTAAGATCAGTGGAACTGGTAGGTTACTGAAGAAGTGAAATCAATGTCATTCCCCACTGAGGGGCACACCAGAGGAAGTCATCCAAAATAACTGATTTTGAGGCCAAGTGACTGAAATAACATGGAATTAACAATACCAGCAACGAACAAGGAGAAGGAAAGTGGAGACATGAATGAGTAGCCTTTACACATGTATGATGTGTGTCAGTGTACTACTTTTTTTTTTTTTTTTCTTTTGAGACAAAGTCTCACTCTGTTGCCTAGGCTGGAGTGCAGTAGTGTGATCTGGACTCACTGCACCCTCCACCTCCCAATTCAAGTGGTTCTCCTGCCTCAGCCTCCTGAGTAGCTGGGATTACAGGCATGCGGCACCACGCCCAGTTAATACTGGTATTTTTCGTAGATGCAGGGTTTTACCATATTGGTCAGGCAGGTCTTGAACTCCTGATCTCAAGTGATCTGCCCGCCTCGACCTCCCAAAGTATTATTATTAATATAAGCCTGTCCACAATGAAAGAACATTACATAAAATTCTACCAGCTTAATTACTGTCAGTTGATCATGAATACTTTTAACTATTTTTTGTTCTGACTTTAAAAAAAAAAAAGTTTCCTTGTCCATCTCAGTACTGCATTTAGAAAAAAAGGAGTGAAGGGAAAATACTGTTCAAGATACCTGTGCCTACACACCTCTTCCAAGTTCCTAATAAAATGTACAAGGCAGCAAACAAAACATTCAAATCTTGCAAATAGCACTGAAAACCCAGTGTCCAAGAAATGCCAGAGTCACAGAAAATTTCCACAAAATCTCATGCCATTAGAGAAACAAAGCTGAATAACTGTACATTTCAATCACTTAATTAAGAAGTTAATATACTTTGTTCTGAACTGTCCTGTGCTGCCCTGTCCCATTCAGATTGAAGTCCTAAGCCTCAATGCAATGCAAAGGCATGTGGATACAGGCTCTTTAATGAGGTATTTAAAGTTAAGTGAGGTCATGTGAGTGGGACCCAAATCTGACAGAACTACCGTCCTTATAAGAACAGGAAGAGAGACCAGAGATCTCTCTGCCCGTGCACAGGGGACAGATAATGTAAGGACTAGAGCCCATAAGATGGAAGAGCAACCAAGGTAGCTTCACCAAAGGATCAGTGAGAGCTTCCCAGAGGTGTGCCGTCCAAATCCAATACTGAAGGACTAAAAGGATTTTTCAAAAGGACTCTGTAAGACACAGGCATAGAAGCACGTGAGAAGAGGATGGAATATTTTTCGTTTTAAAAAATGATTTCTCCAAATGTTTAAGTCTGTGATCCATTTTGAATTAATTTTTATATAAGGTGTGAGGTTTAAGACACTGTTTTTTGGAATTTGTTGGGGGGAGCAGTATTTGGGTCTTTTATTCTTTTCTGCTGGTTTTGGCCTATGGATATCTAATTGCTCCAGCAGCATTTGTTGAAAATTTCACCATGGAACTTGATATGGTTTGGCTGTGTCCCCACCCAAATCTCAACTTGAACTGTATTTCCCAGAATTCTCACATGTTGTGGGAGAGACCTGGGGAGAAAAGTGAATCACAGGGGCCAGTCTTTCCTGTACTATTCTTGTGGTAGTGAATTAAGTCTCATAAGATGCGATGGGTGCCTTGTACATGGAGACAGGGTTTCACCATGTTGGCCAGGCTGGTCTTGAACTCCTGACCTCAGGTGATCCACCTGCCTCAGCCTCCTAAAGTGCTAGGACTACACGCGTGAGCCACGACACTCGGCACAGATTGGGTAAGTTCTATTGTTCTGTCCTGTTCACCAATCATTCTATTGATCTGTTAAGGTCACTGATTCTATCTTGTCATCTCCACTTGACTACTGGGCCCATCAATCACAGTATTTCTCTTACTATACTTCTCAGCTTTAGAATTCCCTCTTGGTTCTTTTATAACTTCTATTTTTTTGCCGAGATTTCTTTTTCATTTGTTTCAAGACAATTTGTAACTGATGGCTGAAACATTTTTATGACAGCTACTTTAAAATCCTTGTCAGTTAATTCCATCATTTGATTTATCTGGTGTTGCTGTCAGCTGATTATCCTTATTCAAGTTATGATTTTCTTGTTTCTTGGTATGGCAAGAGATGTTTCTGTTGTATCTGAGACATTCTGTCTATTATGTTGGAAATTCTAGACCCTGGTTCATTCATTCTTCTATTTTAGTACATTATTTCAATTTAGCATGCAGGTCCTGGCCTACTTCTGTGTGCTATGGTTCCAATGGGCAGTTTAATTTTCAGAGCCTTTGCAGTGTAATTTTTCTTAGACTCCCACTGGTCCCTGCTGGAGCTGTCAGAGGGGGAGGGAGGGACTCCTCCAGACTGTCCCACTGGGAGTCTCTCAGTGGAGAAGGAGAAAGTCAGGCCAGCCGACTTCCAAGGTCAGGCTGCTTTTGTGGCAGCTTGTCTGACCTATGCCGTCTGGCAGCCCCAGTATCTCTGGGTAGAGAGGGAAGTCTCAGACCCACAAGGACAAAGAAGGTCCCCCAGCTGGGCCACTGGTGGTGGTGGGGTCCCTCTTGCTGGTGCCACCCAGCCAACATCGTATCTCTTGGTGGGGGAAGAGAGTCTCAGGCCCAGCAGGGATCGACAGCATTTCACAGGCCAGGCCACTTGAGGGGGCTGCAGGCTGGGGAGAAGGATCATGTCTCTCTAATTAACATACAGTGACAGAAAGGAAATCAGTGGTTTCCAGGAAGTAAAGAGAAATTTGGATTATAAAGAAGAACAAGGACATTTTTGTATTTTGGAAATACAAAACATTTTGTATTGAAGAAATATTATCTTAACTATGGTGATAGCTTCACGGGCATATACATGTATAAAACTTTATCTGGCAGAGCAGGGTGGCTCATGCCTGTAATCCCAACATTTGGGAGCCCGAGGCAGGTGGATTACTTGAGGTGAAGAGTTCGAGACCACTGTGGCCAACATGGTGAAACCCTGTCTCTAATAAAAATACAAAAATTAGCTGGGCATGGTGGCAGGAGCGTGTAATCCCAGCTACTTGAGAGGCTGAGGCAGGAGAATCTCTTGAACCTAGGAGACAAAGGTAGCAGTGATCCAAGATTGCACCACTGCACTCCAGCCTGCGCGACAAAATGAGACTCCATCTCAAAAAAAAAAAAAAAACTCATCAACTTGTACACTTTAAATATGAACAATTTCTCATATGTCAATTATACAGCAATAAAACTGAAAACATTTTAAAATTTAAAAATAAGACACAGGAGTCCGCTGAAAAATTTCCCACCAGCCAAAGTGTGAAAATTTGATGATCAAAACAGAAAATAACTATAATGGATGGAGTTGATGAAAATGCATCATTACATTCAAAACCAAGGGAAAAAGTCACCATTTGAAGTGGCAAGTAAAACAACTCCTACTTTGAAAATTGGTAGTTTAAGAGAAAACAAATCAGGCATTTATCATGCCATATCAATAGGAACTGTATTTCAGAGTAACTAAATATTCTTGGTTGATTAAAAAAAAAGAAAGAAAAGCTCTCCTTTACAGAATAATGCCAGCTAGTAAATGCAGAATAAATGACAGAATTAAAAAATGCTTTTACAAACTCTAATTAGATATTATTTCAGGGAAGTATTAGTATTATCAACTTGTGGGATTTTTTTTTTTAAGACAAACATTCGCTTAATGGTTGACAGAAAACTAGATGTTATCTTAACGCCAAAATAATGTTCTAAAGACATAGAGGAAAGCATAAGTGAACAAAGGAAGCAGTAGAGTATCATTACCGTGTTTCAACTGTCAGTATTAGCATCACAAATAGTGGGCTGACCAGCAAAAAGACTGACTCGCTGAAGGCTCAGATGATCATTAGCAATTTTTTTTTTTTTTTTTTTTGAGACAGAGTCTTGCTCTGTCGCCCAGCCTGGAGTGCAGTGGCGCAATCTTGGCTCGATGCTACCTCTGCCGCCCGGGTTCAAGTGATTCTTCTGCCTCAGCCTCCCGAGCAGCTGGGATGACAGGTGTGTGCCATCACGCCTGGCTAATTTTTGTATTTTTAGTAGAGACGAGGTTTCAGCATCTTGGCCAAGATTGTCTTGAACTCCTGACCTCATGATCCACCCAACTCAGCCTCCCAAAGTGCTGGGATTACAGGCGTGAGCCACTGTACCCAGCCCAATCATTAGCAATTTTAGAAATAAAGTACATTTTAATTAGTTATGAGTTTTTAAAATTACATTTTGTTTTAGATATAATGCTATTGCATACTTAACAGACTACGGTATAGTGTAAACATGACTTTTATAAGCAATGGGAAACTAAAACATTTGTGTGGCCTCGCTTTACTGTGACGTTTGCTTCATTGCAGTGGTCTGGAATGAAACCTGAAATATGTCCAAGGTAAGCCTGTCATTTGTTGGCATGCTAGCCCTACCTCAGTAAGGGTTATTTCCCTCTCTTAATCACATATAAACAAGTCTGTCTTGAAAGTCTTGTAAAAATAATAATAATAATAATAACCGCTAGTCTGTTTACTTCTGTTGTTTGTTTTGGTTTTGGTTTTGGTTTTGAGACAGAGTCTTGCTCTGTTGCCCAGGCTGGAGTACAGTGGCGCAATCTCGGCTCACTGCCTCCCAGGTTCAAGCGATTCTTCTGCCTCAGCCTCCTGAGTGGCTGGGACTACAGGTGCCCACCACCATGCCCGGCTCATTTTTGTATTTTTAATAGAGATGGGGTTTTACCACATTGGCCAGGCTGGTCTCAAACTCCTGACTTCCGGATCTGCCCACCTCGGCCTCCCAAAGTGCTGGGATTACAGGTGTGAGCCACTGCACCAGGCCTGTTTTTTTGTTTTTTTTCGTTTGAGACAGTCTTGCTCTGTCACCCAGGCTGAAGTACACTGACACAATTTCAGCTCACTGCAACCTCCACCTCCCAGGTTCAAGCAATTTTCGTGCCTCAGCCCCCCAAGTAGCTGGGACTACAGGCACATGCCACCATGTCTGGCTGATTTTTATATTTTTTGAAGAGATGGGGTTTCATCATGTTGGCCAGGCTGGTCTCCAACTCCTGACCTCAGGCAATCCACTTGCCTCGGACTCCTCAAGTGCTGGGACTTCAGGTGTGAGCCACTGCAGTCAGCCATTTTACCTCTGTTAAAGCTAAACTTATCTATTATAAGAAGGTGCAAGTAGCTAACTGCTTCCTGGCACCTTCTAATATAGTAGTGCCAGACTATGTTTGTACAGAAATACATAATATTTAATACAAAGGACTTCCCTTTTTCTCTCATTATCTTATAGTTTGGGCAAAACACATATTATATTATCCATAAATTTACTTTAACAATATTATAGAGTATGGTATAAACAAAAGGCACTGAGTCTGATATTACTGAAAATCACTGGATTGGAAAGAAGAAACTTGGGATATGAGAAGTATTAAAAATAAATAAAATAAAATAAAATGACAGGATTTAGCATATTGTCATCAAGAGTAGATGGAATAACAGAAGTGTCATCTGGCTGGGCACAGTGGCTCACACCTGTAATCTCAGCACTTAAAAGAGGTCAAGGCAGGTGGATCACTTGAGTGCAGGAATTCAAGACCAGCCTGGGCAACATAAGGAGACCCTGTCTCTACAGAAAAATTTTAAAACTAGCCAAGCATCGTGGTGCGCACCTATTGTCCCAGCTACTCAGGAGGCTGAGTTGGGAGGATCACTTGACCCAGGGAAGTCAAGGCTGCAGTGAGCCCTGACTGCATCACTGCACTCCAGCCTGGCCGGACGTGGTGGCTCACGCCTGTAACCCCAGCACTTCGGGAGGCGAAGGTGGGCAGATCATGAGACTCCAGGAGCTCAAAATCAGCCTGGGAGACATGGTGATACCAATGTTAGCCAGGCGTGCTGGTGCATACCTATAATCACAGCTCCTCCAGGTGGATCACTGAAGCCTGGGAAGCTGAGGCTGCAGTGAGCCGAGATCGTGCCACTGCACTCCAGCCTAGGCGACAGAAGGAGCCTGTCTCAAATTTAAAAAGAAGGTAAGTGTCATCTGTCAGAATATTCCTGCCCCTTAGGATAAAGCCAGAGGAAAAGGAGTGAAAAACAGGAAGAAGAGTTTCTCGAATATCCACATATAATAGCAACAGGCCTGTGGAGCAGATTGTACTAAAAAGATTCAACAGAGAAATCTGGAGAATGTTATTCTGACAACAGCAGCAGCTAAGAATCAGGTTCTTTATTAGGAAGGACCACCAAGGTAAATGAAGTATCAAGCAAAGATCAGGTGTGGATTGTGAAAATGGGCAGGGGCAGTCCCGGAGAAAAATGAAGACAAAGGGATGTTTCCTGCAAAGCCCAAGTGGGCACAATGGAAAAGGCCGGCACAGGGAGAGGCGGGGCTCATGCTGGAAAGGGCATGTAGAAATGGAGAGTGAAACATAGTCAGCAGAAGGGATCGTAGGTATGAACCCAGGATAGAAATGTTTAAGAACTGTAATAAAGAATGTAAAAAGTCAAGCATGGTTGGAGAAGAAAAGTTGGTTTAATTAGAACTACCAGTTTGTTATTATTTTATTTATTTATTTATTTATTTATTTATTTATTTTTTCGAGAAGGAGCCTGACTCTGTCGCCCAGGCTGGAGTGCAGTGGCACAATCTCAGCTCACTGCAACCTTCGCCTCCTGGGTTCAAGTGATTCTCCTGCCTCAGCCTCCCGAGTAGCTGGGATTACAGGCATGCGCCACCACGCCCAGTTATTTTTTTTTTAAGTAGTGACAGGATTTCACCATGTTGGTCAGGCTGGTCTCAAACTCCTGACCTCAGGTGATCCGCCTGCCTCGGCCTCCCAAAGTGTTGGGATTACAGGCATGAGCCACGACACCCAGCCTAGTACTGTCAGATTTGAGCTAACCAATAACAGTAAAGAGACTGAGTTTTGTATGGGGAATCTTTCTATGGCAGAACAGGCTGAGAAAAGGTCTGGCAGACAGGACTGGAGGTGCTACATCACCAGGAGCTAAGTTACTGGTGGCCTGTGGTCACTCAGCTCCTGGAGATACAGTACAAACAGTGGCAAGAGATGCAAATCAGGTACCCGATAAAGAGCCCTTATCCAGAATATATAAAGAACTTTTACCATCCCACAATAGACACATAATCCAATGTAAAAATGGGCCAAGGATTTGAAGAGATATTTCTCTAAGGAAGACATACAAACATCCAAATCGCAAATGAAAAGATGCTCAACATCACTGGTCGTTAGGAAAACGCACCTCTAAGAGATACTACCTGACATGCCCTAGGATGGCAATAATCAAAAAAATGAACAATAATAAATGCTGGCAAGGCTGAGGAGAAATCGGAACACTCATAGACACAGGTAGGAAATGAATGAAAACATCTCCATGCGAAAATGTGTACATATAATAATGTCGGCCAGGCACGGTGGGTCATGCCTATAATTCCAGCACTCTGGGAGGCTGAGGTGGGCAGATCACCTGAGGTCGGAGTTTGAGACCAGCCTGATTGACATGGTGAAACCCTGTCTCTACTAAAAACACAAAAATGAGGCATGGTGGCGTGCGCCTGTAATCCCAGCTACTGAGGAGGCTGAGGCAGGAGAATTGCTTGAACCTGGGAGGTGGAGGTTGCAGTGAGCCGAGATCGCACCACTGCACTCTAGCCTGGGTGACAGAGCGAGACTCCGTCTAGGGGGAAAAAAAAAAAAAGAAATGCAAAGAATTAAGAAGAGTGGAAGTGATCTTGGCTATAAAAAAAAAAACAGAATGGAGAACTTATACTACATAATTTCAGACTGACAACAAAAGCTCACATAATCAAGACAATGTGGTATTGGCACAGGAAAGACAAATATATCAGTGGCACAGAATTTGGAGAGACCAGAAATAGGCCTGCCCGTATGATGGACTGACTGTCTACAATGGCCTAGAAAGTAATTCAATGGAGAAAGGGAAGTACGAAGTTATCAGAACCAACATGGAATTACTTATGTTAAGAAAGCCCTGACAAACAGAGCTGGGGAAGGTCATGAAGAAAGGGCTCTCATGCTTGTATGCCTGATAACAAAAAAGATTCTACAAAAAGCCACAACCTTGAACAAAGGCCATCACAACCTTACATAGAAATACGTCTGTTAAGACATCAGCCCGGCAACTGCCTGCCTAACCTTCGACAGCATCACTCTTGTTATTGATCTTTGTAGCCAAGAATAATGACTTCAAAACAATTCTGTAACACTCCTCATTTTTTCCTTTAAAGCTGGGTGTAGGCCGGGCGTGGTGGCTCATGCCAGTACTTTGGGCGGCCGAGGTGAGCGGATCAGCTGAGGGCAGGAGTTCGAGACCAGCCTGGCCAACATGACGAAACCCCATCTCTACTAAAAATACAAAAAAATTCGCCAGTCGTGGTGGCGTGTGCCTGTAATCCCAGCTACTAGGAAGGCTGAGGCAGGAGAATCCCTTAAACTCGGGAGGCGGAGGTTGCAGTGAGCCGAGATTGTGCCACTGCACTCCAGCCTGGGTGACAGAGCAAGACTCTCTAACAAAAACAAAACAAACAAACAAACAAAAAAAGCAGGGTGTAGTGGGTACAATAGTTCCAGCTATTTGAGGGGCCAAGGCAGGAGGATCACTTTAACTCAGGAGTTCAAGTGCAGCCAGGAGAAAGTAACAAGACCTGTCTCTTAAAAAAACAACAAACAAACAACAACAACAAAAAAACCAACCATTGTCTTCCTGAAAATGGACCTAATTTATTACGTTCCCACTGCTATGTTCTATTCCCAAATAAACATTTTTTCTCTTAGAAAAAAGGCCTCTCTCTGTTTGTTATCTGGTTCACATAATTGGTGTCAGAAATAGGACCTGAAAAAGCACTGTAAGAATTGGTGATTCTTGGCACCACTGCAGCACTCACTTGACCCCTTGAGCTCGCCACCACCATGATTCTCCTTTTCTGTCCTGGTATGTCTTCTCTCAGTCTGAGTCTCCTTCCTTTTAGTAAAGGCTTTTTTACTTTATTTGGAACGTGGTTTGGATAAGGCCACCTTAATAATGAATGACACATCCCTCTTGGGATGATTGATAAGACTTTTTACCTTTTCTGGAAAGTATTTTCTAGTATAAAGAAAAGCGTCTTTCTGGATTAAGTACTCTTGGTTTCTACAAAATTGACATTCTCTCTGGGAGGCATGACTTCTCTGGTTTGTGTACCTCATTTAATATCTCATTTGATATGCATGCCTAGGTTAAAATGTTTTTGAACACTCTTATCTTGGATTCTTTTCATTTGGTTTGACTCTTTTCCCAGGCTTGTTTCTGAAAACTTTCTGAGACCAAAATAAACGTTCTGGATAGTGGGCACAGAATGGCTAATTAAAAGCCACTAGGCGGCGAGGTGCGGTGGCTCATGCCTATAATCCCAGCACCATGCGAGGCCAAGGCAGGCAGATCACTTGAGCTCAGGAGTTCAAGACCAGCCTGAGCAACATGGCAAAACCTCGTATCTACCAAAAAATACAAACAATTAGCCAGGCGTGGTGGCACGCGCACCTGTAGTCACAACTACTCGGGAGGCTCAGGTGGGAAGATCGCTTGAGCCCAGGAGGTGGAGGCTGCAGTGAGGTGAGATTGCACCACTGTAATCCAGCCTCGGTGACAGAGTGAGACTCCATCTCAAAATTTTAAAAAAGCTACTAGGGTGGTTGCCACCATCTAAAACACTAGTCTGAATTCCTCATGGGATTTATAGAATTTTCTTTGCTCTTGAGAGATGAATAAGAAATGGAGTAAGATTCTCAAACATTTAGGCATGCTAAGTTTTCTGGGACTATAGAAGGCTATATATTATGGCCCATTCTTCTGCACATTTTTCAACTGATGGGCACATTAAAAGGAAAATTCAGAGCACCAAGCGTCATTATTCAAAAAGACCTGCAACTATAGAGTTAACATGTTGAGTCTTCTAACTCACTATCTCTCTATTTGTTTTTCTGCCTACTTTAAATCTGCTGACTTTTCTACTGGTGTTGAGATGAAACGCACTGCTTATGGCATTCCAGCCAAGATATTTTTAAAAAGAGAGAGAGAGAGAGAAGTCTTTTAAAGGGCTTTCAAATTAATGACTTTATGAATTACAACAGCTCCATGGTAACCAACAACTTTGACACCTTTTAGAAATATAAATTTAGGTTTGCCTAACTAGCAACTGTGTATGGTGATGAAACACTTAATTGAAAAATCAATCTCTAAAAGAAAAAGAACTAGATAGATGTTTATAATGCTAGGCACTCAAGTCAAACAGGTCAAAATCTTGAGCTTAGAGCAATAATACAAGGTATGTCTGTCCAGCACATACACACACAAAAAAATCTTGCTTTTTCCGGCACGCAGAGGCAAAAAGAAAAAGCCAAAACAAAAAACAAACCAAAAAAACCTGCTAAAGTTCTTCCCTGCCTACATTTGTTAATTAAGCAAACCAGACAGGCAAACAAAAGATAGATATGTTACTAATTCAAGGCTACCTGGAGATTTTATTTTACTTATACAATTCAACCAGTCCTAGCTATTATGTAAACATCGAAATTTTAACCCTAAACTCATCTGAAACTACAAAAAAGTGGCAGGGGTTGGGGGATGGTTTCAAAGATGCTTTAAAAATCAAAGTACCATGAAAACTGCTGTACCCAAAATTTTGGCCCACGGCCTTCATTATTAGATTAGCTATTGAGGCAAATAAAGTTTAGACATATGAACAGGTTCCAGTTTTGCCAGAAATATAATCTGGATCCGACTGTCTTATAAACCAGTGAGTTTGTATTACAATCTTATGATGAAAATTCAAAAATGAAAACTATAAGATCTTTACTTGTGTGCATATTTATGTGTTTATATGTATGTGCATGTATTGTATGTTGTGTCTACATTGTATAACTGGGCATAGTTAGTTGGCAAGAAGTCCCTTAAAGAGAAAGGAGTGCTCACATAAAATATATAGTAATTAACCCAAATGCCTTTCAGTTCACATGACTTATGTAAATCTGTAATCAATAAGTTGGTTTTAAAGTTATTGGTAAGATAAAAATTAAAATATCTTCAAATTTGTCAGCATGCATCTTTGCCTAGGTTTACTGCTCAGACAGTTTATATTTGTCTCTATTAGACATTTTAAGACATCACGGTTTCACAACAAGGTTATAAAACTATCAACCCAGCCTACAACAGAATGATCTTCGTTTGTGTAATGTTTTGATAAATAAGACTAATTTATTACTGTTGGTTGAAAAAAAAAAAACAGGTTTATATCCTGAGTTTTTGGACACCTGATATTCACAAGCTATAAAAATGATTAACAGGGAAATAACTTGAAATGACAATTAGCTTTGTCCAATTCTCATGAATAATCTAGGTAAACTGTTAATAAATAAATTACATCAATGTAAATGGGATAAATGCTTCTAAATGAATTTTTCAAGTAATTTGAAATCTTAAAGTTATGTTCAATCAAATAATAAATACTAATTAAATGTCTGGGTCATTTCCAAATTATGGTACAGGGAAAGAAACTTCTAAAAATTATAAAATGGTTCTCATCTATAAAACAGTTATAAGTGAAAAACAAGATCTTGCTTTCTAGGTTTTCACTAAAAGTAAAGGTTAAGAACAGTTTAAAATTCTAATGAATATGTAGAATTCTATATATAAAATGTGCCTAAAACATATAAGGTATTTTTTAATAAGAAAAAAGTATAAGATGGGCATAAAAATGTGTTCCTTATTGAGAAAAGAATGATTTAGAGTCAGACACAGTAGCTCATACAAGGGAGACTGAGGTAGAAGGATCACTTGAGGCCAGGAGTTTGAGGCTACAGCAAGCACTCCAGTCTGGTTGACAGAGTGAGACCTTCTCTCGAGAAAAAAAAAAAAAATTAACATTTTTTTTATTTAAAAATTTTTTAAAGAATAATTTTATCTAACTTAGAGGTTATTTAAAGGTTATTTCAAAATATGGATATGGAAAGAAATAGAATACCGAAAGAGAGAGAGAGATGTGAAAAAAGTTATGGATACGAAGATATATTTTTTAAGGAAGGTTACAAAGAAAAGAATAACTTTGTATGAGAAAGAATCTCATGTGGTAAGTTTTTGTTCTAAACTAAAATGACTGCTTATTTAAGATAAGGAAGTGTAGAACAAAGCAGAAAGTCCAAGCACATTAACAATGATCCAAGAAAAGTCATGATCAGGTTCACAAAAAGACAATTTATAAAAGGAATTTTGCACATGATTAAGTTGGCTATAATTAAAAGAGATTGTTTATGTTTAGTCTTTCTAAAAACTGATCTATGATGCTAAAAATACACTAATACAAAAATTTTAAAATTTGGTTACCTATATTAAAAACAACATGGTTTACCTAAAGTATTTGTTTTCAATAACATTGCAAGAGGTTTTGATTTTTAATTCTGAAATCTGTTTAACACTCATCTCCTAAACTATTTCTATTTCTTCCTGAGATCTAATTAATTTTCCTACTCTCAGGTTGGAGATGTAATGTTTTTCATTTCACTTCTTCAGGAAAAGTTCTTTCTTTTTGAAATTTCTCAAATTTATATCAGAAGTTCAACCTTTGCTGTACCTCACTGCAAATGATTTGCAGGTCATACATCATTGCCTTCTGTTCTTTCTTCTCTTAAAAAGGTATATCTTTTTGCTTGGCTGGGGTGATAACTCTCTCCTTCAACCTTTTTGTCAACTCCTGTTAACTTTTTTTTTCCTAGTTCTAACTCTGCTATTATGGCCTGACACTAACATGTTTATTTTAAAAGCCTAGAAAGCAATGTTTTCCTTCAGTATAATTTGATTCTGTACTCTTGGCTTTTCTTGATATGTCTGAATTATTCCCTGTAATGAGGAAACTTCCCATGCTGTTACTAAGAGTTATGCATTCCCCTACTCAAGGTACTAGGGTGTTTTTTGTTTTTTGTTTTTCTTTTTAGACAGCGTCTCACTCTGTCACCCAGGCTGGAGTGCAGTGGCGTGATCCCGGCTCACTGCAACCTCTGCCTCCCTGGTTCAAGCAATTCTCCTGCCTCAGCCTCCTGAGTAGCTGGGACTACAGGCACACACCACTATGCCTAGCTAATTTTTTATTTTTAGTAGAGACAGCATTTCACCATGTTGGCCAGGCTGGTCTTGAACTCTCGATCTCATGTGATCCACCTGCCTCAGCCTCCCAAAGTGCTGAGATTACAGGCGTGAGCCACCACACCCAGTCGCAAGGTATTAGTTTTCTTTTACATTCCTCTATAATACAGTATACACTCATGACCCTCAATATGCTCTTTCTGTTTCTGATTAAATTCAAGTACACTTTTAATCAGGTTTGACTTCCAAGTTACCTAAATGGATTTCCCACAAAGACAGGCAATCACAATACAAAAGGTTTTTCTTTGCATTTTTGGTAACTGGCCTTTAAAAATATATATATATATTTTATGCTTTATCAAGATAATCTCCTATGCCGTCTTTATTAGATTTTCGATTACTTGGGAAAACTGAGCTTTACAGGGTTAAGGTTTTTCTTTTTTTCTTTTTCTTTTTTTTTTTTTTTTTTTTTAGATGGAGTCTTGCTCTTGTTGCTGAGGCTAGGGTGCAGTGACGCAGTCTTGGCTCACCGCAACCTCTGCCTCCTGGGTTCAAGCGATTCTCCTGCCTCAGCCTCCTGAGTAACTGGGATTACAGGCACCCGCCACCACACCTGGCTAATTTTTTGTATTTTTAGTAGAGATGGGGTTTCACCATGTTGGCCAGGCTGGTCTCAAACTCCTGACCTTGTGATCCACCTGCCTCGGTCTCCCAACGTGCTGAGATTACAGGCGTGAGCCACTGCGCCAGGCCAGGTTAAGGTTTTTCTATCCATGTAAATTTCCATATTGCTTTTGAAGTCTTTTAATTATCACTCTGATTAAATGAGTAACTACTATTTATGAATGACCTGTGATTCTGTTTTGATCAAGTGTTTTGAACCTTTTGGCACCTCTGGCAGGTTTCCACAGAATCAAACTCCAAAATTCTTTCTGACCTAAAATTAACTTTATGATTGTCCAGTTATGCCCCTGAAAAGCTTCAAGTAATGTATGTCACATCTTATAGAGATATTAAATGATTCGTCTTTTTTGAAACATACGGAATGCATGGACAAATAAGTAATATTAGCTCTTCTTTTAGTTATTTTTGTGGGTATGTTATTGATATAAATATTCTAAAAAGTATATAAACTCATTAAAATATGTTATCAGTCATAATTGATTCCTTTTTAAAGTTGTATTTGTATGGTTATGTTATTCATGTGAATATTCTAAAGATTATATGAAATGTATAGAAGTCTGATGGCCCTATGATCCAGGTTGTTATCTTAAAACACTGCATGTAAGAAATAACTAAATTCCTTATCAATTGGGAAATTTCATCGGATCTTAACCATGGCTTTCCTAAGTTGTTGTTGTCAACCACTGTTACCGTTCTGAATTATTCTCTGAAAACATCTGCAATCAGCTACATTCCAAAACTGCTTTTTACGGAAATGACTTTAACAAGTACTCTTTTTTTTTTTTTTTTTTTTTTTTGAGACAGAGTCTCGCTCTGTTGCCCAGGCTGGAGTGCAGTGGTGCAATCTCGGCTCACTGCAACCTCATCTCCCAGGTTCAAGCGATTCTTCTGCCTCAGCCTCCCAAGTAGCTGGGACTACAGGCACACGCCACCACGCCCAGCTACTTTTTGTATTTTTAGTAGAAACGGGGTTTCACCAAATTGGCCAGGCTGGTCTCAAACTCCTAACCTCATGATCCGCCCGCCTCGGTCCCCCAAAGTGCTGGGATAACAGGGGTAAGCCACCGCACCCGGCCCAGCAAGTATTCTTGAACACATTTCTGATAACTTTAAGATCAATGGACTAAATGACAACTTCCAGAACTCTAATATATTAAAGAAACTGATTGGTGCATAAAACTGTCAATGGACAACCTTGTAGTACAATGGTACTGCGTCTGACTCCATAAAATTGCTAATCAAGATCAAGCAAAATAAAATTTAATGACTTCAAATTAAGTAATTGATGACGATAATGTGTTTGTGACTTTTCATTTTTGGTTCTTAAATATTTTGTCTAACAGATTTAAGACATTTTTCTTGCATAAGCTATCTATAATATATATAACATATATTATAGACATATATAACACATATACAACATATATCTATTATATATATACCTTTTTATATATATATAAAAATATATATATATGCAAGGCTTTGACTGAAATGTCTTATTTGAAAATGTGCATTGAATGCCTGGCTTCCAGCGTTCCCAGACTTGCAATGAGTCAGTAAAAATTGTCACTTCCTGGAAGGCCCAAGATCCTTAAGATTGTATGTAAGACGCCCTGGTTTGGCTTCCTAGCTCAGGGGTTTTAAATCTGCGATTCCTGTGTGATCAACGTGGGAAGAAAAAGTTATATCTCTATAGAAAAACTATAATATACCTATTCTTATTATAGATTATAGCCCTGTGCATTGTTTTAAAGTTCTTGTTATCTACGTGTAGACTGGACTAGATCCTGAATTCTTCTAATTTCCTCCAATACTTGGTCACAATTCTCCAGCTGGCTTATAAAGTTTCATTAGCTGAAACTAGATAATTTTTTTTTGAGACGGAGTCTCACTCTGTCGACCTGGCTGGAGTGCAGTGGTGCAATCATGATTCACTGTAGCCTCCACCTCCTGGGTTCAAGTGATTCTCGTGCCTCAGCCTCCCGAGTAGCTGGGACTACAGGCACACACCACCACACCCATCTAACTTTTGTATTTTTAGTAGAGACAGGGTTTCACAATGTTGGCCAGGCTGGTCTTGAACTCCTGACCTCAAGTGATCTGCCAGCCTTGGCCTCCCAAAGTGCTGGGATTTCAGGTGTGACCAACCGGCGCCCGGCTGAAACTAGATAAATTTTAAGAAATAAGCCTCATGTCTGATTTATGAACCACAAAAAATGTTCACCCAACTGCCCAATGTCATGACCAAAGATATTCAAACTACAAACCAGAAGAAAAAGTTGCTATTTTCACAGTGTAAATAGCTTTCTCCAGGAGGTTGGAATAAGACTTCAGATCATAATGAGACTTTTACCCCTCTTAATGCTACTCTGCTCACTTGGTAGACTAATAGTGTAATTGAAATTTTATAATCAATAGCCTCTGCTGGTAACTTAACAAAACCTAACTTAAGAAATATTTTTGTATCAATTCATTAAACAAGAAAATGTCTGTGCAATTTCTCATATTACAAGCTGTACCTGGATAAATTCCTCTGGGAAAGCTGAAACTCATATAGATAAAACAATACAGGCCATAAGGTTACAGCAGGTCTCACTTAATTCCCTATGGTGATTTGACTTATTCAATTGGTTTTCTTTAAGCCTAGATTCATGAGTCAAAGCCATTATGCAAACTGACATTGTCATATTATTATTAAGTTTACCTTTTATTTTCCCTTTTTAAACTTTGAATCTGGGCAAGGCACGGTGGCTCACACCTATAATCCCACCTTTGGGAGGCCGAAGTGGGTGGTTTACTTGAGGTCAGGAGTTCAAGATCAGCCTGGCCAAGATGGCAAAATCTTGTCTCTACTGAAAATATAAAAATTAGTTGGGAGTGGTTGTGGTTGCCTGTAATCCCAGCCACTCCAGAGGCTGAGGCAAGAGAATCACTTGAACATGGGAGGCAGAGGTTGCCGTGAGCCAAGATCACACCACAGTACTCCAGCCTGGGAGACAGAGTGAGATTCAGTCTCAAAAAAAAAAACTTAACTACAGGGCCGGGAGCGGTGGCTCACACCTGTAATCCCAGAACTTTGGGAGGCCAAGGCAGGTGGATCACTTGAGATCAAGAGTTCCAGACCAGCCTGGCCAACATGGTGAAACCCTGTCTCTACCAAAAATACAAAAATTACCCAGGCTTGGTGGTGCATGCCTGTAATCCCAGCTACTCGGGAGGCTGAAGCAGGAGAAGCGCTTGAACCCAGGAGGCGGAGGTAGCAGGGAGCCGAGATCACACCACTGCACTCTAGCCTGGGTGACAGAGCAAGACTTTGTCTCAAAAGAATAAACAAATAAAAATAACTACAGGATGAATGATCAGTCATGCTTTCTGAGAAAGATCTTGATCAAAAGGAAGAAATGTAAAAGTTGTCAAAATCAAAATGGAGTCACTAATGTTAAGAAAAACAGAGGCAGGGAAGACCATGAGGAGAGTTATCTTGTATGCCTGGTAATGAAAAAGATTCTACAAAAACCACAACTTTGCTCAAAGACTACCACAACCTTACACAGAAAAATGCTTATCTGCCAACGTCATCTGCCCAGCAACTGCCAGCCTACCCTCGGACTGCTGTCACCCTTGTTATTGATCTTTGCAGCCAAGGATAATTATTTCAAAACAATTACATAATCCTCCTCATTTTTTCCTTTAAAAATCTTTGTCTTTGGCCGGGCGCGGTGGCTCACACCTGTAATCCCAGCACTTTGGGAGACCAAGGAGGATGGATCACGAGGTCAGGAGATCAAGACCATCCTGGCTAACAAGTTGAAACCCAGTTTCCACTAAAAATACAAAAAAAAATTAGCCGGGTGCCTGTAGTCCGTACTTGGGAGGCTGAAGCAGGAGAATGGTGTGAACCTGGGAGGTGGAGCCTGCAGTGAGCTGAGATCACACCACTGCACTCCAGCCTGGTGACAGAGCGAGACCCTGTCTAAAAAAATAAAAAATTTAAAAAAAAAAAAAAACAGTGTCTTCATTAACTTATAATAACTCATAAAAAATTAAAAAGTAAACTTTGTCTTCCTGTACCTCCCCGAAAACACAGTTTACTGTGGCTTGCATATTCCCATTGCAATGCTCTATTCCAAAATAACCATCATTTTCTTCTAGAGAGCCCCTCTCTGTTATTTAGGTTGACAAGTCTTCAACAAATGGTGCCAAAACAACTGGATATCCATATTGGCCGAGGTGGGATAAATCTTGACCTTTACCTCACACCATTCATAAAAATTAATTCAAGACGAATCACAGGCCCAAACATGAAAGTTAAAACTACACACAGGGCCAGGCGAGGTGGCTCATGCCTATAATCCCAGCACTTTCAGAGGCCAAGGCAGGCAGATCGCTTAAGTCCAAGATTTCAAAACTAGCATGGGCAACATGACGAAACCCTGTCTCTACAAAAAATACAAAAAAATTTTTGCTGAGCATGGTGGCACGCCACTTGGGAGGCTGAGGTGGGAGGATCACTTCAGCCCAGGAGGTGGGAGGCTGCAGCAAACTAAGATTGCACCACTACACTGTAGCCTGGATGAAAGAGCAAGACCCTACCTCAAAAAAATAAACAATTTAAAAAAAATTGGCTTCTTCCACACAGGGTGCTTAGGAGGAATCCGCCTAAGCAAATCTGTCTGCCCCCTCAGTCACTGAGCCCCTGATGAGCTCCTGCCACCACTCTAGGAATACAGACATTGAAGTTTGGGGACAATATATTTAACTTCTGTATCAAAATTAAAGACCTGCTATGGCAGTGAAAAAAGAAACTGAATTTCTCATTTTCACCTAAAGAAAAATGACAAACAAAAATCGAACCCATACGCCGGGCGCGGTGGCTCACACCTGTAATCCCAGCACTTTGGGAGGCCGAGGCGGGAGGATCACAAGGTCAGGAGATCAAGATCATCCTGGCTAACACGCTGAAACTCTGTCTCTATTAAAAATACAAAAAATTAGCCACGTGTGGTGGCGGACACCTGTAGTCCCAGCTACTTGGGAGACTGAGGCAGGAGAATGGCGTGAACCCAGGAGGCGGAGCTTGCAGTGAGCCGAGATCGCACCACTGCACTCCAGCCTGGGCGACAGAGCGAGACTCCAACTCAAAAAAAAAAAAAGAAAAGAAAAGAAAACAAAAAAAAATCAAACCTGTGGTGCAGGACAGGATCCTGTGCCCTATATGATTTTTCTGATTCTTGTGGGTTTTTACACCATTAACACTTTTAATACTACCTTATTTTACTTTTTCTTTTCTACCTATTATTTTCTTTTTTTTTCTTTGAGACGGAGTCTCGCTCTGTCGTCCAGGCTGGAGTGCAGTGGCGCGATCTCGGCTCACTGCAAGCTCCGCCTCCCGGGTTCCCGCCATTCTCCTGCCTCAGCCTCCCGAGTAGCTGGGACTACAGGCACCCACCACCACGCCTGGCTAATTTTTTGTATTTTCAGTAGAGATGGGGTTTCACCGTGTTAGCCAGGATGGTCTCGATCTCTTGACCTCGTGATCTGCCCGCCTCGGCCTCCCAAAGAGCTGGGATTACAGGCGTGAGCCACCGCGCCCGTACCTATTATTTTCTTACACATTTATAAAAGAAAGAACGTATTAAAAGAAGCCTACTCTCGTAATTTATGGGATGATGCAAGGAACACGGAGGCAACTCTGTGGGATGGGCATACAGCAGTTTGGCATGGTAAGCAAGGATGCTTTCATCTCTGTGTTGCCCTTCACGTGTACTGCATTGGAACTGTGTTAGCATGCCATTTCATTGACTGAGAAGATACTGAAAAATATAACGGAAGTGAGATTTACTATTCCCTGTTATCTGTTTGCATGCATCGTGCATATGTATGTGTCTTCCTTAAAATGAATTTCCCACAGAGATTAGTTTCTATTAAACAAAGAGCCACGCAGCACTGAAGACTGTAAGTTGACATGTGAAAATGTATATTTAACACATCTAAAAGAGTAAGAGACTAATTTATTAAAACTATAAAAAACTGCTTTAAAAAAATTAAAACTACGAAGCTTCTAGAAGAAAATCTAGACTATCTTTGTGACCTTATGGTTGGCAAAAATTTCTTAAAATACAAAAAACCCTAACCATAAAAGAAAAAATATGATATAGTGAACTGTATCCAAATTAAAATTTTCAAAAGATACCTTTATGGAAACAGAAAAGCCACAGTCTAGAGAAATATTCACAGTGCACATTCGACAAAAGATTCACATCCACAACATATAAAAAACTTCTAGAAATCAATAATATAGAGTCAAATAACCCAGTTTGAACAAAGATGTGAACAGACATTTCACAAGTATAAACAGCCAATACGCACAACACAAGATGTTCCTGGTTGGGCATGGTGGCTCATACCTGTAATCCCAGCACTTTGGGAGGCTGAGGCAGGTGGATCACTTGAGGTCAGGAGTTTGAGACCAGCCTGGCCAACGTAGTGAAACCCCGTCTCTACTAAAAATACAAAAATACAAAAATTAGCTGGGCATATTGGCACACACTTGTAATCCCAGCTATTCAAGAGGCTGAGACGTGAGAATCACTTGAACCCGGAAGGTACAGTGATCCACGATTGCACCACTGCACTCCAGCCTGGGTAACAGAGCGAGACCCTGTCTCAAAAAAAAAAAAAAAAAAAAAAAGTTCCTAACCATCAATCATCGCCAGCAAAATGTAAATTAAAACCACAATGAGGGCCGGGTGTGGTGGCTCACACCTGTAATCCCAGCACTTTGGGAAGCCAAGGTGGGCAGATCATGAGGTCAGGAGATCGAGACCATCCTGGCTAACATGGTGAAATCCCATCTCTAATAAAAATACAAAAATTAGCTGGGTGGGTACTCGGGAGGCTGAGGCAGGAGAATTACCTGAACCCTGGAGGTGGAGGGTGCAGTAAGCCGAGATTGCACCACTGTACTCCAGGCTGGCGACAGAGCGAGACTCCACCTCAAAAAAAAAAAAAAAAAAAGCAAAAAAAAAAACAAAAACCCACAATGAAGTACCATTTCAACAACCATGAAAATGTCTAAAATTAAAAGACAATACCATAGGATGGTGAGAATGTGTAACAAATGGAACTTTAATAAATTGCTGAGCAAGTATAAAGTAGTACAACCACACTGACAACAGTTTGGGAGTTTCTTCTGAAGTTAAATATATACCTACTTTGTGACTTAACAATTGCACTTCTAGGCATTTACCCAAGGAAAACTGAAATTCACATTCACCAAGTCTTGTGAAGAATGCTCACAGTACTTTTTTTCATAATAGCCAAAAACTAAAAACAGACCAAATGTCTATTTACGGATTTTTAAAAACTGGTATATTCATATAATGGCATACTACTGAACAATAAAAGTGAATGAACTACTGATACATGTTACATGATACGACACAGATGCATCTCAAAAATATGTTGAGTTTAAGAAGCCAGTTGCAAAAGACTCCACATTACATGATTCCACTCTTAGGAAATTCTTTATCTTTTTTTTTTTTTTTTTTGAGATGGAGTCTCACTCTTATCACCCAGGCTGGAGTGCAGTGGTGTGATCTGGGCTCACTGCAACCCCCACCTCCCAGGTTCAAGCGATTCTCCTGCCTCAGCCTCCCGAATAGCTGGGATTACAGACGCCCACCACCACATCTAATCTGGTATTTTTAGTAGAAACAGGGTTTCACCATTTTGGTCAGGCTGCTCTCGAACTCCTGACCTCAAATGATACGTGCACCTGGTCTCCCAAAGTGCCGGGATTATAGGCGTGACCACTGCACCTGGCCACTCATGAAATTCTAAAAACGCAAAACTAAATAACAATAATAGCAATTAGAACAATAATTCCCTAGGGAAAGGGAGTTACTGACTAGAAATGGGCACAATAAATTCATTGGGGTGGGGATAACAGCTGATATCTTTTTTTTTTTTTTTTTTGAGACGGAGTCTCGCTCTGTCGCCCAGGCTGGAGTGCAGTGGCGCGATCCCGGCTCACTGCAAGCTCCGCCTCCCGGGTTCACGCCATTCTCCTGCCTCAGCCTCCCAAGTAGCTGGGACTACAGGTGCCCGCCACCTCGCCCGGCTAGTTTTTTTTGTATTTTTCAGTAGAGACGGGGTTTCACCGTGTTAGCCAGGATGGTCTCGATCTCCTGACCTCGTGATCCGCCCGTCTCGGCCTCCCAAAGTGCTGGGATTACAGGCTTGAGCCACCGCGCCCGGCCAACAGCTTATATCTTAATTGGAGTTGGTGAATATAGGTTCTACCATCTATCAAAATTTGCTGAACGCATTTTAAAAAATCATTTAAAAATCTATGCATATTAAATGTAAATTATACCTCTAAAGAGTAAATTTATTGACAGTATATAAAAATAGCTATTTAAAAGGTGCACATAATAGACATACTTAATAAAAACAAAAAAAATACCTTTGTCCACCTGCAAAGCTTCACCCCAGAGTGGCTCCCAATCAACTGATAACCTGAGTGGAAAAGCAGGGAACACAAAGTTGGACTGATCCAAAGTGTCATATCAAAAAGTGACATTAAAATTTAGCATTTTTTTTTTTTTTTTTTTTGCTAAATTATTGCAGTCAACCAACCCATGGCAGAAAACATTAAAGATTTAATTCAGCAAGATGAGAAAACAATTTAAAATGTATATGTATCTAATAACATAGACTCAAAATACATAAAGAAATGGTCTTTCTTTTTTTTTTAAAGACAGTCCCGCTCTGTCGCCCAGGCTGTAGTGCAGTGTTACAATCTCAACTCACTGCAACCTCTGCCTCCTGGGTTTAATCGGTTCTCATGCCTCAGCCTCCTGCATAATTGGGACTACAGTTGTGCTTCACCCTGCCAGGCTAATTTGTTTGTATTTTCAGTAGAAATGGGGTTTCACCATGTTGGCAAGGCTGGTCTCAAACTCCTGTCCTCAAGTGATCCATCTATCTCCACCTCCCAAAGTGCTGGGATTACAGGCATGAGCCACTGCACCCAATCAAGAAACAATAAATGAATCCAAAAATTATATGAGGAGATTTTAACCTCTCTGTATCTAACAGATCTCATAGGTAAAACTCAGTAAAGCTCTAAAAGATGTAAGCAACACAACACATAAACTGGACCAAAAATACACAGAGCCCTGTACTCACCAACTACAGAATTTACATTCTTTTCATGGACCAGTGAAACATTTATAAAAATGAACGGCATGCTGGGCCATAAAACAAAAGTAGTAATATATTTCAAATGAATGAATGGGGAGCTATCATCAGTAATCTTTGAAAGAAGATGAAGAACCAGGTGTCAATGGGAGATTGAAACAAAGTAATGTTGACCCAAAGACAGAAAAATCAAATTCTAGGAACTACATCTGAAATGTGAATTCTCAGTAGCCGTACAAACTATCATTTCACATTTTTGAGCTACATAGGACATGAAAAGCATGGAAAAAGCCAGGCCAAAGTAATCTCATTTCCTTTTTAAACAAACTAGTAGTACAAACAAGTAGTACATTCTGATTTCAGAAAGCATTCAACACCGTTTCTCATGAGGCTTCAGGTAATAAGCCACAATTATCATGAGTCTCTCACACAAAAAGACTCTTGCAGGCAAATAAGGCAAATGGAGAAATACAGTCTGGATGATAGCGTAAGTGGATCAGTGGCTGGTTAAACATCCATATTCACACTGTGATGATTATTGGAGCAATGTCAATTTGGATTACAAGTCTCCAGTGGCGACATTTACAGGGCTTTGTCTTTTATCCTCTTCTACATTTATGTAAACACCTTGCATATAAATAAACAAAGGACTGCTTATGTACTCGAAGGTGGAACTGAGTGCAATTGAATAACTAATCTCTGATACCAAATATGCATTTAAAAGATCCCCAGAGGAAATTCTAGTTCTTCTCTTGAAATTCCATATTATATTGTTCATACTATCATAGAAATCATCCTCTACTACATTAACTCTTTATATTTTTCTCTCCCAAAATACATAGGTTTCTATAAATTTTGCATTTAGGTAAAGAAAAAAACTGTACATTACAGGATAGAGAGATCTATAGTTGACCACAGCACAAATATAAGCCAACAGTGTACAACTGCTGAAAATCACTGTGTGGAATTCTGCTTCTAGCCAAGATGGAGTAACAGAGAGGATTTACAATCCTACCTGAAATACCAAAAAATGGACAAAACATATGAAACAACAGATTTCAGAACATGAGACATCAGGCAACAAAAGATGGTGATTCCATAGAGATAGGAAACAATTAAGGTGAGCCGGGCCGGGCGCGGTGGCTCAAGCCTGTAATCCCAGCACTTTGGGAGGCTGAGACGGGCGGATCACGAGATCAGGAGATCGAGACCATCCTGGCTAACCCGGTGAAACCCCGTCTCTACTAAAAAAAATACAAAAAACTAGCCGGGCGAGGTGGCGGGCGCCTGTAGTCCCAGCTACTCGGGAGGCTGAGGCAGGAGAATGGTGTGAACCCGGGAGGCGGAGCTTGCAGTGAGCTGAGATCCGGCCACTGCACTCCAGCCTGGGCGACAGAGCGAGACTCCGTCTCAAAAAAAAAAAAAAAAAAAAAAAGGTGAGCCCTCCCATTACCTCGGCTTACTGTCTAGAAACCTTCCAGGCCATGTAGCAAAGAGAGACTACCCAAGCGAAGCCCAGTGGACTCGAGTTTGGAAAATGGAACAGATGACAAAGGTGGTTACAGTTTGCAGGACTGAAAGCTAGAGAGATGAAACCTACAAAGAGATTCCAAGAGTCTACAGGGGATTTCTCTCAAGTATTTGCCCAAGTACTATTTAGCACATTCACAAGAGAAACACTACTCAAGGATGGGAAAGAACCATTTTTGGAAGACTAGACATTTAGAGAAGAAACAATTACAGAACTTGAAGACACAGTGATAGAAACTATCCCAAATGGGATGGGTGCGGTGGCTCACGCCTGTAATCCCAGCACTCTGGGGGGCCGAGGCGGGTGGATCACCTGAGGTCAGGAGTTCAAGAACAGCCTGACCAATATGGTGAAACCCTGTCTCTACTAAAAATCCAAAAATTAGCCAGGCATGGTGGCACATGCCTGTAATCCCAGCTACTAGGGAGGCTGAAGCAGGAGAATCACTTGAATTCTGGAGGAGGAGGATGCGGTGAGCCGAGATCATACCACTGCACTCCTGACTGGGCAACAAGAGAGAAACTCCGTCTCAAAAAACAAAAAAACAAACAAACAAACAAAAAGAAACTATCCCAAATAAAAAGAGGGAGAGAAGAAGGGAAGGACTAGGGGTAATGCCTGATGCTTACAGCAGGCTGAGAATTGTACCTGTTTCTGCCAGTCAGACTACAAATCTAAAGATGCACAAGGCATTAGGTAGACTACATAGAAGTGTTTTGCCTCAACAGTGAGGAATAATTAGCCCTATACTGAGCCGGCTCTTGTCTCACCATCTAAGAAGCTATAAAAGTAAGATATAAAGCTCAAATTATTTCCAAGTAACTTAACCTCGTCCCAGGAAAAAAAAACTGTTTATAAGAATGTTTATATAAAAATATCCAAGCCAGGTGAGGTGGCTCAGGCCTGTAATCCCAACACTTTGGGAGGCCAAGGTGGGCAGATCAGGAGGTCAGGAGATCAAGACCATCCTGGCTAACAAGGTAAAATCCCATCTCTACTAAAAATACAAAAAATTAGCCAGGCGTGGTGGTGGGCGCCCAGTTACTCAGGAGGCTGAGGCAGGAGAATCACTTGAGGCAGGAGAAGCACTTGAATACGGGAGGCAGAGGTTGCAGTGAGCCAAGATCGCGCCACTGCACTCCGGCCTGGGCGACAGAGCAAGACTCCGTCTCAAAATACATAAATAAATAATAAAAATAAAAATATCCAGTACCTAATAAGGTAAAATTAGGTCCAACATCCAATCAAAGATATGAAGCATGCAAACAGATAGGAAAACATGACCAATGAGGAAAAAAAACCTATCAACCAAAGCTGATCCAGAAATGACAAAGACATTAGCGGATTAGGACAATAAAACAGTTATAACTGTATTCTACAGGCTCAAAAAGGTAATAGATGTGGAAAATATAAAAAGCCCCAAACTGAACTTCTAGAAATGAAAACTACAATGTCTAAGTTGAAAAATATATTAAATAGGATTAATGGAAGATGAGACATTACAGAAGAAAAGATTACTGAACTTGAAAACATAGCAATAGAAACTATCCAAAATGAAAAGTGAGACAGAAGAAATAATTTTTTAAAAATGAATAGAACATGAATGAGTTGTAGGTCAAAATCAAGCAGGCTATTACACATATAATTGTAGTCTTCCAGGAAGCAAGTGGGTGAGGGGGTAATATTTGAAGAAATAATGGCCAAAATTTGCCCGAATTTCATGAAGACCATAAATCCACAAAACCAAGACACTCAACAAAACACAAATAAAAGAAACATGAAGAAAACTACACTGAGGCACATTATAATGAAAATGCTCAAAATCAGCATTAAGAGAAAATCTTCCAAGTAGCATGGGGTTGGGAGAAGGAGGGTCCTACTTAAAGGAACAAACAAAAGGATGACTGATTGCTGAACTCCAATCAGAAGCAATGTGAGCAAGAGGACAGTGGAGTAACATCCGTAAAGTACTGAAAGAAAAAACTGCTGTCAACCTACAATTCTATATTCAGCAAAAAATTACTGAACTTGAAGACACAGTGATAGAAAACGAAGGCAAAGTAAAGCCATTTTCAGATATATGAAAGCTGAAAGAACTCATCACCAACAAACCTGCACTATAAGAGATGTTTAAAAAGTCCTTGGAGTTGCCACAGGTAAATTTAAATGAGAGGAAAAAAAAAAAAAACAAGTAGTCCTTCAGGCAGATGGAAAAGGATACCAGACGGAACACAGATCTACATGAATAGAACATGGTAACTACATGAGTACCGAAAATGGTAACTATATAAGTAAATATATGAGATTCTAAGATTGTAAGTATATAAATCTTTAGTACATAATAGATGCTTTGACTGAATTAAATATAAAAATAGATATTTTTGTTGAAGAAAAAATAATAATAAAGTGTAGGTTTTAGAGGATACGTAAAACACTCAGTGTGCTGGTTTACACCTGTAGTCTCAGCTGTGCAGGGGGCTGAGGCAGGAGGATTCCTTGAGCCCAGGAGTTCAAGGCTATAGTGAGCAATGATCATACCACTGCACTCTAGCCTAGGCAAAAGAGCAAGACCCTACTCAACTAAAAAACAAAAGTAAAAGTAAAATGTGTGATAAAAATTACATACAGGTTAAGAAAGAAATAATGGAAGTATAGTATTGTAAGGTTCTTCTACACATTAAGTGAGATAACATCACTCAAAGATATACTATGAAATGATAAAGTAAAGTGTAGGCCAGGTGCAGTGGTTCACACCTGTAATCCCAGCACTTTGGGAGGCTGAGGCAGCAGATCACTTGAGGCCAGGAGTTCAAGACCAGCATGGCCAACATGGTGAAAAAATTAGCTGGGCATGGTGGCATATGTCTCTAGTTCCAGCTGCTCAGGAGGCTGAGACAGAAGAATCACTTGAACCCAGCAGGCAGAGGTTGCAGAGACTCTGTCTCCAAAAAAAAAAAAAAGAGGTATAGTGTAAAACCTTGAACAACTATTAGCAAAAATGTTATTGCCAGTAAGCAAACAAAAATATAAAATAGAGTCATTTTTAAAAATTGAATTAATTTGAAAGAACATAGAAAAACAGGAAAAGGGAAATCAAAAAGCAGATGAAATAGAAAATAGCAAGATAAATTTAAATCTATAATGAAATCACATTAATATAATCTACCCTAATTAAAATATAGACAAAGATATTAAAATACAAATATATATATATATTTCTCTAGTGCACCAGACTGACGGTTCCTTGAAGAAGATACAGTTTCCTGTGTTTCTCTGCATTGTCAGACTGTCACATAAAAGGTCTCTCATAAATACAGAGGGGAAGTGGGGAGGGGGAAGGAGGAAAGGAGGTAGGTCTACTGATTCCCATTTTACTACTGTTTCTTCCACAGGAAACTAGTATTATTACTCATTCATGCAACTATAACCTCCTTAATAAGGTAAGAACACAAAAATCCAGATATGACGACTCTACATAAAACACTTCTAATTAACCCCGTCTCATATCATATGAGCTTTTCTATGCATTTTTAATAGCTTTCCCAATGACAGCACTTTTGATCTGTGAACTTGACCCACACTAATAGTAATATCCCAATAAACTAAGCAAAAAGGTAACTCACTGGTCCAAGCAGCCAACAGAAGCGATCCGCAGAAATAAGAAGGTGAATCTTTAGCCTGCTATATCTGCCACTATGTACAGCTGCTGAGCTAACTAGAGAGAGACTTCATTCTAGGTATTACATTAGAATGCCTAAGACTATAGTCATATAACAACAATTCTTGAAGATTTTCACCTTGTTTAGTAAGGGCTTCTCGGAGAGCAGGAGTTATCATAGCTCTTCTTTCACCATCTTCATTCCTCCCCATGTTCCTGAACAAACCAGACTTCTCTTCCTGCTGTTCCTTTTCTCTCTGCATTAAAATAAAAAAGAATGAAATCCAGAATTGGCAATGTGCAATGTAAATAACAGCACAATCATGAACACCTAGCATCAAAAAAAAGGTCCATTATGAGGCCGGGCACGGTGGCTCACGCCTGTAATCCCAGCATTTTGGGAGGCCAAGGCAGGCGAATCAGCTGAGGTCAGGAGATTGAGACCAGCCCCGCCAACATGGCAAAACCCCATCTCTACTAAAAATACAAAAATTAGCCAGGGATGGTGGCTCACACCTGTAATCCCAGCTACTCAGGAGGCTGAGGCAGGAGAATCACTTGAACCCGGAAGGTGAAAGTTGCAGTGAGCCGAGATCACACCACTACACTCCAGCCTGAGCAACAGAGAAAGACTCCATCTCAAAAAATAAATAATTATAAATAATTTTTAAATTTTTTTTTAAAAAAGGGCTGTTATGAACCATGGCCCACAAAACCCGTCCTCTCCAAAGTGAACACACTCACAATGAGACAACAATCTAAAGACATGCCAAGATGCTCTCGTTTAAAGTAACTATATACTCAAACATACACACCCAAAAACCATAAATCTACAATTCACTCATCTAAGTGTCAAAATTTTCAGCAATCTGAGTACAAATAGCTGCCTAACTTCAGCAAGTTGCTTATTTTCTCTGAATTTCAATTTCCTCACCTGAAAAGGGAAAAAAATAACAATAGCAATAGAGAAGAAATATGTCGAAGGTTAAATGAAATAAAATCACAGCACAAACCCTGATGTATAATAGGTGTTCAATAAATTATAGCTGCTGCTGGTATTACATCTCTAAACCCCCAAAACAAGTGAAAAAAGTACTCAAAGCTACCCTGACAGCCATCAGCTCAGAGACCAAGTCACCCCACTACCACCAACAGCCTTCCCAATGGCTCCTTCTCCTTTATTTTATTTTTTGAAACGGAGTCTTGCTTTGTCACCCAGGCCAGAGTGCAGGGGCACGACCTTGGCTCACTGCAACCACCGCCTCCCAGGTTCAAGCAATTCTCATGCCTCAGCCTCCCGAGTAGCTGGGACTACAGGCGTGCACCACCATGCCCGGCTAATTTTTTTGTATTTTTAGTAGAGACAGGGTTTCGCCATGTTGGCCAGGCTGGTCTGAAACTCCTGGCCAATGTCCGCTTCTAGAAGATCCCATGCAGGATATTTTTCTTCAGTGATAGAAAAAGAAACACTTAAGAAATCCGAAGGATAATATAAAACTGATTGTGTTTCATGTTGACTTTGGCCACCAGGAAATTTCACCAGCACACCTTTGATTACTGTTACAAAACCTTGCACCATGCTGGTCTTCTATTCATTGTAATTGGCTTGATATGACAAGATGACCCTCATTCCGTCTTTCTTTTTTTTTTTTTTTTTTTTTTTTTGAGACGGAGTCTCGCTCTGTCGCCCAGGCTGGAGTGCAGTGGCGCGATCTCAGCTCACTACAAGCTCCGCCTCCTAGGTTCACGCCATTCTCCTGCCTCAGCCTCCCAAGGAGCCGGGAATACAGGCGACCGCCACCTCGCCTGGCTAGTTTTTTTGTATTTTTTAGTAGAGACGGGGTTTCACCAGGTTAGCCAGGATGGTCTCGATCTCCTGACCTCGTCATCCGCCCGTCTCAGCCTCCCAAAGTGCTGGGATTACAGGCTTGAGCCACCGCGCCCGGTCCATTCCGTCTTTCAATTGATTTCTTCCTCTCTTTTTAAACGTTTATTTGTGTATATTTTAAAATATATCTCCCTATCTTTTTGGGAATGGTAGACTGCTAAATAATAATTTCAGAGACAACACACAAGATCTGTGTTAGACTTTAGGGGAGATACTCATCAAATCTTACTGACAGCTGCAGAAATTCACAATAACTCATTTTGGCAGTGGTCCTACCACTGAGCCCCAGACCACCCCTGGTGCCTATTTTAAATGTCCAGCCATCCAGCCCCCAGGTGAATAAGTGAATGGACTCACCGTAACACCTCTTCTACTTTAACGTGAGAATATCTCACAGATGAGATCTCAGATCTGCTTCAAACTAAAACATAAGGGGGTATACAAAGGGTACTTGGGGGAGGATGGCCCGTAAGTTGCTGGTTGATGAGGTCAGGCAATAGGTAATAAGAATTCACTATATCACTGTGTACTTCTGAGAACATTCAATGTTCCCCATACAAAAAATGTAAAACAAGATTAAAATTTTTAACACTTGGCCGGGCACATCGGTTCACACCTGTAATCCCAGCACTATGGGAGGCCGAGGCAGGGGGATCCCCTGAGGTCAGGAGTTCGAGACCAGCCTGGCCAACATGGTGAAACCCCGTCCCTACTAAAAATACAAAAATTAGCCAGGCATGATGACGGGCACCTATAATCCCAGCTACTAGGGAGGCTGAGACAGGAGAATCGCTTGAACCCAGGAGGCGGAGGTTTCAGTGAGCCAGGATTGCACCACTGCACTCCAGTCTGGGCGACAGAGAGAGACTCTGTCTCAAAAAAAAAAAAAAAAAAATTAACACTCACAGAAAGTAAATGAAATTTGGAGTCAATATATCTACATTCTCTGTTACTTCAGGGACATGCTCTGAAATAGGAAATCAGTGAAAAAAGTACTTTAGAGAATCAAATTTACCAAATGAGAAAAAAAAAAAAAAGCCACATTAAGTCCTATCTGTCCTAAAAGTCAGCATTCCAAATTACTAAATATAATCAAAATGCAAGGCAAATGAACATTTTTGCTTCCAGTAATAGAGTTCTTAATTACACATTACTGGATGGAGCTGAAAAAATTCATAAACAAACATCAATCATTTGTTCTTATAATAAATGTAATTAGTTTAATGCTAGGCCTTTTATACAAATAAAAAGGCTCCAGTTATTATTTTGTTAAGATAGTTTAAAATAGAAGGAATTCTTTGCCTTTTGTTTTCCGAGATGAGGCCTCCCTATGTTGCCCAGGCTGGTCTCAAACTCCTGGGCTCAAGTGATCCTCCCACCTCAGCTACCCAAGTAGTTTGTTTTGTCTTTTTAATCTAAAGGCAAAAGTGTGAGCTTGATAAAGAAGTCTTGTGGTGAAGCAAAACGAACAAATCTCAACCTTGAAAGCATTTAAATTCTCTGAAGCAATTCTATAGCAAGTCTCTATAATTCCTCCACAAATCATGCAAAAAATTGATAAGAGATGGCAGTATTTGCCCTCAAAAGCCTCTGTCACCACACAACATCATGGCTTATTTGCTTAACCCAAAGGCCAGATAAATCTAAAATTGGACCCAGGCCCATGACACTGGCCTCTGACCACTGTGCCCAAAGCTCCACAGATATCCTCTTGGGGTTTTAAACAGAGACTTCTGGCCCCTACAAAATGAACACTACAAAGGACGGCCATGGAATACTGTCCCTGTCCCTTCACTAGAGAAAGTATCTATTATAAAATGTGAGTGTTGCAACCCCAGAGTCAGTCATAAGGGCTACGATTAAACGTCTTGAACACTCAGGACAAACAAAATTCATCATTCCTTCCCTCTAAGGCAGCTCAATCCTATCTTTCATATGCAGTAGTAACTTCGCTTCTGAAAAGAAATGTAATGGTTTATAATACTCCGCAAGGGAGTTTAATGCACCATTCAAATTCGAACTCTAATCTGCTAGGTGCAGACACTGTTTACTCTCTCCCTAGAATATAACAATATAACAACCATGTAAGACCCATATAGTTTTGTGTATTTATTCATTTACAGTTGTTACATGGCCTAAACAGAAATAAGTAAGATCCCAGAATCAGCCAACCTTGATTTCTTCCTCTCCTGTACCATCCCATTTAAAGATGAGTGGCCAAATTCTGTAACCACATAACCAGCCCAATCTGGTTCAATTACGTGTAGTAAACTTGTAAGCTGTATTTCAGTTGCCATGAACCCCCAGGTTGTAGGTCAGGTAACTCGAGCACAGATGAACCCAGTGTGCCCAATATGTGACACCAGAGGCAATCAGAACTAAAAAGTCAACCACAGGCAGAACCAAAGGGCTAGGATCAGGGAAAAGAGAGAATTAAGAAGCAAGCCTCAGCATCACCTCAGGGCATGCGCCAATCAGATCATGTCTTGGCATCACCTCACGGCATGCTCCAATCAAATCACACCTCCTGGCATCACTTCGTTGCAAGATCCAATCAGATCACACTTCACTAATTATACTGCCTCATGGTAATCCCTCTGCCTATAATACCTGCTCCAGTCTCCAGCTCAGGGAGACAGATTTGAGTGTTTCTTCCTATCTCCTTGCCAGTCGACTCCCAATAAAGCCTTTCTTTTTTCCAAAGCCAGTGCCATGGTATTGGTTTCTATTTACATCCAGCAGTAAGCCCATTGCCCAGTAAAACAGTTCTAGGGTTTCATTTCCTAACCTAACTGTTCTCTCCACCTACAATGCCACCGTTCTTGTCCACGGCCTTGATTTCTCCTAAGGGACGACAGCAAAAGCCAAACTAAATGGTCTCCCTGTCTCCAACCTCCACTTCCATTCCTCCCACCTCCCATACCCATCACACTTGCCTTGAAACAAAACTCATGCCCTAGCCAAGCTGCAGTGGCCTGACATGCAAACAGGAAAGCCAATTATAAGCCAACTTCCTAAGCACTTATGAAAATGGCAATGAATACACAAAACGTTCTTTACAAACTGACAGGACTACATGAATCTTATAGAATAATAGGAATAAAGCAGTGGTACTAATGTTTTTTGTTTGTTTTTGTTTTAAATATCATACAATACTGGTTGGGTGCAGTGGCTCATGCCTGTAAACCCAGGACTTTGGGAGACCAAGGCAGGAAGATTTGGTTGAGTCAAGGAGTTGGACCAGCCTGGGCGACAGAGTGAGATCCCAGCTCTACAAAAAAAAAACAAAATTTTTTTTTTTTTTTTTGAGACGGTGTCTCACTCTGTCTCCCAGGCTGGAGTGCAGCAGCGTGATCTGAGCTCACCACAAGCTCCGCCTCCTGGGTTCACACCATTCTCCTGCCTCAGCCTCCCCAATAGTTGAGACTACAGGTGCCCGCCCCCACACCCAGTTAATTTTTTTGTATTTTTTTTTAGTAGAGACGAGGTTTCACCGTGTTAGCCAGGATGGTCTCAATCTCCTGACCTCGTGATTCACCTGCCTCAGCCTCCCAAAGAGCTGGGATTACAGTCAAGAGCCACTGCGGCTGGCAAATTTTTTTTAATTAGCCAGGTGTGGTGGCACGTGCCTGTCATCCGAGCTACTTGGGAGGCTGAGGTGGCAGAATCACTTGAGCCCAGGAGTTCAAGGCTGCGGTGAGCTATGATCACAGCACTGCACTCCAGCCTGGGTTACAAAGCAAGACCCTGTCTCTAAAAGTAAAAAAATTTTTTTAAAAATCATACAATACTACTTAATTCATTTTGATACCATCATCCCAGAAACCACAGTACCACCCGATTTTGCCTACGATAAAAACAAGGCAAAAAAACTGATTTGCTAAAGACTTTAAAATGCTATATAGTTGGAAACTGACAAACAGGAGTTTTACAAGAAACAAGCTTTTTTACCAAAACATACATTTCTCCCAGGAAAGAGTCTTCCTGATTGTTTGATCCTTTTTTTTACCATCATGTGATTCCTTTTCTTATCAATTCCTCTAGAAAAGGTTGGCTAGGCTGGGAGTGGTGGCTCACATTTGCAATCCTAGCACTTTGGGAGGCGGAGGTGGGTGGATCACCTGAGGTCAGGAGTTTGAGATCACCCTGGCCAACATGGTGAAACCCCATCCCTACTAAAAATACAAAAATCAGCCGGGTATGGTGGCAAAGGCCTGTAATTTCAGCCACTGGGGAGGCTGAGGCACGAGAATCACTTGAACCCGGGAGGAGAGGTTGCAACGAGCTGAGATGGCACCACTGCACTCCAGCCTGGGCAACAGACTCTGTCTCAAATAAAAGATTGGCTATAGAATGCCCAAATTCTCTAGAGGTCATTTTTCTAGACAGTCAACCTGGCTAGGCCTGGAGCCATGCCCGCACAAGGTGGGCATTCAGAAAATGTTGGTTGAATAAATGAAGAAATGCCTCCAAACTATCAGACAGCTATTTCTAGACCTGGAAATTTAGACCACACTTCTTTCAGTAACTAATTCTAAACCTGGTAACTTTCAATATTAAAAACTCAGGTTGGACGTGGTGGTTCACGCCTGTAATCCCAGCACTTTGGGAGGCTAAGGCGGGCAGATCACTTGGGGCTCAGGAGTTCAAGACTAGCCTGTCCAACATGATGAAACCCCACCTCAACTAAAAATACAAAAATCAGCCAGGTGTGGTGACATGCGCTTGTGGTCCCAGCTACGCGGAAGGCTGAGGCAGAAGAATCACTTGAACCTGGGAGGCGGAGGTTGCAGTGAGCTGAGATCACACCTGGACAACAAAGCAAGACTCCAATTCAAAAAAGAAAAACAAAAAAAACAAAAAAAACTCTTCTTTATGTTTAATTATACATGAAGTAGAGTTTTAATATTACTCTAAACTAATAAAATTAATTATATCACTGAAAAAGAGTCACAGTAAAAAAATAATAATTAATATTTAATAACTTGTGCTGTAATTTAACCCCACATTTAGAATCCTATTTCTTTAATAAATGAATCTCCAACATATCACTCACTGGTCATGGTTCAGTTTTAAAATGACCAATTTTCACCATTACTCAAAGATTTTGTATACACTGGATTCTAAAAATGCCTTTTGAACTTGTGGAAAAGCAGTGTGCCCAAGCGTGTCAAGAGCTTTACTCTGACACAGTAATTCTATTTTGGATAACCTACCTTAACAAGATAACGTGGGGACTCATTGTTAAGTGCTCCTAGCTACAGAGACCATGGTGAGTCCAGACGGTTTAAGGGCAGCATATTGGGCTTCAAAGGATGTCACCTCCTGTTTCTAGCTGAAGTAAACACTCCAAAGCCTTAAAAATAATTCTGAAACTAGCTTCCTGTTATTCCACTGCAATACCAATAGAACTTTATAATCAGAACTGGACATACTGAGATCCTTCTGCAATTTAAATAGCTGGTAAATTGAAATGTTTCTCCAGTGAGTAACTGTCAGGCATTTGCCATTTATTTCCAAAATTAATGATGCTGATGTTAGTGTCTGTCTGCTTAGCCAGAACATTGCTGTGGGGAGTATTTAGCAACATTTATTTACTGCAGGAAAAAAAAAAAAAGTAGCAATAGGCTTTACATTTACAAATCACAACATAAGAGAAAGAGAAAATAAACAATATAAAAATTATCAGGCTCCTCCTGACTCGTGGTTCTCTAAACACTACAACTTCTCTTCTGAGAACCACTTTTCCCTGGGGAGGCAGCCAAGAGGAGTGACACAGACAGATGGAGTCCAGGCTTGAGCCCGTCAATTTACCAGCCACCTGACGATGGACAAATTGCTTAACCTAAGCCTCAGTTGCTTATCTGTGAAATGCTAAAATTGCAGATAATAATAGTATGATTATCTCAAGGTCACTGTGAGGACTGAGTGAGATAATCTAGTCTGTATTTTGATTTCTCCTTTTTTCTTTTATTTTTTGAGACAGGGCTGTCTCAGGCTATTGCCTAGGCTAGAGTACAGAGGCACAATCTCGGCTCACTGAAACCTCCTTCTCTCAGGTTCAAGCGATTCTCCTGCCTCAGCCTCCCGAGTAGCTGGGATTACAGGCATGTGCCACCACGTCCAGCTAACTTTTGTATTTTTAGTAGAAATGAGGTTTCGCCATGTTTGCCAGGCTGATCTTGAACTCCAGACCTCAGGTGATCCACCAGCCTCAGCCTCCCAAAGTGCTGGGATTACAGGCATAAACCACTGCACCCAGCCTCCTAGTATTTTAAACCTACACTGGAACTCTCCTCTCTCCCCACACCCCCTAACCCATTCTCCTATTCAATCAAGTCACATTGCCTCCCACTGCCTTCAGGAGAAAGCTCAGCCCTCCACTGCAGGACTTGAGAAGCCTCTAGGATCCTACCCCGTCTTCCTTCTCTATGTCACAGCTCCACACACCCTACCCCTACTCAACTCTAGGCACACCAAACTGTTTAGGGTTTCCCAAACATGCCACCCCTAACACCCCATTCCCCCGACATCTTCATCTGTCTCCCTAACATTCCAGTGTTTCAAAGTTTAGTGCTCTAGTTCTTAGAAACTACTCTCATCCTTCAAATTATCTTCAGTCCTAGAAGTCTTAGACATTACTACAAAGGGAGGGAAGTAGAATACCATGGTGGTGTTTCGGTAGGACCAAATCTATCCTATTTGAAGACATATTCTGATATAAGTTAATATTATATTCTAATTATTAACTATTATAGTTAATATATTCTAATTACATTGGAATAATAGTTAATATTATATTCTAATTTTAATTATAGATATTATACTAAATAACATATAATTATATTAGAATAATTAGTTAATATTATATTCTAATTCTAATTATATATTATACTAATATTAGTATTATATATTAGTATCTAATTATATATTATTAGTATAATATATAATTAGAATTAGAATAATTAGTTAATATGTTAATTCTAATTATATAATTATTATATAATTCTAATATGATTATATACTTGCTATATAATTAATTCTAATATTATATAATGGTTATATAATTAATTCTAATATAATTATATAATTGTTATACAATTAATTCTAATATAATTGCTATACAATTAATTCTAATATGATTATATAATTGTTATACAATTAATTCTAATATAATTATATAATTGTTATACAATTAATTCTAAAATGATTATATATTAATTCTAATAGAATTAGAATATAATTAGAATTAAAACATAATATTATTATATAAAAAATATATTAACTACTATACAAGAAAATACAATGTGGCTGGATTAACTGTTTTAATCTACATAAGAACTTTACAAGGCAGATACTATTATCTCCCACATTACAAATGAGAAAATGGAAGCATAGAGGGGTAAAATAATTTGTCCACATACACAAGCTGAGACATATGACTCCATGAAAGTTAGTATTACTCAAAAACCAGTCTTACAATGACAGTGCTTCAGCCCAACTCTTAAGCACTGGCACATACTACTTCCCCCAACGGTAACAACTAAGGCAATTTCATGTGGTGTGTCATGGATGATCATGTGGAAAGCACTTGGAGAATATGTGTGAACCAGCCCCAAAGAAAATGCCAGAAAAAGCCAGCCTCAGTGGCTCACACCTGTAATCCCAGCACTTTGGGAGGCTGAGGCAGGTGGATCACCTGAGGTCAGAAGTTCAAGACCAGCCTGGCCAACATGGCGAGGCGCTGTCTCTACTGAAAATACAAAAATTAGCCAGGTGTGGTGGCAGGCGCTTATAATCCCAGTTACTCAGGAGGCTGAGGTAAGAGAATTGCGTGAACCCAGGAGGCAGGGGTTGCCGTGAGACGATATTTTGCCACTGCACTCCAGCCTGGGCGACACAGCGAGACTGTCAAAAAAAAAAGAAAGAAAAAAAAGAAAAAAGAAAATGCCAGAAAAAGAAAAGAAAAAGAAAAGCCAAGCAGTAAAACCTCCATTGCCCAGTTTAGTATCCCATATCCCATATAAATCGAAAACAAGATCTATTTGAACACTCTGCTGTAACCTAACAATCCTGAAAAACGAAAACTGACAGCTTATTTTCGTGTCATACTAAAGTTGGAAAAAAATAGGTACTTTTCCCAAAGATCTGATGATTTTATGAGAGATTTTTATGAGAAAGCTGAAATATCACGAACCAGCTGCTTAAAGCTCATAAAGCCCAAATTCATTACATTTCAAAAAATAATGTACATGGATGTCCGAAACCTTCATTAATGTTTTCTCCAGTGCCCTCTAATGGCCATAAGATGAAAAAGCAAAGAAAAATACATACCCATAAATTACCCCAAACTCTTCACCCACTATAAACAAAGTTTTTAACTTTTTTTTTTTTTTTTTTTGAGATAGGATCTCACTCTATCACCCAGGCTTGAGTGCAGTGGCATGATCTTGGCTCACTACAACCTCCACCTCCCAGGCTCAAGCGATCCTCCCACCTCAGCCTCCCAGTAGCTGGGATTACAGGCATGCACCATCACACCCAGCTAATTTTTGTATTTTTTTGTAGAGACGGGTTTTCGTCATGTTGCCCAGGCTGGTCTCAAACTCCTGAGCTCAAGTGATCCACGTACCTAGGCTTCCCAAAGTGCTGGGATTACAGGCATGAGCCACTGCACCCAGCTAAACAAAGCTTTTAAATAAAGCTTAACCTGGCAGAAAATACAAAAATCTCTAAATTAGCTATCTCATGCATCATTTTAAGACAATTTCACCGATGAAAATTACTCAGATTTTTAATTAAGAGTCATAACATTACACATTCACTTTGACCCAGGATATCAATATGGGGAATGTGTAAATGTAGGAAAACATTCATACATCTTTCAAAAGTAAGAAAAGTCTCAGACCAGTGTTAATTATAAGAGCAGAAAACTTAAAAGCATATCAAATGACCAACTCTAAGAAAATGTATAAGCAAATTTAAAACATCTAAGCAAGGCCAGGCCCGGTGGCTCACGCCTGTCATCCTAGCACTTTGGGAGGCCGAGGCGGTGGATCACTTGAGGTCAGGAGTTCAAAATCACCCTGGCTAACATGGTGAAAACTCCATCTCTACAAAAAATACAAAAATTAGGCAGGCATGGTGGCACATGCCTGTAATCCCAGCTACTCAGGAGGCTGGGATGGGAGAAATGCTTGAACCCAGGAGGCGGAGGTTGCAGTGAGCTGAGATCGCACCACTGCACTCCAACCTGGGCGACGCAGCGAGACTCCGTTTCAAAAAAAAAAATTGGCCGGGCGTGGTGGCTCACGCCTGTAATCCCAGCATTTTGGGAGGCAGAGGCAGGTGGATCATGAGGTCAAGGGATCGAGACCATCCTGGCTAATACGGTGAAACCCCATCTCCACTAAAAAATACCAAAAAATTAGCCAGGTGTGGTTGCGGGCGCCTGTAATCCCAGTTACTCGAGAGACTGAGGCAGGAGAACGGCGTGAACCCGGGAGGCGGAGCTTGCAGTGAGCTGAGATTGCACCACCGCACTCCAGCCTGGGTGACAGAGCAAGACTCCATCTCAAAACAAACAAACAAATAAACAAAATTATACTGACCAGAGGACAATGGGAGCCTCGGACTTAAGAATAGAACCAGTCGGGCACAGTGGCTCACACCTGTAATCCCAGCACTTTGGGAGGCTGAGGAGGGCAGATCACAAGATCAAGACCATCTTGGCTAACACGGTGAAACCCCATCTCTACTAAAAACACAAAACCTTAGGGGGTGTGTGGTGGCGTGCACCTGTAGTCCCAGCTGCTTGGGAGGCTGAGGCAGGTGAATAGCTCAAACCTGGAAGGTGGAGGTTGCAGTGAGCGACATAGCGCCACCGCACTGCAGTCTGGGCGACAGAGCGAAACTCCATCTCAAAAAAAAAAAAAAAAAAAAAAAGACTCCATCTCGGAAAAAAAAAAAGAAAGAAAGAAATGTTTCACAGGAAAAGAAAAAAGGCAAATGAACAATAAACACAAAATGCATCCAATCTCACTCACAATTTTAAAAATGCAAATTAACACAAAGCTACTATTTTTCAGATTGGCAAGATTTGAAAGACTGAGGCCGGGCACGGTGGCTCAAGCCTGTAATCCCAGCACTTTCGGAGGCCGAGGCGGGCAGATCACGAGGTCAGGAGATCGAGACCATCCTGGCTAACCCGGTGAAACCCCGTCTCTACTAAAAAAATACAAAAAACTAGCCGGGCGAGGTAGTGGGCACCTGTAGTCCCAGCTACTCGGGAGGCTGAGGCAGGAGAATGGCGTGAACCCGGGAGGCGGAGCTTGCAGTGAGCCGAGATCCGGCCACTGCACTCCAGCCTGGGCGACAGAGCGAGACTCCGTCTCAAAAAAAAAAAAAAGAAAGAAAGAAAGACTGATAACACCTCGGATGTAGAGAAACAGGTACTCTCAATTCTCTTCTACAATCGAAGCAGAGGGAAACTTTTTGCAACTTTTACAAGGCAATTTGGAAATATCAAAACTACAAATTCCCTTTGATGCCAGAATTTCAATTTTAGGAATTTACTCTTCAGGTAAGTTTATATCAGCCACAAAAAAAATATGAGCAAGAGTATCCATTACAAAAAAGAGAAAACACCTCAATGTTAATGAACAAGAGCCAAATAAATTGTGGGACATCATAACGAACTACCTTAAAATGAACCTTACACTGAATTCATCTAATATGACAGGACCAGAAAACTGTCATGTTAAAGGGAAAGAAAAGCAGTCTGCAGACCAGGAGTACAAAATGATCCCATTTGTGTGGCCAAAAAACAAAATTATAACAAAACATAAATGTGTTTATAAAAGGCAATAAAATACCTGGAAGAACATTGTGAAAACTGTGGTTACTATGAAAAGCGGATCCAGGAAAAACAGGAACAGAGGACTGCTGTCTGTGAAATTTTTAAACACATGTAAACAGGGTTTTAAATTAAAGGAGGCCAGGCGCGGTGGCTCATGACTGTAATCCCAGCACTTTGGGAGGCCAAGGCAGGTGGATCACTTGAGGCCAGGAGTTTGACATCAGCCTGGACAACATGGCAAAACCCCATCTGTACTAAAAAAAATACAAAAAATAGCCAGGTGTGGTGGCACACATCTGTAATTCCAGCTACTCGGGAGGTTGAGGCAGGAGAATCACTTGAACCCAGAAGGAGAAGGTTGCAGTGAGCTGAGATTGCATCACTGCACTCCGGCCTGGGCAACAGAGCAAGACTCCATCTCAAAAGAAAACAAAAAATAAAAATTAATTAATTAATTAAATGAGACTACAAAGAGAAGATCAGATCAAGTTAAAATCTCTCAAAGAAATATCTAAGAAACAGTTTTACAACATTAAAAATGGCTCCCGCGGCCGGGTGCAGCGGCTCACGCCTGTAATCCCAGCACTTTGGGAGGCCGAGGCAGGCAGATCACGAGGTCAGGAGTTCAAGACCAGCCTGGCCAAGACGGTGAAACCCCGTCTCTACTAAAAATACAAAAATTAGCCGGGCATGGTGGCAGGTGCCTGTAATCCCAGCTTATCAGGAGGCTGAGGCAGAGAACTGCTTGAACCCTGGAGGCGGAGGTTGCACTGAGCCAAGATCATGCCACTGCACTCTAGCCTTGGTGACAGAGCAAGACTCCATCTCAAAAAAAAAAAAAAAAAGGCTCCCCCAGATCACAGAGATGAAAGAGTAGAGAATGGAGGTAATGAGACAGGGTTTTTGAAGATTTCTCTGGAGAATGTTGGTAAGGTACTTTAATTTCTCTCCACTCCCTCAAAAGGAGAGAGGCTGCAGGGAGCTGTCAGCCTCTTATCTCTAGCCCCACAAGAAAAGTGCCAATTCCAGCCTCTCAAAGAAGTTGCTCTGTATCCCCCACCCTCAGAGGATTACAGATTGAGGTATGGCTGCCGCTCAGGAAATTTAGAAGCAAACAGATCAGCTACTTGCATTCGCAAGTGAGCACTACTGCTGGGTAGGAATTGGCCTGTCCCCTCCAAATAAAGAACTCAGGAGTGTTCCCCTGACAGCAGGATGGGGGCGAGGGAGATCTCAGATCCTGACCCATTGGTCAAGTAAAGCAGAGAGCAGGTGACAGATTTCAAAAGAGAAGCCAGAGAGACAGGGCACAGAGGAGGGACTAAGCAGCCATCAGGATACTTCTTGGCCAGGCACGGTGGCTCACACCTGGAATCCCAACACTTTGGGAGGCTCAGGCAGGCGGATCACCTAAGGTCAGGAGTTCAAGGCCAGCCTGGCCAACATGGTGAAACTCCGTCTCTACTAAAAATACAAAAATTAGCCAGGCGTGGTGGTACGCACCTGTAATAGCAGCTACTCAAGAGGCTTACACAGGAGAATCGCTTGAACCTGGGAGGCAGAGGTTGCAGTGAGCTGAGATTGTGCCACTGCACCCCAGCCTGGATGAGACAGCAAGATTCCATCTCAAAAAAAAAAAACAAAGGTATACTTCCGGGAAGTATAGAAAAGGTATACTGCCAGGAAATGGGTTCAAAACATAAGGAAAAAGAAAAAGAAGTACACCTCTCAGCTTCTCAGAGTACATTTTGCTCAGAGCAAGGGACCTGCCAGGGAGATGGTCATAGAAAGTATCTCCTAAGAAGCCATGAAAACATTCCCTGGAAAAAGGGTCAACTCAAAACACATGACTAGGAGAGAGCACAAAGACATCTATGACAGCAGTGATCAAGTAAGAACTTTCACTTTTCCTTTTTTTTTTTTTTTTTTTGAGACGGGGTCTAACTCCCGTCATCCAGACTAGAGTACAGTGACACGATCTCAGCTCACTGCAACCTCTGCCTCCCAGGCTCAAGTGATTCTCCTGCCTCAGCCTCCTGAGTAGCTGGGGTTACAGGCGCCATCATACCTGGCTGATTTTTGCTTTTGTATTTTTGGTAGAGACAGGGTTTCGCCATGTTGCCCAGGCTGGTCTCAAACTCCTGAGCTCAAGTGATCCATCCGTCTAGGCCTCCCAAAGTGCTGGGATTACATGCGTGATTCAGCACGCCCAGATTACTTCTCTTTATCTGTCCTGCCTCCCTGCAGCTGCTCCCAAACCCTATGGAGATCCAAAACAGCAGCTAACAAATAGGCTGGGTGACAGAGTGAGACCCTGTCTCCAAAAATAAAAAAATAAAAAAATAAAAAAAAATCCACTGCAAATTTCCCAAAATGTCCAAACAATGGTCTTCTCTCTTTGATCCAAGACTAAAATTTACAAAATGCATTTGGGGTCTTTTTTCATTGTCTCTTTTTTTTTTGAGACAGAGTCTCGCTCTGTCGCCCAGGCTGGAGTGCAGTGGCACCATCTCGGCTCACTGCAAGCTCCGCCTCCTGGGTTCACGCCATTCTCCCGCCTCAGACTCCAGAGTAACTGGGACTACATGCGCCTGCCACCATGCCCAGCTAATTTTTTCAATTTTTAGTAGAGATGCGGTTTCACAGTGTTAGCCAGGATGGTCTTGATCTCCTGACCTCATGATCCACCTGCCTCAGCCTCCCAAACTGCTGGGATTACAGGCGTGAGCCACATTGTCTCTTTTAATCCTAGAACGGTGATCGCCTCACCATGTTTTTCTGTTGTTATTGTTTATGACATTGACATTTACAGAATCTAAAAGGCTTGTGGCAAATACTGGATTTGTCTGATTGTTTCCCCATAAGATTCAAGCCAAACATTTTTTGACGCAAAACTACATAGATGATGATGTGTGTGTGTCTTGCTTTATACATCGTATCAGGAGGAACATGGGTCCAATTTTATCAGGAACGATGATGCTAAATGTGGTTGCTTAGTGTAGGTGGGAATCCCCTGATCTCTCCATTTGTAATCAGAGGGATTAGTTTCTAATCCCTCTGAAATTAGAAACTAATATATGGGGGGGGTTTCCCCACTCATTCCTCATTTCTAGTTGGTTTAGTTTGTGGGATGATATTTTGAGACATTGAATATCTATTCCCCAAAGACATTTCACACAATCCTTGCTTAAATCAGCTTGTTTTGTTTTGTTTTGTTTTTGAGAAGGAATCTTGCTCTGTTGCCCAGGCTGGAGTGCAATGGTGCAATCTCAGCTCACTGCAACCTCCGCCTTCCAGGTTCAAGTGAGTCTCCTGCCTCGGCCTCCCCAGTAGCTGGGACTACAGGTATGTGCCACCACGCCTGGCTAATTTTTGTATTTTTAGTAGAGATGGGGGTTTCACTATGTTGGCCAGGCTGGTCTCGAACTCCTGACCACAGGTGATCCGCCCACCTCAGCCTCCCAAAGTACTGGGATTACAGGCATGAGCCACCACACCCGGCTGACTAATTTCTTTTTTTATTTGATGTAATATAATCTATTATGTTCATTAATCTTTTTGAAGCTCAAATTGTTCCAAGTTTGGCCTGTAAGAAACCCTTTGAGTTGGTTCCTATGTCTTTTTGGCAGGTCTCCATAAGTCTCTGAGGCCCCACTTGTTCAATAAGATGTTCCAGGGCTCATCTGTTACCCTTCTTTCACCAGTCCTGAAACAAGCCCTTTATTATAAGGAACGGTATTCAGAAAAACAAGATCTGCGTGCTTAGTACATTCATTATTTCTGGGTCTGTGGCACAATAAAGAATATATCTGGGCCAGGCACAGTACAATGGTGCAATCTCAACTCACTGCAACCTCCACCTCCCGGGTTCAAGCGATTCTCCTGCCTCAGCCTCCTGAGTAGCTGGGATTACAGGCACGTACCACTACGCCCAGCTAATTTTTTTATTTTTTTTTTTAGTAGAGAGGGGTTTCACCATGTTGGTTAGGCTGGTCTTGAACTCCTGACCTCAGGTGATCCGCCTGCCTCAAACTCCCAAAGTGCTGGGATTACAGGGATGAGCCACCACACCTGGCCACATATATCTGGTCTTTGACCCTGGTTCTTGATACATAGCTTTAGAAAACCTTGGCATTTCCTAAGTAACAGATGAAGGCTGATCACCAGAAAGAAATCACGTGATTAGAGGATTAGAATTTAGGGCCAGCCTGACCTTTGAGGAAAAGACGTTCACTGGAGACTGAGCTTAATCAACTACCAAATGATTTAACCAATCGTGCTTGCATGATGGGACACCAACAAAAACCCTGGACACTGAAGCTCAGTGGGGCTTCCTGGTTGAGGAACACACTGATGTGCCTGGATTCCCAGAGGAGAGGACACAGAAGCTCCATGTCTCTTCCTCATGCCCATTCCCTGGACCTTGCCCAAGAGTATGTCTTCCATTTGACCGTTTCTGATCTGTGGCCTTTATAATAAAACTGCAACCTAGATCAGCCTGGGCAACATGGCGAGACCTTGTCTCTACAAAAAAATTAAAAATGTTCTTGGCATGTTGGTGCATGTCTGTAGTCCCAGCTACTCGGGAGGCCAAGATGGGAGGATCCCTTGAGCCCAGGATTTCAAGTTTGCAGTGAGCCATGATCACACCACTGTACTTCAGCCTGGATGAAGGAGTGAGACCCTGTCTCAAAAACATCAAACAACAAAAACCAAACCAGCAATCTTAAGTATAGAGCTTTCGGGGAATTCTGTGAGTCATTCCAGCAGAAGAGTAGGTAGCTGTGAGACTTCCAGCTGGTATCTGAAGTCAGGGCAGTCTTCTATAGGACTGTGCCCTAAACCTGTGCAGTCAGACACTAACTCTGGGTAAGACATATCAGAATTGAACTGAACTACAAGGTACCCATTTGGTGCCAGAGAATCGATGTCAGAACATGCAAAGTCCTTTCAGTGAACACAGCTAGAAAATACTATTTATATATATACGTACACACACACACACACACACACACACACACGTGCATATTTAAACTAAGTTTGCAAATATAAGTGCACATTTTTTAAAATCTTAAGTCCATATCAGCCTCCAAATCAAATCCAACACCACTTGGAAATCACAGTAATGCATATCAATCCACCATAGTGTTATTCAGAGCCACACAACAACATTCCATTGTGTGGCTATACCACGCCTTTTTCAACCAGTACTGGACACAGTTGTTTGCTATGTATTGTAATGAGTAAGCCTGTGGAAATACTGTTTTACATTAATGAAGCTGTATTTTTAAGGCAAATTCATACAACTGGGCCTGCTGGATAATGGATAAATGCCTATGTGACTTTGGTAGAAACTGCCAAAAGCCCTTCCATACAGGCTAGACCATCCTGGACTCCCACCTGCAAGGTATGAGTGCCTGTTTACTCACAGCCTCGCCTTACTGAGTATGTCATCCAGCTTTTGAGTTTTGGTTATTATATTCTGAAAGGTGAGAAATGTTTATCAGTGTAGTTTTCATTTGTATTTCTCTCTTATTACAAGTAAAGTTAAGCATCTTTTCATGTTTAAATCTCTTTGTAGAGTCATTTCTGAGAAATTCTTATTCATGTGTTTTGTCAACCTTTTCTACTATATTTTTGGTCAGCTGGAATTATAGGCATGCACCACCACACCCAGTTAATTTTGTATTTTCAGTAAAGACAGGTTTTCATAATGTTGGTCAGGCTGGTCTCGAACTCCTGACCTCAAGTGATCCACCTGCCTCACCCTCTCAAAGTATTGGGATTACAGGTGTAAGCCACAGCAACTGGCCAGATCTGCTTTTTTTTTGAGACGGAGTCTCACTCTGTTGCCCAGGCTTGAGTGCAGTGGCATGATCTCAGCTCACTGCAACCTCTGCCGCCAGGGTTCAAGAGATTCTCATGCCTCAGCCTCCCAAGTAGCTGGGACTACAGGCGTGCGCCATGTATGTCCGGCTAATTTTTTTTGTATTTTTTAGTAGAGATGGGGTTTTACCATGTTGGTCAGGCTGGTCTCGAGCTCCTGACCTCAAGTGATCCACCTGCCTCAGTCTCCCAAAGTGCTGGGATTACAAGCATGAGCCACCACACCCAGCCAGGTCTGCCTTTTTTTTTTTTTTTTTTTTTTGAGACGGATTCTTGCTCTGTCACCCAGGCCAGAGTGCAGTGGCGCAATCCCACTCTCTACAAGCTCCGCCTCTGGAATTCACGCCATTCTCCTGCCTCAGCCTCCCAAGTAGCTGGGATTACAGGCACCCGCCACTGCGCCTGGCTAGTTTTTTGTATTTTTAGTAGAGATGGGGTTTCACTGTGTTAGCCAGGATGGTCTCAATCTCCTGACCTCATGATGTGCCTGCCTCGGCCTCCACAAAGTGCTGGGATTACAGGTGTGAGCCACCGTGCCTGCAGGTCTGCCTTTTTTTAAGAGTTCATTGTATAGTAAAAAGATAAACACCTTGTCTGAGATATAAGGGGCAAATAGTTTCTCCTGTTTTGCCTTTTGATTTTCCTTATGGCCAGGTAAAATAAAGTCATTCATAAATTTAATGTTTTTTATTGCTTCTAGATTTTGAATCATATAGAAAAGCTTTCTCCAGGTTAGACAAAAATCCATCTGATTCTACTATTTATATAATTTTTTCAACATTTAGCTCGCTCATCCATTTGGAAATGATTCTGATGTATATACAAGCTAACAGATGTTGCACATCTTTTTTTTTTTTTTTTGAAAGATCTCACAATGTCACGCAGGCCGGGGTGCAGTGACATGATCACAGCTCACTGCAGCCTCAAACTCCCAGGTTCAAGCAATCCTCCCACCTCAGCCTCCCAAGTAGCTGGCACTACAGGCACATGCCACCATACCCAGCTAATTTTTTTTTTTTTTTTTTTTTTGGTAGAGATGGGGTTTCACTATGTTGCCGAGCCTGGTCCCAAACTCTTGGCCTCAAGAAATCCTCCCAACACCTCAGCCTCCCAAGTAGCTGGGACTACAGGCACATGCCACCATATCCAGCTAATTTTTTTTTTTTTTTTTTTTTTGTAGAGATGGGGTTTCACTATGTTGCCAAGCCTGGTCCCAAACTCTTGGCCTCAAGAAATCCTCCCATCACCTCAGCCTCCCAAAGTGCTAGGATTACAGGGTGAGCCACCACACTCAGCCAACATAATTCATTTTTAGAGTCCCTTTTAAACTCCAGGTCTTCAGAGTTCACCTTTAAGATATATGAAATTCCTACATATTCTTAGAATTTTATTCTGTTGCAAGGGTCTCTGTCCCATCATAAGCCAGTACTACAGTTTTAATTAGAGATACCTTGTGGTATGTTTCAATATGTGGGAGGGTTAGTCCTTTTCATCACTACTTTCACCAGGGTTTTCATAACTATTATTTCATGTTTATTTTTTCCACATGAATAGACCAATCTAGATCTAGAAGGCTGGAGGACCTATTGGAAATTCTACTGGGATTCCATCAAACTTATATATTAAGAGAACTGATATCTTCACCATTCTGAGTCACTCTACCTAAAACAAGGAATGTCTTTCCATTTGTTCGAGTCCCCTTTGATATCATTCAGGAATGTTTTAAAGTTTTCCAACAGAGGTTTAAGACATTTCTTTTTAAATTAATCTGTAGGTAGGCCAGGTGTGGTAACTCACGAATGTAATCCCAGCACTGTGGGAGGCCAAGGCAGGCAGATTACCTGAGGTCAGGAGTTCGAGATCAGCCTGGCCAACATGGTGAAATCCCGTCTCTACTAAAAATACAAAAATTAGCTGGGCGTGGTGGTGTGCACCTGTAGTCCCGGCTACTCGGGAGGCTGAGGCAGAAGAATCACGTGAACCCTGGAGGCAGAGGTTGCAGTGAGCCGAGATCGCACCACTGCACTCCAGCCTGGGGGACAGAATGAGACTCCATCTCAAAAAACAAAACATAAATAAATCGGTATGTAATTATTTATCCTTTATGTACCTAGTCTAAATGAGGTCTTCTCTTTTACTATAGCTTCTAACTGGTTATTGTTTGGAAATATAAAGTCTATTGACTTTCTACATTATGATATCCTGCTAACCTTACTGAGTTCATTTGAATTTGTATAGGTTTTAGCTTTGATTTTCTTGGATTTTCTAGTAGCTTTCTTTCGTTTTTTTAAGGCTTATGGACTACATATAATTTTAATTTAGGGGATTCTCATTTTCCAAACCTCACAGTTAAATTGAGGCTGTTATTTTTATAGTATAGTATATACTATATTATTTCAATTTTAGATCACTGGAATCTGCATGAATCCTACTGCATCGCACATTCTCACATTCATCTAGTCACTGAAACACTCACATCCCAGACTGGTATTTCCTGGATTCCTAGGGGCCCCACTCACGCTGATCTCCACACCCACAGACCAGGCTGCCAAACTTAAGCCCCAACACCACTTAGTCTATACAGCAGAGAAGCAAATTAACACTGGAGTTTCACTTGGAATCTCAACCATAATAAATCCTATCATGTTGTTCATCTTCAAACAGCCCTGAATAAAATCTCTCTGACCATCTACACCAAGCTTGTCCAAACCACAGCCCACTGGCCCAACACAAATTTATAAACTTTTGTAAAACATTATAAGACTTTTTTTTTGCGATTTTTTTTTTAAGCTCATCAGCTATCATTAGTGTATTTTATGTGTTGCCCAAGACCATTTTTCTACCAATGTGGCCCAGGAAAGCCAAAAGACTGGATGCCCCTGATCCACACTGTCCTCAGTCCTTGTTCTCAAATCTCCTGCTTATCCTCTGATGAGCTGACTTTCACAGGGCTGAGAGGGGAGATATTCACTATGCTCATGAAAAATGGCAAAAAAAAAAAAAAATTATAAAACCCTCAAGACAGAAGCTAGAGAAATGAAACTCTTCTTGTGAGCTCAGATGGACTACACAGCAATAAATACTAAATGTTAACCAACTGCGGGAGCCAAGTGCAACATTTCCCAAAGTAATGGTACCTTTTCTTTCTTCACATGATCCATAATTTTGCCCAAATCTTCAACATCAACAATGGAATTTAGGCTCTGACGGTCCTCACCACCAAACTCTTCTTCACTGGAGCTCTCAAAGGGTTCTTCCTCCTGGAAGAGAAATGCTTCAGAAACACAGTGTTCAAAGGGGCAAAGGCAAAGTTCTCTTACACTCCCTCCCACACTGAGAATTCACTATGTCTCTAAATTCTTGTTGTTTTTTTTTTTTTTGAGACAGGGTCTCGCTCTGTCACCCAGGCTGGAGTGCAGTGGCGTGATCTCGGCTCACTGCAACCTCCGCCTCTTGGGTTCAAGTGATTCTCCTGCCTCAGCCTCCCAAGTAGCTAGGATCACGGGTGCATACCACCACACCCGGCTAATTTTTGTATTTTTAGTAGAGACAGGGTTTCACCATGTTGGCCAGGCTGGTCTCGAACCCCTGACCTCAGGTAATCCACCCACCTCAGCCTCCCGAAGTGCTGAGATTACAGGCGTGAGCCACAGCACCCGGCTATCTATAAATTCTTAATTTAAAAATAAAATCTAGGCTGGGTATGGTGGCTCACCCAGCTTTTCATGAGGCTAAGATGGGAGGTCTGCTTGAGGTCAGGAGTTTGAAACCAGCCTGGGCAACACAACAAGACCACATTGCTACAAAAAATGTACACAATTAGACAGATGTGGTAGCACATGTCTATAGTCCCAACTACTTAGGAGACTGATGCAGAAGCATCACTTGAAGCCAGGAGTTCAAGACCAGCCTGGGCAACATAGTGAAACCCTCATCTCTACAAAACAACAACAACAACAATGAAGAAATAAAGCTTAAATCTTTAGCATCACTCGTAACTATGAAAGCGCATGATGGAGTGAGAACTAACACTTCACCTGCCCTCCCACGTCACAATGACATGAGCTGGGCTCAGGGGAACGAGACACGTGCCAAGCAGAAGTAGAGGAAATGTGACATCACCGGGAAGACACATTTGCGGAGTATCTACTACGTCCCCAGCACAATGTTCATATACCCATTCATTTCATCCTCAACTATTTATGATGTAGATAGGTTCAACATCATCTCATAGATGAGGAAATTAAAGCTAGAGAAGTTAAGAAATCTCGGCTAATACGTGGCAGCCTTCATCCCTTTCTCCAATGGAGGATAAGGCAGAATCAAACAATAGAGAGATTTTGTTTGTTTTGTTGTTGTTGTTGTTTTGAGTCTCGCTCTGTCACCCAGGCTGGAGTGCAGCGGCATGATCTTGGCTCACTGCAACCTCTACCTCCTGGGTTCAAGCAATTGTCATGCCTCGGTCTCCAGAGCAGCTGGGACTGCAGGCATGCAGTCACACCCGGCTAATTTTTATATTTTTAGTAGAGATGGGATTTCACCATGTTGGCCAGGCTGGTCTCAGACTCCTGACCTCAGGTGATCTGCCTGCCTCAGCCTCCCAAATTGCTGGGGTTACAAATGTGAGCCACTCAGCTGATAAAGAGATTTTTAAGAGGTGAAGTAGTTGTTTGTTTTCAACAGCAGGTACTTTCTGAGTAACTCAAGGGTCACTTTAAAATTAAAAGAAACAGGCCGGGCACAGGGACTCATGGGCCGAGGCAGATGGATCACCTGAGGTCAAGAGTTCGAGACCTGCTGACCAACATGGTGAAACCCTGTCTCTACTAAAAATACAAAAATTAGCCGGGTGTGGTGGCGTGCACCTGTAGTCCCAGCTACTCCAAAGGCTGAGACAGGAGAATTGCTTTAACCTAGGAAGTGGAGGCTGCAGTGAGCCAAGATCGCAACACTGCACTCCAGCCTTGGCAACAGAGCGAACAAAAAAAAAGAAAACAATTAAATTAAATTAAATTAAAAGAAACAAAATGTCAATAACCTTCATATACAGGCCAATATGCTCCACAGCATAGCAGAGAGATATCATACAATCAGATGCTGCTGATCAAGTGTTCAATACAAAATAAAACAGCCCCCCTTAGACAAGGTCACCCCTTATCCTGCGCCAGATGAGAGGGTTACCATGGACAATCTAACCCTCTTCTACTACAAACCAAGCCTGAGACTACAGAAGCAGCACTGTGGGTGGCTCCCTGGTATCTCTTTTGCTTTGTCAATAAATGAGTAGTCTTCTCTGCCTTGCTTCCAGATGACAAAATAAACTGTTCCCAGAAATAAGTGTATGGATGTGTTCTTTAATTTAGCCCAGCTTCAACAGAAAATCTCCACCAGTTAACTCCACCCTGATATCCCAGCCTCATGACCAAGCTATCAAGGAGAGTCAAGTATACCACCTGAAACATACTTTCTAACAATTAGTCCATTTTTAGATCTTCTAGTCCAGTGTTTCCCAACCAGTTTGTCTAAATATATAACAATACCTTCAGTATTAGGGTCTCCTGATGTACTCATTTTCCTAGAATTGCAGTAAGTTCCGTATTGCCCATGTGTCCTGTGCTCCTACCTCATCATTTCCAATACATTTCAGAATCTTAGACACAGAAGAGACATCAGGGATCATCTGGTCCAATCTCCCCATATTATCCTGGACAAGAAGTCAGTATAACTTTTGCTGTAAAACACCAAATTGTAAGTATTTCTGACCTTGTGGGACATACAATCCTGTCTTAACTACGCAAATCTGCCCCTCTAACACTAAAGCAGCTATGACAACACATAAATGAGCATGGCTATGCTCCCAAAACCTGTATTTTAAAAAATTAAAAAACAAGCTGGGTGCACTGGCTCATACTTGTAATCCCAACAGTTTGGGAGGCCAAGGCAGGAGGATTGCTTGAGTTCAGGAGTTTGAGACCAGTCTGGGCAATACAATGGGACCCCATCTCTACAAAAAAGAAAAAAACTTGGCTGGGCATGGTGGTGCACGCCTGTAGGCCCAGCTACTCAGGAGGCTGAGATAGGAGGATTGCTTGAGCCCAGGAATTAGAGGCTACAGTGAGCTGTGCACTAACTACTGCACTCCAGACTGGGGGACAGACTGGCCCCTGTTTCAAAAAACAACAGGCAATAGGCTGCATCTGGCCAGTCAGCCTGTTTGCTGATCCCTGTCCTAGACTCTCCTTGATAACTTCTCCTTAGACTCGAGTTTCTGATGGAAAGACTCACGTCGAGAATTTACTTTTTGCAAAAGGAACCTATTTCATCTTCACATAAAATCAAATCAAAACTGCTATTAACTTGGCTCTGTGACCTTGGGAAACTTCAAAAAAGTTCTCTTGAACACTGAATATACTCATGGTAGCCAGTAGTGCTAGAAAATTAATGCAACACATTCCCCCGGTCTCCACAAAGATTGCAATCCAGTAAGAGACATACAGATGCTACATTTAAAGGGGCTTTAATGAGAGGGTTTAGGAATACGAAAAGGAGCCATGATACCTGAGTCATATGTGAAGGGTAAGTAAACAGGCCTGGCCAGGGAAAGACATGTGGGAATGCTGTTGGAAGGGGATGGGCAAAGTCACCGAGGCAAGCACCACGAGGCATTTAGCTACTGTCCACCACTCAGAAAGTACCAGCAGATGGAGAATAAAGCATACGACATGGGGAGAAAATGTAGCAGAGAAAGATGTGGGCCGGACTGCAAAGGATCTTGCCTGCCCTGGAAAGAGAGAACGAGAAACGTCTAACATGGTCTGAACAGAGAAATAACACAAACCTGCATTTCAATAGCTCACTCAACTGGGAAGACAGAAGGTAATTTAAGGGAAACAAGACTACAGACAAGGATAAATCTGAACAATGTACGACAATCCCCTCGGGAAGAAAAGATGTTGGCCTGAACTAAAGAGTAACAGGTGAGCAGAAGGCTGGATATTCAAACTTATTTGGCAAAAAAAATTTTTTTTTTTTTTGGAGACCACAGTCTCACTGTCGCCCAGGCTGGAGTGCAGGGGCGCAATCTCAGCTCACCACAACCTCCGCCTCCCAGGTTCAAGTGATTCTCCTGCTTCAGCCTCCCGAGTAGCTGGGATTACAGGTGCCCACCACCATGCCCAGCTAATTTTTGTATTTTTAATAGAGACAGGGTTTCACAGTGTTGGTAAGGCTGGTCTCGAATTCCCGACCTTGTGATCCGCCCGCCTCGAACTCCCAAAGTGCTGGGATTACAGGCATGAGCCACCGCGCCTGGCCTTGGCAAATATTTTTAGCACCAAGGAGACCACATGGCTAGAGGTTCGAGAGGAAGACAGAGAATAGTAGGATGACAATGGAGAAATTCAAGAGTCAGATTAGGTGCTAAGGTCACACTAAGAAATGAAGTTTTTATGAAAGCAGCAATGAAAAATCACTTTTAAACAGGAGGGTAATATGATCTGATTTGTACTTTTAAGATTACTTGGCCGGGCGCGGTGGCTCACACCTGCAATCCCAGCAACTTTGGGAGTCCAAGGTGGGTGGATCGCGAGGTCAGGAGATTGAGACCATCCTGGCTAACATGGTGAAACCCGGTCTCTACTAAAAATACAAAAAATTAGCCAGGCGTGGTGGCAGGCGCCTGTAGTCTCAGCTACTCGGGAGGCTGAGGCAGGAGAATGGTGTAAACCCAGGAGGCGGAGCTTGCAGTGAGCCGAGATTGCACCACTGTACTCCTGCCTGGGCGACAGAGCGAGACTCTGCCTTTAAAAAAAAAAAAAAAAAAGATTACTCTGAGGCCGGGTATGGCGGGTCATGACTGTAATCACTTTGGAAAGCCAAGGCAGGTAGATTGCTTAAGCCCAAGAGTTTGAGATCAGCCTGGACAACAGAGTGAAACCCTGTCTCTACAAAATATACAAAAATTAGCCGGGCACAGTGGTGTGCACCTGTAGTCCCAGCTACTCAGGAGGCTGACTCAGGAGGATGGCTTGAGCCCAGGAGGTTGCTGCAGTGAGCCAAGAGTGTGCCACTATACTCCAGCCTGGGAAAGACCCTGTTCCCCACCCCGCGTGCCCCAAAAAAGTCTACTCTGAATGATAGATGGAGAAGAGATAGGAGGACAAAATATGTGGCTGCTACAGTAGTCTGGTCAAGCAATATGGCTTGAACTTGCACGTTAGCAGTAGAGATGGAGGGAATTGGATGGATATGAAATATTTTAAGCCAGAGGTTTGCAAACTACGGCCAAATCCAGGCAGCCTCGGGCCAGATCTCAACATGACAATTCATCTACATGTCCCCTTTGGCTGTTTTCTTGACACAATGGCAGACTTGATAGTTTCAACAAAAACCTTGTGGCCCACAAAGCTGAAAATATTGACTAACTGGCCCTTCATAGAAAGTTTGCTGACCTCTGTTTTGGACAAAGAAGGAACCAGACTTACTGAGGAATTCAATACAGGAATGAGGCAAAGGAAAGAATCAAGCACAGCTCTTAGGTTTCTTTTTAAGCCACTGAGATGGTGGGAGTGTTTCCTGAGATGGGAAACACGACAGTGGAACAGAACAGAAGGGTGGAGATAAAGAGCTCCATTTTGGATTTGTGAAGCATCAGATACACGAGAATAAATTTTTTAAAGGCATACATGAGAAGAGAATTCAGGGTTGCTCCTGGATCTGGAAGTACAAATGTGGGAATAACTGGCATGTGGACAATGTTTGAAGTCGTGAAACTGGATGAGATCACCCAGGAAGAGAGTGTCAACGCATAATCCAGCACCAAACCTGAATCACTCCAACATGCAGAGGCTGAGTAAAGGAAAAGACCCCAAGTAAAAAAGGAGAAACTCTATGACAATGACGTCACGAAAGTCAGGAGGATAGATTCAAAGGAGGAATCAGCTATGACAAATGCCGATGAGAAGTCAAGTAAAATACAGACAGAAATATCCATGAGACGCGTAGATCTAAAAGGTGAGACACAGAACTTTTTTTTTTTTTTTTGAGATGTGGTTTTCGCTCGTTACCCAGGCTATACTACAGTACCACGATCTCGGCTCACTGCAACCTCCACCTCCCAGGTTTCAAGCAATTCTCCTGCCTCAGCCTCCCGAGTAGCTGGGATTACAGGCGCCTGCCATCACACCCAGCTAAATTTTTTTTTGTATTTTCAGTAGAGATAGGGTTTCACCATGTTAGCCAGGCTGGTCTTGAACTCCTGACCTCAGGTGATCTGCCCGCCTCGGCCTCCCAAAGTGCTGGGATTACCGGTGTGAGCCACTATGCCCGGCCCCTTTTTTAAATTAGAGACAGTGTCTCACTATGTTGCCCAGGCTGGTCTCTAATTCCTGGCCTCAAGTAATTCCTCCCACCTTGGCCTTGGAAAGCACTGGGATTGGGATTACAGGGGTGAGCCACTGCACCTAGTCAAAATATAGTTTAAAGGGTTTATTTGAGCCAAAATGAGGGCAGTTGCCTCAGGCACACTTTGCAGTTGAAGGGACTGCTCCATTAGCTTTTGTTACAAGCAGGTTTTTTGTTTTTTGTTTTTTTTGAGACAGAGTCTCGCTCTGTTGCCCAGGCTGGAGTGCAGTGGCCGGATCTCGGCTCACTGCAAGCTCCGCCTCCCAGGTTCACGCCATTCTCCTGCCTCAGCCTCCCGAGCAGCTGGGACTACAGGCGCCCGCCACTTCGCCCGGCTAGTTTTTTTTTTTTTGTATTTTTAATAGAGACACGGTTTCACCGTGTTAGCCAGGATGGTCTCGATCTCCCGACCTCATGATCCGCCCGTCTCAGCCTTCCAAAGTGCTGGGATTACAGGCATGAGCCACCGCACCCGGCCAACAAGCAGGTTTTTAAAAGCAAAGGGAACAAGGAGTAGTCAATACCAAGTTATTGAACAGAAATTCTCATTGCTTTACAGAGATAACATTGATTAGTGATTAGCTATGCACTGTTAAATGATAGGATATGAGTTATGGTGTGAAATGCATATAGCATTTTATGTCTACCTGGAGGCAGTCAGTCTAAAGCCCACAGAGCAGATGGCTTCAAGAGACAATTATTTAGCTCAACAGGAAGTGATCTGACAGATGTCTCATTCCAATTCCATTTCAGTCCCAGCTGTGACTGAATTGAAATTGGAATGAAACATCAATTTCAATTCAGATTACGGGTCCCATAACTTAAAGAGCTTGCAGCCAGTGTGGAGGCTCGTAATCTCAACACTTTGGGAGGCCAAGGTGGGAGGATCGCTGGAAGCCAGGAGTTCAAGATCAGCCTGGGCAAAATAGTGAGACCCTGTCTCTCCAAAAACAAAAATTAAAAGTAGACAGGATGGTGGCGCAGGACTGTAAGTCCCTGCTACTCAGGAGGCTGAAGCAAGAGGATCACTCGAGCTCAGGAGTTCAAAGCTGCAGGGAGCTATCACTCCACGACACTCTGGCCTGGGCAACAAAGCAAGACCCTGTATAAAATAACATAATAAAATAAAAAGCTTTCATCACTTAAATAAAATCTATTTTCCTTTTGTAAATCCCCCTCAGGCTTGATGACATGAAGTCCCCTGGGTGTAGAAAAGAGTAGTTCAGGGGGAGAGAAAGCCAAACTGGAGTAGCTGAGAGTTGACAGAGACTTCTGTTCCCAGCCATATGACAGACAGCACACTTTCAACAACTCTCCTGCAGAAAACAACAAAAACTAAATAAGGTAATTTTTTTTTTTTTTTTCGGGGGGGAACAGAGTCTCGCTCTGTCGCCCAGGCTGGAGTACAGTGGTGCAGTCTCGACTCACTGCAACCTCCACCTCCCCAGTTCAAGGGTTCTCCTGTCTCACCTCTGGAGTAGCTGGGACTACCAGCGCGTGCCACCACGCCCAGCTAATTTTTGTACTTTCAGTGGAGAGAGGGTTTTACTATTTGGCCAGGTTGGTCTCAAACTCCTGACCTCAAGTGATCTGCCCACCTTGGCCTCCCAAAGTGCTGGGATTATAGGCGTGAGCCACCACGCCCAGCCAAGGTAATAATTTTTAAAGCACAATTTTAAGTGCCTCAGTGAGTTGGCAAAAATGTAAGGAATCCAGAGAGGGCAAATATAACCTGGGAGCTAAGCAAGAGACAGAGCTAAGAGGTATCTGTTAAACTCTGGAGACGCCTCTCTATTTTTTCAGTTTTGGGGTTTTTTTTGTTTTTTGTTTTTTCTTTAAACAGAGTCTCACTCTGTCACCCAGGCTGGGGTGCAGTGGCACCATCTCGACTCACTGCAACCTTCACCTCCCAGGTTCAAGTGATTCTCCTGCCTCAGTCTCCTGAGTAGCTGGGATTACAAGTATGAGCCACCACGCCTGGCTAATTTTTTTGTATTTTAGTAGAGACGGGGTTTCACCACATTGGCCAGGCTGGTCTCAGACTCCTGACCTCAGGTGATCTGCCTGCCTTGGCCTCCCAAAGTGCTGGGATTACTGCCATCAGCCACCGCACCCAACCTGTTTTTTGTTTTTTAAGTTTGTTTAAACACATATAATTCTGGGGTGTCTTTATATTTATGGGAACAATCTAGTAGAGAAAAGAAATGAATGATACAGGAGAAGAGAAGCAATCAATGAAGGAACCCAGTCCTTGATTCCGCAGCATGGACAGATGTAGTCTGGGACAGGAACCAGATAGTTGGTCTTCTGAGCCAGGAGAGGTAGTGAAGATCTGGAAATGGGCTGGGGAGACACAGAGAGCTCCCCTCTGATGGCTTCAGATGGGAGCTGAGGGAAGGGGTGGGGAGGAAATGAGTACGGAGCAGTCATCTTGAAGAGTAAGAAGGGGAATTTGCAAGGGAAGTTGTGAGACTGTAGGGCACTTCTGAGTCTACACTTGAGCCTGTGGTCATGAATCTGTAGTCAAACAATCAGCAGCAGGCATGGGGAAGGCTGATGTGAAGGGGATGGTTTCAGGCTGGGCTGGGGTTTGGCCAATCAGGTTAGAAGAGTGAGTGAGAGGTAAAGCAATTGAAAAGGTTAAGGCTTGCCACGGTGGCTCACGACTGTAATCCCAGTACTTTGGGAGGCCAAGGTAGGTGGATCACCTGAGGTCAGGAGTTTGAGACCAGCCTGGCCAACATGGCAAAACCCCGTCTCTACTAAAAATACAGAAATTAGCTGGGCATGGTGGCACACACCTGTAATCCCAGTTACTTGGGAGGCTGAAGCAGGAGAATCCTTGAACCCAGGAGGCAGAGGTTGCAGTGAGCTGAGATTGCGCCACTTCACTCCAGCCTGGGAGACAAAGCAAGACTCCATCTCAAACAAAAGGGAAAAAAAAAATTGAAGATGTTTATAACAGAGTAAGGATAAAACTCAAAATGGGGTTTAAGGAGGGAAATGAAGTAAGCAGTTTCTACTACTCAATAAAAATGTATAGGTTCAGATGGGATTTTTTTTTTTTTTTTTTGAGATGGAGTCTTGCTCTGTCACCCAGTGCAGTGGTGTGATCTTAGCTCACTGCAAACTCCGTCTCTCAGGTTCAAGTGATTCTCCTGCCTCAGCCTCCCGAGTTGCTGGGATTACAAGCACCCGCCACCACGCCCAGCTAATTTTTGTATTTTTAGTAGAGACAGGGTTTCACCATGTTGGCCAGGCTGGTCTTGACTTCCTGACCTCATGATCTACCCACCTCATCCTCCCAAAGTGCTGGGATTACAAGCATGAGCCACTGCACCCGGCCAGATCAAAAGAATTTTAAAGGCCAGGCACAGTTGCTCACACCTATGATTCCAGCATTTTGGGAGGCCGGGCCAAGCGGATGGCTTGAGCCCAAGTGTTCAAAAAACCAGCCTAGGCAACATGGTGAAACCCTATCTCTGCAAAAAAAAAATAGACAAATTAGCTATGCCTAGTGGCACATGCCTATAATCCCAGCTATTTGGGAGGCTGAAGTGGGAGGATCACCACTGCCTGGGGAGGTCGAGGCTGCCGTGAGCCCTGATCACACTGTTGTACTCCAGACTAGGGGTGACAGAGTGAGACCCTGTATCAAAAAAAAAAAGGAATGTTGTTAAAGTAGAGGCCACAGAATAAGGTCATAGTGAGCATGACAGGAACTTGGATTTCAGATGTGCCCATGTAAGGGAGAGACCAGGGTCAGTGGAAAAATGGTTGCTGGAGGTGTGAAGGCCAGGAAACCGCAGGCCAGGGTGTTAAACAGATCATCCACAACGATGCCACGGCCTCAAAGAATAATGGTAGGAACAGGGGTGGAGAGAGAAGCAATGAGTCAGAATGCAAAGTCGCTGCTGAATGACGCAACTGACCAGGTGGCCTAAAGATAACAGCTGTGAAGACGACAGGAGTGTTACAGCCTGAAGATAGGAGCTTCATAGGAATTGGGGTATTTAAAGAAGGAAGCAAGAGAAACGCTCAGAATGTGAGGGAAAAAGAGCAGAATCTAGGATGACTTGCAGCCTTCAGTTTGAGTAACTAATGGAGTCATTGAAGTCAGGAGGTATGTGTGATCTGGGGATAATGAGATGTGAGCTCAGGCTGGGACAAATTTAACTTCTCTGTGGCTCCATTTTGCAACTTGCAAAATGTGGTAAAAATCTACTTGACTCTAACAATGCAAGGATTAAAGAAGAGATTTTGGTTGTGTGTGTGTTTTTTTTTTTTTTTGAGACTGAGTCTCACTCTGTCGCCCAGGCTGGAGTGCAGTCACGTGATCTCAGATCACTGCAACCTCCACCTCCCGGGTTCAAGCGATTCTTGTGCCTCAGCCTCTGAGTAGCTGGGATTACAGGTGCCCATCACCATGCCCAGCTAATTTTTGTCTTTTTAGTAGAGATGGGGTTTCGCCATGTTGGCCAGAATGGTCTCAAACTCCTGACTTCAAGTGATCCACCCACCTCGGCCTCCCAAAAGTGCTGGGATTACAAGTGCGAGCCACTGTGCCTGGCCTAAAGAAGACACTCTGGAAAGCATCTAGCACGATATGGCTTAATTCCTAAGGCCTCACTCTCTCTCTAAAACACCACCACATGAGTTTCACACCCTCCTTCTTTTTTTGTTATTGTTCCTATCTTTGTTTTTGAGGTAGGGTCTCACTCTGTTGCCCAGGCTGGAGGGCAGTGGTATGATCACAGCTCACTGCAGCCTCAAATTCCTGGGCTCAGGTGATCCTCCCAACTCCCCCTCCTACGTAGCTGAGACAACAGGCGTGCACCATCATGCCTTGCTAAACGTAAAATTATCGTGGTAAAGATAGGGTCTTGCTATGTTGCCCAGGCTGGTCCTGAACTCCTGGACTCAAGCAATACTCCCACCTTGGCCTCCCGAAGTGTGGGGATTACAAGTGCGAGCCACTGCACCCAGCAGATCTTCCTTCTAACCAGAAGCCAACGAGGTAGTTTATTGAGGAAGAGGTCAAGCTCGAGATCTCCAAGCAGAGGGGGAAAGCATGGAGAGATGGACACACAGGCAGTATACCTCAGTGTCTCTGTGATGCAATTCATCCTGCTCATGTGATCCTTCCTCCCTCTCCTCTGAGCCATGTTGGTGAGATTCACATTTGCCTTTCTTGCAGTGGCCGCCACAGGACTTCTTTCTCTCCCCTTTCTGAAGTGCCTGCAGCTGGGAGATGAACTTGGTCTTCCACGCTCTGAAGTCCGCCTCAATGCTGCCATGCTTGCTTTTAACCACGTTGCAGTCGCCCTCCCCTCGACTCATCACACGATGTGCGCCAAGCATCCAGAGCCACTTGTCAACATTTTTGCCAACCTGCAAGGAAAAGATAGGCTAAAAGCACTGTTCTCTAAATCAGGGTTTTCCAGACTGCTCTGCAAAAGCCCAAAGTCCTTCTGGGGCCCCTGGTCACGGGCTGCTGCTGAGGAAGAGGAAATTGCTTGGCACAATGACCTTCAAGCCTTCAAGTTCCAGCCTTGACCCAGAAGAGCTGCATTTTACGTATTCTACTTTTCTGCATTCAATTTTTTGTTAATCAAAAGGACAAACAAATCCCCTTTATCAAATGAAGGGTTAATGACTAAAACAAAAATTTGAAACCTACCATTCTATATCATATTAAGAACAAAACAGGAGTTAACAAAGTAAATGAGTTCCAAAAATGTAACAAAGCCTATGGGGCCTAAGCTGATTCAGTTATAAAATGAAAATGTAATCAATTTGGCAAAATTCGTGATTTCCTAAACTCAATAATTTATTTCACTGTGATATGAAGCAATTAAGCTGAGGAACAGAGGTTATCAGAGGCACAGTTAAGAGCTCAAAAACTTAATCAGCTTCCTCAGTGGCAAGGCATTAAACAAAATATTTACATATCTAGACCAGGTGCAGTGTCTCACGCCTGTAATCCCAGCACTCTGGGAGGCTGAGGCAGGCAGACTGCTTGAGGCCTTGAGGCCAGGAGTTCAAAACCAGCCTGGCCAACATGGTGAGACCCCCGTCTCTACTAAAAATACAAAAATTAGTGTTGCATGGTGGCCCATGCATGTAATTCAGGCTACTTGGAAGGCCGAGGCATGAGAATTCCTTGAACCCAGGAGGCAGAGATTGCAATGAGCCGAGACTATCCCATTGCACTCCAGCCTGGGCAAGAGAGTGACTCTGTCTCAACAAAAAGAAAATTTACATATCTGAATTTGCCCATTCATAATCTAATTTCTTTGAAAATATGGGGATAGGCCAGGTGCAGTGGCTCATGCCTATAATTCCAGCACTTCGGGAGACTGGGGCGAGAAGCATGCTCAAGCCCGAGTTCAACACCAGCCTGGGCACCAAAGGAAAACCCGGCCTCTACAAAAAATACGAAAACTAGCTGGATGTGGTGGGCGCCTGTGGTCCCAGCTACTCAGTAGGCTAAGGTGGGAGGATCACCTGAGCCCAGGGAGGTCGAGGCTGCAGCAAGTTATGATCATGCCACTGAACTCCAACCTAGGCAGCACAGTGAGATCCTGTCTCAAAAAACACATAATCAAAAATGTTTTTAATGAAAATACGGGGCAAAATCTACATTGTGACACAATAGAATGAAAACAGCTTTTATTTTATTTTATTTTATTTTATTTTTTTTTGAGACAGAGTCTCGCTGTGTCGCCCAGGCTGGAGTGCAGTGGCGCGATCTCGGCTCACTGCAAGCTCCACCTCCCGGGTTCACGCCATTCTCCTGCCTCAGCCTCCTGAGTAGCTGGGAATACAGGCGCCCGCCACCGCGCCCGGCTAATTTTTTGTATTTTTAGTAGAGACGGGGTTTCACCGTGGTCTCGATCTCCTGACCTTGTGATCCGCCCGCCTCAGCTTCCCAAAGTGCTGGGATTACAGGCGTGAGCCACCGCGCCCGGCCTTTATTTATTTATTTTTTTTTTTGAGACGGAGTTTCACTCATTACCCAGGCTGGAGTACAATGGTACGACCTCGGCTCACTGCAACCTCCACCTCCCGGGTTAAAGTGATTCTCCTGCCTCAGCCTCCCAAGTAGCTGGGATTACAGGCACGCACCACCATGCCCGGCTAATTTTGTATTTTTAGTAGAGATGGGGGTCTCTCCATGTTGGTCAGGCTGGGGTCGAACTCCCGACCTCAGGTGATCCGCCCGCCTCTGCCTCCCAAAGTGCTGGGATTACAGGTGTGAGCCACTGCGCCTAGCCGAAAACAGCTTTTAAAGAAAACTTCCCACCTCCACCGTCACTCATACTCCACAAGAGACAGACAGCCAGGCAGGGCCCATCCCTAGGAAGAGGTACACAATGCAAATGACCAAGAAACTGAGAGGCTCCATCGTTTCATTGTTTTCAAGTGTAAAGAACAGGATGCAAAAGGAACCAAGTTAATTTCATTTAGAAAAATAGCCCAGGAAAACTACCCAAAAATTTTAATGTTTTATTACATAAAGGGCAATGAATGTTTTTTTCTCCACTTCCCTTGAAAAATTCATGATTGTTTTAAACTGAGTTCAGGCTGGACATGCTCACGCCTGTAATCCCAGCAATTTGGGAGGCCAAGTTGGGTAGGACTGCTTGAGGCAGGAGTTTGAACCAAGCCTGGGCAACACAGTGAGAGACCCTAATCTCTACAAAAAATTAAAACATTAGCAAGGGGTGGTGGTACACACTTACAGTTCCAGCTACTAGGGAGGCTGACTTGGGAGGATCCCTTGAGCCTAGGACTTCAAGATTCAGAGAATTCTGATCAGGTCACTGCATTCCAGCCTAGGCGACAAAGCAAGACCCTGTCTCAAAAAAAATAAAAATAGCCAGGCGTGGTGGCTCACACCTGTAATCCCAGCACTTTAGGAGGCCGAGGCGGGTGGATCACGAGGTCAGGAGATCGAGACCATCCTGGCTAACACAGTGAAATCCCGTCTCTACCAAAAATACAAAAAAAAATTAGCCGAGCGTGGTGGTGGGCGCCTGTAGTCCCAGCTACTCAGGAGGCTGAGGCAGGAGAATGGCGCGAACCTGGGAGGTGGAGCCTGCAGTGAGCCAAGATCACGCCACTGTACTCCAGCCTGGGTGACAGAGCAAGACTCCGTCTCAAAAAATATAAATAAATAAAAATAAAAATAATTTTTAAAAAAATTTTTTAAAAGAGTTCACCTGCATTAAGAGCTTGGGCAGGCCAGGCATGGTGACTCACAACTGTAATCCCAGCACTTTGGGAGGCCAAGGTGGGTGGATCACCTGAGGTTACGCGTTCAAGACCAGCCTGGCCAACATGAAGAAACCCCGTCTCTACTAAAAATACAAAAATTTGTTGGGCATGGTGGCGGGCGCCTGTAATCCCAGCTACTCAGGAGGCTGAGGCAGGAGAATCGCTTGAACCCGGGAGGTGGAAGTCGCAGTGAGCTGAGATGGCGTCACTGCATTCCAGCCTGGGCGACAGAGCAAAACTCTGTCTCAATCGATCAATAAATAAAATAACAGAAGAAACGTATTTATTTATAGCTACCAAAGTCTGTGGATTACTTCACATATGTGTGTGTGTACGTGTGTATGTGTGTGTGTGTATCTACAGGGAGAATTTATTTCTATAACTCAATATAGACCTACCTTGTTGAAGTGGCTGGCATAGGCAGAATTTCCCAGGCCAAACACCGCATATCTCATACCCTTCAGGTAACTTTTGCCAAATCGAAAATCACTGGACGCTTCCTCTAACCATTTGCAGAACCACTCTGCACTTTCAGTTGGTCGGCCATCAGTATATGTCGCAACCAGGAACACACAGACATTTTTACTAGTCACCTAACCAAGAAAGTAATTGTTTCAGTAGAATATTCAAGGCATAAATTATCTCAATGAAGAAAAATCCTTTGAAAAAATGCATACTCATCTCTAAGAACAAAGGGCTTGCTGTCTTTTTGGTTTTTTTTTTTTTTTTTGAGACAGAGTCTCGCTTTGTCACACAGGCTAGAGTGCAATGGCATGATCTCAGCTCACTGCAACCTCCACCTCCCGAGTTTAAGCAATTCTCATGCCTCAGCCTCCCAAGTAGCTGGGACTACAGGCGTGCACCACCACGGCTAATTTTTCTATTTTCAATAGAGATGAGGTTTCACCATGTTGCCCAGGCTGCCCTATATGCCTGAGCTCAAGCGATCCACCAGCCCTGACGTCTCAACTTGCTGGGATTATAGGCAAGAGCCACCATGCCTGGCCTCTATTTTTTTAAAGAAAGTTTTAGTGGAACACAGCCACGCTCATTCATTTACATATTATCTATGGCTGTTTTGTGCCTCAGTGACAAAACGGAGTAGCTGCCCGGCCCACAAAGGTGAAGATAGTTACTACCTGGCCCTTTACGTGAAAGTTTGTCAACCCCAGCTCCATGTGCTGCTTCTTTTGTTTTTAGATGGAGATTTGCTTTTGTCACCCAGGTTGGAGGGCAATGGCACAATCTCGGCTCACTGCGACCTCTGCCTCCCAGGTTCAAGCAATTCTCCTGCCTCAGCCTCCCGAGTAGCTGGGATTACAGGCGCCCGCCACCATGCCCAGCTAATTTTTGTATTTTTAGTAGAGATGTGATTTCACCATGTTAGCCAGGTTGGTCTCGAACTCTTGACCTCAGGTGATCTGCCCACCTCGGTCTCCCAAAGTGCTGGGATTATAGGCGTGAGCCACCACGCCCAGCCTCTAACTGCTTCTCTGACTCTACCTGCATCAGCGTCACCAGGAGCACTGTTCAAGCTCCACAGTGCGGCTAGGCTAAGTCCTGAGATTCTGCATTTCTGGCAAGTTCACAGGAGATGCTGATGCTGCTGGCTCAGGGGCCACACTTTGAGAATCACTGCCGTAGGGTGAAATCCCCTAACTGGGCATGACTGGAGAAAGGGGAGAAATATTTTTCAGATGAAGAAATTAAACCCTCATAGATATTAAGTAATAGGCCCGGGCACAGTAGCTGATGCCTGTAATCCCAGCACTACGGGAGGCCGAGGTAAATAAATCACCTGATGTCAGGAGTTCGAGACCAGCCTGGCCAACATGGTGAAACCCCGACTTTACTAAAAATACAAAAATTAGCCAGGAGTGGTGGTGGGCACCTGTAATCCCAGCTACTCAGGAGGCTGAGGCAGAAGAATCACTTGGACCCTGGAGATGGAGGTTGCAGTGAGCCAAGATCATACCATTGTACTCCAGCCTGGGCAACAAGAGCAAAACTCCATTAAAAAAATATATATATATATATATATTAACTAATGCATTGAGGTCACACAGCTAATAAGAGACTTCTCTGATTCCCAAACCCATACTCTTTCTGCTCTTGACCTTTTGGTTGGACTGTCCATGGTCTACAAGCATAACACACTGCCATCAATAACAATCCTTCCTTGATTAAGAGATTCAAAACAGGGGGGAGGGCTGGGCATACCTATAATCCTAGTACTTTGGGAGACTGAGGCCAGGAGTTCGAGACCTGCCTGGGCAACACAGTGAGACCGTATCTCTATAAAAAATCTTTTAAAATTAGCTGGGCATGGCAGCACACACCTATAATCTCAGCTACTTTCGGAGGCTGAGAAAGGAGGATCACTTGAGCCTGGGAGGTTGAAATTGCACCACTGCACTCCAGAGCCTGGGTGAGAGAGTGAGAGCCCGTCTCAAAAAAATACATTAAAAAAAATAAAAATAGTAGGGGCCAAGCACAGTGGCTCACGTCTGTAATCCCAGCACTTTGGAAGGCCAAGGCGGGCGGATCACTTGAGGCCAGGAGTTTGAGACCAGCCTGGCCAACATGGTAAAACCTTGTCTCCAGCAAAAAATAAAAATAAATAAATAAATAAATAAATAAATAAATTAGCTGGGCATGGTGGCGCATGCCTGTAAATCCCAGCTACTTGGGAGGCTGACACAGGAGAATCACTTGAACCTGGAGATGGACATTGCACTGAACTGAGATTGCACCACTGCACTCCAGCCGGGGTGACATAGTGAGACTCCATCTCAAAAAAAAAAAAAGAAAATTGTGGGAAAGAGTGAACTTCCAACCACCCAAGCTTTCTCACCTCTAGCCCTGCCCCAGGAGAATTTAACAAACCTGAAGGACAAGTCCCACACCAGGTGAGAATCGAGAACCTCACCCCACATTCAACGCTCTGATTCACATTGGAATTCAACTAACTGAAATCCCGTAGCATGAAAATTAAATTTACTCTGAAGATTCTAGTTACCTAATTAAATTTATTCTGAAGACTGCAGGTCAGTTAAATTTGAGAATTCTGATTAAAGAAAAAATAAGACAATTACCAACCTCTTCTATCAGATGATCATCCGGATCATATTCTTTTAGATTAATAATTGCCACAGGCAGATCCAGGGACGTAACTGCTTCAGCAAGAACTGTTGCAAATCCCTAATAGGACAAAAAAAAAATCAAATAAAGTCTTCAATGAACCAAATACAGCCCTCATTTATCCCTGTTGGCACAAGAATGTGGCAGTCCTCATGAAAAATGTCTTCAGTGACTGATATGTATCTTCATGAATACAAATTCTTTTTTTTTTTTTTTTTTTTTGAGACGGAGTCTCGCTCTGTCTCCCAGGCTGGAGTGCTGTGGCCGGATCTCAGTTCACGGCAAGCTCCGCCTCCCGGGTTCCCGCCATTCTCCTGCCTCAGCCTCCCGAGTAGCTGGGACTACAGGCGCCCGCCACCTCGCCCGGCTAGTTTTTTGTATTTTTTAGTAGAGACGGGGTTTCACCGGGTTAGCCAGGATGGTCTCGATCTCCTGACCTTGTGATCCACCCGTCTCGGCCTCCCAAAGTGCTGGGATTACAGGCTTGAGCCACCGCGCCCGGCCCATGAACACAAATTCTATCCTCACCCTTACCATTTTCTTGGGCACTATTACAGAGGTCATTCGTGTTGTTCTCATCTGATCAGGGTTTACGTAGGACTGAATCCAATTTGGCTTTGGATGATCAATCTGCCTTGCCCTACTAGATTAAACTTATCAGCCAGGCAAGATGGCTCATGCCTGTAATCCCAGTACTTTGGGAGGCTGAGGTGGGAGGATCACTTGAGGCCAAGCCTGGGCAGCAAAGTGAGACCTCATCTCTATAAAAAAAATTTAAAAATTAGCCAGGTGTAATGGCACATACCTGTAGTCCCAGCTACTCAAGAGGCTGAGACAGGAAGATCCCCTGAGCCCAGGGGTTAGAGGAAACAGTGAGCTATGATCACACCAATGCACTCTAGCCTGGGCCACTGACTGAGATCCTGTCTCATAAAGAAAATAATATATTAAAAAAGAATAAACACAGAGAAGTGCAAAAAGAAATAGTGAAGAATGGGCTGGGCACAGTGACTCACACCTGTAATCCCAGTACTTTGGGAGGCCAAGGCAGGCAGACCACTTGAGGTCAGGAATTCAAGACTAGCCTGAACATGGTAAAACCAGTCTCTACTAAAAATACAAAATTAGACAGGCATGGTGGCCCACACCTGTAATCTCAGCTACTCGGGAGGCTGAGGCAGGAGAATCACTTGAATCCAGGAGGTAGAGGCTGCAGTGAGCCAAGATTGCACTCCAGCCTGGGCAACAAAACTCCATCTCCAAAAAAATAAATAAATAAAATAAAAGAAATAGTGAAGAGTGAAAAGAATGGGAAACATGAAAAGAAGCTGGTTAACAGACAGGAAAAAGCCCTAGGGAAGAGTTCACAGGGCTGCCAGAACCCCAGAGAAGCTCTGGGCTCCGAGCAGCCACTGCAACAAAAGATGGCATGAATGTCTTTTGTATGCTAATGAGATGACTTATTGGAGTGAGGCCTCAGGTAGCTTCAGGATGGAGGCTGGTTGCCAGAGAAACTGACGAGAGGTTAAACTCAGCACCTCCTACCTCGGCCCCAACAGGGAACACTAGGGAGAGAAGAGGAACTGGAGATTGAGCTTATTCACCAAGGCCAATAATTTAATCAATCGTGAACATGTAATGGAGCCTCCAAGAAAAACCCCTGAAACAATGGGGATTGTTTTGGTGAACATACCAGTGTTCCGGGGGGGGAGACTCGGCCAGAGACGGTCTGGAAGCCCTGCTCAACCCTCACCCCTCCATAGCCGGCCCTGTGCAGCTCTTCCATTCGGCCGTTCCTGAGTTGCATCCTTTATAATAAACTAGTAAACATAAGTCAAGCAACTTCCTGAGGTCTGTGAGTCATCCTACAGAACCTCAGGAGGCAGTGGTGCGGAACCCTAAATTTAAAGCCGGGACTTGTGACTGGTGTCTGAAGTGGGGGCAGTCTTGTGGGCTAATGGTAACTCCCAATAGTAAGCATGAGAACTGGTATAGAAAAAGGACAGGTTGGCCGGGCGTGGTGGCTCACACGCCTGTAATCCCAGCACTTTGGGAAGCTGAGGTGGACAGATCACTTGAGATCAGGAGTTCGAGACCAGCCTGACCAACACGGTGAAACCCCGTCTCTACTAAAAATACAAAAATTAGCTGGGCATGGTGGTGGGCACCTGTAATCCCAGCTACTCGGGAGGCTGAGGGAGGAGAATTGCTTGAACCCAGAAGGCGGAGGTTGCAGTGAGCCGGGATCATGCCACTGCACGCCAGCCTGGACAACAGAGCGAGACTCTGTCTCAAAAAAAAAAGAAAAGAAGAAAAAGAAAAAAGGTATTTGGGGGTCAGAAAACACTACTGCAGCAGGCCTCAAGAACTGACAAAGTATGGATATTCGTCCCCTCCAAATATCATAAACATGTAATCTCCAATGTTGGAGGTGAGCTCCAACAGGAGGTGTATGGGTCATGGGGGTGGGTCCCTCATGAGTGGCTTTGTGACCAGTGAAGGGTCTTGACTAGGAGTTGACCAGGTTCTTCGCATGTTGAACAAATAATTGAAAAAAATGCACAAGCAAAGCAACAAAAGAACAAAGCAACAAAAACACAGATTTATTGATGGGAAGGTACACTCTACAGAGAGGAAGCAGGATTGAGCAAGTGGCTCAGGAGGTCCAGTTGTAATGTTCCTTGGGTTTTTATTAAGCTAGAAGAATTTGGTAACACCCCCAGGTACCCTTTGGAGGCTTCCAATTGGTTACACCCTGTATAAATGAAGAATTGGCTCGTGGCCAATCAGAGGTTGAAGTAGAGGTGTGGCCTGTGGCCAATCAGAGGCTGAAGTGGAGTTACACCCTATGCAAATAAAGAATTGGTCCACAGCCAATCAGAGGCTAAAGCTTTCCTTTCAGTTTAATTCAAGGAAGTCAGCCACAGGTTGGCCTTAGGCTCTCGCTCTGCAGACTCTACTCTCATACCTCAGCTTGCTACCCTACCCTTGGTGTCTTGAGTTCTTGCCCTATTAGTTCATAGCTGGCTGTTAAAAAAAAAAGCCTCACATCTCTCCCTACTCTTTCGCTCCCTCTCTTACCACGTGGTACCTGTTCCTCCATGGGTGGAAATTTCCTGAAGCTTTATCAGAAGCCAAGTGGATGTTGGCACCATGCTTGTCCAGTCTGCAGAACCATGAATCAAATAAACCTCTTTTCTTTATAAATTACAGTATTAGTCCATTCTTGTATTGCTATAAAAAAGTACTTGGCTGGGCATGGGGGCTCATGTCTGTAATCCCAGCACTTTGGGAGGCCGAGGCAGGCAGATCACTTGAGGTCAGGAATTCAAGACCAGCCTGGGCAACATGGTGGAACCCATCTCTACCAAAAATACAAAAAATTAGCTGGGCATGGTGGCAGGTACCTGTGCTCCAGCTACTTGGGAGGCTGAGGTGGAAGGATCGCTTGAGCCTGGGAGGCAGAGGTTGCAGTGAGCCGAGATCACGCCACTGTACTCCAGCCTGGGCAACTGCGCGAGGCTCCATCTCAAAAAAAAAAAAGAAAAGAAAAAAAATACCGGAGACTGGGAAATTTATTTAAAAAAAAAAAAAAAAAAAAAAAAAGGTTTAGGGCCAGGCACGGTGTCTCACGCCTATAATCCCAGCACTTTGGGAGGCCAAGGTGTGTGGATCACGAGGTGAGGAGATCAAGACCATCCTGGCTAACCTGGTGAAATCCCATCTCTACTAAAAACACAAAAAATTAGCCGGGTGTGGTGGCGGGCGCCTGTGATCCCAGCTACTCAGGAGGCTGAGGTAGGAGAATACCATGAACCCGGGAGGCGGAGCTTGCAGTGAGCTGAGATGGCGCCATTGCATTCCAGCCTGGGTGACAGAGCGAGACTCCGTCTCAAAAAAAAAAAAAGAGAGAGGTTTAATTGGCTCACAGTTCTGCAGACTGTACAGGAAGTGTAAAGGCATCTGCTTCTGAGGAAGCCTCAAGGAGACTCCAATCTTGGTGGAAGGCAAAGGGGGAGCAGGCACATGACATGGCAGGAGCAAGAAAGAGAAGGAGGAGGTGCCACACACTTTTAAACAGCCAGATCTCATGAGAACTCACTCACTGTCGTGAGGACAGTACATGGTAGATGGTGCTAAACCACTCAAGTGAAATCCGCCCCCAAGATCCAAGCACCTGCCACCAGGCCCCACCTCCAACACTGGGAACTACGATTCGACGTTAAGATCTGGTGGGGACACAGACCCAAACCATATCAATTACCCAGTGCAGGTATTCCTTTAGGGCAATGCAAAACAGACTAACACAAGGATAAGGTGAGATTTGAGCCAAAGCTGAAGGAACTGGGAGAACTATGAGGTTATCCCAGGCGGCAGGAACAGTGAAGCGCAAAGGCCCGAAGGAGGTTACTAAGACTGAAAAAAGGGGACCAAGGAGATGGGGTAAGAGAGTTAACAAAGAGCCACAAGCGTAGGATCTCTGGGCCACTGTGAGGGCTTTGGCATTGACTCTTGAACGAAGGGGTCAGTGCGGGGTTTTAAGCAGAGGGATGATGTGATTTCACCCAAGTTTTCAGTCACTGAGGTTGCTGAGTTGAGAGTATACTGGAGTCAGAAGAGGGCCGAATGGTACTGAATCAGAAAGACTGTCTCAGTCCATTTTGCTATAAAGGAGTACCTGAGACTGGGTAATCTATGTTTTTTCTTTTATTTTTTTTTGAGACAAGGTCTCACTCTGTCGCCCAGGCTGGAGTGCAGTGGCACAGTCATGGCTCACTGCAGTCTTGACCTCCAGGGCTCAAGCAATCCTCCCACCTCAGCCGCCCGAGTAGCTAGGACTACAGGCACACGCCACCATGCCCAGCTAATTTTTTAATTTTTTGTACAGATAGAGTTTTGTCATGTTGCACCGGTTGGTCTCAAACTCCTGGGCTCAAGTGATCCACCTGCCTTGGCCTCCCAAGGTGCTGGGATTATAGGCGTGAGGCACTGTGCGTAGCTCAATCTGTTTTAAAAAGGTTTATTTAATGCAGAGAACCCTAGTGAGATATTACATAAGATGGCCATTGCCAAGACACATAATCATCAGATTCTCCAAGGTCGAAATGAAAGAAAAAATGTGAAAGGCAGCTAGAGAGAAGAGCCAGGTCAGTTACATAGGGAATCCCACCAGGGTAACAGTGAACCTTTCAGCAGAAACCCTACAATCCAGAAGAGATGGGGGCCTATATTCAGCGTTCTTAAAGAAAAGAAATTTCAGGCAGGGCATGGTGGCTCACATCTGTAATCCCATCACTTTGGGCGCCAGATACGGCTGAATCACCTGAGGTCAGGAGTTAGAGACCAGCCTGACCAACGTGATGAAACCTCGTCTCTTCTAAAAATGCAAAAATTAGCCAGACGTGGTGGCGCGCACCTGTAGCCTCAGCTACTCGGGAGGCTGAGGCAGGAGAATCACTTGAACCCGGGAGGCGAAGGTTGCAGTGAGCTGAGATCGCACAACTGCACTCCAGCCTGGGTGACAGAGACTCTGTCTCAAAAAAGAAAACAAGAAATTTCAACCAAGAATTTCATATCCAGCCAAATTAAGCTTCATGAGCAAAGGAGAAACAAGATCCTTTTAGGCAAACAAATGCTATGGGAATTTATTACAAGCAGACCTGCATCACAGGAGTCCTTAAGGAAATGCTAAATACGTAAAGGAAAAACTGTTATGGGCCACCATAAAAAGGTTTATTTGTTTCAGAATTCTGATATCTGAAAAAGTTCAAGATTGGACATCTACATCTGGTGAGGGCCCCAGGCTGCTTCTACTCCTGGCAGAGTAGAAGTGAAAGGGAGCTGGCGAGCACAAAGATCACATAGCAAGAGAGGAAACAAAGAGTGAAGGAGAGGTTCCAGGCTCTTCTTACCAACAAGCTCTCTTGGGAACTAAGAAAGCAAGAACATGGCCGGGCGCGGTGGCTCAAGCCTGTAATCCCAGCACTTTGGGAGGCCGAGACGGGCAGATCACAAGGTCAGGAGATCGAGACCATCCAGGCGAACACGGTGAAACCCTGTCTCTACTGAAAAAATACAAAAAACTAGCCGGGCGAGGTGGCGGGCGCCTGTGGTCCCAGTTACTCAGGAGGCTGAGGCAGGAGAATGGCGTAAACCTGGGAGGCGGAGCTTGCAGTGAGCCGAGATCCCGCCCCTGCACTCCAGCCTGGGCGACTCCGTCTCAAAAAAGAAAAAAAGAAAGCAAGAACACACTCACCCCCTCCCTCAGGGATTCATCTATTCAGGAGGGATCTGCCCCCAGGACCCAAACACCTCCCATTTTAGGCCGATCACCAACACTAGGGATCAAATTTCAACATGAGTTTTGGGGGAACAAACAACAAATTATAGCAGAAATCAATGGTGAGATGACTGTCCTAATCCAGACAAAATATCACAGCAGTGTCAAAGCTGTCAGAATCAACAACATGGAGTTACTTAGGTTAAAAAATCCCTGACAATAAGAGCTAGGGAAGACAAAGAATTCGCAAACTTAGATTGCTTTTTTTTTTTTTTTTGAGTTTTTGAGACAAGGTTTCACTCTGTCCCCCAGACAGGAGTGCAGTGGCACGATCTTGGCTCACTGCAACCTCCGCCTCCTGGGTTCAAGTGATTCTCCTGCCTTAGCTTCAAAAGCAGGAGAAAGAGCAGCAGCAAAAAAACTTAGCAAATATATCCGGAAGAGAAAAAGAAATTCAAGTAGCAACAATCTTAAATTTGGACAAGATACTACAAAAACTGAACAAAAAGCAAAAAAGTATTTTTGCAAATAAAAATATAATAGCTGAAATAAAACATTTAAAAGAAGGTTTAGAATGCAAATCCGAGGCCGGGCGCAGTGGCTTACGCCTATGATCCCAGCCCTTTGGGAGGTGGGCAGATCAGGTCAGGAGATCGAGACCATCCTGACTAACACGGTGAAACCCCATCTCCACTAAAAATACAAAAAATTAGTTGGGCGTGGTGGCAGGTGCCTGTAGTCCCAACTACTCTGCAGGCTGAGGCAGGAGAATGGCGTGAACCCGGGAGGCGGAGGTTGCAGTGAGCCGAGATCATTCGCCTGCACTCCAGCCTGGGTGACAGAGCAAGACTCCGTCTCAAAAAAAAAAAAAAATGGAAATCCGAGAACCCAGGATAAAAAAAACAAAGTTACAGCCAGGTACAGTGGCTAATGCCTGTAATCACAGCACTTTCAGAGGCTGAGGCAGGCGAACTAACTGAGGTTAGGAGTTCGGGACCAGCCTGGCCAACATGATGAAACCCCCACTCTACTAAAAACACAAACAATTAGCCAGGAGTGGTGGCAGGTGCCTGTAATCCAAGCTACTTGGGAGACTGAGGCAGGAGAATCGCTTGAACCCAGGAGGCGGAGGTTGCAGTGAACTGAGATGGCGCCACTGCACTCCAGCCTGGGCAACAAGTGAGAAACTCCGTCTCAAAAACAAAGAACAAAGAATAAAAGGTTTGTCTGGGGCCGGGCGCGGTGGCTCAAGCCTGTAATCCCAGCACTTTAGGAGGCCGAGACGGGCGGATCACGAGGTCAGGAGATCGAGACCATCCTGGCTAACACGGTGAAACCCCGTCTCTACTAAAAAATACAAAAAACTAGCCGGGCGAGGTGGCGGGCGCCTGTAGTCCCAGCTACTCGGGAGGCTGAGGCAGGAGAATGGCGCAAACCCGGGAGGAGGAGCTTGCAGTGAGCTGAGATCCGACCACTGCACTCCAGCCTGGGCGACAGCGCGAGACTCCGTCTCAAAAAAAAAAAAAAAAAGGTTGTCTGGCCATGGTGGCTCACGCCTGTGATCCCAGCACTTTGGGAGGCCAAAGCGGGCAGACTAGGAGGTCAGGAGATTGAGATCATCCTGGCTAACACGGTGAAACCCCGTCCCACTAAAAATACAAAAAATTAGCTGGGCGTGGTGGCGGGTGCCTGTAGTCCCAGCTACTCGGGAGACTGAGGCAGGAGAATGGCATGAACCCGGGAGGCGGAGCTTGCAGCGAGCCGAGATCACGCCACTGCACTCCACCCTGGCAACAAAACGAGACTCTATCTCAAAAAAAAAAAAAAAAATCAATAAAAAATAAATACATAAAATAAAAATAAATTCAGATGGCGCAGCTTTAAGATGGAAGGTGGCTATCTACCCCAAAATCAACTATGATATGGACAGCAACATCAAGCCACTGAAACTTGAGGGCTGTTTGTATAAACTAATTAATATAAGGAGTCAGTAAGTTTTGTGTAATGTTGATAAGTCTAGAAACACAGCATAAGCATCAGAGGAACTAAAAATAGAAATAGTCAAAAGGTTTCTGGAGAGTACATTTCATTATGAACTTTCTGTACACCTGGATTTGTTACCATCTGCAAGTATTCATTTGATCGTTTTGATGTTTTTTTTAAAAAGATAAAAACATGCATAAAGAGGCTCTGAATAAGGTTTTTCATGAGTAACATAAAAAGGACTTTGCTTTGGCTGCTCAGACACCTTTTTGGTTTTTTTCACATTTCCCACCTCCATTGCTTAAGGTTTAACTTAACAAGTGACCTTCGACTGTAAAATGAAGCAAAGTATCTGCCCTGAAGTAGCGAAAACCTAAGTACTATTCTGCACAACTTCCACAAGAGGGCAGCAGAACCCTCTGAAGTAGTCTACAAAAATAACAGACCTTGATTTTTTCCTTTAATTTATTTTCATGCTAGACTTCCTTAAAATCTTTTCCTAGAAAGCACTAACTAGCTGTGACCCGGCTAGGCTTGGTAGCTCATGCCTATAATCTCAGCCCTTTGAGGGCCAAGGTGGGTGAATATCTTGAAGCCAGGAATTCAAGACCAGCCTGAACAAGATTGCAAGACCTTGTCTCTACAAAAAAAATAAATAAATTTTTTGGCTGGGAGCAGTGCCTCACGTCTGTAAACTCAGCACTTTAGGAGGCTGAGGCGGGTACATCACCTGAAGTCAGGAGTTCGACAGCAGCCTGGCCAATATGGTGAAACCTTGTCTCTAATAAAAATATAAAAATTAACCAGGCGTGATGGCAGGCACCTGTAATCCCAGCTACTCAGGAGACTGAGGCAAGAGAATTGCTCGAACCCAGGAAGCGGAGGCTGTAGTGAGCCGAGATCACACCACTGCACTCCAGGCTGGAGGACACAGTGAGACACCATCTCAAAAATAAAATAAAATAAAAAATTTTTTTAAATAGCTGTGACATTGTAACACAGAAACAGGTAGCATCTAGATATAATTAGAGAATGGGGCCAGGCACGGCGGCTCATGACTGTAATCCCAACACTTTGGGAGGCCAAGGCAGGCAGACTACTTGAGGCCAAGAGTTTAAGACCAGCCTGGGAAACATGGCAAAACCCCATCTCTACAAAAAATACAAAAATTAACTGGGTATGGTGGCATGCACCTATAGTCCCAGATACTCAGGAAGCTGAGGTGGGAGGATGCCTTGAGCCTAAGAGGCAGAGGTTGCAGTGAGCCAAGATGGCACAACGGCACTCCAGCCTGGGCAACAGAGCGAGACCCTGTCTCCAAAAAAAAAAAAAAAAAAGCAAAAAGGAGAAATCAAAGTACATACCAGATAATCTCACTCAATCCTCACAGTGACCATGAGATAACCATACTATTATCATCTGTAATTTACCATTTCACAGATAAGCAACTGAAGCTTAGATGGCAACACAGCCAGATCCTGTTGCCCCCGCAAAAAAGAGAATGGGACGCATCTTTCAACTAGATATCTGCTGTATCTACTTTAGTGTCTACCTTTAACACTTTTAGCACTATTCGAAATCAAAACAAGTTTCATTACATAGATGTGTGATGTGAGGCCAGGTGCAGTGGCTCATGTCTGTAATCCCAGCACTTTGGGAGGCCAACGCAGGCGGAGCAACTGAGACCAGGAGTTTGAGACCAGCCTAGCCAACATGGTGAAACCCCCATCTCTACTAAAAATACAAAAATTAGCCAGGTGTGGTAGCGGGCACCTATAATCCCAGCTAATCAGGAGGCTGAGGCAGGAGAATCACTTGAGGTGGAAGTGGAGGTTGCAATGAGCTGAGATCGTGCCACTGCACTCCAGCCTGGGGGAGAGAGAGAGACTCTGTCTCAAAAAAAATAATAATAAATAAACATAGATGTGTGATGTGAAAGTCAGGACCATATTGGAACTACTGGTGCCATCCTTTTTTTCCTATTCCCTACTTCCATACCGATGGGCATCAATAATGGACTCACAACTTTCTCTATCCTGCTGAGGCAGAAGCAAGCTTCAGAACAAAGACCCCTCAAGACAGTGACTACCAGACACCACCAATCAGCTCTAATGGGGCACAGGAGAGGAAACCCACCTACCATTGCAGAAAGGAAAAACATTTGAGGGGAAAAGGTTGGGAGAAAGAATAAAGAGGGTTAGATGATCAATTCAGTTCACTGCTAAAGGACAGTTCACTGCTAAAGGGATTTTCTTAAAATGTCAGGAAACCAAAGGAAAAGCATCATATAAAGTTTTTACCTTTGCTGTACCAGTCTGAGAACCATAAAAAATCTTCACTCCAGACACAAAGATGTCTTTCTCTTGCAGGGAGACATAACCATTTGTCATCAAATCCTGAGGGGCTTTTGGAACAGATTTTTCCTGTAAGTTCCTGTCCTGAAAGACAAATAATTACACAAAATCCATCAAGTCTAAATCGTTTCCCAACTTCAGCAGGGATGAAAATTAGCACAGACACTGACACACTTTATTTTTCTCTTAATCTGACACACTAAATTTTTCTCTTAATCTTTCTGGTTGTACTCCTCAAATATGAGCCTTCTTGGTATAATAAGGTCCTTTAATAGGCAGGACCCACATTTTTAAGGCTCATGATTTCCACTCCCTCCAAGAAAAAACTTTACATACTCTTATCCTATAAAGTATTTTAGTAGAATAATAGTAGGAACTTATTTTCTGATCCTTAATGAATGGAAAGGCAAGAGAGGACTACTGACCCTTAAAAGTATAAAACAAATTTGTTTTTCATATAAAAGGTTCATTTTTCATTACAAAAAATCTTCCTGTATCTTAAAAATGAGACACAGAAAAAGTAAATAACTTAATCCAAGATAACTTAGTCTCCAAAAACTTAGAGAAGAAATTTATTTTAGGCATTTCATTAAAATGTCTAAAGACCAAACCACAAAAGTAAGTAAAGGTTCCTTTTAGTGTTTAAATCCTCTATAAAATCTGATGCCTAAATACTCTATTAAAAAAAAAAAATAACTCCACTTACCTGTGTCTTGATGACAATCTGGACACAAATCCAAAGGCTAATGCTAACAGCAAAGCCCAGATAAATGTAAAATCTGTTTATCCATAATGATATTAAAGGTGAGGAGAGGTCCCATGTATCCACAGAAGTATCTAAATTTAAAATGACACACACAGGTAATTTCATTTAAAGCTACATATACAAAGATATCCATCCTGATTTTAAGAAGAAAATAAAACCAACCTTACATTCAACAACTCGCTAAGAAATCTAATTTAAAAATTAACTGTTGGCCGGGCCCGGTAGCTCATGCCTGTAATCCTAGCACTTTGGTGGCTGAGGCGGGCAGATCACCTGAGGTCAGGAGTTCCAGACCAGCCTGGCCAACATGGTGAAACCCCAGCCTCTACTAAAAATACAAAAATTAGCCGGGTGTGGTGGCGCTCGCCTGTAATCCCAGCTACTCGGGAGGCTGAGGCAGGAGAACTGCTTGAACCCGGGAGGCAGAGGTTGCAGTGAGCCGAGATCGCGCCACCGCACTCCAGCCTGGGCGACAGACCAAGGCTCCATCTCGGGGGGGAAAAAAAATCAACTGTAATAAAAATAAATAATCATACTGTTAATACTAACTCAAGGAAAAAACAATATAAAATTGTATCTTCACTTCGAAATGAGCATTTAGAAGCAAGAGTAGGGAACATAAAGTAAAAATACTTCATGTGAAATTGAGTTAATTTTGTTTTGTTGTGCTTGCTCCATAAAAAAAGCTTAAGTAGTAAAAGTACTCTTTTTACTAATTGTACTTTCAAAGGCTCACGGTTAAACTTGTAAAAGATTCTGAAGTAACCGACCTTACGCCTCTTTTTTTTTTTTTTTTTTTTTTTTTTTGAGAGAGATACGCAGGGACCTGGCCTCAAACGTTCAACCTGGGAGCAATTTCAAAAGTCGAAGCCTGAAATTTAGGCTTTACAGATGCAAAAGTCCTAATACACGTGGGTAAAGTGGGAGGAATACTTTTCTGTTTTCATTGAGGGTTGGAAACGTAGTTTCCTTCTAAACTAACTCCCTAGCCTCAAAAGGCAAAAGCCAGGTCAAAAGCAGGGATCAGTCCTCCTTGCTCTCAGCGGCGGCTATCCGGTGCTGTCAAGTGCAACAGTCTCCGAAGGAAGGGCACCGAGGACGCCACTCCGCCCGGAGAGGGTCTCAGTAAAACGTTTACCTCTCCTGCCGCCCCAGGGTCCTTGCCCGCCGGGTGCCCTTACCCATCCTCCTCAGAGCCGACAGGAGACTAGGATCTCGGACCTGGATAACCCGATGGTTCGCATTGGTACCGCGAGACGCACCGAGCTACCTCGCAGCGTTAGCGGCGCACCGGGTGCCTGAGGAGCTGGGGGCAGCCATGACACTGGCGGGCCGGTCCTGATTGGCTCAGAGGGCGAATAGGTGGGCCCAGAGCAAAGCCCAGAGCTCTGGGAAAGGAAGCCAGTGCCCGGTGCGCTCTCGGCCTGCTCCGATTGGCTCAGAGAGGAAAGAGGGCGTAACCAGAAATAAGCACCACCCAGAGTTCCGGGTGATGAAGCCGGAGCGCTTCCGCCTCCGTTTGGATTGGCTCAGACTGGGAAAGGGTGGGTCCAGAGAGAAATTATTGGCATGGGAAAATAAAGAGGGGAAAGGAGTGGGAAGGTGGGGGGAAATGCTGTGTGGACCTGTTTGGATTTCGGTTGGAATAAACCCACTGTAGAAAGGCATTATTTTTGGGAAACCCCAGGATGGACTCGCTATTAGATGATATTAAGGAATTGTAGTTAATCTCGTCGCGTGTATCTGTTAAGGGCTATAGGCTGAAGTATTTAATGCTGAAACCATATGATGGTTTCTTTAAAGTACCCCCAACCGGCCGGGCGCGGTGACTCAAAGCTGTAATCCCAGCACTTTGGGAGGCCGAAGGGGGAGAATCGCTTGAGCCCAGGAGTTCGAGACCAGCCTGAGCAACATAGTGAGACCTCGTCTGTACAAATCTTTTTTTAATTATTTATTTAATTAAATCAGCTTGGCGTGGCCGCTCACACCTGTAGTCCCAGCTACGTGGGAAGCTAACGCTGGAAGATCGCTCGAGCCCAGGAGGTCGAAGCTGCAGTGAGGCCATGACCCTACCACTGCACTCCAGCCTGGGTGACAGAGACTGACTTAAAAAAAAAAAAAATGTGTAAATAAAAAAGCAACAAAAAAATGAAAAAAGAAGAAGAAAACAAGAATGCAACATGTTAATTTGTTGAAGCGGGGTGATGGGTACATGGAAGGTTCATTACACATTTTTGTCTACATTGTATGTTAAAATATTTCTATTATAAAAGGGTGAGTAAATAAAAATATTTATTATAAAATAATTGTATTATAAAAAATATTTTTATTATAAAGTGGGTCTGGCCCTTGAATTCCGCGGAACGAGGTGGTGCCAACGCTGTGTTTCAACCCGGCCACTAAACATCTGCGAGCATCCTGTCAGAGCTCTCAGCTCATTGGCGAAAGTAAATTACGTCAAAGAAAAGCACCTCCCTTTTTGGGCGTGGAAAGATGGCGTAAAAAGCCACAATGCGCAGGCGTTGTCGCTCACTTTTGGCCTCCCGGCTTCCGCCCCACCTGACGTCTGCGCAATAAAGCTGCCTGGCGCACTGTGGCGGCCGCCTGAAGCTAGTGAGTCGCGGCGCCGCGCACTTGCGGTTGGGTCAGTGCCGCGCGCCGCTGGTGGCCTTCAGGCTGGTCGGTGCGGGTGTGCCCCGGTTCGTCGGCTCCTAGGTCTTTGAACAGCCGCGATGTCGATCTTCACCCCCACCAACCAGATCCGCCTAACCAATGTGGCCGTGGTACGGATGAAGCGCGCCGGGAAGCGCTTCGAAATCGCTTGCTACAAAAACAAGGTCGTCGGCTGGCGGAGCGGCGTGTGAGTAGCTCCCTCCCTCGGGCCTGGGCCTGGGCCATCACCTCCGAGGCGGCCTGTCTCTGCCCAAGTCCAGTGAATGGGCCAAGCTGAGGTCTTGGCCGGGTAGGAAATGGAACATTCCTGCTGTCAGCATGAGACGTCGCAGTCCGAGCTTGGCTCCTAAGCCAAGGGTTCCTTCTTTATTTGGTTGGTTCGGATTGGGTTGTTGGTTTGGGGTTTTGTTTTGTTGGTGTCATAATAGCTGCAGCCAAGAAATCTCATAGTTGTGGTCCTTTTCCCAGAATAATGATAGCTGAGCACCTAGTCTTCCGAATACTGTTATAGTTGTGGATACATCTGGTGTCACAGATCTCAGTAGCCCTAGCAGTTTGAAGTGCGCAGTGTCTTCACTGCTGCCATCTAGAGATTGGCATTCCGTGGCAGCAGCTGTCCGCACCGCACCCCACCCCGCCCCACCCCACCCTTAGTGTTTCTTACGTCCTTCCATGACATTTTTCCCCAGTGAGCAAATGGTAAGGCAAATACGGTTCTGAGTTTTGAAAATGTTCCCTCAGGCCGATGCGGGCAGATCACTTGAGGCCAGGAGTTCGAGGCCAGCCTGGGCAACATGAAACCCCGTCTCTACTAAAAATACAAAATTAGCCGGTGTGGTGGCGCATGGCTGTAATCCCAGCTACTCGGGAGGCTGAGGCAGGAGAATCACTTGAACCCGGAGGCAGAGGTTGCAGTGAGGCGAGATCACGCCATTGCACTCCAGCCTGGGTGAAAGCAGCGAAATTCCGTCTCGGGGTGGGGGTGGGCAGGGAAGAAAAAGAAAACGTGCCCTCGACACTAAAGGTCATCAGGGAGATTTGTTGTGTCTTGCCGTTCATGTTGTTGCCATCTTGTATTTAAATGTAAATGCATGTCCAAGTTTCAAGTATATTCACGTAGGACTTTCTCTCCTGCCCTCACAAGGGAAAAAGACCTTGACGAAGTTCTGCAGACCCACTCAGTGTTTGTAAATGTTTCTAAAGGTCAGGTTGCCAAGAAGGAAGATCTCATCAGTGCGTTTGGAACAGATGACCAAACTGAAATCTGTAAGCAGGTGGGTGATAACTGCAGCATAGCTAACCCTAATAGCCATTTATAACGTACTTGAAGGTATGTTAAACATTAAAGGCCGTTTTTTTGGAGGAAAGACTAACAAAGCAATAATGTGAGCTGCACAGTGTCACTTCTAATAATAAAGAACTTGGTGGTTTTGTTTGTTTGTTTGTTTTTTGGGTTTTTTTTGCCACAACCTCCTGAAATCAAATTTTCTACTAAATTATCTCATTTTTCTATAAATTACCTCATTTATAGAATGTGGTATACCTGAAAACTGAATTTGTTTTCAAGTATTTCATCTTTCAGACCCTTTTTTTTTTTTTGGAGACAGAATCTTGCTCTGTTTCCCAGGCTGGAGTGCAGTGCACTCCACCACACTCAGCTCTGCCTCCTGGATTCAAGCGATTCTCTTGCCTCAGCCTCCCGGGTAGCTGTGATTACAGGTGCCCACCACCGTGCCCAGCTAATTTTTGGATTTTTAATAGAGATGGTGTTTCACCGTGTTGACCAGTTTGGTCTCAAGCTCCTGACCTCAGGTGATACACCCGCCTTAGCCACCCAAAGTGCTGGGATCTCACTGCGCGCCCAGCCAAAAGATTCTTGCATCTTTTGGGCAAAGTTCAAACCATTACTTACATATCAATAGCTGGAGAGGATGCAATTTAATTTTCTCCCCAGCCCCTCATTTTTTTGTGGCCAGTTACCAAATAGTGTGTGATAGAGAAAGATAGTGATTTCTTAAATGTGTTGGCATTTTTTTAGATTTTGACTAAAGGAGAAGTTCAAGTATCAGATAAAGAAAGACACACACAACTGGAGCAGATGTTTAGGGACATTGCAACCATTGTGGCAGACAAATGTGTGAATCCTGAAACAAAGAGACCGTACACCGTGATCCTTATTGAGAGGGCCATGAAGGACATCCACTATTCAGTGAAAACCAACAAGAGCACAAAACAGCAGGTGAGTGGTTTCTCATGTCCTCAAAATACAGCCATGGAAATCAGTTTTCTCTGAAGAAATCATTAAAATAACGGGTCTGGGGCCAGGCATGATGGTTCATGCCCGTAATCCTAGCACTGTGGGAGCCAAGATGGGAGGATTGTTTGAGGCCCAGAAACAGCCTGGGAAACATAGGGATGCATGCCCCATCTCTTTTTTCTTTTTTTGAGAGAGAGAGAGAGAGAGAGAGTCGCACTCTGTTGCCCAGGCTGGAGTGCAGTGACACGATCTTGGCTCACTACAATCTCTGCCTGCCGGGTTCAAGCGAGTCCCCTGCCTTAGCCTCCCGAGTAGCTGGGATTACAGGCATGCGCCACCACATCTGGGTAATTTTGTATTTTTAGTAAAGACAAGGTTTCACCATGTTGGCCAGGCTGGTCTTGAATTCCTGACCTCAGGTGATCCGTCCGCCTCGGCCTCCCAAAGTTCTGGGATACAGGCGTCAACTACGGTACCATACCTCTAATTTATTTAATATAAAAAATTAAATTTTAAAAAATGGGTCTGCATGGAAGCAAGTGGGTAGAAGGTTTGGGGAAGAGATGGAGGAAACGGACAGGGTCGTAAAGATAGGTAATTTTTTTTTTTTTCAAGTAAACACAAATATGTATGTAGGACTTTCTTCCTCCTATCCAAATCAAACTTAAAGACAAACCTTGAGTTTTTAAAGGGTCATTTTAACACCTCTTTTTGAATTTTTAATTTATATATAATTCACATACCGTAAATTTCACACTCGTAAACTGTGTATACTTTTAAGTGGTATATTAACAAAGTTTGGGGACCTTCCCTGCTACCTGGTTGGAGAACATTTTCATCACCACAAAAAGAAAGTCAGTATCCACTAGTAGCCATTCCCATTTCCCCCCACAGGGCCCTCCCAACCACTAATCTCCTCTCCTTATGGACTTGTCAATTCTGGACATTTCATATAAGTGGAATCATACAATATATGGCCTTTTCATGGTTCATACATGTTGTAACCTGGATCAGCGTGTCATTTCTTTTTTATGCCGGATTAATAGCCCACTGTATGGAAAAAACACACGTTTTGTTCATTCATTTCTCAGTTGATAGACATTGGGTTGCTTTGACTTTTGAGCTATGATGAAGAATGCTGCTGTGAAATGTGTTGCATGTTTTTGTGGAGACATACGTTTTCATTTCTGTATACCTGCCAGAACGGCTGCACCATGTTACATTACCACCGTCAGCGTTTACAAGTGCCAGCGTCTCCGCATCCTCAGTGATGCTTGTCATTGTCTATCTTTTTGATGATAGCCATCCTGGTGGTATCTTGTTGTGGTGTTGATTTGCATTTCCTTAATATTGATTTGAGCATATTTCCATGTGCTTATTGATGCTTCATCTGTCCGCTTTTGGGAAATCTCTGTTCAGGGTCTTTCCTTTTTTTTTTTTTTTTTTGGGAGATAGAGTCTCACTCTGTCACCCTGGCTAGAGTGCAGTGGCACGATTTCGGCTCATTGCAAACTCTGCCTCCTGGGTTCAAGCGATTCTTCTGCCTCAGCCTCTTGTGTAGCTGGGATTATAGGCGTGCGCTACCACACCTGGCTAATTTTTTTTTTTTTTTTTTTGTATTTTTAGTAGAGACAGGGTTTCACTATGTCGGCCAGGCTGGTCTCGAGTTCCTGACCTCGTGATGCACCCGCTTCGCCCTCCCAAAGTGCTGGGATTACAGGCATGAACCACTGCACCCAACCTTCACCCTCTTGATAGTTTTTTGAAATGCAAAACCTTTTCCTCTTGATAAGTCCAATTTTTCTATTTTTTTTTTTAATGGTCACTTATGTTCCTTTTTTTTTTTTTTTTTTTTTTTGAGACGGAGTCTCGCTCTGTCACCCAGGCTGGAGTGCAGTGGCCGGATCTCAGCTCACTGCAAGCTCCGCCTCCCGGGTTTACGCCATTCTCCTGCCTCAGCCTCCCGAGTAGCTGGGACTACAGGCGCCCGCCACCTCGCCCGGCTAGTTTTTTGTATTTTTTAGTAGAGACGGGGTTTCACTGTGTTAGCCAGGATGGTCTCGATCTCCTGACCTCGTGATCCGCCCGTCTCGGCCTCCTAAAGTGCTGGGATTACAGGCTTGAGCCACCGCGCCCGGCCCACTTATGTTCTTAATATTATACCTAAGAAACCATTACCTAATCCAACTACATGGAAACTACTTTGTTTTTGAAAGCCTTATTAAAGAATATAGTAGAAGAAATTACATTCTCGATTTTGTCTTGGTAGGCTTTGGAAGTGATAAAGCAGTTAAAAGAGAAAATGAAGATAGAACGTGCTCACATGAGGCTTCGCTTCATCCTTCCAGTGAATGAAGGCAAGAAGCTGAAAGAAAAGCTCAAGCCACTGATCAAGGTCATAGAAAGTGAAGATTATGGCCAACAGTTAGAAATCGTAAGAGTCAAGTATTTTCTTTGCTTCACGTTACCTAAGTAGTGTATTCTCTAGTAATAAATTTGTAGCAACCATTTAGGCGTTGTAAACAGTCAGATATTTTCATAAGACTAAAGGTTGGTCAGCCTTGTTTACTACAAAACATGTTTTTCCCAGCATGTATTTTTCTCATACATTATGCGTAGTGTTTTAGATACATTATTTTAGCAAATTTAGCAACCATGTAAAATAAGCCACTTAAAAATCGCTATTTTTAGTGGAAGGTTAATAACTCCAATTACCTTAAAAATTTTGCAACAATTAGTACAAAGCACACTATGGAAATTTCAGAGATAGCTCAATTGCATGCTTTACTCTGGTGCTGATCATAATCCTAAAAGACATAGTCCGAAATGCCACAATCCCAGTGTTGAAATAACAAAAAAATCAAAATCCCTAAAGTCCAAAGCCTGAACTTCTAAAATCTTGAAAATTACAGTTCCAAAAGATTGAATCCTGGCTGGGCGCGGTGGCTCATGCCTGTAATCCCAGCACTTTGGGAGGCTGAGGCAGGTGGATCACCTGAGGTCAGGAGTTTGAGACCAGCCTGACCAACATGGAGAAACCCTGTCTCTACTAAAAATACAGAATAATCAGGCATGATGGCACATGCCTGTAATCCCAGCCACTCGGGAGGCTGAGGCAGGAGAATCGCTTGAACCTGGGAGACAGAGGTTGCAGTGAGCCAAGATGGCGCCATTGCTCTCCAGCCTGGGCAACAAAAGCGAAACTCCATCTCCAAAAAAAAAAAAAGATTGAATCTTGAATGATGAAATTCTGAAAGCTGAATTCTGGCAAAAAGATGAGCACTCTTTTCAGTTGTATACAGGATAGTCGCATCTGCTTAATTGCATCATGTTAGGCAAAGCTAGGACCTTGCTGTTGTCTTCGTTTGGAAATTAACAATGGTTTAAATAGATGTGTCTCGGTGCCAGGTTGATGAGGGGTGGAATTGTGGATGTAATTTTAGGTGTCAACCTGACTGGAAAGGAATCCCTAGAAGCCTGATAAAGCATTATTTGCGGTGTGTCTATGAGGGTGTTTCCAGAGGATACTGGTGTGTGAACCTGATGACACTAAACACAGAACATTTTAAAGAAGCAGCAAAACCATGAGGTCCTTATGACCTCACCCCTTAGCTTCAAACACAGTGTAAATTCAGCTGTCTATAAATTCATGTTTTCAGGGCTTTGCAGCTTTTCTATTTATTTATTTATTTTTATTTTATTTTATTTTATTTTTTTGAGACAGAGTTTCACTCCTGTTGCCCAGGCTGGAGTGCAATGGCGTGATCTCAGCTCACCGCAACCTCTTGCCTCCCGGGTTCAAGCAATTCTCCTGCCTCAGCCTCCTGAGTAGCTGGGTTTACAGGCATGTGCCACCACGCCCGGCTAATTTTGTATTTTTAGTAGAGATGGGGTCTCTCCATGTTGGTCAGGCTGGTCTCGAACTGCCGACCACAGGTGATCCGCCCACCTTGGCCTCCCAAAGTGCTGGGATTACAGGCGTGAGGCACCGCACCTGGTCTGCAGCTTCTTTTTAAAAGTGAATTGAGTATGTGAGTATCCACTGTAGATGTGAATTAACCCATCTGACACTACTTGAAGTTCTAAACTCTTTGCAAAACTGTACGCATGGGCCGGGTGCAGTGGCTTAATGCCTGTAATCCCAGCACTTTGGGAGGCCGAGGCGAGCAGATAACCTGAGGCCAGGAGTTCAAGACCAGCCTGGCCAACATGGCGAAACTAAAAATAGAAAAAATTAGCCAGGTATGGTGGCAGGCACCTGTAATGCCAGCTTCTTGGGAGGCTGAGGCAGGAGAATCACTTGAACCCAGGAGGCAGAGGCTGCAGTGAGCTGAGATCGCACCACGGCACTCCAGCCTGGGGGACAAGAGCAAAACTCTATCTCAAAAAAATGAATAAATAAACGTACACATGGTCTCTAAGTCTTCACATTGCTTTTTCTCCTTCATACGTGGAGGTGACTTTATTGAGCTATAAAATGTAATGCTAAATTTTAGTATGAGAAGAATGAGAGCTTTCTAGTTTGTCCCTTCCATTTACAGCTGAAGAATCAGAATAAGTGTTTAAACATAGGGATTAATGCCTTGTCACAGGGGCCTACATGGCTACTCAAGGGCAGAGGCTGAATTGGAACGCAGTGTGCTGCCCTACCCATTGTCTTACCATTGCACCATAGAACTGTGCTATTATTAGAGATCTTTGGAAAGCGTTGTGTTTGCCTTAAAGGAAGTTAAAGCTGAGTTTCTTCTGTGTATTGCTCATCCTCATGTGGTAAACTGCTACGTTAAATGTTTCAGGTATGTCTGATTGACCCAGGCTGCTTCCGAGAAATTGATGAGCTAATAAAAAAGGAAACCAAAGGCAAAGGTTCTTTGGAAGTACTCAATTTGAAAGATGTGGAAGAAGGAGATGAGAAATTTGAATGACACCCATCAGTCTCTTCACCTCTAAAAACACTAAAGGGTTTTTGTTTCCGACAGCACTGTTTCATGTCTGTGATCTGCCAAATACTTGCTCAAACTATTTGACATTTTCTATCTTTGTGTTAAGAGTGGACACGGCAAGGCTTTCCTACATAAGTATAATAATGTGGGAATGATTAGGTTTTAATTATAAACTGGAGTCTAAATCCTAAAGCAAAATTGAAACTCCAAGATGCAAAGTCCAGAGTGGCATTTTGCTACTCTGTCTCATGCCTTGACAGCTTTCCAAAATGAAAGTTATTTGAGGCAACTCTTGTGGGTGAAAAGTTATTTGTACAGTAGAGTAAGATTATTAGGGATATGTCTATACGACAAAAGGGGAAGTCTTTCCTAAAAAAGAAAACATATGATGCTTCATTTCTACTTAATGGAACTTACGTTATGAGGGTCATTATGCTTGGATGATGTTCCTGATTATCTGAGAAACAGATATAGAAAAACTGCGCCGGACTTAAATAATTTTCATTGAACATGCTGCCATAACTTAGATTATTCTTGGTTAAAAAATAAAAGTCACTTATTTCTAATTCTTAAAATTTATAATATATATTAATATAGCTAAAATTGTGTGTAATCAATAAAACCACTCTTATTTTTATTAAACTATGGCTTGTGTTTCTAGACAACTTCCTAACTCCCTTTCTTTTCTCTGTCTGTGTCTGTGGTAGGGTTAGGGAGTTATTAAGAGAACTCAGTGAGTCAATATGAAGAGTGCTTAGAACAGGGCCTGTTCTTGTAAATACCTGAAAAATTTTTGCTAACAGTTGAGATGTAACTGAAGAATTATTGTAGTATTTAAACATGTAAATGGACAAGGTGCAAGCTTTTAAAAATCTACTTCAAGGCCAGGGGAGGTGACTCACACCTGTAATCCCAGTACTTTGGGAGGCTGAGGCAGGCGGATCACCTGAGGTCAGGAGTTCGAGACCAGCCTGGCCAACATGGTGAAACCCCATCTCTACTAAAAATACAAAAATTAGCCAGGCATGGTGGTGCACACCTGTAGTCCCAGCTACTCAGGAGGCTGAAGCAAGAGAATCGCTTGAACCCAGGAGGCAGAGGTTGCAATGAGCTGAGAACGTGCCACTGCACTCCAGCCTGGGTGAGAGTGAAACTCAGTCTCCAAAAAAAAAAAAAAAAAAAATCTATTTCAAAAGAGATACATTCTAGAAGATAAATTAGATTCAGTCAAACATACAGATGTATTTCTGGACAGCAGGTTTTATTTTAACTGAAAACAGACTTCTCGACTTGAAAAGGTACTGATTGGTTTATAAGCACACAGAACTCCCTGCTAATACAAATTCAAAAATGTCCCTTTAGGCCAGGCACGGTGGCTCACGCCTGTAATCCCAGCACTTTGGGAGGCCGAGGTGGGCGGATCACAAGGTCAGGAGATCGAGACCACGGTGAAACCCTGTCTTTACTAAAAATACAAAAAATGAGCCAGGCGCGGTGGCAGGCACCTGTAGTTCCAGCTACTCAGGAGGCTGAGGCAGGAGAATGGCGTGAACCCGGGAGGCAGAGCTTGCAGTGAGCTGAGATCGCGCCACTGCACTCCAGCCTGGGCGACAGCGCAAGACTCTCTCTCAAAAAAAAAAAAAAAAAGTCCCTTTAGTTTAAAATAATTGAGATTATGAAGTCAAAATTTTTTATTATAGTATTAACAAAATATATTCTTGTTTGATAACATGAGAATGAGCCCTTTTTCTGTTAATACTAAAGCTGGGCTGCTGTTTTGATACAGGTATTTGTTCAATATATCAGCTCTATCTTAGTAGGAAAATATAAACATTTATTATAACATTTCCTTAAGATTTTCTGGGGCCAGATGCAGTGGCTCACACCAGTAATCCCAGCACTTTCGGAGGCCGACGCAGATGAATCACTTGAGCTCAGGAGTTCGAGACCAGCCTGGGCAACAGGGTGAAACCCTTCTACCAAAAATACAAAAAATTAGGCATGGTGGTGTGCACCTGGTCCCAGCTACTTGGGAGGCTGAGGTGGGAGGATCACTTGAGCCCAGGAGGCAGAGGTTGCAGTGAGCTAAAATCACCCCTGGGCACTACAGCCTGGGCAACAGAGCCAGACCCCATCTCAAAGATTTTCTGATTCTGAATATTCAGTTTTTCTAAAAAGCTGTAACTTCAAGAAATGTCAAATGTAGATCACATCTGAGTCATCATTTAAACTTATTTTTTAAATTTTATACTAATTTCATTATCAAAAAACTTAACATTTTTGGTTCATGATCATCTTCCCAGTACCACAACCATAATGGATTATTTTAAGGATTGATTTATTTGACTTTTTCAATGCAAGCTGATGGTGTGTGCATTTGGTCACAATGACATTTCAGACTTAGGCCTCTTCTTTTAGCACAGTTCTTTTCCATGAAGCTTGCCTTGTACCCCATACACAATTACTTGCTCCAGTTGCTGGAACCTAGTACTCTACTTAAATTCCTTCATAGGTCTGGGTTTATTCAACCTTGTATTAGAGCTGTTTAATTATCTGCCTTCATGCTAGACTGTGAACTCCTTAAGGGCAAGGGACTTAGCAATGTGTGTGTATCCCACCATGCTTTGGACCTAGTAGGTGTGGAGTAAATGTCTGAAATAATAAACGTATGTGGGACAGGCACAGTGGCTCACGCCTGTAATCCCAGCACTTTGGGAGACCCAGGTGGGCAGATCACCTGAGGTCAGGAGTTCAAGACCAGCCTGGCCAAAATGGCGAAACCCAGTCTCTATTAAAAATACAAAAATTAGCTGGCCGTGGTGGCTCACGCCTGTAATCCCAGGACTTTGGGAGGCTGAGGCAAGCAGATCATGAGGTCAAGAGATCGAAACCATCCTGGCCAATATGCTGAAACCCCATCTCTACTAAAAATACAAAAATTAGCTGGGCACAGTGGCACGTGCCTGTAGTCCCAGCTACTTGGGAGGCTGAGGGGCAGGAGAATCGCTTGAACCCAGGAGGCGGAGATTGCAGTGAGCCAGGATCATGCCACTGCACTCCAGCCTGGCGGTAGAACAAGACTCTGTCTAAAAAAAATAAATAAATAAAATTTAAAAAGCCATGCATGGTAGCACGTGCCTGTAATTGGGAGGCTGAGGCAGGAGAATCTCATGAACCCGGGAGACGGAGGTTGCAGTGAGCTGAGACCCAGCCACTGCACTCCAGCCTGGGCAACAGAGCAAGACTCCATCTCTGAATAAATAGCCACATGTGGTGGCTCACGCCTGTAATCCCAACACTTTGGGAGGCTGAGGCAGGCAGATCACAAGGTCAGGAGTTCGAGACCAGCCTGGTCAACATAGTGAAACCCCGTCTCTACTAAAAATACAAAAATTAGCTGGGTGTAGTGGCACGTGCCTGTAATTCCAGCTACATAGGAGGCTGAGGCAGGATAATCACTCGAACCGGGAGGTGGAGATTGCAGTGAGCCAAGATCACACCACTGCACTCCAGCCTAGGCGACAGATAGACTTCATCTCAAAAAAATAAATACATAAATAAATAAATAGATTTAAAAATAAATAGGCCAGGCACGGTGGCTCACGCCTGTAATCCCAACACTTTGGGAAGACAAGGCGGGTGGATCACAAGGTCAGGAGTTCGAGACCAGTCCGACCACCACGGTGAAACCCCGTCTCTACTAAAAATACAAAAATTAGCTGGGCGTGGTGGCGCGTGCCTGTAATCCCAGCTACTCAGGAGGCCGAGGCAGGAGAATCACTTGAACCTGGGAGGCGGAGGTTGCAGTGAACCGAGATCGTGCCACTGCACTCCAGCCTACGCGACAGAGTGAGACTCCGTCTCAAAAAAAAAAAAAGTAAATATAAACAAACATGCTATCTCAGTGAGGGCCCAAGTCATCAGAAGGAGGATGAGTGATGAAGAATTTGTTCAGTGACCTTTGTTCAAGTCCATCATGAAAGCTGGGATAGAGTTTTTGTCAGGTCAGCCAGAGCTTTCCACTGTTCATACTGTAAACAACCACACACACGAGTTTAGCCTGCATGCTACCCTCAAGCCCATGTCGTGAGATGCCCAATGATTCGGGTGGTAATTAGGTTCCTCATTACCAATTTTGTGTATGACAACCCTTACATTACTGGCATTTGAGGTACTGACCATTTGAAAATGCTTTTCTGCTGAACGAGGGAACTGGTTGTGGACACATAGTTTGCCACCAACGAGTTTAAAGAGCTAAGATGATGAAGGCCGTTGACTTTTATGCTGATTTTCATCTCTGCATGTATTTACCCAAGACGATACCTTCAACATTAATATTCCAGGCCAGGTACTGTGGCTCACACCTTTAATTCCAGCACTTTCGGAGGCAGAGGTGGGTGGATCACCTGAGGTCAGGAGTTCAAGACCAGCCTGGCCAACATGGTGAAACCCCGTCTCTACTAAAAATACAAAACTTAGCCAGGCATGGTGGTGGGTGTCTGTAATCCCAGCTACTCGGGAGGATGAGGCAGAAGAATTGTTTGAGCCCGGGAGGCGAAGGTTGCAGTGAGTCAAGATCGCGCCACTGCATTACAGCCTGGGTGACAGAGTGACCCTCCATCTCAAAAAAATTAAAAAATAAAAAAGTACTGTAATCCCAGCACTTTGGGAGGCTGAGACGGGTGGATCACGAGGTCAGGAGATCGAGACCATCCTGGCTAACACGGTGAAACCCCGTCTCTACTAAAAATACAAGAAAATTAGCCGGGCGAGGTGGCGGGCGCCTGTAGTTCCAGCTACTTGGGAGGCTGAGGCAGGAGAATGGCGTAAACCTGGGAGGGCGGAGCTTGCAGTGAGCTGAGATCCGGCCACTGCACTCCAGCCTGGGGCACAGAGCAAGACTCCGTCTCAAAAAAAAAATAAAATAAAATAAAATAAATAAACAGCTAAGATGATGAAGGCCATTGACTTTTATGCTGATTTTCATCTCTGCATGTATTTACCCAAGACGATACCTTCAACATTAATATTCCAAATACAATTTTATAGTATCACAATTCTGACCTAAAAAAAGTATAATCCTGAGCCAAATCTTTATCAGCCAGCTTGGATATTCCAGCTTCTACCCAAGAACTATGTCACAACACTCTGAGCATACACGGTTGAATTGCCCAGGGCCGCTTCCAAATACTCCAGGAAAAGTCATCAGTTTCATCAACTTCCTAACTGAGTCTGCAGATTCTTGGTTTTCCCCTGGAAGAGAATGAATATAAATGGGATGTGGAGCCAGGCGTGGTGGCTCACGCCTCCAATACCAGTATTTTGGGAGGAGGAGGGAGGCGGATCACTTGAGATCAGGAGTTCGAGACCACCCTGACCAACATGGAAAAACCCCACCTCTACTAAATATACAAAAATTGGCCAGGTGTGTCAGCGCATGCCTGTAATCCCAGCTACGCAATTGGCAGAGGCAGGAGAATCGCTGGAACCCAAGAGGCAGAGATTGCAGTGAGCTAGGATCGTGCCACTGCACTCCAGCCTGGGCAACAGAGCGAGACTCCTCTCAAAAATAATAAAAAATAGTAATGAAAGAGGAAGGCAGAACTGGTTCAGAGAGATCCAAATGGAAGGGGCAGGTAAGATTCCAAGCGTGAGAGGTACTCCACCCACCATTGCTGGTGGTGGATAGGGGAGAATCCAGCCATGAGCCCAAGAATGCAGGTAGCCTCCTCTGGATGCTGGGAAAACCCCTCAGATGACAACCAGCAAGAATATGGGGGCCTAAAAGGAACTAAATTCTGCCTCAAAAACCCGGATGTGTAGGAAAACAGATACCCTCTTGGAGCCTGCAGGCTCACCACAACCTCCACCTCCTGGGCTCAAGCGATTCTCCCGCCTCAGCCTTCTGAGTAGCTGGAACCACAGGCATACACCACCACACCTGGCTAATTTTTTGTAATTTTTTTTTTTTTTTTTTTTTTGAGACGGAGTTTTGCTCTTGTTGCCCAGGCTAGAGTGCAATGGCGTGATCTTGGCTCACTGCAACCTCCACCTCCCGGGTTCAAGCAATTCTCCTGTCTCAGCCTCCCGAGTAGCTGGGTTAAAAGGCATGCACCACTACGCCTGGCTAATTTTGTATTTTTAGTAGAGACGAGGTTTCTCCATGTTGGCCAGGCTGGTCTCGAACTCCTGACCTCAGGTGATCTGCCTGCCGCAGCCTCCCAAAGTGCTGGGATTACAGGTGTGAGCCACCGCGTCTGACCAATTTTTTTGTAATTTTAGTAGAGACATGGTTTCGTCATGTTGCCCAGTAAACTATGGTTTACAGATATTTCTTTTTTTTTTTTTTTTTTTTTTGAGATGGAGTCTGGCTCTGTCGCCCGGGCTGGAGTGCAGTGACCGGATCTCGGCTCACTGCAAGCTCCGCCTCCCGGGTTCACGCCATTCTCCTGCCTCAGCCTCCCGAGTAGCTGGGACTACAGGCGCCCGCCACCTCGCCCGGCTAGTTTTTTGTATTTTTTAGTAGAGACGGGGTTTCACTGTGTTAGCCAGGATGGTCTCGATCTCCTGACCTCGTGATCCACCCGTCTCGGCCTCCCAAAGTGCTGGGATTACAGGCTTGAGCCACTGCGCCCGGCCGGTTTACAGATATTTCAATAGGATGAGAAAGGAATGAGGAATTTTACTAAATGACATCTGTATACTTGGCTATATGTCTCACAAAGTTAGACTCCTAGAATGATGTAGAGAAAATTATATTTTGGCTGGCACGGTGGCTCATACCTATAATCCTAACACTTTGGGAAGCCAAGGCAGTTCAATCACCTGAGGTCAGGAGTTTGAGACTAGCCTGGCCAACATGGTGAAACCCCATATCTACTAAAAATACAAAAATTATATGGCCGGGCGAGGTGGCTCACGCCTGTAATCCCAGCACTTTGGGAGGCCGAGGTGGGCAGATCACGAGGTCAGGGAGATCGAGACCATCCTGGCCAACATGGTGAAATCCCATCTCTATTAAAAATACAAAAAATTAGCTGGGCGCGGTGGCAGGCGCCTGTAGTTCAGCTACTTGCAAGACTGAGGCAGGCGAATCCCTTGACCGGGAGGCGGAGGTTACAATGAGCTGAGATCGTGCAACTGCACTCCAGCCTGGGTGACAGAGAGAGACGCTGACTCAAAAAAAAAAAAAAAAAAGCTGGGCCTGGCGGCGGCCACCTATAATCCCAGCTGCTCAGGATGCTGAGGCTGGAGAATCTCTTGAATCCAGGAGGCAGAGGTTGCAGTGAGCCAAGATCCTGCCACTACACTCCAGCCTGGGTGACAAGAGCAAACTCCGTCTCAAAAAAAAAAAAAAGAAAAAAAAATATATATATATATATATATAAAAAATTTTTTTTACATCAGTTACAGAACTAAATGTAAACATAAAACTGTTAGTTACTGGTTTACGCCTGTAATCCCAACACTTTGGGAGGCCAAGGCAGCCGGATCACAATGTTAGGAGATGGAGACCATCCTAGCTAACACGGTGAAACCTCATCTCTACTAAAAATACAAAAAATTAGCCAGGCACAGTGGCACGTGCCTGTAGTCCCAGCTACTAGATAGGCTGAGGTAGGAGGGTTGCTTGAGCCTGAGAGGTCGAGGATGCAGTGAGCCATTATCAGGCCACTGCACTCAGCCTAGACAACACAGTGAGGCCCTGTCTCAAAAAAAGCTTAAAGATAGTATGGCTTAGCTGGGCACGGTGGCTCATGCCTGTAATCCCAGCACTTTGGGATGCCAAGGTTGGTTGATTACTTAAAGTCAGGAGTTCAATACCAGCCTGGGCAACATGGTAAATCCCTGTCTCTACTAAAAATGCAAAAAAAAAAAAAAAATTATCTGGGTGTGGTGGCACGCGCCTGTAATCCCAGCTACTCGGGAGGCTAAGGCAGGAGAATCTCTTGAGCCCAGGAGACGGAGGATACAGTGAGCCGAGATTGTGCTATTGCACTCCAGCCTAGGTGACAGAGTATAAGACTCTGTCTCAAAAAAAAAAAAAAAAAAAAAAAAAAAAAGTCACGTCTAGAGAAAATATGTGCAACAGGTAAGACAGGTAAAATGCCAATAAGTTAGGACCAACCAAGAAAAAGGTCTAATATTCACCCCTGAGCAGGGGGAAAATTGATACACTAATTTAAAAATAAATGCAAAATAGGATATGCAACTTCTCTCAGAGAAATGCTAAACGATGAGAAATCATTTTCTACCCATCATATTGAAGAAAAGGTGAAAGATTAATTGTGATATTGGCGAGGATATGAGGGAACAGGCATTTTCTTGCATTTACTGATAGAAGTATAACTGGCTCCAACCTTTCAGGAGTGTAATTTGGTGGTATCTTCTTTTTTTATTTTTATTTTTTATTTTTTATTTTTTGTGAGGGAGTCTCCCTTTGTCGCCCAGGCTGGAGTACAGTGGCATGATCTTGGCTCACTGCAAACTCTGCCTCCTGGGTTCAAGCGATTCTCCTTCCTCAGCCTCCCCAAGTAGCTGGGATTACAGGCGTGTGCTACCACACCCAGATAATTTTTTTTCACCATGTTGGCCAGGCTGGTCTCAAACTCTGTTTTTTGTTTGTTTGTTTGTTTTGTTTTGTTTTTTAAATGAAGTCTAGCTCTGTCACCCAGGCTGGAGTGCAGTGGCATGATCTCAGCTCACTGCAACCTCCACCTCCTGGGTTCAAGCAATTCTTGTGCCTTAGCCTCCCCAGTAGCTGGGATTACAGGCACCCGCCAGCATGCCCAGCTAATTTTAGTATTTTTAGTAGAGACAGGGTTTCGTTGTGTTGACCAAGTTGGTCTTAATCTCCTGACCTCATGATCTGCCTGCCTCGGCCTCCCAAAGTGCTGGGATTACAAGCATGAGCCATCGTGCCTGGCCAGGTCTCAAACTCTTGACCTCGGGAGATCCACCTGTCTCGGCCTCCCCAAGTGCTGGGATTACGCACCTGGTCTGGTGGTATCTTAAAATTTTTAAATATGTGCACTTTTTTTTTTTTTTTTTGAGGAGGAGGGTCTTGCTCTGTCACCCAGGCTAGAGTGCAGTAGCAAGATCACTGCTCACTGTAGCCTCAACCTCCTGGGCTCAAGTGATCCTCCCACCTCAGCCTCCTGAGTTCCTGGGACTGCAGGCAGGTACCACCATACCTGGATAATTTTTTTTTAATTTTTCATAGATATAGAGCCTTGCTATGTTGCTCAGGCTGGTCTCGAACTCCTGGCCTCAAGCAATCCTACCACCCCGACCTCCCAAAGCACTGAGACTATAGGCATGAACCACTGCACCTGGCCGTGTGCACCATTTGATACAGCAATTGATTGCTCTTTAGGCATCTATCTGCCAGAAATAAAATTACCTAAATTCTAAGGATATGTGTACCGTGTTATTTTCTGCTTGTATTAGTGAAAACTGAAAATGACCACCAATAGCAAATACAGGCTGAGTATCACTTATTCCAAATGCTTGGGAAAGAAGTATTTCAAATTTCAGGTATTTTTTCAGATTTTGGCATATTTGCATGCCTAATTCAAAAATTCAAAAATCAAAATGCTCAGGGACCATTTCCTTTGAGCATTATGTTTCTAATTTGGGGGTTTTTCGGATTAGGGATGCTCAACCTGTAGTTAACCAAATTGTAACATCTCCTTACTGTGCATTTCTTTTTTTTTTGAGACGGAGTCTAGCCCTGTTGCCCAGGTTGGAGTGCAGTGGTGCAATCTCAGCTCACTGCAACCTCCAACTCCAGGATTCAAGCGATTTTACTGCCTTGGCCTTCTGAGTAGCAGGGACTACAGGCGCGCACCACCATGCCTGGCTAATTTTTGTATTTTTAATAAAGACAGGGTTTCCCTATTTTGGCCAGGTTGGTTTTGAACTCCTGACCTCAGGTGATCCGCCCATCTCAGCCTCCCAAAAGTGCTGGGATTACAGGCGTGGGCAACTGCACCCAGCCTATTATGGAATATTAAGTATAGTTTTACAAATGAGACATCTTCCTGTATGTCCTATAGCGACGTCCATGGTAGTAAGTGGAGGAGGGGTAGAAGTGGAAGAGGGAATAAAACTACGGAGGAATGTATTATGGTGTGATCCCATTTCTGTAACTTTTTTGGAGGAAAAACCCTGAATATGCATGTACAGGTTTATATATGGTTGAAAGAGCATAGAAAAATCTGTGGAAAAATACACACGTAACCTACACAAGCATATTACAACCAGCATGATTCGTTTTGAAATAAAGTTTTCAGCCAGTCACGGTGGCTCACGCCTGCAATCTCAGCACTTTCGGAGGCAGAGGTAGGCGGATCACCTGAGGTCAGGAGTTCGAGACCAGCCTGGCCAATGTGGTGAAACCCCATCTCTACTGATAATACAAAAATTAGGCCGGGCACAGTGGCTCACTCCTATAATTCCATCATTCTGGGATGCCAAGGCTGGTGGATCGCTTGAGGTGATCCACTAAAATACAAAAAAATTAGCTGGATATGGTGGTGGGCACCTGTAATCCCAGGTACTCGGGAGGCTGAGGCAGGATAAGGACTTGAACCCAGGAGGTAGAGGTTGCAGTGAGCCAAAATTGCGCCATTGCACTCCAGTCTGGGCGACAAGAAGGAAACTAGTGAAATCTGTCTCCAAAAAAAAATAATAATAAAAATATAAAAATTAGCTGGGCATGGTGGTGGGCACCTGTAATCCCAGCTACTCAGGAGGCTGAGGCAGGAGAATCGCTTCAGCCTAAAAGGCAGAGGTTGCAGTGAGTCGAGATCACACCACTGCACTCCAACCTGGGTGACAAGTGAGACTCTGTCTCCAAATAAATAAATAATAAAGTTTTCAAAAGCATATGCAAATACTAATGTAATAAGCTTTTTGGAAAATGTAAAGTGAAATTGCATTTTTATTCTCATTTCAGCTTCACTTTCAAAGATCTCTTCTGCCCTGCCATTTAGAAATTGTGAGAGGCTTCCCTGGGTCTTGGAAGTTGAGATCTTGAACTTTTTCCCTAGCATGACCAGTGCTATTGCCAAAATGCCAGGGGTTTGGTGTAGGTCCTGCTGTTTGCTGCACAGAAAGCCAATCAGTAGTGCCAGGGTTTAAAAGCTTTAATTGGGTGCTCCAGCCAAGGAGATGGGAGATCAGTTTCAAATTCATCTCCCTGACCAACTGAAATTAGGGGTTTATATAGGAAGGAAGAAATGTAACTACATGCAGGAAAACAGGAATTAGGGAGGGGTAAGGAAGAGGAGTTGGTCAACAGGCAGCAGTGGTCCGTTAGGCCATTATGACGGAGGAGGGGTCTGGCATCTCATTGTCCAAATGCAGTTATCTGGTAAGTTTCAGTTCCTTGATACCATCTGGGAGCCCTGATGGTTGATTTCCTGAGAAAGGAACTCAGATAAGACAAATGTCACTTTCTCAAATTTCAAAACTGGAAAGGTCAATTTATTTTTGTTTTTGCTTTGGCTTTTGTTTTGTTTTGTTTTGTTTTGAGACAGGGTCTCACTATGTTGCCCAGGCTGAAGTGCAGTGGCTATTCACAGGTGCGATGCCACTACCCATCAACACAGGAGTTTTGACCTGCTCAGTCTCCAACCTGAACTGGTCCACCACTCCCAGGAAGTTGATGCTAAACTTAGTGCAGACACCTGATTGACAGAGTGCACTACAGCCCAGGACTCCTGGGCTCAAGTGATCTTCCCACCTCAGCCTCCCAAGTAGCTGGGAATACGGGCACACTCCACCATACCAGGGTAGAAGGGTCAATTTCTATGTTTATTCAAAAGAAACCACACACATCTGCTCTATGAACAACTGAGTCAGTTTCAGTACCTCAGCAGGTGACACAGACTCTGTTGTGAGAACCGAAAGCCCAGGAAAGCATTGTAGATTACTTGTTTCAAGCTGTCTTATACCTATCTCAGGCACTAGGAGGTATTTGCCTTTAACAGCTATTTAGGAGAGTTTGCAAGAAAATGAGGAGGAAATTTAAAAGGAAAGGCAGAAAAGATGGAGAGTGGATGGAAAGCACCCAATAAAGAGAGGCTGGCTGGGCGCGGTGGCTCATGCCTGTAATCCCAGCACTTTGGGAGGCTGAGGCAGGCGGATCACCCAAGGTCAGGAGTTCGAGGCCAGCTTGGCCAAAATGGTGAAATCCCTTTTCAATAAAAATACAAAAAATTAGCTGAGAGTGGTGGTGGGTACCTGTAATTCCAGCTACTCGGGAGGCTGAGGCAGGAGAATCACGTGAACCTGGGAGGCACAGATTGCAGTGAGCCGAGATCGCACCATTGCACTCCAGCCTGAGCGACAGAGTGAGACTGTCGAGAGAGAGAGAGAGAGAGAGTGAAAGAGAGAGAGAGAGAATAGGAGTGTTTTGAGCAGAGCAGTTACTTCTTGCTACAGTTCCTTTTCCCCAGAACAGTCAAAATGTGCTGGCCGTTACTTTTCTTCATGTCCCTCTCCTCCTAGGCTGGGATCCAGCCGCCCAAGGACTTGGTGCTACTAAAATAACTGCCCCATTTTTTTTTTGTCCTTGAGTTTCATGGCATGGATCGCAGATTTCAGCTTTGAATCTTTGAATGTTTTGAATGTTTCAGCTTTCAAATGTTTTGCTTTTCTCCAAATAGTCTAGGCTATAGTGAACCATAGAAGGGCAAATGAGCAAGCCATCATCCCCAAACATTTCTAAATCAATCCATTTTCCATCATGACTCAGTACATGTGTACATCTGTAACGGAGTGCAGCGGTGCAATCATAGCTCTCTGCAGCCTAGAACTCTTAGGTTCAATCCCTCCTCCTGCCTCAGCCTCCAGAGTTGCTGGAACTACAGGCTTGTGCCACCACGCCTGGCTATTTTAATTTTTTGTAGGGACAGGATCTTGCTATGTTGCCCAAACTTAATCTTCTCTTTTGTTTGTTTGTTTGAGACACAGTCTCACTCTGTCGCCCAGGCTGGAATGCAGTGAGGCGATCTCTCCTCACTGCAATCTCTGCCTCCCAGGTTCAAGCAATTCTCCTGCCTCAGCCTCCAGAGTAGCTGGGACTACAGGTGCCACCACCACGCCCGGCTAATATTTTTGTATTTTTAGTAGAGACGGGGTTTCACTGTGTTAGCCAGGACGGTCTCGATCTCCTGACCTCATGATCCACCCGCCTTGGCGTCCCAAAGTGCTGGGATTACAGGCATGAGCCACCACGCCCAGCCACGCTCGGCTAATTTTTTTTGTATTTTTAGTAGAGACCAGGTTTCACCATGTTGGCCACGCTGGTCTCAAACCTGTGAACCCAGGTGATCCACTCACCTCAGCCTCCCAACGTGCTAGGATTACAGGTGTGAGCTATGGCACACAGCCTTAATCTACCATTTTTTTTTTTTTGTAGTAATAATTAGATGCTTAATTCTCTAAGTAAAAATTAAGTCCAGCCGGGCGCAGTGGCTCATGCCTGTAATCCCAACACTTTGGAAGGCCAAGGCAGTCGGATCACGAGGTCAGTAGATCGAGACCATCCTGGCTAACACGGTGAAACCCCGTCTCTACTAAAAATAGAAAAAATTAGCTGGGCGTGGTGGCGGGGCCTGTAGTCCCAGCTACTGGGGAGGCTGAGGCAGGAGAATGGCCTGAACCCGGGAGGCAGAGCTTGCAGTGAGCTGAGATCAGGCCACTGCACTCCAGCCTCCAATTCCAAGGTTTGCAAAGCATACTAAGTATACCCAAACATCTTCAGAGAAACTATTCTGAGCAATTTCTTTACCATATTTTGCCCAAACACAGTAATGAATATAGCTGAATATTCCCTGCATGTTTTGCTAATTTCCTACTTTACATCAGTATACAGAACATGGCAACTGTGTGTCTCAAGTGGTTTTCAGACATCATCTTATTTACCCTAACTCTCTGCAAAGTAGACCTGGTATTATGCATCTTTCACAGATGGAGAATTTGAAGTTAAATAAGGGCCCAGGTGCACAATTACATTTCAGGGCCCAGAATTTAGATACGAATGTTGGCCTTAAGACAGTGCTGCTTTATTTTTAGAACACTCATTCAGTAAATAAAACAGCAGACATGGGCTTATGATTCATTCACCTTATTTGTAAAAAGAAGACCTTAATAACCTCAGCTTCTTTGTCAAGTGGTTTAGTAAGTCACGTAAAGAGAAAAGGAAAAGTGCTGAGGTCGGTGGCTCATGCTTGTAATCCCAACACTTGGGAGGCGGAGGCAGGCATATTACTTGAGGTCAGGAGTTCAAGACCAGCCTGGCCAACATGGTGAAACACCGTCTCTACTAAAAATACAAACACTAGCTGGGTGTGGTGGCGGGTGCCTGTAATCCCAGCTACTCCGGAGGCTGAGGCAGGAGAATCACTTGAACCTGAGAGGTGGATATTGCAGTGAGCCAAGATTGTGCCACTGCACTCCAGCCTCGGTAACAGAACAAGACTCGGTCTCAATTTAAAAAATTAATTAAAAAAAAAAAAGGAAAAGAAGCAGGGAAAAATTAAATAAGACTGTAAAGGTTACTTAAAAATAGCCCAAACATTTTAACAAAAGAAGCTTTGAGGCCAGGCGTGGTGGCTCAGGCCTGTAATCCCAGCACTTTGGGAGGCCAAGGCAGGCAGATCACCTGAGGTTGGGAATTTGAGACCAGCCTTACCAACATGGAGAAACACCGTCTCTACTAAAAATACAAAATTAGCTGGGCATGGTGGCGCATGCCTGTAATCCCAGCTACTCGGGAGGCTGAGGCAGGAGAATTGCCTCAACCCGAGAGGCGGAGGTTGCGGTGAGCTGAGATCACACCATTGCACTCCAGCCTGGGCCACAAGAGTGAAACTCCATCTCAAAAAAAAAAAAAAAAAAAAAAAAAAAGCTTTGAAAGCAGGGGAGGGAGAGAAATATTTCATTACCATTTATTGCAGAGAAGCTCTCCACCAGGCTGTCACATGTGGTTGCATAGGCTGAGCACTGCACAACTTCCACGGCTGCCACACACCATCTACTCCTGCAGTGCAGTGGCCCAGCTATATCAAGATAGCTTTTTACGGCAGGATCGGGCATTTTCTGTATTGAAACCATTTTTTTTTTTTTTTTTTGGAGACAGAGTCTCACTCAGTTGCCCAGGCTGGAGTGCAGTGGTGTGATCTTGGCTCACTGCAAGCTCCGCCTCCTGCGTTCACGCCATTCTCCTGCCTCAGCCTCCAAAGTAGCTGGGACTACAGGCGCCCGTCACTATGCCCAGCTAATTTTTTTGTATTTTTAGTAGAGACGGGATTTCACCCTTTTAGCCAAAATGGTCTCGATCTCCTGACCTCGTGACCCGCCCATCTCGACCTCCCAAAGTGCTGTGATTACAGGCATGAGCCACCGCACCCGGTCATTGAAACAATTTTTTTTAATAAAACGGTGTCTTGCAATGTTGCCCAGGTTATTCTCAACCTCCTGGGCTCAAGCGATCCTCCTGACTCTGCCTCCCAAAGTCTTGGGATTACAGGCGTGAGCCACCATATCCAACCGATTGAAACACTTTTTTTTTTTTTATTAAGCATTAAAGTACTTTGCATTAGAAAGAAAGAAGAGCGGCCGGGTGCGGTGGCTCACGCCTGTAATCCCAGCACTTTGGGAGGCTGAGGCGGGCGGATCACGAGGTCAGCAGATCGAGACCATCCTGGCTAACACAGTGAAACCCCGTCTCTACTAAAAATACAAAAAAATTAGCCGGGCATAGTGGCAGGTGCCTGTTGTTCCAGCTACTCCGGAGGCTGAGGCAGGAGAATGGTGTGAACCCAGGAGGTGGAGATTGCAGTGAGCCGAGATTGTGCCACTGCACTCCAGCCTGGGCGACAGAGTGAGACTCCAAGAAAGAAAGGAAGGAAAGGAAGGAAAGAGTGGAAGGAAGGAAGGAAGGAAAAATAAATCTTATTTATAAAGGCAAACATAGGGCCAGGTATAGTGGCTCACGCCTGTAATCACAGCACTTTGGGAGGCCAAGGTGGGTGGATCACCTGAGGTCAGGAGTTCGAGACCAGCCTGGCTAACATGGTGAAACCCCGTTTCTACTAAAAATACAAAAATTAGCTTAGCGAGGTGGAACATGCATGTAATCCCAGCTACTCAGGAGGCTGAGGCAGGAGAATTGCTTGAACCCGGGAGGCGGAGGCTGCAGTGAGCCAGGATCGCGCCACTGCACTCCAGCCTGGGTGACAAAGAGAGACTCCGTCTCAAAAATAAATAAATACATAAATAATAAAGGCAAACAGAACTTTTTATTACTATTATTCCCCCCACCCACCTTAATTCTGAAATAGCATGCTTTGGACAAAGACTCCAATCTAAGTAATTAAATCGACATGAAGAACTAGAGAAAAATTGGACTCTCTGCATTAGGAAGTTTATACAATAAGCATGTATTGATCGCCTGCTAGGTGTGAGGCATTGCGTTAGGGGATGTATTCGTGACTTTGGCTTCTTCTAGTTCAGTAGTTCTCAAAGTGGGGATACACCATTAGGATCGCCTGCCTCAGCCTCCCAAAGTGCTGGGATTACAGGTGTGAGCCACCGCGCCTGTAGCTGCACTAGACCAATCTGGTTCAACTTTTATGTAACAAAGTTGTTAGTTTATCAGTTGCCTGGGACCCTCAGATTATGTAACCTGAGCATGCCCAGACGAACCAAGCCTGCAACCACAGGGGGAACCTAAGTGCTAGGATGGGGGCATGGGGACTGAATTAGGAAGCAGACACAGCCCACCAGGATCCAGGATCCAATCAGATTGAGCCCTGGCGTCACCCCCATTGCAACATCCAGTCAGATCACACCTCCTGGCATCACCTGACTACAAGATCCAATCATATCATGACTCATTACCCTAGGCTTATAAAAGCCAACCCAGCCACATCCTCCAAGCCGCACTGTTTTGGGAGCTGTCCCCAGAGTTTTTCTTGCAAATAATAAAATCCTCTAGATAAATTCTCTTTCGTTGTGGTCTTTGGGCCGTCATCCACCAAGCGACTGAATTCATCCATTGCATAGGTAACAAGAACTTGTTAAAAATGCAAAATCTTGGTCGGGCGCGGTGGCTGACGCCTGTAATCCCAGCACTTTGGGAGGCCGAGGCAGGCAGATAACCTGAGGTCAAGAGTTTGAGTCCAGCCTGGCAAACATGGCGGAACCCCATCTCTACTATAAATACAAAAATTAGCCAGGCATGGTGGCACACGCCAGTAATCACAGCTACTCATGAGGCTGAGGCAGGAGAATTGCTTGAACCTGGGGGGCGGGGGTTGCAGTGAACCGAGATCGCGCCATTGCACTCCAGCCTGGGTGACAGAGCGGGACTCCGACTCGACAACAAGAACGACTACAACAAAGCAAAATCTTAAACCTCATTCCAAACCTAATCAATCAGAGACGGAGCCCAGCAATTTTTAAACTCAATAAACTGTAAATTTATAAATCAATAAACTCTCCAAGTGACTCTGATGCACGCTAAAATTTCAGATTCACTATTCTAGTTTGTAGAGCACAGGTAAGAATAGACATTTAGACAGTTCAGAGCTGGGGGCGTAGGGAGGAACACAACAGAAAAGCCGAGAGATAAACGCACATAAGACTTCAGCCCGGCCGGGCGCGGTGGCTCAAGCCTGTAATCCCAGCACTTTGGGAGGCCGAGATGGGCGGATCACGAGGTCAGGAGATCGAGACCATCCTGGCTAACACGGTGAAACCCCGTCTCTACTAAAAACACAAAAAACTAGCCGGGCGAAGTGGCGGGCGCCTGTAGTCCCCGCTACTCGGGAGGCTGAGGCAGGAGAATGGCGTAAACCCGGGAGGCGGAGCTTGCAGTGAGCTGAGATCCGGCCACTGCACTCCAGCCCGGGCGACAGAGCAAGACTCCGTCTCAAAAAAAAAAAAAAAAAAAAAAAAAAAAAAAAAGACTTCAGCCCAGCAAGATCTGCCACAGATTTTCTCAAACCCTGGTGGTCCTTTTGGTGAGCTGGGGTGTTTCAGAGGACTATGGCCATAGATGTGATGGCCCTCTTGAGAGGCTGACAGAGACTTTAAAAGAAAGTATGAGACAGATTTGTTTTAAAGCGTTATGGAAGTGGGAATAGCCCAGAGGTGTTTGTTCGTTTGTTTTTGAGACGGAGTTTCACTCTTGTTGCCCATGCTGGAGTGCAGCGGTGCCATCTCGGCTCAGCACAACCTCTGCCTCCCGGGTTCGAATGATTCTCCTGTCTCAGCCTCCTGAGTAGCTGGGATTACAGGCACCCGCCACCACACCTGGCTAATTTTGTATTTTCAGTAGAGAGAGGGTTTCTCAATTTGGTCAGGGTGGTCTCAAACTCCTGACCTCAGGTGATCCGCCCACCTCAGCCTCCCAAAGTGCTGGGATTACAGGCGCGAGTCACTGTGCCTGGCCTGTTTAGTGTTTTGGTTTTTTATTTTTTTTTCTGAGACGGAGTCTTGCCCTGTTGCCCAGGCTGGAGTAGTCTCGCTCTGTCGCCCAGGCTAGAGTGCAGTGGTATGATCTATGCTCACTGCAACCTCTGCCTCCCAGGTTCAAGTGATTCTCCCGCCTCAGCCTCTTGAGTAGCTGGGATTACAGGCACCTGCCACCATACCCGGCTAATTTTTGTGTTTTTAGTAGAGACGGTGTTTCACCATGTTGCGCAGGCTGGTCTCGAACTCCTGAGTGCCCACCTCGGCCTCCCAAACAGCTGGGATTGCAGGTGTGAGCCACCGCGGCCGACCAGTCCAGAGTCTATTTGAAACAGATTTGGAAAGACAGGAATTTAAATCTTACTACTTGTGTAAAGTTGGTATGCAGCAGGCACATTTTAGGGTGTCTGCCCAGCCCACGATTCTTCCATTCCTTCTCTAGAACCTCTGTGTCTCAACACAAGGGGGAAGAAAGAGAGAGAGAGATGGAGAGACTCTTATGCAACCACACAAAACGAATAACCTTTGCTAAGAAGATACGATTGTCTCTCTAAGAAGTTTAGAATTTTGTCTTTGTCTTTGCAAAAGATTCAGCTCAAGTTCGTTTGTGTAACTCATACCAGAAAGCCTTTGCTAAGACATGTGAGCAATTTATCTAATCTCACTAAACTTCAATGTATTTGTGGAAGGAGGCTGCTTATAGATACTTCATCCACTGGTGAAGAGCTAAGTGAGAGAACGTGCACACATACTTAGGGCAATGTCCAGCACCATTAAAGTTACCATTTCAAGTCACAGGAGTGAGTTCTCTGTTGCCCTGGGCTGTGGTAATCAACTGTGTGTTCCGGGTCAAAAGGCCTGGGGTGGCTCCCTGGAACATGGCCCAGTCTCCACTCGAGTCTACTAACCTGAAGGCTGGGCAAACACAGATTACTTGCTCTGACTGAAAAGTTTGGCAAGAAAATGGTAACCAGGTTGCCTTTCAGTGATTTCAATATTTGAAGATGGCTGGGTCCACTGGCTCACACCTATAATCCAAACACTTTCAGAGGCCAAGGCAGGAAGATTGCTTGAGTCCAGGAGTTCAAGACCAGCCTGGGTAATAGAATGAGACCCGGTCTCTTTAAATACATACATACATACATACATAAATAATCTGCAGGCTGGGCACAGTGACTCACACCTGTAATCCTAGCACTTTGGGAGGCTGAGGCAGGCAGATCACGAGGTCAGGAGATCAAGACCATCCTGGCTAATACAGTGAAAACCCATCTCTACTAAAAATACAAAAAATTAGCTGGGCCTGGTGGCAGGCACCTGTAGTCCCGGCTACTTGGGAGGCTGAAGCAGGAGAATGGCGTGAACCTGGGAGGTGGAGCTTGCAGTGAGCCGAGATCGTGCCACTGCACTCCAGACTAGGTGACAGAGTGAGACTCCATCTCAAAAAAAATAAAAAAGAAAAGAAAAAATCTGAATATAATGTGAAAACTTCTTTCGTAAGATTATTCTCCCTAGGTCTTTTAATTTTTTTTTTTTTTTTTTTTTTTTTTTTTTTTTGGGGAGACAGAGTCTCACTCTGTCACCCAGGCTGGAGTGCAGTGGTGCGATCTCAGCTCACAGCCACCCGTGCCCAGCGGTTTTAGGGGTATTTTTGTGTTGAGATGCTGATATGGTTTGGATTTGTGTCTCCGCCCAAATCTAACGTTGAATTGTAATCCCCAGTGTTAGAGAAGGGGCCTGGTGGTAGGTGATTAGATCATGGGGGCAGATTTCCCTCTTGCTGTTCCCATGATGGTGAGTGAGTGTTCACGAGATCTCGTTAAAAGTGGGTGGCACCGGCCGGGCACGGTGGCTCACACCTGTAATCCCAGCACTTCGGGAGGCTAACGCGGGTGGATCATCTGAGGTCAGGAGTTCAAGACCATCCTGAACAACATGGTGAAACCCCGTCTCTACTAAAAATACAAAAATGGTTGGGCGTGGTGGCTCACGCCTGTAATCCCAGCACTTTGGGAGGCCGAGGCAAGTGGATCACGAGGTCAGGAGATCAAGACCATCCTGGCTAACACGGTGAAACTCCGTCTCTACTAAAAATACAAAAAAAAAAAAAAAAAATTTAGCTGGGCGTGGTGGTGCATGCCTATAATCCCAGCTACTCAGGAGGCTGAGGCAGGAGAATCACTTGAACCTGGGAGGTGGAGGTTACAGTAAGCTGAGATCTTGCCATTGCACTCCAGCCTGGGCAATAGAGTGAGACTCCATCTCAAAACAAAACCAAAAAAAGTATATGGCACCTCCCCCTTCACTCTCTTCCTCCTACTCCAGCCATGTAGACGTGCCTCCTTACTGTTCGCCCTCCGCCATGATTGTAAGCTTCCTGAGGCCTCCCCAGCCATGTTTCCTGTACAGCTTGTGGAACCGTGAACCAATTTACCTTCTTTTCTTTACAATTTACCCAGTCTCAGGTAGCTCTTTATAGCAATGCAAGAATGGACTGATACAGATGCCATGTTTGTACCCATGCCATTGTGCCAGCCCAAGACTGCCACAGGGCTGGCCAGTCCCAAACACCCAACACGGCCGGCTCCAGCCAGGTTCCTGCAGCTTTGGGCTGGCCTTACAGGACCAGAACTCAACACATAACTAGCTGACTGCTCCCCGCAACCTCTGGCAGGGCTGGGCAGCCACGACCTCACTCCCCTGCCCTAACTCCAAGGTACTGGTATTACCAATGAGGGCTCGAAACTGCAGCTGGGCGAGCGCCAAGCGCTCTGCATCCTTCAGCAGGAAGGTCATAAGAAGTGGAAAATGCAACATTTGGGCATGAAGGCAGAAGTGCCTGCTCTCACCTAGGTCCATGGGGATGCAGCCCTAGCAGGCACTTGCCTTTCTCTACGCAGCACCTGCCCTCCTCCAGTATCACAGGGCTGAGGTAGGAAGGGCCTGAATAGGACAGGGGCAGGGCTTGTAAACACAGCTCTGTTCCTGCCTCTGCCAAACTGTTTTTGCAGTTTTGACTCACAAAAACTGTCCCACGCACACACCTGATTCCCTGCATGGACTGAGTGTGAGGTAGGCAGGCTGACTCTAAGCACCCTTCCTCCAATGACAGAAAACAGTGACCATCTACGGGCTTCACATATCTCAATTCATTTAATCTTCACGAGGACACTAGGTAGTAAGTGCTATTATTATCCCTATTTTTGCAGATGACAAAATGGAGGCATACAGAGTACAAATGAAATTTGCAGCTGGGTGCGGTGGCTCACTCCCGTAGTCCCAGCACTTTGGGAGGCCGAGGCGGTTGGATCGCATGAGGTCAAGAGACCAGCCTGCCCAATATGGTGAAACCCCGTCTCTACTAAAAGTACAAAAATTAGCCGGGCATGGTGGCAGGCGCCTGTAATCCCAGCCTCTTGGGAGGCTGAGGCAGGAGAATGCTTGAACCTGGAAGGCGGAGATTGTAGTGAGCTGAGACCATGCCATTGTACTCCAGCCTGGGCAACGAGCGAAACTCCGTCTCAAAAAAAAAAAAAAAAAAAAGAAGAAGAAAAGAAATGTGTGGCGGGGGGCGGTGGCTCACGCCTGTAATTCCACCATTTAGAGAGGTGGAGGCAGGAGGATAATTTGAACACAGGAGTTCGAGATCAGCCTGAGTAACACAGTGAGACCCCCAAATCTATTTTTTTAAAAAAGAAATTTGCCCAAAACTACCCAAAGAAGCGTCAGTGCCAGATTTTGAACCAAGGCAAGCCAGCTCCTAATCCTAAACCCAACCTGCTAAGCACAGGTTATCCTGCCTCCCAGTAAGCCACTCCCTGTCCATGACTCAGACGTAAGTAAACCAGGAACTGGCTACCAAGGAGAAAAGCACCATCATTTGCTCTAAATAAGGTATGCATGTTTCAGGTTTATAGAATTGGGGCTTAAGATACACAAAGATGGGGTGGGCACAGTGGCTCACGCCTGTAATCCCAGCACTTTGGGAGGCTGAGGCAGGAGGATCACTTGAGCCCAGGACTTCAAGACCAGCATGGGTGACATCACGAGACCCTGTTTCTAAAAAAAGAAAAAAAAAAAAAAGCCAGGTGTGGTGACACTCACCTGTAGTCCCAGTTACTTGGGAGGCTGAGGCAGGAGGATCACTTGAGCTCAGCAGATCAAGGCTACAGTGAGCTATGACTGAGCCACTGCACTCCAGCCTGAGTGACTAAGACCTTGTCTCAAAAAAAGAAGAGGCTAGTGTCTCAAAAATAGAAGAGGCTCATGCCTGTAATCCCAGCACTTTGGGAGGCCGAGGCAGGCAAATCACCTGAGGTCAGGAGTTTGAGAGCAGCCTGGACAACGTGGTGAAACCCTGTCTCTACTAAAAATACAAAAAGCAGCTGGGCATGGTGGCACACACCTGTAATCCCAGCTACTTGGGAGGCTGAGGCAGGAGAATCACTTGAACCCAGGAGGCGGAGGTTGCAGTGAGCTCAGATCACGCCACTGCACTCCAGCCTGGGTGACAGAGCGAGGCTCTGTCTCAAAAAAAGAAAAGATACACAAAGATGGTCCGGGCATAGTGGCTCACACTTATAATCCCAGTGGTTTGGGAGGCCAAGGCAGGAAGATTGCTTGGAACCAGGAGTTCAAGACCAACCTGGCCAACATAGCAAGACCCCATCTCTAAAATAAAAATTATAAAATAAAATAAATGGGACACATGAAAATAGGCTGGGTGGAGTGGCTCACAGCTATAATCCCTGTGTTTTGGGATGCCAAGGTGAGAGGATCACTTGAGGCCGGGAGTTTGAGGCTGCAGTGAGCTATGATCACACCACTACACTCCAGCCTGGGTGACAGAGCAAGTCCCTGTCTCTAAAACAAAAAGAAAAGAAAAAAGAAAAAGAAAAATTACCCGAAGATGTACTCTGGAAGGTCCCAGCTAAGAAACACATACGCGTTCACATGCACACACACACACACACACACTCACACAGGCACATAAATACTTCATCCATTTGTTGCTGACACTCAGATCCTGGCCAGACCCACCTCCAGGATTTTCTTTGCCTGGCTTGCTTTGCTTAGACTTTTGACATCTCTCATTTTTCCAGAATCCAACCCAGGCCAAGATCTCTAATGTCGCTGTCACTAAAAGTTGCATATCCCACATCCTCTAGATATCACACACTTCTGGCCAACCTCTTGGTTTCCCACTGTGTATTTTTGGCTTATTCTTTCCAATTCACGCCACTCATGAATCATCCGACACAGGTCACACATCTCATCCAATCCACGGCATGGCTGTGTTGTGCCACCAACTTTGTGGGTGGCATTTCTTATACCCCAGAGTACAGGCTATCATTATGTATCTAGGTATGACAAAAATGTACATGACAGTGGTTACAATCAGTTACTCCCTCTTCTAGTTCCCATGGCATTCTGTGATTTGCGTGTGTATGTATATGCGTGTGTGTGGGTGTGTGTGTGTGTGTGTGTGTGTGTGTGTGTGGTGGGGGGGCGGGGATGCATGCAGTAAACAAGATGGAAATAAGAAAAGTATACCATTTGTCTCCCAGCATCAATGGCTGCCTGAGTGGAACCTGGGCTTCCTTTTTTTTTTTTTTTTTTTTGGGGGGCGGGGTCTTGCTCTGTGGCCCAGGCTGGAGTGCAGTGGCGTGATCTCAGCTCACTGCAACCTCTGCCTACTGGATTCAAGCGATTCTCCTGCCTCAGCCTCCCAAGCAGCTGGGATTACAGGCATGTGCCATCACGCCCGGCTAATTTTTGCATTTTTTGTAAATATGGGGTTTTCCCATGTTGGCCAGGCTGGTCTCGAACTCCTGGCCTCAAGTGATCCTCCTGCCTCGGCCTCCCAAAGTGCTAGGATTATAGGCGGAAGCCACCGCGCCCGACCCTGGGCTTCTTAAGTGTCAAATGGACATCCTTAGGGCAGGTCCATCCTCTGGATTCATTCCCTCTCTCTCCAGGACGGCTAGGAAGAGGCCAGTCCCTCCTCAGCTGCCATCAGCATCTTGAGGTGCAGGGCAGTCAGGTCAATCCTGAGGAAGAGGCACAGCCCTCAGGCTGGTGGACCTGGCCCACGGGGGCAGGGAATGATAGCTGCCCTAAGTGCCCAGGGTGGGTCGAAAGTCAAAGGCTGAGGCAATGAGGAACCGCTCTGTCTTGGGCAGGATGCTAGAACCATGGTGGGTGATGCCACCCCCTTGAGGTCCCTTTGGAAATTTGGGGGTTTTCTGATCATCACAATAATATAATAGCAACCTGTGGCCAGGTGCAGTGTCTCACGCCTGTAATCCCAACACTTTGGGAGGCTGAGGGAGGTGGATTGCTTGAGCCCAGAAGTTCAGGACCAGCCTAGGCAACATAGCAAGACAAAAAAAAAAAAAAAAAAAAAAACTAGCTGGGCATGGTGGTGCACGCCTGTGGTCTCAGCTACTCGGGAGGCTGGGGCAGGAGGATCACTTTAGCTGGGGAGGTTGAGGCTGCAGTGAGCTATGATCATGCCACTGTACTCCAGCCTGGGCAACAGAGTGAGGCTCTATCTAAAAAATAATATTAATAATAGCAACCCATTCCTGGGTTACAGACACAGACTCTGCAAAGATCCATCTCAAGTTCCACGGGACTCCAGTGTCTTATTCAACATTCACACAGATGAAAAATGTTCATCCTCATTTGAGCCCTGAACCGAACTCTATTTTGCAGAAAAGATTTTCTGCACAGTCTTAACATACATTGCATTTTCCAGCAATGAAAATAAATTGAAGCAAAGTGTACTTTGGGGCCGGGTGTGGTGGCTCACGCCTGTAATCCCAGCACTTTGGGAGGCTGAGGCGGGTGGATCACCTGAGGTCAGGAGTTCAAGACCATCCTGGCCAACATGATGAAACCCTGACTCTACTAAAAATAAAAAATAAAAAAAACAAACAAATATATAGCCAGGCGTGGTGGCAGGTGCTGTAATACCAGCTACTCGGGAGGCCGAGGTGGGAGAATTGCTTGAACCGGGGAGGCAGAGGTTGCGGTGAGCTGAGATCGCGCCGCTGCACTCCAGCTTGGGAGACAAGAATGACCTCTGCCTCCTGGACTCAAGCAATTCTCCTGCCTCAGCCTACCGAGTAGCTGGGATTACAGGCGTGCCCCACCACGCCTGGCTATTTTTTGTATTTTTGGTAGAGACAGATTTTCGCCATGTTGACCAAGCTGCTCTCAAACTCCCGACCTCAGACGATCCGCCAACCTCAGCCTCCCAAAGTGTTGGGTTTACAGGCGTGAGCCACTGCGCCCGGTCTTTTTTTCTTTTTTGGGACAGGGTCTTGCTCTGTCACCCAGCCTTGGGTGCAGTGGGGTGATCATAGCTCAGTGGTCTCCAATGCCCAGGCTGCACAGCAGGAGGTGAGCAGCGGGCGAGCGAGTGAAGCTGCACCTGTATTTACAGCCACTCCCCATTGATCGCATTCCCACCTGAGTTCCATCCCCTATCAGATCACTGGCAGCATTAGGTTCTCATAAGAGCACCTATTACGAACTGCACATTGGAGGGATCTAGATTGTGTGGTTCTTATGAAAATCTAATGCCTGATGATCTAGGTGGAACAATTTCATCCCAAAACCATCCCCTACTACCCCCCATCCACGGAAAAAATGTCTTCCACAAAACCAGTCCCTGGTGCCCAAAAGATAGCTCACTGTAGCCTCAAACTGCTGGACTCAAGCGATCCTCCCACCTCAGCCTCCAAGTAGCTGGGACTACAGGTGTATGCCACCACACCCGGTTAATTTTTGTATTTTTTGTGGAGATAGGGTCTTGCTATGTTGTCTAAGCTGGGATGATATCTTTTGAATTTTTTTTTTTTTTTTTTTTTTTTTTTGAGACAGAGTCTTGCTCTGCCGCCAGGCTGGAGTGCAGTGGCGTGATCTCGGCTCAATGCAACCTTCACCTCCCGGGCTCAAGTGATTCTCCTGCCTCAACCTCCAGAGTAGCTGGGACTACAGGCGTACACCACCACCACCCAGCTAATTTTTGTATTTTCAGTAGAGATGGGGTTTCACCATGTTGGCCAGGATGGTCTCAATCTCTTGACCTCATGATCCACCTGCCTCGGCCTCTGAAAGTGCTGGGATTACAGGCATGAGCCACTGCACCTGGCCCAAATTTTTTTTAACTTTCAAGGTCAAGGGTACAGGTTTTCTAGAGACCCTGCCTCTAAAAAAAAAATTACAATAAAAAATCTTAGCTATATATGGTGGTGCCTGGATGTAATCTCAGCTACTCGGAAGGCTGAGGCAGGAAGACTGCTTGAGGCTGGGAGGTCGAGGCTGCAGTGAGCTATGATCGTGCTGCTGGAGTGAGCTATGATCGTGCCACTGCACTCCAGCCTGGGCAACAGAATGAAACGCTATCTCTAAAAATAAGTAAATAAGCATTCACTGTGGGCCACCCACTGTGTTAACGTGCAGAATCCCCACCACATTAAAGAGAGTCCCACCATCCTTGTTTTACAGATGAGGGAACTGAGGCACAAGAGGCTCAGCCACGGCCAGACGAGTGCCTCACGCCTGCAATCCCAGCACTTTGGGAGGCCGAGGCAGGTGGATCACCTGAGGTCAGGAGTTCGAGACCAGCCTGGCCATCACAGTGAAACCCCGTCTCTATTGAAAATATAAAAATTAGCCGGGCATGGTGGCGGGCGCCTGTAATCTCAGCTGCTCGGTGGGAGGCTGAGGCAGGAGAACTGCTGGAACCTGGGAGGAGGTCGCAGTGAGCCGAGATTGTGCCACTGCACTCCAGCCTAGGCAACAGAACAACACTACATCTCAAAAACAAAACAAAAGGCTCAGCCACTTGGCAAGTTACAGGCATGTAGGAGTCAGGGTCTAAGCTCACACCCACCACGCTGTGCTTCAGCTCTGGGAGTGCCCTTCTTGCACCGTCTCTGGAGGAGTGTCTCCCTGTGAGGCCTCTTGCTGACCACCCCCTGGGGTCCCTGTGGCAGCAGCCTGGGGGAATCCTGTCCTCAGATGGGGAGACACGTCCCTACAGGACTTCTAGTCTCCACTTAGCAATGACCCAGGGCACCTGAGCATGGCTTCAGTGCACCAGGAGCACAGCCTGCCGCCTCCACATGGAGTCCCTGGGTCTAGAACTCCCCATATTCGTCTACAAATGGCGCCTCTTTCAAGATTTGTTTTGTTTTGTTTTGTTTTGTTTCAGGCAAGGTCTGCTCTGTCACCCAGGCAGAGTATAGAGTACAGTGGTATGATCTTGGCTCACTGCAACCTCCGCCTCCCGGGTTCAAGTGATTCTCCTGCCTCCGCCTCCCAAGTAGCTGGGATTACAGGCATAAGCCATCATGCCGAGCTAATTGTTGTATTTGTAGTAGAGACAGGGTTTCGCCATGTTGATCAGGCAGGTCTCGAACTCCTGACCTCAGGTGATCCTCCCACCTCGGCCTCCCAAAATGCTGGGATGATAGGCGTGAGCCACCGCGCCCGGCCCCAAGACGCCTTCTGTGAGCACCTCAGCTGAAGTATCATGTCCATCCTCTCTATCCTGCTCCTCTCCGTCTCCCCACGATCGGCCATCAGATGTTGTATTTGTTTCCTTACGACTAGAAGGTAAGTGCCAAGAGGGCAAGCACTGTCTGGGAACTGTTGTATACCCAGCTCTTAGAACAGCAACCGGCAATAAGAGGATCCCGGGAAATGTTTGTTATTGAATGAGCAAAAAAGTTCAGAGGCACCAGGTGTGGTGGTGAACGCCTGTAATCCCAGCACTTTGGGGAGGCCGAGGTAGGAGAATCGCTTGAGCACAGGAGTTCAAGACCAGCCTGGGAAATATAGCAAGACCCTGTCTCTACAAAAAATGTAAAAAATTATCCAGGCATGGTGATGTGCACCTGTGGTCCCAGCTGCTCGAGAGGTAGAGGCGGGAGGATTGCTCAAACCCAGCAGTTCAAGGTTACAGTGAGCCATGAATGAACCACTGCATTCCAGCCTCCTGGGGGACAGAGTGAGGCCCTGTCTCAAAAAACGAAAGAAGAGGAAGGAGGGAGAGAGAGAGAGACAGAGTCAGAGACAGAGAGAGAGAGAGAGAGAAGGAAAGAAAGAAAAGAAAAAAGAATTTGGAGAAAAGAGGCTGAATGTCAACAGCAAAACTCAACCCCTGCTTCTTTCCCCTTGGATGTAGCGTGATTTACTGCCAAGTCTTCTAGCAATTTTTTTTTTTGAGACAGGGTCTCACCCTGTCGCCCAGGAGGCTCAAGTGCTGGAGTGTGATCATAACTCAGTGCAGCCTTGACTTCCCAGGTTCAAGTGGTCCTCCCACTTCAGCCTCCCAAGTAGCTGGGACTACAGTCACGTGCCACCACCATGCCTGGCTAATTTTTGTATTTTTCGCAAAGCTGGGGTTGCCCACGGTGGTCTCAAACTCCTTAGCTCAAGCGATCCTCCCGCCTTGGCCTCCCCAAGTGCTGGGACTCCAGGTGTGAGCATCATGGCCAGCCTCTTCTTGCAATTTTTCAAACCACCCTAGTTCCCCCATCATCAACAACTAGCGTGATGTGAAGTGTGCGTGGTCTTCATAGGTGGAAAGAATGTGGGCTCTCAAATGGGTAGGGATACACTCATTTTATTTTTTTGAGACAAAGTCTTGCTCTGTTTCCCAGGCTGGGGTGCAGTGGCACGATCTCAGCTCACTGCAACCTCTGCCTCCTGGGTTCAAGTGATTCTCCTGCCTCAGCCTCCCAAGTAGCTGGGACTACAGGCGCCTGCCACCATGCCCAGCTAATTTTTATATTTTCATCAATAGAGACGGGGTTTCACTATGTTGGCCAGTCTGGTCTTGAACTCCAGGCAAGGATATGTTTCTTTGAGACAGCAACTGAGTTCACAATAACCTTGAGTAGACTCTGGAGTGCTATAGTCTGTGCGTTCATTCCACTTTTGGGGGAATCCTTGCATGTCTGTGAGTCTGAGGGAACTGTAAGCACAGGGGGCCCACTGGGAAAATGAAACGGTTTTAAAGCAAAACCTCTGATCTGACTTGAGAACCTGGCACGTATCAGGTTTTACCAGGCTAAGACAGCAGAGAGACGTGAGCTGTTCTTCTCCAAGGCGTATTCTGTACTGAGATGGGAGGTGAATCACCACACAATTGAATACATGAGTCCAAGGAGAGAGCACAGGCAATAACACCGCGCTCCAAGCAGTTTGCCTGTTACAGGCAGGAGGCAGGGAGAGGTGGAGGTGGAAGGAACAAAGAACTCATTGAGTATCACCTTCCTCAACCACCACACTGACCTCACGACCCCAGCACCTGCTGGGGAGGGAGGGGGAGGGACATGGAGCCTCTAGCTGCTGGAAAGGGGAAGGATTTGCATTAGTGAACACTAATCTCCCTTTAGCTATGGAAACTGTGGAGGATGCACTGTCTTGCCAAAGGAGGTCTAGAGCAGACCAGAGCTCTGCAACAGGAGACCACAGAGCGGGCGGGGCACCTGAGGTTGGGCATACAGGCTTAGTGCACGCTGAGGGCTTATGTCACCGAGAGGGGTGTCCTGGAACTCCTACGTCTATTCAATGCTCCCCGCTGGTCTGTATTTATTATTTACTTCCTTGGGGCAGGATTAGGGTCAGGCCTGCAAGCACTTGTTGGTCTAGCAAGCTACAGGAGGCTTTGTACCCTTAGGGGGAAGACGCATGTGCTTGGTGAGGCTGCCTTCATAGGAACAATGACCACCCGTCGTCCAAATGACAGGTGACATTTCAAAGGAGCAGCCTGCAAAAAACCCTCAGCTGCTGACCACACATGTTCTTCCCTTAGAAAACACCCATCTGGGCCGGGCACGGTGGCTCACATCTGTAATCCCAGCACTTTGGGAGGCCGAGGCGGGCAGATCACGAGATCAGAAGATCGAGACCATCCTGGCTAACACGGTGAAACCCCGTCTCTACTTAAAATACAAAAAATTAGCCGGGCATGGTGGCGGGCGCCTGTAATCCCAGCTACTCGGGAGGCTGAGGCAGGAGAATGGCGTGAACCCGGGAAGCGGAGCTTGCAGTGAGCCGAGATTGTGCCACTGCACTCCAGCCTGGGCGACAGAGCGAGACTCCGTCTCAAAAAACAAAAACAAAAACAAAACAAAACACCATCTGGTTGGAGGAAGAAAACGCAGAGCAAATAAATTCAGATGTTTTATTCTGTAAAGCACATATGCACATACTTCAAACACGGAAAATTAATCTGGAAGTGAATGCCGTAACAGATCAGCTACTGACCATCATGCAGCAAGAGGTGAAATGGACCCGCTGGCCCTCAGGACCCCACAGTGCCTGCAGGAGGGGTGAAAACCCAGGAAGCTGAAGCCCTACACGCTGCCGAGGAAAACGCAACAGACATGGCAGGTGCCTCATGACAAGAAACACTTACAAATAGAATCAAAACTGATTCAAGTCATACAGTGAAAGGACAAAAGGAAAAAGGAAAGAGATCAATATGATCTGAAACAATCATTTTAAGAGTAAGTTGCTGACCTTCTGCTGGCCCTCCAGTCCGAGATGCCTGAGGGTGAGCTAGTGCTCCTGCACGGGGCCGCCCTGAACAGCAAGAGCACCCTGTCTGTCACACACTTCAAATCCTGAGGTCCACCAGCAAACTCCAGCTGAGCATTGAGACTGGGAAGTGCTCAGATGGTGACAGGTCCCCTGGGCTTTCTGAGACTCGCTGGAGTCTCTTCAGGTTCTAGGCCTCTTCACCCAGGCCCCCAGGCCTCCTCTCTCCCTGCAGCCTTCCTTTATAAAACTGATTGACTCTGTGTTTCTGTAAGATCTTTGAGAAGTACTTGCTTAGGTGAATGCTGGGATTTTAAAGTGTGTGTCCTGGGCTCAGGACGAGCCATCTGTCCAGGCATTTTTGGCACTTCCTTTCCTTACATCTAACAGTGTCGCCCCTCCCCTGGCTACAGAGTCCAGCCACACTCTGTCATTAAAACAAGGGTAACTAATATTAGCAACGAGCTGGACTGAACGAACCAGTGAAATTGGCTTTTTCACTGTCTTTCTCCTTCGATACCACTCTGCCAGCTATAAATCTATCCCTATAACTCTGTTTCATTGGGATTTTATTAATTCAATAGCAGCTTAATCTAAAATATGACGGTCCTAATGATAACGGCGTTTCTAGAGCCAAGCCACACGGCTCTTTCTCAATCTTGTGTCCTAAGGGTCTCAAAGTCTCTAAGGAGAAAACTAAATTAATAAGTGAGCCATGCATCGTGTAAGCAACTCGTATCATACAAAGAAACTGGATAGACAAGTATGATTACTGCGCTTGAAACATACGAAAAGGAAAAAGAGGAATACTAACATATCAAGTTACTATGGTGATTATTTTAACAATCTTCAATAAAAGCCCGCAACTCTTTTCCATTCAAAAATGCCCAGGATAAAATGTTCTAAGCCAATGTATTTCAGAATGAAGGAACTAATCCTAATTCAAAACAGACTACAAACCTAGAGTTAAGGAGAGGAAGTACTCATGGTCATGTCCAAGGTTTTCAGTGCCCTTCTGTTATAACATTGCCTGGCAGAACACAGAAGTTATTAGTGACAATGAGCTATTAAGGCAAAAAGTTATTAAGAAAAATAGTAAGAATACAACATGAAAGGACTGAAAAAGATAATGTACAATTTTGCTTAAATGAATAAGGATTAGAAGGAAAAAGAGACAGAGGAACTAGACAATCAAACAAAACGTTATAAGAGGGCCGAGTGTGGTGGCTGACACCTGGAATCCCAGGATTTGGGGAGGCCGAGGTGAGAGGATCATTTGAAGCTAGGAGTTCCAGACCAGCCTAGGCAACAGAGGGAGACCTCGTCTCTACAAAAAAATTTAAAAACTAGCCAGGCGTGGTGGCACACGCCTGTAGTCCCAGCTACTCAGGAGGCTAAAGTGGGAGGATTGCTTGAGCCCAGGAGTTGGAGGCTGCACTGAGCTATGCTCCAGCCTGAGGGACAGACAGAGCACAAGACCCTGTCTCAAAAAAAAAAAAAAAAAAAAGAAGAAAAGAAAAGTTACAAGAAAAATGCTTTTGGTTTTCCCTGATAAATGGCAAATTAGAATTGCATTCCTTCAAACTTCACAGGCACTGTTTTCAAACTCTTCCTGATATACTAGTTGCCATTTTCCTCCTGAAGATATGTTAGTCACATAAAAAGCAAAAAAAAGGAGAAATCCACCCACTCTTGAAAGAAAGAAAGAAAGAAAGAAAGAAAGAAAGAAAGAAAGAAAGAAAGAAAGAAAGAAAGAAAGAAAGAAAGAAAGAAATCCTTTCCTATTAGAACTATTAGAATTATTCTTTCTTTCCATACTGTCATCTGCATTCCAGAAAGCAGAACAGCAAACGGTCACTCTAACTCTAGAGCCACTTACATTTTGAAGCCCTTTTGAGTGAAGAGGCTGCTTTAACTTTGACAACAGAAGGGAGGGACAAGAGCGGCCAAGAAGACAGTAGAAGCTTCTGTGCCACCTCCAACAAGACCAAGTTCCTGGTCATCCATGTGGAAAATGAAACTTAGATTTTTACCATGTACGTGACTTAAATATTTAACATTTTACTCAGGATAAAAGCACAAGTCTGTCCTAACTAGAGTAGTATTAAAATGAAACTATTTTATTTTTTCTTTATAAAGGAAAAAAATAAACAAAAAAAACTCAGGTATGTTTCCTGCAAGCAAAACGGAGAAAAAGGTATTATTGTTGTTACTATGATTATTAAGCCACAGACACATAAAATCCACAAAATGGATTGGTGGCTTTGGAAATGCAATACTGTATCAAAGGTGCAGGCTGTTTCAAACGTTCTCTACATACTGGGCCGAAACAAGAACCAAACCAAACTTCAACCCCACCAGTGACGCAACGCACCCGTGACCTTAGTGAAAACATTGTCGTGACCAGCTCCAACGCAGCTAGATCCAGGAAATCCTTCTCTAGAGACATGTGGAAACATCCCATCAGGTAGGTCCTCAAGTCCAAGGTGGGGCTGAAGGGCTCTGGCTGCACCCAGGGCAAAGCACGTGCATTATTGGACCAATTTCTGAATAGATTTTTATAAATATGTACAAATCAGTTACAGGCACTTGAAATGTCTTTGGCTGGAATAACCCAACATCGCAAGATAATGTATTCACAGAGCGTCCAGGCCCAGGCTGGGTTCAGCAGGCAAGGATTATGGTTCTCTCAGTCTCTCTCAGAAAACAAGGAGCTGTGGAATTAGGCTTCAGCCAAAGCCACCTGGAAGACAGCAAGCCAAGGAAACCAGTCAAAAAGGGAAGCCCAGGTTAACTCAGCCCCTACCCAAAGACCAGGACGCCACACTGATTGCACATATCAACCAGACAGTGAAGTTACTAAATCTCTAAGAAGAAAATCTCACCTAGGAAGAAATTACTAGAAATCTCAAAGTCTCCTGCAAGATGCAGCCCATCTGGAACCACTGTGCAGAGACAGAATTAACTGGTTTTTAATTTTTTGAGACACAGTCTCGCTCTGTTGTCCAGGCTGGAGTGCAGTGGTGCAATCATAGGTTACTATAGTTTCCAACTCCTAGGCTCAACCAATCCTCCTACCTCAACCTCCCCAGTAGCTTGGAATACAGGCATGCACCATTACATGTAGCTAATTTTTTAACTTTTAGTAGAGATGGGGTCTCACCATGTTGCCCAAGCTGGTCTTGAACTCCTAGGCTCAAGTGATCCTCCTGCCTCAGTCTCCCAAAAGTCCTGGGATTACAGGTACACCCAGCTGAGGTAACTGTCTTTAAACCTTGATAAACATTCTGTTAGAAGACTTCTTATGCTGATGGAACTACAGAGGAGGCAGCTACCCAGGGTCAGTAGTGCTCCAGTGGAGACTTGAGAACAACTGCCAAGTCACTCCCTTTAATGGTGATGGAGGTTTGGGTATATGGTTAAAAATCCAACACCATAGTTTAGGTTGAGGGTAAAGACACTTCTAATGAAGGCAGAAATTACAGTTGGCCTTCTGTAATTGTGGGTTTCATATCCACAGATTCAACCAAAAATACACAAAAGAGGGCTGGGCATGGTGGCTCACACCTGTAATCAACTGTAATCTTTGAGAGGTCAAGGTGGGTGGATCGCTTGAGCCCAGGAATTCAAGACCAGTCTGGGCAATGTGGCAAAACCCCATCTTTTCAAAAAATACAAAAATTAAGCAGCTGTGGTGATGCATGCCTGTGGTCCCAGCTACTCAGGAGACTGAGGATCGCTTGAGCCTGGGAGGTCAAGGCTGCAGTGAGCTATGATTGTGTTATGAGCTATGATCGCACCACTCCACTCCAGCCTGGGTGACAAAGCGAGACCCTGTCTAAAAAAAAAAAAAAAAAAAAAAAAAATTTAAAACAGCAAAAACACTCAAAAGAAAAAAACCAATACATACGAATACAACAATAAAAATAATACAAGTTTTTAAAATACACTGTAACAACTATTTACATAGTATTTACATTGTATTAGGTATTATAAGTAACCTAGAAGCTGGGCACAGTGGCTCACGCCTGTGATCCTAGAACTTTGGGACACCAAGGCAGGTGGATCACTTGACATCAGCAGTTCGAGACTAGCCTGGCCAACATGGTGAAACCCTGTCTCTACTAAAAATACAAAAATTAGCTGAGTGTGGTGGCGTACGCCTGTAATCCCAACTACTCTCAAGGCTGAGGCAGGAGAATCACTTGAGCCCAGGAGGCAGAGGTTGCAGTAAACGGAGATCACGCCACTGCACTCCAGCCTTGGTGACAGAGCAAAACTGTCTCAAAAAAAAAAAAAAAGTAATCTAGAGATTACAGTTACAGAGGATGACCTGGGCCCAGTGGCTCACACCTGTAATTCCAGCACTTTGGGAGGCCAAGGCGGGTGGATCACTTGAGGTCAGGAGTTTGAGACCAACCTGGCCAACATGGTGAGACCCTGTCTCTACTAAAAATGCAAACAATTAGTGGGGCATGGTGGCATGCGACTGCAATCCCAGCTACTCAGGAGGCTGGGGTAGGAGAATTGCTTGAGCCCGGGAGGCGGAGGCTGCAATGAGCCAAGATAGTCCCACTGCACTCCAGCCTGGGTGACAGAGTGAGACTCCATCTTCAAAAAAAAAAAAAAAAAAGTTACAGAGGATGTGCAGAGGTCATATGCAAATATTGTACCATTTTACAGAAGGGATTTGGACATTCATGAATTTTGGTATCCACCAGGGTCCTGGAACCAATCCTCCTCGGATATTGAGGGATAACTGTCATTTCTTTGGATGAAAGGTGCCACCCACAATAAATGGAGTAAGGATAACTGGGACTTTCTGTATACAGAGACCTCTGGCAAAATGCTGGCCTGGACCCCATCCACAGCTCACCTTCTCGGGACAAAATTCAGGATTGCTCTGACGCAATTTGCTGGGTCTGCCCTTGATAACAGCATAGCAAAACATCGTTATCACCATCACAAAGAGGAAGTAACTGGTGTGCATGAGATGCAAATTTATTAATGAACGGTCATCCTAAATAAAGAAGAGAAAAAAATCAGAAACATCTGCTCTGAGTGACTGAAAGGTTTTAATGCTGGGTTTTGAGAGACAGGACTGACAACCTCCAGACTTGCCACAACTTTTCTTCTTAAGCTGCAAGAGGTGGTTTCTCGTTTTGTCTCCTAAGTGACCAAAGCTGGATCTCATTAGGTGAGGACATGGTGCTCCTGAGCCTCTGTTGGAGAGCACCCACACCTTCCTAGCCCTAGGGCTGTCCTCTGCCCTGTCTTCTGCACCCCCACACTGCCTGAACCCTGCCCCTCCAGTAGGCTTCTCCCCTGCAAAGGCTGCAGACACTCCGTCTTTAAGCCCCACTCCTTTCTGGACACATCCTCGTCATGGGACTGCCCTCAGGCTGCATGGCGGACAGCTGAAGCTGCATTCCTAACTACTGGGTATGCCACCACCAGGAAGGCCTCGGCCCCTCACCTCTCCCCAGGGTTGCCTCCCTCCTCCTGCTTTTCTCTACGTCCCTAGATGAAAATGCTGAGGTCATCCTTGATTCACTGCCCTTTGACCTCCCACATGCAGTCAATCCCCAGGCCCTGCAAGTTACTAGATGGACCCCAGACATGCTTCCATTCCTTTACTCTCTAGTATCTCCAGGCCTCAGGTCAGCCCTGGACTCCCTGCAGGTCACTTACAACATAGTGGGGCAGCTCAGTCTTCTCAATACACTGCTTTACCAACCCCCAAGCCCCAAACACAGGCAGGGAGTGCCCTTGGTCAGGCATGAAGGGCCACAGCCCACCATCCAGCCTGACCTCCACAGCTGGCTCCTGCAGGACCCTGGCCTACAAATGAGCCCCAGAAAAGGGCAAAGGCTGGGCGCAATGGCTCATGCCTATAATCCCAGCACTTTGGGAGGCTGAGGTGGGAGGATCACCTGAGGTCAGGAGTTCAACACCAACCTGGCCAACATGGCAAAACCCCATCTGTACTAAAAATACAAAAATTAGCTGGGTGTGGTGGCAGGTGCCTGTAAGCCCAGCTGCTTTGGAGGCTGAGGCAGGAGAATCTCTTGAACCCAGGAGGCAGAGGTTGCAGTGAACCAAGATTGTGCCACTGCACTCCAGCCTGGACGACAGAGCGTGACTCCATCTCAAAAAATAAATAAATAAATAAATAAAAATAAAGAAAAAAAGAAAAGGACAAAGGGCCAGGCCAAAAGAAGAGAGATCCAGCTAGCACACACTGCCAGAAAGGAACACATTTACAAAATATCAAAGCAGTGTTAAAAAGTGGGCTCAGGCCGGGTGCGGCGACTCATACCTGTCATCCCAGCAATTTCGGAGGCCAAGGCAGGAGGATCGCTTGAGGCCAGGGGTTCAAGACCAGCCTGGGCAACACAGTAAGACCCTGTCTCTACAAAAAGTTTAAAAATTATCCCAGCATGGGACATGCATCTGTAGTCCCAGCCACCCACGAAGCTTCAGACCAAGAGTCGGAAGCTGCAATGAGCCATGATTGTGCCACTAGAGCCCAATCTGGGTGACAGAGCAAGATCCCGTCTCTAAAAAAATAAGTGGGCTCAAGTCTAAGTAGGAAGCTGAGTCTAGCACACAACTGCTAGACGAGATAGGCAAGTATTTTCTTCTCCTTGTCTCTTGGTTTAGTTAAATACTATTCAGGCCTCACTCTCTAGTCGAAGATTCCTCTCCTTCTACTACTTACTTCTACCTTTCAGAACTCTAAGCAGTACTATTTTTGTTCACATGGACACTAGACAGTCTTCTATGAATGTCTGTGAACATCCTCTAAGATAATATTTATACAAGGATCCCTTGTAACCCCCCAGGGATTAGGCAGTTGCTCAAGAAATAACTGCTGCTGAACAACAGAGAAAAGGAAGAGAAGAACCAGATTTTTCTTAACCAATGGGTGGCATGTTTTTCCAAGCATCCACCACTCCGCCTAGTGTCCCAACTCACCTGGAAATCTAACGTGGCAAAGGAGACGCTTACCCAGGGAAGTTAGCAGGGCCTATACAACAGTTGCAGCACATGCACACACATGTGCTTATGCACGCAGACGCGCGCACACACACACACACACACATCATTTTTCTCACTTACATCTGGAACAATCACTGTAAGCTTGGGATTTAAAGCATGATAGACTTTTCCAATGGCCCCCTTATAACACCAGAAAGGATTGTAATCTTGCGCGTATTTTGTGTTGGCATCTCTGGCAGTTGTGAAGATCTTGTACCAGAGCGTGGCGTTGCTGTATGTGTCAGGAACACAGTGTGGTGGCTGTCTGCAGGGGAAGAGAAGGAGGAAAGACACGTGCTCAGTGGCCTGAGTCATTCACTTGTGTCACCCCCACAGCAGCTGGTAAAACATCAAACACGGCAACACACGTGGAAAGGAAAAATGTAACTTACATGTTCATGCTTCTTTGACATAAATACCATTATATTTTAGTTTGAGAGTCTTTTAAAAAAAATAAAAATATAACAGAAAAATAAATAGGTGCCTGACATTTAGGAGTTTGGGTGTTGGATTTCTGCCTTCAGAATTCAACCTACAGTCCTCTCACATGTGATGCAAAGGACATAAGCTTCTTGTGAGCCTATCTTCTCAAATTAGCTAAACTCTTAGTATATTAGTCCATTATCACGCTGCTAATAAAGACATATCCGGGACTGGGTAATTTATAAAGGAAAGAGGCTTAATTGACTCACAGTTCAGCATGGTCGGGGAAGCCTCGGGAAACTTACAATCACGGCAGAAGGGGAAGCAAACACATCCTTCTTCACATGGGGCAGCAAAGAGGAGTGCCGAATAAAAGGTGGAAAACCCCTTATAAAACCATGATGTCTCATGGGAACTCACTTACTATCATGAGAACAGCAGCATGGGGGTAACCACCATCATGATTCAATTACCTCCCACTGGGTCCTTCCCATGACAAGGGGATTATGGGAACCACAATTCAAAATGAGATTTGGGTGGGGAGACAGCCAAACCATATCATCTTTTCTTTTTTTTGAGACAGAGTCTCGCTATGTTGCCCAGGCTGGTGTGACCTTGGCTCACTGAAACCTCCACCTCCCAAGTTGAACTGATTCTCCTGCCTCAGCCTCTCAAGTAGCTGGGATTACAGGCGTGAGCCATTGCACCCAGCCCAAAGCATATCACTTAGTTACAACTGGAAACTTTACCTACAAAATTCTGTATCAGTTACTGTAACACAAAGTAATGTTTAACTTAATCTGATCTTGTCCTACAAACCTCCAAATGTCTAAAATAGACAAATCCCAGGATAATTCTTATTTAAAAAGAATTCACTACAGAATTCTTTTAAATAGGCTGTATCTTATGTATTTCACCTATTTATTTATAGATAATTATCTCCTTTACAGACAGGAGAGACAAAAAAAAAAACCAAAAAGCAAAAAAAAAAAACACCTAAAAGGCAAAACAATAACACTGAATGCTGCTCAAAAACACTGAAGGAAAAGTTTCAAAAACCTTAATTGTTTAATGGAAAATAAAGTTCAATTTATATTTGATTTTAAAACTAACTTTCAAATTAGTAGGTAAAATTAAAATTAGTAATTATTTAATGAGAAATGATTTAAAATGTTACACTTTAAAATTAGTAACTGTTTAACAGAAAATAAGTTTTGATTTATACTTGATTTAAAACTAAAATCAAGATAAACTTAAATCGACGATTGTAAACTATCTTTCTGGATAATGGAGATGAACAAATGTTTATCTTTGTTTTATTTTATTTACTTACTTTTTTGAGATGGAGTCTTGCTGTCACCCAGGCTGGAGTGCAGTGGCACGATCTCGGCTCACTGCAACCTCTGCCTCCCAGGTTCAAGCGATTCTCCTGCCTTAGCCTCCGAGTAGCTGGGATTACAGACATGTGCCACCAGGCCCGGTTAATTTTTGTATTTTTAGTAGAGATAGGGTTTCACCATGTTGGCCAGGCTGGTCTTGAACTCCTGACCTCAGGTGATCCCCCTACCTTGGCCTCCCAAAGTGCTCGGATTATAGGCATGAGACACCGCACCTGGCTGAAAACCTTTATCTTTAGAGAGTCTCCTTTCTCTTTTCTTTTTTTTAAACAGAGACAGGGTCTCCCTATATGTTGTCCAGGCTGGTCTTCAACTCCGGGGCTCAAGGGATCCTCCCACCTCAGCCTCCCACAGTGCTGGGATCACAGGCCTCAGCCACTGCACCCAGCCATGGTGAGCCTCTTTTCTGTAACTTGCTGCTTCTACTCCTGCAGGAAAAGACAGCCTATGAATGTCCAACAACATCCAGGTGCTTTTACTGCCTTGAGGGGACACTAACTTTTGATTTTATTCGCGGAAGATCTATCTTTAGAATTCCAAATTAAATAATCTTTTAGACAAATTAAATAATCCTTTAGATAGGTCTGAGTAGAGATAATTCTATAAAGAAATGTGAAGCAAGCCATCCTGAGAATTTATGGCCGAAGCAGCCCAGCTGTACTCAGGCAAGTGGGGCTTGTCACGTGTGTTCACCGGGCGCCGGGTACACTTACACAGTGACGGGGAACACCCCGGGGCTGGCCGTGAGGGTCATGCAGGCTGTGAACACCACCTGCTCACAGTGACCATGGAGGGCGCAGTCGTCTGAGCTCCACGCTGTAGGCAGGGTGAAGGTGATGTTTATCTCCTCGTGGGCTTCCCTGCCTATGAAAGAGAAATCGTCTTTTTATAAAGAACCACGTATTTGTTATTCTCTGGCATACAAATAAACCCTGAAATCAAACCCACACAGGAATCATCTATCAGCCCAGGAACCTGCCTTTGTGGGATCTGAGGAACAAGAGCAGTCCTGACCCTGACCATGAGGCCTGCTCAACTCAGAGCTACGAAGCAGCGAAGGAAGTGGCCGCTTTCCAGTCATGGCCTGGAGATGCCAAACCAGACCTCGGGCAGATCAGAGGTGAAAAACTTGGGTTGGGTGAATTATCCCCACCATTTCTGCACACCCATCTAGCCATTTTCAAACATTTTTTACACATATTATTTCACTTAAAATTTACTCTTCTCCCATGAACATGACCAAAGAAATGCAGTTGTCCCCCTTTTACATATGAACAAAGAGAGGTCAGAGGGTTTCAGAGTTAAGAAAGGCAAGTGATGAAGCTTAAATTAAAACCAACGTATTGCCAGGCACAGTGGTTCACATCTATAGTCCCAGCACTTTGACTTTAGAAGGCTGAGGCAGGTGGATTACTTGAGGCTGGGAATTCACGACCAGCCTGAACGTGATAGCAAGACTCTGTCTCTACAAAAAACTTTAAAAAATCAGCCAGGTATACTGGTGCACACCTGTGGTCCCACGTACTAGGGAGGATCGCTTGAGCCCAGGAGTTTGCGGCTGCAGTGAGCTATGATCACACCACTGCACTCTAGCCTGGCGACAGATCAAGACTGTCTCAAAAAATAAATTTTAAAAATTAAAATGAAACAATAGCCAGGCATGGTGGCTCATGCCTGTAATCCCAGCACTTTGGGAGGCTGAGGCAGGCAGATCATTTGAAGTCAGAAGTTCAAGACCAGCCTGGCCAACATGGTAAAATCCTGTCTCCACTAAAAATACAAAATTAGCTGGGCATGGTGGCGTGAGCCTGTAATCCCAGCTACTCGGGAGTCTGAAGCAGAAGAGTCGCTTGAACCCAGGAGACAGAGGTTGCAGTGAGCCAAGATTGTGCCACTGCACTCCAACCTGGGTGACAGAGTGAGACTCCATCTGAAAATAATAATAATAAAAAAAAGGTAAAAAAAAACCCGAAGGTGTCCTTATGCCATGCCATAAGAAACAGGTCCACTTGCTACACGGGAAACCCAGAAGTCACCCACACCTGATTATTATGGGAACATTCTCACCTCTAACCGCTAATAGGAGGCTGGTGGGCACTTAAATTCCTTCAAGGACTTTTTATTTGTTTCTTGTTTTTTTTGTTTGTTTTTTGTGTGTTTTTTGAGACAGGGTCTCACTCTATTGACCAGGCTGGAGTGCAGTGGTACAATCTTAGCTCACTGTAGTCTCGACTTCCCAGGTTCAAGCAATCCTCCCACCTCAGCCTCACAAGCAGCTGGGACTACAGGTGCACGCCACGACACCTGGCTAATTTTTTATATTCTTCATAAAGACAAGTGTTTGCTATGTGCCCAGGTTGGTCTTCAACACCTGAGCTCATTCAAACCTCCTGCCTCAGCCTCTCAATGTGCTGGGATTACAGGCATGACCCACTGCACCCAGCCTAAGAACTTTTTAAAAAGCCTTTGGGTAACCAAAGAACAAAAGGTTATTCTTCCAAGGCCCAGGTGTCCCACATGAAGCCTTTCCCGATTATTCCAGCTTCCACTGCCTTCTAGCCCTTCTCCTGCGTCACTTACAGTCTGTCATGGGTTTAGTACTGGTCACAGGGTAGTGCTCCACATTTTATAAGCATGTATTTTTCATATCCCTTATCAAGCACTTTCATAGCATTTCCTTTGTGGGAGGGCTATTATAAGTGCTTGATAAACATTAACTCACGTTTATCTTTGTCTCTTCCATAACCCTAAAATTCCAAAAGGAAGAGACTACATCTTAGGTTTTTTTTTTGTTTTTTTTTTTTTGAGGTGAAGTCTCGGTTTGTTGCCTAGACTGGAGTGCAGTGGTGTGATCTCGGCTCACTGCAGCCTCCGCCTCCAGAGCTCAAGTGATTCTCCCACCTCAGTCTCCAGAGTAGCTGGGATCACAGGCGCCCGCCACCATGTCCAGCTAATTTTTTTTTGTATTTTTAGTAGAGATAGGGTTTCCCCATGTTGGCCAGACAAGTCTTGAACTCCTGACCTCAAGTGATCCACCCACCTCGGCCTCCCAAAGTGCTGGGATTATAGGCGTGAGCCACTGCGCCCGGGCCCATCTTAGGCATTTTCTTTTCTTTTTTTGAGATGGAGTCTCACTCTGTTGCGCAGGCTGGAGTGCAGTGGTATGATCTCAGCTCACTGCAACCTCCACCTCTCGGGTTCAAACAATTCTCCTGCCTCAGCCTCCTGAGTAGCTGGGACTACAAGTGCGGCGCACCACCATACCTGCATGCCCGGCATTTTTTTTTTTTTTTTTTGGAGACAGAGTCTCTCTCTGTCGCCCAGGCTGGAGTGCAGTGGTGTGATTCTTAACTCACTACAACCTCTGCCTCCCGGGTTCAAGCTCAGTCTCCCAAGTAGCTTCTCCTGCCTCAGTCTCCCAAGTAGCTGGGACTGCAGGTGCCCGCCACCATGCCTGGCTAATTTTTGTATTTTTAGTAGAGATGGGGTTTTGCCATATTGGCCAGGCTGGTCTTGAACTCCTGACCTTGTGATCTGACCACCTTGGCCTCCCAAAGTGCTGGGATTACAGGTGTGAGCCACTACACCTGGCCAAATTTTTGTATTTTAGTAGTGATGGGGTTTCACCACGTTGCCCAGGCTGGTCTGAAACTCCTGAGCTGAGGCAATCCACCCACCTTGGCCTCCCAAAGTGCTGGGATTACATGCACGAGCCACTGTGCCCAGTCATCTTAGCCATTTTCTAGTTCTTCCCAGCAGCTTAGCACAGTGTTGGACTAACAATGGCCATTAAAAAATCTATAAACTAATAGCAATAGAAGATGTGTAGTAAATAATGAAAACTCCAACAGGATAAGCCTGAATAAAAATTACATGTTTGTAAATATTAGACAGGCCTTATAGTTTTTTCACAGTTTCTTGTTCCTACAGGCTTTTGAGAAGCTACTTCAAGCCAGGTACTTTACCATGTAATGATGGTGTAGAAATGGTTCATGTAGTTCAAACTCAACAAAAAAAGACACACGTGCAAGACTACAATTTAGTACAATATAGTCAGTAAAAACACACACGGTGCCTCCTCTTTTTGTAACAGTGGTTGCTTGAGGAGCCTGAATGGAGAGTGGCTACTGCATACCTGAAAGTCCAATCTGATGCCCTAAGATGGTTGAGTACAGATGAGTGACGTTGCGGGAATACCCTCCGAAGGGTTTCAGTGGGTCCAGGGTTAGGGTGATTGCGACTGAGATATTCACAGGGCCCGAGTCCTCCAGGGCCTGGGGGGACTGGGTGGAAGCTCGGGCCTGCCCGCTGGTCATTGTGCTTTCCGGAGTTGTGGTGTCGTTTGTGAGATGCTTTAGCGTTTCATTCTCTGATACACACAGGTCCAAATCATTGAACCGTAGCAGAAAAGTATTCCAATCCTTTGGGGAAGTGAAAGAAAAAGAAATGAGTGTGAACAGCGCCTGCCTCCCGCTGCGGAAACACAGGTAAGACCCTGGTGTGGCACTGCAGCACATCAGCAAACTACAATTCAGAGCTGGTCATTTAAGATCATGACAACACGGCCACCAACCTCCTCACAGGCAGCACAACGTGGCTTTCCTCATCACTTTTATATTTATAACCTAAAATATGAACTCTTCACTGGCACAAGATACTCAATAAACTGTGAAATCAAATCAATTTATTCAAGAAAATCTTCTTTTAAAAAAATCCAGCATATTACACATAGAGAAAATGATCTAGCCTCAGGACCAAACTGAAAAAGAAAGCTTGAATAAAAGCATTAATGCAAACTCATTCTGCAATTACAATTCTTTTTTTTTTTAAATAAAGTCACCTTAAAATAATGTCCCAAAAGATCAGTTCCATATATCTTGCTCTCTTTCTCCAGAACACGAAACAGCAGTGAATACTAATACTCATTTGGGACACTGCCCCCCTTCTTATGGACTTTTGATGACACCTTAGAGCAGCAACAATTTCAAAAAGGAAGGGGCCAGGTGCAGTGGCTTGCACCTGTAATCCCAGCACTTTGGGAGGCCAAGGCGGGTGGATCATTTGAGGTCAGGAGTTCAAGACCAGCCTGAGCAACATGGTGAAACCACGTTTCTACTAAAAATACAATAATCAGCCAGGTGTGGTGGTGTGTGCCTGTAGTCCCAGCTACTTGGAAGGCTGAGGCACGAAAATCATTTGAAGTGGGGCAGAGGCCCCAGCAAGCCAAGATCGTGCCACTGAACTCCAGCCTCAGCCTGGGTGTCAGAGTGACATTCCATCTCAAATAAACAAAAAAAAAGTCATCTGAGCAACCCCTAACCAGCCCAGTAAGTCTACCCTTACAGCATCAGTTCAACTGTATGTGACATTTAGTAAGACTGCAACTGGATCTATTAAATTACATTTCCCTAACACCTACAAACTCAACTGACCATTCTAGTATATTAGGGCTGAAAACGAACATTCTAGTCTCAGTCCTTCATAGTCCTAGACATGAAGAAACTGAGGCCCAGGGCAAATTAGGGACTCTCCAATTCTAGTTCAAGGTAGAATCCGCATTAAGTTCTGATTCACAGCCCCAAATGTTTCCCATACACCACTGCCTTTCCTACAACTTAGGATCCTCATTTGAAATAAAAATCACGAAACTAATCATAACCAAAGTTCTGCAGCATCTCAACAATGCGTTCCTACAGAGCTGGAGTCCACATTGAACAGCCAGCTAAAGCCAATGCCAGGCCTAATTTGGATTATTAAGGGCTAATTATCCAGGCTTCATTGTAACCACTGGCCTTGGCCAAGTGCTCAACATGGACTCAAGATCTGCAGGAAAGAAATGGCAGGAGGCTGCAGAGCTTTAGTTTTGAGTAGAATATTCATTTTCAGCCCTGATGTGGGGGCAGCCTGTTTTCACAGCCTTTAAAGATTGAGGCAGGGTCTGCAAAGAGGGAGAATTAAGCCAGCCAGTATGTCTCTTAGTAACAAACTCTTTGAAAGCGTTACAAGGTAGAAATAGCTAAAACTTGTTACTTGAACTGTGCTAGAAAGAGTTCACATGTGTAGGCGGTTCGTTTTGCCAAGATCACTTAAGATCTAGAATGCCCTAGAGCTCAAGAGAAAGCTATGATCTCAATTACATGGAACAGAACTCTACCCTCTCCATTGCAAGGCACACTCAATGTGGCAACCACACACTCCCAACCCCACCCCCACCCCCACCTCCACCCAACAACAAACCCAAGGAGGAAAAAGAGTAAGAGAAAGCACCTAAGGAATCTATTAAAAGACAGGAATTAGGCTGGGTGTAGTGGCTCACGCCGGTAATCTCAGCACTTGGGGAGGCTGAGATGGGTGGATCACCTGAGGTCAGGAGTTCAAGACCAGCCTGGCCAACACAGCGAAACCCCATCTCTACTAAAAAGACAACAATTAGCCAGACGTGGTGGTGGGCACCTGTAATCCCAGCTACTCAGGAGGCTGAGGCAGGAAAATCGCTTGACCCCGGGAGGTGGGGGTTGCAGTGAGCCGAGACGACACTGCACTCCAGACTGCGTGACAGAACGAGACTCCATCTCAAAAAACAAAAATATTTGGTAATTAAATCCTGTTTTGAATTTCTTTAAGATTCCTTATCTCATGAAAAAAACGATTAGTACAGCTGATAAAACTCCATGATGATATGTGGTTTTAAAATACCAAATGTTCAGTTTTCTAAAACAGCAAAGAACCCATTTGAGATGGAATATTAAAAAGGTGAGTTCTCCAGCTTTTTGACACAGATGTTACAAATGTACTCTCCAAAATGCATCTGTTTCACTGCTGAAATAGTCTAACTGAAACTGGTAGCATATTTAAATTGAACAATACCTATCTAGGTATTTCCTAACAAAGTTGAGTCCTGGGGAGATGGAAAACAGAAAATTCTGAATAAATACTGACCTTTCTCACTAGGAGAGAAAGTCCAAAACCCAAGAAAGCTATATGACAAGCCACAGAGTGTTGCCCCACTCCACAAGGGCCAGCCAGCCCAGGAGAAGTCAGAACATACTGTACCTCTGCCATTTCTGGTGATTTAATCTCCTTGATTTTGAAGAAGTAGCCCAGGGTCAGAAAAGCTATGGCCATGGCACTCACGCTGATCATGAAGACCACCAGGGGAGGCCGACTGCTGATGTACACCTTCAGGTTTTCCAGGGGGTTGATGCTGAACATTATTCTGATCAGCTCCACCTGAAAGAAATTAATTAAAAGCCTTAAGGACTGACTTTTCAACAGGAAAGCTATGATTCTTTTGTTTTCTTTTGAGGTTTTGAGGGGGTGAGCTCGGCGGGATGGGCACTCATTACTGAATTTGAGAAATGTCTTATCATAACTTCATTCAAAAGACTAGAAGGAAAAAATGCTAAATGTTAATTGCCATTACCTCAAAGTGGCAGGATCCTGAATACATATTCTCTTTCAGTTTGAATCTTCTAAATATTGTGTGTGTGTGTGTGTGTGTGTCTGTGTGTGTTTTAAAAAACAGGGTCTCTTGCTCTGTCACCCAGGCTGGAGTGCAGTGGTGTGATCATAGCTCACTGCAGCCTTGAACTCCTAGGCTCAAGCTATCCTCCCACCTCAGCCTCCTGAGTAGCTAGGACTAAAGGTATGTACCACTATGCCCGACTAATTTATTCCTTTTTTTTTTTTTTTTTTTTGACACAGAGTCTCACTCTGTCATCCAGGCTGGAGCAATGGTGTAGTCTTGGTTCACTGCAACCTCTACCTCCTGGGTTCAAGCGATTCTCCCACCTCAGCCTCCCAAGTAGCTGGGACTACAGGCAGGTGCCGCCACACCCAGCTAATTTTTGTATTTTTAGTAGAGACGGGGTTTCACCATATTGGCCAGGCTACTCTCTAACTCCTGACCTCGTAATCTGCCTGCCTCGGCCCCTCAAAGTGCTGGGATTACAGGCGTGAACCACCATACCCAGCTAATTTATTACTTTTTAAGAGATGGGGTCTCACGGCTGGGCACGGTGGCTCACCCTGTAATCCCAGCACTTTGGGAGGCCGAGGCGGGTGGATCACGAGGTCAGGAGATTGAGACCATCCTGGCTAACATGGTGAAACCCCATCTCTACTAAAAATACAAAAAATTAGCCAGGCATGGTGGCAGGCACCTGTAGTCCCAGCTACTCGGGAGGCTGAGGCAGGAGAATGGTATGAACCCAGGAGGCGGAGTTTGCAGTGAGTCGAGGTCATGCCACTGCACTCCAGCCTTGGCCACAGAGCAAGACTCCGTCTCAAAAAAAAAAAAAAGAGAGATGCAGTCTCGCTATGTTGCCCAGGCTGCTCCTGAACTCCTGGCCTCAAGCAATCCTCCTGCCTCAGCCTCCCAAAGTTCTGGGATTACAAGTGTGAGTCACCATACCCAGCCTCGATCTTCTAAATATTCTATAATAAATACTGTTACTTCCATATCACCTAAAAGGTTTAGGTGGGTCAGTAATATGACACAAATACACAACAACATGTACAGAAAGAAACTAAGGATGCTCTCATTTCCTGCTACTGAAAAGCTGAATTCTACTTATTCAACATTCTGTCCTGTTCATTGCCATATCGCTCATAGCCATCCCAGCCCTGCTTAAAAGCTCCTAAGGCTTCCACCAGACCTAGAAGAGGTCGGTGATAGCTCCCTGTCATGGCCCACAGGGTTTTCAGGACTCAGAAGCCCTGCCAATCTCCCTGACTGCATCGCCATCCACTTCCCCTTCTCCCTCCTGGGCTTTGGGCCACGCTGGACTTGCTATTCTTCAGGATCATCTTGTCAATTTCTGCAAGGAAATCAGCTGGGACACTGGCAGGGATTGCACTGAATCTGTGATGGGTTTGGGGAGTACTGCTCTCTTAACAATGTTGTCCGCTAGTCCGAGAGCCTCGGATGCCTTTCCGTCTATTTGGCTTCTTTATTTCAACAATGTTTTCTGTTTTCACAGTGTTAAGTTTGCACTTCTTTTATTAAGTTTATTCCTAAGTATTTAATGCTTCTTGCCATTTTTGACCATGATCTAGCTGAAGACTTTTGCATCTGCCTGGATGCTTTTCCCAAACATTTCCACATTTGTTCTTCTTAAAACGCACGTCTATGGCTGGGTGCAGGGGCTCACACTTGTAATCCCAGCACTTTGGGAGGCTGAGGCGAGTGGATCACTTGAGGTCAGGAGTTCAAGACCAGCCTGGCCAACACAGCAAAACCCCACCTCTACTAAAAATTTAAAAATTAGCCAGATGTAGTGGTGCACACCTGTAATCCCAGCTACTCGGGAGGCTGAGGTAGGAGAATCGCTTGAACCTGGGAGGCAGAGGTTGCAGTGAGCCAAGATCACACCACTGCACTCCAGCCTGAGTGACAGAGTGAGACTCTGTCTCAATTTAAAAAAAAAAAAAAAAAATGCAAGTCTCTGTTTAACAGTCAGCTCCTCAGACCACGCCTTCCCTGGTCACCCTCAGCCTCTGCTTTATTTCCTTCATATTGTTTAGCATCAACCAAGAGCACAATTATTTTCCTACTTGTTTACTGTCTGTCATCCCTCATTAATGAGCCCAATGAGAGCAGACATTTTGCCTGTCTTGTTCACGGCTACAGCCCTGGCCCCTGACCCCTGACCCCTAGAACAGCAGCTGGCACACAATGAGCACTTACAAATATGAGCAGACTGCAACAACATTAGCAAAAAGCAATTTTTAAAAGTCTGTATCAGCGTTTACAGAGACAAAAGGATGCATCAACAGCCCCTAAAAATCAACAGTAACACATTTTCCATGCCATTTTCACTCAGCATTCGTTTTCCTGATATCTCTGTTGATCTCTGTTGATCTAGTTCGCTGAATTTCACTGATGTATATATGTAAAAATTGTTCTGTGGTTGAGTAATCCCAGTCTGAGGGGTCCAGTTGGGTTCTGTCACTGTTTCACCCACAAAGGGCACTGCAGCAGGTACAAGAGTGGCTGTAGTACAGCAAGGTCACAGGGTAGGGCCCGTCTTCAACCTGATACTGTCAGACCACTCTCCAAGGAGATCAACCAGTTTACACTTCTCCAGCAATGAAGGAGCCTGCTCCATTCCATGAGATTTGTGCCGACACTTGATTTCCTAAGGCATATTAATTTGGTCCAAAAAGACAGATGTGAAATGATATCTCTATTATTTTAAATTGTATCTCTGTGAAACAGAGCATCTTTCCTTTTTTTTAACCAGCCATTTAGGCCCATTCTTAAGGGAACTGCCTGAATCCTCTGGTAATTTACTAATAGGGTGTTAGTCTACTTCTTATTGATGTTTAGAAATTCCTTTTGTGTTTCAGGTACTAACCCTTTAACAGTTTTATATATTACATATAATTAATCCAAGTCTGGGTTTTCTTTAATATGGTTTATGGTATCTTTTGCCATGTGAAAGGTTCTTCAGAAGTCGGGCACAGTGGCTCATGCCTGTAATTCCAGCACTTTGGGAGGCTGAGGCAAGCGGATCACGAGGTCAGGAGTTCAAGACCAGCCTGGCCAATATGGTGAAACTCCGTCTCTACTAAAAATACAAAAAGTAGCTGGGCATGGTGGCGTGTGCCTGTAGTCCCAGCTACTCAGGAGGCTGAGGCAGGAGAATCACTTGAAGCCAGAAGGCGGAGGTTGCAGTGAGCTGAGATCGCACCACTGCACTTCAGCCTGAGCGACAGAGCAAGACTCTGTTTCAAAAAAAAAAAAAAAGAAAGAAAGAAAAAGAAAGGTTCTTGATATTTTTAATGGTATTATTAATACATAATTCACACAGCATATAATTCACCCATTTAAAATATACAATTCAACGATTTTTGGTATATTCACCGAATTGAAGAACAATCTCCACAATCAATTTTCAAATGTTTTCACTGCCCTATAAAGAAAGTCCAACATATAACAGATACATAAAAAAGAAATTAAAACATACCACCAGAGAAAAATTACCTTCACTAAAATGAAGACAGGAAGGAAGGAAAGAAAGAAGAAAAGATCACAAAACAGCCAAAAACAACAAAATGGCAGGAGTAAATCCTTACTTATCAGTAACAACACTGAATGTAAATGGACTAAACTCTCCAGTCAAAAGACACAGTGGCTGAATAAATAAAAAAGCCAGACCCAACAATGTGTTGCCTACAAGAAACACACCTCACCTATAAAGACACACATCAAATGAAAATAAAGAAATAGCTGGGCAATTTAAAGAAATACTGAATACAAAATAAAGAAATACTGGCTCACACCTGTAATCTCAGCATTTTGGGAGGCTGAGGCAGGCAGATCACCTGAGGTCAGGAGTTCCAGACCAGCCTCACCAACATGGAGAAACCCCGACTCTACTAAAAATACAAAAAAATTAGCCAGGTGTGGTGGTGCATGCCTGTCTGTAATCCCAGTTACTTGGGAGGCTGAGGCAGGAGGATCACTTGAACATGGGAGGCAGAGGTTGTGGTGAGCCGAGGTCACGCCACTGCACTCCAGCCTGGGAACAAGAGCAAAACTCCGTCTCAAAAAAAGAAAATAAAGAAATGGAAAAAGATATTCCATACAAATGGAAACCAAAAAAGAGCAGAGCAGAAGCAGCTATACTTAATCAGACTAAATAGATTTCAAGACAAGAACTATAAAAAGAGACAAAGAAGGTCAAAGGGTCAATTCAGCAAGATGATGTAACAATTATAAATATATATGCACCCAACACTGGAGCACTGAGATATATAAAGCAAATATTAGAACTAAAGGGAAAGACAGACCCCAATACAATCATAGCTGGAGACTTCAACACTCTACTTTCAGCATTGGACAGATCATCCAGATGGAAAACCAACAAAGAAATGATTTAATCTGCACTATAGACCAAATGGACCTAACAGATCACATGAATCATTCCCAAAAATACACCATATGTTAGGCCACAGAACAAGTCTTAAAACATTCAAAAAATATGAAATTATATCAAGTATCTTCTCTGACCACAATGGAATACAACTAGAAATCATTTATAAGAGAAATTCTGGAAACTACACAAACACATGGAAATTAAATAATATGCTCCTGGATGGCCAGTGGGTCAATGAAGAAATTAAGAAGGAAATTCGAAAGTATCTTGAAACAAATGAAATGAAAACACAAAATACCAAAACCTATGTGATCTAGCGAAAGCAGTACTAAGAGGAAAGTAGAAAACATCAAACAAGCAACCTAATAACACATCTTAAGGAACTAAGCTGCCTCTGCCAATATTTCTAGGCACTGACTGCCCACCTACCCAGCCTGGGTGCTTGTCCATTTTTTTTGTTTTGTTTTTTTGGACACAAGAGTCTCACTCTGTTGCCTAGGCTAGAGTGCAGGGGCACAATCTCAGCTCACTGCAACCTCCGCCTCCTGGGTTCAAGTGATTCTCCTGCCTCAACCTCCTGAGTAGCTGAGATTACAGGCGCATGCCACTACGCCTGGCTAATTTATTTATTTTTCTTAGTAGAGACAGGGTTTCACCATGTTGACCAGACTTGTCTTGAACTCCTGTCCTCAAGAGATATGCCCGCCTTGGCCTCCCAAAGTGTTGGGATTGTAGGTGTGAACCACCACACCTGGCCCAAAACCTTAACCTTATATAAAAATGAATAGGAACCATTTACCTCTTGGAACTACAATTATGAAACGTTCAGAAAAACAGTAGAAAAATCTGAATCAGAATTCACTTCAAGGAAAACTAATAGTCATTAAAAGCACATTACACCAGAATTTAAACAGTTATATCAACACAAATACCCACAAAATGGCAAATATTGTCAAATTAAGCCAATTTAATTTAGGGAAACTTCCAGTACAAGCAATTATAGCGACAATTATAGTCACTAAAAAAGCAAAAGAATGGGTCGGGCGCAGTGGCTCACGCCTGTAATCCCAACACTTTGGAAGGCCAAAGTGGGTGCATCACCTGAGGTCAGGAGTTCGAGACCAGCCTGACCAACATAGTGAAACCCCGTTTCTACTAAAAATACGAAAATTAGCTGAGCATGGTGGCGTGCGCCTGTAATCCCAGCTACTCAGGAGTCTGAGACAGCAGAATCACTTGAACCCAGGAGGCAGAGGTTGCAGTGAGCTGACTTTGTGCCACTGCACTCCAGCCTGGGCAACAAGAGCAAAACTCCACCTCAAAATAACAATAATAATAATAATAAAAATAATAGAAGAAGAATGTTTGAATAAAACTATTAAGATTCCAAACATTTTACAAACATAAAATTCCCTTCTACCATTCAAAAGTGTTTTCAAATAGGAAATCAGTGAAGACTAAATAAATGTATTCCTTCTGCAAAGAGTTACAAGAAAGTTTCTGTGAGCGTCACAGTGGCAAATGTTAGTTTTAATTAATGAATAAATTAAGTTCTGTTTAGGAAAAAAAACAGAGATAAAAGAAAGCACACTATCTGACCCCTCCCCCTAAATTCATTCCAACTCCAATTAGGGCGTCCTGGTATTGACCAAGATAAAGAAACAAACGAGCATGACTGGGAAGCTGCCTCACTGAAAAGTCCAGGGATTTAGGGTACGTAGAACACGTCCAAAAGGCAATTTCACAAGCATGTGAGAACACGTGATGAAAATCTATCAGCACAGTACCTTAGATCTCTGAGACTAACTCAATGAAGATGCTAAACATCAGATGGCACTTTAAGCAAGCAAAATGCAATACCAAGACTATCCCACAGGTATCTCTAGCAACCCACAAGTTACAAATAACACAAGTTCCTTAAAAAGGGGCGCGGAAAGGGCTGTGTTATAAACTTTCTGGAGACCAACTTGACCATACATATCAACAGTGTTAAAATCTGGCATATTTTATCTCCAACATTCTACTTCTAAGAACCTAAACTAAGGAAACACCCATTGCTCCAAAGATTTAACTACTCAGAGTTATTTTTGGAGTGTTTGCAATTGTTAAAAAATGGAAAACTACATATCCAACAATAGCAGGGCACAACTGAATAAAGTAGGATTTCTCTCCAGTATTGTACCTATCAAAAACACAAGATCTGGGCATGGTGGCACACGCCTGTAGTCCCAGCTACGTGGGGGGCTGAGGCAGGAGGATGGCTTGAATCTGGGAGTATGAGGCTGCAATGAGCTATGATTACGCCACTGCACTCTAGCCTGAGCAACAGAGTGAGATCCTATCCCCCCAACCACCAAAACAAAGCAGGGGCTAGGCACAGTGGCTCACGCCTATAATCGCAGCACTTTGGGAGGTCGAGGCAAGCAGATCACCTGAGGTCAGGAGTTTGAGACCAGCCAGGGCAACTTGTGAAACCTTGTCTCTACTAAAAACACAAAAAATAAGCCAGGTGTGATGGCACGTGGTTGTAGTCCCAGCTACTCAGGAGGCTGAGGCACGAATTGCTCGAACCTGGGAGGTTGCAGTGGGCTGAGATCGTGCCACTACACTCCAGCCTGGGAGACAGAGTGAGACTCTGTCTCAAAACAAACAAACAAACACCTACAGAATCTAAAATATCACATACAGCTGCCATAAAAAAGAAAAAAATCGGCCAGGCGTGGTGGCTCATGTCTGTAATCCTAGGACTTTGGGAGGCTGAGGTGGGTGGATTGCCTGAGCTCAGGAGTTTGAGACCAGTCTGGGCAACACACTGAATTCCTGTCTCTACTAAAACTACAAAAAATGACCCGGGAGTGGTGGCATGCACCTGTAATCCCAGCTATAGGGAGGCTGAGACAGGAGAATTGCTTGAACCCAGAAGGTGGAGGTTGCAGTGAGTCATGATTGCATCACTGCACTCCAGCCTGGGTGTCAGAGCAAGAATGCATCTCAAAAACAAAAAGTTCTCAGGGAAAACTGTGCTCTGTACAATCCTCCATCTGGCGAGGTGAGGAGATAAGAACAGGGATGGAGAAACTGAGGCAACAGGTAAACAACAGATGGTGCTTTACATAAGCAAAAGGCAATACCAAGGTTACCCTAATATCTCAGTCAACACACAGTTTGCAAAAGAACACAGTGCCTTACAGGTAGCCAGGAAAAGGCTGTGTTACAAACTTTCAAAATACTACTGGTTCAGGTGAAAGGGACAGAGGTGGAGGAGGAGATGCTGACTTTTTATTACATGAGTTAACAAAAACACAGTTAATTGGGTCGGTGCAAAAGGAATCATGGTTTTCGACAATATGTAATGGCAAAAACCACGATTACTTTTGTACCAACCTAATATAAGGGGAGCAAAGGAGCTAGTAAAGGAGGAAGGCCGGCCGGGCACGGTGGCTCACACCTGCACTTTGGGAGGCCGAGGCGGGTGGTCACGAGGTCAGGAGATCGAGACCATCCATCCTGGCTAACACGGTGAAACCCCGTCTCTACTAAAAATACAAAAAATTAGCTGGGCGTGGTGGCGGGCGCCTGTAGTCCCAGATACTTGGGAGGCTGAGGCAGGAGAATGGCGTGAACCCAGGAGGTGGAGCTTGCAGTGAGCCAAGATAGCACCACTGCACTCCAGCCTGGGTGACAGAGTGAGACTCCGTCTCAAAAAAAAAAAAAAAAAAAAAAAAAAAAGGAGGAAGGCCTCCTGGTTGGGCACAATAACTCACACCTGTAATCCCAGCACTGTGGGAGGCTGAGGTAGAAGGATTGTTTGAGGCCAGGAGTTCGAGACCAGCCTGGCCAACACAAGACCTTATCTCTACAAAAAATAATTTTTTAATAAATTAGCTAGGCATGGTGGTATACACCAATGGCCCAGCTACTTGGGAGTCTGAGGTGGGAGGACTGCCTCAGCCCAGGAGGTCAAAGCTATAGTGAGCTATGATCATGCCACTGCACTCCAACCTGGTTAACACAGTGATTAAAAACAAACAAACAAAAAAAAATGTAATTTTGCAACTTAATAACATTTTATCAGAAAAAAAGTAAGTTAACATTCATTATGCCACAGACACAGGAAACCTTTCAGTCTCTCCCTCTCCAAAGCCCGCATATGTACACCACATGGCTACTTGTCCAAGTTTTAAACTAGCTTTATTATAGTTTCAAAAACGTTCTTTTTTTTTTTGAGATGTTGTCTCGCGTTGTCACCCAGGCTGGAATGCAGCAGTGTGATCTCTGCTCAACCTCTGCCTCCCGGGTTCAAGTGATTCTCCTACCTCAGCCTCCCAAATAGCTGAGACTACAGGCGCATGTCACCACGTCCGGCTAATTCTGGTATTTTTAGTAGAGACGGGGTTTCACCATGTTGGCCAGTCTGGTCTCAAACTCCTGACTTCAAGTGATCTACCCGCCTCAGCCTCCCAAAGTGCTGGGATTCTAAGTGCAAGCCACCACACCAGGCCCACCATTCATCTTAAATGAGATTTTCTACCTTAGGTTAAATGGGAAGTTTCTGAAAGGTGAGGAAGAGAGGATGGGCAAGCCCACTCTCTATGCCGACCAAAGGAAATACATTGGACTTGTGCTAAGAGAGAATGACAGAAACTCACCTTCACGTAGCAGAAAGTAGCATTTCTCAAATATCCTGTGATGTCTGAGACCCTCGAAGAGCTTTAAGGCTGGGGTTACAAACCCTGAGCCTAGTAAGCAACAGTCATCCAACACTTAGAGCTAAAGACACTTATTGGTATCAAAGACCCCTGTGCAAGCTCCAGCACCTAGTTGCCCCGAGCACTGTGCAGAAACCACCTTCCTGCCCCACCGCAAAGCAGTGCAGGCAGAATGAACCTTCAGAGAGAGAAGTGAGAAGCAATGAAGACACAGGAGAACTTCAAGGTCTCCAGTAATCTCTGGGCTGCCAAGTCCAAAGCCGGAGCTACAGTCCCTAACTCATGTTGCTGCAGCATCTGACACAGAAGTGGGGTGGATCCTCTCCCAGTTTCCACTCCTGGTTTTCCTAACATTCATCTGGCCACCCCTTCCTTTTCAGGCTCCTTCAAAAGCTGGTGTTTCCAAGTTCCAGCTGGGGCCTCTGCTCAAGGGGGACACACTCATTCATGCCTTAACCCCATTTTATGTATCCACTCACCTCCAGATCCACTCACTCACCGACTAGAGCTCTCTCCTTAGATGACCCAAAGGACAACGAGGCCAAAACTTATCCCAAAGCAACAAATTGGCTCCTCCCCATAAGGAAAAACACGGTGATTTACCTAGTGATCCCTGCCAGTCATTCTTTTTTTTTGAGATAGGGTCCTGCCATTCTTTCTTTCTTTCTTTTTTTTTTTGAGACAGGGTCTGGCTCTGGTGCCCAGGCTGGAGTGCAGTGGTACGAGCATGGCAGCCACCTTGACTTCCCAGGCACAAGCGATCCTCCCACCTCGGCCTCCCAAGTAGCTGGGACTACAAGCACATGCTACCACTCTCGGCTAATTTTTGTATTTTTTGTAGAGAGAGGATTTTGCCACAATCCCCAGGCTGGTCTCAAACTCCTGGGCTCAAGTGATCCTCCTGCATCAGCCTCCCAAAGGCTGGGATTACAGACATGAGCCACTGCGCCCAGCTCCTGCCAGTCATCCTTGATACTCTGACTCTCCTACAACCAGTTACCAAGTCCTATCATTTCCACATTTTAAGTGTCTCCTCAAAGACAGCTCTCACTCCATCCCCACTGACACTGCCTCCCTCAGCCAAGTTAAACTGTTATCTGAGCCAAGTGCTCGCAGCTGTAACTCCAGCATTTTGGGAGGCCAAGGCGGGTGGATCACCTGAGGACAGGAGTTAGGGAGCATCCTGGCCAACATGGTGAAACCCTGTCTCTACTAAAAATGCAAAAATTAGCTGGGCGTGGTGGTGTACGCCTATGATCCCAGCTACTCAGGAGGCTGAGACAGAAGAATCACTTGAACCTGGGAGGCGGAGGTTGCAGTGAGCCAAGATCGAGCCACTGAACTCCAGCCTGGGCACCAGAGCAAGACTCTGTCTCAATAAATAAATAAATACATAAACAAAAATTTGTCTCTCATTTCCATGATATTGTTTCTGCATTCCTCCTACCTTGGACAGTGCCTGACACAGGGAGTGTGCTTAACAATAATAACGTCTACCATCATTGCCTACTTTTTGAGAGAGGCATTGCTCTAAGAGTTTTGCACCTATTATGTATGATCCCTAAAACAATTCTGATCCCTAAAACATTTTTCAGATGGGGAAATTAAGGCATATAGAAGTCAGCTAATGTGTCCATGATCACATGGGAAGTGAACCTGGATTCAAATCCAGTTGGCCTTCAGAGCCCATTAAGTTCTACTTCGGTCCAATAAATGACATAGGTTTGCAAAAAGAAGTCAATCTGGCAGGGCACAATGGCTCATGCCTGTAATTCTAGCACTCTGGGAGGCTGAGGCCAGCCGATCACTTGAGCCCAGGAGTTCGAGACCAGCCTGGGAAACACAAGAAGACCCCGGGTCTACAAAGAATACAAAATTTAGCTGGGTGGGGTAGTGCACACCTGTAGTCCCAGCTACTTGGGAGGCTGATGTGGAGGGATCAACTGAACCCAGAAGTTTGAGGCTGCAGTGAGCTGTGACGGCACCACTGCACTCTAGCCTGGGAGACAGAGTTAAACCCTATCTCAAAAAATGAAAATAAAAAGGAAAAAAAAATTTCTTTTTGAAGAGTCAATCCCATCAAATGAGATAAAGGCAGAAAAGCATCCATATAATTTTGCAATCAAGACATCAATAGTGATGTAAGCAAAACCCCTTTCACTAGGGTGATAGAGGCAAAAACCAGGTGACATGGATTAAGCAGTGAGAAGAGAGCATTCCTAACAGCTACCACTTAGCCAACATGCCATTCCCAGGCACATGTAAAGCGCTTTACATAACATATTTTTTAATCTTTGCAACACTGCTAGGTAGATACTACTATTCCCACTTTACAGATGAGAAAACTGAAGCAAATGAGCTTCAGTAATTTGTACTAGGTCACACTGCAAATAAATGGCAGAAATGGATTCTGACTTAATTCATCTGACCCCAAAAGCCATGTCATCAATCACAATGCCAAGGTTGATAAGACAGTTTCAAGTCAAATACCAAAGTAAGGGAAAAAAAACCCAATCTCACATACCATAGATATACTAAGTGTATTTTAGTCATTGACTTTAACAAAGGCACAATTAAGAGATCAACATTTTTGAAGTTTAAAATGTTTAACTCTTTTTTTTTTTGAAGACTGAGTTTCAATCTCATCACCCAGGCTAGAGTGCAATGGCGCAATCTCGGCTTACTGCAACCTCTGCTTCCTGGGTTCAAGTGATTCTCCTGCTTTAACCTCCTGAGTAGCTGGGATTACAGGCGCCCACCACCACGCCCAGCTAATTTTTCTATTTTTAGTAGAGACAGGGTTTCACCATGTTGGCCAGGCTGGTCTTGAACTCCTGACCTCAGATGATCTGCCTGCCTCGGCTTCCCAAAGTGCTGGGATTACAGGCATGAGCTACTGGGCTCGGCCTATTTTCCATTTCTTTAGCAGGGTAACTCCCATCTCAGCACTCATTCATCAGTTAAAAGTATGAAGCAAAGACTAGCACAGTCTTCTGCCAATAGTGTCTTGTTTCTTAATGTGATACAATTCAGAGTGCAGAACAGACTTTCACAATAACTCCCGTTTAAAAGGAACCAAAGAGAGACTGCTCGCGGTGGTTCACGCCTGTAATCCCAACACTTTGGGAGGCCAAGGTCGGAGGATCGCTTGAGCACAGAAGTTCGAGACCAGCCTGGACAATACAGTGAGACCCTGTCCCTTAAAAAAAAACCCCAAATTAAAAAAAATTAGCTGGGCATGGTTTCACCTATAGTCCCAGCTAATTGGGAGGGCAAGGCAGGATGATCAGTTGAGTCCAAGAGTTCAAGGCTACTGTGAGCCATGGTCACACCACTGCACTCCAGCCTTGGTAACAGGGAGAGACTCTGTCTCAAAAAAAAAAAAAAAAGATCAAATGAGAAATTACAAGCGAAAGCATAGTTTTTTCTCACTAGAGAAATGCAAATTAAAACCACAATGATATATCATCTCACACCTGTCAGAGTTTAGGCAACATCAGTAGTCTCATAAAGACAAAAGGAAAAGAACATAGGCTGATATAAGTACATGTCTGGAACCAGACTTACTTCCAAAACTCAGACTTCCCATGTATTTCTCCTCACTTACAGTTAATGAATGCATCGTTCCATTTTCAAAATCATGATACAAAACCATGGTAACATTCGACATTCCCCCCGCTTCTTAAAAAAATTCACTACAGTCTCAAGATGGAAAATAATTTACCTTTGTTCTTTAGTTTTTTAAATAATTGCCGATCATCTTAAATACCAAAATTAAAAGTACTCCCATATTAAAATTTAATAATGTGGGGCTTAATCGATTTTTAAGAAAACAAGTCATGAGGGATGCCAAGATCAAATAAAAGCTAAAGGTTCAATAGGAAATCTTACTGTAACCAAACTCAGTGTGTAAGACTGGGACATGTTTGAAAAACAGCACTTGTAACCAAACAGCACAAAAGTCCAAATGGCAGTGCTTCGAAGGCTATGTCATGTACTCCCCAGGATCACACTGAGGTATGTAATCGTACGCAGAAAAAACACTACAGACCTCTTGTCAAATGTATTTGATATGTACATGAGAAAGGTAACTTAAGGATTTTCACGTCCGAAATCAATTTAAATGAAAATTGAGTATGCTAAAACCTCTATCTTTCCTTCTTTCCATTTTTTCTTTTTAAAGAAAAGCCAAGGTTCTTTGTCCATTTTTCCTTCTTTCTTTTTTTTTTTTTTTTTGTTTCAGATGGAGTCTTGCTCTGTCGCCCAGACTGGAGTGCAGTGGTACGATCCTGGCTCACCGCAACCTCCGCATCCCAGGTTCAAGTGATTCTCCTGCTTCAGCCTCCTGAGTAGCTGGGATTACAAGCATGCGCCACCACGCCCAGCTAATTTTTGTACTCTTAGTAGAGACGGGGTTGCACCATGTTGGCCAAGTTAGTCTCAAACTCTTGACCTCAAGCAATCCACCGGCCTTGGCCTCCCCAAGTGCTAGAATTACAGGCGTGAGCCACCGTGCCTGGCTGCCCATTTTTCAATTGGATTTTTTGTTTTCTTGCTACTGAGTTGTTTAAGCTTTGTACACATTTTGGATATTAACCCTTTTTCAGATGTATAGTTTGCAAGTATCTTCTCCAAATCCCTAGGAATTAAAAAATGGGCAAGGGACACGAACAGATGTTTCTCAAAAGACCGACAAATGGCCAACAGATATAGCTGGCCAACATATTCACAATCACTAGAGAAATGCAAATTAAAACCACAATGATATATCATCTCACACCTGTCAGAATGACTGTTATCAAAGAAAGACAAATGTATGTGAGAATGTGGAGCTAAGGGAGCCGTTATGCACTGTGGGAATGTAAATTAGTACAGCCATGATGGAAAACAGTACAGAAATTTCTTCAAAAACTAAAAGTAGGCTGGGCATGGTGGCTCATGTCTGTAATCCTAGCACTTTGGGAGGCTGAGGCAGGCGGATCACGAGGTCAGGAGTTCAAGACCAGCCTGACCAACATGGTGAAACCCTGTCTCTACTAAAAATACAAAAAATTAGCCAGGTATAGTGGCGTGCACCTGTAATTCAGCTACTCGGAAGGCTGAGGCAGGAGATCGCTTGAACCTGTGCGACAGAGCGAGATTGTCTCCCAAAGAAAAAAAAAAGAAAGAAAGAAAAAACTAGAAATGGAATTACTTTATGATCCAGCAATCCCAATACTGAATATGTAACACCCCCAAATTGAAATCAGATTGTCAAAGAGATGTCTGTACCCCCATGTTCACTGCAGCACTATTTGCAACAACATGGACAGACGCAACGAACATTATACTAAGAGAAATAAGCCAGGCACAGAACCACAACATAGGATTCCACTTTTGTATGGAATCTAAAAGACAATGGAACTCACTGCAGCAGAGAGCAGAACTATGGTTACAGAAGCGGGGGTTGGGGAACAGGGAGATGATGGTCAAAGGGTACAAAGTCCATTAGAGAAAAAGGAACATATTTTTTCTGAGTTACACTGCACAGTGTGGTAAATATAGTTAATACAGTTATTTTGGGGTGGCTCACACCTTTAATCCCAGCACTCTGGGAGGCCGAGACGGGAGGATCACTTGATCCCAGGACTGCGAGACCAGCCTGAGCAACAAAGTGAGACTCTGCCTCTACAAAAAATCAAAAAATTAGCCAGGTGTGGTGGTGCACATCTGTGCTCCCAGCCACTCAGGAGACTGAGGCAGGAGTATCACTTGAGCCCAGGAGAAGGAGGGCGCAGTGAGCCATGATCACCCATAGCACTCCAGCCAGGACAAGACAGCAAGACTCTGTCCCGTAATAATAATAATAATTATTATTATTATTATTATTTTGTATTTTTAGTAGAGACGGGGTTTCACCGTGTGAGCCAGGATGGTCTCGATCTCCTGACCTCGTGATCCGCCCACCTCAGCCTCCCAAAGTGCTGGGATTACAGGCGTGAGCCACCGCGCCCGGCCATAATTTTTTTTTTTAATTAAAAAATAAGGCTGGAGCCGGTGGCTCACGCCTGTAATCCCAGCACTTTGAGAGGCCGAGGCAGGTGGATCACGAGGTCAGGAGTTCAAGACCAGCCTGACCAACATGGCGAAACCCAGTCTCTACTAAAATACAAAAAAATTAGCTGGTTGTGGTGGTGTGTGCCTATAGTCCCAGCTACTCGGGAGGCTGAGGCAGGAGAATCGTTTGAACCTGGGAGGCAAAGGTTGCAGTAAGCCGAGATCATGCCACTGCACTCCAGCCTGGACGACAGGACGAAACTCCATCTCAGAAAAATAAATAAATAAAAATAAGGCCAGGTGTGGTGGCTCATGCCTGTAATCCCAGCACTTTGGCAGGCCGAGGCAGGTGGATCACCTGAGGTCAGGAGTTTCAGACCAGCCTGACCAACATGGTGAAATCCTGTCTCTACTAAAAATACAAAAATCAGCCAGGCGTGTTGGCAGGCGCCTATAATCCCAGCTACTCAAGAGGCTGAGGCAAGAGAATCGCTTGAACCCGGAAGGTGGAGGCTGCAGTGAGCTGAGATCATGCCGCTGCACTCCAGCCTGGATGACAGAGCAAGACTCCGTCTCAAAAAAAATAATATAAAGTCTAAGGCTGAGGCCAGTGAGGTCCTGAGATTAGTCATAAAATCTGGAGCAATTACATGGCATCCTGTTTGAATGGCTTCAAAGGTTCTTCAGGACTGGGCAAGAGAAACACACCATTTCTGTGACGTGGACCAGATGTCATTAAAAACCCTCTGGAGAGGACTGAAGGGCTTGCCATTTATCCTTTGGCTGTAGCCAGAGCACAGACCAGAGTTGTGCTCCTGCAAACTAAACACAGGCACTGAAACAATTCACAGATGTCAAATTTAATTTCCTGATTGTCAATACCAGATAGGAATGACAATCAGCATCTTTTTCACTGTCCTTAATAAAATAAGTTAAGCATTGTTTTATGCCACCGGCCTCTTACAGAACAAGACAAACCCATCAAATGAAAACAATTATTTAGAAACCAAAGGCCAGGCCTGGCGGCTCACACCTGTAATCCCAGCACTTTGGGAGGCTGAGGCGGGTGGATCACTTGAGGTCAAGAGTTTGAGACCAGCCTAGCCAACATGGTGAAACCCTGTCTCCATTAAAAATACAAAAATTAGCCAGGTGTGGCAGCATGCACCTGTAGTCCCAGCTACTTAGGAGGCTGAGGAATCGCTTGAACCCAGAAGGTGGAGGTTGCCTCACTGCACTCCAGCCTGGGCAACACAGCAAGACTCCATCTCAAAAAAAACAAAAACAAACAAAACAAACAAAAACCCAGAAATCTACCAGAAGCTGGACTGGATAGCTTATGCTTATCTTTCTTAGAAAAGCATTTAACCCTTAACTAGCTGCCTCTGCCAATATTTCTAGGCACTGACTGCCCACCTACCCAGCCTGGGTGCTTGTCCACCAACTGGCCCTAGTTTTTTCATTTCCCAGCTAATTCTGAATGGCCCAAATCCTCCCGATCTTTCTAGGTCCACCTCAAAAGTTACTTCATGAGTTTTGGGCCAAGCAAGGTGGCTCACGCCTATAATCCCAGCACTTTGGGAGGCCAAGGCAGGCGAATCACCTGAGGTCAGGAGTTCAAGACTAGCCTGGCCAACACAGTGAAACCTCGTCTCTACCAAAAATACAAAAAATTAGCCGGGCATGGCGGCGGGCGTCTATAATCCCAGCTACTCAGGTGGCTGAGGCAGATGAATCGCTTGAACCTGAGGGGCAGAGGTTGCAGTGAGCTAACTTCACGCCACTGCACTCCAGCCTGGGCAACAGAGCAAGACTCGGCCTCAAGGGAAAAAAAAAAGTTTCTGATCCTAACCATAACAAAATCCCTAACATTTGGTATACCACTATGGCAATTCAGTCCTGCCACATTTTCTAGCCTATTGCTTCCTCTAAGTACACTCCTTGCAGGCAGAAACTATTAATATATTTGCACTTAGGCCAGGTGCGGTGGTTCAAGCCTGTAATTCCAGCACTTTGGGAGGCAGAGGTGGATGGATCACCTGAGGTCAGGCGTTCAAGACCAGCCTTTTTAGTAGAGACATGGTGAAAAATATATATATATATATTTTTTTTGCACTTAGCTCCACCTTTCCTCCTTGCACCAGATGCATCTAGAGCCTAAACAGAGAAGGTGCCTGTCAACCAGCGTTTGGTGATTTCAGTATTGAGACTTCGGTGCTAGCAGTGATTCCAGTCCACCTGATTCAGGCCACAGGAATTCTCCCAGAATCTTCACTACAAGTTGAAACTCCGCATCCTTACTCTTAGAGAGTAAATGCTCTTGGGGTCAATGTACACGTAAGTATAACTGAGGTGCGCGACAGGTCTACTTCCTGTCAGAACCGCTAGATGAAAAGAGGAAGTAGGTGGACACCCTTATCGGTCAAGCGTTGATGAAACCTTCATCTACAAATGAGATACACATGCTCAGACCCTATGCTGACCCAAGCTGACGGTGCTATCGAGACAAACCACTTTATCACATATTCATCACCAGCCTCGGAGTTTTTCTTCCCACTCTCTCCCATAGCGGCTCACCTTTGAGGCAAGAAAGGAGCAGTTCAGGGGGAAGCCACAATCCTTACAAAGCAGGCTTCAAAGAAGCTCACCATTCATCAGCCAGTGAGGGCTGTCCTCTGCTAGTTGAGAACCAAACTCAGACATTAGATTCTTCCACAAAAGCCTCCTCACCAGCTGTCCAATGGGTACGGCGTTCACACGACTCAAAACAGCACCACAGGCCTGGTTTTATTACTGATGGTCCCCATCACAGGAACTGAAACTACACGCCTCTAGATTACCTTGCAATCACTCCTCATTTTATTAAAAACATGAATAAAGAATCCACCCCATTCTGGATATTTACCAAGCTTGACACAGGGAACACCACTATGCCATTTAACTTTGTGCACATACGTGAGTCTCTCCCTCCCACCTTTCTGAGATGTGTTTCACTGGCAAACGGAGAATACAAACACTCCCCAAAGTCGAAAAATGGCAAACGACCAAAATGTTTCCCGTGCCAAATTCGAATTATCCAGGCCTCGGCTCCTGACGTGGGAAGTCCCGCCATCTCCAAGGCCGGCAGGGAACCCTGGCTCGGGGAACGCGGCTGGGCCAACCCCAGCGTGGGGGTACCAGGCCGAGGTCGGCCGATGCTGGGCGACCCCCGCCAGCAGCTGGGTCGGGGGCCGCATCCCGAGAAGCGGGGAAAGAAGCCGGCGGAAAAGCCGCTCCCGACCAGCACGACCCCCGCTCCCGGCCCAGTGGGCAGCCCCGACTGGGTCCGACCCCCGCCCGCCCTCCAGCCCCGGCTCACCCCGCCCCGGCGGGCAGCTGCGCGCCCCGGGCCCAGCCGGGCCAGCTGCTCGGCGGACGCCCGCGGCCGCGCTGGGCTCACTCGTGGCGGCGCGTGGCGGGCCCGGGGCCGCTCGGCACCATCTTCTCCGCCGCGCCGGGGACAGCGTCCGGCTCCGCGGGGCCGACGCGAGGACCAGACGCCAACCAGGCTCCCGCCGCCGCCTCAGCTCGGGCTCCGACAGCCGCGGTTTCCGGGTGAAAAAAAAAAACACACACACACACACGCCACCTCCAACGCCGCCGTGACCTCCGACCCCGGGCGTCCGACGGCGGCGCGGCCGGGACAAGCTTCGTCAGAAGCAGGCGGCGGAGACCAAGCTTCTGGGATGGGTCGCGTGCATGCGGACGTGCGTGGAGTGCGTGATGGACGTTTATGGGGCTGTGTGCGGGTCTGGTGTTGTGCGCGTGCGTGTGTACGTAGTGCGTATATGTGGCTCGTAGTCAGTGTGCATCCTGTACAACGGTGTGTGCGGTTCATGTGCGTCTGTGTGCGCGTGTGTGTGTGATGGGTGTGAGTGTGGGTGTGTGCATGCGTAGATGTGTAGGGAGTGCGCACACGTTAGTGTGTGCATGCTCATGTGTGTGCTGTGCGTGTGTCTGTTGATGTGCTTGTATATTAATCACTGCTGATAAACATATAATTTTGGACCAGGAGCGGTGGCTCACGCCTGTAATCCCAGCACTTTGGGAGGCCAAGGCAGGAGGATCGCTTGAGTCCTGGAGTTCCAGCACCAGCCTGGGTAACATAGGGAGACTCTGTCTCTATTTATAAATAAAATAAAATGAAAATGAAAATTTTAAAACTATAATTTTGTGCAATCACTTTGCAAAATAATTTGGTATTACGCACGCAGTACACTTAAAGATATACACATCCTCTCTTGAGAATGTATTACCCTGGAGAAACAGTTGCACCTATGCACAAGTAGACAAAATAATGCTCATAGCAGCACTAATGTTTATAGCAGCAGTATGGTTCACTAAAAATTGGGGAGAAAAAGCAGATGTCCATACAGTCAAATGTAAAAATCAACTTTGACATATTCATGGTTTGTTTTTGTAGAGACAGGGTCTCCCTATGTTACTCAAGCTGGTCTCGAACTACTCGGCCCAAGTGATCCTCCTGCCTCGGCCTCCCAAAGTTCTGGGATTACAGGTGTGAGCTGCCACGCCTGGCCCATCTTCATGTTTAATCAGATACAAAAGACCAGTGAAAATTATTTAATACAGCTCACACAATTATGGTAGTCAATTTCAGAATATATTGGCAGGGAACAAATCACAAAATGGTACACTGCTACGTTTCCATTATATAAAATTCAAAACAGACAAGTTAACATATTGTTTCGAGATGCATACATAATTGGTTGAACTGACATGAAGCACGAGAAAAAGATACATAAACTTCATGTTAAGTGTTAGGGGAATGGGATGGGGGAGGAGCACAGGGCACTTTAAAGGTAAACAAAGTTTTGTTGTTACTTTTGAGACAAGGTCTTGCTCTGTCACCCAAACTGGAGTGCAGTAGCATGATCATGGCTCAGTCCAGCCTCGGCCTCCCAAGCTGAACTGATCCTCCTGTGTCAGCCTTCTGAGTAGCTGGGACCACAGATGTGCACTACCGTGCCCAGCTAATTTTCGTGTTTTTCATAGAAATGGGGTTTCCCCCAAATTGCCCAGGCTGGTCTCAAACTCCTGGGCACAAGTGATCCGCTCACTCACACCTCCCAAAGTGCTGGGATTACAGGCATGAGCCACCACACCAGCCATCTTTAACAGAAGTTTATCAGGTAAAGTCTGTAATGATCAACACAATGGCTCAGTTCCTTCACTGAATACCCTCTTATCTCCATGATTCTTGCCCTCTTTTGTTATCTTGCACCATTTGAATTATCTTCCTTGTTGTAATGGGTGTCATATTATCTGCAAGTGCAGGCAGTATTGAATTCTGTACATAACGATGGAACCAAACTCCCTAAGAAGATGTCCCTTACCAGGCTATGACTGAATGTAATTAAAGGAGCCCCACCACCAATGGCACCATATATGGCTTAGTGATTGAGACCGTAGGAGAATGTAAAAAAGCAACCTCAAATCTTTTATCCTAGCTGCCTTGTATGGGATTTCAAAAAATTTTTTGTTTTTGTTTTGAGATGGAGTCTCGCTCTGTCACCCAGGCTGGAGTGCAGTGGCGCGATCTCGGCTCACTGCAACCTCTGCCTCCCAGGTTCAAGGCATTCTCCTGCCTCAGCCTCCCGAGTAGCTGGGATTACAGGCGCATGCCACCACATGCCTGCTAATTTTTGTATTTTTAGTACAGAAGGTGTTTGCCACATTGGTCAGGCTGTTCATGAACTCCGGGCCTCAAGTGATCCACCCACCTTGGCCTCCCAAACTGTTGGGATTACAGGCATGAGCCCAAGTCCAGTAAAAAAAAAATAAAATAATAAAAAAAGCTTTTTAATACAGACAAGGTCTCTCACTGTGTTGCCCAGGCTGGTTTTGAGCTTCTGGCCTCAAGCAATCCTCCTTACTCAGTTTCCCAAAGTGCTGGGATTATAGGTGTGAGCTACCGTGTCCAGCTGGATTGTAAAATTCTTTTTTTTAAAAAAAAAATTACATGGTGCAGCCACTTTTAAACAACAATCTGGCAATTTCTCAAAAAGTTAAACATAGAGTTACCATTTGAAGCCAGGCATGGTGGCTTGCACCTGTAATCCCAACACTTTGGGAGGCTGAGGCAGGAGGATCGCTTGAGCTCAGGAGTTCAAGACCAGCCCAGCCAACATGGTAAAACCCTGTCTCTACTAAAAAATAAAAATACAAAAATTAGCTGGGCATGGTGGTGGGCACCTGTAATCCTAGCTACTTGGGAAGCTGAGGCAGGAGAATCACTTGAACCTGGGAGGCAGAGGTTGCAGTGAGCTGAGACTTCGCCACTGCACACCAGCCTGGGCAACAGAGTGAGACTCCGTCTCAAAAAAAAAAAAAAAAACCAGCCTGGAAAACATAGCAAACCCCATCTCCAATAAACAAACAAACAAACAAACAAGTTCTAAGAGATACAGCTTTATTTAAAAAAAAAAAAAGTTACTGGCCACATGTGGTGGCTCATGCCTGTAATCCCAGCATTTTGGGAGCCCAAGGTGGGTGGATCACTTGAGGTCAGGAGTTTGAGGTCAGGAGTTTGAGACCAGCCTTGCCAACATGGTGAAACCCCGTCTCTACTAAAAATACAAAACATTAGTCGGATGTGGTGGCGGGTGCCTGTAATCCCAGCAACTTGGGAGGCTGAGATGGGAGAGTGGCTTGAGCCCAGGAAGCAGAGGTTGCAGTGAGCCAAGATCACACCACTGCACTTCAGCCTGGACGACAGAGCCAGACCTTGTCGCAAAAAAAAAAAAAAAAAAAAAAAAAAAGTTACCATTGGACCTCACAATTCCACTCCTGGAGAGCCAAGAGAATTGCAAACAAAAATTCCAAACAAAAAAGTTGTACGGGAGTGTTCATAGCAGCATCATAATACCCAAAAAGTGGAAGCAACTCAAATGTTCATCAACTGATTAATGGATAAACAAAATGTGGCAAATTCACACAGCAGAATGGTATTCAGCCATGAAAAGGAATGAAGAAATAATGCATACTACAGCAGAGATGAATGTTGAACATATTATGCCAAGTGAAAGAAGACAGTCACAAAAGGCCCTGTATTGGATGACTGCATGTCTATGAAAGTCCAGAATAGACACATCTATGGAACAGAAAGATTAGTGGTTGGGTTGCCTAGGGTGGGTGAGAGGCAATTGGGAAGTGGTGAAAATATTCAAAAACAGGCCGGGCGCCGTGGCTCACACCTGTAATCCCACCACTTTGCGATTACACTTGAGGTCAGGAGTTTGACACCAGCCTGGCCAACATGGTAAAACTCCATCTGTATTAAAAATACAAAAATTAGCTGGGCATGGTGGTGCATGCCTGTAATCCCAGTTACTCGAGATTAACTGGGAGGCATGAGAATCGCTTGAACCCAGGAGCCAGAGGTTGCAGTGAGCCAAGTTCATGCCATTGCACTCCAGCCTCGGCGACAGAGCAAGACTCTGTCTCAAGAAAAAAAAAAAATTGTGATGATGGTTGCCCAATTCTGTGATTAAACTAAAAACCACTGAAGTGTACACTTTTAATTGAGTTAATTTTATGTAGGTTAATTAGATCTAAACAAAACTTTTTTTTTAAGGTTAAGGCTTTACAAAAGAAACAAAACCAAAACAAAAAAAGGGATAAAAACATGGGCTCTAATCATGTGGAAATCTTTAGACAGTTAATTTTTTAATGGCATGAAAAAGAAGGAAATTGACAAACAGCCAACAAAATCTCGAGATAATTTTCTAGGAATCTGGGGTTCCCACTGTGAAGTCTCCTCAAACTCCTTAGCATATACAGTTCCGAGGCTTAGAGAAATTTCAGAAAATTCTTCCGATGAACCTACAGCATTGAATGCCAAAATACCCACGTTTGTTTGTTTGTGCATTTTGAGACAGGGTCTTGTTCTCTTGCCCAGGCTGGAGTGCAGTGGCACAATCATAGCTCAGTGAAGCCTCAACCTCTCAGGTTCAAGCAATCCTCCTGTCTCAGCCTCCCAAGTAGCTAGGACTACAGATGCATACCACCACTTCCAGCTAATGTCTTTATTTTATGCTTTGTAGAAACAGTGTCCATTGCCCAGGCTGGTCTCAAACTCCCAGGCTCAAGCAATCCTCCCACCTCAGCCTCCCAAAATGCTGGGATTACAGTGTGAGCCATCGCATCAGGCCCCCACTTTTAATATTAAGTCAGTAGTCCCTTATCCCATACTTGCAAATTTCTCTTTAACATTGAGATTGTTTGAAAATTAGAAAATAAGGCAGAGCATGGTGGCTCATGCCTGTAATCTCAGCACTGAAGGAAGCTGAGGCTGGAGGATCACTTGAGGTCAAGAGTTCAAGACCAGTCTGGCCAACATGGTGAAACCCTGTCTCTACTGCAAATTCAAAAATGAGCCAGACATGGTAGCAGGAGCCTGTAATCCCAGCTACTCGGGAGGCTAAGGCAGGAGAATCGCTTGAACCCGGGAGGGGGAGGTTGCAGTGAGTCGAGATCGGGTCACTGCACTCCAGCATCGATGATAGAGTGAAACTCCATCTAAAATAATAATAATAATAATAAATTAAGTGGCATTCCTTATCAAAAAAAGAATCAGTGTGGTGATAGAGAAAGAAGATCGACAAGAAGGACAGAACCTCTTGATCCAGCTCCCAGTGGGGTTCCTGAGACCTTTCACAAATGTGTGTGGGAAGTGGTCATGATTGAGAAGAAACTCTTTCAAGTTTACCGTGACAGGAACACAGTGGAGAGTATTGCCTAGGCTTACTAATGAGCTCCTTAAGGGCAGCAGAATTGATTCAGGGCCGTATGGGGATGCCACTGTGAAAGGGATCAAAGGTAAAGTCTGGTTTAAAGTTGGAATGTGTGATTTTTAAAAATATATAATGTATATTGTGACAGTGTCTCCCTTACCTGAATGCTAATAAGGGTATGGATAATAACGTCTGAATGGAAATTTCTTTCCCTGCTGAGTAAAATGAAATAAGAAATGACATGTACATCTTTCTCCAGTTGGACATGCAAAAATGAGAGCCTTTACCATTACCCAAGCCAATTCACAAAGTATGTCTGAAGCCGTATCAGAGACCTGGGCCAGGCACAGTGGTTCACGCCTGTCATCCCAGTGCTTTGGGAGGCCGAGGCGGGAGGGTCACTTGAGGCCAGGAGTTCAAGACCAGCCTGGGTAACATGGCAAAACCCCATCTCTACAAAAAATACAAAAATTAGCTGGGTGTGGTAGCGGGCGCCTGTAATCCCAGCTACTTGAAGAGCTGAAGTGAGGCTGGGCACGGTGGCTCACGTCTGTAATCCCAGCACTTTGGGAGGCCGAGGCAGGCAGATCACGAGGTCAGGAGTCCAAGACCAGCCTGACCAACATGGTGAAACCCCGTCTTTACTAAAATACAAAACTTAGCCAGGCGTGGTGGTGCACGCCTATAATCCCAGCTACTCAGGAGGTTGAGGCAGCAGAATTGCTTGAACCTGGGAGACGGAGGTTGCAGTGAGCCGAGACTGTGCCGCTGCACTCCAGCTGGGATGACAGAGGGAGACTCTGTCTCAAAAACAAAAAGAACTGAACGGGAGGACTGCTTGAGCCCAGGGAGGTCGAGACTGCAGTGAACCATGACTGAACCACTGCACTCCGGCCTGAGTGACAGAGCAAGACCCTGTCTCTTAAAAAAAAAAAAAAAGAAAAAGAAAAAGAAAAGATACCTGAAGAGCAACAAGAAATTGTTTTCCTAATTAAGGAAAAGTTTTTTTGGCAATTTTATAACTTTATATGATGTATTTGACAACCAGCGATTAGTTCTCATCCACATTGTCTACAGATTTTTCAAAGTAGTAACAGGTACACAGGTAGCCAAAGTATAGAGCTTATTTGGTGAATCTTCAGCCTCATTCCGTTTTCTGGACAACTGCACACAGATACGGTATGGGATATTCCTTTGGCCCAGACAGCTTTGTTCAGCCTGGTATCAATGCGCACATCTGGAGTTCCCATCTCCTTCATGGCATATTTCAGAATTTCTTTGAGTGCCCGAGGGGCACGCTTCTTGAAGCCCACTTCATGGATGCGCTTGTGAGTGTTGATGGTGTATTCTCGGGTCACCACCTCATTGATGGAAGAATGGCCCTTTTTCTTCTCGCCACCCTTCTTTGCGGAAGCCATTCTGCCAGGTCTCGTTAACGAATTTTTTTTTTTTTTTTTTTTTTTTTTTGAGACGGAGTCTCGCTCTGTCGCCCAGGCTGGAGTGCAGTGGCGCGATCTCCACTCACTACAAGCTCCGCCTCCCGGGTTCACGCCATTCTCCTGCCTCAGCCTCCCAAGTAGCTGGGACTACAGGCGCCCGCCACCATGCACGGCTAATGTTTGTATTTTTAGTAGAGACGGGGTTTCACGGTGTTAGCCAGGATGGTCTCGATTTCCTGACCTTGTGATCCGCCCGTCTCGGCCTCCCAAAGTGCTGGGATTACAGGCGTGTGCCACGGCGCCTGGCCTCGTTAACGAAATATTAATGCAGGTATATTACGAATAGAATGTATATACTAGTAGTATGCACAAACTCACTGTATGACACCCTCATGTGGCCAGTGGGAGAGGCTGACAGATCATAGAGACTCACAGTAGACTATAGGGGAGTCAACCAAACAGCATCCCCAAGTAGCCTCAGAAGCCCGGAGTATGATGCAGACTACACAACTTACACGGCAAACTGAAAGTGACTGGTATTTCACAGCTGATCTGGCTAGTCAATTTTGCTCCATGTCAGTTGCTAGAGAGCCAATAATAATTTGCATTTATGTGCGATAGTCTACAATATACATGTACTGTATCTCTTGAAAGATATTTGAACTCTCACATACTGTCACAAGCTGGTAAGGTGAGACGTAGAGCTAATATAACTGGACATTATTTTAGTATGCTATATTGATGATATGATTATCTGGGAGATTATGGGTTAAGATAAAAACAATCATATTTATTTATTTAGAGATGGAGTCTCACTATGTTGCCCAGACTGGTGTCAAACTCCTGGGCTGAAGCGATCTTCACGCCTCAGCCTCCCAAAGTGCTGGGATTATAGGCGTGAGTCACCTCACTCAACCTAAAACAAACTTATTAAGCTCATAGTCAAATTAGGGATGGTTAATGAATTGCAAAAATCCAAGACCCACACAGACTGCAATTCATGAAGAATTACATGGCTTTCAATGACCTATGACCTACCACATGCAGGCAACTTGGAATACATTGTCACTCCCCACCCCTCAGAGTAAACAAGAAGCTAAATGCCTAGTGGGCCTATGTGGCTTTTGGAGACTCATATTCCTTACTCGGCCTCAGTATATAAAATCATCCAGAAAAGGGATCATCTTTGATTGGCTGGAACAATAACACACCTTCTTAGGTCTGCAGAAAACTGTGGCCCAAAGTATTCTATTAGAATGTGATCCCACCACTAAAATAACATGAGAAGTGTTGGCCGCCCACACTCATGGCAGCTGATTCTCTAGCAAAAGCCTAGAGCTGCCTGCTGGGCACAGTGACTCATGCCTGTAATCCCAACAGTTTGGGAGGCTGAGATGAGAGGATTGTTTGAGGCTAGGAGTTTGAGACAAGCCTGGGCAACAGAGCCAGACTCCATCTTTAAGAAAATAAGAAAATTAAGGAAATAAAAAAACTTAGCCAGGCGTGGTGGCACATGTCTGTGGTCCTAGCTACTCAGGAGGCTGAAGCAGGAGGTTCCCACTTGAGGCAACCAGGAGGTTTGAAATAAACAAACATTGGCCAGTTGCACTGGCTCATGCCTGTAATCCCAGCACTTTGGGAGGCTGAGGCCAGCAGATAACTTGAGGTCAGGAGTTCGAAACCAGCCTGGCCAACATGGTGAAACCCTGTCTCTACTAAAAATACAAAAACTTAGCCAGGTATGGTGGCATGCACCTGTAATCTCAGCTACTTGAGAGGCTGAGGCAAGAGAATCGCTTGAACCCAGGAGACGACAGTTGCTGTGAGCCGAGATCATGCCACTGCACTCCAACCTGGCTGAGAGATTCGGTCTCAAATAAATGGATAAACAAACAAACATTGGCCAGGTGTTGTGGCTCATGCCTGTAATCCCAGCATTTTGGGAGGCTAAGGCAGGAAGATCGCCTGAGGTCATGAGTTTGAAACCAGCCTGGCCAACATGGTGGAACCCCATCTCTAACAAAATACAGAAGTTAGGTGGGCATGGTGGCGCACATCTGTAATCCCAGCTACTCAGAAGACCGAGGCATGAGAATTGCTTGAACCCAGGAAGCGGAGGCTGCAGTGAGCCAAGATCATACCACTGCACTCCAGCTGAGGCCGCAGAGTGAGTTTACTCTGTCTCAAAAAAGAAGTAAAAAAATTTTTTAAAAATAAATATATTCAGGAACAAGTAGCCTCTCCTCCTAGGACTTACTCTAGAGATGTCCAGGGACCTGCCTGCTACTATTGCCATATGTACCCCTCTATTCAACCAATTGCCAGAGGATTCCAGGCAACGGGATGGCCCAAAGATGACAGTTCCAGAATCACAGGCCATAGGTCAACACGGAGAGCTGCTACCTAAGTCCAGGAGATTGGCAAACACAAGCTGACCCAGGGGCTATATTCAGCGCAGTAATTGATGAACTGGACACAGATAAAGGACGCATTGGTTGGCTGTAGACTGACTTTTGTCAATGGACTTGCAATGTGGCTTAAATGGGTTCTTACATTACTGGAGAATACAGTGTATCCCCGTGTGGACTACTGCTCTTGGGACACCTCCAAGGGAATTTAAAAGGCAAGCAAGACCAGGTGCAGCGACTCATGCCTATAGTCCCAGCATTTGGAGAGGCCAAGGTGGGAGGATTGCTTGAGGCCAGGAGTTGGAGACAAGCCTGGGCAACATAGCAGGACCCCATCTCTACAAAATTAAAAAAAAAATTAGCTAGGTATAATGGCACATGCCTGTGGTCCAGCTACTTGGGGAGCTGAGGGAGGAGAATCACTTGAGTCCAGGAGGTTGAGGCCGCAGTGAGCTATGATTGTACCACTGCACTCCAGCCTGGGGAACAGAACAAAACCCTGTCTCTGAAAATATATATAAAATAAATGAAATAAAAGGCAAATCAAAGCAGGGCATGTCAACGCTCACCAAAAGAAGTCTCATGCCAGTGTCTGAAGGTGGCCAGAATTAACAAGCGAATACCTAGTTTATTTATTTATGAGACAGAGTCTCACTCTGTCACTTAGGTTGGAGTGCAGTGGAGCGATCTTGGCTCACTGCAACCTCCACCTCCTGGGTTCAAGTGATTCTCCTGGCTCAGCCTCCTGAATAGTTGGGACTGCAGGTGTGCACCACCACATCCCTCTAATTTTTGTATTTTAGTAGAGACAAGGTTTCATCATGTTGGCCAGGCTGGTCTCAAACTCCTTACCTCAAGTGACCCACACCTGCCTCGGCCTCCCAAAGTACTGGGATTACAGGCATGAGCCACTGCACCTGGCCCCTTAGTTCAATTTATTTATTTATTTATTTATTTATTTATTTATTTATTTATTTATTTTTGAGACAGGGTCTTGCTCTGTTGCCCAAGCTGGAGTACAGCAGAACCATCATAGGTCACTGCAGCTTCGGCTCCTCCCATCTCAGGCTCCTGAGTAGCTGGGACCACAGGAACGTGCCACTACACCCAGCTAATTTTTGGGGTTTTTTTTGGTAAAAATGGGTCTCGCTATGTTGCCCAGGCTGGTCTCAAACTCTTAGCCTCAAGCAATTCTGCTGCCTTTCAGCTTCCCAAAGTATTGAGATTACAGGCTTGAGCCACTGCACCTGCCCTACTTCAATCTCATAAAGTAGCAATGTGGGTCCATAATAAAATGAGTGGACCTGGGGCACTCATGCCATGAAGTGAGGGACTGAGCACTAGGTAGTACTTTCCCTGCAGAAGTTCAAATGGTTACTAAACATTGCTCTGTTTACCAACAGAAAATATTATGTTTGCAGTTAGCTCTGGGAGTATTTCCTGGGGAGGAAGTCCAGCCCACAGCTGGCAAGTAGATGATACTGGCCCTTTACCCATTTTTCCAAGAAAAATTAAATGGATATTGACAGGTCTGCATACATACTCTGAATTTGGCTTTGCTTTCATTATTATTATTATTTTTTAGTTTTTACAGGCAGGGTGTCACCTGTTGCCCAGGCTGGAGTACAGAGGTGCAATCACAGCTTACTGCAGCCTCAACTTGAGAGGCTCAGGCGATCCTCCCACTTCAGCCTCCTGAGTAGCTGGCACTACAGGTGCATGCCACCAAGTCTGGCTAAGTTTTTAAATTTTTTTGTAGAAATGGGGTCTCACTATGTTGCCCAGACTGGTCTCAAATTCCTGGGCTCAAGTGATCTTCCTGCCTCAGCTTCCCAAAGTGCTGGGATTACAGGCATGAGTGATCATACCTGGTCTGTTTGGCTTTGAACAGTCATATTGGTTTGTTTGGCACTCTCAGTGACATTTTCTCAGATCAAGACACTCACTCCACAGGCCATGCCAAACAAGATCGAGCAAAGAATCAGCACATTCAATGGATTTATCACATTCTTTATCACTCGTGAAGTCTCAGGTTAACAGAAAATTAAAATGGGCAATTAAAACACTATCACGTCTGTAATCCCAGCACTTTGGGAGGCCGAGGTCAGGAGATCGAGACCATCCTGGCCAACATGGTGAAACTCCGTCTCTACTAAAAATACGAAAATTAGCTGGGCATGGTGGTGCGTGCTTGTAATCCCAGCTACTTGGGAGGCAGAGGCAGGAGAATTGCTTGAACCAGGCTGTGGCAGGCAGATCGCTTGAGGCCAGGAGTTCCACATGAGCCTGAGCAATCTAGTGAGACCCCATATCTATAGATAATTTAAAAATGAGCCAAAAGTCGTTCATAGTGGTTAAGTAGCTGTAGTCCCAGCTACTCAGGAGGCTGAAGTGGGAGGATCATTTGAACCCAGGATTGAAGGCTAGAGTGAGCTAGGATTATGTCACTGCACTCCAGCCTGGGCAACAGAGGGAAACCTTGTCTTGAAAATAAAAAAATAAATGAGGAGACGTGACAAAGGAGTGACACTCAGCCTACAATCACCCGACATTTTGTTTAGAGAGGGACTAAGTGTAGGACTCTTTGGACAAATTATTATGCTTTTGTGGTGGGAACTGGGGAAGGGAGGAGGGGTGTGATGGTTAATAGTGAGTGTCAACTTGATTGAAGGATGCAAAGTATTGTTCTTGGGTGTGTCTGTGAGGGTGCTGTCAAAGGAGATTAACATTTGAATCAGTGGACTGGGAGAGGCAGACCCACTCTCAATCAGCTGCCAGCGAGGCCAGAATAACAAGCAGGCAGAAGAATGTGAAGAGATTAAACTGGCTTAGCCTCCAAGCCTACATCTTTCTCCTGTGCTGGGTGGTTCCTGCCTTCAAACATCAGACTCTTTTGGAACTCAAACTGGCTTCCTTGCTCCTCAGCTTGCAGATGGCCTATGATGGGACTTTGAGATTGTGTGAGTTAATACTCCTTAATAAACTCATATACATATACACACACACACACACACACACACACACACACATATATATATATATATATATATTCTATTAATTCTGTCATTTTAGAGGACCCTAATACAGATTTTGGTACCAGAAGTGGGGTCCAGAACAGGAGAAGGCTTTGCAACAGGTCCAGGCTGCTGTGCAAGCTGCTCTGACACTTGGGCCATATGACCCAGCGGATCCAATGGTGCTTGAGGTGTCAGTGGCAGATGGGGATGGTGTTATAGTCCTCTAGGATTTTAAAGCAACGCCCTGCCACCTTCTGCAGATAACCACTCTCCTTTTCAGAGACAGCTCTTCGCCTGTTACTGGGCTTTGGTGGAAACTGAACATTTGACTATGGGTCATCAAGTCACCATGCAACCTTAACTACCTGTCATGAACTGGGTGTTTTCTGACCCACCTAGCCATAAAGTGGGTCATGCACAGCAGCATTCCATTATCAGATGGAAGTGATATATATGTGATCGGGTTCCAGCACTTCCTGAAGGCATAAGTAAGTTACATGAGGAAGTGGCTCAAATGCTCATGGTCTCCACTCCTGCCACCCTGCCTTCTCTTCCCCAGCCTGCACCAATGGCCTCATGGGGAGTTCCCTATGATCAGTGGACAGAGGAAGAGAAGACTAGGGGCTGGTTCACAGGTGGTTCTGCACAATATGCAGGCACCACCCAAAAGTGGACAGCTGCAGCACTATAGCCCCCTTCTGGGACACCCCTATGGACAGCAGTGAAGAAACACCTTTCCAGTCGGCAGAACTCCAAGCAGTGCACCTGGCTGTGCACTTTGCATGGAAGGAGAAATGGCCAGGTGTGCAATTATTTACTGATTCATGGGCTGTAGCCAATGGTTTGGCTTGATGGCCAGGGACTTGGAAGAAGCATGATTGGAAAACTAGTGACAAAGAAATTTGGGTAAGTATGTGGATGGACCTCTCTGAGTGGTCAAAAACTGTGAAGATACTTACTGTGAAGATATCTGTATCTCATGTGAGTGCTCACCAAAGGGTGACCTCAGCAGAGGAGGATTTTAATAATCAAGTGGATAGGGTGACTCATTCTGTAGACACCACTCAGCCTCTTTCCCTAGCCACCTCTGCCACCGCCCAATGGGCCCATAAACAAAGTGGCCATGGTGGCAGGGATGGACTTTCTCAGCAACATGGACTTTCACTCACCAAGGCAGACCTGGCTACAGCCACTGCTGAGTGCCCAATTTGCCAGCAGCAGTGCCCAACACTAAGCCCTTGACATGGCATCATTCCTTGGGTGATCACCCGTCTACTTGGTGGCAGGTTGATTATACTGGACCTCTTCCATCATAGAAAGGGCAGAGGTTTGTCCTCCCTGGAATAAACACTCCAGATCTGAGTTTGCCTATTCTACAGACAATGCTTCTGCTAAAACTACCATCTGTGGATTCACGGAATGCCTTATCCACCGTCATGGTATTCCACACAGCACTGCCTCTGACCAAGGCACTCACTTTACGGCTAAAGAAGTGCGACCGTGGGCTTATGCTCTTGGAATTCACTGATCCTACCATGCTCCCCATCATCCTGAAGCAGTTGGATAGAAAGATGGAATGGCCTTTTGAAGTCACAATTACAATGCCAACTAGGTGATAATACCCTGCAGGGCTGGGGCAAAATTCTCCAGAAGGCCATGTCTGCTCGGAATCAGCATCCAATATATGGTACTGTTTATCCCATAGCCAGGATTCACGGGTCCAGGAATCAAGGGGTGGAAGTGGAAGTGGCATCACTCACCATCACCCCTAGTGATCCACTAGAAAATTTTGGCTTCCTGTTCCCACAACATTACATTCTGCTGGCTTAGAGGTCTTAGTTCCAGAGGGAAGAATGCTGCCACCACTTTGGAGTCCTGCCACCTTTAAGTCAACAGGCTAAGAAGGGAGTTACAACCTTCTGGGATGATTCACTGGGACTATTAAGATGAAATCAGTCTACTACTCCACAATGGAGGTAAGGAAGAGTATGTGTGGAACACAGGAGATCCTTTAGGGTGTCTCTTAGTATTACCATGCCCTGTGATTAAGGTCAATGGGAAACTATAACAGCCCAACCCAGGCAGGACTACAAATGGCCCAGACCCTTCAGGAATGAAGGCTTGGGTCACTCCAGGAAAAAACCTGCTGAGATGCTTGCTGAAGGCAAAAAGAATACAGAATGGGTAGTAGAAGAAGGTAGTCATCAATACCAGCTATGACCATGTGACCAGTTGCAGAAACAAGGACTATAATTGTCATGAGTATTTCCTCCTTCTTTTGTTAACAACATGTTTGTGCACATATATGATTGTACTAAGAATATATCTTCATTTTATTTCCTTTCTCCTTTATCGTATGAATAAAATTTATTGACTTCATATAAGCATTTAAGTGTTAGCTTTATATAACAGCATTTGGGTTGAGGATTGGTGCGTTTCCAGTTGTATGAAGGATACTTGCATTATGTTAGGCATAATTATGACATTGTCTTTATTTGAAGATTATGTATAATCTCAGAAGATGTGTATGGGTTAAAGTTGACAAGGGCTGAACTTGTGATGGTTAATACTGTGTGAGGCTGTTGCCAGAGGAGATTAACCTTTGAGTCACGGGGCTGGAAAAGGCAGACCCACCCTTAAACTTAATAAATAAAATGAGGCAGAGGAACATAAAGAGTTTAGACTGGCTTAGCCTCCGAGCCTACATCTTTCTCCCATGCTTGACGGTTCCTGCCCTAGAACATCAGACTCCAAGTTCTTCAGCTTTGGGACTCAGAATGGCTTCCTTGCTCCTTAGCTTGCAGACAGCCTATTGTGGAACCTTGTGATCCTGTGAGTTAATACTCCTTGAGAAACTCCCTTGTGTATATACATCCATCCTAATAGTTCTGCTCCTTTAGAGAACTGTCACTAATACAAGGGGTGACAATAGAGGAAATTACATGTTAGACTTTTATACTTTACCTCAATTTTCATTACTTTTTGCAGAAAAAAGATTTCACATACAAATCACATAATAATAATTTATTCCAATTTATTAAGGCAGGAACTGGACCTAAAGAGGGCGCTGAGAGGCTGGAGACGGGCTTGGGAGAGGTCAACTGAAGGAAAATTTGGGCCTAAGGAGACTGCAGGAGGCAAGAGCTGGGCAAAAACAGGTTGTTGTGAGGCAGGAGTTGGGTCTTTATAAAAGGGCCAATGTAAGGCAGAAGCAGGGCCTGCAGAGTCCACTAGCAGGCAAGACCAGGGCACGGAGAGGCTGACATGAGGCAGAAAGTTGCCCTCGGGAGGCCACCATAAGGCAGGAGTTGGTTCTTGAAAGGTGGCAAGAGCTCGGCCTGTAGTGGTTGCTAAAAGGCAGGAACTTGGTCTGAAAGGCCGTGGTAAGGCAAGAGCTGGGCCAAAAGAGGCCACTGGGAAGCAGGAGCTGGGCCTCAGGGGGCCACTGTAAAACAGGAGCTGGGACTTGGAAGGCAGACGTGAAGCAAAAGCTGGCTCTTGGAAGGCTGACGAGAGGCAGAAGCTGGGCCTGGTGAGGTGGACTTGAGAAAGTCTGGGGCCTGGAGAGATCCCTGGGAGGCAGGAGCTAAACTTGTAGAGGCTGCCGGAAGGCAGGAGCTGGGCCTGGTGAGGTCAACATGAAGAAGTTCTAGGCCTGGAAAGGCCACTGGGAGAAAGGGGTTGGGGGTAAAGAGGCTGTTGTAAGGCTTGAGCTAGGCCTGCAGAGGGTGCCAGGAGGCAAGAGCTGGGCCTGGAGATGCCAAATTGAGGAAGTTTTAGGCCTGCAGAGGCTGTAAAGAGAAAGGAGCTAAGCCTGGAGAGACTGGTGAAAGGCAGGAGGTAGGGCTAAAGAGGCCATTGGCAGGCAAAAGCTAGGCCTCTGAAGGCTGCAAGGAGGCAGGACCTGGGTCTGGTGAGGTTGACTTAAGGACGTTTTGGTCCTGGAGAGGCCAATGGGAGGAAGGAGCTGGGCCTAAAAAGGCCATTGAAAGGATGAAGCCAGGCCTGTAGAGGCCACCAGAAGGCAGGAGCTGGGCCTGAGAAGAACAAATTAAGAAACTTTTAGGCCTGTAAGGGCCCCAAAGAGGCAGGAGCTAGGCATGCAGGGAGAGGCAGCTGTGAGGCAGAAGCTGGGCCACTAGAGGTTGCCAAGAGGCAGGAGCATGGCTTGAAGAGGTCCCAGTAAGGATGAGCTGAGTCTAAAGTGGTCACTGTTAGGAAGAAGCTGAGATCCTAGAGGACACTCAGAGGCACAAGCTGGGCCTGGAGAGCTTGACTGGAAAAAACTATGGGCTTAAAAAGGGCACCAAGGAAGAAGCTGGGCCTGGAGTGGCCAGAGGAAGACAGAAGGTGGGACATGGGAAGCCGCCGTTAAACAGGAGCTGGAAGGCGGCCGTGAGGCAAAAGCGGAGCCATTAAAGGCCTACCAGACACAGGAGCTAGGCCTGGTGAGACTGACATGAGAAAGTTCTTGGTCTGGAGAGACAACTGAAAGGCAAGAGCAGGGCCTAAATAGTACATTGGAAAAATGGAGTTGGGCCTCTAGAAACTGATGAAAAGCATGAACAGGGCTTGGAGACGCTGTAAAGGGGAAGGTACAAAAATGGCCTGGGAAGGCCAATGTGAGGCAAGAGCTGGGCCTGGGGGGTCCACTGGGAGGAGGCAGAGGCCATGCCTCCAGGGGCCTACGACAGGCAGGAGCTGGGCCTGGCGAGGCCGACTTCAGGATGCTTTGGGCCTGCATAGGCCAGTGGCGGGAGGCAGGAGCTGAGCCTGGAGGGGCTGACTTGAGAAAGCCTTGGGCCGGGAGACGCTGTCGGGATGGGCGGGAGCTGGGCCTGCAGAGGCCAGGATCCGAGCTTGTTGAGGCTGCCAGGAGGCCGGCAGGAACGTGGCCGGGGAAGGCCGCCGTGAGGCAAGAGCTGGGCCTGGGAAGGCTGCTGTGAGGCAAGAGCTGGGCCTGGAGGAGGTTTTGGGCCTACGAAGGCTGCCAGGAGCTGGACAGGAGCCGAGTCAAAAGAGGCTGTTTGGAGACAGGGACTGGGCCCGCGAGGGAGAGCTGGGCCTGGAGAGGAGGCTGAGAGGCAGCCACTGGGCCGCGGGAAGCCGAGTTGGGCCTGCAGAGGCCGCCACAGGAAAAAAGCTAGGCCTAAAGAGACCGTTGCGAGGGACAAGCTGGGCCTTAAGAGGCCATTGGGACACAGGAGCCAAGCCTGCGGAGGCCGCTGAAGGGCAGGAGCCTGGCCTGCAGAGGGCCACGGTGAGGCACAAGATGAGCCTAAAGAGGCCATCAGGAGAAAGGAGTTGGGTATGTCAAGGCTGCCGCCAGGCAGGCAGAAACGTGGCTAGGGGAGGCTGACATGAGGCAAGAGCTTGGCCTGGAGAGGCCATTGTCAAGCAGGAGCTGGGCCTCTCCAGGCCACTGGGGAGCTGAAGATGGGGCCTGGAAGGCCTGACTTAGAGGAGCCTGGGGCCTACAAAGGTTGCCAGGAGCTGGGCAGGAGCTGGGCCGAATGTGGTTGTTGTGAGGCAGAAGCTGGGCCGGCAGACGCAGCCGGGAGGGAGAGCTGGGCCTGGAGAGGCTGGCTGGAAACCGTTCTGGGCCTGGAGAGGATGCCGAGAGGCAAGAGCTGGGCCCGTGGAGGCTGCCAAGAGGCAGGAGCTTGGCCTGAGGTGGTCACGCTGAGGCAAGAGCTGAGCCTGGGGGGCGTCCACTGGGAGAAGGCAGAGGCCATGCCTCCAGGAGCCAACAATAGGCAGGAGCTGGGCCTGGCGAGACCGACTTCAGGACACTTTGGGCCTGCACAGGCCATCAGTGGGAGGCAGGAGCTGGGCCTGCAGGTGCTGACTTAAGAAAGTCTTGGGCCAGGAGACGCCATCGGGGTGGGCTCGAGCTGGGCCTGGAGAAGTCACCATGAGGCATGAGCTGGGCCTAGAGAGGCCAGTGTGAGGCAGGAGCCGGGCTTGTTGAGGTTGCTGGGAGGCCGGCAGGAACATGGCTGGGGAAGGCCGCTGTGAGGCAAGATCTGGGCCTGGGAAGGCCACTGCAAGGCAAGAGCTGGGCCTGGAGATCTGGACCGGAGAAGGTTTCAGGCCTACCAAGGCTGCCAGGAGCTGGGCAGGAGCTGAGTCAAGAGGCTGTTTGGAGACAGAGGCTGGGCCTGTAGGTGCAGCCGTGAGAGAGCTGGGCCTCTAGAGGAGGCTGGGAGGCAGCCACTGGGCCACGGGAGGCCGACTTGGGCCTGGAGAGACCGCCACAGGGGAAAAGTTGGGCCTAAAGAGACTGTTGTGAGGGACGAGCTGGGCCTTAAGAGGCCATCGGGACACAGGAGCCGGGCCTGCGGAGGCCGCCAAAGGGGAGGAGCCTGTCCTGCAGGAGCCCACGGTGAGGCATGAGATGAACCTAAAGAGGCCATCAGGAGGCAGGAGCTGGGCTTGTCGAGGCTGCCGCCAGGCAGGGGGAAACATGGCCTGGGGAGGCCGATGCGAGGCAAGAGCTGGGCCTGGAGAGGCCGTTGTCAGACAGGAGCTGGGCCTCTCTAGGCCGCCAGGGAGCCAAAGGTGGGGCCTGGAAGGCCTGACTTAGAGGAGCCTGGGGCCTACAAAGACTGCCAGGAGCTGGGCAGGAGCTGGGCTGAGCGTGGTTGTCGTGAGGCAGGAGCTGGGCCAGCAGACGCAGCCAGGAGGGAGAGCTGGGCTGGGAGAGGCTGGCTGGAAACTGTTCTGGGCCTGGAGAGGATGCCAAGAGGCAAGAGCTGGGCCCGTGGAGGCTGCCAAGAGGCAGTTGCTTGGCCTGAGGTGGCCACGCTGAGGCAAGAGCTGGGGCTGGTGGGTCCACTGGGAGGAGTCAAAGGCTGTGCCTCCAGGGGCCAACGACAGGCAAGAGCTGGGCCTTGTGGGGCTGGTTTGAGAAAGCCTTGGGCCAGGAGCCGCCATCGGGGTGGGCGGAAGCTGGGCCTGGAGAGGCCAGTGTGAGGCAGGAGCCGGGCTTGTTGAGGCTACCAGGAGGCCGGCAGGAACGTGGCCGGGGAAGGCCACCATGAGGCAAGAGCTGGGCCTGGGGGTGGTCCACTGGGAGGAGGCAGAGGCCGTGGCTCCAGGGGCCTACTACGACAGGCAGGAACTGCACCTGGCGAGGCTGACTTCAGGACACTTTGGGCCTGCACAGGCCATTGGCGGGAGGCAGGAGCTGGGCCTGGAAGGTCCAACTTGAGAAAGCGTTGGGCTGGGAGATGCCGTCAGGGTGGGCGGGAGTTGGGCCTGAGAGGCCGCTGTAAGGCATGAGCTGGGCCTAGAGAGGCCAGTGTGAGGCAGGAGAAGGGCTTGTTGAGGCTGCTGGGAGGCCAGCAGGAACGTGGCCAAAGAAAGTCACCGTGAGGCAAGATCTGGGCCTGGGAAGGCTGCTGCGAGGCAAGCGCTGGGCCTGGAGATCTGCACCAGAGGAGGTTTCGGGCCTACGAAGGCTGCCAGGAGCTGGGCAGGAGCTAAGTCAAAAGAGGCTGGAGACAGAGGCTGGGCCTGTAGGTGCAGCCACAAGAGAGAGCTGGGCCTGGAGAGGAGGCCGGGAGGCAGCCACTGGGCCACGGGAGGCCCATCTGGGCCTGGAGAGGCTGCCACAGGGGAAAAGCTGGGCCTAAAGAGACCGTTGCGAGGGACAAGCTGGACCTAAAGAGGCCATCGGGATACAGGACCCAGGCTTGCAGAGGCCGGTGAAGAGCAGGAGCCTGGCCTGCAGGAGGCCACGGTGAGGCATGAGATGAGCCTAAAGAGGCCATCGGGAGGCAGGAGCTGGGTGTGTCAAGGCTGCCACCAGGCAGGCAGAAACATGGCCAGGGGAGGGTGACACAAAGCAAGAGCTTGGCCTGGAGAGGCCGTTGTCAGGTAGGAGCTGGGCCTCTCCAGGCTGCCGGGGAGCCGAAGGTGGGGCCTGGAAGGCCTGACTTACAGGAACCTGGGGCCTACAAAGGCTGCCAGAAGCTGGGAAGGAGGTGGGCCGAACGTGGTTGTTGTGAGGCAGGAGCTGGGCCGGCAGAACGCAGCCAGGAGGGAGAGCTGGGCTCAGAGAGGCCAGCTGAAAAGAGTTCTGGGCCTGGAGGGGATGCCAAGAGGCAAGAGCTGGGCCCGTGGAGGCTGCCAACAGGCAGCAGCTTGGCCTGAGGTGGCCACGCTGAGGCAAGAGCTGGGCCTGGGGGGGTCCACTGGGAGGTGGCAGAGGCCGTGCCTCCAGGGGCCGACGACAGGCAGGAGCTGGGACTGGCGAGGCCAACTTCAAGATGCTTTGGGCCTGCACAGGCCATCAGCGGGAGGCAGGAGCTGGGCCTGGAGGGGCCGACTTGAGAAAGCCTTGGTCCAGGAGACGCCATTGGGGTGGGCAGGAGCTGGGTCTGGAGAGGCCACTGTGAGGTAGGAGCCAGGCCTAGAGAGGCCAGTTTGAGGCAGGAGCTGGGCTTGTTGAGGCTGCCGGGAGCCTGGCAAGAACGTGGCTAGGGAAGGCGGCCGTGAGGCAAGAGCTGGGCCTGGGAAGGCCGCTGCGAGGCAAGAGCTAGGCCTGGAGATCTAGACAGGAGGAGGTTTCGGGCCTACCAAGGCTGCCAGGAGCTGGGCAGGACCCGAGTCAAAAGAGGCTGTTTGGAGGCAGGAGCTGGGCCTGTAGGCGCAACCACGAGAGAGAGCTGGGCCTGGAGAGGAGGCCGGGAGGCTGTAGCTGGGCCGCGGGAGGCCGACTGGGCCTGAAGAGGCCACCAAAAGGGAAAAGCTGAGCCTAAAGAGGCCATTGTGAGAAATGAGCTGGGCCTAAAGAGGCCATCAGGACGCAGAGCTGGGTCTCTGCAGCAGAGGTTGGCGAAAAGCAGGAGCCTGGCTTGGTGAGGTCGCGGTGAGGCATGAGATGAGCCTAAAGAGGTCACTGAAAGGTCGGACCTGGACCTGTCAGGACATGGCACTCAGGTGGTTATGTAAGCCATGGGGAGGGGCTGTAAACACAAATGAAGTTTCCCCTCACTTGTCCGCTGCTCCTCTCCAGCTCTGTGGCCCTGTGGTGGAGACCCCTGCTCAGGTGCATTCGAAAGGATCCATTCCATGCCATTCTTCAGAGTCATCTTACTGCTGCAGTGGTGAAGCATAGCATCTGTTAGCTTGCATGGCACATGCCTCGGCTGGCATTTCATCACAATCAAAAGTAAGTGGTAGCTTGAGTCACTGTGAGGTTACTTCCTGGAAATCACCAGCATCCCATGTCCCATTGGCAAGAAGCTCAGCACCGCTCCTTGGATAACCAAACCTATGCTCAAATCCCATCTCTGTGGGTTTATTTCCTGGTACCCTTCCTAGCATCAATTGTGTATTTGTAGGAGCCCAATCAGAAAATATAAAACCACTCAAAAGTTTAAACTGAATGGGTACGGTGGCTCACACCTGTAATCCCAGCACTTTGGGAGGCCGAGGCGAGTGGATCGCTTTGAGCTCAGGAGTTGAGACCAGCCTGGGAAACATGGCGAAACCCTGTCTCTACAAAAAGCACAAAAATTAGCCAGGCGTGGTGGCACATACCTGTAATCCTAGATACTTGGGAGGCTGAGGACAGAGAATTGCTTGAGCCTTGGAAGTGGAGGTTGCAGTGAGCAGAGATTGTGCCTCTGCACTCCAGCCTCGGTGACAGACTGAGACCCAGTACCAAAAAAAAAAAAAAAAAGTAAATTTAAAATAAAAAGTATTAATTATAACACAGGATCAGCATAATGAGTGACACACTAGCACAAACTACAGACAACTCTGGAGAATACAAAACTAGCAGAGGCCAGGCATGGTGGCTCATGCCTGTAATCCCAGCAATTTGGGAAGCCTAGGTAGGAGGACTGCTTGAGGCCAGGAGTTGGAGACCAGGCTGGGCAACTTAGTGAGACCCTGTGTCTACCAAAAAAAAAAAATTAGCCAGCTGTGGTGGTGGTGCACACCTGTAGTTCCAGCTACCTGGGAGTCTAGGGTGGGAGGATCCCTTGAACCTGGGAAGTCTAGGCTGCAATGAACCAAAATCATGCCACTACACACTAGCCTGGGTGACAGAGTGAGAACCTGTCTTATGGGAGGGGAGGGGAGGGGAGGGGAGGGGAGGGGAGAGGAGGGGAGGGGAAGGGAGGGGAGGGGAGGGGAGGGGAGGGGAGGGGAAGGGAGGGGAGGGGAGGGGAAGGGAGGGGAAGGGAGAATGCTAATTCCTCTATGAGAATCTCCTCTTCTCCTGCCCTCTCTGGAACCTCACTTGTCAGTTCTTCCTCCCACCTCCCTGTATCTTTAACCTATCCCCCGCTTTTAGCTCCTTCCTACCAGCATTTAAATTACTCAAACTTCTTCTATTTTAAAAAACTCTCCCTAAACTCAGTGTGTCCCCTGCTTTAGGTCTCCAGCACACCCACTGAGCCATCTGCTCCCCCTGGTGCCTTCTCCATACAGCAGCCTGAGCCATGTCTCTAATACATGAATCTCATCACGTTACTCCCCTGTGTACATCACTCTTTGGGATTAAGTCCAAACTCCTTAACAGCCCCTGCTCTAGCCTGCCTTGCAAGGCAGCCTCACTGCTTACCCCTCTCCATTTTACCTGCTATGGAGTCCAGCTGAGCCTCATCTGCCCCCTGAATGCCAACTCTCTCCCCTCTGGGAGCCTCTGAAGTGGGTGATGCCCTCTGCTTAGAATACGCTTCCCCTTAAACCTCTACTCTCTTCCTGGCTAGCTTGGCTCCTCTGTCACTTGTCCGTTTTAGCACCACCTCCTCCTGGAAGCCTTCCTTGACTCCCCTGATTCTCAGGAGCACGGGAAGCGAGGTGCTCCTCCCAAAAATGGATGGAGATTAGGGAGTGTGTGTTATTCATGTTTAATTCACCAGTGCTTAGTTCAGTACCTGGCACAAAATAGTCACTCTGGTGGCCAAAGTAATGACCCACCCCCCCATCAACTGCTCATGTCCTATGTTATACTGCATAATTACATAGGAAGGGGGAATTAAGAGTGCAGATGAAATTAATGTTGCTAATCAGCCAACCTTAAAACAAGATTATCCGGCAGTATCTGGGTGAGCCCATGTAATTACAAGGGTTCTTTAAATGTGGAAGAGGGAGGCAGAAGGTTAAGAACCAGAGACGGTGGGCACAATGGCTCATGCCTGTATTACCAATACTTTGGGAGGCCAAGGCAGGAAAATCCCTCGAGTGCAGGAGTTCAAGGCTGGCCTTGGCAACATAGCGAGGCCCCATCTCTACAAAAAAAAAAAAATTAAAATTCACCGAGTGTCATGGTGCTAACCTGTAGTCCCAGCTACTGGGAAGGATGAGGTGGGAGGATGTTCCCACTTAAGCCTGGGAGTTTGAGGCTACAATGGGCCATGATTAGACCACTGAACTCCATCCTGGGTGACAGAGCCAGGTCCTGCTTCTAAAGAAAAAAACAAAAGGACATTGGAATCAGGGTCCCCTCCATCCTAAGATGCCTACAAGACATCTCTCTCTGCAAACAAGTAAACATCATCCTCCAACTCCTCACAGAGTGGAGCAGCAGGAAAACTCTCTCACCTCATTTCTGTGTGGCTTAGGAGGCCTGGACAGCTCAATAACCAGCTCCTTGCTGATGAACCAATCAGGAAATGGTTCGAATTGAGCTAAGGAGAATTAGGTTCCTTCTTTTGGTTCTCAATAGGCAGGGTAGGGGCCAGGCGTGGTAACTCATACCTGTAATCCTTGCACTTCGGGAGGCCAAAGTGAGAGGACTGCTTGAGGCCGGGAGCTCAAAACCAGCCTGGGCAACACAGCAGGACCCAGGTGGCACACACCTGTGGTCCCTACTACTTGGTATGATGAGGTGGGAGGACTGATCACTTGATCCCAGGAGTTTCAGTCTGCAGTGAGCCATGATCATACGAGGCACTCCAGTCTGGCTGACAGACCCAGACCATGTCTCAAAACGTAAAAGAGACTATAGGCAGGCAACAACACATCTGGTTAATTTTTAAATATTCTGTAGAGATGAGGTCTTGCTAGGTTGGTCTAAAACTCCTGGCATCAGGCCGGACACAGTGGCTCATACCTCTAATCCCAGCACTTTGGGCAGCTGAGGCGGGGGTGGGGGATCACCTGAAGTCAGAAGTTAGAGACCAGCCTGATCAACAAGGCAAAACTCCGTCTCTACTAAAAATACAAAAATTAGTTGGGCAGTAGTGGCATGTACCTGTAATCCCAGGTACTCAAGAGGCTGAGGCAGGAGAATCGCTTGAACCTGGGAGGTGAAGGCTACAGTCTGCTGAGATTGCACCACTGCACTCCACCCTGGGCAACACAGTGAGATTCCGTTTCAAAAACAAACAAACAAACAAAACCTCCTGGCATCAAGAGATCTTCCTGTCTCAGCATCCAAATCCCCTGGGATTATATTTTTTGTTTACTATAATTGAAAACACTTGCTCTTATACTACTTTAAGGTACAAATAAAAAAAAAAAAAAAAACAGATAATAACAAATGTTGGTGAAGACCAGGAACAGTGGCTCAGCCTGTAATTCCAGAAGTTTGGGAGGCTGAGGTGGGCAGATCACTTGAGGCCAGGAGTAAGAGACCAGCCTGGGCAACATGGTAAGACCCCATCACTACAAAAAAATATAAAAATTAGCCAGGCATGATGGCATGTACCTATAATTCCCAGCTACTCAGGAGGCTGAGATGAGAGGATCATTTGTGCCTGGGAGGTCAAGGCTTCAGTGAACTGTGATGGCATCACTGTGCTGCAGCCTGAGAGACAGAGCAAGCCCCTGTCTGGAAAAAAAAATAATGTCAGTGAAGATGTGGAGGAATTGGAACCCACATACATTACTGGTGGGAACATAAAATCGTGTAACTACTTTGTTTGGGTATTTCTTTTCTTGTCTATTTTAATTGCATTTTTTTTTTTTTTTTTTAATCAAGACAGGGTCTCACTGTCTTGCCGAGGCTGGTCTTGAACTTGTGGACTCAAGCCATAGTCTCAACTGAGCGTCCTGAGTAGCAGGGATTATAGGTGTGAGCCACTGCACCCAACTGGTGTAGTCACTTTAGAAAACAGTCTGGCAGTTTCTCAAAAGGCTAAATGTAAAATATAATGCAACAGTTTCACTCCTAGGCATATATCCCAGAGAAATAAAAATACATATCCACACAAAAACTTGTACAGCAATCTTCATAGCAGCATAATAGCCAACACGTGGAAACAACCCAAATGTCCGCCAACTGATAAATGGATCATCAAAATGCAGTGTGTCTCTACCATGGAATATTATTCAGCCATAGAAAAAATGAAATACTGATTCACCCTATGACATAAAGGAACTTTGAAAACATTGTGCTAAGAGGGAAAAAAGCCACAAAAGAACACCTATTGTACAATTCTATTTGTCCAGATTAGGTAAACCTATAGTGACAGAAAATGAATCCATGGTTGCCTAAGGCTGGGGGCAAAGGCAGGCTGGGGGAGTAGGAGGTAATGGCTAAGGGGTGCAGATTTCTCTGTAGAGTAATGAATGGTTCTAAAAGTGACTGTGGTGATCGATGCACAGTTCTGTGAATATTCTAAAACATTCTGAATTGCAGATTTCGATAAATAAATTGAATGGTATGTGAATCATATTTTAATAAAGTTATTATTTAAAAACATAATAATAAGGGGCTGGGCACAGGTGGTCATGCCTGCCTGTAATCCCAGCACTTTGGAAGGCTGAGGCAGGAGGATCACTCGAGGTCAGGAATTTGAGACCAGCCTGAGCAACCTAGCAAGATCCCATCTCTACAGAAAAAAAAAAATAAAAATAAAAATAAAAACCATAAAAAATTAGCTGGGCATGGCGGCACATGTCTGTAGTCTCAGCTACTTGGGAGACTGAGGTGGGAGGATTGCTTGAGCCCAGGAATTTGCGGCTGTAGTGAACCATGATCATGTCACTGTACTGCAGCCTGGGACACAGAGCAAGACCTTGTCTCTAAAAACGAAAGAAAAGAAATGCAAGTTTTTGTCACTTTGTGAGTATAGCCAAGTTAGAGGAGAAATAGACAAGAATAAAAGAGGACTGAATAAGGAGAGTTTAAGTGGCTGGTTAGGCCCAGTTGCTAGTAAAGTGGCTTCTGAAAAATTCATTAGTAAAGCTATAGCTCTAGGGACAGTCATGCAGTCAAACAATGAATGCTAAATTCATTACAAATGCCCATGGTCTTTCTTTACATGCCTTCTAGTGAAAAATTCCTAAGTGCCTGAATAGCAAATCTGCAATGATAGCAGCTGTTTATTAAAGACTACAAAAAAGAAGGACAAAGTGATTCATGACAAAGAAGCTCTAATTTTGCATTTGTTCAAGTATTGATTAGGTTTAACCAATATGAAACCAATCTTGGATAAAGTGCAAACAACATAATTTCATTTTCTCATTCACAATTTCATTTTCTCATTATCAAAACTGATTAGGTAGTCTAATGTCAATTCTGATCTTATTAAAAACTGATCAGATAAAAAATTACGGAACGATGAAACCAGTAAGATGTTACAACCTGTACCAAGGAGAATTCCAAAACCCACACATATCTGAGACCATCAAGTATGAGGAAATATATTTGATTACTATAATTAAAATAAACTGATTATATAGCCAGCAACAATTGGGCAGGGGTCCCCTCATCCACAGCCACACAAACCCAATCACGTGGCTATATGGTTGCAGGGCCTCCACAGCCTAGAAGGGACTGGTCTGACTTGAAATTTCATTTTATTTATATTTGTATTTTCAGACAGGGTCCCACTCTGTCACCCAGGCTGGAGTGCAGTGGTAAAATCATAGCTCACTGCAGCCTCGTTTAACTGAACTCAAGAGACCATCCTGCCTCAGCCTACCTCTACCTGGGAATAAAAGCAAGTGCCACCATGTTAGGCTATTTTTAAAAAAATTTTTCTAAAGAGAGAAGTCTTGCTATGTTGCCCAAGCTGGCTTCAAACTCCTAGCCTCAAGAGATCTGCCCACCTTGGCCTCCTGAGTAACTGGGGCGATAGGTACACAGCACCATGCTCAGCTGTATTTATTTTACTTTATTAAATTTCTTTATTTTTGTAGAGAGGAGGTCTTGCTATGTTGCTCAGGCTGCTCTCAAACTCCTGGGCCTTAAAACACACACTCCCATCTCTGCCTCTTAAACTGTTGGAACTATAGGTGTGAGCCACTGCACCTGGTCTGACTTGAGATTTCTTTCATGTAGCATCCTTTACTTGGTAGGACTGAGAAAGGAAGCAGTGTTTTTAAAAATTACTTAATAATTCAATTAGAATCAAGCTCAACCTTGACTCCTGCCTTATCTCACAGCCCACATCCAGTCTCTCAGGAAATCCTATTGGCTGACTTCAACATCTATCCAAGTTCTGACCATCTCTCACCACGGCCATGACCCTGGTCAGGACCACTACCATCTCCCACCTGGATGCTGCCACAGCTTGGCCTTCATGCTTCTACCAAAATCTTCCCACAGTCTTTCTCAACTCAGCAGCCAGGGGGTGCTTTTAAATCAGGAGGCAGATCATGTCGCCTCTCTACGCAGACCGCTCCTGCAGTTCCCATTTCAGTCAGAGTAAAAGTCAAAGCCTCAGCAATAGCCTCCCAGGGCTTACACAATCTATACTGATCACCGCCCAGCAACTCTGGCCTCCTCCCTTACTTCTCTCCCTCTCTCTCTCTGCTGCACTGGCCTCCTTCCAGAGCCTCGGACTCACCAGGGAGTTTCCTAATGCCCTTATCCTGTTGATTCAGCCTACAGTGCTCTTCCCTCAGCACCTTGGCCAGCTCCATCACCTGCTTCAAGCTTTTGCTCAATTTTCACTAATGAGGTCGACCCTCACCACTCTTTTTCCTCCCTCCCTCCCTCCCTCCCTCCTTCCCTCCTTCCTTCCTTCCCTCCCTCTTTTTTTTCTTTCTCTCTTTTCTCTTTCTTTCTTTCTTGAAAGAGGGTCTTGCTCTATTGGCCAGGCTGGAGTATAGTGGCTCAATCACAGCTCACAGTAACCTCAACCTCCCAGACTTAAAACAATCCTCCCACCTCAGCCTCCCTAGGAGCTGAGACTACAAGTGCATGCCACAACATCTGGCTACTTTTTTTTTTTTTTCAATAAGAAGTCTCACTATGTTGCCCAAGCTTGTCATAAATTCCTGGGCTCAAGCGATGCTCCCATCTCAGCCTCCCAAAGTGCTGAGATTACAGGTGTGAGCAATTGCCCCTGGCTCATGTTCATTTCTTCTTGCTGCTGCAACAAACTACCCTACATTTAGTGCCTTAAAACACCACAAATCTACCCTATTATAGTTCTGGGAACCAGAAACCCAAAGTAGGCCTATTAAGGCTAAAGTCAAGGTGTAAGAGGGGCTGTATTGCTTCTGGAGGCTCTAGAGAGAATGTGCTCCCTTGCCTTTTCCAGCTTCTAGAAGCCACCCCATTCCTTGACTCACCTTGAAGATGGCCCCAACTCCATCTTGAAGGCTAGAACTGCAACATCTTCAAAGCTCCCTCTCTGACCTCTTCTTCCATCATCACATCTTCTTCTCCATTTCTGAGAACTAACGAAATATTATGCTTGATGTTACTGTGATCACCATACCTATTCCAAGCTACTTGACAAGGACAGTGATGCATGATAACATCAAAAGATTAGAAACTGTAATGAGGTCTCTCGGGCAAAATTCCATACAAGCAAATTACTGTCTCTCCAAAGCATTCCCCCCACACTTAATTCACCACTCCCTGTACAAAATGTGCCATCTTCATTGTCCAGATCCTTTTTTTTTTTTTTTTTTTTGAGACGGAGTCTTGCTCTGTCGCCCAGGCTGGAGTGCAGTGGTCGGATCTCAGCTCACTGGAAGCTCCGCCTCCCGGGTTCATGCCATTCTCCTGCCTCAGCCTCCCGAGTAGCTGGGACTACAGGCGCCCGCCACCTCGCCCGGCTAGTTTTTTTGTAGTTTTAGTAGAGACGGGGTTTCACCGTGTTAGCCAGGATGGTCTCGATCTTCTGACCTCGTGATCCGCCCGTCTCGGCCTCCCAAAGTGCTGGGATTACAGGCTTGAGCCACCGCGCCCGGCCCATTGTCCAGGTCTTTACAGTGCTGGTTTCTCTGCCCAAGCAGCTCACTCCATCCCATCCCTCCACCTCCCCCTTCCCTCTCCACTCTCATACAAGTCTTCCTCATCTTTCAAGACCCGGCTTCAATGTCACCTTAACTGGAAGCTTCTCTCACCCTCCAGAAGTGCTTTCCATGCACTTGATGCATGCACTCTTATTTGATCATTTTTTAGTTATAGTCCAAGTCTTTTTGTACCTGAATAAGATGTTGCTCAGTCAGTCTCTCTTCCTGGACTCTGAAGTCTTTCATGGTAGATTCAGCTGGAAGTGACAAAAAGACATTCTTTAAAAAAAAAAAAAAAGGAGGAATGAAACAGAAAGACATCAGTACTTAAAAGTTTTAAACGGTATGTGAAAAGAAAACAAAATTCAAGGGCTTCTAGGAAAAACGTAGGCGGGACGGTGGGAAATATGATAAAGGGTTATTTATTTTTTTTTTTTTTGAGACGGAGTCTCGCTCTGTCGCCCAGGCTGGAGTGCAGTGGCCGGATCCCAGCTCACTGCAAGCTCCGCCTCCCAGGTTTACGCCATTCTCCTGCCTCAGCCTCCCGAGTAGCTGGGACGACAGGCGCCCGCCACCTTGCCTAGCTAGTTTTTCATATTTTTTTTTAGTAGAGACGGGGTTTCACCGTGTTAGCCAGGATGGTCTCGATCTCCTGACCTAGTGATCCGCCCGTCTTGGCCTCCCAAAGTGCTGGGATTACAGGCTTGAGCCACCGCGCCTGGCCAAGGGTTAATTTTTATCTTATTTTATTTTATTCTTTGATAAAGGGTTTTGCTGTATTGCGTGGGCTGGACTGCAGTGGTATAATCACAGCTCACTGAAGCCTCTACCTCCAGGACTACAGCAATCTTCCCACCTAATTTTTATTTTATTTAAGAAACACAGTCTTACTCTGTTACCAAAGCTGGAGTGAAGTGGTGTGATCATAGCTGACTGCAGCCTCAACCTCCTAGGCTTGAGTGATCCTCCAGTCTCAGCCTCCCTCATGTAGCTGGGACTACAGGGGTGCACTGCAATGTCCAGCTCATTTTAAAAAAATTTTTAATAGAAACAAAGTGTCACTATGTTGACCAGGCTGGTGATGATCTAACCTCAAGCCGTTCTTCCACCTCAGCTGTCCAAAGTGTTGAGGTTACAGGTGTGAGCTGCCACACCTGGCTGAGGGGGTTAATTTTTAATTATATAAAGAGCTCAAAGCAAATATTAGAAGGAGCCTCAATGCCTACAGTGGCTGACTGGTAAATTGTGATACATCTATATAATAAAATATTATGCAACCATGAAAAGGACTAAGATAGATCAACAGGTATTGGCATAGATGTCCACGAAGAAAACGTGAAGTGATGTCCAATTTGGCCCATTTTTGCAACAGCAATTATTTCCTGAGATAAAATTGTGGGTCTAAAGAGTGAAGGAAATTTTTCACTTCTTTATTTAAAAGTATTTACTATTTTAAAAAATAATCAAATTAGTAAAAGACACATTAAGTCTATAAATAAAGGGAAAAGACACAGACAGTCTAAGCATGGTGGCTCACGCTAATAATACCAGCACTTTGGGAGGGGGCGGTGGGAGGATCGCTCAAAGCCAGGAATTCCAGAACAGCCTGGGAAACATAGCAAGAACTCATCTCTACTAAAAATCAGAAAAATTAGCCAGGTATGGGTGCATGTGCCTATAGTCTCAGCAACTGAGGTGGAAGGATCACCTGAGCCCAGGAGGTCAAGGCTGCAGTGAGTCAAGACTGTGCCACTACACTCAAGTCTTGGTGATAGGTTGAGACTTGGTCTCAAAAATAAAAAAAGGACAATGAAGAAATAAAGCCGATAAGCTAACATAAGGAAGGATATTAAAATATGACAAATAAAAATAAATATTAGGTCTTTTATTTACTAAAAATAGTCAAACAAAAAAATAACTTGTTAAATTATAATACCCTGTGCTGGCAAAGGTGCAATGAAATGTGCATTTTCTTTTTTTTTTGAGACGGAATCTCACTCTATCGCCAGGCTGGAGTGCAGTGGCGCGATCTCAGCTCACTGCAACTTCCACCTCCTGGGTTCAAGCGATGCTCCTGCCTCAGCCTCTCAAGTACCTGGGACTACAGGCGCAGGCCACCACACTCAGCCAATTTTTGTATTTTTAGTAGAGACGAGGTTTCACCATGTTGGCCAGGATGGTCTTGATCTCTTGACCTCGTGATCCACCCACCTCAGCCTACCAAAGTGCTGGGATCACAGGCATGAGCCACTGCGCCTGGCCTGAAATGGACAATTTTTTTTTTATACTATTAGTGGTGTTTAAATTGTATATAAGCCTTCCAGAGTAAAGCTTGGCAGACAATGATAATATAGACAATGACTCCCTATACTGCCTCCTCCAACTCCTAGCCTCAAGCAATCCTCCCCCCACCTCAGCCTCCCAAAGTGTTGAAATTATAGGCAGACAGCCGCCATGCCTGAAAGCTCGACAATTTACATTAAGTGTAATAAGAATGCTCAAGCCCTTCACAGTAATTTCACTTCTAGAAATATCATCTTTGGATATAATTCAACATAAACAAAAGTTCATATGTACCCAGTGAAAATCTGGGAGTAATTTTTTTCTCTTTTTTAAAAAAATATGGAATGCTTCACAAATTTGCATGTCTTTCTTGCACAGAGGCCATGCCAATCCCTCCATTGTTCCAACTTTAGTATATGTGCTACCGAAGCAAGCACGAGTAATTTAAGATAGAGTGGTTACATGGAATAAGGAAGAGTTATGGGGAATTAAAAAATCTGTTGTATTTATAGGCACCTAGTAACAGCTCAGTAAATACTAGCTGCTACTTTTATTATTTTATAGTAATTCCACTCAATTAAAAACTATCATTAAAAATTACCATTGTCATAGAACATAATGCATCCTACAGTATAATTATAAAAACAGATATAATTTGTCCCTTGGTATATGGGGGGGATTAGTTCCAGCTCCCCCATTTCTGTGTACACCATAATCCATCCATACTCAAGTTTTCGAAGTCAGTCCTGTGGAATCCACATACAGGAAAAATGAGAAATTAGTGAGGTGTGGTGACAAGCACTTGTAGTCCCAGCTACTTGGGAAGCTGAGACAGGAGGATTGCTTGAGCCCAGGAAGTTGTGGTTGCAGAGAGCCTTAACTACACCACTGCACTGCAGTCTGGGCAACAGAGTGAGATACAAGGTTGATTTTTTAATAGAATTTTTCTGTTCACTTGAAGATATGCCCAGGACTATGCCACATGAAAATTCTTCATAAAATAATTATATCATCCAATTAATGTTGGAATTGGGAACAGAAAATGTTTTGGTGACTATTTATTCCTTCACTTGCTGTTATATAAAATATTGCCAGTGGGCATTTAACAACCAAAAGTGTCATCTCTGAGCTACTCACAATGAAAGGTGATGTCTGGGGCCCAGGTGTGTTGAGGTCCCCACGTCTGGGCTATGGGTGCTGAGTGGGACTTACTTGTCCATCCGTTTTCTATATTCCAGCACTGGGAAACTTGGGTTTATTCATCTTGATAAGAGGTCACTTAAATTCCACTTGGCAAGAACCACAAATGGAAGAAAGGCCATGAAATCACAGGCTAGCCCTTGTTCTCAAGGGAATCTTCAGCTTAGGTGGTTCTATAAAAGAGGAATCACATTGTTGAAAACTCACCACAGGTCAGGTAGGTGGTCCATACCTATAATCCCAGCCCATTGGGAGACTAAGGCAGGAGGATCCCGTGAGGCCAGAAGTTCAAGAGCAGCCTGGGCAACACAGTGAACCCTCATCTCTATGAAAAATTAGAAAATGAGCTGGTGCGGTGGCACATTCCTATAGCCCCAGCTACTTTGGAGGTTGAAGTGGGAGGATGGAAGTAGAAGCTGCAGAAGTGGAAGCTGCAGTCAGCTCTCTCTCTCTCTCTGTCTCTCTTGTCCCAGTCTGCCCAGCCTGGACTAGTGAAAAGTCTTCTGGTTACAGAGAGGTATGCTCTTTTTTAGGACAGGGAGGGACCAGCAAGCTTGTTCACAGCCTTTCCCTCATCCTCTGCTTAGTTTTCCAAGAACATTTATGTGGAAAGGCAGTCCCTAGGGAAAAGACCTAAATCATCAGGTTACCAAAGGAGAAATATGCCTCCTTTGTCAATTAATAAACGGAATGCCTGCCTTAAAAACCAGGGAGTTCTGCTAGGATGATTGATTCACTCCCTACGACCCTGACCTATGCAGGAAATGTAAAAACCTGGAGTTTGGGGACCTATAATATTGAAGGCCACATTGCAGATGTGGAGACCTTGCCAAAGTACAGCCTTTCCACAAGGCACTACCAAACACCAGCTGGATATCTCCATGGGGCACCACCATATCTCTGGCTCTCATTTCCCCCGGAGATGCTCTATTCCAGCCTTCTCTTACATTTTGTATCCCGCACAGTTCCTGGCATGAGGACTCACAACATAGCAGGCTGCTGAGTTCACGGTGACCTACTACAGATCCAACTTGAGATTCCAGCAGGGTGCTTTGTGTTTGAGAAATCAAAGGGGGAGAGAATGGACCCAGCCTGGCACTGGCCAGCTTAGCAGTCTGAAGATATAAGCTGCTCAAACTGACTATAGTGCCCCTGATTTTCTGAGTCTGCCCTTGCTCCTAGGGCTCTTTGGATGAAATTAATTTCTCCTCATTGAAGAAATGGCTTGCTAGAATATAAAAAATTTAAAGAAGAAAAAATATTAAAATAAAATTTTATCCTAAAGAGCACTCAAAAGCACACTCCTACTAATGCTGGATCTATTTCTCTCTCTCTTGCTTTTTTTTTTTTTTTTTTTTTTCTCTAAGATACGGTCTCACTCTGTCACTCAGACTGGAGTGCAGTGGCAAGATCACCGCTTACTGCAGTTTTGAACTCCTGGGCTCGAGCTATTCTCCCACTTCACTCTCCCGAGTAGCTGGGATTATAGGTGCATGCCACCATGCCTGGCTAGTTTTTTAATTTTTTTAGAGAGGGGGTCTCACTATGTGGCCCAGACTGGTCCTGAACTCCTGGGTCAAACTAATCCTTCCGCCTTGGCCTTCCAAAGTGCTGGGATTATAGGCTTTAGTCACTGCGCCCAGTTTATTTATCTTTCTATAACTCATATATTAAATCTTCCTCCTTAAATCACCTCATACCCACCCATCTACAGGAACAGCAAACACAGATCTCAGCAGGTCAGGCAACCTACACGAGGGAAAGAGGCCGGAGATAATGTGGGAGACCGGGGGAAACTGTAGCAAACTATAAAGTACTCACTTCAACAGTTCTTCAACACTGTGATGGTCAAACCAAACACAGAAACAGGAAGCCCAGTTCAGTCACCAGCAGGCAACGTGGGATATTTCATCTACATGCTACAGGGCAAACTGCTTAGGATGAATGACCTGGTCTCCACCAACCTGCTCTTCAAGTCCAGCCGCTCCTGCCCAAGTACCTATACTCTACTGACAGGACCCACATTCACAGTACTCTCCTGACACTGCTTGTTCATTCATTCTTTTTTTTTTCCCCAACAAATATTTCTTTTTTCTTTTTTTTCTTTTTCTTTTTTTTTTTTTTTACTTTTTTTGAGACAGAGTCACACAGGCTGAGGTACAGTGAGGTGATTATGGCTCACCACAGCTTCCATCACCTGGGCTGGCTCACTGCAGCTTCCATCACCTGGGCTGGCTCACCGCAGCTTCCATCACCTGGGCTCAAGTGATCCTCCCACCTCAGCCTCCCAAGTAGTTGAGATTACAGTCACGTAACACCACACCTAGCTAAGTTTATTAATTTTTCTTTTTTTTTTTTTTCCAGACAGAGTCTTGCTCCGTCGCCCAGGCTAGATGGAGTGCAGCAGCATGATCTCGGCTCACTGCAACCTCTGCCTCCTGGGTTTAAGTGATTCCCTTTCTTCAACCTCCCGAGTAGCTGGGATTACAGGTGTGTGTCACCATGCCCGACTAATTCTTATATTTTCAGTAGAGATGGGGTTTCACCATGTTCGCCAGGCTGGTCTTGAACTCCTGACCTCAGGTGATCTGCATACCTCAGCCTACCAAAGTGCTGGGATTACACACGTGAGCCACCACGCCCGGCCAGTTTATTATTTTTTGTAGAGACAGGGTCTCACTATGTTTCCCAGGCTAGCCTTGAATTCCTAGGCACAAGCAATCCTCTGGCCCCCACCTCCCAAAGTGTTGGGATTACAGGCTTAAGCCAACACATCAGGCCCTAACAAACACCTCTTGAGCTCCTACTACATACCAGGCACTATAATGGGTGCCCAAGAAAGCACAGTGAACAAGGTATAAGAGTTTCTGCCCTTGGCCGGGAGCGGTGGCTCATGCCTGTAATCCCAGCACTTTGGGAGGCCGAAGCAGGTGAATCACTTGAGGTCAGGAGTTCGTGACCAGCCTTACTAACATGGTGAAACCCCATCTCTGTACTAAAAGTACAGAAATTAGCGGGCCATGATTGTGCATGCCTGCAATCCCAGTAACTCAGGAGGCTCAGGCAGGAGAATCGCTTGAACCTGGGAGTGGAGGTTGCAGTGAGCTGAGGTCGCGGCACTGCACTCCAGCCTGGGCAACAAGAGTGAAACTCTGTCTCAGAAAAAAAAAAGAAAAGAAAAGAAAAAGAGTTTCTGCCCTCACAGAGCTTATAGGGTAGCAGGAAATTGATAGAGTTTGAATGTTTGTCTCCTTCAAATCTCATATTGAAATTAAATCCCTAATGTTGGAGGTGGTGCCTGGTGGGAGGTGTGTGGGTCATGGGGGCAGATCCCTCATGAATGGCTTGGTGCCCTCCCCATGGTAATGAGTGAGTTCTCTCTCTACTAGTTCATGTGAGAGCTGATTGTTTAAAGAGCCTGGCACCTCCTCCCCCCTCCCTTGCTCCTTCTTCTCAACAAGTGACATGCCGGCTCCTCCTCCACCTTCCGCCGTGAGAGGAAGCCTCCTGAGGTCCTCACCAGCGGATGCTGGAACTATGCTTTTTTTTTCTGAGACAGGATCTCACTCTGACACTCAGGCTAGAGAGCAGCGGTGTAATTATGGCTCACTGCAACCCTGACCTCCTGGGCTAAAGAGATCTTTTTACCTTAGACTCCCAAGTAGCTGAAACCACAGGCATGCATCAGTGCACCATCACGCCTGGCTATTTTTTTTTTTTCATTTTTACTACAGATAAGATCTCACCACGTTTCCCAGGCTGGTTTCAAACTTCTGGGCTTAAGCAATCCTCCTGCCTCAGTATCCCAAAGTGCCGGGATTACAGGTGTGGGCCACTGTGCCCAGCCTGGCACCATGCTACTTGTATAGTCTGCAGGACTGTGAGCCAAATAAACCTTTTTTCTTTATAAACTACCCAGCCTGAGGTATTTCCTTATAGCAATGAAAAATGGACTAATCTAGGAATCATAGGCCAACACTTACCAGACTGTGATGAGCACATAACAGAAGTACAGAGTGGGACTGAAACCTCCCAAGGGGCTTCTTGTTGCATCACAGAGAGTGGGGTGAGACATCTCGGCTGAGGCTAAAGATGAGCAACGATGAGAGTGAAAGAGTGATGATGGGGGTGGGGAGAGGGTTTCCCGCAGGACCAGTAAAGTCCCCCAAGGAAATTTACATTCCGTGTGGCTGGAGGGTAGGGATATGGGGAGGGTGGTGCACGATAAAACTGGGAAGGTGAGCGGAGACCAGCTCTTACCAGGTCCTGTTGCCAAATTAGTTTGACTCTGTCTTAAAGGCAATGGGCAGTCACCAGCAGGTTTTAATCAAGGACTATTTTGACCCAAATTTGCCTTTTAGGAGAATTCTTCTGGCTTCTGTGAACAGGATGAAGTGAGCAAGCCTAGAAGTCAGGAAGACAACTGGAGGCCCTTACAATAAACCAGTGTAAAAGAGAACAGGGCCAGGCACAGTGGCTCCTGCCTATAATCTCAAAACTTGGGAAGTCCAAGGTGGGCAGATGGCTTGAGCCCAGGAGTTTGAGACCAGCCTGAGCAATGTGGTGAACCACATTTCTACAAAAAACACAAAAATTAGCTAGGCATGGTGGCTTATACCTGTGGTCCCAGCTACCCCGGAGGCTGAGGCGGGAGGATAGCTTGAGCCCGGGAGGTTGAGACTGCAGTGAGCCGAGATCACCCCACTGTGCTCCAGCCTGGGCAACACAGGGAGACTGTCTCAAAAAAAAAAAGAAAAAAAAAAAAAATTCCATTCTTCACTTATTAGTGCCCTAACATTCTCTTGAGAACCTTGGTGACACAGTGAATTCAACTGATTCAACTGTCATTGTAATTCAGCAACCCACACATTTAAGTTTGTGTTTGATTTCCAATAATATCAGCCCTATGGATGCAAGAAATAAGGAATTGTGTTTGGGCTATCATGGAAGCTCTCTGGATCTTAGACCATGACTTATGCTGAAAGGTAAAGACTTGAGCTTTTTGTTTTTCTCTCTGTAAGTGCTCAAGTGCAGCAGTCCCCAATTTTTGGGGGACCAGGGACCAGTTTTGTGGAAGACAGTTTTTCCACAGACTAGGGGCAGCAAAGGTCAGTTTTGGGATATATCAAGCACATTACATTTATTGTGCACTTTATTTCTATTATTACTACATTGTAACATATAACAAAATAATTATATAACTCACCATAATGTAGAATCAGTGGGAGTCCTGAGCTTGTTTTCCTGCAACTAGACGGTCCCATCTGGGGGTGATGGGAGACACTGACAGATCATCAGGCATTAGATTCTCATAAGGACAGAGCAAGGTAGATCCCGCGCATGCGCAGTTCACAATAGGGTTTGTGCTCCCATGAGAATCTAAAGCTGCCGCTGATCTGACAGGAGACAGAGATCAGGCGGTCATGTGGGGAGCGGCTGTAAATACAGATGAAGCTTCACTCGCCCACCCACTGCTCACCTCCTGCTGTGTGGCCCAATACAGGCCTGTGACCCAGGGATTCGGGGCCCCCGCTCAAGTGCATCCAAAAGGACCCTTCCCACACCAGTCTTCACAGCGGTCACGTGCAGCAGCCACTTAACTCCCAAGGCATGTGCCTCAGCTGGCATTTCATCACAATCAACAATAAGTGGTAGCTTGAGTCATTGTGAGGTCACTTCCTGGAAATCACCAGCATCCCATTTCCCATTGGCAAGGAGCTCAGCACTGCCCCTTGGATAACCAAACCTATGCCCAAATCCCATCTATGTGGGTCTATCTCCTGGGACCCTTCCTAGCATCAGTTCTATATTTGTCAGAGTCCAAACAGGAGACATAAACCACTCAAAAGTATAAAGTGTTAAATTTAAAATAAAAAAATATTAATTATAACAGGGCAACAGCATAGAGATTGGCTACCAAAAAAAGAACTCTAAGAATATAGGACTAGCAGAGGCCAGGCATGGTGACACATGTTTTACATAGTGTCATTGTTCACCTTGTTCAAATCTTTATAGGTTCAGGCTCAGGTCTCTTTGGTCACGCAGTGTGTCTTTTTACCAAAAGGAACACCTCATACACTCGACAAGGAGCTCCCTCAGGAAAGGATGGCACCTTGTGTAGAGGAGAGATCTCTGATCCTCTGATCTTTTCCAAAAGGAGAAAAGTAAAGGTTTGAATGTATTTTTAACTCTTGGTACTTCTGAACAGAAATAATCTGGTACGAAGTTGCTAAAAGATGCCTACAAGTTTTCATAGGAGAAACATCTAATTCATAACCAAGAATTTATGTTATAAAATAAGCTTTCCTTTAACAGGATCAATGAATGAAGAGTTTAAATACTTGTTGTAGTCCCCATTTAGTCATCTGGTATACTCTCTGTGAGGTATACTCTCAGTCATTTGGTATCCTCTGAGTATGCCAGATGATTACATGGAAATTACTGCGCCGCTAAACACCAGTACTGCAAACTCTTATTTAAAAAATTGACACCTAGGACATAAAGAATGATCCTAGGCTACGCGTCATGGCTCATGCCTGTAATCCTAGCACTTTGGGAGGCCGAGGCAGGCAGACTGCCTGAGCTCAGGAGCTTAAGACTGGACTGGGCAACATGCTGAAATCCTGTCTCTACTAAAATACAAAAAATTAGCTGGACGTCACAGCGTGCACCTGTAGTCCCAGCTACTCAGGAGGCTGAGGCAGGAGAATTGCTTGAACCCAGGAGGCAGAGGCTGCAGTGAGTTGAGATCATGCCACTGCACTCCAGCCTGGGTGACAGAGCGAGACTTCCATCTCCAAAAAAAAAAAAGAATGACCCTAACGCAGCTATTTCCTTTGGCATTTATGAGATGGAAGAAATACCCATATTTGAGGGTTGGTTGGAAACTGTTTTGATATTGTATGAGGTATTTTAATACTGTGAACATGAAAAGATGAGAACCCTGCAGACCCCATGGGAATGGAGAGAAGGAAGTACACTAGAGGGTGCTGTAGGAAATACTTTCATTCTAGGCACTGCTTTTTAAACCACCCCTCAACTTTCTTTCCTCAAAAGAATAGAAAAAACAAAGAAGACAAAAGACGAAGAAACATTCCACATGACCCTCTGCACCCTTATTTGTTGTAATAGAGGAAAAGCATTTTAGGGATTTTCTTGAGTGCAGTTTGTAATGTGATCCATGTTATTTATTATCTGTTAATGATTTTCAAAATTTCAATTAAAAACATTCAGAAGTTTAGCTTTATCAAAGTTAGTTGTTCACATGTACAATGAGTTTGGTTACTATAATCTGTATGAACACATAGCTAGTGAATTGACATAACTATTAAACTGGAGAATCAACAGAAACATGCCAAGAACTGGCCCTTACCTTCCACAGTGACCTCAATGTCAGGAAGCTTTTCATTACTCTCAGGACTTCATGGTCTTTTTGGGGACTGCAAAGCTATAAAATAAGCACAGAATTACTTTAGTCTGTAAAATAAGCACAGAATTACTTTAGTATATTGGAGGAAAAAAATACAGAAGGAGACGCTTTATAAGAGCAGAGTATTAACATTTATTCAGTTTGGCTCTTTTCCAAGAAACCTGTGGCTGGGCGTGGTGGCTCATGCCTGTAATCCCAGCACTTTGGGAGGCCGAGGCAGGTGGATCATAAGGTCAGGAGTTTTGATTTGAGACCAGCCTGGCCAACATGGTGAAACCTCGTCTCTACTAAAAAAAAAAAAAAAAAAAAAAGATTTACTGGGCATGGTGGCACACACCTGTAGTCCCAGCTACTCAGGAGACTGATGCCGCAGAATTGCTTGAACCCAGGAGGCGGAGGTTGCAGTGAGCCGAGATTGCGATTGCGCCACTGCACTCCAGCGAGACTCTGTCTCGAGAAAAAAAAAAAGAAGGAAACCTGCAGAATTAAACTTACAGTGTTATCCTCCACAAGGGGCTCAACAAAGCCATGGAAACATGAAGTGAGATTGCAAATGTGACACTTCCAATAAAATTTTTTTTTAAAGAAAAAGAGGTCCATTAAATAATATACCTTAAAAAGCCAGGAAACTAACTGCAAGTCCTACAAAGACAGTGGCCAATGATTCTGTGATTTAAGGAATGCTGATAAAGAATGTCTTAATGCAGCGAAATATAATATGAAGTACAGGTAATCTTCTACTTTTAGCGTTTATTTTATTAGCCATTACAGGAGGCAAGTAGAAAATAACTATTTCAGGTCTAGAAAACCAAGAAATGGTATAGTAGCCAGTACAATGGTAGCCTCACAGCTAGTAAAACGGTTGTGATATGACCAGGGTTTTTCCTAAAGGTGTTCACAGAGTCATCCTGTAATGTCACAATAATTCCTATCACTGTGGATGAAAATCCTAACTTTTCCTTCCCATGACTGGCAAGTAAGTGTATGAAGAGTAAATTACTTCTATCATGAAAAAGAAAGTTAACACTAGTGTACTTTCTTCAGCCACTAAAATTCTGCAGAAACACAGATATAATAAAAAAATCATCAGGCCGGGCACAGTGACTCACACCTGTAGTCCCAACAGTTTGGGAGGCTGAGGCGGGTGGGTCGCCTGAGATCAGAAGTTTGAGACCAGCCTGACCAACTTGGTGAAACCCCGTCTCTACGAAAAATACAAAAATTAGCCAGGCATGGTGGCACATGCCTGTAATCCCAGCTACTCAGGAGGCTGAGGCAGGAGAATCACTGGAACCTGGGAGGCGGAGGTTGCAGTGAGTCAAGATCGCGCCATTGCACTCCAGCCTGGGCAACAAGAGTGAAACTTTGTCTCAAAAAGAAAAAAAAGGAAAGAAACTCAATTGTCAATATTTAGTCCCTAACAAGACTAACCCAGGAATAACAGAGCAGATAAAACCCAGCAGATTAAACTTCATTCAAGTACTAAGGCATACTGCGAGCCACCACAGTGCCTCTGAACACCGTGGAGGCAGTGGTCACTATTCTTGTACTGATGAAGACGACTGGGTATGGGATGCAGGGTCCATGGAGAGTGCCAGGACCGCAACTCAGAGCCAGGCTTTTCATCAAGGACTTACAGCCACACTTGTCACCTCTAGCTGGAAAAACATTTTAGTAGAAATGTCATTTTATTGTTTTAATCCCAGAAATGACCACAGTGGCAAATAGAACTTACTCTTTTATTGTTGTTGTTGTTGTTGAGGCAGAGTCTCACTCTGTCACCCAGGCTGGAGTGCAGTGGTGTGATCTTGGCTCACTGCATCCTCTGCCTCCCAGGTTCAAGTGATTCACCTGCTTCAGCCTCCCAAGTAGCTGGGTTTACAAGCACCCGCCACCACGCCTGGCTAATTCTTTGTATTTTTAGCAGATACAGGGTTTCGCCATGTTTGCCAGGCTGGTCTCAAACTTCTGACCTCAGGTGATCTGCCCGCCTCGGCCTCCCAAAGTGCTGGGATTACAGATGTGAGCCACCATGTCCCGCCTAGAACTTACTTTTTAACAACAAACTTGATTTTATTACTCTCACGAAGGATCCTTTCCAGTCATGGAATTCCAAACGAGAAGGGGTTCGAAAGGGGATCCTGTCTGGCAAGGCTTCTACATACAGGAACTCGGGGTTTGATTCAAACAGGATATGGTACTTTTACTGCCTCAGTGAGTCCAAGAGCTTGAGCTGAAAGTTCAAGAGAACATAATTTGTGGAAAATAAAATTTGATATAGACCTTATTTTATTTGTATCTGCATTCTCAGTACATTACGGACAAGTTCCCTACAATCGAGCAATATTCACTTCATATTGAAGGCATTTTGCTTAGGATATTGGGCAAATCTGAAGAACAAGCCTAAAAAATAAATACTTTTAGGAGGAACATTTGGGGAATGTTCCTGCGAGCACTCCCCATTCATTACTTCCTTCTCCGTGACAGATACACCCAATCAACTCAAACACACTTTCTTGCTAAGCTTGCTCAGAATTGTTCAAGACAGCACTCCAGGAAACCACTGTCAACAAATCTAAGTATTTGCCTCACGTGTGTCAGCCAGATTCGAAGTACAGACAGCGGAATGACATTTAGCCCAATGCCTCCCTTCCTCTCCCATCCTGACACATGAGAAAGCTGAATCCAAGAGAAATGAAGTTGTCTGCTTGGTTTCAATAGCAAGTGTAGTAGCAGAAATAAACCAAAGCCCAGTTTCTGGGACCTTCCTCTTTTAGTTCCTGAACTTCCATAATTCATTCAGACATGATCCTTCATTGATATGTTACTGAAGACCAACAGTAGGGGAAGGACTATGAGTCCCTTCATGTCCATATGAAAGGGTGAGACTCTTGTCTCCAAAAAATAAAAAATACCAAAATGTTTCAATTAAAAAAAAAAAAGGGTGACGGTTTTTGGCAATGTTTAAATAGAAAATAAGAGTATCACTTTCAAATAAGCTGATACTTTCTGAACATGTAATAACCAGGGTCACAGAATCACAGAGGCCAGTGAGAAGATTGAAAAGTACCCCTGTGAGCCCCAGTGACACAAACACCGCCAGGAACATTTCCTGTTCCTGTCCCTCCAACTCATCCACAGCAACATAATGTCAGCAAGTGGCACGATCTGCCTCCCTACCTCCAGGCAGCCACAGGGAAAGTAGAGAGCAAAGGGACCATTCCCTGTGTCACTGATTAGTGAGGCTCAATGGGAAACATGAAGCATGATGGGCACCCAAAGATAGGTGACAAGTTCAGTATCTCCCCTTTGTCTTCCTGCTTCACGTATTATCTGCATCTTCCGCTCTTCTCATGATAAGGAAAGAAGCAGCAATAGCGTGTCTACTGTGGAAACGTGGGACTACTCATCAGGAATCATGGAACTTAATGTAGAAGTTTATACAGCCCTGGGAAGCTTTCAGACCTGGTCTCCTAACATGTACATCTAAGTTTTCTAAGGCTCTTGACCAGGCAGTAGACTGTGAGCCCCCAGGAGTTTACACAGGTTTTCTAGGGTCTTCACACAGCTAACCACAGTCATGGCAACTCCTTAATCTCCTTTTTAAACAAGTGTTTTCCCAATTGTTCCCTTAAAATTGGGCAGTTTAGGTTGGGCACGGTGGCTCACGCCTGTAATCTCAGCACTTTGGGAGGCAGAGGTGGGCAGATTACTTGAGATCAGGAGTTTGAGACCAGTCTGGCCAACAAAAAAATACAAAAATTAGGTGGGCATGGTGGTGGACACCTGTAATCCCAGCTGCTCGGGAGGCTGAGGCATGAGAATCCCTTTAACCCAGAAGGCAGATGTTGCAGTGAGCCAAGACTGTGCCACTGTACTCCAGCCTGGGCGACAGAACAAGACTCCATCTTAGAAAAAAAAAAAAAAAAAAAATTGGGCAGTTTAGAGCCTCTGATATAGGAAGTGAGTGTGCACAATGATTGGCGGCGATGAGCTAATAAGCATCATTAACTAGGCCATGGTGGTTTTTTAAAATTGTGATTTGCCTGGCGAAGTGGCTCACGCCTATAATCTTAGCACTTTGGGAGGCCAAGGCGGGCAGATCACCTGAGGTCAGGAGTTTGAGAACAGCCTGACCAACATGGAGAAAGCCTGTCTCTAGTAAAAATACAAAATTAGTCAGGTGTGGTGGTGCATGCCTGTAATCCCAGCTACTCGGAAGGCTGAGGCAGGAGAATTGTTTGAACCCAGGAGGAGGTTGCAGTGAGCCAAGATTACACCCCAGCCCGGGCAACAAGAGTGAAACTCCATCTCAAAAGAAAAAAAAAAAATCGATACCCATCAGATGGTGAGGCATCCATAATGTGACAAGGTGCCAAGGAATATCCCTAAGGGTGGAACTACAGCAAAGTCTCCTGGATTTCCTTCCTCGGGTCCCTTCCCTGGGCCCACTCCCCACCCATATAACCACATCTTCACTCTTCTCCCCTAAACACAAATTGAGGGACACTCAAAGCAAGCATGGTACTCACTTCTTTTTTTTTTTTTTTTTTTGTGATGGAGTCTCGCACGATCGCCCAGGCTGGAGTGCACTGGCTGGATCTCAGCTCACTGCAAGCTCCGCCTCCCGGGTTTGCGCCATTCTCCTGCCTCAGCCTCCCGAGTAGCTGGGACTACAGGCGCCCGCCACCTTGCCCGGCTATTTTTTTTTTTTTGTATTTTTTAGTAGAGATGGGGTTTCACTGTGTTAGCCAGGATGGTCTCGATCTCCTGACCTCGTGATCCACCCGTCTCGGCCTCCCAAAGTGCTGGGATTACAGGCTTGAGCCACCGCGCCCGGCCTGTACTCACTTCTTAACCGATCCATCCCCTCCTCCATCCCCAACACATGGGGAGAACTTATGTTAGCCTTGAAAATAAGAAACACTTACCAGCCTACAGTTATTTTTCCAGGCTGCCTTTTTTTACCCTCTCACCTGGCAGAAATTTATTCTCCTGGCCAGTAGCTATTTGTAAAACTGGTCTGCCTCCCATTTTCACACCAAGATGCTAATTATTTAGTAGAAAAGGGAGTATTCTAAATCAGACAATTAGCAAATCGCCTAGAATTTCCACCCCCTCCACAGAGGCACACAAACAAGAGAATTAACCCAATTTGTTGTCTGTAATAAACAGGATGTTCTACCCACCACTGAGCCCCAGAGCTTGTTACTAGATGACTAATCCCCAGCAGTAATGGCTACAATGGCCCAGTTCCCTATTTTATTACTGTGTGCAGAAATTTGAAAGGCACTCCTCTCCCACCCCCATCTTCTCTTACATACTTTTGCACATCAATCCATTAAGAATCTGAAGTGTGGCCGGGCGCGGTGGCTCAAGCCTGTAATCCCAGCACTTTGGGAGGCCGAGACGGGCGGATCACGAGGTCAGGAGATCGAGACCATCCTGGCTAACACGGTGAAACCCCGTCTCTACTAAAAAATACAAAAAACTAGCCGGGCGTGGTGGCGGCGCCTGTAGTCCCAGCTACTCGGGAGGCTGAGGCAGGAGAATGGCGTAAACCCGGGAGGCGGAGCTTGCAGTGAGCTGAGATCCGGCCACTGCACTCCAGCCTGGGCGACAGAGCCAGACTCCGTCTCAAAAAAAAAAAAAAAAAAAAAAAAAAAAAAAAGAATCTGAAGTGTGGCCGGGTGCGGTGGCTCAAGCCTGTAATCCCAGCACTTTGGGAGGCCGAGACGGGCGGATCACGAGGTCAGGAGATCGAGACCATCCTGGCTAACACGGTGAAACCCTGTCTCTACTAAAAAAATACAAAAAAATAGCTGGGCGAGGTGGCGGGCGCCTGTAGTCCCAGCTACTTGGGAGGCTGAGGCAGGAGAATGGCGTGAACCCGGGAGGCGGAGCTTGCAGTGAGCTGAGATCCGGCCACTGCACTCCAGACTGGGTGACAGAGCGAGACTCCGTCTCAAAAAAAAAAAAAAAAAAAAAAAATCTGAAGTGTAATATATCTTATTCACTATTACCCTGTTAAATTGCTCTACAGCTGCCATGACAGTAATTGCAGTGATCAGTGATTCAGACTTCTTGAGCAAAGGGCTTTAAGTAGGTTTCATTATTAAACCTTCCAGAGGTCTTATTATTGAAATGAACCTGAGAGAGAGCAGTATGCCTCCTTGAGGCAGTCATACTAATGATTCTTAAGTTACGAAAAGATGTCAGACTCATCATCAATGCTGCGCTTGTGAGTACGAGTAACTGGGAATTTATCAACCAATAAAACCAACTGGCATTCTAAGAATGAAGAATAATAATCTCATTTTAAGTAGCATATGCGGTGCTGTGCAACCCTTTAAAAAGCTGCCTTTGGCCAGGCGTGGTGGCTCACACCTATAATCCCAATACTTTGGGAGGACAAGGCAGGCAGATCACCTGAGGTGAGGAGATCAAGATCATCCTGGCTAACATGGTGAAACCCCGTCTCTACTAAAAATACAAAAACTTAGCTGGGTGTGATGGCACATGACTGTAATCCCAGCTACTCAGAAAGCCGAGGCAGGAGAATCACTTGAACCCAGGAGGCAGAGGTTGCAGTGAGCCGAGATTGCACCACTGCACTCCAGCCTGGGCAACAAGAGCCAAACTTTGTCTCAAAAGTAAATGAATAAACAAATAAATAAGTTGCCTTTGACCGGGCACAATGGCTTAGGCCTGTAATCCCCACCATTTTGGGAGGCCAAGAGCGTGGATCACCTGAGGTCAGAAGTTTGAGACCATCCTGACCAACATGGCAAAACCTTATCTCTACCAAAAATACAAAAATTAGTCGGGCATGTTGGTGCATGGCTGTAATCCCAGCTACTCAGGAGGCTGAGGCAGGAGAATCGCTTGAACCCAGGAGGCGAAGGTTGCAGTGAGCTGAGATCTCGCCACTGCACTCTGGCATGGGCAACAAAGCAAGACTCCATCTCAAAAAAAAAAAAAAAAAAAAAAAAAAGAGCTGCCTTTGCTCACTGAAGTATTGCTTATAAGAGCAAACACTGGAAACAACTCAAGTGCACATGTATAAGGAACTGATTCAATAAAGTAGGAGGCAGCCATCCACCCAATGGAATACTATGCAGCTCTGATTTAAGAATGAGAAAGCTTTCTCTGTACTAACAAGGAAAGATCCCCAAAACATACTGTTAAGGGCAAAATAGTACAGAACAGGTTACATGAGCTACTTTTTGTTTAAAAGAGTATGAGGGGGGTAAGAACAAACGTTCATATTTGCTTTTATTTATGTAAACACTGGACGGATATATAGGAGCTATTAAGAGTGACATATGATAAGGTGGAGGAGTTCTACAGGGTGCACCAGATAGGGCTGGAAATAATATTAAACATCTCAACATATGCCTTTCAAAATAACTTTTCGTATTTTTAATTTACCTTTACTACCTATTTGTTTGGGTCAGGGCTCCATTTCCTCCACTTTGGGACCAGGTAATCAGGCTTCAGACTACCTACCTCTGCCTGTCAGAAGTCACTAACCTCATGAAAGGAATAATTTAGGTTAAAGGAGGAGCAAAGCTATTACTCAACTGTTTCCTTAGGAAAGGAAAAACTGGGCTGGGCATGGTGGTTCACGCCTGTAATCCCAGCACTTTGGGAGGACGAGGCAGGCAGATCACAAGGTCAGGAGATCGAGACCAGCCTGGCCAACATAATGAAATCTCATCTGTACTAGAAATACAAAATTAAGGCCAGGCATGGTGGCTAACGCCTGTAATCCCAGCACTTTGGGAGGTTGAGTGGGGGTGGATCATGAGGTCAGGAGATTGAGACCATCCTAGCTAACGTGGTGAAACTCTGCCTCTACTAAAAATACAAAGAAAAAATAGCTAGGCGTGGTGATGGGGACCTGTAGTCACAGCTACTCAGGAGGCTGAGGCAGGAGAATGGCATGAACCCAGGAGGTGGAGCTTGCAATGAGCTGAGGTAGTGCCACTGCACTCCAGCCTGGGCAACAGAGCAAGACTCCGTCAAAAAGAATAGAAAAGAAAAGAAAAGAGAAGAAAGAAAGGAAGACAAAATTAGCCGGGCATGGTGGTACGGGACTGTAATCCCAGCTACCCAGTAGGCTGAGGCAGGAGAATGGCTGGAATCCAGGCGGCAGAGGTTGCAGAGAGCTGAGATCGTGCCACTGCACTTCAGCCTGGGCAAGAGCAAGACTCTGTCTCCAAAAAAAAAAAAAAAAAAAAAAAAAAAAAACTGATAAAACATGCGGGCCCCTAAAATTTGAACATTTAGATGCAAGACTGGGTTAAAATATCTTTAAAACACATAAAAAATGTACAAAGAGCAGAGGTGTGACAATATGCTAAAAAATATATAAGGGGAGTGAAAGAGCAAGATAGTGGTCCTCCTTCCCTGCTCCCTTTACAGTTTTATTTCATCCTTGGCTTTTCATAATGGACTTTTGTAAAGAGGGTAGATACGCATCCAGGTCTAGGATTACAACTACAGGTGTCTGTTTGTTTATTTGTTGAGACAGAGTCTCACTGTGTCACCCAGGCTGGAATGCAGTGGTGCAATCTCGGCTCACTAAAACCTCCGCCTCCCGGGCTTAAGCAATTCCCCTGCCACAGCTTCCCGAGTATTACAGGCACCCGCCAACACGCCAAGCTAATTTCTGTATTTTTTGTAGAGACGGGGTTTCACCATGTTGGCCAGGTTAGTCTCAAACTCCTAACCTCAAGTGATCCGCCTGCCTCTGTCTCCCAAAGTGCTGGGATTACAAGCATGAGCCACTGTGCCTGGCCTGGATTGCAACTATTTTAAGACCATGTTCAGCACAGTGCCTTTTTTAAAAAAAAATTTTTGAGACGGAGTCTCACTCTGTAGCACAGACTGAGTGCAATGGCATGATCTCAGCTCAACGCAACCTCCACCCCCTGGTTCAAGCGATTCTCCTGCCTCAGCCTCCCAAGTAGTTGCAACTACAGGACCTGCCACAATCCCTGGCTAATTTTCTGTGTTTTTAGTAGAGATGGGGTTTCACCATGTTGGCCAGGCTTGTCTCGAACTCCTGACCTCAGGTGATACGCCCACCTCAGCCTCCCAAAGTGCTGGAATTACAGGCGTGAGCCACCACACCCAGTCACAAGTGCTATTTTATTAAATACTTCTGTGGTCCCCCTTCCCCAGACAAAAATAAAAAAGGAAAAAGGAAAGGGGAAGCCATTGTTCAGGGCCGGTAAAGGGTTTATCTAGCTTTGTGGTGTAAAAGAACCCATAATACTTAATAAATTTAATAATATTTAACAATATTTAATAAATTTAATAAATGTATTAATATTTAACAATATTTAATGGATTTAATAAATGTATTAATATTTAGCAATATTTAATAAAATTAATCCATTGTCTAGTCCTTACATCAAAACACCAAGGACAACTAGGCCCTCCTACCTCCTCGTAACTTCAACTAGATAAATGCAAACATGTTGGCTCACGCCTGTAATCCCAGCATTTTGTTGTTTTTTCTTCTTTTTTTGAGCCCGAGTCTCATTCTGTCACCCAGGCTGGAGTGCAGTGGCGTAATCCCAAATCACTGCAACCTCCGCCTCCAGGTTCGAGCGATTCTCCTGCCTCAATCTCCTGAGTAGCTGGGACTGCGGGCACATGCCGACATGCCTGGCTAATTTTTTGTATTTTTAGTAGAGACAGTGTTTCACCATGTTGCCCAAGCTGGTGTCGAACTCTGAGCTCAGGTGATCCACCTGCCTTGGCCTCCCAAAGTGCCGGGATTATAGGCGTGAGCCACTATATTTGGCAATCCCAGCACTTTGGACTGTCAAGGTAAGAAGATCACTTGAGTCCAGGAGTTCAAGACCAGTCTGGGCAACATGGGGAGACACTGTCTCTACAAAAATAAAAAAATTAGCTGGGCTTGCTGGCATATACCTGTGATCCCACACTCACTTGGGAGGCTGAGGTGGGAGGATCACTTGAGCCTAGAAGGTTGAGGCTGCAGTGAGCTATGATTCTGCCACTCGACTCCAGCCCAGACAACAGGATGAGACCTTGTCTCTTAAAAAGATAGGCAAGGCATGGTGGCTCACGCCTGTAATGGAGCCCTTTGGGAGGCCAAGGTGGGCGGATCACAACCACCCTGACTAAGACAGTGAAACCCCGTCTCTACTAAAAATACAAAAAATTAGCCGGGTGTGGTGGCGGGCACCTATAGTCCCAGCTACTGAGGAGGATGAGGCAGGAGAATGGCATGAACCTGGGAGACGGAGCTTCCGGTGAGCCGAGATCACAACACTGCACTCCAGTCTGGGCGACAGAGCGAGACTCCATCTTAAAATAAAATAAGATAAAATAAAAATAAAATAAAATAAAATGATAAATGCAAATTTGAATCACCTACAGGGTTAAAAGGCCACAAATGTTCCAATGTTAGCAGGGAGACTAGGATGGAAGAAGCCTCCACAGCTGCCCCCGTCAACCCAACTAAGAGAAAGAGGTTGGCGGTCAGAGGAACAGGTAAGGCAAGCCTTCATCTGAGCCCATCAGCTTCTGCAGAAAAAATATTCCATGATCATGGGATGACCTGACTGACTGATGCAAACTGTCCACACAGCTAGTTTGTCTTTGCCTCCTCTCTAGATCCAAAATGTATTGGAAATTAATGCCATAAGAGACCTATTGCTGCCCTCCTCATCATACACCCTTTATAGGAGAGCTCACACGAGCTGATGACTCTGGAATTCTGGTTACCATCAATCTAGATATCATGCCACTGGGCTCTATCTTTCCAACTACATTTTAGACATCTCTACCTGGATGTCCTGAGCATCTTGTGTCCAAAGATGAATTCCTTCTCCCTGGCAATGTATGTTCTCTGTATTTCCACTTTCCCTGTCTCAATTAATGGCATTGCCATGCACCAAGATACCTGAACCAGAAACCTGAAGGGCATCCTACAGTCCTCCTTCTGCCCTCCTCCTATTTCTAGTCACCGTGTCCACAATAAGCTGTCCTGATATTTTACCTCCTAAATATCTCTCAAAACCTCACTTCCCTTTCATATGCACTGGCACCCTCTATCAGCATCTCATCACTCATTCAACAATATTTAATGAGTATAAAGCATAGCTAGGTGTTTTTAAACAGAATAAAAACAGTGTGATCTTTGTTTTCTGGTGGCTCAACATCTAGTTGTTGTTTTTTTTTTTTTTCGAGATGGAGTCTCGCTCTGTTGCCCAGGCTGGAGTGCGGTGGCGCGATCTCGGCTCACTGCAATCTCCACCTCCCAGGTTCACGCCATTCTCCTGCCTCAGGCTCCCGAGTAGCTGGGACAACAGGTGCCTGCCTCCGCGCCCGGCTAATTTTTTGTATTTTTTTTTTATTAGAGACGGGGTTTCACCGTGTCAGCCAGGATGGTCTCGATCGCCTGACCTCGTGATCCGCCCGCCTCGGCTTCCCAAAGTGCTGGGATTATAGGCGTGAGCCACCGCGCCCGGCCAAGTTGTTTTTTTCTTTTTTTTTTTTTTTTCCTGAGATGGAATGTTGCTCTGTCGCCCAAGCTGGAGTACAGTGACGTGATCTCAGCTCACTGCAACTTCCGTCTCCCAGATTCAAGCAATTCTCCTGCCTCAGCCTCCCAAGTAGCTGGGATTACAGCTACGCACCACCACACCTGGCTACTTTTTGTATTTTTAGTAGAGACAGGATTTCACCATGGGGGCCAGGCTGGTTTCGAACTGCTGACCTCGTGATCCACCCACCTCACCCTCCCAAAGTGTTAGGATTACAGGCGTGAGCCATCTCTTATCATTCATTCCCTAAACAACACCCAGAGTGTCTCCTCAAAACTTAAATTAGGCCAGGCGCGGTGGCTCAAGCCTGTAATCCCAGCACTTTGGGAGGCCGAGATGGGCAGATCACAAGGTCAGGAGATCGAGACCATCCTGGCTAATACGGTGAAACCCTGTCTCTAATAAAAAATACAAAAAACTAGCTGGGCGAGGTGGCGGGCGCCTGTAGTCCCAGCTATTCGGGAGGCTGAGGCAGGAGAATGGCATAAAGCCAGGAGGCAGAGCTTGCAGTGAGCTGAGATCTGGCCACTGCACTCCAGCCTGGGTGACAGAGCAAGACTCTGTCTCAAAAAAAAAAAACCAAAAACTTAAATTAGATCATTTAATTCAGGGGTCAGTAAACTTTTTCTACACAAACCAGATAGTAAACATTTTAGGCTTCTGGGCCATATGTGCTCTGTTGAAACTACTCAACTCTGCTCTTGTAACATTAAAACAGCCATGGACAATATGTAAATCCATGGGTGACACTGTGTTCCAATATGGTTTATTCATAAAAATAGGCACCAGGCCAGATTTGACCCATGGGTTGCAGTTTGCCGACCCCTGATGTAATTGCAGTGCTTCCTACTCCATTGGAATTAATCCAGAATCCTTTCCATGGCCTAGAAGGTGCTCCATCCTCATCTGAGTATTACTTGCTCCTCCAGGCTCCACTATGCTCCAGCCACCCTGACCATCTCTGTGGTGCTTAAACACCGTGCCAAGTCTGTTCTCATCTCAGGTCCCTGCAGTTGACATTCTACCCATCAGGACCACTCTTGCCCAGATCTTCTTTGAGCTGCCTCAGCTCAAATGTCACCTCCTCAGAGAGGTCTTCACTGCCCACCCCAATAGGTCAGTGCCCATCCCAATGCCCAAACTTTCTAACTCCCAAAGCTCTATTTATTTTCTTCAAATTACTTATCACCATCTGAAAACATATCATTTGTTGCATGTATATAGTCTCCTTTCCCACCACCACACCACCACTAGAACAGAAGGTCCCCGAGAACAGAGACTGTCTTACTCATTCTCCCCTAAGTTCCCAGCACCTAGATCTGTGCCTGGCACTTAGTAGGGGCTCAAAAAATACCTGTTCTCTAAACTGTTATTGCCTCTAGTCTCACTCCCTCCAACTCACTGGTATCCTCACTACCACTAGTGATCTTTCGAAAACACAAATGGGGCCAAATATGGTGGGTCATGCCTGTAATAGCAGCATCTTGGGAGACTGAAGTGAGAGGATCCCGTGAACCCAGGAGGGTCAGGCTGCAGTGAGCCATGATCATGCCACTGCACTCCAGCCTGGGATACAGAGGGAGACCCTGTCTCAAAAAAAAAAAAAAAAAAAAGAAAAATTAGCACTGTATGGTGGTGCACACCTGTAGTCCCTACTACTTGAGTGACTGAGGCAAGAGGATCCCTGGGCCCAGGCGTCTGAGGTTACAGTGAGCTATGATTGTGCCACTGCATTCAAGCCTGGGCAACAGAACAAGACTCTGTCTCAAAAAAAAAAAGAAAGAAAAAGTGGGCTGGTAACAGTGACTCATGCCTGTAATCCCAGAGTTTAGTACCTCTTTTTAGCCTTTTAATTTCTGAAAAGCAGGAGGGCAGAAAAGATCAGTCAAATTAAACACAACAGCAGGGAGGCCACAATGAGGAGGTCTCCAAGGGTCTTTTAGCAAACTTCCTAAAACATGTCTCAGCTGTGCGGAAATAAGATTTTACAGTTGCGGTGGTGCGGCCCGTAATCCTAGCACTTCAGGAGCAGAAGCGGGGCAGATCACTTCAAGCTAAGGGAAACATAGAGGAAACCCCCGTCCCCTCCCCTCCCCCCAGTCCCACCCGGGTCTCTACCAAAAACACAAAACTTAGCCAGGCCTGGTGGCAGGCGCCTGTAGTCCCAGCTACTCAGGAGGCTAAGGCAGGAGAACTGCTTGAACCCAGGAGGCAGATGTTGCAGTAGGCTGAGACCGCACCACTACCAGCCTGGATGACAGAACAAGACTCCGTCTCAAAAAAGAAAAAAAACAAAGAAAAACAAAACACAAGGTTAAGAGAGACCTCAAACCTTACAGATACAAGTTTAACAGGGACCCCAAAGCAAAAAATCCCAACCTTTTTTCTCCCAATCATTGAAACACCAGGAGGGTATAATAGTTTTGCAGCCTAGCTGTAGCAGGCTGATGCCCACAAGATGCCCATATCCTAATTCCGGGAACCGGTGAACATGACCTTACACAGCAAAAGGGGCTTTGCAAGTATAACGAAGTTAAGGGTCTTTGGCCAGCTTGTCCCTGCAGGGTTTATGTACTCACCTGGATCCTCATAAGAGCAGAGCAGGTGATGGAGAGCGGAGGGAGGTGTAGCGATGAAAGCAGGAAACTCGCGTCACTGGAGAAGGGCAGCACAAGCTGAGGAGAGCAGGCCGCCTCCGGGGCCAGGAAATGGAATCTCCCGCAGAGCCTGGGAAGGCACTGACCCTGCTCCCATCTTGACTCCGTGGGACTGACTTTAGAATTCTGGCCTTCAGAACTGTAAGGGAATACCTCCGTGCTGTTTTAAGCCACTAAGTGTGTGGTAATTTGTTGCAGCAGCAATGGGGAACCAGTATTGTAGTGAAGCCTCAAAACCCACCTGAAGGGGCCAGGCGCAGCAGCTCACATCTGTAATCCCAGCACTTTGGGAAGCCGAGGTGGGCGGATCACTTGAGGTCAGGAATTCCAGACCAGCCTGGCCAACACGGTGAAACCCCATCTCTACAAAAAATACAAAAATTAGCCAGGTGTGGTGGTGCATGCCTGTAATCTCAGCCACTCAGGAGGCTGAGACATGGGAATTGCTTGAACCCGGGTGGTGGAGGCGAAGGTTGCAGTGAGCCGAGATTGCACCACCGCACTCCAGCCTGGGTGAGACTCTGTCTCAAAAAAAAAAAAAAAAAACTCACCTGAAGAAGGTTTCCAGTTCTGCCAGCAGTCCCCCGTGCAACACCCAGAAGCAGACATTCCTTTGCTGCGGGCCATGGACAGGCAGAAGGAAGCGCCTCCTCATGGCAGAGGCCTACCCGGGAGAAACCCAAGGGAAGGCACTGCCAGGCCAGCCCCTCTGCCAAGGCCATTTTCTTTTTTTTTTTTTTTTTTTTGAGACAGTTTTACTCTGTCTCCCAGATTGGAGTGCAGTGGCACGATCTCGGCTCACTTCAACCTCTACCTCCCCAGTTCAAACAATTCTCCTGCATCAGCCTCCCAAGTAGCTGGGATTACAGGAGCACAGCATACCTAGCTAATTTTTGTATTTTTAGTAGAGATACGGTTTTGTCATGTTGTCCAGGCTGGACTCGAACTCCTGGCCTCAAGTGATCCACCTGTCTCAGCCTCCCAAAGTGCTGGGATTACAGGCGTGAGCCACAGCACCCAGCACTCCTCAAGGTCTTTGATGGCAGGTTTTTCTAGGTGATCAGTCCTTGTCTGGTCTGGCTGTGTCCCACTCTCCCTCTCACCAAGTTGGAACCCCTAGCTAGTTACCAAAGGAGGATAGTGTGTACCCCAATCCCAGCTTGGTATTAAGGAAGGAGACCACTACTACTCCTGCTGCCCTCCTCCCCGCACCTTGCCTACTTCACAAGACAGGAGGAAAGAGAGAAAGAAACAAAAGTAAGATAAATAGCCAGACAACCTTGGCACCACCACCCGGCCCTAGGAATTAAAAAAAAAGTAGTAATAATAACATCAACCCCTGACCTAAACTACTTGTGTTATCCGTAAATTCCAGACACTGTATGAGAAAAAGCATTGTAAAACTTTTTGTTCTGTTAGCTGATGCATGTAGTCCCCAGTCATGTTTCCCACGCTTGCTCGATTTATCATGACCCTTTCACATGGACCCCTTAAAGTTGTAAGCCTTTAAAAAGGCCAAGGATTTCTTTTTCTGGGAGCTCGGCTCTTATGACACGAGTCTGCCAATGCTCCCGGCCTAATAAAAACCTCTTCCTTCTTTAATCCGGTGTCTGAGGAGTTTTGTCTGCCGCTCGTCCTCCTACAGTATGGTTCAGATCTGCATTTAACTCATGAAGCCTGGTTGCTCCCCATGCCCTGGAGGAAAAAAGGGTCTCACTGCAGGTATGATACAGGACGGGCCTGTCCCCAGAACCCTATGAGAGGGAAGCCCAATGTCCCACCAGGTTGGCAGGGCTGGGGAAGGGAGAGTTATGGTAGCCCCAAGACTAAAAAGACGCAGCAGAGGAGCAGGACAGTGCTCCCATGGCACTCATGCCGCTGCCTGAGTGGGATGAGGGAGGAGTGCACCAGCGCGGCTTTTCCCCTCCCTCCCTGCCATGTTAGTCTGATCCCCTCCAGGTGAGCCTGCCCACTTTGGGCCCAGGGTTGCTGCTGGGGCCTGTACCCAAATGCAGCCCCCCATGGCCATGGCACCAGGAGTGGGGCAGAGCAGGGAGGAGTCCTGGACAGAGGAGATGCAGGGATAGGAAGGAATGGGCCTCAAACTCCAAGAAGGGGCCCTTCTCATGGGTCCTGCTTTCTGGCCTCTCCTCCCTTACCCCTGGGCTGATCACCCTGTGAAGAACTAAGCCAAGGTTTCTCACCGTCAGGTCCGAGGGGTGCAATTACCAGGCCCTTAGGGAGGTGCGAGGCCCCTGAAACGATGCAAGGTGCCCGGCCTAATCTTTATATTATTAATAGAGATGGGGTTTCACCATGTTGGCCAGGTTGGTCTCGAGTTCCCGACTTCAAGTGATCCGCCCGCCTTGGGGACCCAAAATGTTGGAATTACAGGCGTGAGCCAACGCGCCCAGCGAGCCCTATTTATTTAAGCCTGTACATTTTGCACTTGTTAAAGTATTTGAACATTCAATTATCATGTTTTCTTTCAGCAGTCCCTCCCGGTTGCACACTTGGATAGTTTTTTTATTTTTTCAGACAGGGTTTACCTCAGTCTCGCAGGATGGAGTGCTGTGATGGGATCATAGCTCATTGCAGCCTTGAACCTTCGGGTTCAAGTATCTGGGAAGCTGAGGTGTGACTACAGAGAAGGGGTCGCGCCATGTTGCCCAGGCTTCTCTTTAACTCCTGGCCTGAAGGGTTCCTTCCGCCTCGGCGGCGCCTGGACATAGTTTTCTAGTTTTGACCCACAGAAACACTGTGCTGGGTCGGAGTTTGTCAACTACCCTTCTCCAGCCAGCAACACACAGAAGAACATGGTGGGGAAGTTCGCGGTTACCAGGCTCCACCCTGAGGAGAAAACAACCCAGATCCAGGCATGGTAGCGTCACTGTGACGTCGCCGATGGCTTCGCGGTATTGTCGCCAAACACCCACTCTTGTGACGTCGGCGGGGCCACGCGTCTGTGACGTCACCGAAGGTGCGCTCCTGTGACGTTACAGAGGCCCGACCCTCACGTGGAGCCAATCGGAATTCGAGGAGCGGCCACCGGGTTTTCCAGGAGCGCGCATGCGCAGATGCGTGGCCACAGACTGTAGGTCAATGTCCGCATGCTGCCGATTAGTATCCGCAGGCTCCCACCGGGCCCCCGCCACCGATAAGCTACAAGGAGGAGCTTTACCACTGGCTGTACTACTACTACTTGCGCGACTTCTCAGCCTGAGGCGTAGGGCGCAACAAGGGCCTGACGCTGAAAGAGCAGGCGCTGCGCACCAAGCGGCTGTCGCCTGGCGGGCACAAGCACAAGGTCGGGCAGAAGCTCCTCAGTGGCCACCGCAAGCCCGCTAGCTCCGGCTGCAGCCCTTGCCGCACACTTGCCTCACCTGAGCCTGGGTACGTCGCTCCCCAACACCTCCCCTAGCCAGTTCCCGGGGACCCCGGCTGCGTCCCCGCCGCCCGGCGCCGCTCATCCTGGGCAGGGTCGGCCCCCTCTGAGGCTGCCCGGCATTAGGGAGCTGCCCCCCCGGCTTGACCTCTGATGGCCGTTGCAACAACATCAAACGTTGGAACTTTGTAGGGAGGTACAAGGGGCTAGGAAACGAAGAAAACATCTTCTTAAAAATATAAGCGATCGGGCCGGGCGCAGTGGCTCACGCCTGTAATCTCAGCACTTTGGGAGGCCAAGGCGGGTGGATCTTGAGGTCAAGAATTCAAGACCATCCTGGCCAGCATGGTGAAACCCCGTCTCTACTAAAAATACAAAAATTGCGGGCGCGGTGGCTCAAGCCTGTAATCCCAGCACTTTGGGAGGCCGAGACGGGTGGATCATGAGGTTAGGAGATCGAGACCATCCTGGCTAACACGGTGAAACCCCGTCTCTACTAAAAAATACAAAAAAATTAGACGGGCGAGGTGGCGGGCGCCTGTAGTCCCAGCTACTCGGGAGGCTGAGGCAGGAGAATGGCGTGAACCCGGGAGGCGGAGCTTACAGTGAGCTGAGATCCGGTCACTGCACTCCAGCCTGGGCGACAGAGAGAGACTGCCTCCAAAAAAAAATACAAAAATTAGCCGGGCGTGTTGGCGGCCACCTGTAATACCAGCTACTCGGGAGACTGAGGCAGAGGCGGAGGCAGAGAATTGCTTGAACCCGGGAGGCGGAGGCTGCAATGAGCCGAGATCGCACCACTGCACTCCAGCCTGGGCGACAGAGCGAGACTCCATCTAAAAAGTGCTCTTGCTCAGACTGAAGAAAGTAATTGGGCCGGCCGGGTGCCTCATGCCCTTAATCCCAGCACTTTGGGAAGCCGAGGTGGGCGGATCCCTGGAGCTCAGGAGTTCCAGACTAGCTTGGGCAACTTGGTGAAATTCTGTCTCTACAAAAATACAACAAATTAGCTGGGCATGGTGGCGCGCGCTTGTAGTCCCGCTACTTGCGGGGCTGAGGCTGGAGTATTACTTAGCCCAGGAGGTGGAGGCTGCAGTGAGCGTGATCTCGCCACTGCACTCCAGCCTGGTCGACAGAGTGGGACACTGTCAAAAAAAGAAAAAAGAAAAAGAAAGTAACTGATCTGTGTTTTTGTCTGATTTCCTACAGGATACCGAAGGACCTGTTCAAAGTATTTTCTGTAACTCCAACTGTAACTTGGTTCTAGGAAGACAGAATCCTTTTTTGGTCAACAGACCTTTTCGCCCTCACTTAAGTTTACTGCTTCGATATCATTTCCTTACTAACTGATTGTTAATTAAGTAGTGTCCAAGTAAGTTAGCCTTTTTAGGGTTTATTAATTAAAAGAGAGCATCAAGAGTGACAGTTTAACTTCCAGGTTTTGGTTTTTTTTTCCAGTTACTGTGGTAACTCTTTTCAAGTCCACAAATGATTTTGTTCTTAACTGTAAAGAAGAAGTTAGAAATGTAAGTGGGGAGAGAACAAAGTTAGGAATATGTGTAAGATTTCTACCTAAATGTCAGCTGGGCGCAGTAGCTTACACCTGTAATCCCAGCACTTTGGGAGACCAAGGTGGTCAATCGCCTGAAGTCAGGAGTTCGAGACCAGCCTGGCAAACATGACAAAACCCCATCTCTACTAAAAATACAAAAATTAGATGGGAGTGGTGGTGGGCACCTTTAGTCCCAGCTACTCGGGAGGCTGAGACAGGAGAATTGCTTGAACTTGGGAGGCGGAGGTTGCAGTGAACCGACATCATGCCACTGCACTACAGCCTGGGCGACAGAGCAAGACTCCATCTAAAAAAAAAAAAAAAGAAAGATTTCTACCTAAATGTCACATACTGTTCTGAAGGTTAATATTTGGTATTCTGATGTGTATTGCACAGTGTGTCAACCTCAAATAATCAAAAGGGTCAGAATCTAAAGGGAGTTTATTCATGCAGAGAGTTTAAGAAGGGTCACCTGGGAAGCACAGATACCCAAGAGTGGAAGACAGTGTTCCAAGGCTTAGAAGTTTGGGATCACTTGCATAGACAAAGTTTAGGGAAGTTTAGCAGAATTTCAGCATCTCTCCCTGTAACGCTGAATACATACTTAAAACAATCTGATTGGTCCGGGTGGTCTTTCTTTCACTTGTATCACCCACGCGGGAGTGCAGTGGTGCAGTCGCCACTCAATTACAGCCTCAGCCTCCCTGGCTCAAGTGATCCTCCCACCTCGGCATCCCTAGTAGCTGGGACTAGAGGCATGCACCAACACACCTGACTAATTTTTGTATTTTTTGTAGAGACAGGGTTTCACCACGTTGCCCAGGCCAGTCTGAAATTCCTGGGCTTAAGCAGTCCGCTCACCTCGGCCTCCGAAAGTACTGGGATTGAATGCATGAACGGCTGCACCCAGACAAGGTGGTCTTTTTTTCAGGAAAGGTATATTTAACCTTCTACACTGAAGATGTAAGTCATGGGGTCTTTTGTGCCATCTGGTGTGAGTTTGGTACAGAACAATAAAGGAGGCAGTTAATCTGTAACAAAGATGAGTGATTGGAAGGAGAGGAGGACTAGTCTCTGGTCTCTCATAGTCATTTACCGACTGAAAATAATAAGGAAGGAATAAATTATAATTTAAGAAGCAGAAGTTACAAACATGCTATGTGACTCTGTCAGGGTGTAACTTACCTCTTGTCATAGTAAATCTTATAGGGGGTCCTGAAACTTTTTTTTTCTTTTTTAGTTACTAGGATCTCTGCCCTGTTGATCCCACAATTCTTCAAGGTGGATGCTGCTATCCACTTTTTTGTTGTTTGTTTTTGAGACAGAGTCTTGCTCTGTCATCCACGCTGGAGTGTAGTGGCGTGATCTCGGCTCACTGCAATCTCTGCCTCCTGGGTTCAAGCAATTCTCCAACTTCAGCCCCGCCAATAGCGGGGATTGCAGGTGCCCACCACCACACACAGCTAATTTTTGTGTTTTTAATAGAGACCAGGTTTTACCTTGGTGACGAGGCTGGTCTCGAACTCCTGACCTCAGATGATCCACCCGCCTCAGCCTCCCAAAGTGCTGGGACTACAAGCATGAGCCACCACACCCCGTCCGGGAGGGAGAGGTTACAGTGAGCCAAGATCACACTACCACACTCCAGCCTGGGTGACAGAGTGAGACTCTGTCTCAAAAATAAATAAATACATACATAAATAAAATACTTAGGATCTCCATTTCTGTGGGTCAGGAATTCAGGAGTGACAGAGCTGGGTTATTTGGGCTCAGGGTGTCTCAAAACATTGCAGTCAAGCTGTCCACTGAGACTGCAGTCACCTAAAGCCTGTTGCCAAGATGGCTCGCTCATGTGACTGCTGACCGGAGGCCTCAGTTCCTGTCACATGAGCCTCTCTACAGGCTGCTTAGGTGTCATGGTGTGACAGCTGGCTTTCCCAAGTAAATAATCAAAGAGTGAGCAAGAGGAAGCCACAGAACCTTTTATGATGTAGTTTGCAAAGTTGCAAGCCATCACTTTTGCTTTTTCCCATCTGTCAGAAGGGAATCATGTAACCCAGCCCACACGGATAGGAACTGGGCTCCGCCTTTTGAGGAGAGTATCAAAGAATTTGTGGACGTATTTTAAATGACCATACTATGTTTAATTATTGCAAGTACGGTCACTGTAGAAAAATTGGAAAATAGGGACAAGCAAAAAAAAAATCACTTGTAATTTCATGACTCAATGGATAGCATTACTAGTTGGGTGTATATAATTCCAATATTCAAAATATAAACACACTAGATGTACTGTGGTATAATCTGCTCTTTCACTTAATGTATTTATGTATTATAAAAAATACCTTTCATGTCAAATATTCTTTCCTTTTTTTTTTTTTTTTTCATTGAGACAGAGTTTCGTTCTTGTCACCCAGGCTAGAGTGCAATGGTGCAATGTCCGCTCACTGCAACCTCTGCCTCACGGGTTGAAGCGATTCTCCTGCCTTAGCCTCCCAAGTAGCTGGGATTACAAGCATAAGCCACCACGTCAAGCTAATTTTTTTGTATTTTTAGTAGAGACAGGGTTTCACCATGTTGGCTAGGCTAGTCTCAGACTCTTGACCTCAAGTGATCACCTACCTCGGCCTCCCAAAGCGCTGGGATTACAGGCATGAGCCACCGCACTTAGCCCCTCATAACATTCTTTAATGGCTGCATACATTTCATCATATGTATGTATCATAACTTAATGAATTCTGTTATAGGACGCTTAGTTTGTTTACAGGTTTTCCCTGTTTTACACGTGTTGTTAAATGAACATCCCTATAGCACATTTATTTGTACAATCATGACTGTTTCTTAAATCCCTAGAAGTGAAATTTTTGCAACACAGTTTGCATAATTTTAAACTTCAAATGCCTGTTACCTAATTTGAGCAGAATTTTTACTGCAATAATCAAGAGTCCATTTGGCCAAATTCCTTATCTATGACACCTGCAAAAGTTCAAATATTGATAACTGTAAGTGAATTTGTTGAGAGTGACTGAAATCACTATGGAATGAGAAGTTGCTATAAAAATTTTACTAAAGAGTGAACTGGCCGGGCGCAGGGGCTCACACCTGTAATCCTAGCACTTTGGGAGGCCAAGGTGAGCAGATTGCCTGAGCTCAGGAGTTTGAGACCAGCCTGGACAACACAGTGAAATCCTATCTGTGCTAAAAACACAAAATTAGCCAGGCGTGGTGGTGGGCACTTTAATCCCAGCTACTCGAGAGGCTGAGGCAGGAGAATCACTTGAGCCCAGGAAGCGGAGGTTGCAGTGAGCCGAGATCGCACCACTACACTCCAGCCTGGGCGACAGAGTGAGACTCTGTCTCAAAAAGATAAAATAGGGAGATCCGAGTGTGTTAGCACCAGCACCAACACACTACCAAACAGTTTTCCAAAGTGGGGGCACCAGTGTAAACTCCCATTAGAGCTGTATGGATTTCTCTTACAGCACGTCCTCTAAATCTTCGGCACTGTTAGTGTTTTCAGCTTTAGGATTTTTGGTGACTCTATAGAGGAATCTCATAGTGGGTATTTTGTTCGTTTTTGTTTTTGGGTTTTGGGTTTTTTTTTTTTTAACAAAATATATTCCAATTTAAAACAGAGTTCATTTCAGGAGAAAGATATGAAAAGTCAACTTCCATCGGTGTCTGGATTAAGAGTCAGGTCCAGTGGCCACAGAAGGTGACACTGAGCTGCTCCTCAGCCCCTCCTCCTGTCCCCCAACGTGCAGGACACATGCATTTCAAACAGTAAAAGCTTTGAAAACAGCATCGTAGGGCCAGGCGTGGTGGCTCACGCCTGTAATCCCAGCACTTTGGGAGGCCGAGGCGGGCGGATCACGAGGTCAGGAGGTGGAGACCATTCTGGCTAACACGGTGAAACCCCATCTCTACTAAAAAATACAAAAAACCAGGCGGGCGAGGTGGCGAGCGCCTGTAGTCCCAGCTACTCGGGAGGCTGAGGCAGGAGAATGGCGTGAACCCAGGAGGCGGAGCTTGCAGTGAGCTGAGATCCAGCCACTGCACTCCAGCCTGGGCGACAGAGTGAGACTCCGTCTCAAAAATTAAAAAAAAAAAAAAAAGATAAAACAGCATTGTATAGAATATTCTTTTTTAAATAAGGTTGAAATTGTCTGAAATCAGGACAGTGTAATATACAAGTATCACCGGGTCTTGTCCACCAGGCCAGCCGCAGGATCTGCTGCCACCACTGGGGACATTGGCAAGGGAATGCCCCTCTAGGGGAGCCGGGGGACCCAGGACGTGGGTCTTGCGGTGGCCAGGGGCTGCTGCTGCCTGGGCATGACATGGTCAGAGAAGGTGGTCGGCACTCACGAGAAAGCATTGGCAGGTGAGATTTCACCAGGGTGAAAATGCACACCCCACGCGTGGTCCCACACATGACAAGGGTAGGGGTCGGCTGCCCCTTCCCTGACCTGAGGGTGTCACTGACATGAGAACCACTGCCTGGGACTCTACTGGGGCAGGCACCCCTACCCCAGGCCTGCAACACCAACCTCTGCTTTTTTGAGGGGTCGGGGGATCAGGCACTCGGACCCAGAGGACCCAGGCCAAGACGGTTTGGTGGCCTCAGCCTGGCTCTGGGATGCTTGGCACAGCCCCCTCCCCTGGAAGGGCTAATACTTAGCACCCCAGTCTGCACGCTGGGCGATTCCACCCTTGTGCCAGGTTCAGGTCCCCTTGTGCGATCTGGGCCCTCAGAGATGCCACAAGTCCAGGCCCCCTAGAGGGGTCCGCTGCCGGCAGTGGATACACTGGCCCCGCCAGGGGTGGCACCATCTGCTCCCCCAGGGCACGGCCGGGCCCCAGCACTCACCATGGGGGCTTCTGGCGCCAACCCTCTTAAGTAGACACTTGGCACAAAAAAAGGACGCTTCTGGGAGAGACAAAAGCGGAAAAGTGGCGAGGGGAGCGGGGACGCTGCCCGGTTTCCCAGTGGGGCTGATCACCAGAAATGTACCTGTCCCCTCCACGGGGCTCCCCCTCTTCTCCCACCAGAAGCCAGCAGACAGCCCTGCGCAGAAGGAGGCGGGGGCAGGCGTGACAGTGGCAGGCGGGAACTGCTGGTGGGGTGGTCTTATTTGGGGGCTGTTTCTTTTATAATCTGCCAAGGCCAGAAGCAGCCGTCCAGGGTCCCGGAATTGCAGTGGGCGAGGGCAGCACGGACGATCCATCCTGGGACAGCTGTGCGAAGTCCAGACCCACAGGGTGCTGCAGTGGTCAGTCAGCAGCAGACGAAAGAGCCACCTCCCCAAAACAGTCCCCTCGTTCCCCACCTTCTGAGTCTTTGGGGGAGAACCAGTCTGGGTGCCTCCGTGCCTAAAGGGGCCCCGGGAGGCGGTCCCCCGGGCTGTGGCTCAGTGCGCAGCGGTGGCCTGGCGGGCTCCCCATCAGACCGTGGCTGTGGCCAGTCAGGCCTGGAAGCTGCCAGGGCCGGCGCCTGCCTCCACCTTCCACGCAGCCCTGGCCAAAGTGCTGGCTTCCCGCTCCTCAGGGGTGGGCACAAGTGCTTGGGACAAGGCCACGCATGTAGATGCCGGCCACGTCCCTCTCTCTACGTCTCGGGTACACACCTGGGAATATTCTGTAAAAGTCCCCACTCCACCCTCACTGTTTCCAAACTGGGGACAACACAAAGCAGAACAAAACGAAAAGAAATGCTCCATCCAAGTGGCCTTTGGGTGTTACCGGGGACATCCCTCCAGCTACCAAGCCCACATGGGCTCCAGTGGGGTGCACTCCAGCTGGAGCAGGGTGGCGGTGTAGCCCTCTGGAGCCCCTGGGCAGCCCCAAGCAGCTAATGTCACCCCTGGAGGCACAGCCCGGAGCAGCCCTGAGCCCCCATGACTCCAGCCCAGGGACCCTTCCCAGCCTCTGCAGAGGGATGGGGTACCTGGCCAGAATAGAGGACCCTGGGCGTTTCTTCAACCTGTGAGGTCAGGCGGTTCTTTTTTTACAAAAAAAAAAAAAAAAAAAAAAAAAAAGTTTAGGCACTTCCCAGGGTGGGCGACTGAGGGAGTCCCCCAGCCCCTTTTCAGGAGACCAGTGGGCAAAACACAGCATTGAGTCGTGAAGAGGCCAGGCGCACTGGGCGTCAATAACTTAAAAAAGGGGGAAAATGTCAGTCCCCGACTCTCCACGCCTTTCCTGATGAAGAAGAAAAGAAGCGGGGAAGAGAAAGAAAAAGCACGTGGGGTTGGAAGGACAATCGCGGGAGGCTGCTGGAGTGGGGACCCCCATGCTGGCTGGCAAGGGGCTCCGTGAGGCCCAGAGTCGCTGGGGACACGGGGCACTCGTGTGTTTTATGTTTCGTTGGGTGTTTTCTTTCTTTTTTTTTTTTTTTTTTAGAAAAAAGCCAGTCATAAGTCAAGGCCGGAAAAAGGCTGCCTTTGCCCGTTGACAAAAGGTGCGCGAAGTGTTCGCAGAGATATACATCCCCTGATAACTGTGAAATAAAAACCATTTGTTAAAAATATTAAAAACAAACAAACAAAAACAAACAAAATAACTCCTCCGCAGGCAGAGGCCCCGGCCCGGGCTCAGCAGCGCCACCCGGCGGCAGCCGCGGGCTCGGTGTGAAGGAGAGTTTGTCCGGGCCCTTGTCTCCGTCCGGTCTCCCTGGGCCTGGGCGCTTTCAGACCGGGTTGTGCTCCTTGAGGTTGAGCTGCAGGATGGTGCCCCTCACGGCCGCGAGCACGAAGCGGATGTTCTTCGTGTAGATGATCTTGTCGCCGTCGGGGTTCGTGTCCACGAACATCTTCAGGATGAACTCCCGCGCCGCTGGGCGTCCCGCTGGGGCCCGTCGAGCTCGGGAACGGAGCCCACCAGGTGCCAGTACAGGATACTGTCCTCCAGCAGGTCCTTCTCGTTGAGGAAGAGGATGATGGAGTTCTGGAACCAGGGATACTTGACGATGGTCCGGAACAGGGCTTTGCTCTCCTCCACCCGGTTCTCCTTGTCCGACTCCACCAGCACTTGGTCGTATTCACTGAGGGCGACGAGAAACAGGATGGACGTCAGGTTCCCAAAGCAGTGGATCCGCTTCCTGGAGCCGACCGCTGTCCCCCCACATCCACCATCCTGAAGATGATGCTCTCCAGGTCGAAAGATGCCGGTGGTGGGCACGCGGCCCCGCAGCGCGTCCTGCGGGGTGGGCAGGTGGCCCGAGGTGGCCCTGCGGGCAGCGTCCGTCAGGGCAGTACTTGGCCGGGTCCGAGAGCTGGCACTGGCGCCTGCGGTCGCAGCACTCCTGGGTGCCGGGGTCGTCCCGCAGGGTCCTGATGGCGCTGACGTACCGGTGCTGGAAGGTGGTCACCTTCTCCACGTCCGCCTCTCGCATCCGGAGCCACTGGCCTTGTTCTGCTCCTCCTTGTGGAGGATCTTCAGCGTCTCCATGGCCCGGATCGTGGCCTGGATGGCGGTGCAGATGTTGTGGTAGACGAGCTTGGTGAAGCCGCGCTTGGCCTCCTCCGAGTAGCCGGCGCCCTGGACGATGCGCGTCTGTTTGATGAAGATGCTCTTCCCGCTCTCGCCCCTGCGGAGCAGCAGCTGCTTGAGCTGGCGCCGGGCGTCGCGCTTGTCCCCCGCAGCTGCTTCTGGATCTCGGCGTTGATCCGCTCCTTCACCTCATCGCTCAGGCAACGCGCCATCACGGGCTCCAGAGTCATCGTCCCGGCCCGGCCGCCGCCCACCGGCCCCCGCCCGCCCTGCCCCGCCTCGGCCGCTGCCTGCGAGCCGCCGGGTCCCCGCTGGGGCAGCGCCCACCGCGGACTCCCGCGCTGCAGCTTAGCCTGCATTGCCGCCGCAGCCACCGCCAACCGCAGCCTCTGCAGCCGAGCGACAGCGCCCGAGTTGGGTTTTTTTCCTTGAGATGGAGTCTCACTCACTTTGTTGCCCAGGCTGGAGTGCAGTGGCGCGATCTCAGCTCACTGCAACCTCTGCCTCCTGGGTTCCAGCGATTCTCCTGCCTAGGCCTCCCAAATCACTGGGATTACAGCCGCCCGCCACCACACCTGGCTAATTTTTTGTGTGTGTTTAGGAGAGACAGCGTTTCACCGTATTAGCCAGGATGGTCTCGATCTCCTGACCTCGTGATCCACCCGCCTCGGCCTCCCAAAGTGCTGGGGTTACAGGCGTGAGCCACTGCACCTGGCCTAATTTTAGTATTTGTATTAGAAACTGTGTTTCACCACGTTGGCTAGGCTGGTCTCGAATCCTGACCTCAAGTGATCTGCCAGCCTCAGCCTCCCAAAATGCTGTGATTACAGGCATGAGCCACCATGCCCTGCCAAAAGTTGCATTTTTTTTTCCCCCTGGGAGATGGAGTCGCACTCTGTCTTCCAGGCTGGAGTGCACTGGTGTGATCTTGACTCACTGCAACCTTTCCCTCCCGGGCTCAAGCTATTCTTCTGTCTCAGTCTCTGGAGTAGCTGAGATTACAGGCCCATGCCACCATGCCAGGCTAATTTTTTTCTATTTTTAGTAGAGATGGGGTTTCACCATGTTGGCCAGGCTGGTCTTGAACTCTTGACCTCAGGTGATCTGCCCGCCTCAGCCTCCCAAAGTGCTAGGATTACAGGTATGAGCTACCACACCCAGCCCTTTTTCTATTTTTTTAAGAGAGGGAGTCTCACTATGTTGCCCAGGCTGGATTCAAACTCTCGGGCTCAAGCCATCCTCCTGTGTCAGCCCCCTCAGGAGCTGCGATGACATGCACATGCCACTGTGCTTGGCAACTTTTCATGTTTTTCCATTTCCACTGGATTGTAAATAAACTGAAGGCAAGGTCCAGAACCTGTGTGTGCTTGCAGGCCCACCAGCACTACAGATATGTAGCTTGAGCTGGACAGAGATTTAGGGCATAGAACTTTATTTTCATTTTATTTTTTGTAGAGGTAGGATCTCACTATGTTGCCCAGGCTGGTCTCAAACTCCTGGGCTTCCAGTGATCCTTCTGCCTCAGCCTCCTGAAGTGCTGGGATTACAGGTGTGAACCACTGTGCCTGGCCTTAGGGCACAGAATTAATGCAGTGTGAAAGGAAGTGCATCTAGCCCAGCCCCCCATTGATGGATTCATCTACATTCACCAGACAAGGTAGGGAGTTCAGGATGAGTTGCTATTATTTACAAAGTGATAACGTTTCCACTTGAAATCATGGTCCTGTGCGTTCATTCACCCCTCTAACTTTTCAAATCAGGAGACAGTGACTAGAGGCCCTGCCCACCATCCCCACAGCAAATGTCATGAGAATTTCAGGTCCATCCTGACAACCGTCCCGTCTCAGTGCCTGGGTGAGTTTCCTCGGTATTTAAGAATGCTTACCAGTCTTCGGGCTTCCACCCCAAATCCAAGAACTAGATTTCTTTCAGCTTCATTGACTTTTTATTAAGGGAGCAAGCAATTTTCTCTGGCAGTGAAAGCATTCTGCAGATGCGCAGTTCTATAGAGGAAATGTAAACCAGACACCTACCCCGCAAACAACTCACTTTTTTTTTTTTTTTTTTTTTGAGATGGAGTCTCGCTCTGTAGTGCAGTGCAGTGGTGTGATCTCGGCTCACTGCAACCTCCACCTCTCGGATTTCAGCCATTCTCCTGCCTCAGCCTCCTGAGTAGCTGGTATGACAGGCACTTGCCACCATGCCTGGCTAATTTTTTTGTATTTTTAATAGAGATGGGGTTTCATCATGTTAGCCAGGATAGTTTCAATCTCCTGACCTTGTGATCCACCTGCCTCAGCCTCCCAAAGTTCTGGAATTACAGGCGTGAGCCACTGCATCAGGCTCAACTCATTATTCCAGTAAGGACAGACAAGTCTCAGAACCTGCCAGGAGGGGATGATTCTACCCCTATAGCAAATTTAGAGAATATTAAAAAGGAAAATTAAAAGCACCTCTATCCTTCAAACCCAATGGTAACTACTGCTAAGATTTTGCTTTTTTTCCCATTTTCTCTTTTATTTCCTTCCTCCCTCCCTCCCTCCCTCACTACCTTCCTATTTCTTTCCTTTTCTCTCCTTCCTACTTTCTTTGCTTCTTTTCTTTCATTTTTCTTTCTTTTTCCTTTCCTTTTTCCTTCCTTTCTTCTTTTTCTTTCTTCCCTCCCTTCCTCTCTTCCTCCCTTCATTCCTTCCTTCCTCTTCCCTCCCTATCTTCCTTCCTTCCTTTCTCTTTCTCTCTTTCTTTTCTTTCCTTCCTTCCTTTCCTTCTTCTTTCTTTCTTCCTTCCTTTTTCTTCTTTTCATTGTTCCTTTCTTTCTTTCCCCCATCCTTCCTTCCCACCTGCCTGCCTTCTGTTTGCTTTGCATCAGATTTTGAAACACATTTGGAACCATGCTTAACATTATGCTAGGACAGTTTTCTACATAGTTATACTTCAAAATTTTTAAAAATAAATAACACAAATGGGTGTACCAAAATTTAAACATTCACCTGTACAATGTAAACAATGAAATTTTTTATTCGTATAGTCAATATTTGTATGTGCATTTTTTATATGCTTTTGATTATTATCTTAGGATAGATGTCTAGAAATGGAGTTAGTGTGCCAAAAAGTAAAAATTCTTTTTTCTTTTTTTTTTTTTTTTTTGAGGCAGAGTCACTCTGTCACTCAGACTGGAGTGCAGTGCTGTGACCACAGCTCATTGTAGCTTCCACCTTCTGGGCTGTGCAAGCAGTCCTCCAACCTCAGCCTCCTGAGTAGCTAAAACTACAGGCGTGTACCACCAAGCCCAAATAATATTTTTAAAATTTTTTTGTAGAGATGCGGTCTCACTATATTGCCCAGGCTGGTCTTAAACTCCTGAGCTGAAGTGGTCCTCTTGCCTCAGCCTCCCAAAATGCTGGGATTACAGGTATGAGCCGCCACCACTCCCAGCCTAAAAAGATTTTTAAGGCTCATGACATACTGTGCTGAATTGCTCTCTGGAAATGTTACAATTTTTGTTTATCAGGGAGGTACATTTTTCTGTACACTCTACCTTGGGAGGCGGAGTTTGCAGTCGAGATCATGCCACTGCACTCCAGCCAGGTCAACAGAGTGAAACTCTATCTCAGAAACAAACAAACAAACAAACAAAAATAGGCAACAAGGAAGGATGCTTAGGGTGTAACACTAAGCAAAAGAAGAAAATTTGATTGTGCTTTGCTTACAACTGTGTTTCAAATGTAATCACTGGGGAAAAACAAGGGTATGACAAAACAGTAGCAGTGCTAGGCAAACTGATTTGCGTTTATTTTCTAAATCAGTTATGACGCACTTCTAATACTTTGGTAATGAAGGAAAAAAACTATGCTTTGTCCAGCACGAACTGGGCATGACTAGACTTGACAGCAGTCTGTGGCGCAGCTATCCAGAGAGTTTGGTTGACGCCAAGCTCAGGCTGAGATGACAGCATGGCGTGGCGGCTAAGGAATTGACATGGCGCCCAGCTGGGTTTCGCAATGGCATTAGAAAACACCATAGAAGCCTCCACACAGCACTCACAGCCAGAGGCTGGGCGGCACTGCAGGGGCTGGGGACCTTGGATGAGCATAGCACCATTGCTGTTTGTTTCACAGAGCAGAACACAGGCTCAGCCACTTCCCCACACAGGTCACACAGCCTTGGGCTGGAACACGTTTCCCATGCAGGGCTCCTTCCCAGGTACCCCAGTCAAACTTGATGAATTAAGAAAATTATGGCTGGGCATAGTAGCTCACGCCTATAACCCCAGCACTTTGGGAGGCCAAGGCGGGTGGATCACCTGAAGTCAGGAGTTCGAGACCAGCCTGGCCAACATGGTGAAACCCCGTCTCCACTAAAAATACAAAATTAGCCGGGCATAATGGCATGCACCTCTAATCCCTGCTATTTGGGAGGCTGAGGCAGGAGAATCACTTGAACCCAGGAGGCGGAGGTTACAGTGAGCCAAGATTGCACCACTGTACTCCAGCTTGGGTGACAAGAGCAAAACTCCGTCTAGAAAAAAGAAAAAGAAAATTCTGATGGTGGTGCATGCCTGTAATCCCAGCTACTCGGGAGGCTGAGGCAGAAGAATCGCTTGAACCCAGGAGGCGCAGGTAGCAGTGAGCTGAGACTGCACCACTGCGCTCCAGCCTGGGTGACAGAGCGAGACTCTGTCTCAAAAAGAACAAAACAACAACAAAAAAGAAAATTCTGAGATGTCCAGGACCACCATGGATTAGAGGATTTTGCATGTGTGTGCCTTTTCTGTTTACACATGTATGATATGAAACAGTTAAATGATACAGAACTGTGTAATACATTGAGCAGGTACAGTGGCTCATGTCTGTAATCCTAGCACTTTGGGAGGCCAACGTGGGAGGATCACTTGAGCCCAGGAGTTCGAGACCAGCTTGGGCAACATGGCGAAACCCTTTCTCTGCAAAAAAATTTTAAAAGTAGCCAGCCGTGGTGATGCACGCCTCTAGTTCCAGCTACTGAGGAGACTGAGGCAGGTGGATCACTTGATCCCAGGAGTTTACAACCAGCCTGGGCAGCATAGCAAGATCCCATCTCTACAAAAAAAAAATAAAACAATTAACTGGATGTGGTGGTACATACCTGTAGTCCCAACTATTCGGGAGGCTGAGGTGGGAGATTCGCTTGAGCCCAAGAGGTTAAGGCTGCAGTGGGCTGTGATTGCACCACTGCACTCCAGCCTGGGCAACAGAGCAAGACCCTGTCTCTTAAAACAAAGCAAAACAAAACAAAAAATATGTAACATGTGAAGGAAAAAGCTCCGGTCACATCCTCCTCAGACAACCACTAGTATTCCTAGTATCTACCCTTTTGTATTTTTTTTTCTATGTGCTAACTCATGTGATGACAATTTTAAACAAATTGTCCCGTGTTCTCACCTGGAATTTTTTTTTTTTTAGACGGAACCTCCCAGGTTCAGGTGATTCTCCTGTCTCAGCCTCCCGAGTAGCTGGGATTACAGGTGCCTACCACCAAGCCCGGCCAATTTTTGTATTTTTAGTAGACACAGTGTTTCCCGATGTTGGCCAGGCTAGTCTCGAACTCCTGGCCTCCCACCTCGGCCTCCCAAAGTGCTGGGATGACAAGCGTGAGCCACCATGCCTGGTCAAGGACTTTGTCTTGTTCCCACATGTCCTCGGTGTCTAAAACAGACTCGCTTGGGAGGTGCATGCAAAATGTTCTCAGCCTGCTTCTGTGTGAAGGCCAGGGTAGGCACCTGTACGGAATCGGGGTCCCTGAGCCCATTGGAGTGGGTGCCATGCTTCAGAGTTGGGGCCCCCTGGCCTGCCATTCCCCAGCTCTCTGGTCTGACGTCAGCAGTGCGTGGCTTAGGAGATGATGAATGTGGCTTCCCGGCATCCTCTGTTCTCTTTTAGACAAAGGTCCAAGTGAGGACCCTTAGCCCGAGGAGTGGCCCATGGAGGGTGAGGCCCTGTCTACCCCCCACATTTCATGCCCACCCCCACCCCATCTCTTCTCCCCTGCCCTCCACCTCCCCTTGGCCTCGGGGTCTCTTCCTTCTCTCCATCCCATCTCTCTCCAGCACCCTGGTTTGGGGATGGGAGTCCTGTGGGCTGCCTGAGGTGGGAGGAGATTTAAAGACCCGTCTTCCAGAAGGTCTTTAGGAGGTACCTGGTCAGAACTGCGAGCGGTTCCCACTGCTAAGGGAAATTACAAGGCTTTGTTTTCATTATACACCCTGCTGCCTTCCGCAAAGGTTTTAAGACTGGGAACTGAGCCTCCTCTATCTGAACAAGTAGAATAGAGGCCTGAAAGCACAAAATTGGCTGTGTCCAGCAGACACACCCATTCTGAGGAACATGAGAATTCCCACCCTGCTGAGAATGGAAGTAGGACAGAGAGAGAGGGAGGCCAAGGTGAGGGTGGGTCTGTTTCACCTCTGGAGTACCCTGGAATGGAATGAGTGAGTGTCAAAGGAGAGAATTGTCACTTCCCCAAACCCAGCCTGGCCCGCGAAACCAGGAAGTCTTTTTTTTTTTTTTTTTTTTTTTTTTTTGAGACGGAGTCTTGCTCTGTCGCCCAGGCTGGAGTGCAGTGGCCGGATCTCAGCTCACTGCAAGCTCCGCCTCCCGGGTTTACGCCATTCTCCTGCCTCAGCCTCCCGAGTAGCTGGGACTACAGGCGCCCGCCATCTCACCCGGCTAGTTTTTTTTGTATTTTTTAGTAGAGACGGGGTTTCACCGTGTTAGCCAGGATGGTCTCGATCTCCTGACCTCGTGATCCGCCCGTCTCGGCCTCCCAAAGTGCTGGGATTACAGGCTTGAGCCACCGCGCCCGGCCGGAACCAGGAAGTCTTAACACAGTTCCACTGCCACCTGGTGGCAGTGTGCTCAATTTGCAGGCTTAGTGTGTACCCACTAGTTCTCAGTCACATACTATACTCAGTCACATACCTAGAAAGACCCATGGTCACTGCTAGTACACAGAACCTTCCAAATCTTCATTTAGACCGGTGGTGCCCTAGATTTGATTTCACAAACAAGATTGTGAGCCCAGGAATTGTGGATCTGTCTGCGTGTGACATTTCTGAGGAAATAAGTTATCCACCGCCACCGCCCCAGCCTTCCCCCATTCCAAGATCCCACCACAGGGCCAATCTTGGTACCAGCAGAGCAGGAACATCAGCCAAGAAGCAGCCACCAAACAGCCTCAACAGACTGCCTTTTGCCTTCCAGACAGCCACAGTGACGTGATCCAGCCCCTGTGGAAGCAGGTGGAGCTGCTCGTCAACACACATTACAGTGAGTAACAGGTGGGACGGGGTCTGGGGACATCCCGGCCCCCTCCAGCTGCCCTGTTTGCAGAAGGACTTTGGACCCATCCCCTTGCCTGCTCCCATCGGAGCTGCTCTCTGGGCAGGGACAAGGGAGGGAGAGAAGGGAGGAGCTGGGACCCTCCTTAAAAAGAAAAGAATAAGATAAGATAACCTCAGTGGTGTGCCAGGCATGAGGCTAGGTGCTTCCCCATGTTTTTTTTGTTTTGTTTTGTTTTTTTGTTTTGAGACAGAGTCTCACTCTGTCATCCAGGCTGGAGTGCAGTGGCACAATGTCGGCTCACTGAAACCTCTGCCTCCCAGGTTCAAGCGATTCTCCTGCCTCACTCTCCCGAGTAGCTGGGATTATAGGTGCCCGCCACCACGCCCAGCTAATTTTTGTATTTTTGATAGAGACAGGGCTTCACTGTGTTGGCCAGGCTGGTCTTGAACGCCTGATCTCAAGCAATCCGCCCGCCTCTGCCTCCCAAAGTGCAGGGATGATAGGCATGAGCCACCATGCCCAGCCCCCCGTATTGTTGTATCCCATCTCACAAAATCCCCATGTCTTAAGACCCACTTTACAGATGAAGAGAACTGAGGCCTGGTAAAGGGGTGTGGCTCGTCCAAGGCCCCACACTACTCAGTGGCAGAGATCAGGCTCATTCCACGGCGTGGTGTTGGGCCACACCAGCGTGTGGGGTTGCTTATGGTGGCAGGAGGGACACTGGAGGGGCCTTACTGGAAGGGTGAGGTCAAGTGGACGTAGAGGGAGGCAATGCCGAATCTCAGCAGCCATTAGTGGTGACTTCTGTGCTGCCTGGGCATGAGGGCGTGGACCCAGCGTGGGCCTTGGGGTAAGCACGGGTTGAGTTCTTATCCCCTGGCTCTGCTGTTCAGTGGCTCTGTGACCTCAGACAAGTCACGTGCCCTGTGAGCTCCAGGGTCCTTTCCTGCAAGCTGGGGGGCCACTCTTTCCACCTCCCAGGAAGGCTGGCAGGCCTTCAAAAGGGTTTTGGCAGCTTTGCCCCCTACATAGGCACAGGACACAGGGGTTGAGGCTCCTGGCCCCCTGGCACCGGGTGGCCTTACAGCAGCCATGTCTCTGCAGCCAAGGCCATTGGCATCTCGGAGCCCTTCAAGGTGCCGTACTCCAAGTTTCTGATGCACCCGGAGGAGCTGTTGGTGGTGGAGCTGCGTGAAGGCATCTCCCTCCGCAGGTCCAACTGCTTCGGGATCGCCAAGTTCCAGAAGGTTCTGAAGGCCAGCAACAGCATCCAGTTTGTCATCAAGAGGTAAGGCCCGACCAGGTCCACCGGAGACAGCATCAGGCCTGCTTAGCACCCAGGGGCAGGAGCAGCACCAAACTGCCATCAAGCGATTCTTGTGCCTCAGCCACACCAATAGGTGGGACCACAGGTGTGTGTCACCGTGCCCAGCTAATTTATTTTTTTATTTTTAAAATTTTTTTTTTGAGACGGAGTCTCACTCTGTCGCCCAGGCTGGAGTGCAGTGGCCGGATCTCAGCTCACTGCAAGCTCCATCTCCCGGGTTTACGCCATTCTCCTGCCTCAGCCTCCCGAGTAGCTGGGACTACAGGCGCCCGCCACCTCGCCCGGCTAGTTTTTTGTATTTTTTTTAGTAGAGACGGGGTTTCACCGTGTTAGCCAGGATGGTCTCAATCTCGTGACCTCGTGATCCGCCCGTCTCGGCCTCCCAAAGTGCTGGGATTACAGGCTTGAGCCACCGCGCCCGGCCCATGCCCAGCTAATTTATTTATTTATTTATTTATTTATTTATTTATTTATTTATTTATTTAATTTTTTTCGAGAGAGGGTCTGGCCACATTGCCCAGACTGTTCTCAAACTCCTGGACTCAAGCCATCTCCTGCCTGGTCCTCCCAAAGTGATTACAGGCGTGAGCCACCATGCCTGGCCACTATTTCTTTTCTTTTTTTTTTTTCTTTAGACAGAGTCTCATCTCTGTCTCCCAGGCTGGAGTGCAGTGGTGCGATCTTGGCTCACTGCAACCACAGCCTCCTGGGTTCAAATGATTCTCCTGACTCAGCCTCTCGAGTAACTGAGACTACAGGTGCCGGCCACCACGCCTGGCTAATTTTTGTATTTTTAGCAGAGATGGGGTTTCACCATGTTGGCCAGGCTGGTCTTGAACTACTGACCTCAAGTGATCCAGTCACCTTAGCCTTCCAAAGTGCTGGGATTACAGGCATGAGCCACCGCACCAGGCCCCTTTTCTTTTCACCTTTTTTTTTTTTTTTTTTTTGACAGCAAGGTGTTAGATGGGGTTTGGCTGCAGTTGGCAGACATGAGGCTCCCCAGGCCTGCCAGACCCAAAGTCACTGAGCTGACCCCTTTCACAGTCTCAGGAGAGCAGTGTTCAGTTTGTCCAGATGCAGAATGGGAACGTCCCATCAGCTCACGGGTTCTCCAGGCTGGCGTGTTGGTGTCCTGGGCCAGGGGCTGGGGGCAATGTCCCATCGTCCTAGGATGGGAAAGTCTGGCAGTAGCTTCTCCAGGCTCTTTCTGTTTCCTTGAGCGTGTTGTGTTTTTGCCAGTGAGGGCCCAGGGCGGCATCCGTGGATACACCATGTGTGCCCAGCTAGGATAAAAAGTCCCTTTGGGGAAGGTGGTGGCAGTTATTGAGTAAAAATGTGGTTGGGGGATTTCAGGAACAGTGGCTCATGCCTATAATCCTGGCACTTTGGGAAGCTGAGGTGGGAGGATTGCTTGAGTCCAGGAGTTCAAGACCAGCCTGGGCAACATAGCAAGACTGTGTCACTACAAATTTTTTTTTTTTTTTTTTAAGCTCTGATGTGGCAGCACATGCCTGTAGTCTCAGCTACTCATGAGGCTGAAGCAGAAGGATCACTTGAGGCCAGGAGTTCAAGACTAGCATGGGCAACATAACGAGACCCCATCTCTAAAAAAAAATTAAATTAGCTGGGCATGGTGGGGCACACATGTTACACCTGTAATCTCAGCTATTCAGGAGGCTGAGGTGGGAGGATCACTTAAGCCAAGGAGGGGTTTGAAAGCTCCAGTGAGCTATGATTGCACCATTGCACTCCAGCCTGGGTAGCAGAGCAAGACCCCTCCTCAAAAAAATGAAACAATAAAACAGGGAATGGGAGGATCATATTTCCATTCTGTGTTTGTTAATTCTGTGTTACTGTAATAGCATACGTTTAGGCTTGGTTTACGGCTGGGCACGATGCCTCATGCCTGTAATCCCAGCACTTCGGGAGGCCAAGGCGGGCACTTGAGGTCAGGAGTTCGAGACCAGCCTGGCCAACATGGTGAGAGCCCGTCTCTACTAAAAATATACAAATTAGCCAGGCGTGGTGGCTCACGCCTGCAATCCCAGCTGTAATCTCCCTGTCGTCAGGAGACTGAGGCACAAGAATCACTAGAACCCAGGAGGTGGAGGTTGCATTGAGCTGAGATCACGCCACTAGACTCCAGCCTGGGCAACAGAGTAAGACTCTGTCTCAAAAAAAAAAGAAAAGAAAAAGAAAAAATTACGCTTGGTTTGCTTGAAAGTGGCAAGAAAGAAGAGACTCTTAAGGGTTTATTCCTCCAGGGGAATAGATGGTTCTCAAACTGGGAGACTCACAGTGTCATTTTAGCATACAGTGGCGAGGAGACCCGCTGGGACAGGGAGCTCTTCTGCAGGGCCTGCCCTATGCCAGGAGGGAGGCTGCTGCTCCACGACACACAAAGAGCAGATAGCGAAAAGCTACACAACAGGGCTGGAGAGCAAGAGTTGTGATTTGTGCAGTAGAATCAAAGGCTTCAGCAGGCCAGGATAAAATGCAGCCACATACCTGGTGTGTCTGGGCATATTAAAAGGAAGATTGAACTGGGCATGGTGGCTCATGCCTGTAATCCCAGCACTTTGGGAGGCTGAGGTGGGCAGATAATTTGAGATCAGGACTACTAAAAATACAGATATGAAGGCCAGGCGCGGTGGCTCACACCTGTAATCCCAGCACTTTGAAAGGCCAAGGTAGGCGGATCACCTGAGGTCAGGAGTTCGAAACCAGCCTGACCAATATGGAGAAACCCCATCTCTACTAAAAACTACAAAATTAGGCCAGGCGTAGTGGCTCACGCCTGCAGTCCCAGCACTTTGGGAGGCCGAGGTGGGCAGATCACGAGGTCAGGAGATTGAGACCATCCTGGCTAACACGGTGAAACCCTGCCTCTGTTAAAAATACAAAAAGGTAGCCGGGTGTGTTAGTAGGCACCTGTAGTCCCAGCTATTTGGGAAGCTGAGGCAGGAGAATGGCGTGAACCTGGGAGGCGGGGCTTGCAGTGAGCCAAGATTGTGCCACTGCACTCCAGCCTGGGCAATAGAGCGAGACTCCGTCTCAAAAACAAAAACAAAAAACAAAATTAGCCGGGTGTGGTGGTGGGTGCCTGTAATCCCAGCTACTTGAGAAGCTGAGGCAGAAGAATTGCTTGAACCCAGGAGGCAGAAGTTGCAGTGAGCCGAGATCGCGCCACTGCACTCCAGCCTGGGCAACAAGAGCAAAACTCCATCTCAAAAAAAAAAGAAAAAAAAAAAATTAGCTAGGCATAGTGGCATGCACCTGTAATCCCAGCTACTCAAGAGGCAAAGACAGGAGAATCGCTTGAACTTGAGAAGCGGAGGTTGCAGTGAGCCGAGATTGCCCTCCCGCATTTCAGCCTGGGGGACAGAGTGACACTCTTGTCTCAAAAAATAATAAATAAATAAATAAAAAGGGAAGATTGCATTTCAGGCGGTTTAAGGATAAACTCGTGATAGACATATAGCCCATCAGATGTATGAAAATATAGGGAAATAAAGATTCACAAGAGAGTATGTGTAATTATAGCACAGTAATTGGCTCTACTGTATACATGTATAGTACTGTACTGGTTGAAGGAGAGTTTCTTTCAACAGATTCCCAGCATGAGCAATGTGGTGAAACCCCATCTCTAGGGGGAAAAAAAAAAATTAGCTAGGCTTGGTGGCATGCACCTGTAGTCCCAGCTACTCAAGAGGCTGAGGTGGGAGGATCACTTGAGCCAGGAGGTTGAGGCTGCAGTGAGCCATGATCGCACCACTGCACTCCAGTCTGGGTGACAGAGTAAGACCCTGTCTCAAAAAAAAAAAAAAAAAAAATGTAATTACATTCTGGCCGGGCATGATGGCTCATGCCTGTAATCCCAACACCTTGGGAGGCCCAGACAGGAGGATCGCTTGAGCCCAGGAGTTTAAGACCAGCTTGGGCACTGTATCGAGACCCCATCTCCACAAAAAAATTTAAAAATTCTCACACCTGTAATCCCAGCAGTTTGGGAGGACAAAACGGGAGGGTCGTTTGAGGCCAGGAGTTCAAGACCAGCCTGGTCAACATAGTGACCCCGTCTCTATTTGATTTTTAAAATTAAAAAAATTAGCCAAGTGCAGTGGTATGTGCCTGTAGTCCCAGATACTTGGGAGGCTGAGGCGGAAGGCGGAAGAATCGCTTAAGCACAGAAGGTCCAGGCTGCTATGTGAAGATCCAGTGAGCTATGATGGCATCACTGCACTCCAGCCTGGTGACAGAGCAAGACCTCGTCCCTTTAAAAATACAAAGAGAGGCCGGGTGTGCTGGCTCATGCCTGTAATCCCAGCACTTTGGGAGGCCAAGGCAGATGGATCATTTGAGGTCGAGAGTTTGAAACCAGCCTGGCCAACATGGTGAAACCCTATCTCTACTAAAAATACCAAAAATTAGCTGGGGGTGGTGGTACTCACCTGCAGTCCCAGCTCCTCGGGAAGCTGAGGCTCAAGAATCACTTGAACCTGGGAGGTAGAGCTCGCAGTGAGTTGAGATCACATTACTGCACTCCAGCCTGGGCGACAGAGCAAGACTCCTTCTCAAAATAAATAAATATATATGTAAATAAATAAACTACAAAGAGACAAACTAAAAAACCATCCTGGGCGCCTGCTGGGTCCCAGGCTTGCAGCCTAGTGGTAAATGCCACCAAGTCCTGCCCTGGAGTTGCTGATGTCACCCAGACAAAATCACAATATCATGTCAGTTAGAGATAACTGCTGTGACAGGATATAACTCAGAGTGAGGGGGAGAGAGGGACAGGAGGAAGCTGGATAAGGAGGTGACGCTGCAGCAGTGACCCAATGAAGGGAGAGGGCCAGCCAGGTGCATAAAGAGTGTGGGAGCAGGCCAGGCGCGGTGGCTCACGCCTGTAATACCAGCACGTTGGGAGGCCGAGGCAGGCAGATCATGAGGTCAGGAGTTTGAGACCAGCCTGACCAACATGGTGAAACCACATCTCTACTAAAAATACAAAAATTAGCCTGGCATGGTCGTGTGTGCCTGTAATCCCAGCTACTCAGGAGGCTGAGGCAGGAGAATCGCTTGAACCCAGGAGGTGGAGGTTGCAGTGAGCCGAGATCACGCCATTGCACTCCAGCCTGGGTGACAGAGGGAGACTCTGTCTCAAAAAAAAAAAAAAAAAAAAAAAAAAAAAAAAAAGACTGTGGGGACAGAGAAAAAGTCATGCAAAGTTCCTAAGGCAAGAACGTGCTTGTGTGTTTGAAGGCTCGCAAGGTGCCCTTGTAGCTGCTGGAGGCTGAGTGAGGGAAGGATGGTGAGATTGAGGCCAAAGAGGTAGCAAGGGACCAGGCACGGTGGTCCACGCCTGTAATCCTACCACTTTGGGAGGCTGAGGTGGGAGGATTGCTTGAGCTCAGGAGTTTGAGACCAGCCTAGGCAACATAGTGAGACCTTATCTCTATAAAAAAGAAAAACAGATCAGGAGTAGTGGCTCAGGACTGTAATTCCAGCACTTTGGGAGGTCGAGGAAGGTGGATCACCTGAGGTCCGATGTCTGAGACCAGCCTGGCCAACATGGTGCAACCCCATCTCTAAAAATACAAAAATTAGCCAGGCATGGGGGGTGACGGGGGCCTGTAATCTGTAATCCCAGCTACTCAGGAGACTGAGGCAGGAGAATTGCTTGAACCTGGGAGGCAGAGGTTGCAGAGAGCTGAGATTGTGCCACTGCACTCCAGCCTGGGCGACAAGAGCAAAAAAAAACCTCTGTCTCAAAAATAAGTAAATAAATAAATAAATAAATAAAAAATAAAAGAAAAATAAAAAGGTGGGTAGGGGCCAGATCACATGGGTTTGGGGCCAGCTTAAAGAGTTTGAATGTTATTTTATTTTTAAAAAATTCTTAGAGACAGGCTGTCATTCTGGTTTTTGTTTTGGTTTTTGCTTTCAACGCCCACTCCCTCAAACCATAAACCAGGGGCACCCGGGCAGCTTGAGGTTAGGTGCCCATTCAACAGCAAGTCCTCATGAGTGACATTTTCTATGGTTCTGTGCAGAGACACCTTGTGCTCATGAGCATTGCTTTTTTGTTTTTGTGGGTTTTTTTCTAGTTTTTGAAACAGAGTCTCACTCACTCTGTTGCCCAGGCTGGAGTACAGTGGCGTGATCTCTGCTCACTGCAACATCCGCCTCCCGGGTTCAAGCGATTCCCCTGCCTCAGCCTCCTGAGTAGCTGGGACTACAGGCGCATGTCATTACGCCTGGCTGAATTTTGTATTTTTAGTAGAGACGGGGTTTCACCACATTGGCCAGGCTGGCCTCAAGTGATCCGTCCACCTTGGCCTCCCAAAGTGCTGGGATTACAGGTGTGAACCACCATGCCCAGCCTTTTGTGGATTTTTTTGAGATGGAGTCTCGCTCTGTCATCCAGCCTGGAGTACAGTGGTGCCATCTCGGCTCACTGCAGCCTCCACCTTCCAGGTTTAAGCAACTCTCCTGCCTCAGCCTCCCGAGTAGCTGGGATTACAGGCGTGAGCCACCATGCCTGGCCATGAGCATTTGTTTTAAGAGACAGGTCTTTCTGTAGCCCAGGCTGGAGTGTCATAGTCATAACTCACTGCAGCCTTAAACTCCTGGGCTCAAGCAATCCTGCCTCAGCCTCCTGAGTAGCTGGGATGGCAGGAGCACGCCACCACACCTGGCTAATTTTTACATTTTTTGTAGAGAAGGAGTCTCGCTATGTTGCCCAAGCTGGTCTCAAACTCCTGGGCTCAAAGCGATCCCCTTGCCTCAGCCTCCTCACTTGGCAATGATGCCATCTTGGGTCCCAGGAACTGCCTCCTCACTGGGCTTCTCTCCCCCTGCCCTCCCCCCAGAGAGGGATTCTGGGGACCCTCTGGTGGACGAGAACCTGAAGAGACAGGGCTTTCAAGGTAAGGTTGAGCTCAGGGGGAGGTCTGTTGTCCCAGCACCATGACCTTGACCTGGTTTGGGCTTGGAGGGCCAGGCTGGAAGTGGGGAGGAGCTGGCCCCCAACCTCAGGGCCTAAGGAACCAGGCAAGCCAGGTTGGCAGCCCAGGCCCGGCTGTACCCTGCCAGCTCTGTGTTAGAGACTCCAGGGGAGAGGGGGTGCCTACAGGTGGATGGTGGGGGGAACTGGGTGGTGGGAGGGTACAGGGCCCAGGAGCCTGTCTGCTCCCCCCCCGCCGGCCGTCCCCACTGAGGTAGCTGACACGCCCACTCCTTATTCAGCGATCAGCTGTGGTCTTAGTGCTTTGAAATCAGAATAGGAGCCAGGTGCCACACCTCATGCCTGTAATTCCAGCACTTGGGGAGGTCAAGGAGGGAGGATGGCTTGAGGCCAAGAGTTCAAGACCAGCCTGGGCAACATAGAACCCATCTCTATGTCTATTTTTTTAAATTATTATACAAGTGTAATAATTAGGGTACATGTGCACAACGTGCAGGTTCTAGGGTACATGTGCACAACGTGCAGGTTTGTTACATATGTATACATGTTCCATGTTGGTGTGCTGCACCCATTAACTCGTCATTTACATTAGGTATATCTCCTAATGCTATCCCTCCCCCTCTATGTCTATTTTTAAGAAAAGAAATCAGAGGCCGACTGCAGTGGCTCACGCCTGTAATCCCAGCACTTTGGGAGGCCGAGGCGGATGGATCACTTGAGGCCAGGAGTTCAAGACCAGCCTGGCCAACATGGCAAAACCCCGTGTCTACCAAAAAAATACAATAATTAGTCGGGCAAGGTGGCACGCACCTGTGATCCCGGCTACCCGGGAGGCTGAGGCGGGTGAATTGCTTGAACCTGTGAGGTGGAGGTTGCATTGAGCTGAGATCGTGCCACTGCACTCCAGCCTGGGCGACAGAGCAAGACACTGTCTCAAAAAAAAAAAAAAGAGCGAGATGGTGGTCTGGGATCCGTCTGGCACATGCTAGCACTTGTCTTTTTTGTTTGTTTGTTTGTTGAGAAGGAGTTTTATTCTTGTCCAAGCTGGAATACAATGGCATGATCTCGGCCTACTGCAACCTCCGCCTCCCAGGTTCAAGTGATTCTCCTGCCTCAGCCTTCTGAGTAGCTAGGACTACAGGCTCCCACCACCACACCTGGCTAATTTTTGTACTTTTAGTAAAGACAGGGTATTGTCATGTTGGCCAGGCTAGTCTGGAACTCCTGACCTCAAGTGATCCGCCCACCTCAGCCTCCCAAAGTGCTAGGATTACAGGCGTGAGGTACTGTGCCCGGCCTTTTTGTGTTTTTTTGTTTCTTTGTTGTGTTTTTTTTTTTTTTTTTTTTTTTTTGGCAGAGTCTGTCTCCCAGACTGGAGTGCAGTGGCACGATCTCAATTCATTGCAACCTCTGCCTCCTGGGTTCAAGTGATTCTCCTGCCTCAGCCTCCTGAGTAGCTGGGATTACAGGCGCCCAACACCACGCCCAGCTAATTTTTGTATTTTTAGTAGAGATGAGGTTCGGCTATGTTGGCCAGGCTGATCATGAACTCCTGACCTCAGGTGATCCGCCTACCTTGGCCTCCCAAGGTGGTGGGATTACAGGTGGGAGCCACTGCCCTCAGATGGTGATTTTTTTATTGTATCTTGAAAGTTTGGGGTGTTATATTAGGAGGCTCTCAATCTGATTTAAATATTCTTTAGCCAACATCACACTGGTGGGAAAAGGGCGTTGCGACCTCATTACCACGGGTGGAGGTAGAAATCCAGGCTCCCCTCTCAGCCCCGACCAATACCACACAGAGGGTGGAGAGGACAGGAACAAACACTTCATTCTCACCAGGCAGGGCTGGAACTTCAGTCTCCACACAACCTCTACTGACACTGTGGAGAAAGGGAAGTGCCCTACACTTCCAAGAGCAGGAAAGGAGGAATTTCAGGTTCCCCATTCAACCTTTTTTAACACACAGAGGAACCTGGGGAAAAAACTAAGTACAAATTTCTTTTTTTGGCGGGGCGGGGCATGGAGGCTCATGCCTGTAATCCCAGCACATTAGGAAGCCAAGGTGGGAGGATTGCTTGAGCCCAAGACTTTAAGACCAGCCTGGACCGCCAGGCGTGGTGGCTCACACCTTGTAATCCCAGCACTTCAGGAGGCCGAGGCAGGTGGATCACGAGTTCAGGAGATCAAGACCATCCTGGCTAACATGGTGAAACCCTATCTCTACTAAAAATACAAAAAATTAACTGGGCGTGGTGACACGCATCTGTAGTCCCAGCTACTTGGGAAGCTGAGGCAGGAAAATCACTTGAACCCAGGAGGCGAAGGTTGCAGTGAGCTGAGATTGCGCCACTGCACTATAGCCTGGGTGACAGAGAGAGACTCCATCTCAAAAAAATACCAAAAAACAAACCAACCAACCCAGCCAGGACAACATAGTGAGAGTCTGTCTCTATAAAAAATTTAAAAATTAGCTGGGTGCAGTGGCGCACATGTGTAGTCTCAGCTACTCAGGTGGCTGAGATGGGAGGCTAGCTTGAGCCCAGGAGGTCCACGCTGCAGCGAGTTATGTTCGCACCACTGCACTCCACAGCTTGGGTGACAGAGCCAGACCCTATTCCCTCCCCACAAAAAAAAAACCCAAAAACAAAAAAGAATTTCACGATGGCGGCTACAAAGCCCTAAAGTTCAAGCACAGGACCCTGTGCAGACACACCTTTGTGCTTCTCAATTTTCTGTTTTTCATATCGATCCTGAAAGCTCTTGTTCTCCATAGGTGATTTATATGTTTCTATTGCAAATTGATTTTTTCTCCATAATGTTTGCTAAGTGGTTAGTAATGGTATATAGGAAAGTCATTTTGTACAGTTAGCTTTTATGGCTATTTTAGAATTTCATCTCTCACTAATATAGAGGTGAAATTCTATAGTTTCAATATAAATTCTCTTGGGTTTTTTTTTTTTTTTTTTTTTTTTTTCGAGACTGGATCTCAGGCTGGCATGCAGCGGTGAGATCACAGCTCACTGCCACCTCAAATTCCTGGGCTTAGGTGATCTTCCCACCTTAGCCCCCACAATAGCTGGGACTACAGGTACACACTACCACGCCCAGCTAGTATTTTTTGTAGAGAGGGGGGGTCTCTACAAAATGTTGCTGACGTTGCTCTCAAACTACTGGCCTCAAGCAGTCCTCCTGCCTTGCCTCCGAAAGCGATCACAGGCATGAGCCACCACACCCAGCCTTCTCTTGAGTTTTCTACATAAAATAACCATCTACAAATAATAGCTATCATTTTTTCTAAGTTCAGACAACAACCCCATGAAGCAGTAATATCATTAACCCCATTTCACAGCTGACGGATCTCAAACAAGAGATTTGTTTAGGGCCAATGAGCTCATAACTAACAGAATAAAATTCAAAACCAAATCCAAGTCTTCCAGCTCCAGAGTTCATGTCCTCACCACCAGACAGTAACAGCTCTATACTGATTATGTTAACTCCTTTTTTCTCTACTTTTATGTCTGTTTGACGACTGAGTACCTTGGGAGAACTGCCAGAACAAGGTTGATTGTGGTGACAGCAAATATTCTTGTCTTCTTAATTTTAACTGGCAAATGTCTCTCATGTTTCATTTTTAGGTATAGCTTAACCAGAAAACCTCTGTAGCATGAGAATATTAATAATAATGTATATTTTCCTAAGAAAGAACCAAATCAATGTTTGGAAGAGGGATGGATTATGAAACTTTATTGATAATGACTTCAGTTCCAAAGGTGTATTCTATTCACATTTACCCTACATAAAATACCAACACCTTCTTGTTGGCAAAAACAGAAACTCCGGCCATTGTATTGATGCTGACTTAAGAAAAATAGAAACCTCTATATAAGGCAACAGTCCATACCAGAAGAATTTAACCAATATGAGATACTTCCAAAAAAAATCAATTCAATGACCTACTTTATGGTATGTAAGAGACCCAAAAAAGTCAGCTTTTGAGGGAAGTTGATACGTTTATTGAACAGAGTGTACAGTAACTAAAAGAACTGTGTATTTCCAGGGGGAATTAAGACCACATATCTGGATTCGCACCTAAAAGCACATAGAAAATTAAACCCAAGAAAGGGAAGTTTTTTACTGAAATCACTTGGGCCCAGATTATTCTATACGAAGATTCTCACTGGCATTTGACAGTAACTCATCACCTGCTGTGCGAGCTTGGGAACCAGCTGACTGAGTGAACTGCTTCCTGTCTTCAGTGCGTGATGACACAGATGTGTCAAGCTTGATAGACCTTACATGTACATTTTTTTTTTTTTTTGAGACGGATGAGACGGAGTCTTGCTCTGTCGCCCAGGCTGGAGTGCAGTGGCGCGATCTCAGCTCACTGCAAGCTCCGCCTCCCGGGTTTACGCCATTCTCTTGCCTCAGCCTCCCGAGTAGCTGGGACTACAGGGGCTCGCCACCTCGCCTGGCTAGTTTTTTGTATTTTTAGTAGAGATGGGGTTTCACCATGTTAGCCAGGATGGTCTTGATCTCCTGACCTCGTGATCCGCCTGTCTTGGCCTCCCAAAGTGCTGGGATTACAGGCTTGAGCCACCACGCCCAGCCCTTACAAGTAAATTTAAGAATAAGTAGTTTTATACCCACCCTGGTTTTATTCCAGAATTACTGCTCTGCAATTTTGGGCTCCATCCTTAGGAAGATACTGGAAAAGCAAGGGAACCTTTCTCAGCTGCCTGTGTGAAGTGACACTGTTCCAGAATGGTGCCCTGGGGCCTCATGCACTATTTCACAAGTATAGCTGCATAATCTATGGAAGTCACTGAATGGAAGAATCATCATCAATGGTATATTTAGGTTATGGAAGGTTCCTCTGAGATAAGAAAAGGTTCTACAATGCAGGTAGCTGTTGAGCCTCCTAAATATTTTACTCATTTAGTTAACATCACACTGCATTGAGTGCAAGATTCTTTGGTTATACCATATTAACCACCAGGAGGGAGGATAACTCCTGGTTTGTAAAAGAGATCAGTGGTTCTTAATGGAGGGTGATATGGCCCCAGGAGACATCTGACTATGTCTGGAGAGAACTGTTCACAGCTCTGGGGGGTGCTACTGGCATCTAGTGGGTATGGATGGCAGGAATGTTGCTGAATATTCTCCCAGGCACGGGGTGGCCCCACAACAAACACCTCTCAGGCCACTAATGTGAATAATCCTGAGGCTGAAATGCGCTGAAAGAGGTTCAGAAAATGTGTCTGGACTGTTGGAGAGTCAAATGTACATTATGGAGGCTGCAAGGCGCCCCCTGCATCTCACAGCTGAGGGACCCTGTCACCTCTCACCATGGGAGGCCAGTTCACTCCCGCCTTCCATTCCAGGCCCAGTGCCTGCTCCTTCTCACTGAAGAACCCAACAGAGATTTGCTGAATGAATGAGGGAAAAATAAGCTAGAAGCATGGTTTAAAGTCTTCCATTGACTACATTAAACAGCAATTTTATGTGGCCTAAAATTTATTCTGAACCTTAGTGGTGTCATAGTCTCTGACTATAAAGAACCTCAAAGTTAGGGCTAATACGTTCTTAAAGATGGAATGCACATCTTAAGGGGAGTTTGTCTAAACACTTCTCGAGTCATTTTAGTAGGACAAACCAAATAAAATGGTGCTAAAGGCAAACATTCAATATACTTCATTTTAAACTAAAAAATTAACATATAAAATGCCATGCACAGCAGACACCATTCTTTTTTTTACATATTTACAATTTTACATATTTACTTATCAATATAATTTCTATCTTTACAATTATAAAATTATTTCGAACTGTGGACATACACTTTGTAGCATTCATTTGTTTTGTCCTTTAAAAGGCAATTATTTACCAAACCACAATGAATGCCAGAGGAAGCACACAGGAAAATCATGGAGGGAAAAAAGATTGAGACAAAATTTGCACACAAGCCTTAAATGAATCTGTATCAGTAACTCAAATAAATAGTATTTTATTATTAACTAAGCTTCCCTTGCTAGGAAAAATAAAACAAAACAATCCCCATATACTGTACCTTTAAAAATGCTCTGACATTTATAAGCAATTTAGTTACATTCTAGATCCCAATCAGTTGAGTGTAGTAAGGGCTACCTACAATTTAGGCTCAAATAAATACTCTCCATGTAAACTGTGATCATCCTGCATAAACTTGAGGTTGCAGTGGTGGAGGAAGTTTATCATTTTCAATGTTTTCAGAGTCAATAGCTGCTAACGGTTGATTTGGAGGCTTAATTTCCAGTGGGTATTTCTCAACAATGTCTTGAACTTCTCTTGTAATTCCATCTGTCCAATCTATGAGGTCTTTTTCCAGTTTCTTGGCTTCATTCATGATCCTTTCTTGTCGTTCATTCAACTGAGACAGGAGATCCAAGTTCTTATACATTTGCTTGACGCCTAAGCAAGCATCAGGAGACCAACTCTCAGCTTCTTGCTTCCTGGGAGAGGTCTGGCCAGACATGTAGCGATCAAAATCCTCCTGACTTAAATTCAAAGACTGGGCATCTAACTTCTCAATGAAAGCCACGGCACAGCACTACAGGAAGAGGACATTAATACAGTCATATTAGGAAAGCTACGCATACTCCAATCAATTTGTAAAAGTCTTTTGATCACAGAGAATTTAAAATAGAACCAAAAGTAAACAAAACAAACTCATGAACTTCCATGTAACTCAGCCTGGAAAATTACCTACTCCTATCCCCGGTCATGCTTCCTGTACACTCCCAGGAGCTCTGGGGCCAATGTCTGGGTGCAGCCTCCCCAGATGCACCATGAAGACATTCTGTCTAAGTCTTCCCAGACCTGCTATCTCTACCCAGGATACAGTCCCCGAGCGGGTGTAGGTCCTCAAGGCACTGGTGTGGCACACGGACCTCTGATCCTCAAATAAATATTTTAACACCAAGTGGTTAAAAGAACGGCTCCAGGCCGAGCCCGGTGGCTCAAGCCTGTAATCTCAACACTTTGGGAGGCTGGGACAGGTGGATCATGAGGTCAGGAGTTTGAGACCAGCCTGGCCAATATGGTGAAACCCCGTCTTTACTAAAAATACAAAAATTAGCTGGGTGCAGTTATGGTGCCTGTCATCCCAGCTACCTGGGAGGCTGAGGCAGGAGAATCACTTGAACCTGGGAGGCGGAGGTTGCAGTGAGCCGAAATCATGCCACTGTACTCCAGCCTGGATGACAGAGCAAGACTCTGTCTCAGGAGGGAAAAAAAAAAAAAGAACAGCTCTGAAGCAACAGAACCTGAGTTGACTGTCACCTCTTTCACTTAACAACCACAGTGAGTGACCCTGGGAAAGTTACTTAAGCTCTCTGAGGTTTCTGTACCTGTAAATGGGGGGAAATACCATCCAGATTTATTGTGAGAATTAACAACATAGCACATGTCACGGGCTTCCAAGAGGCCTGCAGTGGGCAATGAATACACGGTAGCAATTACTAGTACGGAAATGCCACTGCAAATGCCCAATTCAACAGACATCTGAGCCGGGTGTGTTGGCTCATGCTTATAATCCCAGCACTTTGGGAGGCCGAGGTGGGAGGATTGTTTGAGCCCAGCCTGGGCAACAGTCAGGATAGAAACCTCACCTCTAGAGAAAAGGAATAAAGAAAAAGAAAAACGTGATTCATCCGAGGAGAACGGAAGCGCACGCCCATCTGGCTCATGGTGTGTGTGGAGCTGCTGTGGCCCCTGTGACTGGAGAGAGGAGGTGATTCTAACTCCTCACTTAGGTGAATGGAGACATGGCATGGCCACTAACAGGAATAAAGAATACTGGAAAAGAAACAAACATCTGAAGGGGACGTAGCTCTGAACAAATTATATTTGAGGTGCGATACAAGTGTGAGGTCAAGACAGGTGACACAGAGCTGTGGGTCATCACTGCACAGGTGAGTGACAGCTCTTTGACAGAGGAGATGGTGAGGAAGAGATGCAGAGACAATGGAGTCCCAGGGAATGACACAATTCAAGGTGGAAGTAGAAGACACAGACTTTACAAAGAGACAAGGAAGTAGTGGGATTGTGGAAGCCAAGGAACAAGTTGCAGAACAAAGGACTCATGGAGAGTGCTATGAGAAGCAAAGGAAGATGAAGGCTGCGAGTGTCCATGGGGTTTGTCAGCTGGAAACTTTTTACTTTTGCCAGAGCAGTTTCACTGGAGCAGTGGGTGCAGGAGACAGACTCTGAGTCAGGCCAGAAGAGGATGAAGAGGGAAGGCACAGATGTACTTAAGGCTGCAGGCCAAAGGCCCTAGAAGCTGCTGAGTGTGTGCAAGCCAGCTACCTCTACTGTCAGTGACTGTGGCTACGCTTGAATGTGTCCTGGTCCTCCTTCACTTCTCTCACTACCTGCCATGTCCACACTTCTCAGGGACTTCCAGGTTGTCTGACCCGCTCTGGATAAAGAGCTGAATCCAAAAGGCTCTTCCCTCGCAGGCAAGTGTATGTTTCATTTATATTAAGAAATATGAGGCCAGGTGCGGTGGCTCATGCCTGTAATCCCAGCACTTTGGGAGACTGAGGTGTGTGGACTGCTCGAGGCCAGGAGTTCGAGACCAGCCTGGCTAACAAGGTGAAACCCCGTCTTTACTAAAAATACAAACATTAGCCGGGCATGGTGACACGTCTGTAATCCCAGCTACTCGGGAGGCTGGGGCATGAGAATCGCTTGAACCCAGGAGATGGAGGTTGCAGTGAGCTGAGATCACACCACTGCATTCCAGCCTGGGTGACACAGCGAGATTCCATCTCAAAAAATTAAAATTAAAAAAAAAAAAAAAAGATATACGAGTACTTCTAATCTCATTCTATATGGGCCACTTAAACTTTTTTAATACTAAGGATTAAACCACCATGTGCCTGAGAGGATGGAAAACAGTGTGAATAAAGGTGAAAGCATCTGATCAAGAGCATTCCCAAGTCCCTCCACCTGCAAATCACACTCCCGAGATGCTGGTGACTAGAGTAACACGTAGCTGAACACAATGGTGGAGGGTGATGAGTGATGGGGCAGGTCCAGGTTTGGAGGAACCTGAGACTTCTACAACTTTTGGAATCCACTTACAGGAAAAGGAGAAAAAGTGACAAATACAAAAGTAGGTATAAATGTGAATACATACTTAGAATCTAGAAATAAATCATGATATATTTTTAGAGTCTCAGAGATTCAAGTACCTGTTTTGAGACATTTTTTGGCAATTTATCAGAAATGCCCCCTATGTATCCTGGCTTCCCCTCCCCACCTCTTAGTTCCCAGCCTCTCAACACAAAAAACCAAGTCCATAAGCTGCCCCAAGGCTCCAAATTCATTAGCTTCATAGTACATTCCCTTGAAAGCAAATAAGCAGAGTTTAGTAGGAAGAAAAAGGAAGAATTCAGGTCAGGAGCAGCGGCTCATGCCTGCAGTTCCAACCCTTAGGGAGGTCGAGGTGCGAGGATTGCTTGAGTTCAGCAGTATGAGACCAGCCTGGGCAACATAGCGAGACCCCATCTCTTAAAAAAAAAAAAGAAAGAAAGAAAAAATTGGCCCGGTGTGATGGTGCATGCCTGTGGTATCAGCTACACAGCAGGCTGAGGTGAGAGGACTGCTTGAGCCCGGGAGGTCAAGGCTGCAGTGAGCTACGATTGTACCACAGCACTCCAGCCTCGGTGACAGAGTCAGACTCTGTAGTAGAATGAATGAATGAATGAATGAATGAGGGAAATATTCAGCCTTATTAACTTAAATATAATTTGCCTTATTCATGGTTGAAAAGGCCCAGCCAAGTGAAGGACTCTTCTACCCAGGACCGTGGGGAGTGATGCCCAACACATGTCATCTGTTTCCGTAGGACAAACACAAGCTCTGATCAAGTGCTGGGAGGCAGAGTGTCTGTATGGCCTGGTCCTTGTGCTCCCTGATGCAAAGTGAGCTTCCTCAGCCATGCTGCCTTCTCAAACAGGAGCATTCACCTGTCATGGGCCTGAGTCACCTGTCACATCCCTAAAACCACCACCTTCCTAGTCCTTCTCTACAACACCAAGAACTCACTTACTCACCAGATTGGTAAAATAGTAGCCATCCTCTCCAGTCATCAGTCGGCTTGGATTGCAGAAGCGCGTGATATACTGGATATTAGACTGAAGGCGTGGGGGGTTGCCCTTCAAAACGATGTAGATGAGGGTGGGGAGGAAGTCATCCGCTGACGCCGGCTCGTTCTTGGTGATCTTGATGGCATTGAAGATGTGCTTGCTGCACTTGGTGATGCAGGCCAACTTGTCTCGAGGCACACGCTTGGAATCCATTTCAATGATATCTACAAAGCAGAAAAGACAGTATTTCCCACGTAAAAAGAATCACAAAAAAGAAGCAATAGGAAAATCATGTTTCATCTCTAAAGTTATGAAGGAATCCTCACTAACCCCCTTTCCAGCAGTTAACTTAGTGTATACATGACTTACTAAATATGATCTCATACTCACAGAAAATAGAACCAAGAGCCAGGTACTACACAGTGTGCCCTACAAGCACATTTCTCTAATCCTCAGATTATGCAATGGATACTCTTATTAATGTTATCCATTTTAGGGATGAGGGGGCTGAGGTTCAGAGAGGTTAAATGATTTTCCCAAGATCGTACAGACAGTAGGGAGCAGGGTGGGAATTTGAAACCATGTCTACCTGACTGTAAAGCCCACACTCCTTTTTTTTTTTTTTTTTTGAGACAGAGTTTCACTCTTTGTTGCCCAGGCTGGAGTGCAGTGGCATGATCTCTGCTCACTGCAACCTCTGCCTCCTGGGTACAAGCGATTCTCCCGCCTCAGCCTTTAAAGTAGCTGAGATTACAGACGCCCGCCATCACGCCCAGCTACTTTTTGTATTTTTAGTAGAGACAGGGTTTTGCCATGTTGGCCAGGCTGGTCTCGAACTCTTGACCTCAGGTGATCCGCCCACCTTGGCCTCCCAGAGTGCTGGGATTACAGGTGTGAGCCACCGTGCCTGGCCAAGCCCACACTTCTAATCACAATGTAAGCTGCCTCTGAGCTCCATGGAGAAGGAAGAAGTTGTCTGATGAAGAGTCTTTTTACTGCTTCTGTGCCTCTGTTACATTTTAGAATGTTTTCGACAGTCCCAGTTTGCATACTGCTATTTAGAAATGTGGTTACTACACAAAGCATCTTTGTATTGGATGTGAGAATACAAAAATTAGCTGGGTGTGGTGGTGTGTGCCTATAGTCCCAACTACTCGAAAGGCTAAGGCAGAAAGATGGCTTGATCCCGAGAGGTTAAAGCTGCAGTGATCACACCACAGCCCTCCAGCCTGGGCAACAGAGCAAAATCCTGTTTTTCTTTTTTTTAAAAAACAAAACAGCTACTGGAATCCAACACACTTAGGTCTACAGTGACCAACTCTCCAACATGTGGATCTCCCCTAGCTACAGAAATCACGACATTCACACCTGCTGATTGGCAGAGGGGATCAAGCAAGGGAATACATTTAATCTCAAAATAACATTTTACCTCTCCCAGGAAAAAATTTCACTACCCACGACTACCACTAAGTCCAAGCAGTGGGCTCTCATGAACGCCCACTCTTTTCCAATAAGCCTGGGGGACAGCGAAGGGTGGTGAAATACACGCTGACAGCATTGCTGGAGAGGGAGCGTGCCTCTGGGGGTGCACATCTGCCGACAACTTGGAACATCATAAAAAAGACAAGGCAGCTTAATTTTACACCAAATTCTTGCCACTAGCAGGAATAAAAGTTTCAGACTCGGGCCAGGCAGTGGGGTATACCAAAGGATTCTTTCTGTTCTTAGATCATCCCTGAGGTCGCCTCCTAGGCCCATCTGCTATGAAAGACAACGTGTAGGGGGCAGATGTGCTAGGTAGTACACAGGCCTTATTTTAACTTACAAGTGCTTTTACTCCCTTACTTATGAGGCTACTGTGTGAATTACATAATTTTTGCTTATTTTATTGTTTGCTTCCTTTAATCCTTTAATTCTGTGTTATAATTATTGTTATACTGATCTATTTATTTTTCTTTTTATATGGAACTTACTATACATAAGAATTGGGTAAGACTGGGTAAGATTTTTTAAAGCCATTTTTACCACCTACATCTATCTTTAGCTTTCTACCTTTTATTGATTTTTTTCTCTCTCTTTTAAAGTTTAAACCACTTTCTTGTTAATCTTTATTTATCAGTGTTCTTTCATCTGGCATCCTATTCATCTTTATTGTTGACATTTTGAAAGCGAGTAAAAAGTGAATTATGTTTTATCTGGATGTGTGTGTGGCTGCTATTGCCATGAGGCAGGGCTGGGGTGGAAAAAGTGAGAGAAAGGAAGGAAAAGGAGAATAAAGGAAGATAAACACCCCCAGGGACTTCTTCCACATGCTTCATCCTGCAGATACCCCTTCCTAGCATCCTCCAGCCTGAAGGAAGTCTTCGTGGAACTCTTTGGATTCCCATCCTGGTGTGCGATTCCACGATTTGCATTGCTTCAAAGCCTCAACTAGGAGATACGCGAGGAGAAAGCAACACCCAGGAAACTCACTGCTGTCTAATAGTTTCCCTCCCCAGCCTGCCTGCTATGATTTACTCTTCAGAACCCTGCATAATTGCTCTATGTCTTCTCCCAGGGCTCTGCCTTGTCATGAATAGGAAGCACAGGGCTGAGTGTGTGCTCCATCTCTGCCGGGTCCAGGGGTCCAGGCTTATCTTGAATAGAGTTGTGAAATCAAAGGCTATACCTCCAGGTCATGGTTTCTCTACATGGACACTCCTGACATTTGGGGCTGAATAATTCTTTGTTGTAGGGAACTATCTTGTGCATTGTAGAATGTTTAGTAGCATCCTTGGCCTCTACCCACTAGATGTTAGTAGTACCCCCCCACAGCTGGACATTTTAAAATGTCTCCAGGTCTGGCTCAGTGGCTCACACCTGTAATCCTAGTAAGTTAGGGAGGTAAAGGTGGGAGGATCACTTGAGTCTAAGAGTTTGAGAACGGCCAAGGCAACATGATGAAACTCTGTCTCTACAGAATGTGAACAAAAATTAGCTGGGTATGGTGGCACGTGCCTGTGGTCCCAGCTACTCGGGAGGCTGAGGAGGGAGGATTGCTTGAGCCTGTGAGGTCAAGGCTGCAGTGAGCCACGATCGTGCCACTGCACTCCAGCCTGGGTGACACAGAGATCCTGTCTCAAAAATAAATAAATAAATAAATAAATAAGTCTCCAGATGTCATCCAATGTCTCTGGGGGACCACTGGTGCCTGGCTAAGAACCACTGCCCCCACAGCCACACAGAAGTCATGCAGGCGAAGCCAAATGGGAAAGGGTGTCTATCAACAGATGAATGGATAAAGAAAATGTGGCGCGCACACACAGTGGAGTACTATTCAGCCACATCAAAGAATGGGATCCAGTCATTTGCAATAACATGGATGAAACTCTGGGAGGATATTATGAAGTGAAATAAGCCAGGCACAGAAAGACAACCATCGCATGTTCCCACTCATTGGCGGGAGCTAAAAACTGAAAACAATTGAAGGATGTTTTACCAGAAGGATGGTTACCAGAGGCTGGGAAGGGTAGTGCGGGGCATGGGGGATAGTGGGGTATAGTGGCCAAGAGGTAACCAGATAACGAGAAAAGTTAGAAAGAATGAATAAGACCTAGTATTTGCTAGCACTACAAGGGAACTATAGTCAAAAGTAATTTAATTGTACCTTAAAAATTAATTAAGAGAATATAACTGGATTGTCTGTAACACAACAACTAAACGCTTCAGAGGATGGACCCCATTTCCCCTAAGGCAATTACCACTCATTACCTGCCTGGATCAAAATAGCTCATGGAACTCATAAATCTATACACCTATTATGTACACACAAAAATTAAAAATTAAACAAAACAGAGAGAAAAAGGGAAACTTCCACCATCAGCCACAGGCCCTGACACTCTCCTTGTCCTAAACTCTTGGAGCTAAGAGGAGCTGATGATGGACTCTCTGGTCCCCTTCCTGGGGTGACACACTCTTCCTTTCAGAAGTCCTGAAGAGTGTTTGACCTCAGGGCAGAGGCCTTGAAGACTCTCAAAATTTTATGCAGTTCTCTTCAACAGACCTCGTATTTGTTACTTGTCAGCCCAGAACATGAGTCTCCTGCCCTAGAAGAATATGACCCACACTGCGTAACTTGATGGGCAGCCTCTCCTATTGAGTCCCACTATTCGGGGAACACAGATACACTTCCCTGATCCCTCAGGCCACCCACCTCTACTTTCACCAGCTGATGCCCCAGTGAACCATGCCCTACCTGGGAGAAGGAGGCCAGGAAGCCTGGGGACTTCCCTGTTAGCAACAGGCCGTAAAGGCTACGTTGGCTTGGACAAAACTCTCATGGAACACTCTAAATATAAACCAGCTGATCTTGAACTTTCTAGTAAGAGTCAGAAAAAACACAAGTCCCAGGTCCGTATTCAGGCTTTTAGAAGGCCTCCACCTTCAACCTCTTATGAGGTTCCCGGAGCAAACGGTGCAGGAGACAGAGTAGTCATGACCTATGCCATAGCCTAGCAGAAAAGCTTGCAAGAAAAAAACACAATAGTATTGACCTGGGCCACTTGGATTCTACCTCCAGAACTTGCACAGGAAATTACAGAAACCAGTAATTTACTTAATAACAGGAGTTGACATGTGAAGATACACAAAGAGAAGCAGAACCCGAGAAAGTGGAAGAATCACACCAGCAGAGAATGCCTGGAGCAGACCTTCTTGCCGTTGTAAAGGCAGTAAGATAGTCCTGAGAGACTTCGCCTCCTTTATAATCCTGATAATACCCTCAGCAAACCTCCATCTCTTCCTGTGGCTTGAGTGAGTCTCTGGTTCCTATAACAAAAGGAGCCTACTCGATGGCCAGCCTCCAACACTACTAATCAACTGACCTGCTTCCTTTCCAGTAGAATTTCATTAACAATGTCTACATGAACAAGCCTTTCTAAGTCCTCTTTCTAATAAAGGAGACACTGGCCAAAGTTGAACATCCCTTCATTAAGACTTTTTTTTTTAATTGAAACGTTTGTGTTGCAGTCTTGCTGGGTCATTCCCATGAATGACAAACAAACCTTATAAGGAGGCTGGACCTGTCTAGAACGGCAGCGCCACATCAACCTGGGGCACTTCATTTATTTAACGATCAAACCAGAAAAATAACTCACAGCGCTTCTCTAATTAACAACCAGTCAGAGGCATCATTTTAATATGTTCTCCAGCATGGGGATTACCTTGCCTTACCAGTTCCCTTCTTCTCTCCAAAATTATTTTGAATACATAAATGCAACTGAATCTTTAAGAAATTTGTAGGCCGGGCGCGGTGGCTCAAGCCTGTAATCCCAGCACTTTGGGAGGCCAAGACGGGCGGATCACGAGGTCAGGAGATCGGGACCATCCTGGCTAACACGGTGAAACCCCGTCTCTACTAAAAAATACAAAAAAACTAGCTGGGCGAGGTGGCAGGCGCCTGTAGTCCCAGCTACTCGGGAGGTTGAGGCAGGAGAATGGCGTGAACCCGGGAGGCGGAGCTTGCAGTGAGCCGAGATCGCGCCACTGCACGCCAGCCTGGGCGACAGCGCAAGACTCCGTCTTAAAACAAAAAAAAAAAAAAAAAAAAAGAAATTTTTTCTATCATGGGAACAGTCAGCTGAATAAAAACTACATAAAAAAAGAAGCACAAAAAAGAGAAAAAAATATTTATTCTGTATTTGACCTTAGTTGAGTTCAATGCCCAAGAAACGAGACCATAATCCCTGAAAATAAAGGGGGAAAAGAGTTAACCTGCTCTTCTGAATGCCATCAAATTCATAAAACTAACAATCTCACAAATTACTTTTACTACATTCCAATGTACCTTCGACAATCTGCATTTTACAAATGTATAGACTAATATTACAGCAACATGTTACCCTTAAGGGGAAACATCGCAATAAAAAGGCTCTTGGTTTCACTGACCTGTGATAGCCTTCACCACCATATCAGACACTTCTGGGATGTCTTCATTAACAGGGACACACAGCATCTGAGGCGTAACCCAGCGCAGGGCTCTAAAGAGAGAGAGACAGTAAACAAGGGCTCCAAGGATGAACCGTGGCCATTCGTCTTGTCACCTCCTTCAGTTTAGGGAAAGCCTGAGGCATCATTGATCACTCAGACAATCCCAGGCCCACACACATCAACCCTCCAAGTACTAGGAGGTCAAATGACATGACAAAGCAGCTAGGATCCTAAAATGAGACTTCTACACTTATCACAAGAATGGAAGGCCATCTTGCTGACTGAAATGACATTACACAGTACTACCAACACTGAAATGCACTCGGTATTTGAAAGTCACCATTTGAGAACTGGCTGCTGCCTGTCCTCACTGTCTACAGCATTAATGTTCTTTTACACTCAGTCCTCAACCTTTTTTTTTTTTTTTTTTTGAGATGGAGTAACTCTGTTGCCCAGGCTGAAGAGCCGATCTTGTCTCACTGCAGCCTCTGCATCCTGGGTTCAAGCAATTCTCCTGCCTCAGCCTCCCAAGCAGCTGGGACTACAGACGCCCACCACCATGCCCAGCTAATTTTTGTACTTTTACTAGAGATGGGGTTTCACCCTGTTGGCCAGGCTGGTCTCAAACTCCTGACCTCAGGTGATTTGCCTGCCTTGGCCTTCCAAAGTACCGGGATTACAGGTGTGAGCCACTGCACCTGGCCTCAGCCCTCAATTTCTGAGGCACACTGGAGTTCATGTAGGAGGCCACGGGCAGGATCACCATGCCTGAATCACTCACTGTGTGTTTCCTGGTCCCACCCTAACTGCACTCCAACTACCCTGCTGCGGGCCTCCCCTCTTGCTTGGTTACTGCTTCCATTCTGTATCTTGGTCCAGGGCCCCTCTGGTTACTTCTGGCTCCTGACCTTGTGCTCCGTATCTTCAACCTGCCCAGTATCAACTCCTCACTTCAGCTGTGAAACTTCCAATACAGATCTGGCAAGTACCAGCCCCTGTCTGGAACCTGGGACTCCAAGGCCCCTCTTCCCTTAAAACACCTCATCAGCTCAGCCTTGGCCCTGTTCCCACACTTAGGTGGTCTTTTCCTCACTGTCCACCGCAACTGGAGTGCAGAGTGCTGGGGCTTGCCCCAGTGAGCCTGGAAGACTGGGTGCTGTGGGCAATGTCATCAATCCAATGCTAGTGAAAGATGTGACTGGGGAATGGTGAAAAATGTGCACCCCTGGGAGGAATGAGGAAAGATGACATCCACTGACTTGTTATTTGAGAAGGAGTCTTGCTCTGTTGCCCAGGCTGGAGTGTGGTGACACGATCTCGGCTCACTGCAACCTCCGCCACCTGGATTCAAGTTATTCTCGTGCCTTAGCCTCCCAAGTAGCTGGGATCATAGACATGCGCCACTATGCCTGGCTAATTTTTGTATTTTTAGTAGAGACGGGGTTTTACCATGCTGCCCAGGCTGGTCTTGAACTCCTTGCCTCAAGTGAGCCACCCACCTCAGCCTCCCAAAGTGCTAGAACTACAGGTATGAGCCACTGGGCCCAGCCAACATCCCCTGCCTTGATACGGATATTCACAGCTTCCTGCTTGAGGAAATGGTAATGGACCAAGAACACAGTCCCCCAATTCCTTGGCGATTTCAGGGATTGAAAACAATCTCAAATGCCAAATACAACTCTTACCAAAAGCTGCTTTGACAGAGATGGATAGGTAAAGTCACATTCCTTGTCTTTCTGACACAACAGAGCAGCTTCCACTCTAAGGAAGCAGGAACGTGAACTGTTGCTTTCCCTTAAGGTTTGAAAGGCAGGTGCCTTATTTCCCCCCAGTGTGTTCTTCCATTAGTAAGTAGTAAGTATAAAGCAAAACAAAATAAGCAACTACCTGATCCTCTTTTGAATGGCAAGATCTTTCTTCTCATCATCAGTAGTTTCTGGACAGAACACGTGTTTATAGAGACGAGTCATGATGTACTTTTCAATCTGATCCATTATCTTCTCGACTCTTTCTGGAGGCACTGAAATAACCAGAGAAAAGATCAAGATATATATATATGTGTGTGTGTGTGTGTGTATACACATATGTGTGTGTGTGAATACGTGTGTGTGTGTGTGTATATATGTGTGCATATATATGTGTGTGTATACATGTGTGTGTGTGTGTGTATATATATATATATATTTTTTTGGAAACAGAGTCTGGCTCTGTCACCCAGGTTGGAGTGCAGCGGCATGAACTTGGCTCACTGCAACCTCCACCTCCTGGGCTCGAGCCATTCTCCTACCTCAGACTCCCAAGTAGCTAGGACCACGGGCACACACCACCATGCCTGAATAATTTTTGTAGGTTTTTTTCTTTGTAGAGATGGGGTTTTACCATGTTGCCCAGGCTGGTCTCAAAATCCTGGGCTCAAGCAATCTACCTGCCTCAGCCGCCCAAAGTACTAGGTTTATAGGCATGAGACAGCATGCCTGGCCAAGAGTATATTTTCATAGTACATTCTACACAGCAAAAAACTAATTTACTAGAAATACATTAAATACACTCAGAACAAAAGTATAAGAATGTTATATTTAAAAATATGCTTACAGGCCAGGCGCGGTGGCTCACGCCTATAATCCCAGCACTTTGAGAGGCCGAGGCGGGCGGATCACGAGGTCAGGAGATTGAGACCATCCTGGCTAACACAGTGAAACCCCATCTCTACTAAAAATACAAAAAAATTAGCCAGGCGTGGTGGCGGGCACCTGTAGTCCCAGCTACTCAGAAGGCTGAGGCAGGAGAATCGCATGAACCCAGGAGGCGGAGCTTGCAGTGAGCTGAGATCGCGCCATTGCACTCCAGCCTGGGCGACAGAGTGAGACTCCACCTCAAAATAAATAAATAAATAAATAAATAAATAAATAAATAAATAAAAATATGCTTACAAAAGAACTTACTGGCCGGGTGCGGTGGCTCACTCCTGTAATCCCAGCACTTTGGGAGGCTGAGGCAAGTGGATCACCTGAGGTTAGGAGTTCAAGACCAGCCTGGCCAACATGGTGATATCTCCTCTCTACTAAAAATACAAAAATTAGCTGGGTGTGGTGGCACGCACCTGTAGTCCCAGCCACTCGGGGGCTGAGACAGGAGAATCACTTGAACCTGGGAGGCAGAGTTGCAGTGAGCCGAGGTCACACCACTATACTCCAGCTTGGGCGACAGAGTGATATTCTGTCTTGACAAAAACAAACAAACAAAAAAACTTCTTTCAAATGTTGGGCTGCCTTCCACAGCATCCTCGTTCTAACTGAAGTTGTCTGGCAGGACCTAACAGTGTACACCCTGCCAAATGGGGAGACCTCAGCAAGGTCACTCCCTGTCCTACATTGAAAAGGCATTTGCAACTCCCAAGACTGATGAATGCTGATGAAACTTATCCTTTCATTTTTCTGAGGTTTACCATAACACCTTAGAGCTCTTGGAGGTATACAAATGGAGCAGATTTCTCAGATACACACATGTCCTGAGTACATCCTAAAGTCTAACATCACTGGAGGTTGAATCCATAAAGAATCCCTAAAAACCTGAAGTGCCCCCCCCAACTTTTTTTTTTAACTATTAATACAATGACTCACCAAAATGGTGATTCCAAAATGGGAAATTCATTTAGCAAAGCCTTCCAAGAAGTTTTTTTCTTTCTCTCTCTCTTTCTGTTTTGGAGACAGAGTCTTGATTTGTCACCCAGGCTGGAGTGCAGTGGTGCAATCTCAGCTCACTGCAACCTCCATCTTCCAGGTTCAAACAGATTCTTGTTCCTCGGTCTCCCAGGTAGCTGGGATTACAGACATGCACCACGACACCCGGCTACTTTTTGTATTTTTAATAGAGGCGGGGTTTCACCATGTTGGCCAGGCTGGTCTTGAACTCCTGGCCTAAAGTGATCCGCCCACTTTAGCCTCCCAAAGTGCTGGGATTACAGGCATGAGTCACTGCACCAGGCCCTAAGAGGTTTTCGTCTGCTCCACCCCTGCCCCTAATGGAGTTATTAAGCATTACTCAATAAATTATCCAATTGCTCCTGGAAAGATGCACATGGCACAGTTAAAGGCACTGCTAAGTATAAGACCAGTTCCCAGAATGTCAGTGAGGTTACAGGATGAAGTCTACAAAACAGCCAGACCATCAGGGAAAGAAAGAAATTGCTAAGAGACTGAGCAGTCGTCCCTCTGCAATACCTGCAATCTCTCAATGGCTAACAGTGTTACCTTTCCCGCGAGTCTGCATCCTTTCGGCCACATTGTGGTAGAAATCCTGAGCACACTCTGACTGTTCTTCAATGCTCAGATCCTGAAACAGAGAGACAAAGAGGCCGCTTGTAGCTGAACAAAGTGCAGAAGCACAGCTCTACATTCTAAGAACTTTCCAAAAGCCACTCCTTGTACTGGTAGTAAGCCTAAAAGTACTCACAGGTTATATTAATCCTGCAGGAGAGTAAATCCTATCCATTAATATTATTTCCAATATCTACTGTTGCCAGACTTTTCCTTAGTTCAGCTAAGGGGTCCTTGTCTGTCTCACGGCCACAAAAATTTAGGCTCACAGACAGTTTGAATGGTGAGTAAGACAGGGTTTTATTAGATGAAAAGGGGGAATCAGAGACTCTCACAAGGCCAGAATCCCTGCTAGAGTGCTTCCTGCCAGGAGCTAAAATCCCAGGCTCCACACAGAAAGAAGAGGCGCCAGGCTCCTCCCCGCTACAAATGGTGCAAACTTCCCAAAGCTCCACCCCGGTGGGCAGGCCGGCTGGAGTTTTTCCGGGGACCCCTTCCCACCTAGCAGTCTCACCATGACCATCTCATTCTTTTTTCTATATCTACATAGTCTTAAATAGAGTTAATGCATGTCTTGATAATTTACATATTTTATGGACATTTCTCTTTAACCCACTGAATCATTTTTGGTGGCTTTATAACATTCCATCATATTAACTGACTTATTTGACTCTTCTCTACCACTGTGCATTTGAGTTGCTTCCCCTCTTTCACTGTTGTGCATCGTAGCTATAAAAAATTTTGTAACGACTATCTTCTTTTGGGTCACTTCTCTGTGATACATTTCCAAAAGTGGCATTAACCACTTAATAAGAATAAATAACGTCATAGCTCTAAGCATCTATTGCTACTCACACTCCTCAGAAACTCAGTGCACACTGTCATTAACCACGTGTATGGGCTTATTTCCCTATTGCCCTGACAACATTGGGTCTGATAATTTTCATTTGGTTTTACTGATTTTATAGGTGTAATATATGTATTTGTTTCTCACTTTCTACCAAAGAGAATTTAAAGTCTATTTAAAAGATATATGCAGTTCAGCACAAGAGACTAGAAAATAAAAAGAATAACAAAGTAATCCCAGTGCTCTGGGAGGCTGAGGCTAGAGATCGATTGAGCCTACGAGTTCGAGACCAGCCTGGGCAACATAGTGAGACCCCATCTCAGAAAAGAAAAGAAAAGTTAAAAAATTTCAACAACAACAAGTTTAAAAAAAAAAAAAAAAGCAAATTAAACACAGAGAGAGACTGAAAGCAGAGCCACAGATGACAAGACAGAAATGTTTTCCTGGAAGATGTCTAAATTAGTCAAGAGTCAGCCCATACATCTGTTTTTAAGTAAACTTTTTAGCAGTCATCATTAAGATGAAAACAGTTACATAATTCAGGGTTCAAAAGACAAAAGCAAACCAATCCTTCAGATGAAATTCTGACATCAAAATCAAAAATTTCTCCCAAGGGTTCTCACAAGGATGTCACCGTAGAAGAGCATGAATAAGGCCGAGAACAAACCCCCGGGACCGGCTGTCACAGACCTCATCTACATAGGCCATTGACATCACACGCCAAGGGCCGATACATCCTGTGGAAGCCTGCAGCAGTCTGACGGTCTGGCTTAAGTCTAAAAGGATGGCAGGATTCTCAGGGTCGTGGGCAGTCACCTCGTTCCCTCAGTGAAAAAGGCCAAAAGCACTCACGGCACTTTGTGATCACCGTGACTGCAGCCCTCATTACTGTCGACTACTTACCCATATACATGCCATTTGGTGAATTAAAATTGATCCCTCATCTATAAAAGCCTAGGGACTACCTTTAGTAAAGTTCAGATATTTCACTACATTAAGCTCTTATTTATATTCATGACTTCCCACTGTTTTATTTTTTATTGCACAGATTTTTAAAAAAGTTAATACTATTAAGCCTTTTATCTGGTCATTAAAAACAATTCTTTTGGCCAGGCGCAGTGGCTCACGCCTGTAATCCCAGCACTTTGGGAGGCCGAGGCGGGTGGATCACCTGAGGTCAGGAGTTCGAGACCAGCCTGGCCAAAATGGCGAAACCCCGTCTCTACTAATAACACAAAAATTAGCTGGACATGCTAGTACACACCTGTAATCCCAGCTACTCGGGAGGCTAAGGCAGGAGAATTGCTTGAACCCTGGAAGCGGAGGCTGCAATGAGCCGAGATCACACCATTGCACTCCAGCCTGGGTGACACAGTGAGATTCTGACTCAAGACAAACAAAGAAATTCTTTTTTTTTTTTTTTTAATGTTTTAAATTTTATTCCTCTTTTTACTTAATTTTTTAACACATATAGAGACAAGGTCTCACTGTGTTGCCCAGGCTGGTCTTAAACTCCTGGGTTCAAGTGATCCTCTGGCCTTGACCTCCCAAAGTGCTGGGATTACAGGTGTGAGCCACCGCGCCCGGGGAAAACAATTTTTTGATAGTTCAATTTTAGCTCCTCTTGCTGAAATACATATCCTAATCTATTTTCTTTTTTTTTTTTTTTCCGAGATGGAGTCTTGCTCTCTTGCCCAGGCTGGAATGCAGTGGCGTGATCTCACTGCAACCTCTGTGTCCTGGGTTCAAGCGATTCTCCTGCCTCAGCCTCCGAAGTAGCTGGGATTACAGGCATGCACCGCCACACCCAGCTAATTTTTGTTGTTGTTTTTTTCTTTTTTTTTTTTTTTGAGACAGTCTCGCTCTGTCACCCAGGCTGGAGTGCAATGGTGGGATCTCGGCTCACTGCAATCTCTGCCTCCCGGTTCAAGTGATTCTCCTGCCTCAGCCTCCCGAGTAGCTAGGATTACTGGCACTGGCCACCATGCCCAGCTAATTTTTGTATTTTTAGTAGAGACAGTGTTTCACCGTGTTGGCTAGGCTGGTCTTGAACTCCTGGTCTCAAGTGATCCAGCTGCCTCGGCCTCCCAAAGTGCTGGTATTATAGGCGTGAGCCACCATATCAAGCTCATATGCCAATTTACTTTCTTCTCAATACTTTCACGGTTAGCTCTTTGATTTGGCTGAAATGTAAGGTGCATGGTATGAAACACAGAACTAAAATAAACTTTATACAAGCCTATCTGTCATCAGCAGCAGTTAGTAAAGCATGACCTTATTCCCTCTTGTCCTCCCAGTTGTCATATAACTTGCTCCTGAGAAATGAAATCTATTTATGAAATCTCTGGTTTATTTCACTGTTCTATATTTTCATTTTTTACCCAAATCTCATCTAGGTGTGATGACTTTCATTTTAGAACATACTTAAAAATCTGCTGGATTTAGAAGCCTCCCTGCTTCACAAATTCCTACTTTTTACCCCCTCACAAAAAAAAAATCATATGGTATATGTGTTTTCCTGTTTTTCTAGAATAATGAAACATTGTAATTTAAATGATATTTTAAGTGTTTATACTGACCTGCAAAGTTTGTCCTTTTTTTTTTTTTTTTTTTTGAGACGGAGTCCCGATCTGTCACCCAGGCTGGAGTGCAGTGGCGTGATCTTAACCCACTGAAATCTCCACCTCCCAGGTTCAAGCAATTCTCCTGTCTCAGCCTCCTGAGTAGCTGGGACTACAGGTGTGTGCCACCACACCCGGCTAATTTTTTTATTTTTAGTAGACATGGGGTTTTGCAAAGTTGTCTAGGCTGGTCTTGAACTCCTGACCTCAAGTGATCCACCCGCCTTGGCCTCCCAAAGCGCTGGGATCACAGGCGTAAGCCACCACACCCGGCCACCATCAAACTGTGTTTTAATTCTTTGAATGAACTTCTAAGTTGACACATTAAATTCTCAATATTTAACATTCTTTATTGCTGTTGTCTTTTAAAATTACTTTTTTTTTTTTGAGATGGAGTCTCACTCTGTCACCCGGGCTGGAGTGCAGGGGCGCCATCTCGGCTCACTGCAACCTCCACCTCCCAGGTTCAAGCAATTCTCCCGCCTTAGCCTCCCGTGTGGCTGGGATTACAGTCGCCTGTCACTACGTCCAGCTAATTTTTTGTATTTTTCATAGTAGAGAAGGGGTTTCACCACGTTGGACAGGCCGGTCTCGAACTCCTGACCTCGTGATTCGCCTGCCCTGGCCTCCCAAAGTGCTGGGATTACTGGCGTTAAGTCACAGCACCCAGCCTAAAATTACTATTTAAAAAAAAAAATGCTAGGCTGTTTTTTTATCACTAGTATGTACACTGTAAGTAAATTCTGTAGACTTATCTTGCCATGTTGCTGTATCTGTGCTTCTATTACTGTTCTGTTTTCCCTTGGATTTTCTTTTTTTTTCTTTTCTCTTTTTTTAAATCTTTTAACAAATGGTTTATTGATACTATGTTATAATGCATGACAAAATGACAAAATATTAGTATCTAATTCTAGACTTCATGGCCACCCCACAGGATGAATCTTTGGAACAGAAAAAAAAAAATAAAGATTTTGTTTTCCCATAATCATAAAGTTATTATACTCAGTCCAGGCACAGCTAGTACAACATTCTGCTCAACCCCACAGGCTCTACTCCCTTTACCACCTATTTATAATATGTTTGGGTCACTCATAGGAGTGAAACACTGTCAGCATCAATAGTTAGTAGCACTCTCAAAATACATTTTGTTGTACTGAATAGAAACCGTAACTATTCAATTAGTCTAGTAATTCCAAATGGTCTTATTACTTCTATACATAAGATATGATCTTACAACATTTATGTAGCTAAATACTTATACTTCCCATGCTTTTTGAGGATTCCCAAAAGACTTTAGGGGGTTCCCAAGACTTTTAGGGGTTTTTTTTTTTCACAATAAAAGAAAGGAACAGTGTCAATCCATGAGAGTCAGACCAGCAATTTAATAAGATCCTCTTCATAGCTCAGTTCCCGGTGCATACAGAAATTCAATACAGCCCCATCACTCTCAGTTCTTAGAAGAATTTGAGAAGGATAAGAGCAGTAACTATCAGTTTTGTTTAACAGCCTAAAAGTGAAAACAGATGTCAAAAACAAAAACAAAAACAAAAAAAACAGCCAAATTCTTTCATCCCAGGATGTCTGAAAAGGAGAGACTCTATGGAGTGTGGATACAGAAAAGGAGTTATTCCCACCGGAAAAAAATGAACTGTGGACATAGTCACTCAAGACCAGAGAAACCACCACTGTGAGTAAGTAGCTTCAATTTCACTGTTACCCGGGGGGGCACACACCAGAAAACCTGGGACAAAGCCTGGGCTACAGCCCTTAGGATTCATTCTCAGGCTTCCTGGTGCTGTGGTTCAACAGCCTTTGTGGGGATGGAGAGAACCAGATACTATCACCATCACGTGTAAAAAAGAATACCACAGCAACAGCTGTCAAAAACCAGCTGGAGCTGAAGTTACACACCATTTGAAATCCACACTGTACTTGCTTTCTTGTGAAGGGCTTGAGACATGTGCAGAGATACCTTAAACATGTGTAGGTGACCTTCCTTTTGAAAGGCAGAGGAGGGCCTCTTGTGAACTCTTTCTACTCATTTGTTTTCCGATCAGTTCACCATTTCAACTAGAAAAGATGCTGTAAGCTACCTCAGCTGGCTTCTAATTTGGACACAGCACCAATACTACACACACAACTGAATGAATGACCACATCTTCCTGGTTCTTCCATTGGGCAGGGTCAATATGCTTCTTTTGGACTGAATAGGTGTGATCTTGTTCGAGAAAAGTGTGTAAATGTAGGGCCAGATTTTGTTTGTCTCCGTTCCGGAAAATTGGTGGAGCACTCCTCGGCTCTTGTATAATTCAATGACTGGCTTTGCCACATCTTTGTACTGTCCTAGCTTGGCAGCAACTGCTTCGGGTTTATCATCCTCCTGCTGGACTAATGGCTCACCAGTGACATCATCAATACCATGTACATGAGGTGGATTGAAGTCCAGGTTATATACCCTTCCGCTAGGAGGGTGAATTCAACGGCGGCTGAGACGATCTTTAAGTGTTTCAAATGGAATGTTCAAACTGATCACTAGATCCACTTCACAGATTTTGTCCAGGGCTTCGGCTTGTCCTAATGTCCTAGGAAAACCATCAAGGAGCCAGTGCTGGCCACGCCTATTCTCCAACTCAGACGTCATTAGGCGTGTGATCACATGGTCTGGAACCAAAAGACTTCTCTCTATATACTGCTATGCTGTCTCACCAACTTCGGTGTTGGCCTTGATGTTCTCCCCCAAGAAGTGGCCGCTGGAGAGATGCTGGAGGCCAAAGTTCTGGGCGATCCTCTGGCACACGGTGCCCTTGCCCGAGCCGGGTGGCCCGAGGATGACCGCGCGCAGGAGTTTAGAAGCCACTGTCTTCGCGAGGAGGGGGGCGGCCAAATGCGCAGCCCCGACCACGGCCCTGGAGGGAGCCCCGGGAACTTTGTTTCTCGGCCCCCTACCTCTGGCACCCTCCACTCGCACTGGGACTCGCCGGCTCCCCTTGGATATTCTTGGTAAGATGTTTCCCTGAACTTCCTAAAAATTACATTTGTATTCATTCTAAAAGCACTCATTACTCATTACACGATGAGTAGAACTCAAGTCACTGTACCAATTCTATAAAAAAGTCAAGAAAATGCTCAGATGGCTTTCAATTTACATGGGAAGACTGAATGCAATCATTATAATATTCTATAATTACAAACAAGAAGGACAAACTACCGTGGGGCACACCGTAAGTCTCACTTTTTCTTACTGGAGCTGTCTCCTTCTCTAGATCGGTGGTAGCAGCAGTAAGTGTGCTTATTTTATACTAACGCCTGTGCTGAGACGATGGTGACTAGATCTTTCTAGCGATGCTCACGAGAAAAGTTGTTACCTTCCTGCTCTGAGGTGTGAACCCAAGTAGATCCAGAACTACTCTATGAGAAAAGTCCTGATGCTACCCACCCTACCCCAGAGTTGACTGAAAGCAGGATGGGCCTCGATCTGAGCATGCTCCGTGGCTCAAATGCGTGGGTTTTCATTACCACCACCCCACACCTCTATTTCCAGTTCTCCAAGGAGACTTCCATCTAGCCCTCACCTATGAATTGATGAAATATATTTACATGATACATTCTCTAAGTTTCATTTCTGTACTAAACTAGATCACCAGACAAATATATCCATGGACTATACTTTAGGTTTGCTGGAGATATTCTTTCAGAGAACTAGTTTTAGTTTTCAGCCTGGACTTTGTTTTTTTTTAATCTTTTTAGACAAAAGTCTTGCTGTGTTGCCCAAGCTGGAGTGCAGAGGTGCCATCTCGGCTCACTGCAACCTCTGCTTCCCAGGTTCAAGTGCTTCAGCCTCCCTTGTAGCTGGGATTAAAAGCAAGTGCCATCACACCGGATAATTTTTGTATTTTTAGTAGAGACAGGGTTTTGCCATGTTGAACAGGCTGGTCTCAAACTCCTGGCCTCAAGTGACCTGCCTGCCTTAGCCTCCCAAAGTGCTGGGATTATAGGCATAAGCCACCGCACCCAGCCTATGCCTGGACTTCTATGTAGGTAATCACAGTAGTAGCTACGTGAAGAATATGCCCATAAGAACATGTTTTTAAACTCCAAGTACCATTAAATTATGACCCTATTATCTCACTGTTATTTTAAATTAATTTTGTAAACCTCAAATCCTTTCAATAAGCAGAACGGGTCTATATAACAAAACGACTACCATTATGGAATGTACGATTTTTTTTTTCTTGAGATGGAGTTTCACTCTTGTCACCCAGGTGAGATCACCCATCTTGTCACCACCCATCACGCAATGGCGCGATCTTGGCTCACTGCAATCTCTACCTCCTGGGTTCAAGCAATTCTCCTGTCTTGGCCTCCCAAGTAGCTGGGATTACGCCCAGCTTGTTTTTGTATTTTTGGTAGAGACAGGGTTTCATCATATTGGCCAGGCTGGTCTCGAACTCCTGACCTCAGGTGATCCGCCCGCCTCGGCCTCCCAAAGTGCTGAGATTATAAATGTGAGACACCGCGACCAGCCAAGATGAGTTTTTTTTTTTTTTTTTTAAACTATTAAACCCTCAAGTCTAACTTTGTTATGGGGGACAACATTTTAACTGATATTTGAATTTTCCTTTATGGCGCTATAATTTAACTTGTTATTGTTTTATTATTTTTTCAGAAATTGCATTTGACTACATTGCCTAGGATGGAGTGTAGTAGCTATTCACAGATGTAATTGTAGCTCACTGCAGCCTCACATTCCTAGGCTCAAGCAATCCTCCTGTCTCCCTCCTGAGTAGGGGGGACAGCAGGTACACACTGCGGTGCCCAAATCTATCCTTCTAGTTCATGTATTTTCTGCAAAAGCATATCCATTCATTTAATCTTCTTAGGTAGTTTACACATGGTTTTACACCTTTCATTTGCACCAAATTTTAGCACTTAAAACAAACCATATTCATTCTTGTGATTATTATTACAGGTCTGAGCATTCCTAACCCAAAAATAAAAAATCTGAAATGCTCAAAAATCCCAAATTTTTCAGTGGCGACATGACACCACAAGTGGGAAATTCCTCATCTGGCCTCATGTGACGGGCCGCAGTCAAAAAGCAGCCAAAACTGTTTAATGCACAAAACTGCTTAAAATGTGGTATAATATTACCTTCAGGCTACGTATGTAAGATATATATACAACAAATGAATTCTGTGTTTGGACTTGGGTCCCTGTCCCAAGTTATCTTATATATGTGTAAATATTCCAAAATCTGGGAAAACCCCAAATCTGAAACACTTCTGGTCCCAAGGCTTTCGGATAAGGGATGCTCAGCCTGTAGTGCTCACTTCCAACTAGAAACTCTCTGAGTTCCTTTTAGAGACCCGAGCGGCCTGTCTTACTGGTGTATCATGTTCTCCTCAGCTCCATACAACCCCTACAATTTTACAGTACAATGCAGAAAACTCCCTTTCTTTTTTTTTTTTTTTTTGAGACGGAGTCTTGCTCTGTCGCCCGGGCTGGAGTGCAGTGGCCGGATCTCAGCTCACTGCAAGCTCCGCCTCCCGGGTTTACGCCATTCTCCTGCCTCAGCCTCCCGAGTAGCGGGGACTACAGGCGCCCGCCACCCCGCCCGGCTAGTTTTTTGTGTTTTTAGTAGAGACGGGGTTTCACCGTGTTAGCCAGGATGGTCTCGATCTCCTGACCTCGTAATCCGCCCGTCTCGGCCTCCCAAAGTGCTGGGATTACAGGCTTGAGCCACCGCGCCCGGCCGAAAACTCCCTTTCTATTTCCACCGCAGTTTATGCTCCAGTAGAGTATTTACTTCATAATGTAAAAGAACTCCCCTGCCACTCTGTCTCTCGTCCCGCTTTCCATTCTTGTAGGACTTACACTATGTTACAGATCTGCTTATTGTCCATTTCCCCCACTAAACTGTTAGCTCCACGAGGGCACCGTTCACCACCATATCCTCACGCCTAGAACAGGGCCAGGCACATGGTTAGTGTTCAGTATGGGTTGACTGAATGAATGTGGCCATTTATTACCATTCCTCCCTTTATAAGATGCTGAAGACAATTCTCCATAGATCTCTTTCTACCCATCTGTGAGCAAAGACAATGACTGCCTTTGTTTTGCAACATCTTTTCAAGGATTTCTGTATAGCAAACAGCTTTAGGAGACAGAGATAGTACCTCCTTCAAGAGAAAAGGCTAGACTGCTTACTGTGTAATAAGGATCCCTAAGTCCAAGGTTCCTCTCCTCTAATACAACTCACTGCATGCACAGGCTTTCCCTGGTCTTCTCTGCATGATCCCATAGGAACAGATACTCAGGGGATAAGCACAAATGCAAATGGTCTGGCTACTGCTGCTGCTGTAAGGAACTGGCGTTGTCTCTGACCCAGGAGACTCGTGTCTTTGGCCAGTATCTGTGAAACTATGGCAGGTTAATTTGTTAGCCTGCAAATAAGGTAACTCTCAGGCCCCTCACAGTGTTTGCCAAAGGGGCAAAGTGAGAGCAGGTTTGTGCTGGTAAGTTCTTTTAAGCTCTACAAAACTCCAAAAGGTTTGTCATAGTCTTCCAAGAAAAAAAGATAGTAGAGCAGTGAGCAAATCCTTTTCCTCAAGTACTCTCTAATCATTGTATGGGATCATCTTTTCTAAAACAGCTTTTTTTTTTTTTTGAGATGGAGTCTCACTCTGTCGCCAGGCTGCAGTGCGGTGGCGCGATCTCAACTCACTGCAACCTATACTCCCAGGTTCAAGCAATTCTCCTGCCTCAGCCTCCCGAGTAGCTGGGACTACAAGCATGTGCCACCACGCCAAGTTTTGTATTTCTAGTAGAGATGGGGTTTCACCATCTTGGCCAGGTTGGTCTTGAACTCCTGACCTCGTGATCCATCCGCCTCGGCCTCCTAAAAGTGCTGGGATTACAGGCGTGAGCCACCGCACCTGGCATCTTTTCTACAACATCTGAGTAAAGTTGTCATTTTATTTTATTTTTCTAAAATAAAGTTTTACTTTGTGATTAAGACATTGATAAGTGGGTGTCTATCATTGAATATTATGCTGAGAGGCACTCTATACACTTTCTTAATGGTCTGGCTGAGATCTTTGTTTCCACTTCCAGTTTTGAAAACCTTTGACTATTTTCCTTGACCATGTTTTCTGTGTATTTCATCTGGAACTTCTGTCATTACAATGTGAATCGTCACAGTCTATTTTCTGGGTTAAGTTTTGTCTGTACTGCTGTTAACTGCTTAACCTATTTAGGTTTTAGCTTTGATGTCCATATTTTTTTCTATTATCAATTTGTGCTACCTTCAATAATTTTTTAAAGGAAAAGAAACATGAGGGCTTTAATCCTCTTGAAAAATGAAACACACATTTAAAGTGTGCCAAGGATGCAGTCCTCATATTCTGAGAAAGTCCATCTCACCAGGGAATATATCTTGAGGTCATTAGTAACTAGTAGAACACAGATTTAAACATTTCCACATTTAGATGAAGAAAACAGGGCAAAACTAACTGATTTTCTCAAATTCAATTACTGGCAAAATAAAGGTGGTGGGAACCGTTAAGGTACATATGCTCATTTTGCACCTCCAAAAACAAACAAAAAAGCCAGAAATCTGTCATTTTTAGCAGCTAGACAGTGTCTAAGGAACTCATGTTCTTCATAAAGGTCATCATAAAATTATTTTTAGCATAAGAAATGTTTCGACCCTTGCTTTCCCTTTATTGAATGAAATGTTTAGTGGGCTAAGAAATCCAGTAACTCCCATGCTACAAGCAGGACAAGAGAGACACAGTGCAGACAGGAGTGTCCAGATTGCCAAAAAGCGGAATTCCCAAAGACATTTTGTTCATTTAAAATACTTTGATGTCACTAGAGTCTGAGCAGATACAGTGTGATTCATGAAAATCCAGATAACCTGTAGTCTCCTATTGGCCTTTTTTTTACTAAGTGGAATGATTAAACATGTGGTACTAAAAATCAAAGAACACTCCTGAATACGAGTTCATTAATGTAACTGTGAGATCAGCTTACTGTGCTGTTTACCCACTGGTTACTTCTGCTTTCCAAGAGCCTTGGGGAAAGTCAAAAGTATTCATAGATGAGAAAAGGTGAACCAGCTTTTCATGAATTATGGAAAGAGATTTAAAGAAAAAAAATGTCTTGTAAGAGGCAGCTAAGCCTTCTTCACCACACCAACAAGGGCGGGTCTCAGGAGCTGCCCATGCAGCTTGAACCTCACTTTAGTAACTAGAACCACTGGGCTCAGCTCTTTCCCCTAAACCAGCATGTGGAACAAGACCTCATGCTAGATCTTCCTGTGATGCGTAAGTGTGACGGCTGGGTTTTCACGCTGGGTTTTCATGTGTGAGATATGCCTCCCTCAAACCTTGTTACAACACTGGCACGTTGCCTGTTGGATGTGAACAAAGATGAAAAAAAGGCCGCATGCTCATAAGGGTGGAACTTGGCACTGACAGGGTTCAGCTTGGCAGTGCTTGCTGAACACTTCCTGAATCTGGACTTCACTCATTGTGAGAGTCTCACAGAGGTTCTTCAGGTGAAGGTTATTGTCTTTAATTTCTTCTTCTGGAACACGCAGTGTTGCCTTCTCCAAAACATCTGCCGCCTCTAACGAGTCCTTGCAGAAGCCCTGAATGCTGTACATATTTGCCTCCTCCACCAGTTTTTGGCTGCTCTGCTGCGAGCCCTCAGTATCTGCCAATGCTTGCTTATCTTCTTCCACAGCCTCCTTCAGCTGCTCTTCCAACTTGACTTCTTCCATGAGTATCTTGTCTGTAGAGGGAGTATCTGTCCCCCATTTGGTTTGGATCCACGTCCTCTTCCAAGTGCTGGCAACTGTTCTTTTGTTTTGTAGTTGTGTGCAGAACTGAGGAGAAGGCCTGGAGACACTGCCGACACCGGGAGACTGTGTGGCACCAGCCTCACGCATGGAGCCACCATGGCTGCTCCGGGATGATGATTTAAGTTTCCTCTCGCCTGTCACTCTATGCTTCTATGACACGTTTTAAATTATTTTTATTCCTTCAATATAATTATCAAATATATCTTATATCTACTTTTGTTCCTTATGACTTATAGATTCAGAGAGCTCAGAGCTATTTCCACTGCCTCACTTCTCATCCTCAGTGCTTCTAATTTTAAAATTGGGTCCTGGGTTGCTACCCCTACTGAAGTTCTCACAATAATTAAAGCCTATTTGCTGGCTAAAGGTTCTTTATTTTGGGTACATACTTCTGTTCTTCTAACAGTAATTACATGGCAGGGCAAACTACTCCTTGATTAAACATATAGTTTAGAATAGCAGAGTCATTTTAAGGTATAGAAGGACACTTATCTTTCTACTTATTCTGGAAAAGAACATGAGAATTAAGATATAGCCATGTCTTAAATTGTATATTTTTTTGTCCTCATTCAGGTACAAAGCTTTAAGTCCATATAATATAATCAATATCAGATTTTTTTTTTTTTTTTTTTTTGAGACAGGGATTTTTTTGCTCCTGTTGCCCAGGTTGGAGTGCAATGGTGCGACCTTGGCTAAGTGCAACCTTCGCCTCCCAGGTTCAAGTGATTCTCCTGCCTCAGCCACCCTAGCAGCTGGGATTATAGGCACCCACCACCACGCCCAGCTAATTTTTGTATTTTTAGTAGAGACGGGGTTTCACTATGTTGGCGAAGCTGGTCTCCAACTCCTGAGCTCAGGCGATCCACCCATCTTGGCCTCCCAAGTGCTAGGATTACAGGCGTGAGCCACTGTGCCCGGCTCAGTATCAGATTTTTATAGAAGGACTGGCTAGAAAAATAACAGTGAAACAAGCAAAAGGTGGTATGTTGTGCTTAACTGCTTCCTTAGAAAAAACAGCTTATCGGCCAGGCGCGGTGGCTCACGCCTGTAATCCCAGCACTTTGGGAGGCCAAGGCCGGAGGATCACGAGGTCAGGAGATAGGGACCATCCTGGCTAACACAGTGAAAGCCGTCTCCACTAAAAATACAAAAAACTAGCTGGGCGTGGTGGTGGGCGCCTGTAGTCCCAGCTACTCAGGAGTCTAAGGCAGGAGAATGGCGTGAACCCAGGAGGCGGAGTTTGCAGTGAGCCAAGATTGCACCACTGCACTCCAGCCTGGGTGACAGAGTGAAACTCTGTCTCAAAAAAAAAAAAAAAAAAAAAAAAGAGCTTATCAGAATGACTATTAAGAAGTCTTACTGTAGAAACTGAATTGATTGCCATGAATGGAGTATTAAGGGATTAATACAAATTAAAAAAATAAAAATAACTGAATTGAGAAACCCAAAAAATGAGGGGTGTTTTTTGTTTGTTTGTTTTTGAGATGGAGTCTTGTTCTGCTGCCCAGGCTGGAGTGCAGTTGCATGATCGGCTCACTGCAACCTCCACTTTTCAGGATCCAGTGATTCTTCTGCCTCAGCCTCCTGAGTAGCTGGAACTACAGGTGAGCACCACCCTGCCCAGCTAATTTTTGTATTTTTAGTAGAGACAGGGTTTTACCACATTGGCCAGGCTGGTCTTGAAATCCTGACCTCGTGATCCACCCACCTCGACCTCCCAAAGTGCTGAGATTATAGGTGTGAGCAACTGCGTCTGGCCCCGAGTTTATTAAACGCATTAATGCAATATCCAACAAATTAAAGGGTAGGTACTTTGAGGAAGTAGAGCCTGCCCCCTTTAAAAGTAGGACAAGCTACACTTTCAGAATAGGGAAAAAATGTATCTGAGGGATTTATTAACACTTAGCAAGGGCAGGATTTAAATAGGTTGAGCAGCAAAAGAGTTTTTCTAGAAGTTTTATTTACTTTTATTTAATTGCAGTCTAAAGATGTCTTAAAGTGAGCGTTTTCATATAAATAATTTACAGAAAAAAGTTCTTTACAAAGCCACAGATCTCATTCAGTTAGGTAATATGGTTTTCTAGTTATTATGGGAAAGGTTAACACTTAATTGGGTCTCTATAATGCTATAAAATTACCCTCACCACATGAAGCTCTGTACAGATGACAAAGAGAATGTATACCTCTTCATAAGTGACCACATATACTCTTGAATCCTCCTGAATCCATAATCACTCTCAGACCTGTGTGAAGCTTGGTTCTTAAGGTGAGATTCTTAAATTCAAGTTAGGCCAGGCATTGTGGCTCAATCCTGTAATCCCAGCATGCTGGCAGGCCAAGGTGAGGCTATGAGATCATGTGAGGCTACAAGTTCATGACCAGACTGGCCAACAGAGTAACACCCCGTATCTACTAAACATACAAAAAATTAGCTGGGCATGATGGTGCACACCTGTAACCCCAGTTATTCAGGAGGCTGAGGCATCAAAATTGCTTGAACCTGGGAGGCAGAGGCTGTGGTGAGCCGAGATCATGCCACTGCACTACAGCATATGCAACAGAGCAAGACTCCATTAAAAAAAAAACAAAAAAACAATCAGGTCAGGCATGGTGGCTCATTTCTATAATCCCAGGATTTTGGGAGGCTGAGGCAGGCAGACCACTTGAGGTCAGGAGTTCAAGACTAGCTTGGCTAACATGGTGAAATCGTGTCTCTACAAAAAAAAAAAAAAAATTATCTAGGCATGGTGGCACATGCATGCATAATCCCAGCTACTTGGGAGGCTGAGGGAGGACAATCACTGGAACCTGGAAGGTAAAGGTTGCAGTGAGCGGAGATCACACCACTGCACTCCAGCCTTGCCAACAGAGCAAGACTCCTATCTCAAAAAGAAATAATAATAATTCAAGTTATGTTGTACAGATTAGGTTTTAAAAATTAAGCTTTATTAATTTGGCTCAGCAATTTAAATTCTTGCTCTGATGACTTGTAAGAACAGAAAAGTAGCTGATGACAACTGCATTTTCAACATAAAAGGATTCCATGTTAATGACATAGCTGCCTGTCTAATTTGCAATGGAAATATCTTGTTTTAAAGAATGTATAGAGGTACTATAAGAGTATATATGTTTTAACATTAAGTAGCTAGTAAGACTAACAAGAAAGAAAAAAGAGCAAAATAAACAAGCTTCAGAAAAGTATTAGCAAACAACAGTATTTGCTGAATAGCACTGGGCGCCGTGGCTCACACCTGTAATCCCAGCTCTTTGGGAGGACAAGTTGGGAGGATCACCTGAGGTCAGGAGTTCAACACCAGCCTGGGCAACATAGGGAAACCCCGTCTCTACAAAAAATAAAAAACTCAGTCAGACATGGTGGTGTTCGCCAACAGTCCCAGGGAGACTAAGGCAGGAGGATCACTTGAGTCTGGGAGGTCAAGTCTGCAGTGAGCAGTGACTGCACCACTAGGCTCCACTCTAGGTGCAAATACAAAATAAATACAAACCTCCACGCTGCTTCAAAAAAAGAAAGGAAGGAAGGAAAGGAAAGAAAGAAAGACAGATGTGTTGCATAGTAAAGCATTAAACCTCAATACTGCAGTGGGTATGAAAATTATGTAGGTGCTGAAATTTAAATTCTAAAAACAAAAAAAATCTAAGTGTAGACAGATAAAGTGTTTCTTGATAAAGATAAAATGGCTTAAAAATTTTAATGCAGTTCAGAAAAGATGTAATTTTCTAGACTTGACCCATACGCTGAAAAGACTGCTCACTGCTGGCATATACTGGGATTGGAGAAAACAGAAATGATGTGGGAGAAGATATGGGCAAGAGCAGATCATTCTGGATCTCAGAAATTTTAGAAAGAATAATACTGTGGGATGCAGTAGGAACAATTATCCGTTTATGGCAAGGCTGCCAGGGCAGTTTTTAAACAGGTAAGAATGAATTCTCATATTGCATAGGCCCTTAGGATACCATCTGGAAAGTTTAGTTGGTGGTAATAACATTAATTTAAAGGTTTTGAGCAGTTTTGATAAATTGAGTACAAAGGCTATTTTATACTACCACATTCTTCACAATGTCAGAGGAACTGGCCCAAGAAATTTATATGATTACTGATCTGAAGTTAGTTAGGTTAGTTCAGGTGTAAAGAATGTTTATTTACTTAATTTTTTTTTTTTTGAGATGGAGTCTCGCTCAGTCGCCCAGGCTGGAGTGCAGTGGCCGGATCTCAGCTCACGGCAAGCTCCGCCTCCCGGGTTTACGTCATTCTCCTGCCTCAGCCTCCCAAGTAGCTGGGACTACAGGGGCCCGCCACCTCGCCTGGCTAGTTTTTTGTATTTTTTAGTAGAGACGGGGTTTCACGGTGTTAGCCAGGATGGTCTCGATCTCCCGACCTCATGATTCACCCGTCTTGGCCTCCCAAAGTGCTGGGATTACAGGCTTGAGCCACCATGCCCCGCCTTATTTACTTATTTGAAAGGACATTAACTTGTGGCCAAAGGCCAAAAGGGCTTCTCTAGGGACATTCAGTTTAAAAAACATCTCTTTCATATGCAGTATGTGCAGACTTCACACTAAAGATAACTGAGATACATGCATAGGACTTGGCCACCTAACCATGAAACACATAGTATAGAAATGGAAAATAGGTGGCTTAGTGGCTCTTAAAACAGGAGGAATCTGAGGCCATATCCAGGTCTCTGATATAAACTAGTGATGCCTTACAAATAAATATGGTGATATTTGTACCAGTTAATTACCTCTTTACTTTAGTATACTCATTTAGAAGTCTATTAAATTATTATAGAATAAGAACACATCATCACACTTCTAAGGAAAAGAGAAACAACAAATCTGAGTTGCGCAATTTTCTAAAACATATTATGATACAGCATATATGCTATAAGTACTACAGTATACATATGCTAATTTAATATAGCTATCTCATCAACATTTCATGTGGGCTCAAGAAAAAAATAAATACAAAACCTCAGTTTTTAGTTCTGATAAAAATGAAAGATGGTGTCACATGAACTCTGAATTTTTCCATATTAAGGATATCTATCGGGCCGGGCGCGGTGGCTCACGCCTGTAATCCCAGCACTTTGGGAGGCCAAGGCAGGTGGATCACGAGGTCAGGAGATCGAGACCATCCTGGCTAACACAGCGAAACCCCGTCTCTACTAAAAATACAAAAAATTAGCTGGGCGTGGTGGCGGGTGCCTGTAGTCCCAGCTACTTGGGAGGCCGAGGCAGGAGAATGGCGTGAACCCAGGAGACAGAGCTTGCAGTGAGCCGAGATCGCACCATTGCTCCAGCCTGGGCAACAGAGCGAGACTCCATCTCAAAAAAAAAAAAAAAAAATGGATGTCTATCACGGTTCCTAACTTAAGAAAAAAAAAAAAGATCAATGAAAGCTTACTTGTTTTAACTCTAAATGTTTTACTCTAGAGAGAAAAAATACCTAAAGAAAGAGAGCTACTTACTTACACAGTCTAATTACATTTCTGAAGGGTGAGAAAGCAAGCTTTTCTCCTTTACAAGCTGAACTCAGTATCTAAAAAATTTTGACACAGGTCTACTGCTTATTAGCCTAGTGATTGCTGACCCCAGCTAGAATATAGCTGAACAGTTAAACACTCTGCTGCTTTTCTAATTTCCTTTTTCTAAGACTTCCTTACTTCATAGAAAGAACTTTTGGAGCTAATTCTGAGCTTAATGGTTATAGAATGTTACAACAGAATTAATCCCTATTTACAAAATGAATTCCTTTACAGGCAGTCTTATGAATTACTGCCACTGAAATTATGGGTAAAAGTAACAGGTGCGAAAGTCACAAGTTCTACTTGACATTGGCAAAATCTAGCTGTGTAACCTGGACAGGTCACTTATCCTCTTTGGCTCTCAACTTCCTCATCTATAAAACAAAGGGACTGAAACTCCATAGCTGCTAAAGTCCCTTTCATTGTCCCAATTCTATCTGTCCTTTCTCTAACTGAATGAGAAGAATTCTAAATCAAAATACAAAAAACAAAACATAATTCAACAACAACAACCACCACCCTTAAAATTACTGCAACAACCGTTAAAATTACTGCCACCGGCCTGACGATGGTTGCACAGAGTTAAAGGTCGACTATGGCGGTTTATACCGTTTACAAGGTTACAAGTCAAAAAGGCCTGTTACTAAAGCACATCATTCAAGTGGCTTCAATGTCAGATTTCCACACAAAGATGATCCAAACACCACTGAGTTGCAGTGGAAAAGTACTAGCCTGAGAGTCGGGTTTTAGCTTGATTCAGAGGCTTTTCTTAGGTAAGTAATTTAACATCTCTTGGTCTTGATTTTCTCAGGTATAAAATGACAACGTTACACTATATTATCTCTAAGACCTTTCCTCAAACCAAAACTCTGTGTTTCTACATGGTTATTCCCAACCTACCCTTTTGTAATGCATTCCTTCCAAAAACAGCTTGGTCTGTTTATAGATTTCTTGGCCTGTCTTGTGGAAGGTCTTGAGAAATTCTATGAACTCCTTAGACACTCTATCCGTTTCAATGCTGGTTTGCCGGTTTATGGAAGGACTGGGAGCTTTTGCTTCCTGAATTTCTGCTGGGAAAATTAAACATAGTAAGTTTCATGACATAAAAGATCCATTCATGGAATTACTTTAAGTATGTAACTTAAGGTTATTTAAATTATGTTTCATCAAAGTTAAACTTGAATTTAAATCATTTTATGTTTGAATGGTTGGACAAATTTCCTTAAAGTAAACTAAATCTGTTTTACAAGTAGGAAGTATGAGTAGACAAAACTACATTATCTAAAAGATATTCCTACTGAAATAAAAGTTGTTCTATTAGCATTTTCTTTGCCAAAATATATCATGCTTTGATCTATATATTCAATCATGAACACTGAAATGGCACCACTAGGCTTCTCAAAGACTGCTTGAGTTTATAAAACTAGTCAACAAATAGAAAAACAATCAATAGAAGCACTGAAATGTCAGATGACTTATAAATGTTAGACAACCTTTCCAAATCCCATTTTACTTGACAAAAAGGCAAAGGTTAATGTGTTTATGTGGAGACTCACAATTATTTACCCACCATTTCGTTGGTGAGTCATACTGATCAAAGTGAAAGAATGCATCCGAAGTGTTAATAGCATGATGAACACGACAAAACACACAATGAAGAGACAAGGGAAACATGCACCATACTATCTGATCAGCTGGGCAGACAACTCTTTCCCCTCTTCAAATAAACACACTGAAAGGAAAATGGGACATTTACACAAGAGAGATAAGGATGTTGTAACAGGCAGTACGTGCTTTTAGAAAGTACGAACTACCACTTGGTCTCTGATCACATTCTAAACCTCCTGATTTTGAACTATGCTCTCTAATGTTTATAAGGAATTTAAGTTCCCCATATCCCAATGATTTCCTAAAAAGAAAAATAATTTTTTAAAAAAGTACGTTTTATTTTTTTTTGAGATGAAGTCTTGCTTTGCCACCCAGGCTGGAGTGCAGTGGCATGATCTCAGCTCACTGCAACCTCCACCTCCCAGGTTCAAGCAATTCTCCTACCGAGCTACTCAGTCTCCAAGTAGCTGCTCTCTCTACAAAAAGTAAGAACATTAGCCAGGCATGGTAGTGCATACCTATAGTGCCAGCTATTTGGGGGGGCTGAAGCAGGAGGATCGCTTGAGCCAAGGAGTTTGACACTGCAGTGAGTTATGAGATCGCCCTACTGCACTCCAGCCTGGGCGACAGAATGAGACCTTGTCTTTTCAAAAAAAAAAAAAAAAGTAAGGTATGTACACTGTGCTGTTTTATGTAAAATGGGGTAGTGGGATAAGAATATATGTGTTTATAACTCAGAATAAAAGCACAAAAGGATACACAAGAAAGTAATAACAAAAGTTGTCTGAAAGTGGGAGAAACAAAGCAGTGGTGCTTAGGAACTAGATGGGCAAGAGACAAACTAGAAACGAAACTTCTGACCATACCTGTTAGCGCCATTTGGATATACTACCTATTTTTTAAGCACATAAATAAATCATGTACAATCTAATTCAAAACAAAAAAGGGAACATCTTTTCTAAAGTATTTTTTTAAATAAATCATGTACAATCTAATTCAAAACAAAAAAGGGAACATCTTTTCTAAAGTATTTTTTATCTCAATTGAAAACCAAAGATTGTGCTGACATCGGTATGATTAGAAAAAAATTCTTTAGTGTTTGGAAGTGAATCCTCCTCTGTCTGATAATTCCGCTTCTAGTCATGATGGAAAACTCTGATCGCATCAGGTTTACCTACTATCTTAACAATTGGAAGGTCAGACAAATATATGAACGAAAGGTTTTCAGACACTGGATGACAGGCAAACAGCAGATTAACTCCTGAAAGAAGGAAAACAAACACAGTCTGTCCTAGAGTGTCCCAGCTCACTGCTGGGAGAGTTTTAAAGTCTTGGCACAGGGAGCGGCCACTCAAACAGAGCATAGCTGACTTGCTGAATTGAGGAGACAGCATTTGGAGTTCTGGGAGGCCAATGTGACCAGAATTTGCAAGGCAAAATATGCAAATGCTATGGAGGGGAGAGGGCTACACAGAAAAAGCTCCAGGTAACTGCAGAGGGTTCCCTTGAGTGTGGCTGAGTACTGCACATGCATATGAGGAAATTACCCAAGATGAGAGAAAGAACCACCAAGTAACATGTAGAACCACAGCACAAAGGACGGGAGGAAGAAATATAAGAATCCTGTTTAGGGAGGGGAACATCATACACTGGGGCCTGCTGGGTGGTGGGGGACAAGCGGAGGGATAACATTAGGAGAAATACCTAATGTAGGTGACAGGTTGATGGGTGCAGCAAACCACCAGGGCATGCATATACCTATGTAACAAAACTGCACGTTCTGCACATGTAACCCAGAACTTAAAAGTATAATAAAAATATATAACAAATTACATGTAAAAAATTCCATTTAAGATTCTTTTCTGTAAAGTGGTATAATACTATCGTTTTAAATTTTTTCTTTTTTCTGTAAAGTGGTATAATATTACTTGAAGGTAGATGATAAGTTAAAGATGTATTCTGTAAACCCCAGAACAACCAGTAACAGAACAAAGAGGTATAGCTAACAAGCTGATAGTGGAGATAAAGGTGTGGTCATAAAGAAGGCAAGAAAAGAGGAGAAAAGGAACTAAGACAAGATGAGATAAACACAAAGAGCAAGATGGCAGGGGTAAACTTTCCCTTATCAAAAATCACATTAAATATATGTGCTATAAACAGTCTGATTAAATGTCAGAGATTATCAGATTAGATTAAAAAACAAGACCCCATTTCATGTTGTCTGTAAGAAATTAACTTTAAATATAAAGATACAAACATGTTAAAAACTAATGAAAGGGAAAGGATACTCTGAAACAATGAAAAAGAGCTTAAGTGGTTACACCAATGTTAGACAAAGTAAACTTAAGAACATGGACCATACTGGCCGGGAGCAGTGGCTCATGCCTGTAATCCCAGCACTTTGGGAGGCCAAGGCAGGCAGATGACAAGGTCAGGAGATCAAGACCATCCTGGCTAACATGATGAAACCCCGTCTCTACTAAAAATACAAAAAATTAGCCGGGCATGGTGGTGGGCGCCTGCAGTCCCAGCTACTCGGGAGGCTGAGGCAGGAGAATGGCGTGAACCCGGGAGGCAGAGCTTGCAGTGAGCTGAGATCTTGCCACTGCACTCCAGCCTGGGCAACAGAGCAAGAGTCCGTCTCAAAAAAAAAAAAAAAAAAGAACATGGACCATATTACCAAGAACAAAAGGGCATCTCATCATAAAAAAGGGGTTCATTTTTCCAGAAGACACAGCAATCCTAAATATGTATATACTAATAACACTGCTTCAAAACACAAAAAACAAAATCTGACAGAACTGAAAGGAGAAACAAATTTGGACATTTCAATATTCCTCACTCAGTAATTGACAGAAAGGTGATTTTTAAAAAGTCACTAAAGACAGAAGACTTGAACAATGCAATGCTATCAACCAATTTGACCTATCTGACTCTGACAGAACACTCAACCCAATAAAAACATAATACATATTCCATCTGACAAAATAATAATGGTAGTAACTTACATATAGATAATGTCTATTAAGCACTAAGTACTTTTACAATGCTATTTTGTATAATCCTCACAAGTCTATCGGGTTATACACTTATGATATTTACAAATGAGGAAGCTGAGGCTTGAATATGTTAAGTAACTTGAATAACGTTGCAGTCACTTATACAGTAAAGACTGGAATTTGAACCCAGCTCTGTGCGCTTAAATCCAAGGCCTGAGCTGTTGACTATGCTGCAATTACCTCAGTAAGCCAAAGAGAGGACTGAAGACTCTTCAGAAGAACACCAATCCCTCTGACTTTGGAGGTCTGTAGGCCAGTCAAAGACAGGAAAACCCTACTCATTTCCTTTATTGCTTTGCTTACAATATGCTTCCCTCCCACATATACTTATCCAATGAGACACTTCTACTTTAAAAAAAAAAAAAAATCCCCTTTTAAAATGTAAATGAGGATTAATTCTATTAGCTAGTTACGATCATACAAGTTACTAAAATCAACACTTGGTTGTTTTTCTCTAAGCTTCCTAAAAATTAACCCCTACTAAGAGGCTAGAAGTTTGGATTAGAGAGGGGAAAGTGAGAGACGGTTCAGGTGTTCGGTACACAGGGAGGACGTGAGTTATGTCTGAACAGCCAAATAGGGATTCAATGTGTAAGGTGAAAGAAGTGAAGAAGAAGAAAATATGGAAAAGAACAATGTCACCCACATTACAGTTTATAGTTTTGGCTAGGGCTCAAATGGCAAGTGCTTGCTCTTCAACTTAAAGTCACCTTGTGTTTTTGGTTTCTTTTTAAATCAGGGTCTCACTTTGTCACCCAGGCTGGAGTACAGTTGCATGAACACAGCACACTGCAGCCTCAACCTCCCAGGCTCAAACGATCCTCTCACCTCAGCCTCCTAAGCAGTTGGGGCTACAGGCACTAGCCCAGCTATTTTTTAATTTTTTTTTTTTTTTTTAAGAGATGAGGATCTCACATTGTTGCTCAGGCTGCAGTGCAGTGGTATGATCTCGGCTCACTGCAATCTCCACCTCCGGGTTCAAACAATTTTCCTGCCTCAGCCTCCCAAGTAGCTGGGATTGCAGGCACACGCCACCACCTCTGGCTAATTTTTGTATTTTTAGTAGAGACAGGGTTTCACCATGTTGGCCAGGCTGGTCTCGAACTCCCGACCTTAGATGATCCACCTCTCCCGGCCTCCCAAAGTGCTGAGATTACAGGCATGAGCCCCTGCACCAGCATATTTCTCTATTTTACTAAATTAACACAAGGATTATGATTTTTGTTCAATCAGTTTTACTTCATTTATTGTTATTTATTGATTTCTTCATTTTATTTTATTTTATTTATTTTTTAAGACAGAGTCTCGCTTTGTTGCCCAGGCTGGAGTGGCACGATCTCAGTTCACTGCAATCTCTACCTCCCAGGTTGAAGCGATTCTCTTTTTTGTTGTTGTTGTTGAGACGGAGTCTCACTCTGTCGCCCAGGCTGGAGTGCAGTGGCAAGATCTCAGCTCACTGCGAGCTCCGCCTCCCGGGTTCACGCCATTCTCCTGCCCCAGCCTCCCGAGTAGCTGGGACTACAGTTGCCGGCCACCACGCCTGGCTAATTTTTTGTGTTTTTAGTAGAGATGGGGTTTCACCATGTTAGCCAGAATGGTCTCGATCTCCTGACCTCGTGATCCCCCTGCCTCGGCCTCGGAAAGTGCTGGGATTACAGGCGTGAGCCACCGCGCCAGGCCTCAAGCGATTCTCTTGACTTTGCCTCCCAAGTAGCTGGGATTACAGGCGCTCACCTCCACACCTGCCTAATTTTGGTATTTTTAGTAGAGATGGGGTTGCGCCATGTTGGCCAGACTGGTCTCAAACTCCCGACCTTAGGTGATCTGCCCGCCTCGGACTCTCAAAGTGCTGGGATTACAGGCGTGAGCCACCGTGCCCGGCCTTATTGTCCTTATTTATTTGGACATTCAAATTATCCCAGACTTGGTCAGTGGAAACCCCTCCAAGCTGGCTTCTGGATCTTCTGAAATGTCCTCAAAATATTGAAGGGGCCTTTTTTCCCTGCCCCAGTCCCAGAATCAGTCATTTCTCCAAGAAGCCCTGGTTCACTTTAAAGAATAATAGTATTTAGAGTCTAAGGTCTGGGTGGTATTGGTATTTTTTTTTTTTTGAGACGGAGTCTGGCTCTGTTGCCCAGGCTGGAGTGCAGTGGCGTGGTCTCGGCTCACTGCAAGCTCCACCTCCCGGGTTCACGCCATTCTCCTGCCTCAGCCTCCCGAGTAGCTGGGACTACAGGGGCCCGCCACCACGTCCGGCTAATTTTTTGTATTTTTAGTAGAGACGGGGTTTCACCGGGTTAGCCAGGATGGTCTCGATCTCCTGACCTCGTGATCCACCTGCCTCAGCCTCCCAAAGTGCTGGGATTACAGGTGTGAGCCACCACACCCAGCCAGTATTGGTATTTTAACTCTAAAAAAGAAAAGATATGCTTTGTAGGACCACTGTCTTCAGATCCATTCGTGAAAGAGGTACATAAGATGATACTTGGGATGACAAGATTATAGGAGTTCTGAAAGAAAAGGGCACTTTGGAATGTATAAGCAAGTATCTCAGCTTGGCCAACCACTGTGACTTCCTCTACACAGCTCACTCACCCTGACTGTGCAGACTAAAACACTGTAACTGAGTCTTTACAGTCAAGATATTCCATGTACTTTCTCTGAAGGCGTATCCAACTCTACAAGAATGTGAAAATATCTTCAAATTCCGTAGAAGGTTATTTGTATTTTGTCTGCTACCAAGTTCTTATGTATGGCATAAAAGCTTTCCTTTATGCTACTAATAGAAACAAGTAAAATACCAAGAGCAAGGGCATCACAGACTAAAGAAGATCAAGAATACGGAATACAAAAAATCTGTTTCTAGTCTAGACCCAATACATTAAAACTGCACTCAGGCTAACCTTATCCACACACAATGGCCAAAGAAGTAATCAGTGTGAAATGCAAAATTTACCTGGCTAAGTTATATTAAGTGGTCTGTGAAACAAAGACATAATGGAATCTTCTTTTCTAACATGAATTTTTAAAATACTTTACGGTCTTTATCCCCAAAAGCTTTCTACAGACAACAAGCAACTAAAGAACAAAATATCTAAAGTACAAATCTAACATTCAAAAAGATGGGGGGCGGTGGGGAGACAAGAACAAAAGTAAAAACCATTCTGCATACATATTTTTTAAAACAAAATTCACTTGGATTCTTTCTTTTTTAATTAATTACTTTTTTTAATGTTGGTGTCTCACTCTGATGCCCAGGCTGGAATACAGTGGCACAATCACAGCTCACTGAAGCCACTAACTCCTGAGCTCATGTAATCCTCCTACCTTAGTCTTGCAAATAGCTGGGATTATAGGTAGGTACAAGCCACGGCACCCAGCTCCAGAATTGTTTCTTTTTAAAGTACAGACTCTGTACTAAATTGTAAATCTTCTTTCCATAGTATAATGCACACTGTACAGAGGCTTTTGGGCCACAGGTTTTTAAAACCACCAAGGAGAGTCAGTGAATATAAATGACGATTATGTACTTAAGTAACAGAAATTTCATATATATATTATTTATGATATATATTAAATAACCTGAGTTTCTGAAGTATACACATTGGATAAAGGAATATAATGGAAAAATATAGACCCAGGAATTAGGAGACCCAAGATCTCATACACAAACTCATTGTGCAACCTTGGGTAAATTAGTTAACCTTTATGGACTTTCATACTGTCACCTGCAAAATGAGGCTGTTAGAGCTGATAATTTTATAATTTTTAAAATTATTTTATCTGCTATAAATACTTATTTCACTACATATCATCAAGAAACAGACCTTAAGCTAAATAGGAATGAGTGGTCTTAATAGTAAATGCCCTTGCGCTCCCTGCAAGATTATTGTATCAGAAGAATAACTTGCATTTTAAAACAGCTAACACTTACTGGAAATCTACTGTGTGTGTCAGGCACTGTGCTAAGCTCTTTACGCACATTAACTCACTGAACCCTCATCACATGCCTCTGGTAGGTATTACTGTCCCTCACTGTTGACAGGACTCGGAGTCGTTAGTACACCCAGGGTCACAAAGCTGGTAAATGACAAAGTTAGGACTCAAACTAGGGGTGATTCCAAAGTCACCTTACTATCTGTCTATTCCACCTTCTAATAAATAAATCATGAGCCCAATACATTCTTATTTAATCTCTGGCAGGAACTAATTTTTTTCCTCGTTTTTCGTAGAGACAAAATTGCTACAACTGGCAACCAACCAAGAAACAACTTCAAATTCATCATATAATCCATCTTTTTTCTTTTCTTTCCTTTTTTTAGACAGGATCTTGCTCTGTCACCCAGGCTGGAGTGCAATGGCACCATTTTGGCTCACTGCAACCTCCACCTCCTGGGTTCAAATGATTCTCCTGCCTCAGCCTCCTGGCCTCAGCTGGGACTACAGGCACATGCCACTGTGCCTGGATTATTTTTCTATTTTTTGTAGAGACGGGGTTTTCTATTTTTTGTAGAGATGGGGTTTTATGTTGCCCAGGCTGGTCTCAAAAACTCCTGAGCTCAGGAAATCCATCTGTCCTGGCCTCCCAAAGTGCTGAGATTATAGGCTTGAGCTACCGCACCAGGCCTGGTATCCATGTCTTAAAGAGAAGTGTGTTTTTGGTTATGAGCAATATTTCCTTTTAATAAAACAAAAGGAAACAGCAAAAGTCACAAAACCTAGAAGACCGGCAAGGATCTTAAGGGGTAACACTATCTTATTTTTCATTCCGTTGCCTCCAGGAGAGAAGACCTCATTACAATTACCCCAGGGTAGGAACTGGGGAGCAAGTGAGGGGGCTCCCAGAGAACAGGTCTTCTGACAGCATCAGTGGTGGTTCCCAGTCTCCCTCATTATTTCACATTGACTGCATAACTCTGAGTAACAACATACATTTTCAGAGACTGAGGCCTGACAACAAAGATTCTTTCCTGCTTCACGTTGGGCCACTTCAACTGGCTAGGCTGCTCAATCGTAGAACAACTGTGACTTAAGTGACAATCCTCTTGCTAGTTACATGGCATTTTAAGAAGCAGGGTGAATATGATCACCTACATACAAATCCATGCACTGGAAAATAACTACTACGGCTCACTCTCATCCCCCCAGGAGCCCAACGTGGGCCTTTTCCTATATTTTCTCAATACACTTTTCTCAAGACACAAGTTGTCTCTCAAATAAGCTCTCGAGCAGAAAATCTCTCTCAGATGACTTTCAAGCCTAGAAATCACCATTTCTGACAAGCTGTGAACAATGAGGGTATTACACCACAGAACAAACCAGGATCCACAAATAAAGACACAAAAAAACAAAACATCCAAAGAGATAAAGTCATTTGGATGGGGATGAATTTCATAAACAAAACTACTTATTTCAATTCTCTTTATTCCTCCTATAAACAAATTTCTCTAAAACACAATGTCTTTCAACCAAAGAGAGTATTGGTTTCATATATTGTCTGACCCTCAAACCCACTTTCAGTCTCAAATCTGAGCTGATATTCTCAAAAAGTTGACAGAAATTACAAAGCTGAGCCTGTGAGCATTGTGGATCTACTCTGTGTCTCACTCAGGCAGAGAAGAAAAAAAGAGTATCAGAACATTACCCTTCTTTGATCCGACCCTGGAAGACGCACTGAAGAATTTCTTCACTGTGGTAACCTTACGGGTCTTCTCGTTGGTTTTCTTTTCTTCAAACTTGGAGAATGTGAGGGATTGGGCCCCTTGGCTGCTCTGACTGCTGGCAAAGGCCTCTTCTTCCTCCCGCTGGAGTCTGCAATTCAAGAAAGGATTAGAATGATCTAGATATTCTTCAAGGTTTCTCTTTATCTGAAGGTTATTACTGCATTAATTCAGGAGGATCTAAAGATTTTAGAACTAGAGACTAAATATACCAAATCAGCCTGAGGTCTCACATAGCTACAGGATGGGCTGCTCTTCATGCACTACAGATTTCAAATGGGATCTTCTCATGCTCATTCAGCAACTGCTCTAGGGCTACATGAAAGAAATCAAGTCTAGTCCTTTTCCCTAACAAGCTCAAGGCTGGAACAGAGAAAAAGGTAAGTAAACAAATGCTACATAATGGGACAGCTGCTACATTAGAGAGTAAACATTGAGTGCTGTGAGAACACAGGAAAGAACAACTCAATCTGCTGGGGGAGTCTGTTGGGGCCTTACCACAGTGATGTTTGGGCTGGGTCTTAAAGGATAAATAGGATCCTTTTTTTTGGGTTGTTTTTGAGACAGAGTGTCACTCCATCGCCCAGGCTGAGGTGAGATGGTACGATCTCGGCTCATTACAACCTCTGCCTCCTGAGTTCAAGCGATTCTCACGCCTCAGCCTTCCAAGTTATTGAGACTACAGGCATACACCACCACGCCTGACTAATAAGGCCGAATAGTATTCTAAGTGAAAGGATATTCCAAGAAGGAGGAACTACAAATGTGCAAGCCTGTGGTTTGCTTCACAACAAGCTGAATGTAGCCAGAGCACTGGGTGTGTAATGAATGGTGATGCTGGATACACAGTAAGGCACCAGAGGGTAAGGAATCTTGATTGCTAAGCCCACATTCTGGATTTCATCATGTGGTGGGGAAGCAAGAAAGACTGTAAATCCAAGAAGTTATCGTTGTCAGATCTGTGCTTTAGAAAGATCATGCAGGTAGCTGTGTGAACAACTTGAAGGGTAGAGAAACTAGAGACAGGGACAAGAAGTAAGAGTATATTACAAAGGTTTAAGTAAAAGAAAATAAGTACCTGGAAAATAGGAGTAGAAAAGGTAAAATTCAAAAGCCTTTTCTGAGTTGGAAGAAACAAAACTTGGTCAAGTTGTAGGTAGCAAGGGAGATGAAGGAGAAATTAAGAATGAAACCAAGATTTTTTAGCTAACTTGGTAAATAGTGATGCCATTAATTGAATCAGAAGGGTTAGGAGGAAAATGTTCAGAATGGGGAGAATAATAAATAAAAGCAATAAATTTGGCTTTGGATTAGCTGCATGTGAACCACCTGTATTAATTCCCAAACACAGGTCAGGTGCGGTAGCTCATGCCTGTAATCCCAGCGCGGGGAGGCTAAGGTGGCCAGATCACTTGAGCTCAGGAGTTTGAGACTAGCCTGGACAACATGGTGAAACCCTGTCTGTACATAAAATATAAAAATTAGCTGGGTGTGGTGGCATACTTCTGTAGTCCTAGCTACTTGGGAGGCTGAAGCAGGAGGATCACTTGAGCCCAGGAAACTGAGGTTGCAGTGAGTCAAGACTACACCACTGCACTCCAGCCAGGGTGACAGAGCAAGACCCTGTCTCAAAACAAACAAACAAAAACAACACAAGCACTATCTAAAAGATAATGATTTTCCAAGTGTGATTCCCCAGACAGCAGCAGCAGCATCACCAGGCAACTTGTTAGAAATGGAAATTATCTGGTCTTACTCTCAAGCTACTAAGATCAGAGACTCTGAGGGTAAGGTCCAGCAGTCACTGCTTTTACAAACTTTCCAAGTGATTTAGCAGGGTCACAATTAAAAGCAGTAAGAAATAGAACAAAAGTCACAGGTGGAGGTGCTAAGCCTGAGGATGGAATCAGGACACCTCTTTCTTTGGGACAGACAATAAGTTAATATAAAGGTATTAGTACATTTTTATGTGGCGAGGGGATGAAGCTGACAGAGTTCGTGCCTAGTGGCCTCTACTCTGTTTTTGAAACAGGATCTGCTACTGACAGCATCAGACATGCAGGGGAAACCCTGAGGAGATCATTCATGTTCTGGGCTAAAATTTTCTCTCTTTGATTGACAACAGTCACTGAAAGCAATGTGTGATTTCTAATTCTCTGCGTTCACCACAGATGTCAGCAAAGTAGTCACTCAACAAATATTGGCTGACTGGATGAAAAAACAAAAAACTAGCTAGAGGAGTTGGAAGAATTCCATTTGACTCTCTTCTGTTGAAGCAGTTTTAGAATTTCTAGAATGCTCTGGCAAAGAGCATTTTATTAGTTACTATGCTCACTAGCCTTCCCATCATTTATTTATTTATTTATTTATTTATTTATTTATTTATTTATTTATTTTTTGAGGCAGAGTCTCACTCTGTCTCCCAGGCTGGAGTGCAGTGGCACGATCTCAGCTCACTGCAACCTCCAACACCTGGGTTCAAGCAATTCTCCTGCCTCAGCCTCCTGATTAGCTGGGATAACAAATGTGCACCACCACACCCAACAAACTTTTTAAATATTTTTAGTAGAGACTAGGTTTCACCATGTTGGTCAGGCTGGTCTCAAACTCCTAACCTCAGGTGATCCTCCTGCCTCAGCCTCCCAAAGTGCTAGAATTAGAGGCGTGAGTCACTGCACCCGGCTCATCATTTAATTTTTAATTTTTAACATCATTATTTTTCTGGATAATACCAACTGCCTTTGACCTAATTTTTAAAGAAAAGTTAAATTTCTACAATGCAATGACTATATACAAGTCAACAGATTTCTACTACTGTGTTTTATCACTGAGCTAGATGCAATGCTGAATATATTATATTAAAAGAATGAGGGAAATAATGCTTGATGAGTGCCATTTGCAAGCCCTGCACTGGGTACATATTTATTAGCTCATTTAATCTTCACTAGGAAATATGTCTATCTCCATTCTTCCACTCCAAGGAGCTTATTATCTAAATGTGAGAACTAAAACTAACACAACCCAAAGAAAATAATCAGAAGTTAAGACAAACACAAAATGAAGAAACTACTGAAAGCTGTTCATTAAAAGTTAACTGAGAAGAGGGCAACACATCCTTTTCCTTAATATTAAACTGACGTGCTGATAGCTTAAAGCAGAAGTGAAAAAATGCATTTGGAAGGTGACAGAACTACGTATCCAGTCGCGTCACTGTTCAATCACCCCTAGTTAAGTCCTTTTACCGCTCTGCCAGCTCCCAGTCCTCCTGAATCTGCTTCTGCCTGGCCTTGTGGTACTCTTCCCTCCAGCACTTGGAGCAGAAACCCTGCCAGGCTGGGTTGCCGTAGTAACCACATCCTTTCTTGCACAGGAGGTCCGACTGATCCACATGAATTCCTCGGCGTTCAGACTTCAGGCTCATCTTCTTCCTGCTAACCAATGAACAAACAAGAAAGTGCTGTTGAAAATGGATTATCATTCTACTAACTAAAATCTTACCAATTATGAACAAAAAGTGAGTCATTCCATTATCTTCAAGCTGTAAGAGAGGGAAGGAAGAAATGAAGGAGGGAGGGAGGGAGGGGAGGAAGAAAGAAAAAAGAAATATTAAATATAGTAAATTTCATGACACAGCCAAATGAAAGACTTATTCCCCGCCCAAAATACAAAAAAAAAAAAAAAAAAAAAAAAAAAAAAAAAAAAAAATTTAAGAAAGGGCTAACATTAAAGACTTAAACGTAAAGGCTGGAAACTAGAAAACTCCTAGAAGAAAACTTAGGGGAAAAGCTTCCCGACACTGGATTTTGCAACGACTTCTAGAATATGACACCAAAACCACAGGCAACAAAAGCAAAGTCAGACAAATACATTCCATCAAACTTGAAAATGTCTGCACAGGCTGGACGAGCTGGCTCACGCCCGTAATCCCAGCCCTTTGGGAGGCCGAGGGGGGCTGGTAATAAGGTCAGGAGATCGAGACCATCCTGGCTAACATGGTGAAACCCTGTCTCTACTAAAAATACAAAAAAATTAGCCGGGCGTTGGCGGTGGCTCATGCCTGTAATCCCAGCACTTTGGGAGGCCAAGGCAGGCGGATTATGAGGTCAGGAGTCGGAGACCATCCTGGCTAACATGGTAAAACCCCGTCTCTACTAAAAATACAAAAAAATTAGCCAGGTGTGGTGGCGGGTACCTGTAGTCCCAGCTACTCGGCAGGCTGAGGCAGAAGAATGGCGTGAACCCAGGAGGCGGAGCTTGCAGTGAGCCATTCTGTGAACAACACACAGAATGAGAGAACATATCTGCAAACCACATATCTAATAAGGGGTTAATATCCAGAATATAAAGGAACCCTGACCACTCAATAACAAAAAAACCAAGATAATCTGGTTAACAAATGGGAAAAGGACTTCAAGACAATTCTCCAAAGATATACCAACAGACAACAAACAAGTGAAAAAATGCTCAGCATCACTAATCATCACAGAAATGCAAATCAAAACCACAATAAGATATCATTTCATACCCATTAGGATGGCTACTGTAAAAAAACAAACCCAGGATGCACACAGTGGCTCATGCCACTTTGGGAGGCCAAGGTGGGAGGATCACTTGAGGCTAGGAGTTCAGGACCAGCCTCGGCAACACAGCAAGACCCCATCTCTACCAAAAAATGCAAAAACTAGCTGGGTGTGATGGTGTATGCCTATAGTTCCAGCTACTCGGGAGGCTGAGATAGGAGGACTGCCTCAGCCCAGGAGTTGGAGGCTGCAGTGAGCCATGATTACACCACTTCACTCCAGCCTGGGTGACAGAGCGAGGCCTTGTCTAGAAAGAAGAGGAGAGAAAAAAAATTGAAATAATATCATAATTTCCAAAGTCAGTTTTCTTTTCTACTGTGTAATATTTAAACTCATTTGTTCATAGTCTCACAGCTGTATGGTAAATCGCTATGCAACAATTTCCTTTCAAACTGAAACCACATGGTCTTCATTCTTCTCCACAATAACAAACTGCCAAACAAGCACAGAAAAAAAGCAGCACTCCTCACCATTCATTCAAGAGACACACATGTGCAGATAAAATTAAGCCCTATATCTTGGGGATCTTATTAATTTAACTCAAACATTTACTAAGTGCCAACTGTGTGCAGAGAATTGAGCTAGATGGCACTGGTGATGCAACTGATAGAGCACGTCCTTGCCCTCATGAAGCTCATAACCAAAAGCACAGGCAGACTGAAAAATGCAGAAAAAGAGAGTGTTAGGAAACTGTTGGGAAGCAACAGACATAGGACTTCTGACATAGGGAGTATAGAGACCACTTGGGGATGCTGGTGACAGGCCTTAAAGAGCCTTGTGTTGAAAGGGTCTCGGAAAGATGACAGAAAGAGGAAGGACATTCTGGACAGGAAGGATGCCTTTCACAAAAAGCTCAGAAGCAGGAAGGCAAATGTAAAATATGAATGATTTGTATAGACAGAAGGTAAACTAAACAAGTTAGGTGGGAAGTCAAATCATGATGGCTTTTTAAAACTCTAAGCTACAGAGTCTGGACTGAAAGTCAACACTGAAAGCTCCTGAAAAGGGGAAAGCGTGGTAAGATCTCTATCTTAAGACATAAAACTTGAGATTTAGAGTTCTGTCTTCTAGCATGACCAAGTGAGAAGGAAAATAAATCCCCTCCTGCAAAAGCAACTGTAAAGATGGACAAAACTTCCACTTTCTGCGATGCATCTATGTCCAGATCAAGGAATGAACTCAAATTTCAAGCCCTCCCCTCTAACTTTGCTCTTATTTTTGCAGGTTTCTCCTGTATCTCCTCTGTGCATGCACAGGCTCTGCTGATCAGAGTGGAAGCCTAACTAAAGACTGAGATGTTTGGGCGCAATCTCAATCTTTGTCTGAACGAACAACAATCTTTGGCTGAATATTTAAGGTGTGCAGACACAGGGGTGACAGCTAGAAGGAAGTCAGGCATAAATGAAAACAAGGAAGAAAAATTGAGCACAGCGATTGCAGTTGCTGGGGAGAGAGGCCTCACAGATTTCACCCAGCTATCAAACCTGGACAGTATGCACTGTGCACTACTTTTGAGGATTCTGAAAAGCAAAATGCAGAAGTGGGGAAGACCAGAATTGGAAGTATCACCCAGCCGTCTAAGAGATTACCTCCTTCTCCCATCCAATACCACCAGCCAACCTGGAAATGGGCCCCACAGCACACAGAAAGCTCCTCTAGATCGGGCTCCAGGCATGTGAAAGGGAACTCATAACAGCCAGGGAGAATATGGGGATCTCTCCACTTACCATCCCCACTTTCTCTTGAGCCAGTGCCCAGCAATCGTGTGCTTTGTCTGCAGCTATGGCTGAAAGGAGAGAGTACAGCAGCCAAACTCTGAGGCAGGAGAACTATGGATTTTTCCCAATATCTATCCTTGGTCTCAAACGTACAGGCAGTGGTGGAAGGACATGACAGAGTGGGATAACTAAATCCACAGTTTTCTGGACAAAGAAAGGAAATATGAGCTCCTGGGGAACAAAAAGTATGGGAAAAATTGCTGAGGAGAACTCAGGAAAGCAATTTCTAGGCTTACCCTTAGGCTGCATATGCATGGATCTGATGCTATTCAGTACCAAAGGTTTCTAAATTGAGACTAACAGAGAGACCACTATGCAGATCTCAGATCAGCACATGCATGAAACAGATGGAAACAGCACTACAAAACTCTGAACAATGAACTGACATTAAAGCCACAGCCCACAGAATCTGCATCCCGAACTTGGCAACAAAACATTTTGCTCTGGGAATAACTGTTTAGAAAATAAAAAGACAAGCTACAGAATGGGAGAACATACTTGCAGCAAATCACCAATTTGGCAAAGAACTTACATACCCAGAATGTATAAAGAACTCTCAAAACTCAGTTGTCAGAAAACAAAACACCCAACTTAAAAATGAGCAAAAAACCTCAACAGACACTTTACCAAAGAAGACAGACACACTGGTGTCGCACATTTCCGTGAGAAGCCTTTGCTACATACTGTCCAGTCAACAATGTTTGTATATTGAACATCCTTACAAGAGAAAGATGATAGTTCCTTCCACAGCAGAAGACAATTTGTTAACTGTCCAGTACAGTAAATATAATGTCTCCCTTCACATCAAAGGTTTGAAACGTTTGTTTGCCACCCCTTATGGAGAGCTCAGTTCCCTGAGCTTGGATTTCCTACTTGTGTCATTGCCCACAGGGAACTTACAGGACAAAGGTAGTCAGTCCATGTGGACATGAAGCTGGTTCTGCTGATGTCCTGTGACCTGTGTCCTCCTCTTTTGCCTCCAACCAAGAAGTTTGTCGTCTAGGGACAATATCCATGCAACTATGGAGACTAACTTGCTACTTTTAAGTAGGGAGGATTTAAAACTCAGGTCCCTTGCAGTTATTGTGGTGGCAAAGAAGCACATGAATAGTTGTTCAACACTGTTCAGTCATTAGAGAAATGCAAACTAAAACCACCATGAGCTGTCACTATTAGAATGGTCAAAATAAAACATACTGACAGAGCCTGGGCAACATGGCAAAATCCACTCTCTACCAAAAAATACAAAAAAAAAAAAAAAAATTAGGCAGGGATGGTGGTGCATGGATACGGTTCCAGCTACTCAGTAGGCTGAGGTGGGAGGATCACTTGAGCCCGGGAGGTGGAAGCTGCAGCAAGCCAGTATCATCACACCACTGCACTTCAGCCTGGGTGACAGATGAGACCCCACCTCAGAAAAAAAATAAATACTGACAATACCAAGTGGTGGCAGGGATGCAGAGCAACTACAACCCTCATACATTCCTAGTGGAATGCAAAATATACAGACACTAGAGAAAACACTTTTATAGTTTCTCAAAAATGTATACATACAATGACCATCCAACCATGTAATCCCTCTCCTGGGTATTTCCTCTAGAGAAATAAAAACTGCTATTTGCAAAATTCTATACACAAACAGTGATAGTAGCATTATTTGTGATGGCAAAAAAATGACAACTAAAATATCCTTCAATGGGAGAATGAATAAACAAACTATGGTACATCCACACAACAGAATGCTACTCAGGAAAACAACAACAGGTATCAGTACACCCAACAACTTCGATGAATCTCAAAGGCTTTATGCTGATAGAAGCCAGCATCTTAGTTCCTTCTGGCTGCAGGAACAAAATACCATAAACTGGGTAGGTCACAAAAAACAGAAATTTATTTCTCACAGTTCAGGAAGCTGGCAAGTTCAAGATCAAAAAGTCATCAGATGTTGGTGTCTGGTGGTTCAATGAAGGTACCTTCTCCCTGTGTCCTCACATGGTGGGAGGGGAAGACAGGCTAGGCTCTCTGCTGTCTCTTATAAGGGCACTTATAAGCCCCAGTCATGGGGGCTCCACTTTCATGAACTACTCACCTCCCAAAGGCTCCACCTCCTAGTAGCATCACCTTGTGGTTTAGAATTTCAACATATGGGCCAGGCGCGGTGGCTCAAGCCTGTAATCCCAGCACTTTGGGAGGCCGAGATGGGCAGATCACGAGGTCAGGAGATCGAGACCATCCTGGCTAACACGGTGAAACCCCATCTCTACTAAAAATACAAAAAAATAAGCCGAGCGAGGTGGCGGGCACCTGTAGTCCCAGCTGCTCGGGAGGCTGAGGCAGGAGAATGGCGCGAACCCGGGAGGCAAAGCTTGCAGTGAGTGGAGATCTGGCCACTGCACTTCAGCCTGGGCGACAGAGCAAGACTCCGTCTCAAAAAAAAAAAAAAAAAAAAAAAGAATTTCAACATACGGATTTGGGGGACACACAAAGATTCAGACCATAGCAGCCATCTTAAAACTTAACACACTGTATAATTCCATTTAGGAACTAGGGGTAGGAAAGGATATGACTATAAAGGATGAGCACAAGAAAGTTTTTAGGTGATGAAACTTCTGTATTCTGATTGTGGAGGTGCTTACATAAATCTATTAAAATTTAAAAATTCCCAGAACATTATACTCCTCCCAAATCAATTTTACTCTATGATAGAAAAACAACCACCACCACCACCACCACCTTGGCTGGGCACGGTGGCTCACGCCTATAATCCCAGCACTTTGGGAGGCCGAGGCGGGTGGATCACACGAGGGCAGGAGTTTGAGACCAGCCTGGCCAACATGGCAAAGCCATGGCAAAGTCTCTATTAAATATACAAAAATTAGCTGGAAATGGTGGCAGACGCCTGTAATCCCAGCTACTCAGGAGGCTGAGACACAAGAATCATGTAAACCTGGGAGACGGAGGTTGCAGTGAGCCAAGATCACGCCATTGTACTCCAGCCTGGGCAACAGAGGGAGACGCTATCTAAAAAAACAAACAAACAAAAACTTGAGAGGCAATTTCTAGGTTAGATTAGGTAGAAGTACAGAACAGGAGACACAGCTACTGACCAAGAGACAACTACAATTAGAGGACCAGAGGTAACACAGTGGGTAGCCAGGCGTGGTAGCGCTTGCCTGTAATCCCAGGTACTCAGGAGGCCGAGGCACAAGAATCGCTTGGACCTGGGAGGCAGAGGCTGCAGTAAGCTGAGATCGCACCAGGGCACTCCAGCCTGGGCAACAGAGTGAAACCCTGTCTCAAAAATAAATAAATAAATAATAAGAGGTAACACAGTGGGAATGGAAAGAAGACAATGGTAATCTACCTTAGAGGTCAGATCTGTAAGAGTTATTTAATGCGAATTGGCAGGGAGAGGGAAATCTAATTAGAAAGAACTCTCAAGTTTACTGTTTACTTCCTCTGCAAGGTTAAAGCCCTCCAAGGTCAGGATTTAGATCTAAGACATCAGCCATTTATAAATAGTAGATAAGGCTGAGGGAGAAAAGAAGAAAATAAGAAGTAGAAAAAAAGAAAAGAATAGAGGCCTAGAATGTTTTTAAAGACCATCTACTACGTCCTATGGTAAGAGATAAAGATACTAACATTAAGAAATCGTGACTTATTCCATCAAAAAGGTGGTAAGTGGCAGAGACATCACTAAGCATTAAGCTTCCTTTTTTTTTTTTTTTTTCAGAAGAGGGTCTGTCATTCAGGCTGGAGTGCAGTGGCGTGATCGCAGCTCACTGCAGCCTTGACTTCCCGAGCTTAAGCAATACTCCCACCACGCCTGGCTAACTGTTGTATTTTTTTGTAGAGGCGATGTTTTGCCACGTTACCCAGGTAGTCTTGAACTCCTGGGCTGAAGTAAGCCTACACTTAGTATACCAAGTTCTGGGTTTCAAATTATTTTGAAAGTCTAAGTTAATCTTGCCATTATCATCCTGATGTCCCTTTTCTTCCCTTCCAAGAGAAATAGGCAAAAGGAAATACCTATTTTTTTGCACAGATCAATTAAGTGTTTTAAATTTTGTGCTATAAGTATGATGTTGTACTATATGTATGAAGTACACTATATGTATGAAATATACTATATGTATGATGTTACTAAAATGAACATAGTTTGGGGAGTCTGCCTAGCACATAACCTCCCGTGTTATCAGGAAACTGTCCTCTCAATCCGCAAAGATAAGCTGGCAGCAGCTATGTTTGTATAAGGTGAATGGTCCCCCAATTCAGGGTCACAGCTGATTCTCTCCAACTGTGTTAGAGTCTTTTGCTTGGAGTTTTGGAAATGGGACTAACTCGGGGCTGTTCTCTTGAATGATGGAACTGTGTAACTTGATCATCTTCCATCAAGTGGTCTGAGCATCAGGACAGTCTACAGAGTGAAACAGACATACCCCAAGAAGCAGAGAAAAGTAGAAGGCCCGGTAGGTCCTGAGTGATTTCAATCTCCCAGATCCAATCCCTGGCTAAGGTTTAGCTGTACACCTGCCCTCAGATTCTGAGTCATACACCCTGGTCCCCTAACTGCTTTTTTCTTTTTTTCTTAAGCTGGTTCCAGTAGAGCCTATTATCTATGCCAAAAGACTTCTACAGATGCTCTTTAAGAGCTAGAAAAACATAAAGGAGTGCTCTGTGCATTACTTGGCATACGTTAAAAGCTCTTTATGTATTAGACAGAAACAATAACAATAGCTCTGAGTCTAAGAAGACTGATTTGGTATGGACCATGAAATCACAGACATCAGTCATATGTGCACTCGAACCCCAGCTCTGCCACGTACTGGAAATGTGATTTTAGGCAAACTATGTAATATTTCTGAAACTCCCTTTCCGATGTCCCTCTCCAACCTCTCTGCTCCTATCATTCTCCACCTTTTCACCAAACTAAGCCTCACAGGACCTGTGTACCCATGACCTTCACTCTCTGTGATTAAGTCACCTTACACTGCAAAAAGACTTTGCAGATATAATTAAGTTGACTAATCATGGAAATAAGGAGATTATCCTGGATTATCTAGATGGGCCCAATGAAAGCACACGAACCCTAAAATGCAGAAGAGAACAAGGACCCAGAATGGCCAAAACAATCTTGAAAAAGAATGTAAGAAAACTTATATTTCCTGATTTCAAACCTTACTACAAAGCCATGGGAATTACTACAGTGTGGTACTGGCACAAGGACAGTCATAGAAATCAACAGAATAAATTGAGATTTCAGAAATAAACCCACATGTCTTCTGTCAACTGATTTTCCACAAAAGTACCAAGACTATTCAATGGAGGAAAAAAGAGTCTTTTCACCAAATTGTGCTGGGAAAACTGGATAGCCACATGCAAAAGAACGATGTTAGATGTTAGATGCTTATTTCATACCACATACAAAAATTAACTCAGAATCAATCAAAGACTTAAATGTAAAAGCTAAAACTAAAGCTCTCAGAAGAAAATACAGAGGTAAAATTTTCATGATACTGGATTTGACAAAGGATGTTTAGATATGGCACCAAAAGCAGGAGCAACAAAAGACAGATAAATTGTACTCCAACAAAATTTTAATGTTTGTGCTTCAGAGGACCATATCAAATGAAAATAGAACCCACAGAATGAGAGAAAACATCTGCAAGTCATTTATGTAATAAGGAACTTCCATCCAGAATATATAAAAAATTCTTATAACTCAATAATAAAAACTAAGTAACAATTTTTTCAACGGGTAAAAGATCTGAATGGACATTTCTCCAGAAAGATAGTCAAACAGTCGTGAGTATGTGAAAAGATGTTCCACATCATCTGTCATCAAGGAAATGCAAAACGAAACCACAATGAGATGCCACTTCACATCCAGTAGGATGACTAGAACCAAAAAGTCAGAAATAACAAGTGTTGCCAAGGATGTGGGGAAACTGGAACCCTCATACATTGTTTGTAGGAATGCGAAATGGTACAGCCATTGTGGAGAAGCCCTGCAGTTTCTCAAATGATTAAACAATATTACCATAGAAACCAGCAATTTCACTCCTAGACTAGAAACAAAAACATATGTTCACAGAGAAACTTGTACATGAACGTTTATATCAGCATCATCCATAATAATCCAAGAGCAGAAACAACCCAAATGTACATCAAGTGATGAATTAATAAACAAAATGTGGTATATCCATAAAATGGAGTATTATTTGGTCATAAAAAGGAATGAAGTACTGATATATGCTACAACATGGTGAACCCTGAAAACATGCTAAGTGAGAGATGCCAGTTATAAAAGACCACACATTATATGATTCCATTCATCTGAACATCCATACCAGGGAAATCTAGAGAGACAGAAAATAGACTGGTGGTCACTTAGCACTGAGAGGGAACAGGATGGAAATAAAGGGTATAGAGAAAGGGCATGGGTTTCTTTGTGAGATGATGAAAATATTCTAAATTTGGCTGTGGTAATGGTTGTAATTGTGCACTTGAAAAGGGAGAATTGTATGGTATGTGAATTATACCTCAATAAAGCTATCTTTTTCAAAAACAGAAGGGACAAAATGTGCAGTTAGGGAGAGTCAAATCACTATTGATGGTTTTGAAGCTGGAGGAGACTAAAAGTCAAGAAATTTGAGTGGCTTCTAGAGGCCGAGAATGACTTCTGGCTGACAGCCAGCAAAGAAATGAGGACCTCACACTTTCACCACATGAAAATGAATTCTGCCAACATGAGTGTGTGTGGAAGGAGACTTTCCCTATCACCTCCAAATAAAAACCCAGGATGGCCGATGTTAATTCTGACCTCCTGAGGTCCTCAGCAGAATACCCAGTGGAGCCTGCTTGAACCTCTAATCTACAGAACTTTGAGAATAATAAATGAGTACTGTGGACACGGGCAATGACTCACGCCTCTATTCCCAGCACTTAGGAAGGCTGAAGTAGGATGACTGGTTGAGAATGGGAATTTGAGGCTGCAGCAAGCTATGACGGCACCACTGAACTCCAGCATGGGCAACAGAGACCTTCTCTCATAAAAAAATAAAAACAAAAAATAAATGAGTGTTTCAAACTGCTATCCTTTCCACTTCCCTCTTTGTTGGGAAAGCCTTTGCAAGTGCTGTTCCAATGTGAGGAATGCCGTGGCCCTTGCTGTCCAGGAGGTGGTTTCTTTCTCATCGTTTAGGTCTAAGCTTTCATATCAGACTGTGAGAAGCCTTCCCTAGCCTCTGTGAAATACTACCCACCCAACCTACCCCACCCTCACCTCTGTCGTGGACCCAATGCCATTTCTCCACATCCTATTTCTTATTATTCTTGGGGCAGGCGGAGGGGCACAAGGTGGGTTAGAGGCGGGGTCTTACCACGTAGCCCAGGCTTGAACAGATGTGACCTACCATGCCCAGCCTTCATGTCCTATTTCTTTTTCTTTTCTTATTTTTGGTTTCTTTTCCTTGAGACTGGGTGTCACCTTGTCACCTAGGCTAGAGTGCAGTGGTGCAATCATGACTCACTACACTCGACCTCCCCAGGCTCAAGCGATCCTCTTGCCTCAGCCTCTTGAGTAGCTGGGACCACAGGCATGTGGCACCACACCTGGCTAAGTTTTGTATTTCTCGTAGAGACAGGGTTTTGCCATATTGACCAGGCTGATCTCGAATTCCTGGCCTCAAGTGATCCACCCAACTTGGCCTCCCAAAGTGCTGGGATTATGGGCGTGAGCCACTGCACCCAGCCTCCATGTCCTATTTCTAATAAGTATTTTTTATTTACTTCTTTACCTGTTGATCTGTCTCCCTCACTGCCAGAATGCAATTTGCTGAGGACAGAGACCTTATTTTCCTTCTCCACTGTTACACTTCTATTGACTCAAATAGTACCAGTGTGATGTTATATATTGGTTTTCATCCACGGTCCCTGGCTGGTAACTACCATAGCCCTCCTCCTAGGTTTGGTTTGGTTTTGTTTTGAGACAGGATCTCGCTCTGTTGCCCAAGCTGGAGTACAGTGGTGAAGTCTCAGCTCACTGCAACCTCCGCCACCTCCTGGGTTCAAGCAATTCTCCTGCCTCAGCCTCCTGAGTAACTGGTACTACAGGTGCCTGTCACCATGCCCATGGTGTATTTTAGGTAGAGACGGGGTTTCACCATGTTGGCCAGGCTGGTCTCGAGCTCCTGACATCAAATGATCTGCCCACCTCAGATTCCCAAAGTGCTGGGATTACAGGCATGAGCCACCATGGCCAGCCCCAGGCTTTTGTGTTATAAGGCTGGGTGTGTTAGGCCTCATGGGCAGCCTCTCTGACTTTTCTCTACCCTCCTTTTACCTGCCCCAAGGCAGGACTCTACCCTGGATTGGTCTTAAACCCTCCCCAGAGAGGGTCCAGCTCTAGACTCTGACGGACGAATGCTGATGTCAGGAAGCCTCCATAAACACCCAAGAGAACTGGGCCCAGGAAGCTTTCAGAGAGCTGAACACAGTGGAGGTTCCTGGAGGGCTTGCACCCAGGGAGGGCATGGAAGTGCTGCACCTTCCCCTATTCCTCACCCCCAGCATCTCCTTCGCCTGGATCCTTTGCAATATCCGTTGCAATAAACCGGTAAACATAAGCATCTCCCTGAGTTCCGCAAATCACCTCGGCAAATTAATCCAACCTAAAAAGGGAGCCATGGGAACCCGAACTTGGAGCTGGTCAGTTAGAAGTTCTGGAGGCCTGGAGTTGCAACTGATGGGGGTTAGGAGGGGCAGTCATGGAGACTGAGTCCTCACCCTGTGGGATCTGACACTATCTCCTGGTAGATAGTGCAGGAAGTGAACTAGAAGACACCCAGTCGGTGTGGTGTGTAGGGGAAGAATCCGCACACATATGGTCATGGAAGTCTTCTGTGTTGATGATTGCTTGGCGTGAGCAGAGGAAAAATACAGTTTGAGGAGTTTTTTCCCTGCACAACTGGGCATATCATACGTTCTCAAATCTTTGTTGAAAGAACAATAACTGAATGAATAAGGTTATTGTAGAGACCATAGAATAACATGGCTATAAATAAAGCAATGATACATACTAAATGCTTAATAAATACAAAAATCCCTTCCCCGGGGCCAGGTGCAATGGTTCATGCCTATAACCCCAGCACTTTAGGAGGCGAAGGTTGGAGGATGGCTTGAGGTCAAGCGTTCAAGACCAGCCTGGGCAACACAGCAGACCCTGTCTCTCTATTATTTAAAAATGTTCAAAAATCTCTTCCCCTCATGAGTGATTAGCCATTATGTTAAAATTATACATGCTGGCTGGACATGGTGGCTCACATCTGTAATCCCAGCACTTGGGGAGGCTGAGGCAGGCAGATCACACGGTCAAGAGTTTGAGACCAGGCTGGCCAACAGAGTGAAACTCCGTCCTATTAAAAATACAAAAGTTAGCCGGGTGTGGTGTAGTCCCAGTTACTCAGGAGACTGAAGCAAGAGAATCACTTGAACCTAGGAGGCAGAGGTTGTGGTGAGCTGAGGTCATGCCACTGCACTCCAGTCTGGGCAACAGAGTGAGACTCTGTCTTTAAAAAAAAAAAAAAAATTATACATGCTAATCAACTTTACAAGGGATTAACACATGTAAACCATTAACACATGTAAAAACCTGGAGGCTCAAGGGCAACATGTTGAGTTTTTGAAAAACTCCATCTTGAAAGTTCAAATACTCTAGGATTCATACAACCTTTCCAAATGACAAAACTACAGATAAGGAGAACAAATTAGTGCTTTTTCCAGGTTAAGAGTGGTGAAAGCAAGGGAGAGGAGGGGAAGGAAATTGGTATAAACAGTTAACCCAGCAAGCCTGACTTGCTCAAATGATGCACATTCTCAGACGGGCCTGCATGTGAGACTGGCCCTTGGTCAGCTCCTAGAAACTGAGGTCTTGTACTAGCCCTATGCCCTAAGTGATAAGGGTGTTTTGTATGGTTACGGTACTGAACCACATTGTTCCAGCTTGTCTAGATATTTTGTGCAAACTGTATGATTTATGGTAAACACCTGCTTTCCTTCTGGAGTCAGTCGCAAAGCCTATGTGATATGTGATATAAAGTCTATGTGATATAAAGTCGCATATGCCTATGTGATATGGTTTGGATCTGTGTCCCCACTCAAATGTCACGTTGAATTGTAATCCCCAGTGTTGGAAGTGGGGCCTGTGAAAGGTGATCTGATCATGGTGCAGTTACTCATGAATGGTTTCGCACCATCCCCTATGGTTCTGTGCTTGTGAGATCTGGTTGTTTAAAAGTGTGTAGCACCTTCTCTCTTGCTCCTGTTCCCACCAGGGGAGACACTTTGCTCCCCCTTTGCTTTCCACTGTGATTGGAAGCTTCCTGAGGCCTCCCTAGAAGCAGAAGTTGCAATGCTTCCTGTACAGCCTGTAGAACTGTGAGCTAATCAAACCTCCTTTCTTTATAAATGACTCAGAGTCAGGTATTTCTTTATAGCAATGTGAGAATGAACGAATGAATACACTATGTGACCAGCCTCCAATAAAAACCCTGGATTCTGAGGCGTACCTGAGCTTTCACAATAAAAAACACTTCACACGTGTTGCTAGAGTTTACTGGGGAAGTAAGCACATCCTGGGCAACTCTGCTGGGAGAAGACTCTTCGAATCTTAACAGTGCTGGTGTCCTGTAGAATCTGCTCAATGCACAACTACCCTTTATTAATCCTGCTTTGTATCCCCTCACTGCAACAAACCATAGCAAGGAATAAGTATGACCTGTGAGAGCCCCAAGCGAATTACGAAACCTGGGGGCAGCCCTGGGGACTGCTGACACAGGATGTGACTAAAAAGGCAGGAGGGAAGTCTTTGGGGTAATGGAATAGTTCTGTATCTTGACTATGGTGGTGGCTACAGGAATCTACGTATGAGATAAAATGTGCATGACACTATACACATACGTTGCACAAACATGAATTTCCTGGTTTCGACATCGTATTACAGTTATGTAAGATTAAGCAAACTAGAAGAGTACACAGGACCTGTCTGTACTATCTTCACAGCTTCGTATGGATTTGAAGTCATTAATTGTTCCAAATTTTAAAGTTTTGTTAAAATTCACACATGAACATTTTTTAATAAAAATAAACAACTATCACAGGACCAATGTGTATCAGTTAAACACACCACTCATTCTGCTGCTTCTAAGTATAAAAAGAGAGCAAGGGTACCACCAAAAGAGAGTGCCATCATTTGAAAGGCTATGTAGTGGTGGTGACAGTGTCTGTTACGGTAGAAGGTAGGAGAGTCGGCACACCCAGACTGGACATCAGAGCTACAGACGGCATATCCTGTAAACACAGGAAGAAACATAGGGGATCAACTGCGTGAAACTCAACTCTTTCTCTCCTGGGTAGACAGACCTGTCCCTAGACAGGTAACCACCACCAGCACTGGTGGTTACAGGAGGGAGCTCTGAGGGGCCACATGCAGCTCCTGTGGGAGCACTGCATTCCAATAAAGAGGAGCTTGATTGAGCAACCTGGACATAAAGAATGCACAATTCAATTGGTCCCACTCATGTTAGGGAAAACAGAGTAAAAATGATCTCTGCTGCTGGGACAGTTAGGATTCTATAAACTGTGCCCCAGAGCTAGGATTTATTCCGGGTCCAGGTACCCTAAAAAGGACAGAGAGGTACAAAGCTTACTTACAAAGCTCCCAGAACTATTAGTACTCCTTCTTAAGGCTCAGGATGCAAGCCAGTTTCGTCTCAGAAAAGCAAAACAAAAACACTTTGCAGATGTGAGTAGTTTCCCGCTATCCTTCTTGAGGGTCCACTTCCTATTCCTGGGTTCAATGTCATGCCCTCAGAAGTCACTCCTCTCTCCAGGCAACTCATCTGGGACTTACAGGAAACATCCAATCAATTCTAGCAAAACAATAAGCTATCCTTTGACCTCAGTTAAGGAATGAAACTTATGGGTGATTGTTTTCCCTTAATTTTTTTTCCAGTTAGAAAAGAATACTCACTATTTACAAAACCTGATCTATATAGACAAGCAGAAAAAAATGTTTTAGTCATCATCCAGAGACAGTTACTGTATATGGTACATATTCCTATAGTGTTCCCTCTGCATTCATTCAAATATTTATATACTGATTGATTACTGTACGACAGGCACTTGGGATACAAATGTAAGTAAAAATAAACCGTTTCAGTCATTGTGGAGCTTACTGTGTAATATGAGAGTATGACTATATATTTGGAAGGCCTAAAGGAAGAAAATAAAACACTATTAATGCTGAGAAATTAACTTTAAAATGGCTAACTTTCAAAAAGAATTCATATTTATGTGAAATAAGCTAAACAGGTACATGAAATCTGTGGAACTCTTGTAACAGACAATATCTCAGTCATAATAGCATCAATATGTAAAGACTTGTAGAAAACATTTTAATGAGAAAATATAATCCACATAAAAATACAGAAAGATACTTAACACAATGTGCGAAAATAAATGTTATAACCATGCCAAACATTCCGAAATGTGTAAGTTTACTACAAATGGCCATAAAAATCCCACAAGACTTTTTGGAACTCAACAAAATGATTCTGTCAGCAAAAATAAACAGACTCAATTATTTTTTGATTTTCTAAATTAATTTTCTGAATTTATTTGCAAACTAGTTAGAAGACTGTGAACTCACAGACCTGTCAAACAAACCATTACAGTATACACTGACTCAAAAATGAATCTAATATAATATATAAGGTAATTTAATGTTAGAAGAAGGAGGGGAAGGAGAAATTTTCAATAAATAGTGTTGCAATAACTGGTCAGCAATCTGATACCCCCTACATTAATTACAGGTATCTTTAAAAAGTTAAAGTTTTTAGAGACAAACAGAAAATGGAAAGAACTGAAATTAAGTATTCAGGAAAGTTCTAAAGAGGTGAGGATCTAAGGTTACAAACTGCAGGAAAAGTCAAAAAGGAAACAATACTTAAAACACATAAACTGAAACGTCTAGCTAGTTTTTAATAGGCTATCTGTAGCCAAAACATAAAAGCAAATAAGGGACTAGAAAAAAAATCTGAAGTAAACAGGACAATGAAGTATTTTATTACATTCAGAAATAGTACTAACAAAATTTATAAATCTGTGAAAGGCAAGCAGGAAAAGGTTATGAGCAGACCATGACCTTGAACAGACCACAAAATGTGAACAGTGTGCTAGAAACAGAAACGGAATGCCAAAGGTATGTGCCTTTAAAATTCTGACATATACCAAACTGGTCTGACAAAATATACTATTTACATTCCCACCTACAGTGTATGAGAGAATCTGGTCTCCCATAACCTCATAAGCATAGCATTATTGAACTTTAATTTTTTGTCACTCTGACAGGCAAACAAAAAAAATCATTTAACATGCATTTCCCTAAGGTTAGCCACCTTTACAGATATTTATTAGCACTTGTATATTTTCTTTAACTGATTTTGCTCATTTTTCATATCATTACTATTTTCTTTCGATTTATAGATACTCCTCTTATATATCTTTCAGTCCTCACTTTCATGGTATGAAGACACCATCATTCTAATAAAAGGCTTATTAGTATTTCCAATCTGTAATCCAAGGTTCACCAACTTTCATATGATTAAATATGCTTCCAAAATGAATGTGAACGTCAATGTCAGAGTTTTAATGTTAAATATAACAAAACATTATTTGTCCAAACGTTAGCCTGGACAAATAATTCCAAATGATAATCAACTCCCTGGAACATAATGTAGAGTTGATTGCTGCTGGAATGAGCAGAGCAAGCAGGGCAGCATTCTTAAGGAATGAGTTCCAGACAACAGTCTTCTATTGTACTAGATCAAGCCCTCCTTGGTTAAGCAAAATTGTAACTCTAATCTGAGCATGCCATTCTCTGGACTAACAGCTCAAAATTATATACAAGATAATCTGGCTACTGTAGCCTACTTTGTACCATTTCTCTATGCTCTCACCCAGGGAAGCAGCACAAATGGTCAATTTATTCACTAAGTTACTGACCAAAAATTATTTCTCCTAACTCCACCTAAAGTAACAGCAACCTGCAATACATGAGGTGGTCTCTGTTAAAGGCATTTCTTTTCTTTATGTTTTTTTTCTTCTTTTCTTTTATTTGACATACGGTCTTGCTGTATAACCCAGGTTAGAGTACAGCGGCATGATTACAGCTCACTGTAGCCATGACTGCCTGGGCTCAAGTGATCCTCTCCACTTTAGCTTCCCAAGTAGCTGGGACTATAGGTGTGCACCACCATCCCTGGCTAATTTTTTTTTTTTTTGGGGGGATGGAGTCTCACTGTCGCCCAGGCTGGAGTGCAGTGACGCAATCTCCACCTGCTGAGTTCACACCATTCTCCTGTCTCAGCCTCCAAAGTAGCTGGGACTACAGGCACCTGCCACCATGCCCAGTTAATTTTTTGTATTTTTACATACAAATTTTTGTATTTTTACCGTGTTAGCCAGGATGGTCTCGATATCCTGACCTTGTGATCCACCTGCCTTGGCCTCCCAAAGTGCTGGGATTATAGGTGTGAGCCACTACAGGATCTCGCTATATTTCCCAGGCTGGTCTCGAATTTCTGGCCTCAAGCAATCCTCCCATCTTGGCCACCCAAAGTGCTGGTATTACAGGCATGAGCCAATGCACTCAGCTCAGAATTTTTTTCTCAAAGGCATATCATAGTTTTAGTTTTGCTGCAGCCATTTCATCCGTAATCACTTGCTGTGGCTGGGTAAAGTGATATATACACACGCGCGCACACTGGTTTAGAGAAATACAAAACGCAATGCCTAGACCTGAAATGCATTTATTCAGATTTGTTAGATACGCGCAATCAAATATTCGTGTTATGCTCTAAGCTTTTAAGAAGTCTTTTGTATCTAAAGTATAAGACACATATGTAAATGACATCTAACTGAGCTGGACAGGCCAATGTACTGGAAAAGAGCTACCACATGTTGCCACAGGGCCTCGCCCTGTTGGCCAGGCTGCTCTTCAACTCTTGGGCTCATGTGATCTGCCCGCTGTGGCCTTCCAAAGTGCTGGGATTACAGGTGTGAGCCCCCAAGCCTGAGCTAAATTCTCAACAGAAATAATAGAAGCCAGAAGATAACCTGACAATGCTGAAAGATTCTAAAGTATGAATGGCTTAAAACAAAAAAAAAAAAAGCTGAAAGATAAAACCTGCCCACCTACCATCCAGTGCTCAGTGACTATTTCCTTTAAAAACTGATGGCAAAGGCCTGGCACAGTGGCTCACACCTGTAATCCCAGCACTTTGGGAGGCTGAGGTGGGCAAATCATGAGGTCAGGAGATTGAGACTGTCCTGGCTAACATAGTGAAACCCTGTCTCTACTAAAAATACAAAAAATTAGCCAGGGGTGTTGGTGGGCGCCCGTAGTCCCAGCTACGCAGGAGGCTGAGGCAGGAGAATCGCTTGAACCCAGGAGGCAGATGTTGCAGTGAGCCAAGATTGCACCACTGCACTCCAGCCTGGGCAACAGAGCAATACTCCGTCTCAAAAAAAAAAAAAAAAAAAAAAAAGATGGCAAAAACCAGACATTTTCAGAGGAGAAAAAAAAAACTGTTATGCAAAGACATCCACTGGAAGAAATACCAGGGAGAGCTCTTCAAACTGAAAGGAAAATTACCCCACCCCAACTAGAACACAGAGATGCAGAAGGAGCCTGGCCCAAAATACAACTTTTCTATCCACTGGGTAACCCCAAAATTTGTGTGAATCACTTTATTACAATGGTGTGGAACCAAACCCGTAATATCTCTAAAGTATGCCTGTTATATTTTACAGCAGCCCTGGGGAAAAAAATATACCATCCAATAAGAATTGTTATAAACTCTACAAATAATTAGAAGAAATGAGTTTTCCACAAATTTACATCAAACTCTGGGTTCACAGCATCACTTGTTCTTTACAGATAGGGCAGTCATACACCCCAGTGAGCAAGCAACAGTCCTGGCCTAAAAGCACCCGCTTTGATTCTCAAAAGTGACCTCCTGTGGATAGTAAGTTACATGGTCATCCTATTTATGAACTCACTTAGAATACCCTTGTGTCTGCTCACCTTCAAATCCTACCTTGTTCAAGGATCAAGGGACATCTGACTCCATCTTCCCCACTGACAGGATAATTCTCTCTCCAGTTCCTGTAGCTTTTTATAAATACAGCCATTATAACACTCATGTCCTATTACAATTACTTGCCTACATGTCCACCCCATGCTCTTCGCCACTTAGCAAGTGCCAGGAACTGAGCAGGTACTCAACAGATGTTTTCCAAGCTTCTCAAACGATTCACCAGAAGACTGGCAAAGCACCTGCAGAGACAGTGTTCTCTCACTTTTGTCCCTTACACGCTCTCCAGGGCTCAGTAAAGGTGGGAGTAAAAAATTAAACAGCAGGCCGGGCACGGTGGCTCACGCCTGTAATCCCAGCACTTTCAGAGGTCGAGGCGGGCAGATCACGAGGTCAGGAGATCGAGACCATCCTGGCTAACATGGTGAAATGCCGTCTCTACTAAAAAACATACAAAAAATTAGCCGGGCGTGGTGGCGGGCGCCTGTAGTCCCAGCTACTTAGAAGGCTGAGGCAGGAGAATGGCGTGAACCCAGGAGGCGGAGCTTGCAGTGAGCCGAGATTGTGCCACTACACTCCAGCCTGGGCGACAAAGTGAGACTCCATCTCCAAAAAAAAAAAAAAAAAAAAAAAATTAAACAGCAAACAACTAACCTGACAAGCAGAGGTTCTCAGACTTCAACGCACATTAAAATCACTTGGAAGACTAGTTAAAACACAGAGTACTGGGTCCTACCCCAGGGTTTCTGATTCAGCTGGCTTGGGATAGGGCCTGAGAATCTGAATTTAACAAGTTTCCAGGTGATACTGCTAGGAACTACCTTTGAGATAAAGAAAACATCACAATTACGAAAATGTCCATTTATTCTCATGACTTCATTCCCAGTGGGAGACACCCTTTTCTGAATATGAGGAACCATGAGAGAGCTTTTGGAAGAGACAAAAATCAAGACTTTTTTTTTTTTTTTGAGACGGAGTTTCACTCTTGTTCTCCAGGCTGGAGTGCAGTGGTGTGATCTCGGCTCACTGCACCCTCTACCTTCGAGTTTCAAGTGATTCTCCTGCCTCAGCCTCCCAGTAGCTGGGATTACAGGTGCCCACCACCACACCCAGCTAATTTTTGTATTTTTAGTAGAGACAGGGTTTCACTGTGTTAGCCAGGCTGGGCTCGAACTCCTGACCTTGTTGTGACCCGTCCACGTCGGACTCCCAAAGTACTGGGATTACAGGCGTGAGCCACCGCACCCAGCCAAGACTTTTTAAAATTGGGACAGAGTCTCCCCGTCACCCAGGCTGGAATGCAGTGGCACAATCATGGCTCACTGCAACCTCGAATGCCTGGGCTCAGGCAATCTTGAGCCTCAGCCTCCTGAGTAGCTGGTACCATTAGTTCAAGCCACCACAGCTGGCTAGTTTTTTTTTATTTTTGTTTACATAGACGAGGTCTTTGTTGCCCAGGCTGGTCTTGAACTCCTGGGCTCAGGTGAGCCTCCCACCTTGGCCTCCCCAAGTGCTGGGATTACAGATGTAAGTCAATGCGCCTAAGATTACGACTTTTGGGGCTCAAGAGCCCAGTGAAATAGGAGTCAAAGGTCTGGGGAGGAGGCTGGTTTTCCCCTGAAGATATAATCCAAATTCTACAGCCACACAGGGAAAGTTTCAAAACAAAACTGAAAGCCTCTGAAAATCAAGAGTGAAATTTTCAGCAATCTCACTGTTCTCAAAAGACAAGTATGACAGTATAAAACCACTGTTGGGGAGGGACTCCTATAAACTCACCAGACTGTCAACTGAAAGGCTTAGGTGGGTACCTGCTAGGAATAAGGGCGAATCAGAGTGAAATGCAGCCTTATCCAACCTGCAACACAACCTCAACCCTCAGCTCAGTCTCTAGCAGTATTAGGTGATCAGCCCCACTCTACCTGCCTAGCAAAAGGAACAGTGATTTCTTCTCTGAAAAACAGCATCATCCAGACCCTTACTGTATTCACAATGCCTCACATTCAGAAAACTAAAAACCAACAGAAAAAGCAGATAATAGAAATAGATGCTCAGATGATTTATACTTGATTTTACCAGAAACACTTATTTAATGGTATGTTTTTAAAAACAGAAAAAAGGAGGGAAGGCCGGGCGCGGTGGCTCACACCTGTAATTCCAACACTTTGGGAGGCTGAGGCGGGTGGATCACCTGAGGTCAGGGGTTTGAGACCAGCCTGGCCAACATGGTGAAATCCTGTCTCTACTAAAAAATACAAAAATTAGCCAGGTGTGGTGGCACACGTCTGTAATTTCAGCTACTCAGGAGGCTGAGGCAGAAGAACTGCTTGAACCTGGGAGGCAGAGGCTGCAGTGAACCAAGATCACACCACTGCACTCCCGCTTAAGCAACAATGTGAGAGACTCCGTCTCAAAAAATAAGAAAAAGAAAAGAGGGAAAACGTATAAAAAGATTAAGAATTTCAACTGCAAACTGGAATTTGTTAAGTGTCAAACTGAAATTCTAGATCTGAAAAGAATAATTTCTAAAATTAATAATTCAAACCGTATATTTAACAGCAGAACGAACACAGAAGAAAAGTATTTTCTAGTACTCAGATTCTTCTCCAAACACACGTAAAGCATTTGCTGAAGAATGAAACTGAAATCTTTGCATTTCACTGACCTAAATGGCAGAATCACTATCATAATCACTATTGCTTATGTTTGGGGCTGAACTGGTTGGACCTGTAGTCCAACTGGCTGACCAGTTTTTGTCAGAATCTAAGAACCTTAACCTTAAAATAATCTCAACTTATTTCTCAAGCACCATTATATGTGTGTATATTTAAGTGTACCAATGCATTTATAGCACTAGAAAAATATGTATCTTTTAATGCACTGAGTTACTAGATGGAAGTATTGAAAAGCCAAAAATTCCTCTTTAAGGAAATAGCTTACATCCTATAAGTGCTCTTACAGGTAACGAAAAAACTGTGTCTGCAATTTGTTCCCTAATATGTCACAAGCCAAAAATAGGCTCTTGGGAGAAAGCAGTGTCTACTCAATATAGCTGAATTTAAAGAACTTAAATACTGAATTTCAGTACTGTCTCTCTCATAAAACACTGTATTTCCTGGGGCAAGTAACACCTTAATAATGTTTTATAAAAGCATCAGCAGTTAGCATATGGGTATGAAAGCACTTTGCCATTGAATTTCTCATACATGGTATTAAAAAGTGTCCATTCATGACTATACAACATTTATTTTTATTTATTTTTTATTTTTTGAGACAGAATCTCGCTCTGTCGCCCAGGCCGGAGTGCAGTGGCGTGATCTCTGCTCACTGCAAACTCCGCCTCCCGGGTTCACGCCATTCTCCTGCCTCAGCCCCCCAGTGCCCGCCACCACGCCCAGCTAATTTTTTGTATTTTTAGTAGAGATAGGGTTTCACCGTGTTAGCCAAGATGGTGTCGATCTCCTGACCTCATGATCCACCCACCTCGGCCTCCCAAAGTGCTGGGATTACAGGCATGAGCCACCGCGCCCGGCCGACTATACAACATTTAAAACCCTAGACAAATAAAATCCACATGCACTCATTACAAATAAAATCTACACTCTCACTAGACAAAATCTACATTCTCAATACAACCCCAACTGTAATGGCCAATAAATTTACACAAATAAAAGTATAATCCAACTTGCTAAACAGGACCCAAGCATATTATCTCGTGAGACACCAGTTATGATAAGTTTTAGACATTCTATTTCGTTAGTCTATAGTTTTGTTTGTTTGTTTGTTTTTAGAGATGGAGTCTTGCTTTGTTGCCGAGGCTAGAGTGTAGTGGCTATTCACAGATACAATTATAGCGCACTGCAGCCTCTAACACCTGACCTCCAGCAATCCTCCTGCCTCAGCCTCCCAAGTAGCTGGGACTACAGGTGAACAACACCTCGCCAGGTGTTTTTTGTTTTTACACTTTGTATTTGCTTTCTTACAATATTCTATTCAAAGCTTTGGTCACCAGCCCAACTCCTTTTTGAGGAACACATTTAGAAAACAATGTCAAAAGCTTTACAATTAAGGAAACATACAATTAAGGAAACATAGCATTACATAACTATATTTAGGCAAGGGCAGTTTCACCCAGTTTACTGAGTAGGAGTGAATAAGGATGGTCTCTCTCCATTAGCACAATGCCTGGCTCCTGTTAGCATTTGATAAATCTGAACTATTATTACTTGAAAGTACAACTCTTCAGCTGGAGCAAAATACAGACAACACAACTTACTGGATATTTCATCTAAGATGAGTGGATCTGCTCCCATTTTAAAAATAAATCATATGCCTGGGCTTTCAAGACAATGCTCTCTGTGTTGGCGCTCGCATCGCGAAACCTACTTCCAGAAATGAATCTTCAGTCTGTTTGGTATTCCCTCAGCCCATCTCTGTATGGAGGTGAAATGGCTTTCATTCAAATATGTGCCCCTGTTGGACACACACTGGGTCATGCCACCACTGAGGCTTTGGTGAAGGAAGTCATGGTGAGCCTCAAGGCCTGATACCACCTACCACGAGCCTCAGGGAACCCAGCTGGCACGGCAGCAGCGGTCTTGCTCCTATGACATAAAACAGTTTTTGGAGTGTGCCCAGAACCAAGGTGACAGGAAACTCTGTGAGGGTTTCAATAAGGTGCTGAAACAGTGCAGACTTGCAAACAGATTGGTCTAATCAGAAAGTCTGAATTGGAGAAATGGAAAATTAGCTCTCATAACCAAGTTATTTAGTGTACAAATACAATTGATAGTGAAGGTATAAAGTATAATCGTCAGGTAAACCTCTCCTCTCTCATAGCTTCCCTGCTTCAGGACTGCAATGGAAAAGGGTGTTCTTACTGTGCAGAATTTCATTAAGATGGCTGGGTAGATGTTTGTGTGGCACCCTTAAACTAGCTGTTATGATTTTATTCTTTGTTGAGTTAATCAGAATAAAGTGATTTTCTTCCAAAAAACAAACAAACAAATATGTGCCCGTGTCAGACTGTTCCATTGTGATACCCCCATGATAAAGCATGCCTGTTAAAAACATATGGCTCCGTGATTCACCAACAACAGAAAACAGATGCACTCAAGGAACTTGTCAGGAAGCACAAACTCAAACTCCACTGCTGATAAATTCATTACAAAAGATCCACTGAGAAAGTATGGAAGGTAGCTGAAGAATGTGCAATTTACCTACTTATCTAGATAATCTAAAACAGATCCTTAAATCAGTCTAGAGATCTAAGTACTCGGATCACATTATTTTGCAAGCAAGAGAAATGTTTTTATGGAATGTTTTGATGTTATATCACCGTCTTACACAAAAAGCCAATAAGGAGTTTTACTAACACATAAAGTAAAACGACAATTAGGCCTTTGAAACGCATGCTGTAAAGAGTCTTTGGGAATCCAAACCAGAAATGATCTCTTTTGTCTTACGGTCACTGACCCATGTAACTGATTATATTTCTCTCTGTACTGGCTACTCAAAAGCAAAGCCAAATGTGTGGCCTTCTAACACGTAAGACTTCAGTCCAAGTGCTCTGTGTACACAGTTCATTCCTGTTTCCATCTTAATTTCCCCTCAGTCCTGAATTCCTCACCCACTTATCTCTGTATGTTACCAACAGCATGTCACATGTATCTTTGTAAGTCATTACAAATCCTTTCTGGAACAAGATGTGGAACAAGTAAATGATATATTCCACTGAAAAAAATTATAGCACAATAAGAAAACATTTTCTTTGATTAATAAACATTTTCTATGTTCAATTTCTAAACGCATTTTCTTTTATGTGCTCCAAAGTACCTTCTAAAGGAAAAATGAAAGTGCTTATAATTAGAAAATTCTAACAGAGGAACTACAAAAATAAAACACTTTCATTATGTATTTTTAACTGCAAAGCACACAGAAAATTATAAATATACCCGTATGTGAAAATCCCCCAAAAGCGATTTTTAATTTTAGAATACAGACCAAATCACCATAAATTCAATTACAGTTGTGTATTTATTTTGAATGGGAACTGAACAGACTAGCTTCAAATGTGGTTCAGAAGGTCTTTGTACAATTCCTCCTGAGTTGTTCTGTGCCTAGCATAGAGGATGCTGCCAAACCATTCCTTAGCGTGAAACAGCAGAGAATTTAGAACCCTCAAAATTCTTGCTACATTCCTGCTTCAGAGATTTCAGCAATCTCCTCACTGTTACCAGGGGAAAATAAAAAGCTTAATACTCTCTCAGTGTGTAATATTTTACGCATTCATGAACACATACTTACTCTAACTTCTGACTTTTAACCACATTTAATTAATTGATCATAATCATGGTTTTTGGTCATCTTAGTGTCCATTGCCAAGAGAGCTATGCTACCAGAAACAAAATGTTCCACTAGGGCCAGGCTCGGTGGCTCACACCTGTAATCCCAGCACTTTGGGAGGCCGAGACAGGTGGATCACCCGAGGTCAGAAATTCGAGACCAGCCTGGCCAACATGGTGAAACCCCGTCTCTAGCTCGGCATGGTGGCGCATGCCTGTTAACACCAGCTACTTGGGAAGCTGAGGCCAGAGAATCACTCGAACCCAGGAGGCAGAGGATGTTAAGCCGAGATTACACCATTGCACTCCAGCCTGGGCAACAAGAGTGAAACTCAGTCTCACCACGCCCCCTCACCAAAAAAAAATTAGCTGGGCATGGTGGCGGGAGCCCATATTCCCAGCTACTCAGGTGGCTGAGGCACAAGAATCACTTGAACTGGGGAGGTGGAAGTTGCAGTAAGTAGAGATCGCGCCACCACACTCCAGCCTGGGTGACAGACCAAGACTCTGTCTCAAAAAAAGAAAAAAAAAGGTCTACTATAAATTACACTTTGTATCCCACTGACAGTAACTTCACTGAAAACAGGAATTTCACAGGAAACTTGAAAACAGCACCATAAAAGTATAATGTTTTCCTAAAGCATTTTAGGACCTTTATCCAAACATCAAACAGATAAACATAAGTTAAATAGTATTAAGTGGGATAACTGTAATTTCGCATGTTTACATATTGTAACAATAGTCCAGATTATTTAAACTCACTTCAGCCATGTGAAGTAACACACATGATGTTTCTACAGTGCTTTATGATAGAAGTGTGCATTTAATAAGACTTTCAAGATGTTTGGTCTGTACTATGAAACTTCTTTTTATAGAGACAGTATCACTCTGCCAACACAGGCTGTAGTGCAGTGGCTTGATCACAGCTCACTGCAGCCTGGAACTCCTAGGCTCAAGCGATCCTCCCACTTCAGCCTCCCAAAGCACTGGTATTATAGGCATGAGACACTGCACCAGTCTGAAACTCTTGGTTTTAGTGTGATCACTTTTTTTTGTTTGTTTGTTTTGTTTTTGAGACAGAGTTTCACTCTGTTGACCAGGATGGAGTGCAGTAGTATGACCTTGGCTCATTGCAACCGCCGCCTCCCGGGATCAAGAGATTCTTGTGCCAAAGATTCCTGAATAGCTGAGAACACAGGTGCACACCACCATGCCTAAGTTTTTTGTATTTTAGTAGAGACAGAGTTTCACCATCTTGATCCAGGCTGGTCTCAGACTCCTAGCCTTAAGTGATCTGCCCACCTCAGCCTCTCAAAGTGTTGGGATAACAGGTATGAGTCACCGCACCCGGCCTACGGTGTGATACCTTTACTGATGGGCTAAGAAGCCACTCACTTGGTACCATTTCTATCTCAGTCACAGGTGTTAGGTTTACACAGGTATTTCCTACATTTGAGGGATATCTCTGCTAGAGATGTTTGCTCTGCAGCCAATAAAACCACAAGTGCCAGAAATTAAACTCACAGTCCAGACAGAAATTCTATGTCTCTAGCCAAAGACTCACATAAGTAAACAGAATCTTAGTTCTACATGTAGACATCACAATGAGTAAGTACTGATAACATTTTTTTCATTGAAAACCAGCAACAAAATTCAAAGAAATCAATGAATTATTCTTATAAAATCAGTTAAGTACTGATTAAACACTTGTGTGCCCAACTGGTGTTGAGAATGTAGAGATAAATGAATGTAGAATTCCTGTTTACAAATTAGCTGGGTCAGACATCCTTACAGAAAGAAACAACTAGAAAATAAGTATACATTCACTTCAAGCATCTTTTTTTTTTTTTTTTTTTTTTTGGTAGAGATGCAGTCTTGCTATTTTGCCCTGGCTGGTCTCCAACTCCTAGCCTCAAGCGATCCTCCCACTTTGGCCTCCCAAAGTGCTGGGATTACAGGCGTGAGCCACCATGCCTGGCATCACTTCAAACATCTAATAAGCAGAGAAAATTAAAATACAAGACAGCAGTAATTAGCTGGGCGTGGTGGCGCATGCCTATAGTCAGTCCCAGCTACTCAGAAGGCTGAGGCAGACAAATTGCTTGAACCTAGGAGGCAGAGGTTGCAGTGGCCAAGATTACGTCACTTACGCCAAGACCACTCTAGCCTGGTCACAGAGCAAGACTGTCTCAAAAAAAAAAAAAAAAAAAAAAGAGCAAATAATCAAGCACCACACTGAAAACATTTATCCTTATCAGCTACATAGCAGCCTGTGTGTAAGAGCTACATAAAATTCCACGTTAGGGCTGGGTGCAGTGGCTCATGTTTGTAATCCCAACACTTTGGGAGGCTGAGGCTAGAGAATCACTTGAGGCCAGGGGTTGGAGACCACCCTGGGAAACATATAGGGATTCCATCTCTACAAAACAATTTAGGCCAGGTGTGATGACTCACAGTTGTAATCCCAGCACTTTGGAATACCAAGGAGAGTGGATAACAAGGTCAGGAGATTGAGACTATCCTGGCTGACACGGTGAAACCACATCTCCACTAAAAATACAAAAAATTAGCTAGGCATGGTGGCGGGCACCTGTAGTCCCAGCTATTCAGGAGGCTGAGGCAGGAGAATGGCGTGAACCCGGGAGGCGGAGTTTGCAGTGAGCCAAGATCGCACCACTGCACAACAGCCTGGGCGACAGAGCAAGACTCCGTATCAAAAAAAAAAAAAAAAAAAATTTAGCTAGGCAAGCTAAATTAGTAGGTGGCAGGCCTGTGGTACCAGCTACTTGGGAGGCTGAGACAGAGGCTCGCTTAAGCCTGGGTGGTGGAGGCTGCAGTAAGCTATGTTTCTGCCACTGTATTCCAGCCTGAGTGACAGACAGAGACAGACACATTTCTTTTCCTTTTTTTTTTTTTTGAGATGAAGTCTCGCTCTGTTGCCCAGGCTGGAGTACACTGGTGCAATCTCAGCTCACCAAAACATTCGCCTCCTGGGTTCAAGCAATTCTCCTGCCTCAGCCTCCTGAGTAGCTAGGATTACAGGCAGGCACCATCACGCCCAGCTAATTTTAGTGTTTTTAGTAGAGACGGGGTTTCACCATGTTGTTCAGGCTGGTCTCAAACTCCTGACCTCGTGATCCGCCTGCCTCGGCCTCCCAAAGTGCAGGGATTACAGGCATGAGCCACAGCGCCCAGCCAGAGAAACCCATTTTAACCACACAAGGATCCAGCTAAAAACCCTTCCCTGGTTCTGTTACCATCAGATAAATCCTAAGCTCCTGTATGTCTGTCCTGCACTTTTTCTCTTTAATAACCACCCTCCAGGCTCTGTAGCTGATGCCTGTAATTTCAGCACTTTGGGACACTTGAAGCAGGAGGATTACTTGAGTCCAGGAGTTTGAGACCAGCCTGGGCAACACAGCAAGACCCCATCTTTACAAAATATTTAAAAATCAGCTGGGTGTGACAGCACCCATCTGCAGTCTCAGCTACTCGGAAGGCAGAGGTGGGAGGATCACTTGAGCCCAGGCAGTTGAGACTTCAGTGACTCATGATCTTGTCACTGTACTCCAGCCTGGGTGACAAAGTGAGACCCTGTCTCCAAATAAATAAGCACCTCCTTATAGTTACTGGTCTCCTCTCCTTTGGTTCGCCCCTCTCCATCACTCCACCCTGTTAGTCTGAATGTTACTCATTCTTCAGGACACCTGCAGAAAGTATTCCCTGATCCCTTCCAGGCCCCACACCCAACAGCATGGCCTAAATGCCCGGCTCCTTCCTCAGTGCTCCATCTTAGCTCACACTGCTTACCACACTGTTTTCAAAGTATCTTGACTGTCCCTTCTCCTTAACTGGCTAACTTCTAGAGAGCAGAGCAGAAACATGACTGCTTAGAAGGTCATTAAAAATTCAAATCCTGAACATTTCTTAATCCTGCGGATATGAATCAGTAACTCTTAAAAGCAAAATGTTATTTATCATTAAATATTAATAATATAATCACATTTTCTTGTATCTCTGGCAAGTATCTTGGTACAACAATTTTAAGGAACAGACTTTTTTTTTTTTCTGAGATGGAGTCTGGTTCTGTCGCCTAGGCTGGAGTGCAGTGGCGCAATCTCAGCTCACTACAACCTCCGCCTCCCGGGTTCATGCCATTCTCCTGCCTCAGCCTCCCGAGTAGCTGGGACTACAAGTGCCCGCCACCACGCCCGGCTAATTTTTTTTTTTTTTTTTTTTTTTTTGTATTTTTAGTAGAGACGGGGTTTCACCGTGTGAGGCAGGATAGTCTCGATCTCCTGACCTCATGATCCGCCCGCCTCGGCCTTTCAAAGTGCTGGCATTACAGAAGTGACCCACCGCGCCCGGCCAGAACAGACTCTTCAACAACAGTTAAAGAATCCGGTTCACGCCTATAATCCCAGTACTCTGGGAGGCCGAGGCGGGAGGATCGCTTAAGACCAGGAGTTTGCCACCAGCCTGGGCAACACTGTGAGATCCTATCTCGAAAAAAATAATAAAGAAAAACAAAGCAGTTTTAGGTTTAGAGGGGGGAAAGTAGCTCTCCAAGCCAAAAACCAACTCCCAAGGTGCTCCTGTAAACTCGTCCTGGGAAAATTTCCTACCTAATCGTAAAGGCAAAACGAGCCCACGGGCGCCCACGACACATTTCCCAACCACAAGGATTGGTCACCCGCGCTGAGACACCGCCAGCTGCCTATGACCTAGCCTCCAAAGCGGCAGAGTCCCTCCCTCTCTCTCCCTAAACTTCCGTGATGGGCATCCCTCGGCTCTCCTCCCAGACAGTTAGGAAGTAGGGACTTCTGCTCCTAACCCCAGCCCCGCAGCCTCGCCCTCAGCCACGGGGTGGAAGTCAGGACCACAGGCTTCAAATCCCCTCCCAATTCCGGGACGCTTCTGTCCCCCCAGAGTGACGCGGGATCAAGTACCAGCGCCCCTGCCGCAGCCGGGGGCTGTGGTCTGGGTCCGAGTGTCCCATACCGGCGCGTTCCGGGGAGGTCGTGGGAGGGGCCCCGCGCGACCACAGGTGTTGCTTCGGAGCTAGCGGCCTGGACGGAAGGTGGGAGCCAGGCCGAGGGGAGCCGCCGGAGAGGGAGGTGGCCAGGAAATGCTCCGCGTCAGGCCGTCGGGGCTCGGCCGGCGATGGAGATTCCGGCAACAAGCGCCTGGGACGTAGAGGCCGCGCACTGTGAGGATTAAGGGAGCCGAGGGCGGCCTGGAACAGGGAAGGCGGCAGTGACGGGGGACGGAATGTGGGACGAAGGACAGCGGGAGGCACCGACGCGCAACTGCCCCGGCCCCGCGGACGGCACGGACCGATCGCCCTGCCGCCCCCAGCCCGAGACGCCCCGCCCTCCCCCTCCCGTAGCTGAGAGCTGGGCAGCTTTTAGCTCCAGTCCGTCCGCTCCGTACCTCGCCCGCGTCTCCGCCGGCGTCCAAACCGCCGCTCTCCCGCTTCGCTCGGGTAAGTCGGGGCTCCCAGGTTCGCTCCCGCCTCACACCCACCCTCCTGCTCGCCCCGCCCCCGGCACCGCCAGCGAGCGCACGTCACGCACGGCGCGTAAACGTCACTTCCGGGGCCTTTGGTTCTTGACGGAAGGAAGTGCGAGTGGATCCAAAGCGTTGAGCTAAGTGGGGTAACGCCCTGACGCCGAAGAGCAAATGGAAGAGGGCGGCCTCTGGGCTAAAGCTGGGGCGCTGGGGAGCCCTGGAGAAACCGGCGTTTCCTAATCTGTGGCTCAGTCCCTGCTTCCGGCTTCCGACGCGCAGCAGCCGGAGGGCAACGCTGCGGCCGCGGTGGTAGCGCGAATGGCAGGTGGAGCAGAGCCACTGCGCCGAGGGACGCTTTAAAAACTATGAGTTTCAGCCCTTCGCGGATCCTAGGATGTGACAGGTGTTCGAGTTAAAAGGTCTTAAGGCGATCGCTTGATTCAAAAGCAGCTGAATCTTTAGGAGGCTCAGGCAGGAGGATCGCTTGAGACCAGGAGTTCGAAACCAGCCTGGGCCACAGAGCAAGACCCCCGTCTCTACAAAAGAAATTTTACAAATCAGCCGGGCATGATGGCGGGCACCTGTGGTCCCAACTACTGGGGAGGGTGAGGTGGGAGGATCGTTTGATAGCCCAGGAAGTTGAGGGTGCAGAGATCCCATCTCTGAACTCCAGGCCAGGTGACAGCAGAGCGAGATCCTGTCTCAAAAACAACATACTCGACACCCAGAAGTGAAATAAATTAGCCAGTGTCACAAAGTATTAATGGTTGAGTCACAAATTGAATCCTGTGTACGTGATTCTTTACGTGATTCCCATGTAAGGAATGTTAAAACAGTAAATACTAATTGCTGTGCGTCCTGGATGCCATCAATGGCGTAACGTGCAGTCATAGCAAGAAAAAAAAGAAAATACTATGCTGTGGCTGTGAGAAATCCCAGCTTTGCTAATTATCGCTGCGGTGTTCTTGGACAGGTTGCCTAATTTTTCCGTCTTTTTTTTTTTTTTTTTGAGAGTCTCACTCTGAACTGGAGTTCAGTCGTGCGATCTCAGCTCACTGCAACCTCCGCCTCCTGGGTTCAAGCGATTTTCCCACCTCAGCCTCCTGAGTAGCTGGAATTACAGGCACCTGCCACCACGCCCAGTTGTTTTGTTTTTGTTTTTTTGTTTTTGTTTTGTATTTTTAGTCCATACAGGATTTCACCATGTTGGCCAGGCTGGTTTTGAATCCTGACCTCAAGTGATCTGCCTATCTTGGCCTCCCAAAGTGCTAGGATTACAGGCGTGAGCCACCGCGCCCGCTAATGTTTGTATTTTTACTAGAGACAGGGTTTCACCATATTGACCAGGCTAGTCTTGAACTCCTGACCACAAGTGATCCACCAGCCTTTGTCGCCAAAAGTGCTGGGATTACAGGAATGAGCCACCGCGCCCGGCCTGAATTTCTAGTCATTATTCGTTATTGTTAAAGTGGGGATTAATTGATTCGTTTCTCAGATTCTTCCTAAGTGCCTAATGTGTGCTTTGCTGAGGGTACAACAGTATAAAACAAAAGTAAGGCCAGGCGCGGTGGCTCACACCTGTAATCCTAGCACTTTGGGAAGCCGAGGCGGGCAGATCACCTGAGGTCAGGAGTTCAAGACTAGCCTGACCAATATGGAGAAACCCCATCTCTACTGAAAATACAAAATTAGCCAGGCGTGGTGGTGCATACCTGCAATCCCAGCAACTTGGGAGGCTGAGGCAAGAGAACCACTTGAACCTGGGAAGTGGGGGTTGCAGTGAGCTGAGATTGCGCCATTGCACTCCAGCTTGGGTAACAAGAGTGAAACTACGTCTCAAAACAAAACCAAACAAACAAAACACAAAGTTCCTGTGCCAAGGAGGTGGAGGAGGGAATAAACAATAAATTTACAGTAGTACATTAGATGGTGGTAATTGCTATTACCAAAAGACAGAATAGCATTTACTTTAAAGATCTTAACAGACTTTTGTGATTACAGAATCAGGCAACACACCATTCTATAAACCATTCTGTAAAACAGAATGAGTGTTTTTTTTTTTTTTTTTGAGACAGCATCTCAGTCACCCAGACTGGAGCACAGTGGTGCAATCTCGGTGCACTCCAGCCTCCAACTCCCTGGCTCAAGTGATCCTCCTGCCTCCCCCTCCCCAGTAGCTGGGATGATAGGTGTGTGCCACCACACCCACCTAGTTTTTGGGATTTTTTTGTAGAGACAAGGTTTTGCCATGTCGCCCTGGCTGGTCTCAAACTCCTGGACTCAAGCAATCTGACCATCTTAGCCTCCCAAAGTGCTGGGATTACAGGCATGAGCCTAGGCCCCTGGGCCCAGAATGGGTGTTCAATGGGCTGAGCAGAAGAGGTTGGTTTTAAAGACAGAAAAGGCCTGAGGAAAGCAGTAACAAAAAGTGGATATCAATTCAAAGTTTCCTTGTGAAAGTTAAGACAGAGAGGACTGGCCGGGTGCGGTGGCTCACACCTGTAATCCCAGCACTTTGGGAGGCCATGGTGGGCTGATCACCTGAGGTCAGGAGTTTGAGACCAGCCTGGCCAACATAGTAAAACCACATCTCTACTAAAAATACAAAAATTAGCCAGGCATGGTGGCCTGTACCTATAGTCCCAGCCACTCTGGAGGCTGAGGTGGTAGGATCACATGAGCCTGGGAGGTTGAGGCTGCAGTGAGCAGTGATCTTTCCACTGCACTCCAGCCTGGGTGACAGAGCAAGACCCTGTCTCAAAAAGAAAAAAAAAAAAAAAAAAAAAAACTGCAACCAAGAAGCTTGCAGCTTTAAAATAGACAGGAGCGGCCTCGTGAGGTGACCTGAATAAAAGATGAGGGAGCCAGCTGTGGTGCTATGCAAATATCTGGGCAAGAATGTTCTAGACACCGAGCAGCAAGAGGGAAGACCCTCCTGACACCGCTAACCTGTTTAGCAGTAGCAGGGTGGAGCACAGTGGTAGGATCATGGCTCACTGCAGACTCCAGCTCCTGGACTCAACCAATCCTCCCACCTAAGCCTCACAAGTAGCTGTGACTACAGGCGAGTGCCACCACACCTAGCTGCTATTTTGCTGTTGTTGAGATTGTGTTTTGCCACGTTTTAGTGTTACCTCACAGGAACAACAGAGGTTTGTTTTTTGTTTTTTTTTTTAAAGACTTTCCTTGGCAAAATTAAAAGAGAACAACACTGTATCAGTCTTTCATTTTTTTTTTTTTTATTGTTTTAAACTACTGAAGAAGTCTGGTAACCATTGCCACACACCATGCTTCCTTCCCATGCCAAGGCTGAGCCCCAAAATCCAGATCTAAAGGTACTCTCCAAGTTGTTTTAGACTACCCCCCGACATGGGATTACACTTATTCCTCTCCACACAGATGACAACTTCCTGGTCTCATATTGTGTGGGATAGCCAGGTGTGGTGGCGCATGCCTGTGGTCCCAGCTGTTCAGGAGGCTGAGGTGAGAAGACTGCTTGAGCCAGGAGTTGAAGGATGCAGTGAGCTATGATGGTACCGGTGAACAGCCACTACATTCCACCCTGGGCAATAGAGCAAGACCCTATCTCCAAAAAACAGCCCCCCCAAGAAACAAAAACCACCTAAAATTAAATAAATACTTTAATACCAGCATTTTGGGGGGCCAAGGTGGGAGGATTGCCTAAGGCCAGGAGCTTGAAACCAGTCCGGGCAGCATAGCAAAATTCTCTCTCTCTCTCTCTCTCTCTCTGCATTAGAGCACATGTATATTTGTGTGTGTGTATGTATATGTCTGTGTGTGTGTGTATAAATAAAAATAAAATTTTGTTTTGTTTTGTTTTTTGAGATGGAGTCTCCCTCTGTTGCCCAGGCTGGAGTACAGTGGCGCGATCTTGGCTCACTGCAACTTCTGCCTCCCGGGTTCAAGCGATTCTCCTACCTCAGCTTCCTGAGTAGCTGGGATTACAGGTGCCCGCCATCACACCCGGCTAATTTTTGTATTTTTAGTAGAGATGGGGTTTCACCATGTTGTAGTGAGCTGGTCTCGAACTCCTGGCCTTAAGTGATCCACCTGCCTCACCATCATCACCTGCCAAGTCCTACCCATTCTAACCCTGACAGCTCTTAAATCAGGTCTCTGCACCTCAACCCCATTATCGCTGCTCTAGAGCGCAAGCCTTCAGTGTCCTTTCACTTCCTGAATTTACCATCTTTATGCTCTTTGCCCCAAACGCTCTTACCACTCTCCTTCTTCTTCTGTCTATGTGGCAAGTTAAATGGCCCCATATCGTGGTATAGGTTGTTCACTGCAGTGAGTCCTGGCTTCAGGTCAACCGTGTCCTCTGAACCCGGCCCACGACGACTTGTGGCCCAGGTCCCAGCTGGTTTTGGGCTTCACTCTGTTTGAGCTCTTGCACAGCAATCCTTTCCCCCTTCACTGTCTGAGAACTTCTTTTTTTTTTTTGAGACAGAGTCTCACTCTGTCACCCAGGCTGGAGTGCAATGGTGCGAACTCGGCTTACTGCAAGCTCCGCCTCCCGGGTTCAAGAGATGCTTCTCCCACCTCAGTCTACTGAGTAGCAGGGATTACAAGCATGCACCACCACGCCTGGCTAATTTTTTTTGCATTTTTAGTAGAGATGGGGTTTCACCATGTTGGCCAGGCTGGTCTCAAGCTTCTGACCTCAAGTGATGCACCCTCCTCAGCCTCCCAAAGTGCTGGGATTACAGGCATGAGCCACCACACCCATCACTGTCTGAGAGCTGATCCTTCGTCCTCAGCCTGAGGCTAGCTCTAGGGGACTGTCCTTGCCCTTGTGTCTCCAAATGTCCAAGCCTGTGGCCACCTCCCTGTTGACAAGAGACCACTTCTACCCCATCCATCTCTGGTTCCCCTTCCCTCCCCTCTACCTGCTCAGATGTCTCAGCCCATGCACCACCTTTAGGGTTCCAGCCACGCCAGCTTTTCTCAGCACCTTCTCATTGGCATTTAAGCATTCCATGAGCAAAATAAAAGAACCCCTCCTTGAACCCTACGCCCACCTCTGGCTGCCTCCATCTCTCACCTCTCTGTCACAGCCAAACTGCAAAGAGCTGTCTGCACACGTGTTTCCATTTCTCACCTGCTGCTCACTCCTTGGCCGACTCCTGCCTGACTGTGGCCCCCACCCACCACCCAAACACTCTCACCCAGGTCAACAGTGACCTCCAGGAAAAGGAAGAGTGGGTTGGGGGTGCCAGGGATACCCCACCAGCAGGGAAGACGTTCACAGCATCATGGCACAGAGAGGTGCCTTTCCTTTGACAAAGAGAATCTGAGGCCCAGAGAGGGTTGGCAGCTTGCCCAGACACACACAGTGGCCGGGGTTAGAGCTGGACACTGGAACCAGGACCCCAACCTTGGGACATGGGCTCAGCATCACCAGGAGACTATGCCACTCTTGGCACTGAAACGACCTCCAGACAGATTATAAAGTTAAAACTTACATAAATAAGTAATAAAATTCTAGACTAGCTAGTAGGAAATAAATCTAATTCTTCTTACCCTCTGGAAAAGCATTTATAACTTTTCCTTAACTTCTTTAATGTTCCTGAAACTTCCTAAGGAGTTTTATAAATGTTCTAGCAAAAGAAGAAATCACATGGAAAAAGACAAACCTGTTTGGCCATGTGGTGAGTGGTGTTGTGGGGTGATGAGGGGGGTCCCCGGGAGCACCACTACAGCGGACATATGCAGGAGTGACCGACCATGCAGGAAGAAGCCACAGCAGCCAGCAGTGTCCATCATTTTTGAAGACCGAGAAGTGACACCAATATCATGTACCCATTGGTCTCCCACAAAAGTGCTCCTTTGGGGCCGGGCATGGTGGCTCACGCCTGTAAACCCAGCACTTTGGGAGGCGGAGGTGGATGGATCACTTGAGGTCAGGAGTTCGAGACCAACCTGGCCAACATGGTGAAATCCCATCTCTACTAAAAAAATTACAAAAATTAGCCAGGCATGGTGGCTCATGCCTGTAATCTCAGCACTTTGGGAGGCCGACATGGGCAGATCACTTGAGGTCAGGCATTCAAGACCAGCCTAGCCAACATAGCAAAACCCCATCTCTACTAAAAAAAAACAAACAAAAATCAGCCAGGCATGGTGGGACATGCTTGTAATCCTAGCTACTTGGGGGACTGAGGCAGGAGAATCGCTTGAACCTGGGGAGCAGAGGTTGCAGTGAGCTGGGATCGCATCACTGCACTCCAGTCTGGGCCACAGAGCTGAAAAAAAAAAAAAAGAAAGGAAAAAAAGTCATTGATTGTAAGGTGCATCCGTTGCAAGGTTTCCCATCCCTCTGCAGAGGCCCACACTGCAGCCATGCCAAGTACCTGCCCTTCTCCCTTGGCCCTTGCATCTCTTTGCCTGACCTGTAACCTACACACGACACCGTGTCCAGCTGCACACCCACAACAAGGCAGAGACCTCTGAAGAGTGGCCAGTGTCAGGAGACGATTCTACCCGACGCTGCTGCCCCTGATACCCGGCTGGGCTGCGTGTCCCCAAACCAGATGGCTAGGCTGCTCCCTCACCCAGGGTCCCCTGTGACCAGGGACAAAGCTTCAAGCCAGGTTCAGGCCTTTTCTGGGCTTCAAATGCACTGGCCCTTCCAGGGACTTCCCCTGCAAGACTCTGATTTCATGGGCGCTTTCCCCTGCTGGGACTGGACAAGGAGCCAGCCCTCGGGCACAGGCCTCATTGCCGCCCACCTCTAAGTCTTCGTGGAGGGCAGAACATGTTTTTTAAAGCACAAAAAACCCATCCTGTCTGAACCGAACATGTTTCCCTGCTTGTTGAACAACCCCATTTACATTCCTAGGCCGGTCGGTGGCCAAGATATTTATAGCCCCGCCCTGGCACTGCCTAATTGGTGTGGCCTGATGGGGCCCCTATCCGTCATGGTAAGTGGGCCTCTTACCAGCCTCCAGCAGGCCCTCTGCCAGCCCAGACGTTTCCGGGCCTGGGTGGGGTAGGTGGCCCTCACTCCGTCTGAGGCCCAGGCCTCTCTCCAGGGGGTTTGGTCATGCCAGGGAGGCGTCCAAGAACAAACAACTGGCCCAGGCCACCTGGACCGTCCGGTCTAAGGGTGGACAGGGATCACTGACGGCATCTACCCAGACATTCCCAGGCATCCATGCTGCCCTCAGCCTCCCTGTCACCCTCACTCCATCCCCCGAGCTTACAGAGGAAGCCCTCTCACTCCGCTGCCTGATGTCCTCACAATCCCCTGTCCTGCAGGATGCAGCCTCAGCTCCTTTGTGGGCTCTGGAAGGACCATCACTGTCAGTCTAGTGACAGCCCTGCCACTTCTCGCTCTCTGTCCCAACCACAAGGAGGGACATGATGTTTCCCAGCAAGGGAAGATGGGCTCCAGGCTTTTTTTTTTTTTTTTGGAGACAGAATCTCACTCTGTGGCCCAGGCTGGAGTACAGTGGCATGACCTCGACTTACTGCAATCTCTGCCTCCCAGGTTCAAGAGACTCTCCTGCCTCAGCCTCCTGAGTAGCTGGGATTACAGGTGCATGCCACTACACCGGGCTAATTTTTGTACTTTTAGTAGAGATGAGGTTTCACCATGTTGGCCAGGCTGGTCTCGAACTCCTGACCTCAAGTGATCCTGCCGCCCCCCACCCCGTCTTGGCCTCCCAAAGTGCTGGGAATATAGGTGTGAGCCACCACACCCGACCAGCCAACCCATCTTCTGAGGCTCAGTTTCCACATCTGAAAAATGGGAAGCACCAATACTCCCTGCCTCATAGGGTGGTTGAGTTAGATCCAGTAGGAGAAGCACTACATAAGTGCTAGCTGCTTGCAAAAATGTTTTTCATTTAGAGACACGGTCTAATGCTGTTATTATTACATTACCTCATTACGCTTTCACACTGATACTTCAGTTGCAAACTCATTTAGCAGATGTGAGTGCCTCCCGGGGGCACAGCAGTGAGTGAGACACATAAGGCTCCTGCCCTCATGGCTCTTATAGTTTGATGGCAGAGACAAAAGGTGAACATGACGTTATAAATTAAGGTAAATTCCCATGAAGAAGACACACAAGGGGCTCTCAGGGAAAAGACTGAGGGAAACCTAGTTTGGGTTGCTGAAGAAAGTAAGCTCTGGCTAGGTGCGGTGGCTCATGCCCATAATCCCAGCACTTTGGGAGGCCGAGATGGGCAGATCACTTGAGGTCAGGAGTTCGAGACCAGCCTGACCAACATGGTGAAACCCCGTCTCTGCTAAAAGTACAAAAATTAGCCGGATGTGGTGGTGGGCGACCGTAATCCCAGCTACTCGGGAGTCTGAGGCAAGAGAATCGCTTGAACCCGGGAGGCAGAGGTTGCAATGAGGCAAGGTCATGCCACTGCACTCCAGCCTGGGTGACAGAGCGAGACTCCGTCTCAAAAAAAAAAAAAAAAAGTAAGTAAGCTCCCAGCTGAGACCTAAAGTATGAGAAGGGACCAGTGGGGAAAGAATTGCAGGGAAGAGCATCCAGGCAGAGGGAACAGCATATGCAAACACACAGATTCCAGGGGAAAAGAATTGGGGGAAGTGAAATTGGGAGAGGTGAGGCAACATCAGGTCATGGTGAATCTGAGAGCCATTTGGGGTTGGGGGGGGTGTCAGTTTTGGTACAAATGCAATAGGAAGCCCTTGGGGAACGGGGCGGTTTAAGCAGGAGAATGAGATAGGGCCTGATTTACATTTTCCACAGGTTATTCTGGCTGGAGGGGGTGGAGAGGAGGCAGGGAGGCGGGGAGGAGGCTGTGCTGGCCTCCAGGGCCAAGATGGTGGTGGCTTAACACAGGGGTGTCAGCGAGAACAGAGGGAAGTGGATGTGGGATTTATTTTGGAGGTAGAATTGATGAGTCTTGGCGGTGGCCAGGGTGTGGGTGGTGAGGGCGGGACGATCCAAAGATGCCTCCCAGTTTTCTGGCCGAAACCACCAGGCAGATGATGATGGTGCCATTTCCCGAGATGTGGAAGTCACAGGGAGGGGCAGGCTGGGGAAGGAACCAAGAGTTGACTTTTGGACGCATTATGTTCTAGCTGTTATTTGTCCTGCCCGGTTAGTGACTGACAGAGCTCCGTGGGCCTCAGAGTTACAGAAGTCGCCCCTGTTCCCCTGTGTTCCTGCTCATGTGTGGCCCCATGAGGTGTTTCAAGGCACTGCAATTATTCGAGCATCCTCTAGCCCCACTTCTTGGGGCCACCACTACCTTCCCAGTGGCAGAAGACCTCTTCATTGCCCCAACCTCTTCATTCTCTTTTTTTTTTTTTTTTTTTTTTTTTTTGAGACAAAGTTTCACTCTTGTTGCCCAGGCTAGAGTGCAATGGCGCAATCTCGGCTCACCACAACTTCTGCCTCCTGGGTTTAAGCGATTCTCCTGCCTCAGCCTCCTGAGCAGCTGGAATTACAGGCATGCACCACCACCATGCCTGGCTAATTTTGCATTTTCAGTAGAGACGGGGTTTCTCCATGTTGGTCAGGCTGGTCTCAAACTCCCAACCTCAGGTGATCTGCCTGCCTCAGCCTCCCAAAATGCTGGGATTACAGGTGAGAGCTACTGCGCCTGGCCCCAATCACTTCATTCTGAAGCAATGAAAGACCTCAGCCTTGTCCCACAGGCTCAGTGGGAAGGTGTCCATGTCTCTGTTGGGATCCCCTGACTGCTGTGAGCTCCAGGCCTTGGGCCTGCCCCCTTCCGTGTCCCCTTAGTTCAGTCCCCACCCCCTGGATCCACTCTGCAAAAAAAAATGAAGAGATCCACTCTTCATTAGTTTTTTAGAGACAGGGTCTCTCTCACCTGGGCTGGAGTGCAGTGGTGGGATCACAGCTCTCGGCATCCTCGAACTTCTGGGCTCAAGCCATCCTCCAACTTCAGTCTTCTAAGTAGCTGGGATCACAGGCATACGCCACCATGCCTGGCTATTACATTTTTATAGACACAGGATCTTGCTATGTTGCCCAGGCTGGTGGTGAACTGGCCTCAAGCAGTCCTCCCACCTCAGCCTCCCAAAGCTGGGATTACAGGCACATGTTACCATGCCCAGCTAAGTTTTAAATTTGTATAGAGACGGGGTCTTGCTATGTTGCCTAGGCTGGTCTCCAACTCCTGGCCTCCAGCGATCCTCCAGCCCCAGCCTCCCAAAGTGTTGGGATTACAGGCATGAGCCACTACACCTAGCCCTGCAGAACTCTTTAGAACCACATAGACTCCAGTTTGAACCCCGCCTCTGCCATCCATATCTACTAGTTATGTGAGTGTTCTGCATCTGTGGAATGGGGTATCAAACGACGTTCCCTTAGGGGTGTGGTGGGTATTCATTGAGATAATGCTTATAAAGGTTTCATGCCAAAGCTACTGAAAAGCAAGTGTGAAATTTGTTGGTTTTATTATTTAGTATTGCCTGATCTCCCACCCAAGCCCACCATAAAGGTCTGATTATAAAATCCACAAGCCAGAGGCCCCGACCACCTTCTTGTCTTTTGCTGCCTCCCCCCTACCCATACCATAGCAACCTTACAAAGCTCTGATGGTGGGATTCCAGGCATCATCAACCAATGGGAAGCGGGGGGGCAGTGAGTCACCCCATATTGGCGCGTGGCAGCCTCTGGGGGCTGTGGGCAGGGCTGGCCTCGTCTGGTGACTGGGGAGGGAGCTGGCAGAAGGCTGGGGAAGGGGGACAATGGGCCTTTGACTTTGCCGAGGTTTCTCCATCCAAGATGCTCCAGCCCCTAGACAAACATGACCTCATTCCTCTTCCAGGCTCCAGGACCCAGAGCAGAGACAGGCTTGGAGTTGGACACACCTACCCCATTTCACAGACTGGAAAACCAAGTCGCACAAGGAAAGAAGACAAGAGGACACCGAGGCTCCAGCCCTTGGACACAGCCAGAAGTTATGCCCTCCTGGGTTGCTGAGCCCAGGGAGGGGACTCACAAGAGGACCTTCTAGGCAGCAAAGGTCTAGCTATTCCGCAAGCTCCTGGGACAGACAGGTTGCGCTTGGATCTGCTACTCACAGCTATGTGGCTATAAGCAGCTTACTCACCTTCTCTGGGCCCTGGTTTCTGCATTTGATGCAGGCCTGGCAGCCTCTTTCTTGCAAGGTTACGGTGCCCTTGGAGATCACTGCTAAGAATTCAGACAGGCCTGCTTTAAGCCGTAGCACCTGCGCCCACTGCTCTGCCTTTAATGGGGTGATCTTCCACGGAAGACAGTGGGGATTAAGGCCCATCCCACGCAAGCCTCCAGGGTCCACAAATGTCCCTCTCTTGCCAGGGGCTCTGCAGTGACAAGGCCTGGTAGGAGTCTGGCATATCTTTCTGGTAGCTTCCTAAGTGACATTCTCCCACACTGGCCCTGCTGGGCTTTCACCCCCTGCCCACAGCAGCCCTCACTTCCTATGCTGATCCCCCTTCCCCAGAGGGTCTTCTCCAGCCTGGTCTCCATCCCCACAGCCATCTGGGGACACCCCTGCACCTGAAACCTCAGCAATTCAAGTTGCAAGATGCCAGCTAAAGGGACTCCCAGCCATTCTCTCAGTCTCATGTCTAAAATGGGATAATGGAGCTGGGCATGGTGGCTCATAGCTGTAATCCCAATGCTTTGGGAGGCTGAGGGAGGATGGCTGGAGACCAGGAGTTTGAGATCAGACTGGGCAACATAGCCAGACCCCATTTCTACAAAAAAAATTTAAAAAATTAGCCAGGCATGGTGGTGTACGGTCCCAGCTACTCGGTTGGCTGAGGCAGGAGGATTGCTTAAGTCCAGGAGTTCAAGGCTGCAGTGAGTTATGTTTGCACCACTGTACTCCAGCCTGGGTGACAGAGCAAAACCCTGTCTCTAAAAATAAATAAGTAAAATGGGACCGGGTGCGGTGGCTCATGCCTGTAATCACAGCACTTTGGGAGGCCGAGGCGGGTGGAGAAGTTCGAGACCAGCCTGCCCAACATGGCAAAACCCCGTCTCTACTAAAAATACAAAAATTAGCCGGGCGTGGTGGCGGGTGCTTGTAATTCCAGCTACTAGGGAGGCTGAGGCAGGAGATCGCTTGAATCTCGTTCTGTTGCCCAGGCTGGAATGCAGTGGCACAATCACGGCTCACTGCAACCTCAACCTCCTGGGCTCAAGGAGTTTGAGGCTAATCCTCCCACCTCAGCCTCCAGAGTAGCTGGGACTACAGGCGCACTCCACTACCCCTGACTAATTAAAAACAAAAAAGAAACTTTTGTAGAGATGAGGTATTTCTATATTGCCCAGACTGGTCTTGAACCCCTGACCTCAAGTAATCTGCCAGCCTCGGCCTCCCGAAGTACTGGGATTACAGGTCACTGCACCCAGCCCAAAGTAATGTTAAGAGTTGCCTGTGTTCACTGTTTACACATTTCACTTACTACTTTCCTCCTTCATGCCCTCCAACCTGGTTTCTGTCACCCCTATTCCACCAAAACTCTTCAAGTTCACCAATGACCTTTCTGTGGATCAATCTTGTGAACTCTTTTCACTCCTTATTTTACTCAAAATTGCTGCAGCACTTCATCTTAGCTTTTTTTTTCTTTTTCTTTTTTCTTTTTGAGATGGAGTCTCACTCTGTTGCTCAGGCTCAAGTGCAGTAGCACAGTCTCGGCTCACTGCAACCTCCACCTCCCAGGTTCAGGCGATTCTCCCACCTCAGTCTCCTGAGTAGCTGGGACTACAGGTGTGCGCCACCACGCCTGGCTAATTTTTGTAGTTTTAGTAGAGATGGGGTTTCACCATGTTGCCCAGGCTGGTTTTGAAGTCCTGCCCTTAAGTGATCCACTTGCCGTAGCCTCCCAAAGTGCTGGGATTACAGGCGTGAGCGACCACGCCCGGCCATTCACACTAGTTTTATTTATTTATTTTTTGTGAAACGGAGTTTCGCTTTGTCGCCAGGCTGGAGTGCAGTGGCACGATCTCGGCTCACTTCAACCTCCACCTCCCAGGTTCAAGTGATTCTCCTGCCTCAGCCTCCCTAGTGGCAGGGATTACAGGCACCCGCCACCACGCCCAGCTAATTATTGTATTTTTAGTAGAGATGGGGTTTCACTGTGTTGGCCAGGCTGGTCTCGATCTCTTGACTGTGCATACACACTAGTTTTAACTTCTCCCTTCGTGAATCCACTTTCTCTTTTCCTCTGTGACCTGCATTTTGATTTTCCTCCCATCTTTTTCAGCTACTTCTTCCCCAGCTACTGCGATCTCTCGCTACTCTCCCTTTTCCAGCCCTTAAAGTTGGGGCTCTTCAAGGCTCAGTCCTGGGTCCTCCTCTCTTTTCACTCCCCACACCCTTCTCAGGGGTGCGGTTCACCTTGTTCCCTTTCTTCAATTACCAGCTATGGTCAGTATCAATTAGGCTACAGGCTGGAATCTCCTGGGGGAGTATTGAGAAAAGTCCAGTGCCAAGCAGAATCCTCGGCCGTTCTATTGGTCTGGGGGTGGAGCCCAGGCATCATTATTTTTTTTTATTTTTTATTTTTTTTGAGGCAGAGTCTTGCTCTGTCGCCCAGGCTGGAGTGCAGTGGCACTATCTCGGCTCACTGCAAGCTCCGCCTCCTGGGTTCACGCCATTCTCCTGCCTCAGCCTCCCGAGTAGCTGGGACTACAGGCACCTGCCACCACGCCCGGCTAATTTTTTTGTATTTTTAGTAGAGATGGGGTTTCACCGTGTTAGCCAGGATGGTCTCGATCTCCTGACCTCGTGATCCACCCACCTCGGCCTCCCAAAGTGCTGGGATTACAGGCTTGAGCCACCGCGCCCGGCGCATCATTATTTTTAAAACCTTTCCAGCTCTCATTCTAATCTCCAGCCAAAGTTGAGAACCACAAGAAGAGATGCTGCTAACTCCCAAATCCTTCACGCCTATCCCCAAAGGACCCCTGATGTGCTTTGCTGGCACTATAGATTAGCCTGCAATTTCCAGAATCTTACATACTTTCTTATTGCCTGGCTTTTTTCATTCACGATGATGATTTTGAGATGCATCCATGTTGCGGCATGTATCAATAGTTTTGTTTTTTGTTTTTGTGTGTGTGTGTGTGTTTTGTTTGTTTGTTTGTTTGTTTGTTTTTGAGACGGAGTCTTGTGCTGTCTCCCAGTCTGGAGTACAGTGGCGCGATCTCGGCTCACTGCAAGCTCCGCCTCCCAGGTTCATGCCATTCTCCTGCCTTAGCCTCCCGAATAGCTGGGACTACAGGCGCCAGCCACCATACCTGGCTAATTTTTTGTATTTTTTAGTGGAGACGGGGTTTCACCGTGTTAGCCAGGATGGTTTCGATCTCCTGACCTTGTGATCCGCCCACATCGGCCTCCCAAAGTGCTAGGATTATAGGCATGAGCCACCGCACCTGGCCAGTTTCGTTCTTTTTTTTTTTTTTTTAAATTGCTGTAGCATTTCATTGTATGCTTATAGCTGGATTTGTTTATCCTTTTACCCACTGATGGATATTTGGGTTGTTTTTAGTTTTTGGCTTTTGCAAATACACTGCTATGAATATTCATGTATAATATGTGCAAAAACGTCTTTATGTCGCTTGGGAAATATCTACAGGTGGAGTGGCTGGGTCTTATGGTAGGTGTGTTATTAGCATTTTAAGAAACTGCCAAAATGTTTCCAAAAGTGGCTGTGTTTTTTTCCACACCCACCAGTCCTGAACGAGAGTTCCAGGTTTTGCCCATTTTTAAATTGGGTTGTTTGTCTTCCTAACATTGAGTTGTCTAAATACAACTGAAAAAAAAATTTCAATCCGTGGCGCATATCTTTATCATTTCCTTCCTTCCTTCCTTCCTCCCTTCCTTCCTTCCTTTCTTCCTTCCTTCCTTCCTTCCCTCCCTCCTTCCTTTCTCCCTCCCTCCCTTCCTTCCCTTCCTCCCTCCCTCCCTCCTTCTTTTGTTCCTCTCTTCCTTCCTACCTCCCTCCCTCTTCCTTCCTGCCTTTCTACCTTCTTTAACTTCCTCCCTCCCTCGTTGGTCCTCCCTCACTCCCTTCCTTCTTCCTTTTCTTTCTCTTTCTTTCTCTCTCTCTCTTTCTTTCAACAAGGTCTCACTCTTGTCACCTAGGCTGGAGTACAGTGGTGCAATCACAGCTGACTGCAGCCTCGAACTCCTGGTCTCGAGTTATCCTCCTGCCTCAGCCTCCCAAGTAGTTGAGACTACAGGTGCATGCCACTGATTTAAATTAGCCATGCCTGGCTAATTTTTTTTTTTTTTTTTTTTTTTTTTTTGAGGCGGAGTCTTCACTCTGTCGCCCAGGCTGGAGTGCAGTGGCACCATCTCGGCTCACTGCAAGCTCCGCTCCCGGGTTCGTGCCATTCTCCTGCCTCAGCCTCCCGAGTAGCTGGGACTACAGGCGCCCGCCCCCGTGCCCGGCTAATTTTTTTGTATTTTAGTAGAGACGGGGTTTCACCGTGTTAGCCAGGATGGTCTCGATCTCCTGACCTCGTGATCCGCCCGCCTCGGCCTCCCAAAGTGCAGGGATTACAGGCGTGAGCCACCGGCGCCTGGCCTTGCCTGGCTAATTTAAAAAAAAAATTTTTTCTAGAGACAGGGTCTCATTAAGTTACCCAGACTGGTCTCAAACTCCTGGCCTCAAGTGATCCGCCCACCTTGGCCTCCCAAAGTGCTGGGATCCTAGGTGTGAGTCACGGCGCCTGGCCTTTACCATTTTCTTAATAGTGTCTTTGAAGAGCTAAAGTTTTTCATTTGAGTGAAGTTCAATTTATTGATTTGTTTTCTTGTATTCTTTGTCCTTTCTGTATTGTATTTCCGAAGTATTTACCAAGCCCAAGGTAACTAAAATTCTTTTTCCCCTCAGTTTTCTCCTAGAAATTTTTTTAAATCATTTTAGCTTTTACAAATAGTTACGTGACCTATTTAGAATTAATTTTGGTGTATGGTATGTGGTAGGGGAAAGCTTCTTCCCCAATCAGCTTTCCTCATTGAAAAATGGTTTTGCTATGACTCGAATCTTTTTTTTTTTTTCTTGAGATAGGGTCTTGCTCTGTTGCCCAGGCTGGAGTGCAGTGGTGCGATCGCAGCTCACTGAAACCTCCACCTCCTGGGTTCAAGTAATTCTCGTGCCTCAGCCTCCCAAGTAGCTGGGATTACAGGCATAAGCCACCATGCCCGGCTAATTTTTTTTTTTTTTTCTTTTTTTTGAGACGGAGTCTCGCTCTGTCGCCCAGGCTGGAGTGCAGTGGCTGGATCTCAGCTCACTGCAAGCTCCGCCTCCCGGGTTTACGCCATTCTCCTGCCTCAGCCTCCCGAGTAGCTGGGACTACAGGCGCCCGCCACCTCGCCCGGCTAGTTTTTTGTATTTTTAGTAGAGACGGGGTTTCACCGTGTTAGCCAGGATGGTCTCGATCTCCTGACCTCGTGATCCGCCCGCCTCGGCCTCCCAAAGTGCTGGGATTATAGGCTTGAGCCACCGCGCCCCGCCAACCCGGCTAATTTTTGTATTTTTAGTGGAGATGGGGTTTCACCATGTCGGACAGGCTAGTCTCAAACTCCTGACCTCAAGTGATCTACCCACTTTGGCCTCCCAAAGTGCTGGGATTATAGGCTGAGCCACCATGCCCAGCCTACAACTCGAATCTTATCATGTCACTCCCCTGCTTACACTATTGTCCCCAGGCAAACCTCAGCTCCTCTAGCCCAGCTCTGTAGATGACAACTGGCAGAAGTCCATGTCTCCAGTTTTCATCTCCCTGTTCTGTGGATGCTAAACCCATTTGTCAAACATATGAAATGTCTCTCTCTTGCCCGTGGGCTTTCTTATGCTGCTGGTTCTGTCTGGAAGTACCATGCATCATCCATCTCCTCTGTCACTACAACCTTTTTTTTTTTTTTTTTTTTGAGACGGAGTCTCGCTCTGTCACCCGGGATGGAGTGCAGTGGCGCAATCTCAGCTCACTGCAATCTCCACCTCCCACGCCCAAGCAATCCTCTTGTCTCAGCCTCCTGAGTAGTTGGGATTACAGGCACTCACCAAGACACCCGGCTTATTTTTGTATTTTTAGTAGAGACGAGGTTTCATCATGTTGACCAGGCTAGTCTCCAATTCCTGACTCAAGTGATCTGCCTGCCTCGGCCTCCCAAAGTCCTGGGATTACTACAGGTGAGCCACCACGCCCGCCATACAGCCTTTTGGGGTGTGTTATAGGTCTTTCAGGAGTTAACTTAGAAGCTGTCCCCTCATCCCACCCCAAGAGCCTTGGATAGGGCTGATGACTCCTCCAAGCCCCAAAGTCCTGCTGAACACTACTGAACACTGGAATTGATTGATCCATTCATTTATTTAATCTGGAGGCAAAGTCTTGCTCTGTCACCCAGGCTTGAGTGCAGTGGCACAATCCTGGCTCCCTGCAAACTCCCCCTCCTGGGCTTAAGTGATTCTCCTGCCTCAGCCTCCCAAGTAGCTGGGACTATAGGCAGGCACTACCACACCCAGCTAATTTTTTGTATTTTGAATAGAGATGGGGTCTCATCATGTTTCCCAGGCTGTTCTCAAACTCCTGAGCTCAGGCAATCCGCCCACCTCGGCTGCCCAAAGAGCTGGGATTACAGGCTTGCACCACGATGCCCCTTAACACTGGACTTAGAATGCTCTAGTATTGTCTGCCTGCTTCTGCCTCTTGACTGTGGGCTCCCTCCTGGCAAAGGCAGGTGTTCTTTCATTCTGAATGTCCATCAAGATATTTAACCACCTGTACCACCCTTCCAAGCCATACCAGCAATAACCAGTCCCACCACTTGGTGGCAGCATGCGGCCTGACACAGATGAGGCTGGGGCCTGGCAGTGGAGTGAACGACCCTGGGCATGACACCTTTGCACACTTTGCCCTGCATCAACCACATGGCTGTTTCCCTTGGGAGCTCTTAGTGGGAGGAGGAGCTAAGGCTGGCAAGGGAAGCAGAAGCTGAGGTTTTGGCAAAGTCGGGGAAAAATGAGCGCAGCAGCTCAGGATGGATGGGGTGCAGGGTGTGAGTTGGGACACAGAGGGGCAGCCCCAGGTCAGGGTTTGTGCCCCCCAAGGAGCTCCCACACGCATGCTTGCACCCACATGCCTGCACACGCACACCTGCACACGTACACCTGCACACACATGCCTGCACACGCACACCTGCACACACATGCCTGCACACACATGCCTGCACACATACACCTGCACACACATGCCTGCACACACACCTGTACATATACACCTGCACACGCACACCTGCACACGTACACCTGCACACACACGCCTGCACACTCAAACTCTTCCTGGCACCAGATTTTGCCACAGGGAGGAACAAGGAGCAGGGTTCTCTAGAATGATCCCTCCCTCCAGCCTGTCTCTTGAGGATCAGTTGATTTGTGGGGTCAGGGTCTCCTGACCCATTGGGAAGCCTCCCTGCCTGTCTCTAGCTTCCAGCACAGTCCGGGAGATCCGTGGGGTTGATGTCAGCTCCTCAGACGCCCTCAGCTGGTATGGGACAGGTGGAAGTTTCTCAGGGTCTGAAGCAGCCAGGTGAGGGGAACAGGGAGAGAGGATTATCCAGCCTGATCACCCCAGGCTCTGAAGGTCTCTCGGGGGAGCCCCCTGCCAGCTTAGGTCTGTGAAAAGGGGTTAGAAAGGGTCAGAAAGCGCCGGAGATGGGTGCCCCGTGTCCACATCCTGGGCACCATGTCCTTGGGGCAACACTTCTCCCTTTTCAGCCACAACTGTCCCATCTGTCATTTCTTCAGCCAGCCCCAGAGGGCTCCGGGCTGTTCTCCAGTGTGCAGATTCCAGGACCTGGTGCAAAGGGAGATGCCCTGGGGGGCCACAGAGGCTGCAGCTCTCAACAGGGCTGGGGGTACCCCGGGAATTCAGCCCCCGCCTGCACAGGGAGGAGTCCTGGGCAGGTGGCCCTGTGAATCCATGTCTTCCAGGAGTTTGCAAACCTTCTGGCCCCACTTTCAGGAGCCCCAGGAGGTAGTCATCTGACTGCCATGGCCAGTCTTTAGAACTCCAGTAGCAAGGGACAGAGATGGGCTTAGAAAGTGTTCTGCAGCTCTGCCTGGCTGTCAGCACACCATAAAGAATGAGTAAGCAGAGCCCTGCCATCTTGCACACGCACTGTGGGGGTGGAGGCGTCCTCCTGCACACAGTCCCCACGCTCCGCCCCTCAGCCCTAGAGTTCGAATCCCCTCCAACAGTGGTCTCTTCTCTATACCTCAAGCAGGGGACCAGGGTGGATGCCTCAGCCCAGGATTGCTCAGCAACAACATGACCACTCCAGTCCCAAATTTCTAGAGCTGGGTACCCTCCTTTTCCATCAAACCATCCAGGGTCAACGTGCGACCTCGGGTCACCCTCCCTGGCTAGGACTACCTAGCCCCTCCATGGCCTCTGGCTGAGAACCGCCTTTGACTTTGTTTCCTGGAGATGGTCCTGAGGGGCAGCCCTGGGTCTCTTGATTCTTGCTGGGAACATCAGGGCGAGTGCCACCCCTCTGCATTTGCTACAGAAGGTTCTGGGCCTCCTGAGGACTTTTCTGTCCAGCTCCATAAAGCGGGGTTTTGTTTTTGTTTTCTTGAGACAGGGTCTTGCTCTGTCACCCAGGCTGGAGTGCAGCGGTGCAATCTCAGCTCACTGCCGCCTCCACCTCCCAGGTTCAAGTGATTCTCCTGCCTCAGCCTCCCAAGTAGCTGGGATTACAGGCATGTGCCACTATGCCTGGCTAAGTTTTGTATTTTTAGTAAAGACGGGGTTTCACTATGTTGGCCGGGCTTGTCTCAAACTCTTGAGCGCAGGTGATCTGCCTGCCATGACCTCCCAAATTGTTGGGACTACAGGCGTGAGTCACTGCGCCTGTCCCATAAAGCAGGTTTTTAACTAGAAGATTCATGGAGGGACTTTGGGGAACTTACTGAATTTTGCATGTATCTGTACAGGTGTTTTTTTTTTTTTTTTTTTTTTTTTTTTTTTTTTTTTTTTTTTTTTTTTTTTTCTTATTTCCCTGGGAAGAGCCCTGAAAATCAGCAAACATAGCCGAAGGAAGGAGGGACAGAGGGGCCCTAGAACTGCAGCCAGGGCCTGGCACAGCCTTTCCATGTCCAAAGCTGTGTCTTAAGGCCGGGTTCAATGCAGCTTCCCTTTCACCCCAGGGGAAACTGAGACCCAGCGAGATGAGGATTTGGCTCAGGGCATACACCCGTGCAGGGGAGAGCCGGCCTGGAAGTTCGGCCTGGGCTGCAGTTCTCAGGAGGGCTGGCGGTACCCTGAGAATTCAGCCCCTTACTGCACAGGACTGCAGAACACTTCCCACCTGTGTCCTTAGCTCTCCTGGGAAGGTCTCAGCAGCAGGTTCTGGGGTGGAACCAGCCTCCTGTAAACCCTAATATGCACAGGTACACACACACATGCACATGTGCATATAGACATACACACACATGCACACTGATGCTCATATGCACACATCCATATAGACATATACACACATGCATACAGACATATACAGACATGCACACATATACACATGTGCACATGTGCATGCACACACATGCACATGCTCCCCCTCAGCCTGCAGCAGAAAAAGTGCAGTTTCCCCAGCCAGCTCGCCCACCGAGCCTTCTGTGGGTGTCTGGCCTCCCACCCCCACCGCAGCAAGGCTCCATGAAATGATGGATGAGAAGCCCAGGCAGGGACAGAGGCCGCAGCAGGATGGCATGGAGGCCGCCTCCACACTGGGGCATCACCCGGAAATAAATCAAGAGGGTATAAACACAGGCAAACAATAGGGGAGACGGGCCCTGGGGCTTCATAAAGAGCGTGTGGCCAGGACAGAGCTCAGGGCCCACTTGGCTCAGGGCAGCCAAAGGGACAGCAGAACGGGGGCTGCTCTGGGCTTGGCTGGGACAGATGTCTCGGACCACAGCTGACCCGTCCAGCTCAGAGTTGGCTGGGAGGCCTGGTCTCCATACAATAAACAATACAGGAAGATAAATTGAAAATGTGTCTGGAACTGGTAAGGAGTGGGGAGAGGTGGCGGGGGTCACCGGGAAGCCTGTCTCCTTCCCTGGCCACTGCCCCCTCTGGGAAGAGGGCCCAGAGTTCTGGTGTGGGGGCTCAATCTTGGAGCCCACAGGCCTGCTGGGGGCTGGAGGTGGACAACTACAAGATGTCTTGAACATGTAGAATCAGAGAGGGCCTTCGAGGAGAATTTCCACTTGGAAAATTCCAGGGATGTGTGAGGGCTCTGTGTGGAGTCAAAGTGCTGGAGGGCAGAGAGGGGGGCCTCAGGCCAGGGCAGGCAGGACTCAGGGAGCCCACAGGCCTAGGGACACATTCTTAGGACAGCCATGTCACAAACCACATGGTCTGGGGGCAGCAAGAAAGTAAAATTCCAAACAATTTTTTTGTTTTTGAGACAGACTGTCACTCTGTCCCCCAGGTTGGAGTGCCGTGGTGCGATCTCTGCGCGATCTCTGAACCACCACCTCTCAGGTTCAAGCGATTCTCCCACCTCAGCCTCCAGAGTAGTTGCTCTCCTCCTTATTTCACCTCTAGGTCGCCCTGACTCAGTCTCAGAATGTCCCGCCTCCCCAGGCGGCCTCACACACACAATGCTATCTGCACTGCCCCAACTTCTCAGCCTCTACCCCGGTGCATGCTTGCTCTTGCACCAGCACGCTGGACTTCTCGCCTTGCAGGTACAGGCCCTGAATAGCCCCCATCATCTCTCCTGCCAATGTGTCCTCCCAAGAACCCCTTCAGTTGCCTGGGCCAGAAGCCAGGGAGCTGAAGTTGACTCCCACATCCTCATGCCCTCTATTGCACCCAAGAAATTCTTCCTCTCCACCTGTTCCCCACGCAGTCCAGCACCCCAGGCAGTCCTAAAGCTGTCGCCTCCTCACAAGCCCCCAGCCTGCCCACCAGGCCATCACAACCAGGAGGATCTGTGGGAAACGCTGGGTTGCCCCCATCAGATGCCAATAACCCACGCCTCTCTTTGCCTCCCAGGTCTGCTCAGCTGCCCCCAGAGCGTGTGGTTTCGGACATGGCTGTCCCGCCTAAGAATGTGTTTAATCTTTAAGGAATACCTCAAAAGTATGGAATTTGGGCCAGGTGCAGTGGCTCACGCCTATAATCCCAACACTTTGGGGGGCCGAGGCGGCAGATCACCTGAGGTCAGGAGTTCCAGACCAGCCAGTCCAACGTGGTGAAAACCCATCTCTACTAAAAACACAAAAATTAGCCGGGCGTAGTGGTGTGCTCCTGTACTCCTGGCTATTCGGGAGGCTGAGGCAGGAGAATCGCTTGAACCCAGGAGGCGGGGGTTGTAGTAAGCCGAGATTGCGCCACTGCATTCCAGCCTGGGTGACAAAGCAAGACTCTGTCTCAAAAACAAACAAACAAAAGAAGTATGGAATTTTACTTTCTTGCTCCTTCCCCATCTTCTACAATCTTAAGGACCAAGGCTCAGTCTCCCGTCGTCATAGGCCCACCTGGTCTCTAGTTCCTCCTCCACCATTTTCTCTCCTCCACCCCTGGACTTCCCACCCATACAGCACCCGGTGGGGGCCTTGAATTCGCCATGTTTACCCCACAACCGGGAGCTTCTCATGCTAGTTCTTTCCCAAATGTTCTTGCACTCCCTTCCCTAGTCTGAGCAAGAGATGTGGACTGGCCCTCAAAAGTCAGTCAGTCAAGCCTGGGCAATATAGCAACACTCTATCTCTACAAAGAAAAAAAACAAAAAAAAGAGAGAAAAAAAATGCTCAGGTGTGGTGGTGTGCACCTGTAATCCCGGCACTTTGGGAGACTGAGGTGGGAAGATCACTTCAGGCCAGGCATTTGAGACCAGCCTGGACAACACAGCAAGACCCTGTTTCTACAAAAAATATTTTAAAAATTAGCCAGGCATGGTGTTGATGCATACCTATAGTGCCAGCTATTTAAGAGGCTGAGGGAGGAAAATCACTTGAGCCCAGGAGTTGGAGGATGCAATGAGCTATGACAGAGCCACTGCACTCCAGCCTGGGAGACAAAGTGAGATCCTGTCTTAAAAAAAAAAAAAAAATGGGCCAGGTGTGGTGGCTCATGCCTGTAATCCCAGCACTTTGGGAGGCCAAGGCAGGCGGATCTCTACCAAAAATATAAAAATATAAAAATTAGCCAGGTGTGGTGGCAGATGCCTCTAATCCCAGCTACTCGGGAGGCTGAGGCAGGAGAATTGCTTGAACTGGGAGGCGCAGGTTACAGTGAGCCGAGATTGTGCCGCTGCACTCCAGCCTGGATGACACAGTGAGACCCTGCCACCAAAAAAAAAAAAAAAGAGAGAAAGAAAAGAAAAAGAAACCAAGTGCTATATGCGAATGAATGAGCTCAGGTAATCTGCATAGACTACCCCTTAACTTAAGCCCAGGAGGCTGACGCTGCAGTGAGCTATGACTGCAACCCTGCACTCCAGCCTGGGCGACATATTTTTGTATATATCGTATGATATATATATTATCATTATTTAAAAATAACAACAATAACCGACCGTTTAAGATGCCCTTATGTGGTAGATTGAGTGGTGGAGCCTATTGTTTGTCCCCTGTTGGCAGACGAGGAAGCTGGTTCTCAGCAGAAATAGCAAGTGACTTCCTCAGGGTCTCAGGGCTGTTGAGAGGTGGAGGTTGGAAATGCTTCCAGGTGGTCTGAGACGGAAGCCCTGCTGGGAGGTCCTCCCTCAGGGGACAGGAGCCTGTGGACATGCCTTGCACCCTGTTGCACTCTCCTTGGACGTGAGGAAGTGCTGCTCTTTTCATCTTAGAGATGAGACAGGGAGGCCTGGAGAGGCGGCGGTGACTTTTGGAGGCCACCCTGAGTCTATGGCACGGCTGAAGCACTGACTTCTGCTTTCAGCTCTTCCCTCCTACTGGTATTTCCTGATTTCTTTGAGATCTGAAGTAAGGGCGACAAGGCTCCTGGGCCTCCATGAGCCAGGTGGCCCTGATGGTGAGCCACCCACAGATCCGCAGGCATTGGCTGCAGGTGCCAAGCCAGTCAGCATAGACCTCCACCATCTGCTATCACTACCATGCAAGGAAAGAGTCCCAGTTCACAGGCAGATATGCTCCACAAGGCAGCCAGGACCTGCAGCCTGGCCACACCCATCATCCAGGGTCAATATGTTGGCCAGGCTGGTCTCAAACTCCTGACCTCAAGTGACCCACCCTCCTCAGCCTCCCCAAGTCCTAGGTTTTCAGGGGTGAGGCACCGCACCTGGCCCTTTACAGTCCTTTTAATTACATTCTGCTAACTTCAATTTGGCAGTGTTTTCTCTTTTTTTAAATTTGATTTTTAAAAATATTTATTTATTTTTCTAAGATGCGGTCTTGCTCTGTCACCCAGGCTGGAATGCAGTGGTACAATCATGGCTCACTGCAGCTTCAACTTCCCAGATCCTTTCACCTCAGCCTCCCAAGTAGCTGCAACCACAGGCGTGTAACACAACACTCAGCTGATTTTTGTATTTTAGGTAGAGACGGGGTTTCACTATGTTGCCCAGGCTGATCTTGAACTCTTGAGCTCAAGTGATCCACCTGCCTTGGCCTCCCTAAGTGCTGAGATTACCAGCATGAGCCACTGCACCCAGCCAGTTTGGCAGTGTTTTCCTAAGAATTTTTTAAATCAATATTCATAAGCAATATTGGTCAGTTGTTTTCTTGTGCCTTTGTCTGGTCCTAGCATCAAGGTAAAGGTGGCCTCACAGAATGAGTTAGAAAGTATTTCCTCCTCTTCAAGTTTTTGAAAGCGTTTGCAAAGGACTGGCATTAATCTTCGTTAAATGTCTGGTAGAATTCACTGGTAAAGCCACCCAGTCAGGGGTATTTCTTTGTTGAAAAGATTTTAATTAGTAATTTAATGTTCTTACTAGTTATAGGTTTATCCCTACTTTCTTCTTTTTGAGAAGTCTCACTCTTGTTCCCCAGGCTGGAGTGCAATGGAGTGCACTCTGAAAGTGCTGGGATTACAGGCGGGAGCCACCGTGCCCGGCTGGTTTACTCATATTTTTTATTTATTTGTGATTCAGTCTTGGTAGATTTTGTGTTTCTAGAGATTTGCCGTTTCATTTGGTTATTCAATTAGCTGGTGTACCTATGTTTATAGTATTCTCTAATAATCACTTTAATTGCTGTAAAGTCACAGTAATGCCCTCGTTTTCCTTCTTTTTTTTTTTTTTTTTTTTGAGATGGAATCTCGCTTTCTCACCCAGGCTGGAGTGCAGTGGCAGGATCTTGGCTCATTGCAAGCTCTTCCTCCCTGGTTCACACCATTCTCCTGCCTCAGCCTCCCGAGTATCTGGGACTACAGGCGCCTGCCACCACACCCGACTAAAAATATTTTTTGTAATTTTAGTAGAGATGGGGTTTGACCATGTTAGTCAGGAGGGTCTTGATCTCCTGACCTTGTGATTCGCCCACCTCGGCCTCCCAAAGTGCTGGGATTACAGGTGTGAACCACCGTGCCCGGCTTAATGCCCTCATTTTCATTTCTGATTTTGGCTACTTGAGTCTTCTTTTTTTTTTTTTTTCCCTAGTCAATCTACTAAAAAGTTATCAATTTTGCTGACCTGTAAAAAACCTTTTAATTTTACCTATTCTCTTCTTTTCCAATTATTTATTTATTTTTACTCTAATCTTTGTTTCCTGTATTTATCTCTTCTTTTTCTAGATCCTTTAAACTGTATAGTTAGGTGACTGAATTGAGGTCTTTTATTTTTTATTTTTATTTATTTATTTATTTATTTATTATTTTTATTTTATTTTTTTCCACTGAATGAGCCTCTTTTTATTCTCTTGGTAATCTTTTCCAGTTAGTTACTACCGCTATAGGTGATGAAATGGGTAAGGCTCCACACTTCAGATGTTGGCACTGCTATGAGCATGGTCTTTCCCTTTATTGCAACTCACAATCAAAACCTTTGATTCTTTTTTATACTCCAGTCCCAGAAGTAGTCTCCACTGTAGAAGTTAATTGATGAGTAGTAGCCTATAACCAGGCTCTAGGTCCTCTAGGAACACTACAGGATGAATTTAACTATGCATTAAACTAAAAGGCATTCTCTCAAATATTTGAGTTAAAATGCATTTTATTTTTAGACAACCTACATGACATTTTTTCTTAAAAACAATGCCTCCAACTCCAAATAAATCACGGTCAAAATAAATGAAGAGCTCAAGATGACATCAGTCCCATTTGTCTTAAGTCCTGGTGTTGTGTGGATGACAAGCAGAAGCCAGTTATGATGACAGGTGATCCAAAGTAATTGCCAAATTTGTTAACATTTTTCCATTTCTAAACCATCCTTAAAGAAAAATCATACATGGGGTCACACCATCCTCGCGGTAGTCCAATAGAGCAGCCATGCCATCAGGATTCATGTTTTCACCAATAAAGAACTGGTAGTTTTTGAAATTAGCAAGGATGTTTGAAATTAGCTTGATTTGTTCTGCAGCCCCTGTCATAAAAGGTTTTACTCTGTTTTTCAAGTTTGCCTTTGATTGATTTCATGTAATCTTTTATGCACTTCTTATAGGTTTCTTTTGTGAAACTTGTTTCCTGCAGGTGATGGTTCATGACAATATCGACACCAGTGATTACTGTGCTTTCGGTACCTTCGCTCTCTGGGCCTTCAGCGGAGGCATTTCCACCAATGAGCGAGTCGTCAATGTTACCTTATGTCCTATTGACCATCTTCCCCTCCACCTCCAGGCACAGTCCGTCCGCTATCTCGCGGATCTTGTAGATGTCGGAGAACAACTCATCGTGGCTGATGTGGCTGATGAGGTCCCGGTAGATAATCATGATGGCGACTGAAGGGAGACGACGGAGCGAGCGCCGTGCAGCCGGAGCGGCGCTCGGGGGGAGGGGGGAGCGGGCGGAAAAGCTATTTATTTTTTTTGAGATGGAGTCTCACTATGTCGCGCAGGCTGGTATGCAGTGGTGCAATCTCGGCTCACTGCAGCCTCAACTTCCTGGTTCCAGTGACCCTCCCACCTCAGCCTCACAAGTAGCTGGAACCACAGGCGTGTAACACCATACCCAGATGATTTTTGTATTTTAGGTAGAGGTGGGGTTTCCCTATGTTGCCCAGACTGGTCTTGAACTCTTGAGCTCGAGTGATCCACCTGCCTTGGCCTCCCAAAGAGCTGGGATTACCCGCCTGAGCCACTGCTCCTAGCCAGTTTGGCAGTGTTTTCTTTTTTCTTTTTCTTTCTTTTCTTTTTTTTTTTTTTTTGAGATGGAGTCTCACTCTGTTGCCCAGGCTGGAGCGCAGTGGTGCAATCTCGGCTCACAGCCACCTCCGCCTCCCGGGTTCAAGCGATTTCCCTGTCTCAGCCTCCCGAGTAGCTGGAATTACAGACACCCACCACTATGCCGGGCTAATTTTCTTTATTTTTAGTAGAAACAGGGTTTCACCATCTTGACCAGACTGGTCTCGAACTCCTGACCTCGTGATCCACCCGCCTTGGCCTCCCAAAGTGCTGGTGTGAGCCACTGCACCTGGTCGGCAGTGTTTTCTTGAGGATTTTTTAAATCAATGTTCATAAGCAATATTGGTCAGCTGTCTCCTTGTCCTGCCTTTGTCTGGCCCTAGTATCAAGGCAATGCTGTTCTCATAGAATGAGTTAGAAAGTATTTCCTCCTCCGCTGGGGGCGGCAGCTCACGCCTGTAATCCCAGCACCTTGGGAGGCCAAGGTGGGTGGATCACGAGGTCAGGAGATCAAGACCATCCTGGCTAACACGGTGAAACCTTGTCTCTAGTAAAAATACAGCAAATTAGCTGGGCATTGTGGCGGGCACCTGTAGTCCCAGCTACTCGAGAGGCTGAGGCAGGAGAATGGCATGAACCCAGGAGGCGGAGCTTCCAGTGAGCTGAGATCCTGCCACTGCACACTCCAGCCTGGGAGACAGAGCGAGACTCCGTCCGAAAAAAAAAAAAAAAAAAGTATTTCCTCCTCTTCAAGTTTTTGAAAGAGTTTGCAAAGGACTGGCATTAATTTTTCCTTTAAATGTCTGGTAGCATTCACCGGTAAAGTCATACAGTCAAGGGTATTTCTTTGTTGGGAAGATTTTAATTAGTAATTTAATCTTCTTACTAGTTATAAGCTTACCCATATTTTCTTTTTCTTTTACTTTTTTTTTTTTTTTTTTTTGAGACGAAGTCCCACTCTGCTCCCCCCCTTCCCCCCGGTGGAGTGCAATGGTGCGATCCCAGCTCACTACAACTTCTGCCTCCCGGGTTCAAGTGATTCTCCTGCCTCAGCCTCCTGAGTTGCTGGGATTGTAGGCGCCTACCACCATGCCTAGCTCATTTTTGTATTTTTAGTAGAGATGGGGCTTCACCATGTTGGCCAGGCTAGTCTTGAACTCCTGACCTCGGGTGATCCGCCCACCTCAGCCTCCCAAAGTGCTGGGATTACAGGCGTGAGCCACCACGCCTGGCCAGTTTAGCCATATTTTTTATTTCTGTGTGATTCAGTCTTGGTAGGTTTGTGTTTCTAGAGATTTGCCATCTCATTTAGTTATTCAATTTGCTGGTGTACATATGTTTATAGTATTCTCTTATAATCACCTTAATTGCTGTGAAGTCACAGTAATGCCCTCATTTTAATGTCTGATTTTGGCTATTTGAGTCTTCCTTTGTTTCTTAGTCAAACTAGCTAAAAATTTGTCAATTTAGCTGATCTGTAAAAAAAATTTTAATTTTACCTATTCTCTTATTTTTCTTTGTTTATTTCCACTCTAATCTTTCGTTTCTTGTATTCTGCTAGGTTGGGGTTAGCTCTTCTTTTTCTAGATCCTTTAAAATGTATAGTTAGGTGACTGATTTGAGATCTTTCTTACTTTTATTTTTTATTTTTTATTTTTTGAGATGGAGTCTCACTCTGTCACCCAGGCTGGAATGCAGTGGTGCAATCTCGGCTCACTGCGACCTCCCTCTCCCAGGTTCAAGCGATTCTACTGCCCCAGTCTCCCAAGTAGCTGGGATTACAGGCCTGCACACCATGTCTGGTTAATTTTTGTATTTTAGTAGTGATGAACTTTTGCCATGTTGGTCACTGGTCTTGAACTCCTGACCTCAGGTGATCCTCCTGCTTTGGCATCCCAAAATGCTGGGATGTTGGCATGAGCCACCACTCCTGGCTTTCTTATTTTTAAATGTAGATGATTACAGCTATACACTTCCCTCTGAGTGCTGCTTTAACTGCATCCCATAAGTTCTGGTATGTCGTGTTTTCATTTTCATTCATCTCAAAGTGTTTTCTAATTTCCTGTATGATTTCATCTTCAACCACTGATTAAGAGTGTGTTCACTTTCCATATATTTGTGAGTTTTCAGGTTTTCCTTATTACTGATTTCTAGTTTCATGCATTGTGATTATAAAATATTTAGCACTTTGCATACTTTCAAACTTTTAAAACATTAATATTTGTTTTGCAGCCTAATACACTGTATACTCTGGACAATATCCCACATGCTCTTGAAAAGAATGTGTATTTTGCTGTTGTTGGGTGGGTGTCTGTAAATGTCCATTAGATCTAATTGGATTATCATGTTGCTCAAGTGCTCTCTTTCCTGTTGATCTGATCTCTGTATTATTAACACTGAGGTAGTGAGGTCTCCAATGATCATTGTAAAACTCTATTTCTCCCTTCAATTCTATCCTTTTTTGCTTCATAGGTTTTGGTGCTCTGTTGTTAGGTGCATATATGTTTTAAATTATTATATCTTCTTGTTGGATTAATCTTTTTATCAGTGTAGAATTCCCTTGTCTCTCATAACCATTTTTGGCTTAAAACCTATCTTGCCTAACATATGGCCACTCCTGGTCTCATTTGGTTACTTTTTTATTTTCTTTTTTTTGAGATGGAGTCTTGCTCTGTCGACCAGGCTGGAGCACAGTGGTGCAATCTCTGCTCACTGCAAGCTTCGCCTCCTGGGTTCATGCCATTCTCCTGCCTCAGCCTCCCAAGTAGCTGGGACTACAGGCGGACGCCACCACGCCCAACTAATTTTTTGTATTTTTAGTAGAGACGGGGTTTCACCGTGTTATCCAGGATGGTCTTGATCTCCTGACCTCCTGATCCACCCGCCTTGGCCTCCCAAAGTGCTGTGATTACAGCCGTGAGCCACCGCACCTGCTGCTTTTTTTTTTTTTTTTTGAGATAAGAGTTTTGCTCTTCTTGCCTAGGCTGGAGTGCAATGGCGTGATGTCAGCTTACCACAACTTCTGCCTCCCAGGTTCAAGCAATTCTCCTGCCTCAGCCTACCGAGTAGCTGGGATTACAGGCAGGCGCCACCATACTCAGCTAATTTTGTATTTTTAGTAGAGACAGGGTTCCTCCATGTGGTCAGGCTGGTCTCAAACTCCTGACCTCAGGTGATCCACCTGCCTCAGCATCCCAGGCATTAGCCACCAAGCCCGACCTCATTTGGTTACTTTTTGCATGGAATTTATTTTTTCATTCTTTTGTTTTTAATCTCTTTGTGTCTGTGTATCTAAAGTGAGTCTCTTATAGACGGTATATAGATGGATCATGTTGTATCTTATTTTACTTATTTTTTTACATTTCCAAAGGCTCTGTCATCCACCTTTTCATTAAATCATTCTACCAATCTCTCCTGGGCTTAAGTAATCCTCCCACCTCAACTGCCTGAGTAGCTTGGACTGCAGGCACATGCCACCACTCTATCTGGCTTTCTCTCTCTCCCATGCTGATCGCTGGGCCTTGTGAGACAAATGAAAAGCTGATTTATCTGAGTTACTACAACTCATCACAGCTGGTTTTCTCACCTCATCCAAGTCCTCAGAGCTGCTTGGCAGTTATTCTGTTTGTCCTCATACACAGTGTGCACTACCATGACCAGCTAATTTTTGACTTTTTTTTTTTTTTTTTTTGTATTTTTAGTAGAGACGGGGTTTCACCATGTTGGCCAGAGCTGGTCTCGAACTCCTGACCTCAGGTGATCCGTCCACCTCGGCCTTCCAAAGTGGTAGGATTACAGGCGTGAGCCACCCTGCCCAGCCCTGGTGCTGCATTTTTGCTTTGTCCTCTCTCTCCCCCACAATGGCTAGCCAAAAATGTCACCATTTTGCTCCAGCCCCTTTCTTGACCTGCCTGTTTCTTTATAGTTACCTTTATTTGTTGATCCCTCACTTCCCTAATTAAAGGTATAAATTATTCAAATTACTGTGATTTCTGATTTCTTTCTCCTAATACAAATGACCCTAAATACAATACAGGCCAGATGACCCAAGGAGACAATGACGGTGTAGACTTTTTTTTTTTTTTTTGAGACTGGGTCTCACTCTGTTGCCCAGGCTGGAGTGCAGTGGCCTGATTACAACTCACTGCAGTCTCGACCTCCTGGGCACAGGCAATCCTCCCACCTCAGCCTCCTGAGTAGCTGGGACTACAGGCATGTATCACCACACCCAGCCAAATTTTTTTTTTTTAATTGAAGAGACAGGATTTCACCATGTTCCTCAGGCTGGTCTGGAACTCCTGTGCTCAAGCAATCTGCCCATCTCAGCCTTCCAAAGTGCTAGGATTACAGGTATGAGCCCCTGCACCCAGCCCAATGTGTAGGCTCGTCTTACATGTCAGATATAAGGTTCCAATAATTCCATGTTATTTATTTTGAATGGGTGACATGTGAATGCACGTGGGATGGCATTTGGGCAGAGCAGCAGCGCCCGAGTTCATCTTCCTGTCTTGGGTGGGACATCAGGAATAGTCCCTGCTGGTGTCCACTTTGGGAAGCTCTGGGTTTCAGCTGACCTCTGCTTCTCATGGGTACCTAACTGCAACTTGCAGTGCCTTTCTCAGTCAGGCATAAGAGCTGGAACTTCTGTTAATCTCTCAATATTTGCATAGGTAATGAAGTGTCTTCTGAAGTCAAAATATTTGAAAAGAAATGGACCCCCTTATTGTGTGGGTCAAAATCTCAGGGTCACCTTGGCTGCTCCAGGCTGCTGTGGATAGACATCCCTGAAGTGGTTCTTTCAAATGGTGCTTCTAGACCTTGAAACTGTTGATTATATTGCAACTGTCACACCTACGAGGACTGCTGGCCTCAGCCAACCCCTCACTATGGAGCTGTAGAAACAAGGGAGAGGCTGCCCCTGCTCATGGCGCTCTGTATAGCCTTACTGAGGGGTTCAAGTGTGTCTTGGGTAAGGCAGGCTAGGAGAAAAGATATCCAGGGTTTTCAGCTATTGGAATGCTGTATCTTTAGCCAGGGATTGGGTAAACCATGTCCTAAAAAGACAGAATGATTAGGTAAAACACAGGTCACAAATGGCCAGTACTGCTTATAAACCTCAGAAATCCTGGGACACGGTGAGAGCCTTCCACTCTGGAAACATCACTTGATACCTTGGTTGGACTGTCTGGAAATTCTACCTTTGGATCTCAATCCACAAATCCAGGTTGTCCCAGGGGTGTTTTTGCCATAAAAGGGCCAGAATTGCCATGCAAACAGAGAACAGTGCTGACGGGTGTTCAAAATCAAGTCGTAAACTCCATCTCAATGGAATCCTCTAGCCCATGGAAGTGGTGGAATATTCCTGCAGGTAACTGGACAGGGGATTTCCTCTCATTGTTCTGCCTCTCTGGACCAATGGGAGTTTCCAGATGCAGCCGCCTTTGAAGAATAACATTAGATAATTGGGTGGAATATCCCCTGAATATGTCTAGAAGCGATTACATTCTGCCTTGACTCCTGGGAGTGCTGAGTGAATAATGCCACCTTCATTTCATCTAATAGCGATGTGGTCAGCTCATTAGTGAAGTTCATATTTTTGTTAAGAAACTCGTGGTGAACTCGGTTTCCAGGCAAAATATTTACTTATTTTATTTTTTATTTTAGAGACAGGGTCTTGCTCTGTCACTGAGGCTGGACTGCAGCGGTGCAATCATGGCTCATTGCAACCTCAACCTCATAAGCTCAAGTGAACTTCCCACCTCAGGCTCCCAAGTACCTGGGACTGCAGGTGCAGGCCTCCATGCCTGGCTTATGTTTTTGAATTTTGTTTTTTTAGACACAGGATCTTGCTATGTCGCCCAGGCTAGTCCTGGACTCCTGGCCTCAGGCAATCCTCTTGCCTCTGCCTCTCAAAGTGCTATAGGATTACAGGTGTGAACCACCATGCCTGACCAGGCAAAATAATTAGATTCTTTCTTTCTGGTACAGAAGGTGAAGCTAGTGTCTCTGCTCAGTGGGATCCTGCAGGATCCTCTGCAGCTGTTGTGGAGGTAGACACAGCGCTTCCAGGATGTGTATCCACCTTACCTTAACTTAGGTGGATATAGAGCCTGCAGGATCCTCTGCTGCTGCTGCTGCTGCTATGGAGACTGAAAATGCTCTCCAGTTCCTAGCAGGCCAGATGTAAAAGCTGACTTGGAAAACAAGGGACATCAGTGCTGAGAGCACCTACCTGCCTGAGAATAAGAAGCAGACAGTCCTGGGTATGGCATCACTGTCACGGTTGGCTAGCAGGTACCAGATAGGGCATGGCCAGAAGTGGCCAACCAACTTTTAAATGCCAAAGACAGGACAGTTACAGAGGGGAGAGGTGGAGAGGACATGGTGAGAGGGACGGTAAACACCTGCAACATGTGCACACACAGGTGGGCCCTTGGGGCAGTCAGCTGAGGTATGGTTGGTGATGAAGATGCTGTGTTGAGACACAGGATACCCAGGGCATTTATAAAAGTTCATACACATTGGAGGGACTTAAGCCTACTCATGATACCACCCGGACCTCTTTACAAAAATACTGAAGATATAAAGATTTCTTCAATTGGACTCTGAACTTGCAAGTCTCTTTTAATGAGGGTCAAGCTCCAAGTTTTGTGTTGCTATGTGATTCTATTTCTTGATTTTAATAATGACAGAGAAAAGTATGGATACCTCCATTCCAAAAATCTACAGGGGCTGGGCCATCTGAAAGGATCATATGATATGGGGAAGAAATGAGAGTCTGTATTATTAAGAGAATCCTGGCCAAGTGCGGTGGCTCATGCCTGTAATCCCAGCACTTTGGGTGGTTGAGGTGGGTGGATCACAAGGTCAGGAGTTCAAGACCAGCCTGGCCAAGATGGTGAAACTCCGTCTCTACTAAAAATACAAAAATTATCCGAGTGTGGTGGCGAGCGCCTGTAATCCCAGTTATTTGGGAGTCTGAGGCAGGGAATTGCTTGAACCCGGGATGCAGGGGTTGCAGTCAGCTGAGATTGCACCACTGCATTCCAGCCTGGGTGACAGAGCGAGACTCCATCTCAAAAAAAAAAGAGAGAATCCTCTGGAAGTCATGTTTGTTGAGGGGTGAATAAGGTTGACATAGAGGCCAGAAGTGGCTAGAAAAGGTACATCATAATCTGATGACAGACCCCTGTTATAGAGTGTTTCTGGATGGTTCAGTCTTTCCCACAGTTGACTGGATCTTCTCCTGGTGTACAATAGCTCTGTGTCCACCTGGTGTCAAGTGGTTGGAGAAGGGGGACACCTAGGATCTCCAGATCATGTCATTCCTCAGGAAAAACAAGTGTGTGAGGGAAGAAGTCCTTTGTAGTCCAGGAATTGAACTGCCCTCTTCCTAAGACTGCTCTGTTTATTTATTTGTGTGTGTGTGTGTGTGTGTGTGTGTGGTGTGGTGGAGGGTCGGGGGTGCATTTTGGAAGAAGACACAAAATTCTGTCCTTTAAATCTACCTAGATAATGCACATCTATGAATTCTATAGTAATACTGTCAGTCTTCCTTTGCATTTAGATATTAGAAGCAGGTATTCACCTGAGAAAAAATGAGGTACCTAAATTCACAGCTAATAAGATAGATCACTGTAGACATGACTGGGGAAGGGAAAAGAAAAGCACATAACTATCCTTGCTCAGAACAAAAACTACTAGGCTGGCATGGTGGCTCATGCCTGTACTCCCAGCACTTTGGGTGGTCAAGGCGGGCAGATCACCTGAGTTCAGGAGTTCGAGACCAATCTGGCCAATATGGTGAAACCGCATCTCTACTAAAAATACAAAAATTAGCTGGGCATGGTGGCGTGTCTGTAATCCCAGCTACTTGGGAGGCTGACGAAGGAGGATCGCTTGAACCCAGCTGGCGGAGGACGTAGTGAGCTGAGATTGCACCACTGCACTCCAGCCTGGGCAACAGAGCAAGACTGTCTCCAAAAAATAAATAAATAAATAAATAAATAAATAAATAAATAAATAAATAAATAAATATTTAAATTATGTTTAAAAAACAGGGAAATTAAGCTAAAGTACGTGATGGGAAAAACAAAATGGTAAGGAATTAAAAGAAAGCTAAAGGTAAGTAAATAAAAGCTACGGGAACATGCTGTAAGTTCAACAAACCAAAATTAAGTAAAGCTAGTAAAGAGGTCATCTACACAAGAATGATGAAGGGACACTTGGTAGTATAGAGATCTGAGTCCAAGGGCCACGAGTCCCAAGCCATGCACACGGCATCCCCTGAACTACACTAAGGAGCCTCCCATTCTGTTACGCTTCTGATTTCGGAAGTAGGCTATACAGCTTGTCTATGCAGGGACACCTGCAGGGCTTCAGGAGTCTCATTAATTCAGATGGTTCCAGATCATCCCACTCCTGGGGTCCAGCCAAGGAGCCATGACTCACCTACTCTGTCATACTCCATTCATCACCCTGTGAGCAGGGCCTCCTTCACCTAGTGGATATGTGTCCCTCACTCAGGTCAGTAAATTGGGAGCCCCATCTACCCCCTTAACACAGGGGCTACTTAAGGGCTACACATTTGATATGGTTTGGCTCTGTGTCCCTACCCAAATCTCATGTTGAACTATAATCCCCACTTGTCAGGGGAGGGCCCTGGAGGGAGGTGATTAGATCATGGAGGTAGATTTTCCCTATGCTGTTCTTGTGATAGTGAGTTTTCATGAGCTCTGATGGCTTAAAAGTGCATTTCCCCAATCTCTTTTTTTTTTTTTTTTTTTGAGATGGAGTCTTACTCTGTTTCCAGGTTGGAGTGCAGTAGTGTGATCTCGGCTCATTGCAACCTCCACCTCCTGAGTTCAAGCAAGTCTCCTGCCTCAGCCTCCCGAGTAGCTGGGACTACAGGTGCATGCCACCATGCCCAGCTAATTTTTTTGTATTTTGTTTTTTAGTAGAGATGGGGTTTCACCATGTTGGCCAGGATGGTCTCAATCTCTTGACCTTGTGATCTGCCTGCCTCGGCCTCCCAAAGTACTGGGATTATACAGGCATCAGCCACCACACCTGGCCTCCCCACTTTCTCTCTCTCCTGCCACCATGTAAGACGTGCCTTGCTTCTCCTTCGCCTTCTGCCATGATTATAAGTTTCCCAAGGCCTCCCAGCCATGCAAACTGTGGGTCAATTAAACCTCTTTTCTTTATAAATTATGCAGTCTCAGGTAGTTCTTTACTGCAGTGTGAAAATGGACTAATACAACATCTATGGCAGATTTTTTTTCTTTTCTTCCTAGAATCCTTTCCTAAAGTATGAAGACTTTTTTTTTTTTTTTTTTTTTTTTAGACGGAGTCTTGCTCTGTCGCCCAGGCTGGAGTGCAGTGGCCGGATCTCAGCTCACTGCAAGTTCCGCCTCCCGAGTTTACGCCATTCTCCTGCCTCAGCCGCCCAAGTAGCTGGGACTACAGGCGCCCGCCACCTCGCCCGGCTAGTTTTTTCGTGTTTTTTAGTGGAGACGGGGTTTCACCATGTTAGCCAGGATGGTCTCGCTCTCCTGACCTCGTGATCCGCCCATCTCGGCCTCCCAAAGTGCTGGGATTACAGGCTTGAGCTACCGCACCCGGCCGAAGACTTTCTGATACTTGTCCTAGATATGTGCTTTCCAAATCTTCACAGGTCAGGCAGAGTCAAGCCCTGAACCTCAGAAGGAGGATACTTAGCTTTCAAGAGGAAGGGAGGATCATGCTGTTGAACAACCCTGAGGATTTCACAAAGGGGCTCTGGGTTTGAATGCTGACTCTTCCACTTACTAGCTCTGCACTCTCGGGGAAACTATACCTCTATGAGCTTCAGTTTCCAGCCTGTATTGTTAGTGTACTATTACTATGTGACTGCACTCAGTAATTAGGTCAGGGAATATATTTGGCACAGATGATGCAGTGTTTTTGTTTAAAACCCAGAATAATCAGATTTCAGGGAAGCAATTGGAGGGTATGAAGCTACTCGGAGCTTCAGGACTCACCTCTCTGAATTAATCCATGATGTGACTCCAAGGGGCATCTTGATGAGGGCGCTCATTAGCCAGGAAGGTGTCAAGCTCCACTTTCAAAGGAAGGGCGACTTACGTCCATTTTCCTTAAGGAAGGGTTTTTTTTGTTTTTTTGTTTTTTTGTTTTTTTTTGAGACGGAGTCTCGCTCTGTCGCCCAGGCTGGAGTGTAGTGGCGCGATCTCGGCTCACTGCAAGCTCCGCCTCCTGGGTTCACACCATTCTCCTGCCTCAGTCTCCCAAGTAGCCAGGATTACAGGGGCCTGCCACCACGCCCGGCTAATTTTTTGTATTTTTTTTAGTAGAGACGGGGTTTCACTGTGTTAGCCAGGATGGTCTCAATCTCCTGACCCTGTGATCCGCCCACCTCAGCCTCCCAAAGTGCTGGGATCACAGGCATGAGCCACCGCGCCCAGCCAAGGAAGGGTCTTAACCACTAAGGCTCACATAAATTTAGAGCACTTATTTCCCTGTTGAAAAGGAAGTGGTGATATGACGGGAGGAATTTATTTTAGAACTACCTGACATGGTTGTGAGCCACATACGTGACTGCACCTGTAGTCTCTTCTTTCCTTGGAGAACTCCCAACAGAAGAGGACAGATTTTGCCTAGGCTGGGGTGGGCACCTGCCTACCTGAAACAGAGACAAGTCTAGAGTAACTCCAGAAGGGTCCTCAAGAGGCCCACCTCCCTTTCAGGGCAGAAGTTCAGCTGCTGGTCTCAGGGAAAAGCCTGTCTTGTTGTGTGGAGCATCCCCAAACATACCACATTTTAAGCAGAAATAAAAAATATTTGCTGACAAAGTGGGTGTCAGAGAAGGGATGAGCACACATCTCTAAAAAAGAAAGGCGCAGCACGCAGGTTCTAGTTCTTGACTTTAATGCCCTTGGAGTGTACTGAGGCTCCATACACCAAAGCACTCACAGACAGGTACATGAACTCACACAGGAAGTGTTATACTGTGTACATAAACCCAATACCGTACAGAAGGACGACGACGGACCCAGGTGACTCGAGGTGACTGCCTGTTCCCATACCCACTGTTTGTTCCCACCTCCCTCAACCCCTGCCAACCCCCATCCTTCCCCACTCAATACGTATATACACAGATATGATTCTCTCAGAATTCCAAAAAGTGCCTCTCCCACCCCAGTTCCCAACACTCCAGCTTTGGATGAAAAAAGCCTCTCTCTTTTAAGATCATGAGACAGGCACCACCTTCATGCAAGAGCCCCAGAAAAATAGTACCCAAGAAAGCTTAATAATGTATATTGGAATCAAATATGGATAGAACATATGCAGAAGGACAATATTTGAAATATTACTGGGATCAAAATGCTCAGTGTGGGTAGTTTTTGTTTTGTTATTGCTGTTTGCTTTAACCTGTTCAAGAGCTGGTTTAGACCAAGACCACACATGGGTGCTCACGCCGCCTGTGTCTTGTAAATGTCACCTCCTAGTCCTCCAGCAAGCAACCCAGAACAGGAAGATTATATCACCTGATAAGCCTGAAGCACAAGGCTCAGACAGCTCCCAGAATATCCTAAGCCCCAGGAAAGAACAGAAACTTCCAGAGTACAGCTGACTGCTTTCTGCATGGTAAGCACTGGGCAGCCTGGTGAACAAGGCAGAGGTAGGATAAGGAAGGTGGTGATTCCTTCCTTTGATTTAGGGTGTTACGCAAAGAATTCCTCCCCTGGAATGGGATGTGTTTCAGTGTGGTTTTGCTTCAGTCTTTTTCATTGCTATAACATTAGCTTTTTTATCTTTAAGGAATTTTATTATGGCGAGCATTTCACCATGTGGTCCCATCTCCTGAAACTTTCACTTTGGTTTGACTCACTGATAACTACCGGCCTGCCTCAAGGCAAGATGAATCCAGTCCCTTGTCAAGCGAGAGGGATTTACTGACATTACACACAACAATTCTATAAAGATGCACTTCCTTCTGATCAGGGAGAAGCTTTCAACCTTTGGAGCCTTCCTTCCAGACCCAACCCTTCTTCTGCTCTGGGCCTGGCCACTCAGAGTTGAAAAGGGATCAAATGGGGAGAAATCACTTCCACAGGGATAACCCCTTTATTTGGAGGCCATTAGCACAATCCACCACATCTAATTCACTTTTTCGCCTGGCCTCGGTTTCTCATCAGAGAATGGAGAAACTAGACCACTGAAGGCGTTCACTCTATTTAGAAAGAGCTCTCAGCTTGCTGCCCAGTGTCACCTCTCTGTCTTCTCTACTGGCCAGAGCCTTGTGTCCTACAGTGGCACAGAAGACATTACTGTGAGGATCACATAGGGAGTCAGAGAAACAGGGGTTTCTCCAGCGAGAGACACAAGAACAGTGTTCTTACCCAGCATCCCTGTAACCCTAAGCCAGCCTTCAGGACCTGTTTTTGAGCAAACTTGCATTTGAGCAAACAAGTTTCTCCCTGGCTTGCATGTATGGACTCTAAATAACCAAGCCCTGCGATGCTCCGTGGGATGGCGGGTAGCAGAAGGGGTCAAGGCCACATTACTGAAAGCATTGGGCTTAATGAACTGCTCTCTGTTCACACAGACTTTTTCAATAGTCTGCCTCTCTGTCAAAAAATGAACACATATTAGGCAGTAGGTAACACCAATCAGAAGAACCAAAATCAAAGACTTTTGTCTTAGAACAATGCAAGAGCCATGTTTTTGGGCTAACCTCCAAGCAGGGACATCAGCTCCAAAAAAGAGACTATCCCTTTGTATATGAGAACAATAGAGAGAGCCCATATCTCAGAACATGAATGACTGTTCTTTCCTCTTAGATCTCAGTATTCACCTCTTTTCCACCTCTAAAAGAGTACAACAGGAGTGCACAACCATGCCCTGGAATCTCTGCTTACACAGAGGGAACAGGAGGTCACTGCCTTCCAGCCCCACGGAGGAATTCAACCAAAGTCCCAGGGCTTGGTCTTCTCTTCCTCATATGAACACAGACTTCAGCTCCCCCTATACCCATCTCATCTATCTGGTCCTGTAAGTCTGAGACCAGTGAGGTGGTCCTCCCCAATTCCTTTATTTATTTATTTTAACGGTGGTGTTGCCCAGGCTGGAGTACAGTGGCTAGCCATAGGCATGATCATAGTACACTACAGTCTTCATCTCCTGGGCTCAAGTGATCCTCCTGCCTCAGCCTCCGGAGTAGCTGGTACTACAGGTGTGTGCCTGAGTAGCCTGGGCTACAGGCGTGTGCCCAAGTAGCTGGGTCTACAGACATGTTCCTGGCTCACATCAATTCTTCACACATTAAAAAAAAATATCTCCCTTCAAGAATACCCAGGAAGAGACAGGTACGGTCATGATTACAGAGAGACGCCCTTAATGCAGCACGGAAATGTTACATTGTGATCAGTGGTGCTACACAGTTCTTCCTTTAGGAGATGCATGTCCAGACCCTGACTAGTTGGCCCAGGCTGTGGACAGAGCAAGAAAGAAATGCAGTAGTAACAGATCCTTGGGGATCTTTTTCAATTTCTGAAATAGAGGAGTAAGTAAAACAAAATATAGAGGAGTGAGGAGTGAGGAGTAAAACAAAATATAGAGAAGACAAAAATAGAGGAGTGAGGAATAAAACAAAAGGGAAGTCTTCTCTGTCTTCCTACGGCTCCTAGGATAGCTGTGTGTCTCACCCAGCCCTTCCTTTACCTTCTCAGAAGACATGCTCTCCTAGGAGAATGTTACCAGGACAGAGCAACAGGGTTTAAAGAGGGGGCCCCTTCCAAAGAGGTTCACCACAAATTGGATTCTAACACATGAGATAGCAGCCAAGGAGGTGTTCTGAGCCTCTAAAAAGGATGTTACATGTCAAACATAACAGAAGATCTAGGCATCTTGCCTGCTTGACTTGGGGAATCTTCAAAAGAAGCCTCTGAAATTTGCATTCCAGGCCTGTGAGAAGACAACCCTGCAAGCAAGGAGGGTGGTGGAAGATAGAAGAAGCTGTGGCCCTAAGACAGGGCTGTAAACACTGTGGTTTTCTAAGGCCAACTGGGTGCATAGCTTTGGCAGCTATGGTTAAATCTCCAAAAGGTGGTGAAGAACATGTTCCGGAAGGAAAAGAGAAGTCTTTCCACATTTTAGGAAGGTGGGCAACTATTCTTGGAGGAGAAGGGGTGCAGTGGGACAGAAGATGCTCTTTCTTCTTCAGCCAGGGGCTATGGGGTGGCTGGTCAGGTAAATCCCCCATCATGTTCCGTGTTCACACCAATACACTAAACACAAGGGAGGGACGCTTGAACAGGGTCGAGGAAGTGATTAGGCCTCATCAATTTGATAACGTGGCTCTAAAATGGGCAGAAACTCTCTTGCAAGGTCAAGAAGGTGACAAAACTTCTCGGGACTTCCTGCTCAAGCCCTAGCTATCAGCCTCAAGGAAAGACTACCATGCCTTGAGGAAAGGCCAGGTGAGCGCTGGCCGGAGTGCCTGCAGGCCGCAAGCCCTGAGCTCAACCCTGAGGTGCAGTCAGGGAGAGTGGGGCTACACCTCTGTCCCCTGGGAGCTGTGCCTCAGGACTCGGTCCTCACCTCGGCAGATTCTGGGGCAGTCAGCAGCCCCTTCAGGGATCTTACTCCCACAGCCACCAAGTGTGGTGGACATCCTCCCTGATGGGACTCTTGCCTACCAAGGCTACTCACCACCATGTGATCTTGAACTCATAGATGGGGCGCTTGCAGTAGTAGTGGTTCACAAGGTGCTTGTCACACACCCCGATGCACTGGTGGTCCACGGTGAGGCCCTGGGCCGAGAGGTCCGTGACCAGGCAGTGCAACAGGTCATAAACATCAGCCACAGCCTCCCAGGGCCCAAAAGACACATCCACTTCACAGTGGTGCTCAAAAAGCTGCCCGTCACTCTCACTCCGCTCAAAGCGCAGGGAGTTGAGGAGCGGACACTCATACGGGGTGATGGGCATCTCCTCCTTGAAGACACAGACCTTGAGCTTGGCAAAGCGGGCCTTCCGCTGGACCGCACGCAGCCGGGCGATCTCCACAATCCGCTCCAAGTGGTCTATGAGGATGAACACAACACCTATCACTGGGGTGAAGGGGCAGGACGCGGTGGCAGAGATGCACAGAAAAATAGTCCTGAAGATGGCAGGATGCAGGAGGGGAAAGACAGATTTCTCGGGGAAAGGATTCAGGGGGCCAACGAAGGGCACAAACTGAAACAAGGGTCATGGTTCTCTACAGTAATGGAGAGCCAATGGGACGAGGGTTGTCCTTCTGAAACACAATTTGCTGACTGTCACAGGCCAGGTAGGACCACCTTAACTGGAATCTCCCCAGTGTGACTGGGAGGTGACGACACTCCCTCCCATCTTGAGTAATCTGGATGAATGCTGCCCCTGGTGTTGTGATGGAGACCTAAACACTCACAGATGCCTTGCAGACCGCCTCCCACATACCCACCATCCTGGGCAGCTGACCCTCACCTTTGTAATAGGGCATGAGTCCCAGAAACGCTTGGCGCACCTTCTCGCCCTTCAGTGGCTGCATGTTCTCCAGCTGCTCCAGGAGGGGCCCGATGGCATAGTACTGGGCCTCTTTGTACACAGCTCGAACACGCTCCCTGGGTGGGAGGTCCCCTGAGCGCAGGAAATTCAGCACATCTCTGAGCAGGAAGGAAAGAGGGTCGGTGACAAGGAGCTCATGCTCCTGGGCAGTGCCATACAGTGCATTGGACAAAATCTAAAACTAGACTGCCAGCTGTGTTACACTGGGTAAATGAACCTAACCTCTCCATGCTTCAGTTTCTCTGTCTGTAAAAGTGGAGAAAATAAAACCTCATGATGTATTAGGAATTAAGTGATTAGAAAATCCCTGGCACAGAGTAGAGCCTCAATAAGTGTTACCAGTTGTTGTTATCAGTAAGCAACTATAATTACTATCATTAGGTATAATATTAGGTATTATTAGGCATATGTAAGTAAAATGGAAAGATATGACATCTAGCCCTTTATATACATTTGTTTTAGAATTGAGGTGAAATATTCAATAAATGTACAAATATTAACTGTACAGTTCAATTTTTTTTAAGTATGAATATACCCATCCAACCACACCTAGATCAAGATGAAACATTTCCATTCCTTAAGGTTTCTCATGCCACTTCCCAGTTAATCCCTACGGAAGGAACCACTCTAACTTCTCCTTCGATCAGTAAAGATGAGTTTTGCCTTTTCTTGAAATACATATAAATAGAATTATACAGTATGTTCTCTTTTGTACCTGGCTTCTTTCCTTTAACATAATGTTTTTGAAATTTATCCACCAAATAAATAAAAACAAACCAGTAGTTTGTTATTATTATTATTTATTATGTAAGTATACCCTTGCATGAATATGGTATAATTTATTTACCCTGTTGTCTCTTTGATGGACATTTGGGTTGTTTCCAGTTTTTGGCTATTATGAGTAAAGCTGGGATGAGCAATGTTATTATTATTATTTATTATGTAAGTATACCCTTGCATGAATATGGTATAATTTATTTACCCTGTTGTCTCTTTGATGGACATTTGGGTTGTTTCCAGTTTTTGGCTATTATGAGTAAAGCTGGGATGAGCATTCCTATATTAGACCTTTAGGCCAGGCATGGTGGCTCACACCTGTGATCCCAGCACTTTGGGAGGCCGAGGTGGGTGGATCACCTGAGCTCAGGAGTTTGAGACCAGCCTGGCCAAAATGGTGAAACTCCATCTCTACTAAAAATACAAAAATTAGCCAGGTATGGTGGTGGGCGTCTGTAATCCCAGCTACTCAGGAGGCTGAGGCAGGGGAACTGCTTGAACCTGGGAAGCGGAGGTTGCAGTGAGCTGAGATCATGCTACCGCACTCCAGTCTGGGTTACAGAGTGAGACTCTATCTCAAAATAAAAAAAACCTTTAGTGGACACAAGCACAAATTTCTTTTGAGTAAGTATCAGGAGTAGAATTGTTCGGTCATAGGGTAAGCACGTGGCTAACAAAGTGGTTGCAGCATTTTACATTCCCACCAGCAATGCAGAAGAGTTCTAGGTGTTCCCCATCCTTGCCACTAGTATTATTCTGTAGCTATGCAGAGCAGGTAAAATGCCTAACCATAATGTCTGAAAGAACAGTTCCAGGGCTGAATAAAATCACATATTGTATTTTCTTAAAATAAAAATTCAGTCCTTCCAATTCACTTTTCAGATTTTCTTTTCTTCTTTTTTAAGAGATAGGGTCTTGTTGTGTCACCCAGGCTGGAGGGCAGTGGTGCAATCGTAGCTCAAGGCAGCCTCTAACTCCTAGGCTCAAGCAGTCCTCCTGCCTCAGTCTCCCGAATAGCTGGGACCATAGGTGCAAGCCACCAGCTTTTCAGATTATTTAGTGCTGAGTAATCAGATACATCACTGGTACGTGTAGAAGAGAGTGAGTAAATCCCAAGATTATGCTGCTACCTCAATAATAGCTTAGTCTATGACCTAATACAACACCAGCTAACACTCGCTAAGTATTACTCGGTGCCAGCCACTATTCATGGGTTATCCCATGTAATCCTCTCAATGACATTGGGGGGGTGTGCTATCTTATCTCTATGTCATAAATGAGGCTCAAGTGGGGCCCAGCCAGGTTCAGGAACATGCTTGCTCAAGTAGCCACCACTGCCAGAGGCTCAGATCCAGCCAGGGCTGACTCTACACCCACATCCACCATGGTCCAGCTTCAGCAGAAGCATTTGGACCAGAGTGTGGCAAGCTGATGACAACGGGGAACAACCCCAGGCGGAGGCCCAAGCGGCCTTCATGGTGGGTGCTGGAGGTGCATAAGCTGTATAGCAAGAAATGCACCCTACGAAATGCCCTGAACCCCCTATTTTATCTGAGTCATTCAACAACTTCATCTGCTGCTGATGAATCATAGGTCACAGGAACTCATCAGCCAAAGTATGAATGTCGCCATCCATCTCCTGCTTTCTGCCATGCCCTTGCCTGGCGCTGTCACTCTCTAACTGTGGCCACCTGGGCGTGGGCACATCCACCTCAAGTCAAACCCGGACCCTCCTCCCCAAAATCCCTTCTAAATCTTCAGCAAACCTTGGTGAGCTCTGAAAAACAAAACCCTGGGGCAAGGCCCAGCTAAGGGTGTTGTGGGAGCTGCCAGCTGGAGCCGGCACTTTCCTTCCCCAAACAGCCTGCAAACAAATATCTTTTTATAGTTCTGCAGAGCGATGTGACACTGTTTTCTCAGCATTGGAGGCAGCTGATAGCCCACTGGGGAAACCCAGATGCTTCCAAGCAAGTTATCTGACCAAGGGCTCCTTTCTGAGAATAAAAATAATCTTTCCCACAGTGTGGGCAATCCTACTTGGAAGCCAGCACAGAGATGCAGTGGTTGGAGAGTTTCTGCCTCCCAGACACTTGGTTCAAGGTCTCTAGTCATCTCCAATGTCAGACTGAAAGAGCTAAGAGTTCCAGTCACGTACTCTGAAAAGGACATGGCTAGGGGTCATACCAAGGCTCTTTATATAATCCTCATTGACAAGCCTGTGCAGCAGCTATAATTATTTCTCATTTCACAAACATGGAACCTGAGATATAAAGTCTTTAAATTGTTTATGTGTAAGACTGTCAGAAGTCCTTTCTTGGGAAAGGTTTTGTTTTCTTTTTTCAGAGACAGAGTCTCGGCCGGGCACAGCCTGTAATCCCAGCACTTTGGGAGTCTGAGGCAGGAGGATCACTTGAGTTCAGGAGTTTGAGAACATCCTGGCCAACATAGTGAAACCTCATCTATACAAAAAATCAAAATCAGCCAGGCGTGGTGGTGTGCACCTCTAGTCCCAGCTACTTAGAAAACTGAGACAGGAGAACTGCTTGCACCTAGGAGGTCAAGGCTGTAGTGAGCCATGCTCACGCCACTGCACTCAGCTAGGGCAACAGAGCAAGACGCTGACTCAAAAAAAAAAAAAAAGACAGTCTCACTCTATTGCCCTGGCTGGAGCACAGTGGTAGGATCACGACTCGCTGCAGCCTCCAACTCCTGGGCTCAACCAACCCTCCCAACTCCGCCTCACAAGTAGCTGTGACTACAGGCAAGTGCCACCGTGCCTGGCTGCTATTTTGCTGCTGTTGAGATTGTGTTTTGCCACGTTTTAGTGTTACCTCACAGGAACAACAGAGGTTTTTTCTTTTTTTTTTTAAAGACTTTCCTTGTCAAAATTAAAGAACAACACTATGTCAGTCTTTCATCTTTTTTTTACTGTTTTAAACTACTGAAGAAGTCTGGTAACCATTGCTACACACGTTTCCTTCCCATGGCAAGGCTGAGCCCCAAAATCCAGATCTAAAGGTACTCTCCAAGTTGTTTTAGACTACCCCCCGACATGGGATTACACTTATTCCTCTCCACACAGATGACAACTTCCTGGTCTCATATTGCGTGGGATAGCCAGGTGTGGTGGCGCATGCCTGTAGTCCCAGCTGTTCAGGAGGCTGAGGTGAGAAGACTGCTTGAGCCAGGAGTTGAAGGATGCAGTGAGCTATGATGGCACTGGTGAACAGCCGCTACATTCCACCCTGGGCAATAGAGCAAGACCCTATCTCAAAAAAACCCCCCCAAAAAACAAAAACCACCTAAAATTAAATAAATACTGTAATACCAGCATTTTGGGGGGCCAAAGTAGGAGGATTGTCTAAGGCCAGGAGCTTGAGACCACTCTGGGCAACACAGCAAGATCCCACCTCTATTTATATATATATATAAAATGATGATAGTATCACACACATTAAGACCAGTGGAAGCCCCAGTGCATCAGAGCACATATATATATACATATATGTGTGTGTGTATGTGTATGTCTGTGTGTGCATGTGTATATAATTAAATAAATAAAAATGAAATTTTGTTTTGTTTTGTTTTTTTGAGATGGAATCTCGGTCTGTCGCCCAGGCTGGAGTGCAAAGGTGGGATCTTGGGTCACTGCAACCTCTGCCTCCTGGGTTCAAGTGATTCTTCTACCTCAGCTTCCTAAGTAGCTGGGATTACAGGTATGAGCCACCACACCCAGCTAATTTTTGTATTTTTAGTAGAGATGGGGTTTCACCATGCTGTAGTGAACTGGTCTCGAACTCCTGGCCTCAAGTGATCCACCTACCTCAGCCTCCCAAAGTGCTGGGATTACAGGCAAGAGCCACCACGCCCAGCTGAAAATAAAAATTGTTTAACTGTCTAGGATGGAAGCAATTTCATCCAGCCAGTGTGTGTTATTTGGAATTTCGCTGGCTGTCTTTGTCTCCTTTGACAAAAAAAAAAAAAAAATTTGATCTCTTTCAATAAGCCAATTTATTAAATTCCATCAATATGTTATCTCCTCTTCTAGGTACTATGGAAGATACCAAAGTCCCATACTCAAGCCCAGGCTAATCACTTGCTAGCACTACAAAGTTGACTGTACAGGGAGAGACATACCCAAAGTGTGTGCCATCTCGGTCGATGAAGTAGCGGCCCTCGGAGTCCGTGGGGATGTAGTGCCGCCCACTGAACATGGCTGCCAACATGGTGTCTTCGTAGCACCGCAGTGTGGACAGGCGTGTAGTGAAGTGAGCCCCTCCGATGTTAAGGGGAACAACCTCAGGAAACTGGAAAGAAATCACCAGGGCTCTCAGGCAGGCAGCGGGGAATGAGAGCTGGGGCTGCTCCATCTTCACTCCCTCGGGTCTGATTGGTGCCACACCATTCATTCAGTCACTCAAGCCCAGGGGTCCATCTGAATACTTACTTTTCTCTCTTCCCACTGCCCCACCCTCATCACCTGCCAAGTCTTACCCATTCAAACCCTGATAGCTCTTTTGTTTTTTTTATTTGAGATGGAGTTTCGCTCTCATCTCCCAGGCTGGAGTGCAGTGGCGCGATCTCGGCTCACTGCAAGCTCTACCTCCCGGGTTCACGCCATTCTCCTGCCTCAGCCTCCCCAAGTAGCTGGGACTACAGGCTCCTGCCACCATGTTAATTTTTTGTGTATATATATATATTTTTAAATTTTTTGTACTTTTTTTTAGTACAGACGGGGTTTCACGGTGTTAGCTAGGATAGTCTCGATCTGCTGACCTCATGATCCACCCTCCTTGGCCTCCCAAAGTGCTGGGATTACAGGCGTGAGTCACTGCACCCGGCCCCCTGATAGCTCTTAAATCAGGTCTCTTCACCTCAACTCCATTATCACTGCTCTAGAGCTCAAGACTTCAGTGTCCTCTCACTTCCTGAATTTACCATCTTAGTGCTCTTGCTCACAGTGTCTTCTGTGCCCAAAACGCTCTTACCACTCTCCTTCTTCTGTCTATATGGCAAGTTAAATGGTGCCATATAGTGTTACAGGTTGTTCACTGCATAAAAGCTGGATGAGAGTGATCTGCTATGTGCCCTTTTTCTAATTCACACCAACGTACCATACAGGTTAGTGGCATCTACTCATTCCAGAAATTTCTATTCAAGTTCCCCTCATCTGTGAGCATTTCTGGTCTACTGTCCCTCACCTGCCCCCAGGACAGAGTTGACACATTCTTCGACTATGCTTTCATCGTGTGCCGCATTCTCCTCTATAATGGCACCTAGCACAATACATTGCCAATTATTTTCCTCTGTCAATTCACTCCACTAGACCTCAAGCTTCCCAAAGACAGGGAAAGCATCTTGGTCACCAGCCACGGGCTGCCCACAGCAGAGCTCAGTAGCTGTGTGTTGAATACTTCCAGGCACCTACTCCTCTCCTAATCTGTTAAGTGAGACGGTCTCCAGTCCAGCTAAGGTTCTGGAGGCAAGGGCTGAGTGAGGAACATGAAAATGATGGCATAAATGTACCCTAAGAAGCTCAAGGTTTCCCTTAACATGCAAGGTTTTTTTTTTTTTTTTCCCCCTGTTTTGCACTGCTTGTGGTTTCTACCAAACTGCATTTGAAAGAAATGAGGTCATTTTAAGTTCTCTTTAATCTTCCCAGAAACTTCCTCCAGATCAATTCAAATTTTATACCTATGCATCTTTTTTTTTGAAACGGAATCTCACTGCAATGCCCAGGCTGGAGTGCAATGGCACGATCTCGGTTCCCTGCAACCTCTGCCTCCTGAGTTCAAGAGATTCTGCTGCCCCAGCCTCCAAAGTAGCTGGGACTACAGGTGGGCATGGCCACACCCAACTAATTTTTGTATTTGTGGTAGAGATGGGGTTTCACCATGTTGGCCAAGCTGGTCTCAAACTCCTAACCTCAAGTGATCTGCCTGCCTTGGCCTCCCAAAGTGCTGGGATTATAGCCATGCGTCCTTTTCAATATTACGTCTCTCCTGCTCCAGTGAAAGTCTGCTTGTCTACACAGTCCCCTTCCCAGCTTTCAAATCCTTTGTGAAATAAAATAGGGTACAAATACATGAAATAAAGCTGACCCAGGGCCTTGTGCAGTGCCTGGCTCATGTAAAGACCCAAAATTCACTGAATGAACGAACAAAATAGACAGGGAGTTACACCTCTGTGTGTGTATGCACTGTTACTCTTCTGCACCCGTAGGACATGAAAATGCCTTGTGCTTACTCTGTAGGTCCTCTAAAACCATTTTATGTGTATATCAAGGGCTCAGATAACATTTTGGAATAATAATACTGAACATTTCTGGAGCTCTTTAAACCTTTTCCAAAGATACTTCATACCAATCCAAGTGTTTGCTCCATATTAGAGACGAGAGGATTGAAGCAGAGAGGACAAAAGCCATCGGAAACAGTTTTGGAGCTCACATGGGGCAATGTCATCAGCGGGGGGAGCTGGCAGTGGGGCCCTGGTCTGCAGTCTGTGGTCTTGTGCTCTTTCCCTCAAACCACATCATTTTCCCAACGACAGTGAACAAAAAAATAGCACCACTGTGACTAATGACTTTTTTCCAATTGCAGAGATTACTTCCAGATTTTTGCTCATTTTCCCATGACATTGTGTGTATGGGGCTTGCAATCCCAGCACAACACTATCTGCTTCCCAAGAGCATCATCACCTAGCCCAGCCTGTTGAGGGCCTCTATCCATTGTCCTGGGACTCCACATACCACATGCTCCTGGATCTGGCACTATCTTAGTCCCTGCCTCCTAGAAGCCATCTTCGGTGTCCAGTAACACTTCACCTTCCCTCCTCTTTATTTTTTATTTGTAGAGATGGAGTCTGTGTTGCCCAAGCTGGTCCCAGACTCCTGGCCTCAAGCAATCCTCCTGCCTTGGCCTCCCAAAATGCTGGGATTACAAGTGTAAGCCACCACACCTGGCATCGTTTCCCTTCTCTTGCTTTTTTTGTTTTTGCTTGTAGGTAGGGTCTTACTGTGTCACACCCAGGCTGGACTACAGCGGCACAATCACGGCTCACTGCAGCCTCAACCACCAGGGCTTGAGCGATTCTCCCAACTCACCTTCCTAAGCACCTGGGACTATAGGCACACACCACCAAGCCTGGCTAATTTTTATTTTTGTAGGGGCATGATCTCACTGTTGCCCTGGCTAGTCTCTAACTCCTGGGCTCAAGCAATCCTCCCACCTCAGCATCCCAAAGTGCTGAGATTACAGATGTGAGCCACCATGCCTGGTATATATTCCTGTCTCGAGTGTCATTTCAGGTGCTGACATGATAGTATCACACCCATTAAGACCCGTGGAAGCCCCAGTGCATCAGAGCACACAGCGGCCTGTGAGTGCAAGCCATGGGATGCCAGGTGACTGTAGCTACATCTATGAACTGGCCTGCTCCTTATCTGCAGACAGCCCCTTGCCTTGTTCCTTGGGCAGCTGGAGACTAGGTGCGGGCAACCACTACAGCATCCTGTTGGATTCTCTAGAAGACATCTTTTTCTTTTCTTTTCTAAAATTCATCCAACCCAAAATGCCTTTTTTTGTTTTTCTAGTCGTAGTCGGGCCGGGGCCCCCGCTATGTTGCCCAGGCTGGCCTCCAACTCCTGCCCTCAAGCGATCCTCCCTCCCAATGTGTTGGGATTACAGGCTTGAGCCACCGTGCCTGGTCAGACACCATCGGCTCTCGGGGCTCCAGGGTCCCCCTCCCACGGCCCACCCTCCCTCCTATCTTCAGTAAACGTGGGACATGGGGATGGGAGTAAATCACCCCAGAGAGTACTGGGCGGAGGGGGTAGGGAATGGGGAAGCACATCTAGCGGGTGCAATTGACGGGTTGAACGTGGGTGGGGAGTGGTGCAGGTGGTCGGGGGAGGGGCGTAGGTGGGCGGGGGAGGTGCAGGTGGGTGGGGGAAGGGGGGCGCAGGTCCGCGGGCCCCGCCCCCAACCCCGGCACCGCCCACCTGCCAAGGTCAGCTATGCCCGGCGCCCGCTTCTCCCCCGCGCCCCTCCCCACGCCCCCCCGGCCCGCCGCCCGCCCGGGTACCTCCTGGGGCAGCAGGGGCAATGCGTGCCCCGCCTGCGTGGCCGTCGGCGTGGCAGGCTCCAGAAAGTCGTCTTCGGCGTCGGAGCTGGACATGGCACCGTCCTGGCGACGGCTGTCTGGCTCCCGCCCCGTGACTACCACCATCCCTCTGGCTCTGGGCAGTGGGCGCGGCTTCGGGCGGGCGGAGGCGGCGGCCCCAGGCACTCCCTACCGCCTAGCAGCGCCTGGCATGACGCGGCCGGCTGCGGGCGGGCCTGAGGGGGCCGAGAGGCAGTGCGCAGGCGGGAGGGCGGCGGCTCAGTCAACGCCGACCCGCTTGCGCCCAGCCGCTGGCCTGACGCCACCGCCTCCAGCTACTGGCCGACGCCGCTCTGATTCCGCCATGACTGGCAGGAAGCTCGCCCAGTCGAAGAGCAGGCAGCGCCAGCGGCCTGCGCCTGAGTGGTCCCTGGGGGGCGGCCTGCGAGCCTGCCGTGCTCTGATTGGTCCTCTGGCCAGCGGGCGCGCCCTCTCCGGGAGACCCGGCGGTGGTGGGCCGCTACGCTCTCATAACTGGGCCTCCGCTTGTTCGGTGAGAACGGTTCCCGCCGACGTCAGGGTAGACCCCTGATCTCTTCACACAAGGGCTCACGACTTACTCGAGTGTCTGTCCCCAGGGCAGCGGGTCCTTGTCTCCTCAATGGAAGGCCTGAGCACCCTTTCCTGGAGGATGTGGCGGGAGGAGGGCTGAGGTGGCTGCGCCCCGCGACCGCGGCTGGCTCCGCCCGGAGCCGCAGGGCACCGCCCAGTGTCCAGTCCTTCCCCACTCACTGACGCAGGAATCCGAACGAGAAGACCCCAAATCGGAGCACTTGAGTTCAGTGAATGACAGTGACTCCCCACCGTTACCGTTTTTCCACCGTGACATAGAGATGGAGACAGGCCCTTCCGCAAGATGCTCCTGGACTGGGAGGCGGAGTCCAGCCCCAGAGGTTCGGTCAGCGCAGGGACTCTCCTGGGGATCAAGGTTCTTAGCCCGTTCAAGCCATTTTCTCTTTTTTTTTAAAGACAGCGTCTCGCTCTTGCCCGGGCTGAAGTGCAGTGGCGCCACCATAGCTCATTGCAAACCCTGGGCTCAAGTGATCCTCCCGCCCCAGCCTCCCGAGTACCTGGGACCACAGACTCGCTCCACCACACTCAGCTGATTTTTTTACATTTTGGCTGGCCCAGTGGCTCACGCCTGTAATCCCGGCTCTTTGGTAGGCGATGCTGGTGGATCACCTCTGGTCAGGAGGCTGAGACCAGCCTGGCCAACATGGTGAAACCTCATCTCTACTAAAAATACAAAATTAGCCAGGCGTGGTGACACACTTGTAATCCCAGCTAGTGGGGAGGCTGAGGCAGGAGAATCGCTTGAACCCAGGAGATGGAGATTGCAGTGAGTCAAGATCACGGCCACTGCACTCCAGCCTGAGCAGCAAGAACAAAATTCCGTCTCAAAAAAAATTTTTTTTTTTTCTTCTAAGAAATGGGGTCTTGTCATGTTGCCCAGGCTGGTCTCAAACTCCTTGCTTCAAGCTATCCTCCCTCATCAGCCTCCCAAAGTTCTGGGATCACAGGCGTGCACAACCATGCTTCTCCTTTTCAAACCGTTTTCACACCCAGTTCCTCATCTCCTTCTCACTGTGTAGTGGCAGAAAAGAAAACTGAGTCGTAGATTAGACAGCTCCAGGATGGCAAAGATGAGCTGGTGGCACAGCACTTCCTCTCTTAGACCATCACACTCCCAGCTGTAGGAGTGTCCTAGGTCTGTGTTTTCTCCAACTTTAGTTGCATCAAAATCCCTGGAGGGAGACCTTGTTTAAGCACAGATGAAAAGGAATGAAATCACGTCATTTGCCGCAACGTTGATGGACGTCATTATGTTAAGTGAAATAAGCCAGGCACAGAAAGACATAAATATGGCATGTTCTCATCTGTGGCAGCTAAAAAACAATCGATCTCATAAATTTAGAGAATAGAAAGAAACCAGAGCCTGGGAATGGTTGGGTGAGAAATGAAGAGATTTAGGTTAATGAAGGACATACAGTTAGATAAAAAGGTTTATGTTCTATAGTTCAAAAGCAGAGTAGTGACTATAATTAACAACAATGGACTGTATATTTCAAAATAGCTGGAAGGCACTTTGCGAAGCCAAGGTAGGAGGATAACTTGAGCCCAGGAGTTCGAGACCAGCCTGGATAACATAGTTAGACCTTACCTCTACAAAAAGTAAAAAATATATATATAGCAGAGTGTGGTGGTTCACATCTGTGGTCCCAGCTACTCGAAGGCTAAAGCAAGGAGGATCGCTGGAGCCACAGAGGTCGAAGCTGCAGTGAGCTGTGATTGCATCACTGCATTCCAGAGCCTAGGTGACAGAGACCCTGTTTCAACAACAACAATAACAAAAATCTAGAAGAGAATTGAATTGTTTCCAAAACATGGGTAAATTCCCAAAGTGATGGATACCACTAATGCTCTGACTTGATCATTACACATCCTGTGCATGTAACAAAATATCACAGATACCCCATAAATATGTAAAATACTATGTAACCTTAAAAAGTAAAAATAAAAAAACAAACAGAGTCCCAGTCCCACCGCCAGAGAATCTGAGCTGACCAGTCTAGGGTGAAGCCCTTGGTAATTTGCATTCCTAACAAATACCAGGATAATTATGATGCTGCCGGTCCATGAACCACACTTTGAGTAACACTGCCCTAAAGGAGGCCCCGTGAGGCCCTCTCTTGTCTTCCATTGTACTCTCGTCTTTCTCGAAAATACCTGTAACAAAATTTCCTCTTTCAATCCTTATGCCAGTTGGGATGTTTCACCTATACCAAGAAACTGCAACCAAAAGTAGTTTAAGCAGTCAGGGAATTTTATTTTAATTTTATTTTTTTATTTATTTCTGAGACAGAGTCTCGCTGTGTCACCCTGGCTGGAGTGCAGTGGCGTGATCTCGGCTCACTGCAACCTTCACCTCCTGGGTTCACGCCATTCTCCTGCCTCAGCCTCCCGAGTAGCTGGGACAACAGGCGCCCACCACCACGCTCGGCTAATTTCTTTTTGTATTTTTATTAGAGACAGGGTTTCACCGTGTTAGCCAGGATGGTCTCGATCTCCTGACCTCATGATCCACCCGCCTTGGCCTCCCAAAGTGCTGGGATTACAGGCGTGAACCACTGAGCCCGGCCAAGGAATTTTATTATCTTACGTAACAGGAAGTCTGAGCAGACCTAGGGTTGGTTTATTAAGTAACCCAACAAGGGGCCGGGCACAGTGGCTCATGTCTATAATCCCAGCACTATGGGAGGCCGAAGCGGTCAATCACCTGAGGTCAGGAGTTTGAAACCAACCTGGCCAAGATGGTGAAACTCCATCTCTACTAAAAATACAAAAATTAGCTGGGTGTGGTGGCAGGCGCCTGTTATCTCAGCTACTAGGGAGGCTGAGGCATGAGAATCACTTGAACCTGGGAGGCGGAGGTTACAGAGAGCCAAGGTCATGCCACTGCACTCCAGCCTGCACAGCAGGAGCAAAACTCTGTCTAAAACAAAACAAAACAAAACAAAACACAATTACCAGGACTCAAATTTTTGATTTATTACTGCAGTCTGGGCAACATAGTGAGACCACATCTCTAGAGAAAGAGAAAAAAAGATAAATTAGCCATGTGTTGTGGGGAGTGGCTGTACTCCTAGCCATTCAGGAGGCTGAGGCAGTAGGATCTCTGAGCCCAGGAGATGAAGACTGCAGTGAATTATGATCGGTTATGCCACTGCACTTCAGCCTCAGTGACAGAGAAAGGCCCTACCTCTAAAAAACCAAAAACAAAAAACAAGAAAAACGAAAGTTGGGCATAGTGGCAGTGGCCCACACCTGTAGTCCCAACTATATAGGAGGCTGAGGCAAGAGGATTGCTTGAGCCCAGCCTGGACAACATAGCAAGACCCTGTCTTTAAAAACAAATTTTTTTTTTTGAGACAGAGTCTCACTCATTCTGTTGCCCAGGTTGGAGTGCAGTGGCGTGATCTCAGCTCACTGCAACCTCCACCTTCCGGGTTCAAGCTGTTCTCCTCCCTCAGCCTCCTGAGTAGCTGGGATTATAGGTGCATCCCACAATGCCTGACTAATTTTTGTAATTTTAGTAGAGACAGGGTTTCACCATGTTGCCCAGGCTGGTCTCAAACTCCTGACCTCAGGTGATCCACCTGCCTCAGCCTCCCAGAGTGCTGGGATTACAGGAATGAGCCACCACACCTGGCTTACACAGCAACTTTTATTGAAGCAGCAGTGTACAGCAGCAGCAGAGATACTGCTCCTTACAGAGCAGGGCTACCCCATAAGCAGTGTGCCCAGAGTAGCAGCTCAGAGGCAGTTCTGCATTCATATTTATACCAACTTTTAATTATATGCAAATGGAGGGGCAGTTTATATATAAATTTCTAGGATGAGGGTGGTAACTTGCGGGTCATTGGGTCGCTGCTGTGGAAAGGGGCAGTGTTGCCATGGCAATGGTAAACTGACAATGCCCACTTGTGGGTGTATCTTATGGCAAGCTGCTTCCACCCCAGACCTGTTTTAGCTAGTCTACACTTTTTTGTGGTGTCTGAGTTCCACCTCCAGAGTCCAATCCTGCCTCCTATCTCACTCCTTTGTTTTTTTATGTTGTTGTTGGTTTTTATTTTTTGAGATGGGGTCTCACTCTGTTGCCCAGGCTGGAGTGCAGTGGCGTGACCTTGGCTCACTGCAACTCCACCCCCTGAGTTCAAGGGATCCTCCATCCTCAGCCTCCCAAGTAGCTGGACCACCAATGTGTGCCACAATGCCTGGCTAAGTTTTTGTAGTTTTGGAAGAGATGGGGTTTCACCATGTTGTCCAGGCTGGTCTTGAACTCTTGACCTCCGGTGATCTGCCCTCCTCAGCCTCCCAAAGTTCTGGGATTACAGGCATGAGCCACCTCACCTAGCCCTACTTCACTTCACTCCTTTGAATTTCACAACCCTCTTCTGGCTCTCCTCTGATCTCCATCTCTTTTCCATCTTTTTTGCAGGTCCCTTTCTCCCCTCTCATCAATTTTTTTTTTTTTTTTTTTTTGAGACAGGGTCTCACTCTGTCACCCAGGCTAGAGTGCAGTGGTATAGTCTCAGCTCACTGCAACCTCTGCCTGATGGGCTCAAGGAATCCTACCACCTCAGCCCCCAGGTAGCTGGGAGTACAGTCACCTGCCTAGGCCTCCCAAAGTGCTGGGATTACAGGCATGAGCCACCTTGCCTGGCCAAACAAACTTTAAGGATGCCAGAGCAAGGGAAGGCCAACCTTCTGACTCCACCCTCTCAACTGATATTTCTCCCTTCATTCCCCATGGATAAGGGACAAAGAATTGAAAGAATTGAGGGAACTAGCCAAGCATGGTGGCTCACGCCTGTAATCCCAGCACTTTGGGAGGCCAAGGCAGGTGGATCACCTGAGGTCAGGAGTTTGAGACTACCCTGGCCAACATGGTGAAACCCCCGTCTCCACTAAAATACAAAAATTAGCCAGGCGTAGTGGCAGGCACCTGTAATCCTAGCTACTCAGGAGGCTGGGGCATGAGAATCAGTTGAACCCGGGAGGCGGAGGTTGCAGTGAGCCAAGATCACACCACTGCACTCCAGGCTGGGTGACAGAGTGAGACTTTGTAAAAAAAATAAATAAATAAATAAAAAAGGAATTGAGGGAAATAAAGACAGATGAAAATATTTGGTGGGAAGATGATGTTAGATTTGAACATAGTAAGTTTGAGGTACCGCTGGGGACATCCGTGGGAGCTGTTGGTTTTACATAGGATAAAAATTTGAAGTTCAAGAGAAAACTCTGGGTTGGAAATTTATATTTAGGAATCTTTACTATATACAGGTGGTAGTTGAAACCAAGAAAGCAGATGAAATCATTTTGAGAGAATATGCAGAATGGGAAAGGAAGCAAGTCAGTGACTAATTCTAGAATCCAACACTACAGAATCCATGAGAAGGGGCTAAGCGTGGTGCCTCACGCCTGTAATCCCAGCACTTTGGGAGGCAGAGGCGGGTGGATCACCTGAGGTCAGAAGTTAGAGATGAACCTGGCCAACATGGTGAAACCTGGTCTCTACTAAAAATACAAAAATCAAAAATTAGCCAGGTGTGGTGGCAAGTGCTGTAGTTCCAGCTACTCAAGAGGCTGAGGCAGGAGAGTCACTTGAACCAGGAAGGTGGCGGTTGCAGTGAGCTGAGATCATGCCATTGCACTCCAGACTGGGGGACTGAGCGAGACCCTGTCTCAAGAAAAAAAAAGAAAAGAAATTTTTTTTTTTTTTTTTTTTTTTTTTTTGCCAGCAGCCTCCCCTGGCATAAAAGCTTGGCTAAGGGCCCACTGCTTTCAATTCCCCTTCAGTCTCTGATACACCCCCATTCATTACCCACTGTTATTCCTTAGCTTGGACTTTTCTTCCCATGGTCCACGTAGTATATGTGGCTAATAGTTCAGACTGGCTTTCTCATGGGTTATTTTTTTTATTTTTTGAGACAGAGTGTCACTTTGTTGCCCATGCTGGAGTGCAGTGTGGTAATCTCAGCTCACTGCAACCTCCGCATCCCTGGTTCAGGGGATTCTCCTGCCTCAACCTCCCAAATAGCTGGAATTACATGCACACCACCACACCCAGCTAAATTTTTTTTTTTTTTTTTTTTTAAATGGAGACGGAGTTTTACCATGTTGGCTGGGCTGGTCTCAAACTCCTGATCTCAAGTGATCCACCTGCCTTGGCCTCCCAAAGTACTGGGATTACAGGTGTGAGCCACCTCTCCCAGCCCGCTCATCTCTTTTCTGGACTCCCTGAAGTGTGTCTCACTTGAATGCTGGAAGCTTGAAATCTAAAATTACTTTTTCCCAGAGAACCTTGTGTCCTGGGTTCTGCAGGTGACTTAGCCTTCACCAAGCGGATCAATGTCCTGGAGATTTGGGGGGCAAATGTGAACACCGGATTGAAGACCACATACTTTTTGCTCTCTCTGCAGGCAAGCTTGGACACGAATATGTTAAGACTTTTCTTTTTTGCTGTGGCTGTAGCAGAGGTCCCAGTGTTGGTCTCCAGCTTTCTGGATGTCAAAAGACTGGATGGATGGATGGGTGCTGTGTGGCTCATGTCTGTAACCCCAGCACCTTGGGAGGCCGAGACGGGCGGATCACCTGAGGTCAGGAGTTCGAGACCAGTCTGGCCAACTTGGCGAAACCTTGTCCCTACTAAAAATACAAAAATTACCAGAGCGTGGTGGTGGGTGCCTGTAATCCTAACTACTCAGGAGGCTGAGGCTGGAGAATTGCTTGAACCTGAGAGGCAGAGGTTGCAGTGAGCAGAGATCGAACCACTGCACTTCCTGGGTGACAAAGCAAGACTCTGTCTCAAAAAAAAAAAAAAAAAAAAAAAAAAGACAGGATGGAAGCATCCATTTTGCTGTTCTATTCATCTCTGTCATATCTCTGAGTTCTAGTACAATGCCTGGCACATAGTAGAAACTCAATAAATTGATATGTGAAAGAAGTTTGTGCTATGATCAAGCTCAAATAATTACCACTGACCATAGACTTTTTTCTCACCTATTTCATTAGTGTTATTAGCATACAGAGGAATAAATTCTGTTATTAATATCATAGAGGTAGGGAATCCCAGGATACTATAATGCTGGGCTGGTGGGAAGGGGCTTCCCCCAAGTAGTGACAGTCCCTGGGAGTATTAACCAGAGCAAAGCATTCAGGGAGGGCTCTTTGGTTTGGGATGCACGTTAGTCACCATAGGTATCTTCACTGTGCACGATGACACAGGTCCTGAAGTGCTCTCATCCCAAGCTCTTTACACGTAGGCTTCTTTTTCTTTTTGTTGTTGTTTTTTTTTAAAACAGAGTCTCACTCTGTTGCCCAGGCTAGAGTGCAGTGGTGTGATCATAGCTCGCTGCAGCCTCAAACTCCTGGGCTCAAGTGATCCTCCCATTTTAGCCTCCCGAGGAGTTAGGTCTACAGGTATGCACCACCATGCCCAGACAATTTTTAAAGTTTGAAAATTTTGTGTAGAGACAGAGTCCCACTATGTTGCTGAGGCTGGTCTCGAACTTCTGGCCTCAAGTGATCCTTTCATCCTAACCTTCCAAAGTGCTGGGATACAGGCATAAGCCACCGTGCCCAGCCTACATGTAAGCTTTTGATGAATTCTGTTTTACATTTTTATTTATTTATTTAATATAATTATTAACATAATTATATTGCGGTGGCTCACGCCTGTAATCCCAACACTTTGGGAGGCCGAGGCAGGCAGATCATGAGGTCACTAGTTCGAGACCAGCCTGGCCAATATAGTGAAACCCCGTCTCTACTAAAAAAACCACAAAAATTTAGCCAGGCATGGTGGCATGCACCTGTAGTCCCAGGTACTCAGGAGGCTGAAGCAGGAGAATCACTTGAACCCAGGAGACGGAGGTTGCAATGAGCTGAGATTGCACCACTGCACTCTGGCCTGGGTGACAGAGTAAGACTTCATAATAAAAAATAAAAATAAAAATAAAAATAAGTAAAAAAGAAAATAGTGTTCCTTGAAGTTAATTTGAGAATCCATAGTTGTCTTACATAATATTGCATGTTACTTTTTAATCATTATGTTTCTTTCTCATTTATTTATTTATTTATTTATTTATTTTTGGAGACTGGATCTCTCGCTATCCCCCAGACTGGAGTACAGTGGCACCATCATAGCTCACTGCAGCCTCAAACTCCTGGGCTCAAGGGATCCTCCCACCTCAGCCTTCCAAGTAGCTGGAACTAAGGCATGAGCCACTCCGCACGGGGAGTTTTTAAAATTTTTTGTAGAGATGAGGGTCTTGCTAGGTTGCCCAGGCTTGTCCTGAGCTTCTGGCTTCAAGCCATCCTCCTGCGTCAGCTTCCCAAAGTGCTAAGATTATAGGTGTGAGCCACTGGACCTAGCTTAGTCCTTACGTCTCTAAGTGAGCTCTTGTTCTAGCCACCTCTGTGCTCACATCCCACTGGTGGGTATAAGTATATTGGAGCCACTTCTTCAGTTCTTCAGTTCTCTTCCCACCCTATGGCCAATTTCTGTGTCATTTCCACTGGTTCATCATTTCAGATTTAAGCACCACACAGCTTCAATATCTGTTACCTCAGTATGATTCCATTAAGTGGGAAAAGAATTTCGCTGGAAATATAATCCCCGACACCCAGATAAAATGAATCCTGTCTCCTAATGTCCCCATCTTCTAGGGCTTCTCCACTCTGCAGGCTTCCTTCTCCCAGCCCTCCCCACCCTCTTATGAACAGCTTTGGATTTGAGGCTGGGATGTACCTGCTTCTCGCAGAGGCAGGAGTAGAGTACCAGGGAAAAACAATTTGCCGTTTGGTGGCTTCTAGCTCTGGAGTTCTGACATTTGTTGGGAACTGCCAGCTGAGAGTTCTTTTGGTTGGCTAGAAACATTAAGGCATAGTGAAATATTAAAATATCCCAAGGCAGTATAGGATTTAAATAATTTATAAGAGCAGGGGGGAGGGGCACGGTGGCTCACGCCTGTAATCCCGACGCTTTGGGAGGCTGAGGTGGGTGGATCACTTGAGTTCAGGAGTTTGAGACCAGCCTGGCCAACATGGTGAAACCTCGTCTCTACTAAAAAAACAAAAATTAGCTGGGTGTGGTGGTAGGTTCCTGTAATCCCAGCTACTTGGGAGCTGAGGCAGGAGAATCACTGGAACCATGGAGGCAGAGGTTACAATGAGCCGAGATTGCACCACTGCACTCCAGCCTGGGCGATAGAGTGAGACTCCGTCTCAAAAAAAAAAGGAGCAGGGGTCTCCAAAACTTTTCTTTTTTTAAGAGACAGGGTCTGAAAGTGCAGTAGTGCGATCACAGCTCACTGCAGCCCCGAATTCTCGGGTTCAAGCTATTCTCCCGCCTTAGCCTCCCAAGTAGCTGGAACTACAGGCATGCACCACCATGGTCAGCTAAGTTTTAAATTTTTTGTAGGGACAAGGTCTTGCTACCTTGCCCAGGCTAGTCTCTAACTGCTGGGCTCAAGCAATGCTCCCACATCGGCCTCCCAAAGCATTGGGATTAGAGGCGTGAGTTACCATGTTCAGCCTGCAAACTTTTTCCGTAAAGAACCTGGTAGTATTTTCAGTTTACCAGGCCATATGGTTTCTGTCTCAGCTACTCAACTCTGCCCTTGTTGTGGGAAAGGAGCCATGGACAGACAAGACATGGATGAACAGACATGACAAGACTGGGCTCACTCACTGTAGTTGCCAATCCCTGCACAAGAGAACGAAATAAATCCTAACCGCACTGTGATCTTTTCAAGTGTACCCAGTCTAATATCCTAATAGCTGATACCCTGCTTCATTTCTGATTCAAGTTTCAGTATTCAGGTCAGGCATGGTGGTTCACACCTATAATTCCAGCACTTTGGGAGGCCGAGGTGGGTGGATCACTTGAGGTCAGGAGTTCAAGACCAGCCTGGCCAACATGGTGAAAGTCCCTCTCTACTAAAAATATAAAAATTAGCCAGGCATGGTGGCACATGCCTGTACTTGGGAGGCTGAGGCAGGAGAATCATTTGAACCCAGAGGCAGAGGTTGCAGTGAGCCGAGATCGTGCCACTACACTCCAGCCTGAACGACAGAGCAAGACTTCATATCAAAGAAAAACAAAAAAAACTTTCATTGTTTTTGTATTTTTTTTAACAAAAGTAATTAATATTCATCATAGCACATTTAGAAAACAGCGTTAGGGTGAGGTGTGGTGGCTCATGCCTGTTATTCCAGCACTTTGGGAGGCCAAGACGAGAGGATTACTTGAGCCTAAGAGATTGAGGCAAGCCTGACCAACATAGCAAGACCCCTGCCTCTATTTAAAGAAAAGAGAGAAGAAGAATAGAAAACAGAGTTAATTCGTTAACAGCTATCTATCAGGGTCTGTTAATTTATGATCAACAAGGTTAATCAAAAATCCTCACAGCAGGCTGGGCACAGTGGCTCACACCTGTAATCCCAGCACTTTGGGAGGCCGATTTATAAATTTTTCATAGAGTTGAAGTCTCACTATGTTGCCCAGGTTGGTCTTTTTTTCTTTGAGACAGGGTCTCACTCTGTCACCCAGGCTGGAGTGCAGTGGTGTGATCTCGGTTCACTGCAGTCTCGACCTCCCCAAGCTCAGGTGATCCTCCTGCTTCAGTTTTTGTATTTTTAGTAGAGATGGGGTTTCACCATGTTTCCCAGGCTGGTCTAGAACTCCTGGGCTCAAACAATCCTCCTGCCTTGGCCTCTGAAAGTACTGGGATTGCAGGTGTGAGCTACTGTGCTTAGCTTCTATTTACCTTTCTATCTATCCTTTACATAATAAAAATGGAGAGCCAGGAACAGTGGCTTGCATCTGTAATCTCAGCGATGCTTGAGACCAGAAGTTTGAGACCAGCCTGGGCAACAGAGTGAGATCCCATTTCTACCAAAAAAAAAGTCATGCAGGTGTCATGGAGCACCTATAGTACCAGCTACTCAGGAGGCTGAGGTGGGAGGATCTCTTCAATCCAGGAGTTCCGGGCTGCAGGGAGCTATGATTGCACCACTGTGCTCCAGCCTGGGTGACAGAGTAAGAACCTGCCTCTAAAAATGAAAATAATTATAATTATAATAATAATAGAATCATACTAAACAGCTTTGTGACTTCAAATTTTCACTTAATATAATATGAATATTTTTGTGTTAGTAAATATTTTTTTACATCTTATTTCTGAGGGTTTGTTTTTTGAGATGGAGTCTTGCTCTGTCACTCAGGCTGGAGTGCAGTGGCATGATCTCAACTCACTGCAATCTCTGCCATCCGGTTCAAGCAATTCTCCTTGCCTCAGCCTCTTGAGTAGCTGGGACTACAGGTATCCGCCACCATGCCCGGCTAATTTTTGTATTTTTTAGTAGAGGTGGGGTTTCACCATGTTGGGCAGGCTGGTCTTGAACTCCAGCCTCGGCCTCCCAAAGTGCTGGGACTACAGGTAGCCTTGAGTAGTATTTTATGATGTGAACGTGTCATTATTCATTTAACCAATCCCTCTATTACTAGATTGTTTCAGATGTTTTGTTTTTATAAACTGCATTGCCATGGACACGTTTGTAGAGAAAGTTTTCAAGACGTTCATGATCTATTTCCTTATTTCTTTTAACTTTTAAACTTTTTCATAGGTTTAGCAGTCATTTCAGATATGGCCATCAGACGGTATCTTAGGCTTTCCTTCGCACGACAGGGCCATGGTATATAATTTCTTTTTTTTTTTTTTTTCTTTGAGACGGAGTCTGGCTCTGTCCCCCAGGCTGGAGTGCAGTGGCCGAATCTCAGCTCACTGCAAGCTCCACCTCCCGGGTTTACGCCATTCTCCTGCCTCAGCCTCCCGAGTAGCTGGGACTACAGGCGCCCACCACTTCGCCCGGCTAGTTTTTTGTATTTTTTAGTAGAGACGGGGTTTCACCGTGTTAGCCAGGATGGTCTCGATCTCCTGACCTAGTGATCTGCCCGTCTCGGCCTCCCAAAGTGCTGGGATTACAGGCTTGAGCCACCGCGCCCCGCATGGTATATAATTTTTAAAAGTGGGCGGGCGCGGTGGTTCACGCCTCTAATCCCAGCCCTTTGGAAGGCTGAAGCGGGCGGATCACCTGAGGTCGGGAGTTCTTGACCAGCCTAACCAACATGGAGAAACTCTGTCTCTATTAAATATACAAAATTAGCGGGGGGTCGGCTGGGCACGGTGGCTCACGCTTGTAATCCCAGCACTTGGGAGGCTGAGGCGGGTGGATCAGGAAGTCAGGAGCTCGAGACCAGCCTGGCCAAGGTGGTGAAACCCCCTCTCTACTAAAAATACAAAAATTAGCTGGGCATGGTGGCGGGTGCCTGTAATCCCAGCTACTCGGGAGGCTGAGGCAGGAGAATCACTTGAACCTGGGAGGCAGGCGGAGGTTGCAGTGAGCCGAGATGGCGCCACGGTACTCAAGCCTAGGTGACAGAGTGAGACTCCATCTCAAAAAAAAAAAAAAAAAAATTAGCCGGGGGTGGTGGCTCATGCCTGTCTGTAATCCCAGCAACTCGTGAAGGCTAAGGCAGGAGAATCGCTTGAACCCGGGAGGCAGAGGTTGCGGTGAGCTGAGATTGCACCATTGCACTGGAGCCTGAGTGACAAGAACGAAACTCTGTCTCAAACAAACAAAAAGAAAATAAAAAGTGGTTTCATTATGGAACTTATTCAATTTTAGATTTTCAGTTATTATTATTATTGTTATTATTATTATTATTTTATTATTTTGAGACAGAGTCTCGCTCTGTCGCCAGGCTGGAGTGCAGTGGCCTGATCTCCGCTCAGTGAAACCCCCGCCTCCCGGGTTCAAGAGATTCTCCTGCCTCAGCCTCTCCAGTAGCTGGGACTACAGACACGTGCCACTAACCCCAGCTAATTTTTGTATTTTTAGTAGACACGGGGTTTCACCATATTGCCCAGACTGGTCTTCAACTCCTCACTTCAAGTGATCTGCCCACCTCGGCCTCCCAAAGTGCTGGGATTACAGGTGTGAGCCAACAAGCTCCCCGATTTTCAGCAATTACTAACTCACTCCGAGGGGAGAACAACAGTAATTTATTTGTCTAACAAGATTAAACACCCCCTCCCCAATACTCAAAAAAATAATGAGCTGCTTTGTTAGACCTTAACCCCCGCCCCCCACAAAATAAAGATGACTTTGTTTTGAGACAGAGTCTCCTTCTGTCACCCAGGCTGGAGTGCAGTGGTGTGATCTCGGTTCACTGCAAACTCTGCCTCCAGGGTTCAAATGATTCTTCTGCCCTAGTCTTCCATGTAGCTGGGATTACAGGCACGCACCACCATGCCTGGTTAATTTTTGTATTTTTAGTAGAGCTGGGGTTTCACCATGTTGGCCAGGCTAGTCTTGAACTCCTGGGCTAAAGTGATTCACCTGCCTTGGCCTCCCAAAGTGCTGGGATTACAGGTGTGATCCACTGCACCCAGCCAAAAATGACGTCTTTTGCTTATTTCGGAATTACTAAAGGAGCATTCTGGTTTATGAAAAGACATGAGGTCTCTGTAGAAGACTGTGGTTAATACTGACTGGCAGTAAATGCAACTCAATCCTGAAAATTCCTCCCTCCTTCCCTTCCTTCCTTCTTCCCCAAAATACTGAATTTGCCAAAGAAAAACCCAAAGATCCCAAGATTTTTAGTTCCGTAGAAATACAGATTTGGGGTTAACATTGAATTGAGTCTTACCTACACCATTTCTTACCCATTACTTACCAGACAGTTTTCACTAGGTAATACTACACATTTGTTAGATAGAGCTTGAAATAAAGGTTTTATTTATATTTTTCTTGATTTTCACCAAAATCATAAAGTCCTAAGGGCAGCAATCTGCCTTGGCACACACAATTATACCTATCAATTTACTAAGTACATGGCAGTTACTTAAAAGTTGTCACCCAGTGGTCGGGCGCAGTGGCTCACACCTATAATTCCAGCACTTTGGAAGGCTGAGGCAGGTGGATCACCTGAGGTCAGGAGTTTGAGACCAGCCTGGCCAAGATGGTGAAACCCCATCTCTCCTAAAAATACAAAAAAATTAGCCGGGCATGGTGGTGGGTGCCTGTAATCCCAGTTACTCAGGAGGCTGAGGCCGGGAGAATCACTTGAACACTGGAGGCAGAGGTTGCAGTGAGCCGAGATCGCACCATTGCACTCCAGCCTGGGTGACAAGAGTGAAACTCCATCTCAAAAATAAAATAAAATAAAAAAATTAAAAAGTTAAAAAAAAATACAAAAATTAGTTGGGCATAGTGGTGCATGCCTGTAATCCCAGCTACTTGGGAGGCTGAGGCAGGAGAATCTCTTGAACCCAGGAGGTGGAGGTTGCAGTGAGCTGAGGTCATACCATTGCACTCCAGCCTGTGCAACAAGAGGGAAATTCTGTCTCGAAAAAAAAAACAAAAAAGAGCAAAAGCGTAAGTTTACCTTTACTTGATGAGCCAAGTCTCTACTCAGTGTGTGAAAAATAAATGCTTTTTTTTCCTGCCACCCCAGACTTCCGGGAAAGGAGCCTGGAGTGGTGCCCAAGCATCCCAGCCTTTGCCCTCAATTGCAAACAGAGTGGAGTGTCTCTTAGCTCAGGAGTTTGTGCTGCTCAAGTGTTTGCATAAACACAAAGTTGAGAAATACTCCTTGCTGAAAGGAGTGTCAAAGGCAAAAGATAAACCGGTTGTCCTCTGAAGTGGAGACATTTCTATCCTATGTTGGGATATGATCTTGGAAAATGCAGGCAGGGGACGAGTTTTGCTGGGTTTTCAATGAGAGACCCCTTGTGGTAAGACAGGCTCTTCTCTCTCTACCTGGTGAGTCTCTTTGGTACCCAGTTCCCTCATGTTTAAATTTAGGAAGTGAAACTACACATCCGCTAAGATCCTTTTCTCTTAGCCATCTATGAGTTAATTAATGAGATTTGTTTTCCCGTTAGCATACATCCAAAAAGGTACTAAAGCTAGGTTTTCCATGTTTCCTGGAATCTTGTAATTGCCCCAAATGAAGTGGGAGTATTTGGAAGAGAAGCCCTTCCTTGTTTCCTTTATTTCCTTTTTGGAGACAAAATCTCTCCCTGTCACCCAGACTGGAGAGCAGTGGCGCAATTCTGGCTCACTGCAACCTCCAATTCCTAGCTTCAAGTGATCCTCCCATCCCAGCCTCTGGAGTAGCTGGGACAACAGGCTCACACCACCATGCCCAGATAATTTTTAGAATTATTTTGTAGAGACAGGGTCTCACTATGTTGCCCAGGCTAGTCTCAAACTCCTGGCCTCAAGTGATCATTCTGCCTCAGCCTCCCGAGTAGCTGGGGTTACAGGCACCCGCCACCACGCCCAGCTAATTTTTGTAATTTTAGTAGAGACGGGGTTTCACCAGGGTGTCCAGGCTGGTCTCAAACTACTGACCTCAGGCGATCCATCCACCTCAGCCTCCCAAAGTGCTGAGATTACAGGCGTGAGCCACTGTGCTCAGCCTGGAATGTTTGACTGCTGACTTCGATTCCTGATTTTAGTTGTACTAGACACTCCCACTACTTTTTTCTTTAAAAATTACTGGTTTGTTAAGCTCCTTAAACAGATCTTAGGGGCTGGGCCCGTCTCTACTAAAAATACAAAAAAGTTAGCTGGGCATGGTGGCACGCACCTGTAGTCTCAGCTACTCTGGAGGCTGATGCAGGAGAATTGCTTGAACCCAGGAGGCAGAGGTTGCAGTGAGTGAAGATCGCAGCACTGCACTCCAGCCTGGGTGACAGGGTGAGACTCTGTCTCAAAAAAAAAAAAAAAAAAGGCTGGGTATGGTGGCGCGTACCTGTAATCCCAGCTACTTGGGAGGTTGAGGCAGGAGAATCGCTTGAACCTGGGAGGCAGAGGTTGCAGTGAGCAGAAACAGTGCCAGTGCACTCCAGCCTGGGCAACAGAGTGAGACTCTGTCTCAAAAAGAAAATGAATAAATTTATTAAGAAAAAAAAAAAAAAAAGACTGGATGAGGTGGCTGATGCCTGTAATCCCAACACTTTGGGAGGCCAAGGTGGGCAGATCACGAGGTCAGGAGACAGGAGATCGAGACCATCCTGGCTTACATGGTGAAACCCTGTCTCTACTAAAGAATACAAAAAATTAGCCGGGTGTGTTGGCGGGCACCTGGAGTCTCAGCTACTCAGGAGGTTGAGGCAGGAGAATGGCGTGACAGGAGGCAGAGCTTGCAGTGAGCGGAGATCATGCCACTGCACTCCAGCCTGAGGGACAGAGCGAGACTCCGTCCCAAAAAAAAAAAAAAATTAGGCCGAATCTTGGCTGAGCCTGGTGGCTTGTGCCTGTAATCCCAGTACTTTAGGAGGCCGAGGCAGGTGGATCGCTTGAGATCAGGAGTTTGAGACCAGCCTGGCCAACGTGGTGAAAGCCTGTCTCTACTAAAAATATTAAAAATTAGCCAGGAATGGTGGCAGGCACCTGTAATCCCAGCTACTTGGGAGGCTGAGGCATGAGAATCACTTAAACCTCGAAGGTCAAACTCTTGACCTCATGATCCGCCTGCCTCAGGCTCCCAAAGTGCTGGGATTACAGATGTGAGCCACCGTGCCTGCTCCATCAAAGCAGTTAACTAGCATTTAGAGACTAGATGGCCAGGCATGGTGGCTCAGGCCTATAATCCCATCCATTTGAGAGGCCAAGGTGGGATGATTACTCTAGGCCAAGAGTTTGAGACCAGATTGGCTATCATGGTGAGAACCCCATTTCCACAAAAAAAAGAAAAGAAAAGAAAAGAAAAGAAAAGAAAAAGCTGGTGTGGTGGCGCAAATCTGTAGTCCTTGCTACTTGGGCGGCTGAGGCAGAACTGCTTGAGCCCAAGAGTTTGAGCTCAAGCAGTTCTGGCCTATCATTACTTTTTAGAGATACTGGGTATCCCTGTGTTGCCCAGTCTGATCTTGAACTTCTGGGTGATCCTCCCACCTCAGGCTCCCAAAATGCTGATGTTACAAATGTGAGTCATCACAACCCTGACAGTGTTTTTTTAAAAACCAAATTGAGATTTTATTTAAAAATGTAAACAAAATTTTAAAATGTTTAAATTAGGCCGGCACAGTGGCTCACACCTGTAATCTAGCACTTTGGGAGGCCAAGGTGGGCGGATTACCCGAGGTCAGGAGTTCAAGACCAGCCTGGCCAACATGGTGAAACCCCATCTCTACAAAATACAAAATACAAAAAATACAAAAATTAGGCTGGGTGCCATGGCTCATGCCTGTAATCCCAGCACTTTGGGAGGCCGAGGCGGGTGGATCAAAAGGTCAGGAGATCGAGACCATCCTGGCTAATATGGTGAAACCCTGTCTCTACTGAAAATACAAAAAATTAGCCGGGTGTGGTGGCGGGCGCCTGTAGTCCCAGCTATTCCAGAGGCTGAGGCACGAGAACTGCATGAACCCAGGAGGCGGAGCTTTCAGTGAGCCAGGATTGCACCACTGCACTCCAGCCTGGGTGGCAGAGCGAGACTCTGTCTCGAAATAAATAAATAAACAAATAAATAAATAAATAAATAAGCTGGTCATGGTGGCGGGCGCCTATAATGCCAGCTACTCGGGAGGCTGAGGCAGGAGAATCACTTGAACTGAGGAGACGGAGGTTGCAGTGAGCTGAGATCCTGCCACTTCACTCCAACCTGGGTGACAGAGTGGGACTTCGTCTCAATAAATAAATAAATAAATAAATAAATAAAATGTTTAAATTATTTTCTTAGCTGGGTGTGGTGGTGTGTGCCTGTGGTCCTGGCTACTTGGGGTCTGAGGCAGGAGGATGGCTTGAACCTGGGAGACAGAGGCTGCAGTGAGCTATGATCACACCACTGCACTCCAGCCTGGGTGACAGAGCAAGACCTTGTCTCAAAAATAATAATAATAAAAAAATTTTCCTCTGAGTCCCAGTTATTCTAACAAGCCTTGGTGGCCCCCATTTTGAGATTACAGCCTGTGGCAAGGGCCTGGCAAACAGGTTCTGTGTGTATCATTGAGGTCATCCTGGAGTAACATTTCCTTGAGTGCGTCAGCCTGTGGATGAAAGTAAAGTTGGGTGCATCAGTCTGTGGGTGAAAGTAAAGTTGGGTGCGGTGGCTCTCCCCTGGATGCCTTGATGCTTTTAATACCCTGAGTCCTCTACCCCACTCCAAACCACATTGACACTTGTGCACCAAGGTGCATGGTGTGGCCCCAGTGCCCACAGGATCACTTGTGAGAACTGCTCCTTCAGCCCCCACCTATGGCCTCTCCTTCTCTAAGGTGAAGTCTGGTTTCTGATGTTCATGCCATGCTCCTTCTCACCAGGGTACACAGGCATCACTGCTTCTAAAATACCTCATTGAAACCTGTTCCTGGTTGGGCCAACCCACCTGTCCAGGATGGTTTTCTCTGAAGACAGTTCTCCCACTATAGTGGAAGAAAATTATGAAAACTGGCCAAGTGTGATGACTCATGCCTGTAATCCCAGCACTTTGAGAGGCCACCTGGGGTGGATCACTCAAGGTCAGGAGTTTGAGACCAGCCTGACCAATATGGCAAAACCCCATCTCTACTAAAAATACAAAAAATTAGCCGGGTGTGGTGGTGTGCACCTGTAATCCCAGCTACTGAGGAGGCTGAGGCATGAGAATCTCTTGAGCCTGGGAGGTGGAGGTTGCAGTGAGCTGAGATCATGTCACTGCACTCCAGCCAGGGTGACAGAGCAAGACTCTGTCTAAAAAAAAAGAAAAAAAAGAAAGTTATGAAAACTCTTTCTTGAATATATGGGCACCTCCTGAACAGGGAGGTGGTTGAGGGGAGCTCCTAGCAGGTGGGACAGGGTATCCTGGCAGAGCAGGAGCTGGGACCTCAGTGTATTCAGTGTCTAGACCTCAATGGTGCCCTTTCTCACAAGTATCCATCTGCATCCCCTGACTTATGTGGGGGAACCTGGGGAAAGACCAGTGATATGGTCTGGCTGTGTCCTCACCCAAATCTTGAATTTTAACTCCCATAATCCCCACGTGTTTTGGCAAGCACCCAGTAGGAGGTAATGGAATCATGGGAGCAGGTTTTTCCTGTGCTGTTGTCATGATAGTGAATAAGTCTCAAAGATCCGATGGTTTTATAAAAGGGCAGTTCCCCTGCACATGCTTTCTTGCCTGCTGCCATGGAAGATGTGCCTTTGGTCTTCCTTTGCCTTCCGTCATGATTGTGAGACCTCTCCAGCCATAGTGAACAGTGAGCCCATTAAACTTCTTTTTAAATAAGTTACCCAGTTTCAGGCATGTCTGTCTTTCTTTCTTTCTTTCTTTCTCTTTCTTTCTTTCTTTCTCTTTCTTTCTTTCTTTCTTTCTCTTTCTTTCTTTCCTTTCTTTCTTTTCTTTCCTTCCTTCCTTCCTTCTTTCCTTTCTTTCTTTCTTTCTTTCCTTCTTTCTTTCTTTTTCTTTCTTTCTTTCTTTTTCTTTCTTTCTTTCTTTCTTTCTCTTTCTTTCTTTCTTTCTTTCTTTCTTTCTTTCTTTCTTTCTTTCTTTCTTTCTTTCTTTCTTTCTTTCTTTCTTTCTTTCTTTCTTTCTTTCTTTCTTTCTTTCTTTCTTTCTTTCTTTCTTTCTTTTCTTTCTTTCTTCCTTCCTTTCCTTTCTTTCTCTCTCTCTCTCTCTTTCTTTCTTTCTCTCTTTCTTTCTCCCTTTCTTCTCTTTCTTCTCTTTCTTTCTCTCTTTCTTTCTTCTTTTGACAGAGTCTCTGTTGCGCAGGGTGGAGTGCAGCGGCGCAATCTCGGCTCATTGAAACCTCCATCTCCCAGGTACAAGCGATTCTCCTGTCTCAGCCTCCTGAGTGGCTGGGATTACAGGCGCCCGCCACCATGCCTGTCTAATTTTTGTATTTTTAATAGAGATGGGGGTCACCACATTGGTCAGGCTGGTCCTGACCTCATGATCCGCCTGCCTTGGCCTCCCAAAGTGCTGGGATTACAGGCGTGAGCCACTGTGCCAGACTCATTTTTTTTTTTTTTTTTTTTTTTGACACGTAGTCTCGCTCTGTTGCCTAGGCTGGAGTGCATTGGCATGATCTCAGTTCACTGTAACCTCTGCCTTCCTGGTTCAAGTGATTTCCTGCCTCAGCCTCTCAAGTAGCTGGGACTACAGGTGCCTGCCACCATGCCCAGCTAATAGTTTGTATTTTTAGTAGAGATGGGGGGGTTCACTGTGTTAGCCCAATGGTCTCGATCTCATGACCTCATGATCTGCCTGCCTTGGCCTCCCAAAGTGCTGGGATTACAGGCATGAGCCACCACGCTGGGCCTTTGCCATCATTTTTCTTTTTTTTTTTTTTTTTTGAGACGAAGTCTCGCTCTTGTTGCCCAGGCTGGAGTGCAATGGTGCAATCTCAGCTCAATGCAACCTCTGCCTCCTGGGTTCAAGCGATTCTCCTGCCTCAGTCTCCCGAGTAGCTGGTATTACAGGCATGCGTCACCATGCCTGGCTAATTTTGTATTTTTAGTAGAGACGGGGTTTCTCCATGTTGGTCAGGCTGGTCTCAAAATCCTGAACTCAGGTGATCTGCCCACCTCAGCCTCCCAAAGTGCTGGGATTACAGGCATGAGCCACCACACCTGGCCAGGATTCTCTTAATGTAATACAGACCCTCATTTCTTCCCCGTATCACGTGATCCTGGCAAATAGCCCAGCCCTAGTAGATTTCTGGAATGGAGGTATCCATACTTTTCTCTGTCATTATTAAAATCAAGAAATAGAATCACATAGCAACACAAAACTTGGAGCTTGACCCTCATTAAAAGAAACTTACAGGTTCAGAGTCCAATTGGAGAAATCTTTATATTTTCAGTATTTTTGTAAAGAGGTGCGGGTGGTATCATGAGTAGGCTTAAGTCCCTCCAATGTGTATGAACTTTTATAAATGCCTTGGGTATCCAGTGTCTCAACACAGCATCTTCATCACCAACCATACCTCAGCTGACTCTGCCCCAAGGGCCCACCTGTGTGTGCACATGTTGCAGATGTTTACCGTCCCTCTCACCATGTCCTCTCCACCTCTCCCCTCTGTAACTGTCCTGTCTTTGGCATTTAAAAGCTGGTTGGCCACTTCTGGCCATGCCTTATCTGATACCTGTTAGGCAACCATGACAGTGATGCCATACCCAGGACTGTCTGCTTCTTGTTCTCAGGCAGGTAGGTGCTCTCAGCACTGATGTCCCTTGTTTTCCAAGTCAGCTTTTACATCTGGCCTGCTAGGAACTGGAGAGCATTTTCAGTCTCCATAGCAGCAGCAGCAGCAGCAGCAGCAGAGGATCCTGCAGGCTCTATATCCACCTAAGTTAAGGTAAGATGGATACACATCCTGCAAGCTCTGCATCTACCTCCACAACAGCTGCAGAGGATCCTGCAGGATCCCACTGAGCAGAGACACTAGCTTCACCTTCTGTACCAGAAAGGAAGAATCTAATTATTTTGCCTGGCCAGGCATGGTGGTTCACACCTGTAATCCCATAGCACTTTGGGAGGATTGCCTGAGGCCAGGGTTCCAGGACCAGCCTGGGCGACATAGCAAGAACCTGTGTCTAAAATAACAAAATTCAGGCCGGGCGCAGTGGCTCACGCCTGTAATCCCAGCACTTTGGGGGGCCAAGGTGGGTGGATCACCAAGTCAGGAGTTTAATACCAACCTGACCAAGATGGTGACATCCCGTCTCTACTAAAAACACACAAAAATTAGCCAGGCATGGTGGCAGGCGCCTGCAATCCCAGCTATTCAGGAGGCTGAGGCAGAGAATTTCTTGAATCCAAGAACAAGAGGTTGCAGTGAGCCAAGATCATGTGACTGCACTCCAGCCTGGGCGACAGAGTGAGACTGCATCTCAAAAAAAAAAAAAAAGAAAAAAATCAAAAACATTAGCCAGGCACGGTGGCCTGCACCTGCAGTCCCAGGTACTTGGGAGCCTGAGGTGGGAAGTTCACTTGAGCTCATGCAGTTGAGGTTGCAATGAGCCATGATTGCACCACTGCAGTTCAGCCTCAGTGACAGAGCAAGACCCTGTCTCTAAAATAAAAAGTAAAATAAATAAATACATAAATAAATATTTTGCCTGGAAACCGAGTTCACCACGAGTTTCTTAACAAAATATGAACTTCACTAATGAGCTGACCACATCGCTATTAGATGAAATGAAGGTGGCATTATTCACTCAGCACTCCCAGGAGTCAAGGCAGAATGTAATTGCTTCTAGACATATTCAGGGGATATTCCACCCAATTATCTAATTTTATTCTTCAAAGGCGGCTGCATCTGGAAACTCCCATTGGTCCAGAGAGGCAGAACAATGAGAGGAAATCCCCTGTCCAGTTACCTGCAGGAATATTCCACCACTTCCATGGGCTAGAGGATTCCATTGAGATGGAGTTTACGACTTGATTTTGAACACCCGTCAGCACTGTTCTCTGTTTGCATGGCAATTCTGGCCCTTTTATGGCAAAAACACCCCTGGGACAACCTGGATTTGTGGATTGAGATCCAAAGGTAGAATTTCCAGACAGTCCAACCAAGGTATCAAGTGATGTTTCCAGAGTGGAAGGCTCTCACCGTGTCCCAGGATTTCTGAGGTTTATAAGCAGTACTGGCCATTTGTGACCTGTTTTTTACCTAATCATTCTGTCTTTTTAGGACATGGTTTACCCAATCCCTGGCTAAAGATACAGCATTCCAATAGCTGAAAACCCTGGATATCTTTTCTCCTAGCCTGCCTTACCCAAGACACACTTGAACCCCTCAGTAAGGCTATACAGAGCGCCATGAGCAGGGGCAGCCTCTCCCTTGTTTCTACAGCTCCATAGTGAGGGGTTGGCTGAGGCCAGCAGTCCTCGTAGGTGTGACAGTTGCAATATAATCAACAGTTTCAAGGTCTAGAGGCACCATTTGAAAGAACCACTTCAGGGATGTCTATCCACAGCAGCCTGGAGCAGCCAAGGTGACCCTGAGATTTTGACTCACACAATGGGGGTGGGCCATTGTTTTTCAAATATTTTGACTTCAGAAGACACTTCATTACCTATGCAAATATTGAGAGATTAATGGAAATTCCAGCTCTTATGCCTGAGAAAGGCACTGCAAGTTGCAGTTAGGTACCCATGAGAAGCAGAGGTCAGCTGAAACCCAGAGCTTCCCAAAGTGGACACCAGCGGGGACTATTCCTGATGTCCCACCCAAGACAGGAAGATGAACTCAGGCACTGCTGCTCTGCCCAAATGCCATCCCACGTGCATTCACATGTCACCCATTCAAAATAAATAACATGGAATTATTGGAACCTTATATCTGACATGTAAGACGAGCCTACACATTGGGCTGGGTGCAGGGGCTCATACCTGTAATCCTAGCACTTTGGAAGGCTGAGATGGGCAGATTGCTTGAGCACAGGAGTTCCAGACCAGTCTGAGCAACATGGTGAAATCCTGTCTCTTCAAGAAATACAAAAAAAAAATTAGTTTGGTGTAGTGGTACATGCCTGTAGTCCTAGCTACTCAGGAGGCTGAGGTGGGAGGATTGCCTGTGCCCAAGAGGTCAAGGCTGCAGTGAGTTGTAATCAGGCCACTGCACTCCAGCCTGGGCAACGGAGTGAGACCCAGTCTCAAAAAAAAAAAAAAAAAAAAGAAAGAAAGAAAGGTCTACACCATCATTGTCTCCTTGGGTCATCTGACCTGTCTTGTTTTTAGGGTCATTTGTATTAGGAGAAAGAAATCAAGAGTAATTTGAATAATTTATACCTTTAATTAGAGACGTGAGGGATCAGCAAATAAAGATAACTGTAAAGAAACAGGCAGGTCAAGGACGGCGCTGGAGCAAAGTGGCGACATTTTGGGCTACCCATTGTGGGAGAAACAGAGAGGAAACTCCGTGAAGACAAACAATAATTGCCAAGCAGCACTGAGGACCTGGATGAAGTGAGAAAACCAGCTCTGATGAGTTGCAGTAACTCAGATGAGATCAGTGTTTCATTTGTCTTACAAGGCCCAGTGATCAGCATGGGAGAGGGAGAAAGCCAGATAGCTGGGCGGTCCTGGCAAGATGACGAGTAGAGGCAGTGCTCAAGCAGTAAGCATCAAAGGATGGGGCTAACCTGCAGGAATGCGGTTGGAATGATGGGACCTGGATGAAGTAAAGCAGCAATAAGACAGGGGCCAGTTTCTGGACTCTGCAAATGGGAAAGGTGTACAGGTCCAAAGCCTGATAGGGTCTGAAAGCAAGCTTATGACACAAGGGTGTTGAGGAAATGAGATGATGGTCATCAGATGGGGATTCCATAAGACTAGACTTTGGATGGGATCAACTCTACCTAACTCTGCGAGGGGAGGTGGCAGTTAGAAGCCAGAAGGTGAGAATCTCAAATGAGTCATTGTTAGCCAGGTGTGGTGGTACATACCTGTAATCCCAGCTATTTAGGAGACTAAGGCAGGAGAATCGCTTGAACCCGGGGGTGGACGTTGCAGTGAGCCAAGATCACGCCACTGCGCTCTAGCCTGGGAACAGAGTGAGACTTTGTCTCAAAACAAAGCAAAAGAAAAAAATCAAATGGGCCATTGTCACGGATGTCCAGCATGGAGATCAACTATGTGCCAAGTGCCCACACACTGTTGGATTTAGGGAGCAACTTAGATGTCAGTGGGTGACTGAAATGAGGAAAGGCATGGCTGGAACATGCCAGCCACTGTTGGCTGGAAATGGCCGAGGAGTAATTGTGAACTTTATAGTGAACTTGAGTCCAAGCTGCTATTTAGCTGTTCAAAAAATGAACAAACATCATTAGCTGAAATAGACTGTAAAGAAAAAAAGTAGGCAGAAACCAGACTTTGATTTCAGGACTATTTCTAATTTAGGCTCCAAAGCTTGACAGAAATACAGAGTACTTGATTTTTAGGAAACCTTAAAAATTATTATAGATAAGATCATATTCAGAGTTAAATTTAACTAGAATCTAACATTGTTTCCCAGATGAAGAGTTTGACAAAGCCAACTAGTCCAGCTGAGTCCCTAGGCTGGTGGGTAGCAGAGTGGGGACATGTCTGTGTCCTGAGCCTCAGTGTGTCCCTGTCTTGAAGCCCAGGGCCTGGCTCTGCACTGCCAGGTTACCCAGATCCAGTTACAGAAAAAAAGCCAAAACAACTTGCAGAAAATTAGTCTGCAGAAAAGATAAATAATAGTATTCCAATAAATGAACAGACTTGTGACATCTCTTCCCTGGCAACAAAACAGGAGGATACAGGTTTATATCCCAGCAAGACTGATTCTACATTAAATACAAAGAAATTTTGTAACTGCGAGATATGAGATGAGCTACACAAGAAGAAGCCAAAACATCTGCACTGGTGCTGCATTTTTGCTTAGTCGTATTGTAGCAGGATGAGCTGCAGACAAAACCTCTCAGACACGGAGTTGTAGAAGGAAGGGCTTTATTCAGCTGGGAGCATCGGCAAGCTACTGCCTTAAAATCCGAGCTTTCTGAGTGTACAATTTCTGTCCCTTTTAAGGGCTCACAACACTAAAGATTTCACATGAAAGGGTCGTGACTGATTTGAGCAAGCAGGGGGTACGTGACAGGGGCTGCAAGCACCGGTGGTCAGAGAGAAACAGAACAGGGCAGGGAGATTCACAATGTTCTTCTATACAATGTCTGGAATCTATGAATAACATCGGTTTCTAAGTTATAAGTTGATTTTTAACTACTGGGTTTAGGCCAGGCAGGCCCAGGCCTGGTTTCAGGCCTGTCGTTGGGCTGCCTGTCTTTGGTTTTACTTCCTTATTTTTTTCTTAAAACAGGTACTGAGTATAAAACAATATAAAACAATATGAGAGGGTCTCTCTCTTTCCTCACTATCATTTTCTGAGTCCTGAGAGTTTTCATATTTGGATGAGTGATCAGTCTGAAAGTCACTTAAGTCTTGCTTAAACTCCAGAACTGTTGACATCTTCCTTCTCCTCTTCCTTCCCATGTGCTTCACCCTCATAGTCCCTTATGGTCTCAACTTGGAGCCATCATCTTATCAGGGTCTCCCTAGGCTCCCAAACCCTCACTCCTGCCTGCTTATTCTATAGCACCATGTTATTTATTTTTAAAGTAATTATGATTACGTTATAGGCTTAATTGTGATCCCCACCAAATTCATATGTTGAAGTCCTAACCCCAGTACCTCAGAATGTGGCTGTATTTAGAAACAGTGTCTCTAAAGAGGTGAGTTAAGATGATGCCATTAGGGTGGGCCCTAATCCAATTCGACTGGTGACTTTATAAAAAGAGGAAATTTGGACACACATACAGACACTAAAAATGCATGTTCACAGAGAAAAGGCCATGTGAGGACACAGTGAAGAGGTGATTTTCGCATCTGTGTGAAGAGACTACCAAACAGGCTTTGTGTGAGCAACAAGGCTGTTTATTTCACCTGGGTGCAGGCGGGCTGAGTCCGAAAAGAGAGTCAGGTAAGGAAGGTACGGGTGGGGCCATTTTATAGGATTTGGGTAGGTAAAGGAAAATTACAAAGGGGGTTCTTCTCTGGCGGGCAGGGGTGGGGCACACAATGTGCTCAGTGGGAGTTTTTGAGCCAGGATGAACCAGGAAAAGGAATTTCACAAGGTAATGTCATCAGTTAAGGAAGTAACAGGCCATTTTCACTTCTTTTGTGATTCTTCAGTTACTTCAGGCCATCTGGATGTATACGTGCAGGTCACAGGGGATATGATGGCTTAGCTTTGGGCTCAGAGGCCTGACAGTGACCATCTATAATCCAAGGAGAGAGGCCTCAAGAGAAACCAAACCTGCCAGTTCTGTGATCTGATCTTGGGTTCCTTTTTTTTTCCTTTTTTTTGAGAGAGAGTTTCACTCTGTTACCCAGGCTGCAGTGCAGTGGCACGATCTCGGCTCACCGCAACCACCGCCTCCCAGGTTCAACCGATCCTCCTGCCTCAGCCTCCCTAGTAGATAGGGTCACAGGAACGCGCCACCTTTGGATCCGCTGGCACTTCCTCCCGCCACGAGCCAAAGGCGCCGGAAGTGACGTTTGCACGCCGTGCCTAACTTGCATTCGCTGGCAGTGCCGGGATCGGGGCTAGCAGGAGGGTGGGTGTGAGGCGGAAGCGGACCGCGGAGCCGAGACCTACCCGAAAGACGCGGGCGAGCGGCGCTTTGGGCGCCGGTGGAGACGCGGGCGAGGTACCCAGCGGATGGACTGGGCCTAAGAGCTGCGCGGCTCTCAGTTCTGGGAGCGGGGTGGCGGGGCGGCGGGGCGTCTCGGGCCGGGGGCGGCGGGGCGGTTGGTCTGTGCCATCCGCGCGGCCGGGGCAGTTGCGCGTCGGTGCCTCCCGCTGTCCTTCGTCCCACGTTCCCGCCCCATCAGCGCCGTCTGCCCCATTCCAGGCCGCCCTCGGCTCCTTTAATCTTCACAGTGCGCGGCCTCTCTGTCTAAGGCGCTCGTTGCCGGAATCTCCAGTGCCCGGCCAAGCTCCGGAGGCCTGACGCGGAGTGTTTCCTGGCTCCCTCCCTCTCCGGCGGTTTCCCTGGGCCTGGCTCCCACTTCCCGTCCAGGACGCGGGCTCCAAAGCAACATCTGTGCTCGCTCGTGGCCCCTCCCAGGACCTCCCCGGTACGCGCCGGGATGGGACGCGCGGACCCAGACCACAGCCCCAGGCGGCGGCGGGGGCACCGGGACTTGATGCCGCGTGGCCCTGGGGGGACAGAAGCGTCCCGGAATTGGGAGGGGATTTGAAGCCTATAGTCCTTACTTCCACCCTGTGGCTGATGGCGAGGCTGTGGGGCTGGGGTTAGGAGTCGAAGTCCCTATTTCCGAACCGTCTGGGAGGAGAGCCGGGGTATGCTATCGCGGAAGTTTAGGGAGAGAGGGAGGGACTCTGCCGCTTTGGAGGCTAGGTCAAAGGCAGCTGGCGGTGTCTCAGCGCGGGTGACCAATCCTTGTGGTTGAGAAATGTGTCGTGGGCGCCCATGGGCTCGTTTTGCCTTTGAGATTAGATAGATTTTTCCAGGGCGAGTTTACAGGAGCACCTTGGGAGTTGGTTTTTGGCTTGGAGAGCTACTATCCCCCCTCTAAACCTAAAACTGCTTTGTTTTTATTTACTATTTTTTTCGAGATAGGATCTCACTATGTTGCCCAGGCAGGTGTCAAACTCCTGGCCTTAAGCGATCCTCCCTCCTCAGCCTCCTAGAGTGCTGGAATTATAGGCGTGAGCCAGCGCGCGGCTTTAACTGTTGTTAAAGAGTCTGTTCCTTAAAATTGTTGTACCAAGAAACTTGCCAGAGATGAAAATGTGATTATATTGTTAATATTTAATGATAAATAACATTTTGCTTTTACGAGTTACTGATTCATATCCCCAGGATTAAGAAATGTTCAGGATTTGAATTTTTAATGACCTTCTAAGCAGTCATGTTTCTGCTCTCTAGAAGTTGCCCAGTTGAGGAGAAGGGACAGTCAAGATACTTTGAAAACAGTGTGGTAAGCAGTGTGAGCTAAGATGGAGCACCGAGGAAGGAGCCGGGCATTTAGGCCATGCTGTTGGGTGTGGAGCCTGGAAGGGATCAGGGAATACTTTCTGCAGGTGTCCTGAAGAATGAGTAACATTCAGACTAACAGGGTGGAGTGAGGGAGAGGGGCGAACCAAAGGAGAGGAGACCAGTAACTATAAGGAGGTGCTTATTTATTTGGAGACAGGGTCTCACTTTGTCACCCAGGCTGGAGTACAGTGACAAGATCATGAGTCACTGAAGTCTCAACTGCCTGGGCTCAAGTGATCCTCCCACCTCTGCCTTCCGAGTAGCTGAGACTGCAGATGGGTGCTGTCACACAAAGCTGATTTTTAAATATTTTGTAAAGATGGGGTCTTGCTGTGTTGCCCAGGCTGGTCTCAAACTCCTGGACTCAAGCAATCCTCCCGCCTCAAGTGTCCCTCAAGTGTCGCCTCAAGCATCAAGGGATACTGGTGCACACTTGTAGTCCCAGCTACTTGGGAAGCTAAAGTGGAGAGGATCACTTGAGCCCAGGCAGTCACGGCTACAGTGAGTTGTCATCATGCCACTGCATTCTAGCCTGGGTTATAGAGCAAGACCATATGTCAGATAGAGGAAAGAAAAGGAAAAAAAGGTAAAGAAAAGAAATGCCTTTAACAGAGACCGTCTCATGTGTTGCAGGTTGCTGTTCCTTTAGGCGGAGTTAGGAGAAATAATTTTTGGTCAGTAACTTAGTGAATAAATTGACCATTTGTGCTGCTTCCCTGGGTGAGAGCATAGAGAAATGGTACAAAGTAGGCTACAGTAGCCAGATTATCTTATGTGTAATTTTGAGCTGTTAGTCCAGAGAATGGCATGCTCAGATTAGAGTTACAATTTTGCTTAACCAAGGAGGGCTTGATCTAGTACAATAGAAGACTGTTGTCTGGAACTCATTCCTTAAGAATGCTGCCCTGCTTGCTCTGCTCATTCCAGCAGCAATCAACTCTACATTATGTTCCAGGGAGTTGATTATCATTTGGAATTATTTGTCCAGGCTAACGTTTGGACAAATAATGTTTTGTTATATTTAACATTAAAACTCTGACATTGACATTCACATTCGTTTTGGAAGCATTATATTTAATCATATGAAAGTTGGTGAACCTTGGATTACAGAGTGCAAATGCTAATAAGCCTTTTATTAGAATGATGGTGTCTTCATACCGTGAAGTTGAGGACTGAAAGATACATAAGAAGAGTACCTATAAATCGAAAGAAAATAGTAATGACATAGAAAAATGAGCAAGATCAGTTAATTTCTTCAAAGAAAATATGTTAATGCCAATAAATGTCTGTAAAGATGGCTAACCTTAGGGAAATGCACGTTAAATGATTTTTTTTGTTTGCCTGTCAGATTGACAGAAAATTAAAGTTCAATAATGTTATGCTTGTGAGGTTATGGGAAACCAGATTCTCATACACTGTAGGTGGGAATGTAAATAGTATATTTTGTCAAACTAGTTTGGTATATGTCAAAATTTTAAATGCACATACCCTTTGGCATTCCGTTTCTGTTTCTAGCAAACTGTTTGATTTATTTTTACTTACATTTGTATCCCAAGTGCCTGTCGTACAGTAATCCATCAGTATATAAATATTTGTTGAATGAGTGCAGAGGGAACATTATAAGAACATGTACCACGTACAGTAACTGTCTCTGGATGATGACGGAAACTTTTTTTTCTACTTGTCTATGTATTTCGGGTTTTGTAAATAGTAAGTGTTCTTTTTTTTTTTTTTTTTTTTTTTGAGATGGAGTCTCACTCTGTCGCCCAGGCTGGAGTGCAATGGCGTGATCTCGGCTCACTGCATTCTCCGCCAATAATGAGTATTCTTTACTTTTCTAACTGGGAAAAAAAAATTAAGGGAAAAAAATCACCCAAAAGTTTTATTCCTTAACTGAGGTCAAAGGATAGCTTATCGTTATACTAGAATTGATGGGATGTTTCCTGTAAGTCCCAGATGAGTTGCCTGGAGAGAGGAGTGACTTCTGAGGGCATGACATTGAACCCAGGAATAGGAAGTGGACCCTCAAGAAGGAGAGCGGGAAACTACTCACATCTGCAAAGTGTTTTTGTTTTGCTTTTCTGAGACGAAATTGGCTTGCATCCAGAGCCTTAAGAAAGAGTACTAATAGTTCTGGGAGCTTTGTAAGTAAGCTTTGTACCTCTCTGTCCTTTTTAGGGTACCTGGACCCGGAATAAATCCTAGCTCTGGGGCACAGTTTATAGAATCCTAACTGTCCCAGCAGCAGAGATCATTTTTACTCTGTTTTCCCTAACATGAGTGGGACCAATTGAATTGTGCATTCTTTATGTCCAGGTTGCTCAATCAAGCTCCTCTTTATTGGAATGCAGTGCTCCCACAGGAGCTGCCTGTGGCCCCTCAGAGCTCCCTCCTGTAACCACCAGTGCTGGTGGTGGTTACCTGTCTAGGGACAGGTCTGTCTACCCAGGAGAGAAAGAGTTGAGTTTCACGCAGTTGATCCCCTATGTTTCTTCCTGTGTTTACAGGATATGCCGTCTGTAGCTCTGATGTCCAGTCTGGGTGTGCCGACTCTCCTACCTTCTACCATAACAGACACTGTCACCACCACTACATAGCCTTTCAAATGATGGCACTCTCTTTTGGTGGTACCCTTGCTCTCTTTTTATACTTAGAAGCAGCAGAATGAGTGGTGTGTTTAACTAATACACATTGGTCCCGTGATAGGTGTTTATTTTTATTAAAAAACGTTCACGTGTGATTTTTTTTTTTTTTTTTGAGAGGGAGCCCCGCTCTGTTGCCCAGACTGAAGTGCAGTGGTGTGATCTCTGCTGACTGCAAGCTCCGCCTCCTGGGTTCATGCCATTCTCCTGCCCCAGCCTGCCTAGTAGCTGGGACTACAGGCACTTGCCACCATGCCGGGCTAATTTTTCTTTTGTATTTTTAGTAGAGATGGGGTTTCACCGTGTTAGCCAGGAAGGTCTTAATTTCCTGACCTCTTGATCCACCCACCTTGGCCTCTCAAAGTGCTGAGATTATAGGCATGAGCCACCACGCCTGGCCTCATGTATGATTTTTAACAAAACTTTAAAATTTGGAATAATTAATAACTTTAAATCCATAGGAAACCGTAAAGATAGTACAGACAGGTCCTGTGTTCTCTTCTAGTTTGCTTAATGGTTATATCTTACATAACTGTAATATAATGTCAAAACCTGGAAATTGATATTTGTGCAACGTATGTGTATAGTGTCATGCACATTTTATCTCATACGTAGATTCCTGTAGCCACCACCATAGTCAAGATACAGAACTATTCCATTACCCCAAAGACTTCCCTCCTGCCTTTTTAGTCACATCCTGTGTCAGCAGTCCCCAGGGCTGCCCCCAGTTTTCGTAATTCACTTGAGGCTCTCGCAGGACATATTTATTCCTTGCTATGGTTTGTTGCAGTGAGGGGATACAAAGCAGGATTAATAAAGGGTAGTTGTGCATTGAGCAGATTCTACAGGACACCAGCACTGTTAAGATTCGAAGAGTCTTCTCCCAGCAGAGTTGCCCAGGATGTGCTTACTTCCCCAGCCGTAAACTCTGGCAACACGTGTGAAGTGTTTTTTATTGTGAAAGCTCAGGTACGCTTCAGAATCCGGGGCTTTTATTGGAGGCTGGTCACATAGTGTGTTCATTCGTTCATTCTCACATTGCTATAAAGAAATACCTGACACTGAGTCATTTATAAAGAAAAGAAGTTTGATTAGCTCACAGTTCTACAGGCTGTACAGGAAGCATTGCAGCTTCTGCTTCTAGGGAGGCCTCAGGAAGCTTCCAATCACAGTGGAAAGCAAAGGGGGAGCAAAGTGTCTCCCATGGTGGGAGCAGGAGCAAGAGAGAAGGTGCTACATACACACTTTTAAACAACCAGATCTCACAAGCACAGAACCACAGGGGATGGTGCGAAACCGGTTATTCATGAGTAACTTCATGAGTAACTGCCCCATGATCAGATCGCCTTTCACGGGCCCCACTTCCAACACTGGGGATTACAATTCAACATGACATTTGGGTGGGGACACAGATCCAAATAATATCACATAGGCATATAGTCCCTTTGGGACTGACCACTGTTAGAGCAACTCCAAAAGGAAAGCAGGTGTTTACCATAAATCATACAATTTGCACAAAATATCTAGACAAGCTGGTACAGTGTGGTTCAGTACCATAACCATACAAAATACCCTTATCACTTAGGGCATAGGGGTAGTACAAGACCTCAGTTTCTAGGAGCTGACCAAGGGCCAGTCTAACCCAGCTGACCAAGCAGGCCCGTCTGAGAATGTGCATCATTTGAGCAATGCAGGCTTGCTGGGTTAACTGTTTATACCATTTTCCTTCCCCTCCTCTCCCTTGCTTTCACCACTCTTAACCTGGAAAAAGCACTAATTTGTCCTCCATATCTGTAGCTTTGTCATTTGGAAAGGTTGTATGAATCCTAGAGTGTGTGAACTTTTAAGATGCACTTTTTAAAAAAGTCAACATGTTGCTCCTGAGCCTCCAGGTTTTTGCATGTGTTAATAGTGTGTCCTTTTTAGTGTTAGGTATTCTCTTGTGTGGTCATGCCCCAGTTTGTTTACCCATCCCATAGATGTTTATTTTCCCTTGTAAAGTTGGTTAGCATGTATAATTTTTTTTTTTTTTTTTTTCTGAAACAGAGTGTTCTCTGTTGCCCAGGCTGGAGTGCAGTAGCACGACCTCAGTTCACCTCAACCTCTGCCTCCTGGGTTCAAGTGATTCTCCGGCCTCAGCCTCCTGAGTAACTGGGACTACAGGCGCATGCCACCATGCCCAGCTAATTTTTGTATTTTTAATAGAGATGGAGTTTCACTGTGTTGACCAGGCTGGTCTCAAACTCCTGACCTCGTGATCTGCCCACCTTGTCCTCCCAAAGTTCTGGGATTATAGGCATGAGTCACTGCGCCCATCCAGCATGAGTAATTTTAGTATAATGGCTAATCACCCATGAGAGGAAGAGATTTTTGAACATTTTTAAATAATAGAGACAGGGTCTTGCTATGTTGCCCAGGCTGGTCTTGAACACTTGGCTTCAAGCCATCCTCCCACCTTCACCTCCCAAAGTGCTGGGATTATAGGCATGAACCATTGCACCTGGCCCCAGGGAAGGGATTTTTGTATTTATTAAGCATTTAGTATGTATCATTGCTTTATTTATAGCCATGTTATTCTATGGTCTCTACAATAACCTTATTCATTTAGTTATTGTTCTTTCAACAAAGATTTGAGAATGTATGATATGCCCAGTTGTGCAGGGAAAAAACTCCTCAAACTGTGTTTTTCCTCTGCTCATGCCAAGCGATCATCAACACAGAAGACTTCCATGACCATATGTGTGCGGATTCTTCCCCTACACACCACACCGACTGGGTGTCTTCCTTCACTATCTACCAGTAGATGGTGTTCACTTCCTGCACTATCTACCGGGAGATAGTGTCAGATCCCACAGGGTGAGGACTCAGTCTCCATGACTGCCCCTCCTAACCCCCATCAGTTGCAACTCCGGGCCTCCAGAACTTCTAACTGACCAGCTCCAAGTTCGGGTTCCCATGGCTCCCTTTTTAGGTTGGATTAATTTGCCGAGGTGATTTGCAGAACTCAGGGAGATGCTTATGTTTACCGGTTTATTGCAACGGATATTGCAAAGGATCCAGGCGAAGGAGATGCTGGGGGTGAGGAATAGGGGAAGGTGCAGCACTTCCATGCCCTCCCTGGGTGCGAGCCCTCCAGGAACCTCCACTGTGTTCAGCTATCTGAAAGCTTCCTGGGCCCAGTTCTCTTGGGTTTTTATGGAGGCTTCCTGACATCAGCATTCGTCCGTCAGAGTGTAGAGCTGGACCCTCTCTGGGGAGGGTTTAAGACCAATCCAGGGTAGAGTCCTGCCTTGGGGCAGGTAAAAGGAGGGTAGAGAAAAGTCAGAGAGGCTGCCCATGAGGCCTAACACACCCAGCCTTATAACACAAAAGCCTGGGGCTGGCCATGGTGGCTCATGCCTGTAATCCCAGCACTTTGGGAGTCTGAGGTGGGCAGATCATTTGATGTCAGGAGTTCGAGACCAGCCTGGCCAACATGGTCTCTACCTAAAACACACCATGGGCATGGTGGCAGGCACCTGTAGTACCAGTTACTCAGGAGGCTGAGGCAGGAGAATTGCTTGAACCCAGGAGGTGGAGTTGCAGTGAACTGAGACCTCACCACTGCACTCCAGCTTGGGCAACAGAGCGAGATCCTGTCACACAAAATACAAAAAACAGAAAACCTAGGATGAGGACTATGGTAGTTACCAGCCAGGGACCGTGGACGAAAACCAATATAGGTTATAACATCGCACTGGTACTATTTGAATCACTAGAAATGTAACAGTGGAGAAGGAAAATAAGGTCTCTGTCCTCAGAAAATTGCATTCTTCGCAGTGAGGGAGAGAGACCAACAGGTAAAGAAGTAAATAAAAAATACTTATTAGAAATAGGACATGGAGGCTGGGTGCAGTAGCTCATGCCTACAATCCCAGCACTTTGGGAGGCCAAGGTGGGTGGATCACTTAAGGCCAGGAATTCGAGATCAGTCTGGTCAATGTAGTAAAACCCTGTCTCTACAAAAAATACAAAACTTAGCCAGGTGTGGTGCCACATGCCTGTGGTCCCAGCTACTCAAGAGGCTGAGGCAAGAGGATCTCTTGAGCCTGGGGAGGTCGAGTGTAGTAAGCCGTGATTGCACTAGTGCACTCTAGCCTAGATGACAGAGTCAGACCCTGTTTCAAGGAGAGGGAGGAAAGGCAAAGAAATAGGACGTGAAGGCTGGGCATGGTGGCTCACATCCATAAAAAGTTCAAGACCAGCCTGGGCTACGTGGTAAGACCACGCCTCTACCCCTGCACCCCCAAACAAATATAAGAAATAGGACATAGAGAATTGGGTCCACGATGGAGGTGAGGGTAGGGTAGGTTGGGGTAGATAGTATTTCAGATAGGCTAGGGAAGGTCTCTCACAGCTTAGACCTAAACGATGAGAAAGAAACCACCTCCTATACTGCAAAGGCCACGGCATTCCTCACATTGGAACAGGACTTGCAAAGGCTCTCCCAACAAAGGGGGAAGTGGAAAGGATAGCAGTTTGAAACACTCATTTATTTTTTGTTTTTATTTTTTTACGAGAGGAGGTCTCTGTTTCCCATGCTGGAGTTCAGTGGTGCCGTCATAGCTCGCTGCAGCCTCAAATTCCCATTCTCAACCAGTCGTCCTACTTCAGCCTTCCTAAGTGCTGGGAATAGAGGCGTGAGTCATTACCTCTGTCCACAGTACTCATTTATTATCTCAAAGTTCTGTAGATTAGAGGTTCAAGCAGGCTCCACTGGGTATTCTGCTGAGGACCTCAGGAGGTCAGAATTAACATCGGCCATCCTGGGTTTTTATTTGGAGGTGATAGGGAAAGTCTCCTTCCACACATACTCATGTTTGCAGAATTCATTTTCATGTGGTGAAGGTGTGAGGTCCTCATTTCTTTGCTGGCTGTCAGCCAGAAGTCATTCTCGGCCTCTAGAAGCCACTCAAATTTCTTGACTTTTAGTCTCCTCCAGCTTCAAAACCATCAATAGTGATTTGACTCTCCCTAACTGCACATTTTGTCTCTTCTGTTTTTGAAAAAGATAGCTTTATTGAGGTATAATTCACATACCATACAATTCTCCCTTTTCAAGTGCACAATTACAACCATTACCGCAGCCAAATTTAGAATATTTTCATCATCTCACAAAGAAACCCATGCCCTTTCTCTATCCCCTTTATTTCCATCCTGTTCCCTCTCAGTGCTAAGTGACCACCAGTCTATTTGCTGTCTCTCTAGATTTCCCTGGTATGGATGTTCGGATGAATGGAATCATATAATGTGTGGTCTTTTATAACTGGCATCTCTCACTTAGCATGTTTTCAGGGTTCACCGTGTTGTAGCATATATCAGTACTTCATTCCTTTTTATGACCAAATAATTCTCCATTTTATGGATATACCACATTTTGTTTATTAATTCATCACTTGATGTACATTTGGGTTGTTTCTGCTCTTGGATTATTATGGATGATGCTGATAAGAACATGTACAAGTTTTTCTGTGGACATATGTTTTTGTTTCTAGTGAAATTGCTGGTTTCTATGGTAATATTGTTTAATCATTTGAGAAACTGCAGGGCTTGTCCACAATGGCTGTACCATTTCGCATTCCTACAAACAGTGTATGAGGGTTCCAGTTTCCCCACATCCTTGGCAACACTTGTTACTTCTGACTTTTTGGTTCTAGTCATCCTACTGGATGTGAAGTGGCATCTCATTGTGGTTTCGTTTTGCATTTCCTTGATGACAGATGATGTGGAACATCTTTTCACATACTCATGACTGTTTGACTATCTTTCTGGAGACATGTCCATTCAGATCTTTTGCCCGTTGAAAAAATTGTTACTTACTTTATTATTGAGTTATAAGAAATTTTTTTTTTTTTTTTTTGAGATGGAGTCTCGCTCTGTCGCCCAGGCTGGAGTGCAGTGGCCGGATCTCAGCTCACTGCAAGCTCCGCCTCCCGGGTTCACGCCATTCTCCTGCCTCAGCCTCCCGAGTAGATGGGACTACAGGCGCCCACCACCTCGCCCGGCTAGTTTTTTGTATTTTTTAGTAGAGACGGGGTTTCACGGTGTTAGCCAGGATGGTCTCGATCTCCTGACCTCGTGATCCGCCCGTCTTGGCCTCCCAAAGTGCTGGGATTACAGGCTTGAGCCACCACTCCTGGCCAAGAATTTTTTATATATTCTGGATAGAAGTTCCTTATTACATAAATGACTTGCAAATGTTTTCTCTCATTCTGTGGGTTCTATTTTCATTTGATAAGGTCCTCTGAAGCACAAACATTAAAATTTTGTTGGAGTACAATTTATCTGTCTTTCGTTGCTCCTGCTTTTGGTGCCATATCTAAACATCCTTTGTCAAATCCAATATCATGAAAATTTTACTTCTGTATTTTCTTCTGAGAGCTTTAGTTTTAGCTTTTACATTTAAGTCTTTGATTGATTCTGAGTTAATTTTTGTATGTGGTATCTAGCATCATTCTTTTACATGTGGCTATCCAATTTTCCCAGCAGTATTTGGTGAAAAGACTCTTTTTTTTTTTTTGAGACAGAGTCTCGCTCTGTCGCCCAGGCTGGAGTACAGTGGTGCGATCTCCGCTCCCTGCAAGCTCCACCTCCTGGGTTCACGCCATTCTCCTGCCTCAGCCTCCTGTGTAGCTGGGATTACAGGCGCCCACCACCACACCCGGCTAATTTTTTTGTATTTTTGGTAGAGACAGGGCTTCACTGTGTTCGCCAGGATGGTCTCGATCTCCTGAACTCGTGATCCGCCCGCCTCAGTCTCCCAAAGTGGTAGGATTACAGGCGTGAGCCACCGTGCTTGGCCGAAAAGACTCTTTTTTCGCCATTGAATACTCTTGGTATTTCTGTGGAAAATCAGTTGACAGAAGAATTGTGAGTTTATTTATGGAATCTCAATTTATTCTGTTGATTTCTATGACTGTTCTTGTGCCAGTACCACGCTATAGTAATTCCCATGGCTTTGTAGTAAGGTTTGAAATCAGGAAATGTAAGTTTTCTTACATTCGGTTTCAAGATTGTTTTGGCCATTCTGGGTCCTTGTTCTCTTCTGCGTTTTAGGGTTCATGTGCTTCATTGGGCCCATCTAGATATCTAGGATAATCTCCTTGTTTTAATGATTAGTCAACTCAATTATATCTACAAAGTCCTTTTTGCAGTGAAAGGTGATATAATCACAGGTGTAGCACCAGAGAGTGAAGGTCATGGGTGCACAGGTCCTGTGAGGTTTAGTTTGGTATAAAGGTGGAGAATGATAGGAGCAGTGAGGTTGGAGAGAGAGATAGGAAAGGGAGTTTCAGAAATACTACATAGTTTGCCTATAGTCACATTTCTAGTACGTGGCAAAGCTGGGGTTTGAGTGCAGATACGACTGATCTCTGTGATTTCATGGTCCACATCAAATCAGTCTCTTTCTTTTTTTTTTTTTTTTGAGACGGAGTCGTGCTCTGATGCCCAGGCTGGAGTGCAGTGGCGTGATCTCGGCTCACTGCAAGCTCTGCCTTCCCAGTTCATGCCATTCTCCCACCTCAGCCTCCCAAGTAGCTGGGACTACAGGCGCCCGCCACCACGCCCGGCTAATTTTTTGTATTTTTAGTGGAGACAGGGTTTCACCATGTTAGCCAGGATGGTCTCGATCTCCTTACCTCATGATCCACCCGTCCCGGCCTCCCAAAGTGCTGGGATTACAGGCGTGAGCCACCGTGCCTGGCCACCAAATCAGTCTTCTTAGGCTCAGAGCTATTGTTATTGTTTCTGTCTGATACATATAGAGCTTTTAACGTATGCCAAGTAATGCACAGAGCACTCATGCCAAGTAATGCACAGAGCACTCATGCCAAGTAATGCACAGAGCACTCATGCCAAGTAATGCACAGAGCACTCATGCCAAGTAATTCACAGAGCACTCCTTTATGTTTTTCTAGCTCTTAAAGAGCATCTGTAGAAGTCTTTTGGCATAGATAATAGGCTCTACTGGAACCAGCTTAAGAAAAAAAGAAAAAAGCAGTTAGGAAACCAGTATGTATGTCTCAGAATCTGAGGGTGGGCATGCAGCTAAACCTTAGCCAGGGATTGGATCTGGGAGATTGAAATCACTCAGGACCTACCGGGCCTTCTACTTTTCTCTGCCTCTTGGGGTATGTCTATTTCACTGTGTAGACTGTCCTGATACTCAGACCACTTGATGGAAGATGATCATGTTACACAGTTCCATCATTCAAGAGAACAGCCCCGAGTTAGTCCCATTTCCAAAACTCCAAGCAAAAGACTCTAACACAGTTAGAGAGAATCAACCGTGACCCTGAATTGGGGGACCATTCACCTTATACAAATGTAGCTGCTGCCAGCTTATCTTTGTGGATTGAGAGGACAGTTTCCTGATACACGGGAGGTATTTGCACATGTGCTAGGCAGACTCCCCAAACTGTGTTTATTTTAGTAACATCGACTAGTAGTATTATACTTACAGTACAAACTTTTAAAAAGTTAATTGATCTATGCGAAAAAATAGGTGTTTCCTTTTGCCCATTTCTCTTGGAAGGGAAGGGACAGCAGGATGATGATGGCAAGATTAGCTCAAACTTTCAAAATAATTTGAAACCCAGGACTTGGCATACTAAGTGTAGGCTTACTGGAGCCCTAGAGTTCAAGACCACCTGGGTAACGTGGCGAAACATCGCCTCTACAAAAAAAATACAACTATTAGCCAGCCATGGTGGCTGAGTGGTGGGAGTATTGCTTGAGCTTGGGAAGTCAAGGCTGCAGTGAGCTGTGATCACACCACTGTACTCCAGCCTGACAGACCCTGTCTTCTAAAAAAAAAAAAAAAAAAATGGGGAAGCTTAGTGATGACTCTGCCACTTACTCCCTTTTTGATGGAATAAGTCAGGATTTCTTTTTTTTTTTTTTTTTTTGAGACAGGGTTTTGCTCTTGTTGCCGCAGCTGGAGTACAATTGCACCATCTTGGCTCACTGCAACCTTTGCTTCCCGAGTTCAAGCAAACTCAGCCTCCTGAGTAGCTGGAATTACAGGCATGCACTACCATGCCTGGATAATTTTTTTGTATTTGCAGTAGAGACGGGGTTTCTCCATGTTGGTCGGGCTGATCTTGAACTCCCAACCTCAGGTGATCCGCCCGTGTCAGCCTCCCAAAGTGCTGGGATTACAGGCATGAGCCACCGTGCCTGGCCAGGATTTCTTTGTTATTTGATTTCCCTCTCCCTGCCAAGTCTCATTAAGTAGCTATTACAGATCTTACCTCTAAGGTAGATTTCCATCTGTCGTCTTTCCATTCCCACTGTGTTACATATTTATTTATTTATTTATTTATTTATTTATGAGACAGGGTTTCACTCTGTTGCCTAGACTGGAGTGCCCTGGTGCGATCTCAGCTTCCTGCAGTCTCTGCCTTGCAGGTCCATGCAATTCCTGTGCCTCAGCCTCCCAAGTAGCTGGGATTACATACAGGTCAGCGCCACCATACCTAGCTACCCACTGTGTTACCTCTAGTCCTCTAATTGTAGTTGCTTCTTGGTCAGTTTCCATGTCTCCTGTTCTGTACTTCTCCCTAATCCAACCTAGAAATTGCCTCTCAAGTTTTGTTTTGTTTTGTTTTTTGTTATTTTGAGATGGCATCTTGCTCTGTTGCCCAGGCTGGAGTGCAGTGGTGTGATCTTGGCTCACTGCAACCTTCATCTGCCTGGTTCAAGTGATTCTCGTGTCTCAGCCTGTTGAGTAGCTGGGATTACAGGTGTCTGCCGCCACTCCTGGCAAAGTTTTGTGTGTTTAGTAGAGACAGCGTTTACCATGTTGACCAGGCTGGTCTCGAACTCCTAACCTCAGGTGATCCACCCGCCTCTGCCTCCGAAAGTGCTGGGATTACAGGCATGAGCAATGTCTGGCCAATTTTTTTTGTTTTTAATCATAGAGTAAAATTGATTTGGGAGGAGTATAATGTTCTGGGAATTTTTTTTTTTTTTTTTTTTTTTTTTTTTTTTGGGACGAAGTCTGGCTCTGTCGCCGATTCTGGAGTACAGTGGTGCGATCTCGGCCTCCTGGGTTCACGCCATTCTCCTGCCTCAGCCTCCCAAGTAGCTGGGACTACAGGCGCCCACCACCACACCCGGCTAATTTTTTTGTATTTTTAGTAGAGTTGGAGTTTCACCATGTTAACCAGGATGGTCTCGATCTCCTGACCTTGTGATCCACCCGCCTCGGCCTCCCAAAGTGCTGGGATTACAGGCATGAGCCACTGCGCCCGGCCGGAATTTTAAAATTGTAATAGATTTATGTAAACACCTCCACAATCAGAATACAGAAGTTTCATCACCCAAAAAATTTTCTTGTGCTAATCCTTTATAGTCACATCCTTTCTTTCCTACGCTTAGTTCCTAAATGGAATCATACAATGTGTAAACTTTTAAGATGGCTGCTATGGTCTGAATCTTTGTGTGTCCCCTGAATTTGTATGTTGAAAATCTAAACTGCAAGGTGATGCTACTAGGAGGTGGAGCCTTTGGAAGGTGAGTAGTTCATGAAAGTGGAGCCCCCATGACTGGGGCTTATAAGTGCCCTTATAAGAGACTGCAGAGAGCCTAGCCTGTCTTCCCCTCCTACCATGTGAGGACACAGGGAGAAGGTACCTTCATTGAACCACCAGACACCAACATCTGATGACTTCTTGATCTTGAACTTGCCAGCTTCCTGAACTGTGAGAAATAAATTTCTGTTTTTTGTGACCTACCCAGTTTATGGTATTTTGTTCCTGCAGCCAGAAGGAACTAAGATGCTGGCTTCTATCAGCATAAAGCCCTTGAGATTCATCGAAGTTGTTGGGTGTACTGATACCTGTTGTTGTTTTCCTGAGTAGCATTCTGTTGTGTGGATGTACCATAGTTTGTTTATTCATTCTCCCATTGAAGGATATTTTAGTTGTCATTTTTTTGTCATCACAAATAATGCTACTATCACTGTTTGTGTATAGAATTTTGCAAATAGCAGTTTTTATTTCTCTAGAGGAAATACCCAGGAGAGGGATTACATGGTTGGATGGTCATTGTATGTATACATTTTTGAGAAACTATAAAAGTGTTTTCTCTAGTGTCTGTATATTTTGCATTCCACTAGGAATGTATGAGGGTTGTAGTTGCTCTGCATCCCTGCCACCACTTGGTATTGTCAGTATTTATTTTTTTTCTGAGGTGGGGTCTCTGTCACCCAGGCTGGAGTGCAGTGGTGTGATGATACTGGCTTGCTGCAGCTTCCACCTCCCGGGCTCAAGTGATCCTCCCACCTCAGCCTACTGAGTAGCTGGAACCGTATCCATGCACCACCATCCCTGCCTAATTTTTTTTTTTTTTTTTTTTTGTATTTTTTGGTAGAGAGTGGATTTTGCCATGTTGCCCAGGCTGTGTCAGTATTTTTTGTTTTAGCCATTCTAATGGTTTGAGTGATATCTCATGGTGGTTTTAATTTGCATTTCTCTAATGACTGAACAATGTTGAACAAGTATTTATATGTTTATTTGCCACTGCGTCAAAAACTGCATTTTTTTTTATAGTAGTCATCCTAATGGGTACGAAGGTTTTGATTTGCATTTCCCTGATTAGTGATGTTGAGCACTTTTTCACATGTTTATTGGCTGTTTGTATGTCTTTGGATAATTGTCTATTGAAGTCCTTTTCCCATTTGTTAACCAGATTATCTTGTTTTTTTTTTGTTATTGAGTGGTAAGAGTTCCTTTATATTCTGGATATTAACCCCTTATTAGATATGTGGTTTGCAGATATGTTCTCCCTTTCTGTGTGTTGTTCCTTTTTACTCTGTCATTTGGTTCCTGTGTTGTGCAGGCATTTTCAAGTTTGATAGAATTAATGTATTTGTCTGATTTTGCTTTTGTTGCCTGTGCTTTTGGTGTCATATCCTAGAAGTCCTTGCAAAATCCAGTGTCGGGAAGCTTTTCCCCTAAGTTTTCTTCCAGGAGTTTTCTAGTTTCAAGGCTATACATTTAGGTCTTTAATCTAATGTTAGCTCTTTCTTAATGGGTTCTTTGTATTTTGGGCAGGGAATAAGTCTTTCTTTAATATAACTGTGGCAGGAATTTACTATACATACCTTTTTTCTTCTTCCTTCCTCCCCTCTTTCCCTCCCTCCTTCCCTCCCTCCTTCATTTCCTTCTTCCTTCTCTTAACGACTTGAAGATAATGGAATCACTCACTTTTTGTTCATAATTGGTAAGATTTTAGTTAGTAGAATGATGATTCATTTTCAACAGCACTTTGTTGTTTGTTCATTGGTTAGCAGGAAGAAGATGAGCCCGAAGTCCAAACGCGGAGGAATTCATATGGATCCTGTGCAAGAAAGGATGTGGTTACTACGGCAACCGAGCCTGGCAGGGTTTCTGCTCCAAGTACTGGAGGGAAGAGTACCACAAGACCAGGCCGAAGGAGATGCAAGAGGACTGGGAGCTGGCAGAGCGGTAAAAGGACTTAACTAGGAGTGGTTGAACAGTGACGTGACTGGATACATAGTTCTGTCACCGTCGAAATACATTTTTCTCTTCTGCATTGACCTATCAGCACGTCAGTTTAATATTAAGGAGAAGGATGTTTTCCCCTCTTCTTCTCAGTCAGCCTTTGATGAACAGCTTTCAGTAGTTTCTTCATTTTGTGTATGTCTTAACTTCTGATTATTTTCTTTGGGTTGTGTTAGTCTTAGTTCTCAAATTTAGACAGTAAGCTCCTTGGAGTGGAAGAATGGAGATAGGCATTTCTGTTTCTTACTGCTTTTAATTGTGACCCTGCTAAATCACTTGGAAAGTTTGTAAAAGCAGTGACTGCTGGACCTTACCCTCAGAGTCTCTGATTTTAGTAGCTTGGGAGTAAGACTAGATGATTTGCATTTCTAACAAGTTGCCTGGTGATGCTGCTCCTACTGTCTGGGGAGTCACACTTGGAGAACCACTGTCTTATAGATAGTGCTTGAGTTTTTTGTTTGTTTGTTTTGAGACAGGGTCTTGCTCTGTCATCCCTGCTGGAGTGCAGTGGTGCAGTCTTGACTCACTGCAACCTCTGCTTCCTGGGCTCAAGTGATCCTCCTACTTCAGCCTCCCAAGTAGCTAGGACTACAGGAGCATGACACCATGCCCAGCTAGTTTTTGTATTTTATGTAGAGACAGGGTTTCACCATGTTGCCCAGGCTGGTCTCAAACTCCTGAACTCAAGTGATCCGGCCAAGCGCGTTGGCCTCCCTGCGTGCTGGTATTATAGGCATGAGCCACCATATCCAGCCTGTGTTTGGTAATTATTACAGATGGTTCACATGCAGCTAATCCAAAGCCAAATTTTATTGCTTTTATTTATTATTCTCCCCATTCTGAACATTTTCCTCCTAATCCTTCTCTTGAGTCAATTAATGGCATCACTATTTACCAAGTTAGCTAAAAAATCTTGTTTTCATTCTTGATTTCTGTTTCATCTCCCTTGCTACCTACAATTTGACCAAGTTCTATTTCTTCCAACTCAGAAAAGGCTTTTGAATTTTACCTTTTCTACTCCTATTTCCCAGGTACTTATTTTCTTTTACTTAAACCTTTATAATATACTCTTACTTCTTGTCCCTGTCTCTAGTTTCTCTACCCTTCAGGTTGTTCACACAGCTACCTGCATGATCTTTCTAAAGAACAGATCTGACAACGATAACTTTTTGGATTTACAGTCTTTCTTCCCCACCACATGATGAAATCCAGAATAGTGGGCTTAGCAGTCAAGATTCCTTACCCTCTGGTGCCTTCCTGTGTATCCAGCATCACAGTTCATCACACGCCCAGTGCTCTGGCTATATTCAGCTTGTTGTGAAGCAAACCACAGGCTTGCACATCTGTAGTTCCTTCTTCCTGGAATATCCTTTCACTTAGAATATTATTCGGCCTTATTAGTCAGGCGTGGTGGTGTGTGCCTGTAGTCTCAATAACTTGGAAGGCTGAGGGAGGAGAATTGCTTGAACTTGGGAGGCAGAGGTTGTAGTGAGACAATTGCATCCCAGCCTGGGTGATGGAATGACACTCTGTCTCGATAAAAAAACAAAAAAGGATCCTATGTATCCTTTAAGACCCAGCCCAAACATCACTGTTGTAAGGCACCAACAGACTCCTCTAGCAGATTGAGTTGTTCTTTCCTGTGTTCTCACAGCACTCAATGTTTACTCTCTAATGTAGCAGCTGTCCCATTATGTAGCAGTTTACTTACCTTTTCGTCTGTTCTAACCCTGAGCTTGTTAGGGAAAAGGACTAGACTTGATTTCTTTCATGTAGCCCTAGAGCAGTTGCTGAATGAGCATGAGAAGATCCCATTTGAAATCTGTAGTGCATGAAGAGCAGTCCATCCTGTAGCTATGTGAGACCTCAGGCTGATTTGGTATATTTAGTCTCTAGTTCTAAAATCTTTAGATCCTCCTGAATTAATGGAGTAATAATCTTCAGATACAGAGAACCTTGGAGAATATCTAGATCATTCTAATCCTTTCTTGAATTGCAGACTCCAGCGGGAGGAAGAAGAGGCCTTTGCCAGCAGTCAGAGCAGCCAAGGGGCCCAATCCCTCACATTCTCCAAGTTTGAAGAAAAGAAAACCAACGAGAAGACCCGCAAAGTTACCACAGTGAAGAAATTCTTCAGTGCGTCTTCCAGGGTCGGATCAAAGAAGGGTAATGTTCTGATACTCTTTTTTTCTTCTCTGCCTGAGTGAGACACAGAGTAGATCCACAAGGCTCACAGGCTCAGCTTTGTAATTTCTATCAACTTTTTGAGAACATCAGCTCAGATTTGAGACTGAAATTGGGTTTGAGGGTCAGACAATATATGAAACCAATACTCCTTTGGTTGAAAGACATTGTGTTTTAGAGAAATTTGTTTACTCTGTAGGAGGAATAAAGAGAATTGAAATAGGTAGTTTTGTTTATGAAATTCATCCCCATCCAAATGACTGTCTCTTTGGATGTTTTGTTTTTTGTGCGTTTATTTGTGGATCCTGGTTTGTTCTGTGGTGTCATACCCTCACTGTTCACAGCTTGTCAGAAATGGTGATTTCTAGGCTTGAAAGTCATCTGAGAGAGATTTTCTGCTCGAGAGCTTATTTGAGAGACGACTTGTGTCTTGAGAAAGTGTATTGAGAAAATATAGGAAAAGGCCCACGTTGGGCTCCCGGGGGGATGAGAGTGAGCCGTAGTAGCTATTTTCCAGTGCATGGGTTTGTATGTAGGTGATCATATTCACCCTGCTTCTTAAAATGCCATGTAACCAGCAAGAGGATTGTCACTTAAGTCACAGTTGTTCTCCAATTGAGCAGCCTAGCCAGTTGAAGTGGCCCAACATGAAGCAGGAAAGCATCTCTGTTGTTGGGCTTCAGTCTCTTTTATGTTGTTACTCAGTTATGCAGTCAATGTGAAATAATGGGGGAGACTGGGAACCAACACTGATGCTGTTAGAAGACCTGTTCTCTGGGAGCCCCCTCACTTGCTCCCCACTTCCTACCCTATGGTAATTGTAATGAGGTCTTCTTCACTGGAGGCAACAGGATGAATAATAAGACAGTGTTACCCCTTAAGATCCTTGCGGGTCTTCTAGGTTTTGTGACTTTTGGTGTTTCCTTTTGTTTTATTATAAAGAAATAAAAGGAAATGTTGCATAGAACCAAAAACACACTTCTCTGTAAGACATGGATTGGATACCAGGTGCAGTGGCTCACACCTATATAATCTCAGCATTTTGGGAGGCCACTTGGGAGGCCATGACGGATGGATCACCTGAGCTTGGGAGTTTGAGACCAGCCCAGGCAACATGGTGAAACCCTGTCTCTAGAAAAAATACAAAAATGAGTTGTTTCTTGGTTGGCTGCCAGTTGTAGCAATTTTGTCTCTACTATAAAGGGGAAAAAAATTAGTACCTGCCAGAGATTAGACAAGAATGTATTGGGCTCATGATTTATTTATTAGGAGGTGGGATAGCCAGGTGGTTAGTAAGGTGACTTTGGAGTCACTCCTGGTTTGAGTCCTAGCTTTGTCATTTACCAGCTTTGTGACCCTGGGCGGACTAACAACTCCAAGTCTTGTCCACAGTGAGGGACAGTAATACCTACCAGAGGCATGTGATGAGGATTCAATGAGTTAGTGCATGTAAAGAGCTTAGCACAGTGCCTGACACACACAGTAGATCTCCAGAAAGTGTTAGCTTTTTTAAAATGCAAGTTATTCTTCTGATAGAATAATCTTGCAGGGAGCGCAAGGCCATTGAAACCCTGTCTCCACTAAAAATACAAAAAAAAAAAAATTAACCGGGAGTGATGGCGGGAACCTGTAGTCCCAGCTACTTGGAAGGCTGAGGCAGGAGAATGGCGTGAACCTGGGAGGTGGAGCTTGCGGTGAGCCAGGATTGCACCACTGCACTCCAGAGCGAGACTGTCTCAAAAAAAAAAAAAAAATCCTTAATTCCTATTTAGCTTAAAGTCTGTTTCCTGATGGTATGTAGTGAAATGATAAGTATTTATGATAACAGATAAAATAGTAAGAAAATTATAAAATTATCAGCTCTAATAGCCTGATTTTGCAGATGACAATATGAAAGTCCATAAAGGTTAACTAATTTACCCACGGCTGCACAGTGACTTCGTGTGTAAGAACTCGGGTCTCCTAACTCTTGGGTCAATATTTTTCCATTATATTCCTTTATTCAATGTGTACACTTCAGAAACCTAGGTTATTTAATATATATAATCAATAGTAAATATATATATATAATTAAGTTTCTGTTACTTAAGTACATAATTGTCATTTATATTCACTGACTCTCCTTGGTGGTTTTAAAAACGTGTGTCTCAAAAGCCTTTATACAGTGTGCATTATACTATGGAAAGGAGATTTACAATTTAGTGCAGAGGCTGTACTTTAAAAAGAAACAATTCTGGAGCTGGGTGCCGTGGCTTGTACCTACCTATAATCCCAGCTACTTGGAAGACTAAGGTAGGAAGATTACATGAGCCCAGGAGTTAGTGGCTGTAGTGAGCTGTGATTGTGCCACTGTATTCCGGCCTGGACAGCGGAGTGAGACACTATCTCTAAAAAAAAGTAATTTATTTAAAAAAGAAACAGTCCAGGTGACTTTTATTTCAAAAATATGTATGCAGAATGGTTTTTACCTTTGTTCTTGTCTCTCCCCGCCCCCCATCTTTTTGATGGTAGTTTTGTACTTTCGATTTTTTGTTCTTTAGTTGCTTTTTGTCTGTAGAAAGCTTTTGGGGATAAAGACCTTAAAGTATTTAAAAATTCATGTTAGAAAAGAAGATTCCATTGTATCTTTGTTTCACAGACCACTTAATATAACTTAGCCAGGTAAATTTTGCATTTCACACTGATTACTTCTTTGGCCATTGTATGTGGATAAGGTTAGCCTGAGTGCAGTTTTAATGTATTGGGTCTAGAGTAGAAATAGACTTTTTGTATTCCGTATTCTTGATCTTCTTTAGTCCGTGATGCCCTTGCTCTTGGTATTTTACTCGTTTCTGTTAGTAGCATAAAGGAAAGCTTTTACGCCATACATAGGAGCTTGGTAGCAGGCAAAATACAAATAACCTTCTACGGAATTTGAAGAATATTTTCACATTCTTGTAGAGTTGGATACGCCTTCAGAGAAAGTACATGGAATATCTTGACTGTAAAGACTCAGTTACAGTGTTTTAGTCTGCACAGTCAGGGTGAGTGAGCTGTGTAGAGGAAGTCACAGTGGTTGGCCAAGCTGAGATACTTGCTTATACATTCCAAAGTGCCCTTTTCTTTCAGAACTCCTATAATCTTGTCATCCCAAGTATCATCTTTTGTACCTCTTTCACTAATGGATCTGAAGACAGTGATCCTACAAAGCATATCTTTTCTTTTTTAGAGTTAAAATACCAATACCACCCAGACCTTAGATTCTAAATACTATTATTCATTAAAGTGAACCAGGGCTTCTTGGAGAAATGACTGATTCTGGGGCTGGGGCAGGGAAAAAAGGCCCCTTCAATATTTTGGGGACATTTCAGAAGATCCATAAGCCAGCTTGGAGGAATTTCCACTGGTCAAGTGTGGGATAAATTTGAGTGTCAAAATAAATAAGGACAATAAGGCTGGGCACGGCGGCTTGCGCCTGTAATCCCAGCATTTTGGAAGGCCAAGGCGGGCAGATCACCTAAGGTCGGGAGTTCAAGACCAGCCTGGTCAACATGGTGCAACCCTGTCTCCACTAAAAATACCAAATTAGTGAGGTGTGGAGGTGTGCACCTGTAATCCCAGCTACTTGGGAGGTGGAGTTGGGAGAATTGCTTGAACCTGGGAGAGGCAGAGGTTGCACGAAGCGAGGCCCCCTCTTAAAAAAAAATAAAGTGAAGAAATCAATAAATAAGGACAATAAATGGAGTGTAACTGATTAAACAAAATCATAATCCATGTGTTAATTTAACTAGTAAAATAGAGAAATACAGCTGGCGCAGGGACTCACGCCTGTAATCCCAGCACTTTGGGAGGCCGAGGCGGGTGGATCACCTTAGGTTGGGAGTTCAAGACCAACCTGACCAACATGGAGAAACCCCATCTCTACTAAAAATATACAAAATTAGCTGGGCATGGTGGTGCATGCCTGTAATCCCAGCTACTTGGGAGTCTGAGGCAGGAGACTCGCTCGATCCCAGGAGGCAGAGGTTGCGGTGAGCTGAGATCATGCCATTGTACTCCAGCCTGGGCAACAAGAACAAGACTTCATGTCAAAAAAAAAAGTTGTAGTCATGTTACTAGTAAAAATTGGTTCAAGTAAAGTTTATCTGGGTGCTAAATCTGGGATGAGGGGAGGGAGTTTCCCAGGGAACAAGTTATGAACATGATCTCAAATTAACTGCCTATGAATTATTTATTTATTTATTTATTTAGTTTTCTTTTTTTCCTTTTTTTGTGGAGACAGGAGATGGGTCTCGCTATGTTGCCTAGGCTGGTCTTGAACTCCTGACCTCAAGTGATCCCACCACTGCAGCCTCAAAGTGCTGGGAGTACAGGCATGAGTTACTATGCCCAACCAGATTATTTATTAATTATAAATGGAGAAATGGTAACTATAAAATGGTGATGTAGGAGGCGAGGATAGATGTCATGTGCTTCCAGACACGACACTTTGAGAACACAACATCATTTATGAAACGTCTAAGCCGAAAATTTTTAACAACCTGAATCCAGCCATGAGGAAACAACTGGGAAACCCAATCTAAATGGCATTCAACAAGATACCTGGCCTGTGTTCTTCAAAAATGTCATGCGAGAGAAACAAAGGCTGGGAACATTGTGAACAGTTGAGAAAATTGGAATATGGATTTTCAATTGAGTAACAGTATTGTATCAGTGTAAATTTTCCTGAATTTGGTAACTATCCTGTAAGGGACATAAAACAATGGCTTAATCCGTTTGCATTACTACAAAGTAATACCTGAGGCTGGGTCACTTACAAAGGAAAGAGGTTCATTTGGCTCACAGTTCTGCAGGCTGTGGAAGAAGCACGGAGACAAGCCAGGTGCAGTGGCTCACGCCTGTAATCCCAACACTTTCAGAGGCCGAGATGGGCAGATCACTTGAGGCCAGGAGTTCGAGACCAGCCTGGCCCACATGGTGAAACCTGTCTACTGAAAATACAAAAATTGGCCGAGCACGGTGGCCTTTGCCTGTAATCCCAGCTACTCAGGAGGCTGAGGCAGGAGTATCACTTGAACCTGGAAGGCAGCATTGCAGCGAGCCGAGATTGTACCAGTGTACTCCCGCCTGCCCAGCAGAGTGTGAGACTCCTTCTCAAAAAAAAGAGAGAGAGGGAGAGAGATTGGGCGATGGGCAATGGAAGGCTTGACAATCATGGTCTACTTGCTATACCTGAAACACAAGCTTTGTTTCTGTATTAAAAACATAAGGCGAAGCTGGGTCCCCTGGCTCGTGCTTGTAATCCCAGTGTTCTGGAGACTGAAATGAGGCAGGAGGATTGCTTGATCCCAAGAGTTGAAGAGCAGCCCGGGCAACCTAGTGAGATCCCATCTCTTAAAAAAAAAAATATCAACCGAGCTAGTGCTTGTAGCCCTATCTACTGTGGAGGCTGAGGTGGGAGGATCATTTCAGTCTGGGAGGTTGAGGCAGCAGTAAACTGTGATTGTGCCACTGTACTCCAGCCTGGGTGAAGAGTGAGACCCTGATTAAAACAAAGAAAAAACAAACACAAGGTGACTTTAAGTTGAAGAGCAAGCGCTTGCCATTTGAGCCCTAGCCAGAACTATAAACTGTAATGTGGGTGAGGTTGTTGTTTTCCATATTTCCTCCTTCTTCACTTCTTTCATCTTACACACTGAATCCCTCTCAGCCGTTCAGACATAACTCACCTCCTCCCTGTGTATCGAACACCTGAACTGTCTTTCACTTTCCACTCTCTAATCCAAACTTCTGGCCTCTTAGTAGGGGTTGATTTTTAGAAAACTTAGAGAAAAACAACCAAGTGTTGATTTTAGTAACTTCTATGATCATAACTAGCTAGTAGAATTAATTGTCATTTATATTTTAAAAGGGGATTTTTTTTTTAAAGCAAATTGTCTCTTTGGATAAGTATGTGTGGGAGGGAAGCATGTTGTAAGCAAAACAATAAAGGAAATGAGTAGGGTTTTCCTGTCTTTGACTGGCCTACAGACCTCCAGAGTCAGAGGGATTGGTGTTCTTCTGAAGAGTCTTCAGTCCTCTCTTTGGCTTACTGAGGTAGTTGTAGCATAGTCAACAGCTCAGGCCTTGGATTTAAGCGCACAGACCTGGGTTCCAATTCTTGTCTTTATTATGTAAGTGACTGCAACATTATTCAAATTACTTAACATATTCAGACCTCAGCTTCCTCATTTGTAAATATCATAAGTGTACTACCTGATAGACTTGTGAGAATTATACAAAATAGCATTGTAAAAGTACTTAGTGCGTAATAGGCATTATCTGTATATAAGTTACTACCATTATTATTTTGTCAGGTGGAATATGTATTATGTTTTTATTGGGTTGAGTGTTCTACCAGAGTCAGATAGGTCAAGTTGGTTGATAGCATCATTCAAGTTTTCTGTCTTTACTGACGTTTTAAAAATCACTTCTCTGTCAATTACTAAGTGAGGAATACTGAAATCTCCAAATATCGTTGTGAATTTGTTTCTCCTTTCAGTTCTGTCAAATTTTGTCTTACGTGTTTTGAAGCAGTGTTATTAGTATATACATATTTAGGATTGCTGTGTCTTCTTGAAGAATTAACCCCTTTTTTATGGTGAGGTACCCCTCTCTGTTCTTGGTAATATGGTCCATGTTCTTAAGTTTACTTTGTCTAACATTGGTATAACCACTTAAGCTCTTTTTCATTGTTTCAGAGTATCCTCTTCCTTTCATTAGTTTTTAACATATTTGTATCTCTATAGTAAATTTCTTACAGACAACATGAAGTGGGGTCTTGTTTTTTAATCTACTCTGATAATCTCTGACATTTAATCAGACTGTTTATAGCACTTGTATTTAAGGTGATTTTTTTTTTTTTGGAGACAGAGTTTCACTCTTGTTGCCCAGGCTGGAGTGCAATGGCACGATCTCGGCTCACCACAACCTCTGCTTCCCGGGTTCAAGCAATTTTCCTGCCTCAGCCTCCCAAGTAGCTGGAATTACAGGCATGCACCACCATGCCTGGCTAATTTTTTTGTATTTTTAGTAGAGACGGGGTTTCTCCATGTTGGTCAGGCTGGTCTTGAACTCCTGACCTCAGATGATCCACCCGCGTCAGCCTCCCAAAGTGCTGGGATTACAGGCATGAGCCACCATGCCCGGCCTAATGTGATTTTTGATAAGGGAAAGTTTACCTCTGCCATCTTGCTCTTTGTGTTTATCTCATCTTGTCTTAGTTCCTTTTCTCCTCTTTCCTTGCCTTCTTTATGACCACACCTTTATCTCCACTATCAGCTTGTTAGCTATACCTCTTTGTTTTGTTTTGTTTGTTTTTTGTTACTGGTTGTTCTGGGGTTTACAGAATACATCTTTAACTTACCTACCTTCAAATAGTAGTATGCCACTTTACAGAGAAAAGAAAAATTAAAACAATAGTATTATACCACTTTACACATAAGAATCTTAAACAGGATTCTTACATTTCTTCCTCCCGTCCTTTGTGCTGTGGTTCTACATGTTACTTGGTGGTTCTTTCTCTCATCTTGGGTAGTTTCCTCATATGCATGTGCAGTACTCAGCCACACTCAAGGGAACCCTCTGCAGATACTTGGAGCTTTTTCTGTGTAGCCCTCTGCCCTTCGTAGCATTTGCATGATATTTTGCCATGCAGATTCTGGTCACATTGGCCTCCCTGAACTCCACATGCTGTCTGCTCAGTTCACCAAGTCAGCTAGGTTCTGTTGAGTGACCCCTCCCTGTGCCATGACTTTAAAACTCCCAGCAGTGAGCTGGGACACTCTAGGACAATGTTTGTTTCCCTTCTTTCAGGAGTTAATCTGCTGTTTGCCTGTCATCCAGTGTCTGAAAACCTTTCGTTCATATATTTGTCTGACCTTCCAATTTGTTAAGATGGACCTGATGCCATTAGAATATTCCATCATGACTAGAAGCAGAATTATCAGACAGAGAAGGATTCACTTCCAAACACTAAAGAATTTTTTTCTAATCATACCGATGTCAGCACAATCTTTGGTTTTCCATTGAGATAAAAAACATTTTAGAAAAGATGTTGCCTTTTTTGTTTTGAATTAGATTGTACCTGTTTTATTTATGTGGCTCATGCCTGTAATCCCAGCACTTTGGGAGGCTGAGAGGTCATCAGTTCGAGACCAGCCTGGCCAACATAGTGAAAACCTGTCTCTACTAAAAATGCAAAAAATTAGGTGGGCGTGGTGGCGGGCGCCTATAATCCCAGCTACTAGGGAGGCTGAGGCAGGAGAATCACTTGAACCTGGGAGGTGAAGGTTGCAGTTAGCCAAGATTGCGCCGTTGCACTCCAGCCTGAGCAACAGGAGCAAAACACTCTGTCTCAAAAAAAAAGAAAAAAAAAAATCTGATACTGATTGTATTATATAGACCTAAAGCTTTGTAAACCTGAATGAGGACAAAAAATACACAATTTAAGACATGGCTATATCTTCATTCCTGTGATCTTTCCTGGAATAAGTAGAGATAAGTGTCCTCCTGTACCTTACAATGACTCCACTGTTCTAAACTATGTATTTATGCCAGGAATAATTTGCCCTGCTGTGTAATTACTGTTAGAAGAACAGAAGTATGTATCCAAAACAGAGCAACTTTAACCAGCAAATAGACTTTAATTATTGTGAGAACTTCAGCAGGGATAGCAACCCAGGACCCAATTTTAAAATTAGGAGCACTGAGGATGAGAAGTGAGGCAGTGGAAATAGCTCTGTGCTCTCAGAATCTATAAGTCATAAGGAACAAAAGTAGATATAAGATATATTTGATAATTATATTGAAGGAATAAAAACAATTTAAAACGTGTCATAGAAGCATAGAGTGACAGGCGAGGGGAAACTTAAATCATCATCCCGGAGCAGCCATGGTGGCTCCATGCGTGAGGCTGGTGCCACGCAGTCTCCCGGTGTCAGCAGTGTCTCCAGGCCTTCTCCTCAGTTCTGCACACAACTACAAAACAAAAGAACAGTTGCCAGCACTTGGAAGAGGACGTGGATCCAAACCAAATGGGGGACAGATACTCCCTCTACAGACAAGATACTCATGGAAGAAGTCAAGTTGGAAGAGCAGCTGAAGGAGGCTGTGGAAGAAGATAAGCAAGCATTGGCAGATACTGAGGGCTCGCAGCAGAGCAGCCAAAAACTGGTGGAGGAGGCAAATATGTACAGCATTCAGGGCTTCTGCAAGGACTCGTTAGAGGTGGCAGATGTTTTGGAGAAGGCAACACTGTGTGTTCCAGAAGAAGAAATTAAAGACAATAGCCTTCACCTGAAGAACCTCTGTGAGACTCTCACAATGAGTGAAGTCCAGATTCAGGAAGTGTTCAGCAAGCACTGCCAAGCTGAACCCTGTCAGTGCCAAGTTCCACCCTTATGAGCATGCGGTCTTTTTTTCATCTTTGTTCACATCCGACAGGCAATGTGCCAGTGTTGTAACAAGGTTTGAGGGAGGCATATCTCACACATGAAAACCCAGCGTGAAAACCCAGCCGTCACACTTACGCATCACAGGAAGATCTAGCATGAGGTCTTGTTCCACATGCTGGTTTAGGGGAAAGAGCTGAGCCCAGTGGTTCTAGTTACTAAAGTGAGGTTCAAGCTGCATGGGCAGCTCCTGAGACCCGCCCTTGTTGGTGTGGTGAAGAAGGCTTAGCTGCCTCTTACAAGACATTTTTTTTCTTTAAATCTCTTTCCATAATTCATGAAAAGCTGGTTCACCTTTTCTCATCTATGAATACTTTTGACTTTCCTCAAGGTTGGAAACCTGAAGTAACCAGTGGGTAAATAGCACAGTAAGCTGATCTCACAGTTACATTAATGAACTCGTATTCAGGAGTGTTCTCTGATTTTTAGTACCACATGTTTAATCATTCCACTTAGTAGAAAAAGGCCAATAGGAGACTACAGGTTATCTGGATTTTCGTGAATCACACTGTATCTGCTCTGACTCTAGTGACGTCAAAGTATTTTAAATGAACAAAATGTCTTTGGGAATTCTACTTTTTGGCAATCTGGGCACTCCCGTCTGCACTGTGTCTCTCTTGTGCAGCTTGTATCACGGGAGTTACTGGAGTTCTTTTTTTTTTTTTTTTTGAGACGGAGTCTCGCTCTGTCGCCCAGGCTGGAGTGCAGTGGCCGGATCTCAGCTCACTGCAAGCTCCGCCTCCTGGGTTCACGCCATTCTCCTGCCTCAGCCTCCCGAGTAGCTGGGACTACAGGCGCCCGCCACCTCGCCCGGCTAGTTTTTTGTATTTTTTTAGTGGAGACGGGGTTTCACCGGGTTAGCCAGGATGGTCTCGATCTCCTGACCTCGTGATCCACCCGTCTCGGCCTCCCAAAGTGCTGGGATTACAGGCTTGAGCCACCGCGCCCGGCCGAGTTACTGGATTTCTTAGCCCACTACACATTTCATTCAATAAAGGGGAAAGCAAGGGTTGAAACATTTCTTATGCTAAAAATAATTTTATGATGACCTTTATGAAGAACATGAGTTCCTTAGACACTGTCTAGCTGCTAAAAATGACAGATTTCTGGTTTTTGGTTGGTTGGTTTTTGGAGATGCAAAATGAGCATATGTACCTTAATGGTTCCCACCACCTTTATTTTGCCAGTAATTGAATTTGAGAAAATCAGTTAGTTTTGTCCTGTTTTCTTCATCTAAATGTGGAAATGTTTAAATCTGTGTTCTACTAGTTACTAATGACCTCAAGATATATTCCCTGGTGAGATGGACTTTCTCAGAATGTGAGGACTGCATGCTTGGCACTCTTTAAATGTTAGTGTTTCATTTTTCAAGAGGATTAAAGCCCTCATATGTTTATTTTCCTTTAAAAAACTATTTAAGGCAGCACAAATTGGTTAAAAAAAAAAAAGGATATCAAAACTAAAACCTAAATAGATTAAACAATTAACAGCAGTACAGACAAAACTTAATGAACCCAGAAAATAGATTGTGGCGATTCATATTATAATGACGGGAGTTCCAGATGAAATATACAGAAAACATAGTTAAGGAAGATAGTCAGAGGTTTTCAAAGTGAAAACAAAGATCTCAGTCAGACTGTTAAGAAAGTGTACAGAGTGCCTCTTGGCATAATAGTCAAAGAAAGACACCCACTTGTCAATGTTTTAATCACAAAGTAAAAAATTTATTTTAGAAAAATAAAACGACAGCTTTACTCAGATGTTATAGAAAAGATGATCCCTTACAGGGATTAGAGAGTACTTGAGGAAAAGGGTTTACTTACTTTCACTGCTCTGTTATCTTTTTTTTCTTGGAAAACTATGACAAACCTTTTGGAGTTTTGTAGAGCCTAAAAGACCCTACCAAAACAAACTTGCTCTCACTTTGCTCCTTTGGCAAATGCTAAGTGGGGCCTGAGAGTTACCTTATTTGCAGGCTAACAAATTAACCTGCCATGGTTTCACAGATACTGGCCAAAGACATGAGTCTCCTGGGTCAGAGACAAGGCCAGTTTCTTACAGCAGCAGCAGCAGCAGCCAGACCATTTGCATTTGTGCTTATCCCCTGAGTATCTGTTCCTATGGGATCATGCAGAGAAGACCAGGGAAAGCCTGTGCATGCAGTGAGTTGTATTAGAGGAGAGGAACCTTAGACTTAGGGATCCTTATTAGACAGTAAGCAGTCTAGCCTTTTCTCTTGAAGGCGGCACTATCTCTGTCTCTGAAAGCTGTTATACAGAAATCCTTGAAAAGATGTTGCAAAACAAAGGCAGTCATTGCCTTTGTTCACAGATAGGTAGAAAGAGATCTATGGAGAATTGTCTTCAGCATCTTATAAAGGGAGGAATGGTAATAAATGGCCACATTCATTCAGTCAACCCATACTGAGCACTAACCATGTTTTTGGCCCTGTTCTAGGCATGAGGATATGGTGGTGAACGGTGCCCTCGTGGAGCTAACGTTTTAGTGGGGGAAATGGACAATAAGCAGATCTGTAACATAGTGTAAGTCCTACAAGAATGGAAAGCAGGACGAGAGACAGAGTGGCAGGGGAGTTCTTTTACATTATGAAATAAATACTCTACTGGAGCATAAACTGTGGTAGAAATGGAAAAGGAGTTTTCTGTATTGTACTGTAAAATTATAGGGGTTGTACGGAGCTGGGGGAGGAGAACATGATCCCTTGACACCAGTAAGACAGGCTGCTCGGGTCTCTAAAAGGAACTCAGAGAGTTTCTAGTTGGAAGTGAGCACTACAGGTTGAGTATCCCTTATCCGAAAGCCTTGGGACCAGAAGTGTTTCAGATTTTTGTGGTTTTCCCAGATTTTGGAATATTTACACATATATAAGATAATTTGGGACTGGGACCCAAGTCCAAACACAGAATTCATTTGTTGTATATATAACTTACTTACATAGCCTGAAGGTAATATTATACCACATTTTAAGCAGTTTTGTGCATGTGACAGTTTTGGCTACAGCCCATCACATGAGGCCAGATGAGGAATTTCCCACTTGTGTCATGTAGCCACTGAAAAATTTGGGATTTTAGAGCATTTCAGATTTTTGATTTTTGGGTTAGGAATGCTCAAACCTGTAATAATAATAACAATGAATATGGTTTGTTCTAAGTTAAGCGCTAAAATTTGGTGCAAATGAAAGGTGTAAAACCATGTGTAAACTACCTAAGATGATTAAATGAATGGATAAGATTTTGCAGAAAATACATGAACTAAAAGGACAGATTTGGGCATGCAGTGTGTACCTGTAGTCCCCACTACCCAGGAGGAGGCTGAGGCAGGAGGATTGCTTGAGCCCAGTAATGTGAGGCTGCAGTGAGCTATAATTAAGTCTGTGAATAGCTACTATACTCCATGCTGGGCAATGCAGTGAAATGCCATTTCTAAAGAAAAATAAATAAATAAAACAATAACAAGTTAAATTATAGCACCATAAAAGAAAATTCAAATATCAGTTAAAATGTTATCCCCTATATTAAAGTTAGACTTGAGGTCTTAATAGTAAAAAAAAACAAAACCTCATTTTTTGCTGGCCATGATGGCTCACACCTGTCATCCCAGCACTTTGGGAGGGTGAGGCGGGTGGATCACCTGAGGTCAGGAGTTAAAGACCAGCCTGGCCAACATGGTGAAACCCCGTCTCTACTAAAAACACAGAAATTAGCCAGGCGTAGCAACAGGCACCTGTACTCCCAGCTACTCAGGAGGCCGAGGCAGGAGAATTGCTTGAACCCAGGAGGTGGTGATTGCAGTAGCTAAGATCACATCATTGCACTCTAGCCTGAGCAAGAAGAGCGAAACTCTGTCTCCAAAAAAAAAAAAAAAGAGAAAGAAAAATCCTCACATTCCATAATAGTAGTCCTTTTGTTATATAGACCTATTCTGCTTATTGAAAGGATTTGAGGTTTACAAAATGAATTTAAAATAAGAGTGAGAGAACAGGGTCATAATTTGATGGTACTTGGAGTTCATAAACATGTTCTTAATGTAGCTACTACTGTGATTACCTACATAGAAGTCAAGGCATAGGCTGGGCGTGGTGGCTCATGCCTATAATCACAGCACTTTGGGAGGCCAAGGCAAGAGGATCACTTGAGGCCGGGAATTTGAGACCAGACTGTTCAACATGGCAAAATCCTGTCTCTACTAAGAATACAAAAATTAGCCGGTGCGATGGTATTCACTTGTAATCCCAGCTACAAGGGAGGCTGAAGCACTTGAACCTGGGAAGCAGAAGTTGCAGTGAGCCAAGATGGCACCACTGCACTCCATCCTAGGTAACATAGCAAGACTCTTGTCTAAAAATATAAAAAACTCCAAGCTTAAAACTAAAACTAGTTCTCTGAAAAAATATCGCCAGCAGATCTAAAGTGTAGTCCATGGATGTATTTGTCTGGTGATCTAGTTTAGTACAGAAATGAAACTTAGAGAATGTATCATGTAAATATATTTCATCAATTCATAGGTGAGGGCTAGATGGAAGTCTCCTTGGAGAACTGGAAATAGAGGTGTGGGGTGGTGGTAATGAAAACCCACGCATTTGACCTACGGAGCATGCTCAGATCGAGGCCCATCCTGCTTTCAGTCAACTCTGGGGTAGGGTGGGTAGCATCAGGACTTTTCTCATAGAGTAGTTCTGGATCTACTTGGGTTCACACCTCAGAGCAGGAAGGTAACAACTTTTCTCGCGAGCATCGCTAGAAAGATCTAGTCACCATCGTCTCAGCACAGGTGTTAGTATAAAATAAGCACACTTACTGCTGCTACCACCGTACCGATCTAGAGAAGGAGACAGCTCCAGTAAGAAAAAGTGAGACTTACAGTGTGCCCCACAGTGCTTTGTCCTTCTTGTTTGTAATTGTAGAATATTAATAATGATTGCATTCAGTCTTCCCATTTAAATTGAAAACCGTCTGAGCATTTTCTTGTCCTTTTTGTATAATTGGTACAGTGGCTTGAGTTCTACTCATCATGTAATGAGTGCTTTTAGAATGAATGCAAATATAATTTTTAGGAAATCCATGAAAAAATAATCTTAGGAAAATCCAAAGGAAAACAGAACAGTAATAAAAGTACAAATACAGCAACATGGCAAGATAAGTCTAAAAAATTTACTTACAGTGTACATACTAGTGATAAGAAAATTAAACAGCCTAGCATATTTTTTTAAATAATAATTTTTAAAGACAACAGCAATAATGTTAAATATTGAGAATTTAATATAGCAAATTAGAAGTTCATCTAAAGAATTAAAAAACAGTTTGATGGTGGTGGGGCATGGTGCCTCACACCTGTGATCCTGGCTCTTTGGGAGGCTGAGGTGGGCGGATCACTTGGGGTCAGGAGTTCGAGAGCAGCCTGGCCAATGTGGTGAAACCCTGTGTCTACTAAAAATACAAAAATTAGCCAGGCATGGTGGAGGACACCTGTAGTCCCGGCTACTCAGGAGGCTGAGGCAGGAGAATCGCTTGAACTCGGGAGGTGGAGGTTTCAGTAAGCTGAGATCATGCCACTGCACTCCAGCTGGGGTGACAGAGCGAGACTCCATCTCAAAAAAAGAAAGAAAGAAAAAGAAAAATACTTTGCAGGTCGGTATAAACACTTAAAATATCATTTAAATTACAAAATGTTACATTATTTATTCTAGAAAAACAATGAAACAAATATACCATATTTTTTTGTGTGTGTGAGCGGTAAAAAGCAAGAATTTGTGAAGTGGGGAGGCTTCTAAATCCAGCAGACTTTTAAATATATTCTAAAATGAAAGTCATCACACCTAGATGAGATTTGGGTAAAAAATGAAAATACAGAACAGTGAAATAAACCAGAGATTTCAGAAATAGATTTAATTTATGAGGAGCAATTTATATGACAACTGGGAGGAGGAGGGGGAACAAGATCACACTTTACTAACTGCTGCTGCTGACAGATACCTGTATAGAGTTTATTTTAGTTATGTGTTTCATACCATGCACCTTACATTCCAGCCAAATCAAAGAGCTAAACATGAAAAAATTGAGAAGAAAGTAGATTAGGATATAGGCTGGGTGTGGTGGCTCATGCCTTTAATCCCAGAGCTTTGGGAGGCCGAGACAGCTGGATTACTGGAGGCCAGGAGTTCAAGACCTGGCTTTATTTATTTATTTTTTTTGAGATGGTGTCTCACTCTGTCACCCAGGCTGGAGTGCATTGGTGCAGTCTCGGCTCACTGCAACCTCTGCCTCCCAGGTTCAAGCGATTCTCCTGCCTCAGCCTCCCGAGTAGCTGGGACTACAGGCGCGTGCCACCATGCCCGGCTAATTTTTTGTATTTTTTGTAGAGACGGGGTTTCTCCGTATTAGCCAGGATGGTCTCAATCTCCTGACCTTGTGATCCGCCTGCCTCGGCCTCCCAAAGTACTGGAATTCTAGGCGTGAGCCACCGCGCCCGGTGTACTTACGCCTTTATAGACGAGGGATCAATTTTAATTCAACAAATGACATGGATATGGGTAAGTAGTCGACAGTAACAAGGGCTGCAGTCACGGTGATCACAAAGTGCCGTGAGTGCTTTTGGCCTTTTTCATTGAGGGAACGAAGTGACTGCCTGCGACCCCGAGAGTCCTGCCATCCTTTTAGACTTAAGCCAGACTGTCAGACTGCTGCAGGCTTCCACAGGATGTATCGGCCCTTGGTGTGTGATGTCAATGGCCTATGTAGATGAGGTCTGTGACAGCCAGTCCCGGGGGTTTGTTCTCGGCCTTATTCATGCTCTTCTACGGTGACATCCTTGTGAGAACCCTTGGGAGAAATTTTTGATTTTGGTGTCAGAATTTCACCTGAAGAATTCGTTTGCTTTCGTCTTTTGAACCCTGAATTATGTAACTGTTTTCATCTTAGTGATGATTGTTAAAAAGTTTAGTTAGAGGCAGATGTATGGGCTGACTCTTGACTAATTTAGACATCTTCCAGGAAAACATTTCTGTCTTGTCATCTGTGGCTCTGCTTTTGGGGTCTCTCCATGTTTCTTTTGTTTGTTTGTTTTTGTTTACTTACTGTTTAAATTTTTTTGTTTTGTTTTGTTTTGAGATGAAGTCTTGCTCTTGTCCCCCAGGCTGGAGTGCAATGGCGCGATCTCGGCTCACTGCAACCTCCACCTACCGGGTTCAAGTGATTCTGCTGCCTCAGTCTCCTGAGTGCTGGGATTACAGGTGCATGCCACCACGCCCGGCTATTTTTTGTATTTTTAGTAGAGACAGAGTTTTACCATGTTGGCCAGGCTTGTCTATGAACTCCTGACTTCAGGTGAACCTCCTGCCTCGGCTCCCCAAAGTGCTGGGATTACAGGGTGAGCCACTGCACCTGGCCTATTGTTTAAAATTTAAAAAAATTGTTTAATACCTATCTATCTGTATTTACTATATTTTCTATAGTAATAGGTGTTACTATAGAAAATATAGTAAATTTTGTGCTGTTGTGCTGAATTGCATTTATCTTTTAAATAGACTTTAAATGTGCTTTGGCAGAAAGTGAGGAATAAATACATATATATTACACCTATAAAATCAGTAAAACCAAATGAAAATCATCAAACCCAATGTTGTCAGGGCCATAGGGAAATAAGCACATACACGTGGTTAATGACAGTGTGCACTGAGTTTCTGAGGAGTGTGAGTAGCAATAGATGCTTAGAGCTATCACGTTACTTTTTCTTATTAAGCAGTTAATGCCACTTTTGGAAATGTATCACAGAGAAGTAACCCAAAAGAAGATAGTCCTTACAAAATTATTTATAGCTACGATGCACAACAGTGAAAGAGGGGAAGCAACTCAAATGCACAGTGGTAGAGAAGAGTCGAATAAGTCAGTTAATATGATGGAATGTTATAAAGCCACCAAAAATGATTCAGTGGGTTACATAAATAGAAATGTCCATAAAATATGTAAATTATCAAAACATGTATTAAATCTATTTAAGACTGTAGATATAGCAAAAAGAATGAGATGGTCATGGTGAGACTGCTAGGTGGGAAGGGGTCCCTGGAAAAACTCCAACTGGCCTGTGCACTGGGATGGAGCCCCCCGGAAAAACTCCAACCAGCCTGTGCACTGGGGTGGAGCTTCGGGAGGTTGCGCAGCCTTTTGTAGCAGCGGGGAGCCTCGCCCCTCTTCTTTCTGTGTAGAACCTGGGATTCTAGCTGCTGGCGGAAAGCACTCTAGCGGGGACTTTGACCTTGTGAGAGTCCCCGTTTCCCCCTTTTCCTCCTTTTCACCCAGTAAAACCCTGTCTTACCATTCAAACCATCTGCGAGCCTGGGGCAGACACTGTTCTGTCTCCTGCTTCCAGTCCTGTAAAGATGCTAGGATCTTCCAGGGCATGACAGGCACCCTCAAAGGCAGATGTGGGGAGGCCCTAATGGTCTGACTGCAGCCTGCTGACGGGGGTGGGGTGTTGGTGACTTCTCCCAGGCTGCCGCTGGCCCACCCACTGTGCTGCAGTCCACCTGGTGCTGGGGCTGTGGGGCACAGGCCTTCAGGACCTACTCCCTTACCCTCCCAGGAGGTCCAGGCCTGGAGTCCTTATGTCCCCTGGAAAGCTCACTCCCATCCTCAGTTGCACGCTGGGCTGGTTTGGGCCTGTCCTGGGACACCCCTGCAGGCCAGGTGCAGCAGGGGATGTGGCTCTGAGGGGTTGCTGTGGGCAGGTTAACGTGGAGCTGGGTTCTGGAAGGGAGTTGCCACACTGCCTGCCAGCACACCTCCTCTGAGACAGGGGTGCCTTGTGGGACAGTGCACCAAAGTGCCCTGGGCACGAGGGGTCCCTGCACCCCACCCCACACACACCCTGCATTGGGGGGCCCTGGGCTGCAAAACCTATCCATGATGTTGCCATGCACCTGGCTCTGGTGGCACTGGGACCATCCAGGATGGGCTGAGCAGGGCCTCCCACCAGTGCATACTCCAGCACCAACAGGAGTGGGCCTAGGCAGGGGGGCAGGGAGTGACGCCCAAGGGGACCTACCCCAGCCTCCTCTTATACCCTGGGGGTTCTCGTTTTTCTTGGCTGAGGGAAGTGGCCTCTCCCTGCTGAAACCTAGGGTCAGGCTGGGCGTGGGAGGAAACGGGGTGGGGGGTGAGCAGGACCCCAGACCTTGGGAATCCTGAGTTGGGGGCACAGGCTCTGCCTAGGATGTGCCTGGGGGCCCAGGCTGAACCCCCTCCTGAGGAGCCAGGCTCACAGGTTGTTCTGTGGGACTCAATGGGGGGCAACGTCCTGGCCAGGATGAGGAAGACCATCACCCCGGGGTCTGCGGGAGGCATACGCTGGCTAAGCTGTCGCCTGCCTGGCTCCCCGATCCGCTGCAGCCAGTCCCTCAGCCTTGGCCGGGACCGAAGTCCGACCGCCATCCCTGGGGCTCCGCTGCCAGGCAGGCACCCCCCGCTTAGAGGCCATCCCCACCCCCTCCATCTGCCCTTGTGTTAGCGACAGCCACCTTGTCCTGGTGCCCTGGTTGAGGGAAGGAAGCTGCCCTTGCACCCCTGGTTTCGGGTGCAGCCTGAGCGTCGCATCGGAGCCGCCCGGCCCCCCTCTGCTGGCCGTTATCGGAAGTGCAGCCTGGTGTGAGCCTGCCTTTCCTGGAGATGGGACCCAGGGCAGCACCGCTGGAAACGGGGAGGCGGTAACTCGTGGAGAAGTCCCCCACTGTCCCCTGACAGCGGCAGTAGTAACTGCGGACCATGCGGACTCCAGAGAGCCCCAGCCCATGTCAGCACCAGGAGCCAAAACCGAGTCGAGGGCTCGGTGCGGGGACCAGCCGGGGGCAAGCCTGGGGAGCCTGGATGGCAAGTGGGGCAGGCAGGCGCCCGCACTCCGGGACTGCCTGGGCCTGCAGGGGCTCTCCATTCAGAGCCAGGGTGCGACGGGGCTTCCGCCCTGGAAGGCAGAGTGCCAGGTCTGCCCTGGGCTTCCGCTCAGCCAACACAGGCTAGATGAAGGTGGAGTCCAGAGGTCCCCCCACATCCTGCTGGCTGAGGGCGTGGGTCTCAAACAGAAGCTGCTTAAGCCGACTTCTCCTGCTCCCACTGCATGATGCGCCCACTCTCCTCGGTCACCTCCCGGGTGAGGCGTCGGTTCTGCTCCTTCAGCATAAGGATAGTCTGCTGCTGTCAGCCCGGGGACGAGGTGGACGTCAGGGCAGGGCAGAGGGGCCCGGAGGAGGACGTAGGCAGGGCCCGGCTGGCACAGGCCGCAGCCAGCAGCTCTCCCAGGCACGGAGCCACCTCCTGTACCTTGGGCAGTAGCCGCCCCAGTGGGCGGGGGCTCCCTGCAGCCCCAAAGTCGGTGCTGTCTCTGCTCTGACCCAGGCGGCAGTGGCGCTCCTGCACTCGTAGCTGCTGCTGGTACCTGTCGCGTCTCTGCCATCATCTCCAAACCCTGCAGCAGCACCTCCTTCTCCTCTCCAGCTCCTTCATCTGCTTCAGCAGGCCGCAGTCCATGCGGGTGGTGATGGTGTGCCTCTGACTTCCTCTCGGGCACTGAGTCCGCCTCCAGGGCCCTGCAGGCGGATGCACCTGTGTCCGCGCTCGCGCTCTGGGACCGCTCAGGCTGCGTGTGGCAGGACGGCGCCTCGGCTGGGGCGCACAGCTGCTCCGGGCTGTGGACCGCGCCGCCTAGACCTGGGCAGGGGCTTCTCCAGGACCGTCCGTGGCTCGTTGTCCAGCGCAAACCCCAGGCTGGGCCGGGGCGCACGTGGAGTCCCGGGGGCCGCAGTTGGCGCTCACCAGCGAGGTGCGCAGGCCGGCCACAAAGCGCTGGAAGGTCAGGTAGCCGCCGGCCGTGGCCACCTGGCACAGGCCCTCCAGCATCCCGCGGGGCAGGTCCTGCGCGTCGGCGCCCTGCCAGTGGGACTGGATCTCGCGCAGGTGCACGCAAGCCGCGCCGCAGGTCGTCCAGGATGTCCAACTGGGTGCGCAGGCTCTGCAGGAAGGCGAGCGGCAGCCCCTTGGTGCTGGGCGCCAGCGCCGGGGGTAGGCACGCAGCCCCGCTCGGCCGCGTCGGCCCAGGCCGTGGGCGCCCGGGCTCTGTCCCGCGCCCCTCCCCGCGCGACCCCACAGCGGGGCCGGCCCGGCACGCTCAGCCAGCGGCAACAATAACTTTTTTTTTTTTGGATACATGATTTTACTCTTTCTCAGGCTGGAGTGCAGTGGTGTGATCGTAGCTCACTGCAGCCTCAACCTCTCGGGCTCAAGCCATTCTCCTGCCTCAGCCAACTCAGAGTAGTTGGGACTACAGCCATGCACCCCTACGCCGGTTGATTTTCGTATTATCGCATCCAGTAGAAAGATGCTTTGTGTGGTAGCCACATTTCTAAAAAGCGGTATGCAAATTGAGATTGTCGAAAACATTCTAAAATGTAACAGAAACATAGAAGCAATGAAAAGATTATCAGACAACTTCTTCCTTCTCCATGGAGCTCAGAGGCAGCTTCCATTGTGATTAGAATTGTGGGCTTGGCCAGGCGCAGTGGCTTACGCCTGTAATCCCAGGACTTTGGGAGGCCAAGGCGGGCAGGTCACCTGAGGTCAAGAGTTCAAGACCAGCCTGGCCAACATGGTGAAACACTGTACTAAAAACACAAAAATTAGCTGGGCATGGTGGTGGGCACCTGTAATCTCAGCTACTTGAAAGGCTGAGGCAGGAGAATCGCTTGAATCTGGGAGGTGGAAGTTGCAGTGAGCAGAGATCAGGCCACTGCACTCCAGCCTGGGCAACAAAGAGTGAAACTCCATCTCAAAAAAAAAAAAAGAAAAGAAAAAAAAGAAAAAGGAAAAGGAGTGTGGGCTTTACAGTCAGAGAGACATAGTTTCAAATTCCCACCCTGCTACCTGCTGTCTGTATGATCTTGGGCAAATCATTTAACCTCTCTGAACCTCAGCCCCCTCATCCCTAAAATGAATAGTATTAATAAGAGTATCGATTGCAACCAGGCGCGGTGGCTAACGCCTGTAATCCCAGCACTTTGGGAGGGAGAGGCAGGTGGATCACCTGAGGTCGGGAGTTGGAGATCAGCCTGACCAACATGGAGAAACCCCATCTCTACTAAAAATACAAAATTAGCCAGGTGTGGTGGCTCATGCCTGTAATCCTAGCTACTCGGGAGACTGAGGCAGGAGAATCACTTGAACTCGGGAAGTGGAGGTTGCGGTGAGCCAATATTGTGCCATTGCACTTCAGCCTGGGCAACAACAGTGAAACTCCATCTCAAAAAAAAAAAAAAAAGAAAAAAAAATATGAGTATCTATTGCATAATCTGAGGATTAGAGAAATGTGCTTGTAGGGCACACTGTGTAGTACCTGGCTCTTAGTTCTATTTTCTGTGAGTATGAGATCATATTTAGTAAGTCATGTATACACTAAGTTAACTGCTGGAAAGGGGGTTAGTGAGGATTCCTTCATAACTTTAGAGATAAAACAGGATTTTCCTATTGCTTCTTTTTTGGGATTCTTTTTTCATGGGAAATATTGTCTTTTCTGCTTTGTAGATATCATTGAAATGGATTCCAAGCATGTGCCTCGAGACAAGTTGGCCTGCATCACCAAGTGCAGCAAGCACATCTTCAATGCCATCAAGATCACCAAGAACGAGCCGGCATCAGCGGATGACTTCCTCCCCACCCTCATCTACATCGTTTTGAAGGGCAACCCCCCACGCCTTCAGTCTAATATCCAGTATATCACGCGCTTCTGCAATCCAAGCCGACTGATGACTGGAGAGGATGGCTACTATTTCACCAATCTGGTGAGTAAGTGAGTTCGTTGCGTTGTGGAGAAGGACTAGGAAGGTGGTGGTTTTGGGGATGTGACAGGTGACTCAGGCCTGTGACAGGTAAATGCTCCTGTTTGAGAAGGCAGCATGGCTGAGGAAGCTCATTGTGTGTCAGGGAGCACAAGGACCAGGCCATACAGACACTCTGCCTTCCAGCACTTGGTCAGAGCTTGTGTTTGTCCTGCGGAAACAGATGACATGCGTTGGGTATCACTCCCCACGGTCCTGGGTAGAAGAGTCCTTCACTTGACTGGGCCTTTTCAACCATGAAGAAGGCAAATCTTGCACTTTAATTCATTTTTATAGAGGATCTAAGATTGATTTTTTTGTTTTATTTCTCAAGTTCTAAGAATTGAATACTGAGATTTTTTTTAAAGGTCAGTTCAGAGGATGTGAAATGATTTTCAAGTATTATGTTGTTACAGTGGTTATTGATTATAGGCAAGACAGTATCTAATTTTGTATCAGTTAATAAGGCTGAATACGTCCCACCTTTTTTTTTCTTTTATTTATGTATTTTTTTTTTCTACAGAGTCTCACTCTGTCACCCAGGCTGGAGTGTTGTGATACAATCGTAGCTCACTGCAGCCTTGACCTCCCAGGCTCAAGCAATCCTCTCACCTCAGCCTGCTGTGTAGCTGGTACCACAGGCATGCACCATCACACTGGGATAATTTTTTTTTTTTTTTAGAGATGGGGTCTCACTGTGTTGCCCAGGCTGGTCTCATACTCCTGGGCTTAAGCAGTCCGCCCACCTCAGCCTCTGTAAGAGCTGGAATTGCAGGTATGAGCCACTGCTCCTGACCTGAATTCTTTCTTTTTCTTCCTAGTAAACTCTGCTTATTTGCTTTCAACTGAATATACTGTGAAGCTAATGAATTTGGATCCTTGGGGCAGCTTATGGACTTGGTTTTTTGTGTTGAGAGCCTGGGAACTAAGAGGTGGGGAGGGGAAGCCAGGATACATAGGGGGCATTTCTGATAAATTGCCAAAAAATGTCTCAAAACAGGTACTTGAATCTCTGAGACTCTAAAAATATATCATGATTTATTTCTAGATTCTAAGTATGTATTCACATTTATACCTACTTTTGTATTTGTCACTTTTTTTCCTTTTCCTGTAAGTAGATTCCAAAAGTTGTAGAAGCCTCAGGTTCCTCCAAACCTGGACCTGCCCCATCACTCATCACCCTCCACCATTGTGTTCAGCTACGTGTTACTCTAGTCACCAGCATCTCGGGAGTGTGATTTGCAGGTGGAGGGACTTGGGAATGCTCTTGATCAGATGCTTTCACCTTTATTCACACTGTTTTCCATCCTCCCAGGCACATGGTGGTTTAATCCGTAGTATTAAAAAAGTTTAAGTGGCCCATATAGAATGAGATTAGAAGTACTCATATATCTTTTTTATTTTGAGATGGAGTCTCTCTGTTGCCCAGGCTGGAATACAAAGACGTGATCTCAGCTCACTGTAACCTCCGCCTCCTGGGTTCAAGCGATTCTCATGCTTCAGCCTCCCAGGTAGCTGCGATTACAGGCGTGTGCCACCATGCCTGGTTAATGTTTGTATTTTTAGTAGAGACAGGGTTTCACCTTGTTAGCCAGGCTGGTCTTGAACTCCTGGCCTCAAGCAGTCCACCCACCTCCGTCTTCCACAGTGCTGGGATTACAGGCATGAGCCACCACACCTGGCCTTATATTTCTTAATATAAATGAAACATACACTTGCTTGCGAGGGAAGAGCCTTTTGGATTCAGCTCTTTATCCAGAGTGGGTCAGACAACTTGGAAGTCCCTGAGAAGTGTGAAGTTGGAGACATGGCAGATAGTGAGAGAAGTGAAGGAGGACCAGGATGCATTCGAGCATAGCCACAGTCAACTGACAGTAGAGGTGGCTGACTCGCACACACACAGCAGCTTCTAGGGCCCTTGGCCTGCAGCCTTAAGTACATTTGTGCCTTCCCTCTTCTTCTTCTTGCCTGACTCAGAGTCTGTCTCGTCCCCTACACCCACTGCTCCAGTGAAACTGCTCTGGCAAAAGTAGAAAGTTTCCAGCTGACAAACCCCACGGACACTCGATTTAGTAACCTAAGGAAATCATAATTAGGAAGCTGTTGCCTCAGATAATCTTATCACATGTTCAAAAAAAAAAAAAAAGGTAAAATCCCTTTTGTTTGGTGTGCTTTGTTGAATACTTTCTACCATTGCTCTTATCACAGCAAACATAATCTTGTATATAGTATTTTAGCAGCAGCATTTTATCTGAAACTCTGTGAGTTAAATCCTTAAATACAGACATTCTGGGTTGGTCCTCTATCAGGTTCTGAAAATGAAAAGCCATGTATTCAAGTAATTGAGCATCTTCTACAGAGTTTGTATTTCTCCTTTGAATGTCAGTTTCTCATCATGAAGCATTGGTGGCGTTACATTATCAATTATTTGAAACTAAGACAGTTCAGCGTTAGTGCAGATATTAATAGAATGTTTTACATTTCAACTTTATTATCACCAGCAGATCTTCCTTCGCTTCTCATAGCACTCTCCATGAGTCCTTTGTTCTGCAACTTGTTCCTTGGCTTCCACAATCCCACTACTTCCTTGTCTCTTTGTAAAGTCTGTGTCTTCTACTTCCACCTTGAATTGTGTCATTCCCTGGGACTCTATTGTCTCTGCATCTCTTCCTCACCATCTCCTCTGTCAAAGAGCTGTCACTCACCTGTGCAGTGATGACCCACAGCTCTGTGTCACCTGTCTTGACCTCACACTTGTATCGCACCTCAAATATAATTTGTTCAGAGCTACGTCCCCTTCAGATGTTTGTTTCTTTTCCAGTATTCTTTATTCCTGTTAGTGGCCATGCCATGTCTCCATTCACCTAAGTGAGGAGTTAGAATCACCTCCTCTCTCCAGTCACAGGGGCCACAGCAGCTCCACACACACCATGAGCCAGATGGGCGTGCGCTTCCGTTCTCCTCGGATGAATCACGTTTTTCTTTTTCTTTATTCCTTTTCTCTAGAGGTGAGGTTTCTATCCTGACTGTTGCCCAGGCTGGGCTCAAACAATCCTCCCACCTCGGCCTCCCAAAGTGCTGGGATTATAAGCATGAGCCAACACACCCGGCTCAGATGTCTGTTGAATTGGGCATTTGCAGTGGCATTTCCGTACTAGTAATTGCTACCGTGTATTCATTGCCCACTGCAGGCCTCTTGGAAGCCCGTGACATGTGCTATGTTGTTAATTCTCACAATAAATCTGGATGGTATTTCCCCCCATTTACAGGTACAGAAACCTCAGAGAGCTTAAGTAACTTTCCCAGGGTCACTCACTGTGGTTGTTAAGTGAAAAGAGGTGACAGTCAACTCAGGTTCTGTTGCTTCAGAGCTGTTCTTTTAACCAGTTGATGTTAAAATATTTATTTGAGGATCAGAGGTCCGTGTGCCATACCAGTGTCTTGAGGAACTACACCCACTCGGGGACTGTATCCTGGGTGGGGATAGCAGGTCTGGGAAAACTCAGACAGAATGGCTTCATGGTGCCCCTGGGGAGGCTGCACCCAGACGTTGGCCCCAGAGCTCCTGGGAGTGTATAGGAAGCATGACCAGGGATAGGAGTAGGTAATTTTCCAGGCTGAGTTACATGGAAGTTCATGAGTCTGTTTTGTTTACTTTTGCTTCTATTTTAAATTCTCTGTGATCAAAAGACTTTTACAAATTGATTGGAGTATGCGTAGCTTTCCTAATATGACTGTATTAATGTCCTCTTCCTGTAGTGCTGTGCCGTGGCTTTCATCGAGAAGTTAGACGCCCAGTCTTTGAATTTAAGTCAGGAGGATTTTGATCGCTACATGTCTGGCCAGACCTCTCCCAGGAAGCAAGAAGCTGAGAGTTGGTCTCCTGATGCTTGCTTAGGCGTCAAGCAAATGTATAAGAACTTGGATCTCCTGTCTCAGTTGAATGAATGACAAGAAAGGATCATGAATGAAGCCAAGAAACTGGAAAAGACCTCATAGATTGGACAGATGGAATTACAAGAGAAGTTCAAGACATTGTTGAGAAATACCCGCTGGAAATTAAGCCTCCAAATCAACCGTTAGTAGCTGTTGACTCTGAAAACATTGAAAATGATAAACTTCCTCCACCACTGCAACCTCAAGTTTATGCAGGATGATCACAGTTTACATGGAGAGTATTTATTTGAGCCTAAATTGTAGGTAGCCCTTACTACACTCAACTGATTGGGATCTAGAATGTAACTAAATTGCTTATAAATGTCAGAGCATTTTTAAAGGTACAGTATATGGGGATTGTTTTGTTTTGTTTTTCCTAGCAGGGGAAGCTTAGTTAATAATAAAATACTATTTATTTGAGTTACTGATACAGATTCATTTAAGGCTTGTGTGCAGATTTTGTCTCAATCTTTTTTCCCTCCATGATTTTCCTATGTGCTTCCTCTGGCATTCACTGTGGTTTGGTAAATAATTGCCTTTTAAAGGACAAAACAAATGAATGTTACAAAGTGTATGTCCACAGTTCGAAATAATTTTATAATTGTAAAGATAGAAATTATATTGATAAGTAAATATGTAAAATTGTAAATATGTAAAAAAAAGAGTGGTGTCTGCTCTGCATGACATTTTATTTGTTAATTTTTTAGTTTAAAATGAAATATATTGAATGTTTGCCTTTAGCACCATTTTATTTGGTTTGTCCTACTAAAATGACTCAAGAAGTGTTTAGACAAACTCCCCTAGGTCCTCCTGACTTCAGGTGATCCTCCTGCCTCGTCCTCCCAAAGTGCTGGGATTACAGATGTGAGCTATTGTGCCTGGCCAGTTTCTGACAGTTCTGGAAGGTGGGAAGTCCAAGATCAAAGTGCTGGCAGATTTGGTGTCTGGTAAGGGAACCGTTTCTCATAGATGGTCCCTTCTCACATGTCCTCATATGATGGAACGGGCAAACAAGCTTCCACAGGTCCCTTTTATAAGGGCACTAATCCCATTCATGAGGGCTCCACCCTCATGACCTAATCTTCTCCCAAACGCCCCACCAGTTTAAAAAAATTTTTATGTTAGAGATGGGGTTGGCTAGATGAGGTGGCTCATGCCCCACTTTGGGAGGCTGAGGCAGGTGGATCATGAGGTCAGGAGTTCGAGACTAGCCTGGCCAACATGGTGAAACCCCGTCTCTACTAAAAATACAAAAATTAGTTGGGCAAGGTGGCACGCACCGGTAATCCCAGCTACTCTGCAGGCTGAGGTAGGAGAATAGCTTGAACCTGGGAGGCAGAGGTTATAGTGAGCTGAGGTGGCGCCACTGTACTCTAGCCTGAGTGACAGAGCAAGACTCCATCTCCAAAAATAAATAAATAAAATAAAAATACAAAAATTAGCCAGGCATGGTGTTGCATGCCTGTAGTTCCAGCTACTTGGGAGGCTGAGGCAGGAGAATTGCTTGAACCCGAGAGGCAGGGGTTGCAGTGAGCCAAGATCACACCACTGCACTCCAGCCTGGATGACAGAGTGAGACTCTGTTCTGAGCATGAAGCCTGAAGCCTGTGAAGAAGAAAAGAGCATTCTGGGCCAGGTGTGGTGACTCACATGTGGAATCCTAGCACTTTGGGAGGCCAAGGCGGGAGGATCCCTTGAGGCCAGGAGTTAGAGACCAGACTGGGCAACACAGTGAGACTCCTGTCTCTATAAAACATTAAAAAAATATTAGCTGCGGCCGGGCGTGGTGGCTTATGCCTGTAATTCCAGCAATTTGGGAGGCTGAGGCAGGCAGATCACTTGAGGTCAGGAGTTTGGGACCAGCCTGGCCAACATGGTGAAATCCCGTCTCTACTAAAAATGCAAGAATTAGGTGGGTGTGGTGATAGGTGCCTGTAATTCTAACTACTTGGGAGGCTGAGGCAGGAGAATCGCTTGAACCCAGGAGGTGGAGGTCACAGTAAGCTGAGATTACACCACTGCACTCCAGCCTGGGTGACAGAGTGAGAGTGAGACTTTGTCTCAGAAAAACCGCAAAAGGTTGGGTGGGCTGGGTGCGATGGCTCGCGCCTGTAATCCCAGCACTTTGGGAGGCTGAAGTGGGAGGATCACCTAAGGTCGGGAGTTCAAGACCAGCCTGACCAACATGGAGAACCCCTGTCTCTACGAAAAATACAAAAAATTAGCCAGCTGTGGTGGCACATGCCTGTAATCCCAGCTACTTGGGAGGCAGAGGCAGGAGAATCATGAACCTGGGAGGTGGAGGTTGCAGTGAGCTGAGATTGCCCCATTGCACTCCAGCCTGGACAAGAGCAAAACTCTATTAAAAAAAAAAAAAATTATCTGGGCACAGTGGTGCGTGTCTGTAGTCCCAGCTACTTGGAAGGCTGAGGTGGGTGGATGGCTTGAGTCCAGGAGGTTGAGGCTGCAGTGAGCTATGATGGCCCCACTGCACTCCAGCCTGGGCAACTGAGTGAGACCCTGTCTCACATAAACACACACACGTACACAAAGGAAGAATAAAAAAAGAAAACATTCTTTTTGCTCGGGAGGTATTTAGACGGTATCATGAGCTTGTGTTTCAAGCTGTGTGTTCAATAAATCATTTCTGCAGGGACAATGACACATTGTGTGACTTGGCTCTGAGAGCGCCTGCTGGGCCTGGGCCGCTGGGGAAGGCTTCAGGGGACAGAAGACATTTCAGCTGGATCAAGGCCAGGCAAAGGAAAGGCAAGAACCAGCCAGGCAAAAGGCCTGGAGGTGTGAGAGGCTCTAGAATGATCTGAGACTGGTGAGTGAGGGCGGTGGCCTGGTTTGGCTGGAACCCAAGGCTCCCTGGGGGACAGGGAAGAGAGCTATTGGGGTCGGGTCTGGGTTTCCTCCTGGAGGCAGTGGAGGCTCGCACGGCTGCACTTAAGCAGGAACGGGCAGGTCAGAGCTGGGGAGGAGAATGTCTTCTCACTGCTTCGTTTTATTTTTCAAGTGCCAACTTCTTAATATCTGTGAGTCAAACACTGTGCTATTATTGGGATTGTGGCAGCACCTCTAATTGACAGCTTTGGTTTTTTTTTTTTTTTTTTTTGGCATGTGTTTTTGAGGCAAAGTCTTGCTCTGTCACCCAGACTGGAATGCAATGATGCGATCATGGCTTACTGTGGCCTGTACCTCCCAAGCTGAAGTGATCCTCCTGCCTCAGCCTCCTGAGTAGCTGGGATTACAGGCACACACCACCACGCCTGGCTCATTTACTTTTTGTAGAGATGGGATTTGGCTACATTGCCCAGGTTGCTCTTGAACTGCTGGCCTCAAGGAATCCTCCTTCCCACCTTGGGCTCCTGAAGTGCTGGGATTACAGGTGGGAGCCACGGCACCCAGCCCTAATTAATGTGTTTTTTTTTGCGAGGTGCAGTGGCTCCTGCCTGTAATCCCAACACTGGGAGGCCGAGGCAGGCAGATCACTTGAGGTCAGGAGTTCGATACCAACCTGGCTAACGTGAAACCGTGTCTCTACTAAAAATACAAAAATTAGCTGGGTAGGGTGGCAGGCGCCTGTAATTTCAGCTCCTCAGAGGCTGAGACAGGAGATCGCTTGAACCCAGGAGGCGGAGGTTGCAGAGAGTGGAGATTGCGCCACCGCACTCCAGCCTAGGGAACAAGGCGAGACCTCTGTCTCAAAACAACAAACAAACGAACAAACCACCACAAAAGCAGTTTCTTTTTATTTTTTTTAAAGCAGGCTGAACACAGAGGTTCATGCCTGTAATCCCAGCATTTTGGGAGGTCACTTGAGTCGAGGAGTTTGAGACCAGCCTGCAACATAGTGAGACCCCCGTCTCTACTAAAAAAACAAAAATTAAAAAGTGTGTGTGCGCCTGTGTGTATGTGTGTGTGTGAGTGTGTGTGTGCGCGTATTTCTCTGGTCTTTCCAGCTTGGATCTTTCTTGATGTCCTTTTCCTGTGCAGAGGAGGTCTGGTCTGAGCAAACCTGACTTGTTGGGACCCATTTTTGTTTTTCTTTTCAAATATACCTCTGTTACTCTCTTTCAAACACATGAGGGAAAACTGGAAGAGAAGCTCTGCCCAGCCCCAAGATGCAGGGTTCACCTGGGGCAGTGCTCAGGGGCTTGAGTCTCTCAGTCTGGCGGTCTCCTCTGAAGTCAAACTTGGTGCTTCATCTTTTCTAATTGTGCAACCCTGGACTCAGCCCTTCATCTTCCTGAACCTCAGATTCTTCATTTGTGAAGTGAAGAAATAATATTTACTTTGCAGGGCTGTGAGGATTAACAGAACACACAAAAGTTCTTGCATAATGGGCCGGGCGTGGTGGCTCATGCCTGTAATCCCAGCCTGCTTTAAAAAAAAAAAAAAAAAGAAACTGCTTTTGTGGAGGGAGGATCACTTGAGTCTGGGAGTGGGAAGCTGCAATGAGCTAGGAGCACGCCACTGCACTCCAGCTGAGTGACAGAGTGAGACCCTGTCTCAAAAAAAAAAAAAAGATTTAAGGGCTCTCTTATTTTCCAGGAGATCGGTGTAGTTTATATTCTTTCATCTAACTGGCTCACATTTAGTGAGTACCTTGTATGTCCTGGATGTAGGCACTAGGATAGAACGGTGGATGAAATGAACACAGTCCCTGACTCCATAAAGCATAAAGCAGGCAGACAAGCAGAAAATAATGACACAGAAAATAAGGTATTATAGGCTGGGAGCACTGGCTCACGCCTGTAATCCCAGCACTTTGGATGGCTGAGACAGGCAGATCACTTGAGGTCAGGAGTTCAAGCCCAGCCTGGCCAACATGGTGAAACCTCGTCTCTACTAAAAATACAAAAATTAGCTGGGCGTGGTGGCGCGAGCCTGTAACCCCAACTGCTTTGGGGGCTGAGGCAGGAGAATCACTTGAACCTGGGAGGCAGAGGTTGCAGTGAGCCAAGATCCCGATGCTGCACTCCAGCCTGGGTGACTGAATAGACTCCACCTCAAAAAAAAAAAAAAAAAAGTATTATACTTGATATTAATAAAATAATATTTATTTACTTGAGATAGTGTATTGCTCTGTCACCCAGGCTGGAGTACAGTGGCACAATTATAGCTTATTGCAGCCTTGAATCCCTGGGCTCAGGTGAGCCTCCTGCCTTGGCCTCCTTAGTAGCTGGGACTTAGTAGCTGGATGCCCACCATCATGCCCAGCTATGAGTTTTAAGAATAAGATGAAATTTAAAAATTACAGGGCAGGGGCCAAGTGCAATGGCTCACACCTATAATCCCAGCATTTTGGGAGTCCGAAGTGGGAGGATTCCTTGAGGCCAGGAGTTTGAGACCAGCCTGGGGCAACATAGCGAGATTCTGTCTTTACAATAAATGAGAAAAATTAGCTGGGCGTGGTGGCATGTGCCTGTGGTCCCAGCCAGTTGGGAGGCTGAAGCGGTGGGAATCACTTGAGCCCAGGAGCTCCAAGGTGCAGTGAGCTATGATCGAGCCACTGCATTCCAGCCTGGGCCACACAAAGAGACCCTCTCTCTGTCTCTCTCTTTTTTTTTTGAAATGGAGTTTCACTCTGTTGCCCAGGCTGGGGTGCAGTGGCCCGATCTCCACTCACTGCAACCTCTGCCTTCTGATTTCAAGCGATTCTCCTGCCTCAGCCTCCCGAGTAGCTGGGATTATAGGCATCCATCACCGTGCCCAGCTAATTTTTATATTTTCAGTAGAGATGGGGTTTTGCCATGTTGGCCAGGCTGGTCTTGAACTCCTGACCTCATGATCCGCCCACCTCGGCCTCCCAAAGTGCTGGGATTACAGGTGTGAGCCACCTCATTTGGCCGAGACACTGTCTCTTTAAAAAAAAAAAGTATTAATAATGAAGATAAATAACGCTTTGGTTCCATAAAAAGAGGTACCTCACAGAGCCATTGGAAGCCTCAGCCAGGAGAGCTCAAGACCATCTTCCCCTGAGTGTACCAAACCAGGCACCTGGGCGGTGCGGGAGGGTGGCCTGAGGGGAGCAGGTGCCCCCTCTCGTTTTGTGGCCCGTCCCTGCGCCAATTATTGCTTTATTATTGTTTTTAGTCAGATATAATTCCAGCATTTTCTATAATCTTGATCTTTTCATTGATACCAGATTTTTATACAAATATTTGTATATAAAATGATTGTGTGCCCACCAGAATACATTCCCCAGCAATTAGAACGTTTAAGATGTAGCTCCTAACCATCCTTCATTTATTACTTTTGAACGTGTTTTGTGATTTTTTGTGGGGATGTGTTTAATCCAATAACAATTCTCATTTAGAGTTGCAAAACACGAAGCCATTTCGAACCGAGACAGATGGCAGCTAAATGAAGTTTAATTAAAGAATGAGTGCTTTGAAGCAAATCACTTTTTAAAAAGTACAGCACACTGAGATTCTGGAGAGGTTGCATAAACAGCATCTGGGCGCTTCTGTGAGGAAGAGTCAGTAAGGATTTCCCATCGGATAAGGGGCTGGGTGGGCGCAGGGTGGGTGAAGGGAAGCACAGCCCTTTGCCCCAGACCTCTGTCCTCTGCCTGGACACACCTCCCAAAGCCTAGGCCCCCAGGGACTGGGGGAAACTCACAGGAGGCAACCTCTTGCTTCAAAGGCTTTGGCTTGGAGCAGGGGAAGGGGGTGGGAGAGGGGTCCCCATTTCTGCCCTTTCTTTAAGACATAGGGTCTTGCTGTGTTGCCCAGGCTGGAGTGCAGTGGCTCAATCCTCTGCCTTTAAGGAAGCAGGAGGACACGAGGGTTTGCTGCACCTACCCACTTAATTGCACGCCATCTGCACAGTGAGCCTGAAGGAGAACAGATGGGAAGCTTCGCCAGCCTCTGTGCGATGAAGGAGGATTGGGTTCCCCGGGCTCTGTGCCTCTCCATGCATGGGATGGCAGTGCCCGCGGGCACAGTCTCAGCCTCGCCGCTCCTGGCCAGGCAGGAGCCACTTCTGGCTATGGCCGCGGATCTGAGCAGTGGAGTGGGGGCGGCAGGTCTAGACGACCGACAGGCACCAGCGGGCGGTGGCGGGCGGGAGGGGGCGCCAGGTGGTCCACTCCCTGGGGACGGAACGGTGGGACAGAAGGCTGGGGACCCCTACGCCCTGCGAGGCGCCTGGAACGCCGTGCCTAGATGCTTCCATTTGGTGCAAGGAAAGCAAAACAGGTTTTAAATCCAGAGTCACAGGATCATGGGTGAGGGATAGGTTACAGGATGTGAGGGTTGAAGGCTAGGTGACAGCTGCAAGGACTCTTCAGATCATCTTGACTTCATAGGCAGTTTCTGCTTGGAGGTAGTGGCCAGTTTAGGAGGTCACCCCTGCCCCCATCCTGGAGTGGAAAAAGTGGGCCTGGCCCAGGGCAGGAGCTGAGGGTGGAGTGGAGGCGCCTGGTGGCACTGGGAGCTACTAGGAGGTGGGAGGGAGGAGGGTGAGGCTGGCAGCTGACTGGGTGGGGGGTTTGCACTAGTGGAGAGAGGTGTGACTGTGCCAGGCACATGGTTTCTAGCGTCTTTCCAGGAGGAAGCATGGTCTGGAAGCCTGGGATGGAGCCTTCCTCCCAGCTCTGGGCATGGATGGGACTGACCCTGAGGGCTGGCAAAAGCCCTGGACTAAAGTTTTGACCATTTCCTCAGAACTCAGACCATTTCCTCAGACCATTTCCTCATTGACTCAGAACTCAGTCCCTCCAAGCCACAGGCCTCATTCTGGGCCCTGGGTGGATGGTTAGAGCCAGATCCTGGGGCCACCCTGACCCCTGACTCTCCAGAACCCCTGGTCCATCTGATTGGCTGACCCTCTAGTTATTTTCTCCACCTGGCCCAAACCACTGCCATTTCTCTCTCTCTCTCTTTTTTTTTTTTTTTTTTTTTGAGACGGAGTCTCGCTCTGTCGCCCAGGTTGGAGTGCTGTGGCCGGATCTCAGCTCACTGCAAGCTCCGCCTCCCGGGTTTACGCCATTCTCCTGCCTCAGCCTCCCGAGTAGCTGGGACTACAGGCGCCCGCCACGGCGCCCGGCTAGTTTTTTGTATTTTTTTTAGTAGAGACGAGGTTTCACCATGTTAGCCAGGATGGTCTCGATCTCCTGACCTTGTGATCCACCCGTCTCGGCCTCCCAAAGTGCTGGGATTACAGGCTTGAGCCACCGCGCCCGGCCTCTCTCTCTCTTTTTTTTTTTGTTTGAGACAGAGTCTTGCTCTGTCACCCAGGCTGGAGTGCAGTGGTGCAATCTCAGCTCACTGCCAACCTCTGCCTCTTGGGTTCAAGAGATTTTCCTGCCTCAGCCTTATGCCCGGCTAATTTTTGTATTTTTAGTAGAGACAGGGTTTCGCTATGTTGGCCAAGCTGGTCTCGAACTCCTGACCTCAGGTGATCCACCCACCTCAGCCTCCCAAAGTGCTGGAGTTACAGGCATGAGCCACTGCGCCTGGCCTCCACTGCTATCTTCTTTTGGAGCCTCCCAGGTGGTCTTCCAATGTATTCCTCCCTTCCTTCTCCTATGTCTCCAGCGGGCAGGGGCACCCTTCCAAAATGCAGACCTAGGCCTGGCTCTCCCCCGGGTACTTCCTGTTGTGGGTCTCATTTGCCCTCTGGAAATTGCCTTGGTCCGGCTCATGAGGCCTTCCACGTGGGTCGGTGAGAAAAAGGATGCAGCTCTGTCCCAGAGCGCATGGCTGGGCAGACGTAACCCGGGCTGGATGTCCGCCTCTGCCCACCACTTCAGCCCGGCACCATGTGTGGGAGACACCTGCTGAGCGTCCTTGGGAACCCTGACCGAGTCCGCGCCTGCCCCGACATGTCACCTCCAGCCACCCTGCGTCTACTCTGGCGACACCTTCTTATTCCTGGAATGCACCCAGTCCCTGTCCAGCTCCGTTTTTGCCCACATGGCTCTCCTCTTACACACCCGCCTGCCTCAGCCCTCCTCTCTTTGTGCCCCCAAAGCCTCACTTGCTCTTCAAGCCTCAGCTTCAAGGACTCCTCCTACTTTCTGCACTAGGTGAGGTCCCCTGCTTTGTTTTTTCAGAGGCAGGGTCTTGCTCTGTGGCCCATGCTCAAGAGCAGTGTCATGGCTCACTGCAGTGTCAAACTCCTGGTCTCAAACAGTCCTCCTGCCTCAGCCTCCAGAGTAGCTGGGACCACAGGCACACACCACCATACCTAGCTAATTAAAATTTTTTAGAGAAAGGGTTCCACTATGTTGCCTAGGCTGGTCTCGAACTCCTGGCCTCTCGAACTCCTCCCACCTTGGCCTCCCAAAGCACTGAGATTACAGGCCTGAGCCACTGCATGAGCCTTACTCTGTTTTGTGCTCCCTGGCAGCCGCTTCCCCAGTCAGGACACTCAGCTGCTTGGCCTCCCAGCCAGAAGGGCAGGGCTCAGTAAATATGTGTTGAGTCAATGAGCAGGGACTGGGTGCCAAGTCTTGGATGCCTGCCACGCTCTTGTGACTTGTCTTTCTGCCTTTAGTTTTGTCACTTCCTTCAACTTCCCAACTGCCCCTCAAGTGGTCTTTCTGAGACACAGCTGGGACCCGTCACTCTGCCTGTCAGGTATCCAGAGCTCTATCCAAAATCATCCCAGGCTGGGCATGGTGGCTCACGCCTCTAATCCCAGCACTCTGGGAGGCTGGGGCAGGAGGATGGCTTGAGCCCAGGAGTTTGAAGCCAGCCTGGGCAACATAGTAAGACTCCATCTCCACAAAAAAATAAAAAAATTGGCTGGGCATGGTGGCTCACACCTGTAGCCCCAGCTACTCTGGAGGCAGAGGCAGGAGGATTGCTTGAGCCCAGGAGTTTGAGGCTGCAGGAAGATATGATCGTGCCACTGCATTCCAGCCTGGGGACACAGAAGGACCTTGCTTCTGAAAAAATAATACTTGTCCTGCCCCCACCGCCCCCCCCTTTTTTTTTTTGAGATGGAGTTTCACTCTTGTTGCCCAGGCTGGAGTGTAATGGTGCAGTCTCAGTTCACTGCAACCTCTGCCTCCTGGGTCCAAGCAATTCTCCTGCCTCAGCCTTCCAAGTAGCTGGAATTACAGTCGCACGCCACCACGCCCAGCTAATTTTTTTGCATTTTTAGTAGAGATGGGGTTTCATCATGTTGGCTGGACTGGTCTCGAACTCCTGACCTCAGGCAATCCGCACACCTTGGCCTCCCAATGTGCTGAGATTACAGGCGTGAGCCACTGCGCCTGGTCTCCAAATCCCTTTTTGAAAATGCCTCCCATCCAGCCACAGTGCTTCACCGGGATGGGCCCCTCCCTCTCTGACATTTACCATATTTAACGCTTTTTTTGTTGTTTTTGTTTTTGAGATAGGGTCTTGCTCTGTCGCCCAGGCTGGAGTGCAGTGGTGTAATCACGACTCACTACAACCTCAACCATCTGTACTCAAGCAATCAAACCTCCTCATGCCTCAGCCTCCTGAGTAGCTGGACTCCAGGTGTGCACACCACCATGCCTGGCTAATTTTGTGTTTTTTGTTTTGTTTTTTTTGTTTTTTTTTGAGACAGAGTTGCGTTCTTGTTGCCCCAGGTGCAGTACAATGACATGGTCTCAGCTCACTGCAACCTCTGCCTCCCAGGTTCAAGCAATTTTCCTGCCTCAGCCTGCTGAGTAGCTGGGATTACAGGCACCCACCACCACGCCTGGTTAATTTTTGTATTTTTAGTAGAGACGGGGTTTCACCATGTTGGCCAGCCTGGTCTTGAACTGCTGACCTCAGGTGATCCACCCGCCTCGGCCTCCCAAAGTGCTGGGATTACAGGTGTAAGCCACCATGCCCGGCTTCATTTTTATATTTTTGTACAGATAGGGTCTCCCTATGTTGCCCAGGCTAGTATCAAACTCCTGACCTTAGGTGATCCACCCGCCTCAGCCTCCCAGAGTGCTGGGATTACAGGTGTGAGCCACATTTAAATTTTTCTAGAGAAAGGGTTCCACTGTGTTGCCTAGCCTGGTCTCAAACTTCTGGTCTCAAGCAATCCTCCCCCTTGGCCTCCCAAAACATTGATATTACAGCCCAATGAGGTGGAACTCCTGACCTCAAGCAATCCACCCACCTCGATCTCCCAAAGTGCTGGGATTCCACGTGTGAGCCACCACGCCCAGCCCCATGGCACATTTTCCTTCCGTGGCTTTTCTTCTTGATATCACATGCTCCCAGGAGCACAAAGAGCTCTGAGGTCTTCCTGGACACTACCTCTGCTGTGATGAGGAAGAGGGCAGGCCACCTGAGCTGCGTTTCCCGACCTTGTCCCCAGTGACAGCTGCGGCCTCGATCCAAACGAGAATGTGAAACAGTGACCATAAAAGTAAAGGCAGCACTTTTTCTTTCTTTTTTTTACTTATTTAAAAAGGCCTTGGTGGCAGGAATATAGTGTAAAAATCATTGGAAAAACTAAAAGGCATCGATACATATCCGAATATACACTTTGTACATAAATTACATTTCCTTTAGTCTTTCTGAGTGAGGTCCTGATTCAGTACTGAGGTCTAGTAGTTAAGAGGTCCGGGGAGCTGCACGTTCAGGCCGGCATAGTCCACCATGTACACTGGCCATTGCTACAGAGAGTGACAAAGGGACTGGGCTAGGACTCCAGGTGATGCGGAACAAACCCAAAATGCTTAGCTCTGTTTTTGCAGGGGCTGTCTCAGAGGTTATTTATTTATATTTGATATTTTTTATTTTTTTGAGATGGAGTTTCACTCTTTTGCCCAGGCTGGCGTGCAGTGACGCAATCTCGGCTCACTGCAACTTTGGCCCCCCGGGTTCAAGCGAGTCTCCTGCCTCAGCCTCCCGAGTAGCTGGGATTATAGGCACCGGCTACCATGCCTGGCTAATTTTTGTATTTTTAGTAGAGATGGGGTTTTGCCATGTTGGCCAGGCTGGTCTTGAACTCCTGAACCTCAAGTGATCTGCCTTGGCCTCCCAAAGTGCTCGGATTACAGGTGTGAGCCACCACACCCAGCCTATTTATTTTTGAGATGGAGTCTCATTCTCTTGCCCAGGCTGGAGTGCAATGGCATGATCTTGGCTCACTGCACCCTCAATCCCCTTGGGCTCAAGCAGTCCTCCTACCCCAACCTCCCAAGTAGCTGGGACCACAGGCATGTGCCACCGTGCCTGGCCAATTTTTTTTGATACAGAGTTTCACTCTTGTCGCCCAGGCTGGAGTGCAATGGTGCGGCCTTGGCTCATTGCAACCTCTACCTCCCAGGTTCAAGCAATTCTCCCATTTCAGCCTCCCCAGTAGCTGGGATAACAGGCATGCACCACTATGCCCAGCTAATCTTGTATTTTTAGTAGAGATGGGGTTTCTCCATGTTGGTCAGGCTAGTCTCAAACTCCTGACCTCAGGTGATCCACCTGCCTCAGCCTCCCAAAGTGCTGGGATTAGAGGTGTGAGTCACTATGCCCAGACTTTTTTCTTTTTTTTTTTTAAATTTAATTAATTAATTTATTTGTTTTGAGATGGAGTTTTGCTCTTGTTGCCCGGGCTGGAGTGCAATGGCATGATCTTGGCTCACCGCAACCTCCGCCTCGCGGGTTCAAGCGATTCTCCTGCCTCAGCCTCCCTAGTAGCTGGGATTACAGGCGTGCACCACCATGCTGGGATAATTTTTGTATTTTTAGTAGAGATGGGGTTTTTCCATGTTGGCCAGGCTGGTCTCAAACTCCTGACCTCAGGCAATCCACCCACCTTGGCCTCCCAAAGTGCTGGGATTACAGGTGTGAGCCACCGTGCCTGGCCAGTGACATTTCTTTTCATGTCTCCAGCTCTGGCACGGCTGAAGGACATGGGCAGGTCCCTTTCTGGACCTCGGCTGGCCCATCTGCCCAGCGGGGATGTGAATTTCTGCCTGAGTGCCTGTGAGTACCCCGTGAGAAGGATGGGCTACCTCTTGGGTGAGACGGGTGGATGCATCTATAACCCCCAAGGCCGGAAGCTCCCCCCTCAAAGCCCAGTGCCTCCCCATCCCCTGGGCCCACATCCCAGAGTAGACGGCCCTGCCTGACTGAGTGGGGAGGGTCACAGAGACGAGGGCTGGAGTCCAAATCTGTGCAACTTTACCACGAGTGAGATCTGATTGGCTGATGCCACTGAATCCGGGTTAGAGGATGAGGAAGAGGAAGACAAGGAGGAAGAGGAGACGGAATTTCCTTCCGAGACTCGCTTTCTCTTGCGCTTGGGAATGCTGCTGTCTTTGGCTCCAAGGAGGGGAAAAGCCTGTTGACGCTGGAAGCTGAGGCTTTTCTGTCTCAGCCTCCTGAGCTCTCTGGAAAAGTGTTCTGTCTTAAGTTTTCAAGTCCCCCTTTCAGGATTTCAGGCTCCTGATCCCCTGAGGGTCAGGGCCCACCTGTCCAGAGCCCACCTGTCCAGCCTCCCTCCCAAAGCAAGCCCAAGGGCCCACTCTCCCCGGCCTCCTGCTCTTGCTGGCCTGCCTGCCTTCGTTAACACTGCATCCTCATTCCCAGGTGTCCCTCCTCCTCCCCAGCAAACTCACCCCTCAGGCCCTAGGTCCTCTCTCTTTCTGTTTGTTGTTGTTGTTGTTTTGTTTTGTTTTGTTTTGTTTTGTTTTGAGATAGAGTCTTGCTCTGTCACCCAGCCTGGAGTGCAGTGGCGCGATCTTGGCTCACTGCAACCTCCGCCTCCTGGGTTCAAGCGATTCTACTGCCTTAGCCTCCCGAGTAGCTGGGATTACAGGCATCTGCCACCACGCCCGGCTAATTTTTTTTGTATTTTAGTAGAGATGGGGTTTCACCGTGTTGGGCAGGCAGGTCTTGAACTCCTGACCTCAAGTGATCCATCCACCTCGGCCTCCCAAAGTGCTGGGATTATAGGCATGAGCCATCGAACCTGGCCTATATTGTTTTTTAGGGTCTCACTCTGTTGTCCAGGCTGGAGTACAGTGGCGCAATTGTAGCTCACTGCAGCCTCCAAGTCCTGGGCTCAAGCAATCTTCCCACCTCAGGCTCCTGAGTAGCTGGGACTATAGATGTGCACCACCACACCTGGGTAACTTTTTGTATTTTTGTATCATTATGTTGCCCAGGCTGGTCTCAAATTCCCAACCTCAAGCCATCCTCCTGCCTCAGCCTCCCCAGATGCTGAGATACAGCCATGAGCCATCGTGCCTGACTCATGGCAACAATATTAATCACATTCTCAGTTTCTGAGTATTTTCTGGGTGCTGGGCACTGTGCTAAATGCTTTGCACATTTTCTCCTGGGATCCTCCCAGCAACCCTCCAAAATCCTATTCACATTTCACTCATGAGCACCCGAAGGGGCAGGGCTGTTAAAGGACTTTCTCCAAGGCCAAGTCTGTGTGACTCCAGAGGCCACATTCTTTCCTGGGCTCTTTAAGGCTGGGAGGGGATGTGGGGCCCCAGGAGAGGCTCTGGGAGTTCTGGGGAGGCTGGGCCTGCAGGCTAGGTGGTCCAGGGAGGGTATAAAGAGGACCTGGGACTGGGAGCAGTGGCTCACACTGGTAATCCCAGCATGTTGGGAGACCAAGGTGGGTGGATTGACTGAGGTCAGGAGTTTGAGACCAGCTTGGGCAACATGGTGAGACCCTGTCTCTATTAAAATATTAAAAAATTGTATCGCTATGGTTATCACTGATGTATGGTGGCCCTGAGTGGAGAGTTCACAGGTCCAAGTAGACAGGCAGTGCCCCAGTGAAAGAAACTCTGGTTTGGAATCAGAAGTCCTAAGTTCAAATTTCCCCATGGCCACTTACTATTATCACTGTGTGAATTTGGGAAAACCGATGAACCTCTCTAAGTCAAATGGGGAAACCAGTGTGATGTGAGACTCAAAAAACACCGCATGCATACAAGAACCCAGCACCTAGCCCAGCACGGAGCAGGGGTCGGCAGGTGTCCTGCGGTTGCTGAATTCACTTGAGGTGAAGATGTAAAACTCTGAGCGGCATGTCCTGATTGGATGGGTTACTGCATGGAAACTTCGCCCAGCCCAATAAAGAAGGGCTTTTATTGTCTTTTTGAGACAAGGTCTCACTCTGTCGCCCACGCTGGAGTGTAGTGGTGTGGTCTTAGCTCACTGCAACCTCCACTTCCCAAGCTCAAGTGATCCTCCTGCCTCAGCCTCCCGAGTAACTGGGACTACAGGTGCACACCACCCTGCCTGGCTAATTTTTTGTCGAGACGCGTCTCTCTATGTTGCCCAGTCTGGTCTTGAACTCCTGGGATCAAAGAATTCTCCTGCTTCAGCCTCCCAAAGTGCTGGAATTACAGGCATGAGCCACTGTACTCAGCCGACCAGTAGGGTCTTAATGACACAGAGTAAGGGCAGGCTGGGTCCATGGGGCAAATGTCTCTTCAACTGGTGGAGAAAAGTCAGAAACTGGGAGTCTGTGATGTGGCATAGAGACCCCGGGAAAGAGAAGACCCTGGAGGCAGGAGGAGCCCAGGCTCTGAGTCAGAGGGATTTTTTGTGGGAGATTCCACATGAAAGAGAAGTCAGAGGCTGCCCCACCCTCTGTCTCAGACTGGTCCATGGGCTGTGGCCATCCTTGAGTCACCATGAGAGATGGCCACATTGGCGGGAGTGGTGGATGTGGGTGACAGTATCCACCCTCTGGGCATCTGTCCCAAATCCTCCTGAGACCTTCATGTGACCTTCTGTGTCTCTGCCATGTTTTTTTTTTTTTTTTTTTGTTTTTTTTTTTGAGACAAAGCCTGGCTCTGTTCCCCAGGCTGGAGTATAGTAGTGCCATCTCGGCTCATTGCAACCTCTGCTTCCTGGGTTTACTCCTGCTTCAGCCTCTTGAGTGTCTGGGATTACAGGTGCCCACCACCACCCCCGGCTAATATATATATATTTTTTTTGTAGTGACAGGGTTTCACTATGTTGGCCAGGCTGGTCTTGAACTCCTGACCTCTGGTGATCCACCTGCCTCCCTGCCTCAGCCTCCCAAAGTGTTGGGATTACGGGCGTGAGCCACTGCGCCCGGCCTCATCTCTGCCTTTGAGCTGAGCGCAAACCAAGTCGCCTCCAGATCCATGTGTTCAGTGCCACGCCTCACCCTTGTAACTGGCTCTTTTTTTTTTTTTTTTTGGAAACAAGGTCTCACTCTGTCGCCCAGGCTGGAGCGCAGTGGCGCAATCATAGCTCACTGCAGCCTCCACCTTCCGGCCTCAAGCACTCCTCCTGCCTCATCCTTTTGAGTAGCTGGGACAACAGGTACGCACCACCATGCCTGGCTAATTTTTAACCTTTTGCAGAGACGGTGGGGTGCGGGGGGGTCTCACTATATGGCCCAGGCTTGTGATCAGCTCTTGATGGAAGGAGGTGGCTTCTAGCTGGGTTGTGCCACCTCAGGCTCTGGAGTTCCAGGTGAACCTGGTCCTGACAGGAGTCAGGGCCTTGGGTCTCAGGCCAGGTTGTGGCGTGGCCTTGCTGAATCCTATCACTATCCTGGCTGGGCAGCCATACTGGGCCCTGTGGCCCACGGTGGTCTATGGTTCAGATGGGTGGTCCTGACAGCAGGGTCTACACAGCGTCTGACTCACTATGTGGCTTGGGCAAGTCCCTGGGCGTCTCTGCGCCTCAGCTTCCCAGCTGTACAATGAGGCGGGGTAAGATTAGGTCAGGATTTTTTCTTTCTCCTTTTTTATTTCTTAGGAGATGCGGTCTCAACCAGGCACAGTGACTCACGCCTGTAATCCCAGCACTTTGGGGGGCCAAGGCAGGTGGATCATGAGGTCAGGAGTTTGAGACCAGCCTGGCCAACATGGGGAAACCCCATCTCTACTAAAAATACAAAAAATAGCTGGGTGTGGTGACAGGAGCCTGTAATCCCAGCTACTTGGGAAGCTGAGGCAGGAGAATCGCTTGAACCCAGGAGGCGGAGGTTGCAGTGAGTGAGATCATGCCACTGCACTCCAGCCTGGGTGACAGAGCGAGACTCTGTTTTGGGGAAAAAAAAAAAAAAAAAAGGAAAAAAAGAGTTGGGGTCTCATTCTGTCATCCAGGCAGGAGTACACTGGCATAATCATAGCTCACTGCAGCCTTAAACTCTTGGGCTCAAGTGATCCTCCAGCCTCAGCCTCCTGTGTAGCTGGGACTACAAGTGCCTACTACCATGCCCTGCTAAATTTTAGAAAAAACTTTTTGGTCTATGGCCATACCACCCTGAACACGCCTGATCTTTCCTGATCTCAGAAGGCCTGGTTAGTACTTGGATGGGAGAAAAAAACTTTTTGTAGAGACAAGGTCTCACTATGTTGCCCAGGTTGGTCTCAAACTCCTGGACTCAAGCAATCCTCCCATTTAGGCCTCCCAAACTGCTGGGATTAGAGGCGTGAGCCACCACACCCGGCCAATCAGTTTCTTTTTCTTTTTCTTTTTGAGACACAGTCTTGCTCTGTCACCCAGCCTGGAACACAGTGGTGTGACCTCGACTCACTGCAACCTCTGCCTCCTGGGCTGAAGTGATCCTCCCACCTCAGACTCCCAAGTAGCTGGGACTACAGGCGTGCACCACCATGCCAGGCCAATTTTTCTTTTTCTTTTTTGATTTTTTTCGAGACGGAGTCTTGCTCTGTTGCCCAGGCTGGAGTGCAGTGGCACAATCTTAGCTCATTGCAACCTCTGCCTTCAAGCTATCCTCCTGCCTCAGCCCCCCTAGTAGCTGGGACTACAGGAAAGTGCCACCATACCTGGCCAATTTTAGTAGAGATGGGGTTTTGCCATGTTGACCAGGCTGGTCTCGAACTCCTGACCTCAGGTGATCCACACACCTTGGCATCCCAAAGTGCTGAGATTACATGCGTGACCCACCGCATCCAGCCCTAATTTTTCTATTTTCAGTTGAGACGGGGTTTCACCACGTTGGCCAGTCTGGACTCGAACTCCTGATCTCAAGTGATCTGCCTGCCTCGGCCTCCCAAAGTGCTGGGATTACAGGTGTGAGCCTCCGCGCCCGGCCCAATCAGTGTTTCTTAATCGGGTGCACGTCATAGTCACCTGGGAGTACCTTCTCCCAAGTCCCATCATCCACCTTAATCAGAACCATCATGCCAGGCGGCCCCAGGTGCCTGACGAAAGGATCTGTATACCCTGCAGATGCCAGCAGAATGGAGGGGGTCCGGCCAGTCTTGGGCAGTGCCCGCCTGCCTCACCCCTTCAGTCACATGCTACCCCTCTGCTCCCCAGGCGGCCTCCATGATGCTCCCTGAGGCCCGGCCTGCCTCTTGTCCTTCTAGCTGACCTCCTATACTCATTGGTGCTATGGCAGGGCCTCCCGTCTGCAGGGCACCTGCAGGTTTCCGGGGGCCTCTTGGGGATACCTGGCCTCATTCATGGAGACCTCAGCTTCCCTGGGGAGGTACCAGGGTGGAGAGGGGCTATATATTTTTCAAGGTGGTCAGCCATCTGTTGCATGCCCACCTGGACCACATCTATCTCTGCCTTTAAGAAATTTATTCAATTTATTTTTAAGAGACAGGGTCTCGCTCTGTTGCTCAGGCTGGAGTGCAGGGGCGCGATCTTAGTTCACTGCAACCTCCGCCTCCTGGGTTCATGCAAATCTCCTGCCTCAGTCCCCCGAGTAGCTGGGATTACAGGTGCCCACGACCACGCCCAGCTAATTGTATTTTTAGTAGAGATGGGGTTTCACCATGTTGCTCAGGCTGGTCTTGAACTCCTGACCTCAAGTGATCTGCCTGCCTCGGCCTCCCAAAGTGCTGGGATGACAGGCGTGAGCCACTGTGCCCAGCTCTACCTTTTTTTTTTTTTTTTTTTTTTTTTGAGACGGAGTCTCGCTCTGTCGCCCAGGCTGGAGTGCAGTGGCCGGATCTCAGCTCACTGCAAGCTCCGCCTCCCGGGTTTTCGCCATTCTCCTGCCTCAGCCTCCCGAGTAGCTGGGACTACAGGCGCCCGCCACCTCGCCTGGCTATTTTTTTTGTATTTTTTAGTAGAGACGGGGTTTCACTGTGTTAGCCAGAATGGTCTCGATCTCCTGACCTCGTGATCCGCCCGTCTCGGCCTCCCAAAGTGCTGGGATTATGGGCTTGAGCCACCGCGCCCGGCCTCTTTTTTCAAAAGGAACAGTCACTAGTCCCCATGGGGCAGAAGGGCGGCTTCTTCACCTCCGACTCACCTGGCACCTTGGCATCATTGCAGATTTCTGCAAAGGGTCTGAAAAAGAAAGAAATGAAGTGGCAGTTAGAAAATGAGGTTTTCCCCTCCTTTTTTTTTTTTTTTTTTGAGATGTAGTCTCGCTCGGTCGCCCAGGCCGAAGTGCAGTGGTGCAATTTCGGCTCAGGGCAGCCTCCACCTCCTGGGTTCACGCCATTCTCCTGCCTCAGCCTCCCGAGTAGCTGGGACTACAGGTGCCCGCCACCTCGCCCGGCTAAGTTTTATATTTTTAGTAGAGACATGGTTTCACCATGTTGGCCAGGCTGGTGTTGGCCTCAGGTGATCCTCCTGTCTCCGCCTCCCAAAGTGCTGGGATTACAGGCATGAGCCATTGCGTCTGGCTGTTTTCCCCTCCTTCTCACCTGCTGCCTGAGATGTGCTGCTGCTGCTGCCCAGTAAGACCCAAATAAAAATGGAGAACACACCGTCCCGACAGAGCAGCCCCCATATAGGCCCTGGATGATGGGCCTGCGCCAGCAAATCATTCCTCTGGGTCTGCTGTCCTCATCTATAAAGCGAGGATGTTGTCTGACCAAGTGATCAGAAATGCGTGCCCAGATTTATGCAAGTGGATAGTCATCAGAGCATTATTATTAATTATTAGTTTTGAGACAGTCTCACTTTTTTGCCCAGGCTGGAGTTCAGTGGTGCCATCCTAGCTCACTGCAGCCTTGAACTCCTGGGATCAATTGATCCTCCTGCCTCAGCTTCCCAGTAGCTAGGAATGCAGGTGCACACCACCATGCCTAGCTAACTTTTTAAAATTTATTATTATTATTTTTTTTTATTTTTATTTTTTTGAGATGGAGTCTCGCTCTGTTGCCCAGGCTGGTGTGCTGTGGCATGGTCTCAGTTCACCGCCACCTCCACCTCCCGGGTTCAAGCGATTGTTCTGCCTTAGCCTCCCATATAGCTAGGATTACAGGCGTGAGCCACCACACCTGGCCATTTTCCTGCATTTTCTAGTTGTTATTTCAGGGGGTGAACTATCTGTGGGAGAAAGGAAACCTCCACTTTTTGATTTTGAACAATTTGGTTTTTTTTGACACATGCAAATATTATCTTAATTTAAAAAAACAGGTAGACCAGGCATGGTGGTTCATGTTTGTAATCCCAGCACTTTGGGAGGCTGAGGTAGGCAGATCACTTAAGGTCAGGAGTTTGAAACCAGCCTGGCCAACATGGTGAAACCCTGCCTCTACAAAAATACAAAAATTAGCTGGGTGTGGTGGCGGGCACCTGTGATCCCAGCTATTCAGGAGGCTGAGGCATGAGAATCGCTTGAATCTGGGAGGCAGAGGTTGCAGTGAGCCAAGATGGCCACTTCACTCCAGCCTGGGCGATAGAGCAAGACCTCATCTCAAGAAACAAAACATGTAATATAACATTGAAGGCAGGCCAGGTGCTGTGGCTCAAGCTTGTAATCCCAGCAGTTTGAGAGGCCGAGGAGGGCAGATCACCTGAGGTCAGGGGTTCGAGACCTGCCTTACCAATATGGTGAAACCCCTGTCTCTATTAAAAATACAAAAAAAAAAAAAAAAAAAAAAAAAAAAATTAGCCAGGTGTGGTGGCACATGCTTGTAATCCTAGCTACTCGGGAGGCTGAGGCAGGAGAATTGCTTGAACCTGGGAGGTGGAGGTTGCAATGAGCTGAGATTGTGCCATTGCACTCCAGCCTGGGTAACAAGAGCAGAACTGCATCTTAAAAAAAAAAAAAGAAAGAAATACACCACAGGCCAGGTGTGGTGGCTGACCCCCATAATCCCAGCACTTTGAAAGGCTGACATGGGAGGATGGCCTGAGCCCAGGAGTTCGAGACTAGCCTGTGCAATACAAAATAAAATAAAATAAAATAAAATAAAATAAAATAAAATAAAATAAAATAAAATAAAATGTGGCTGGGCGCGGTGACTCACGCCTGTAATCCTAGCACTTTACGAGGCCGAGGTGGGTGGATCACCTGAGGTCAGGGGTTCGAGACCTGCCTTACCAATATGGTGGCCTGCAAGACAGAATGAGACTCCATCTCAAAAAGAAAGTAATAATATATTAATAAAATAATAATTTAAAAATAAAAAGAAATGCATCACAGTGTTGACTTTCAGTAGGAGAGTTACAGCTATGTTCTTTTCTTCTATTTTTTTCGTATTTTCCAGGTTGCTTTGTGTATTGTTCTGAAAATAATAAAATCATCTATTGTATTAAAAAAAAAAGACTGGGCCGCACAGTTTGGGTGTGGTGGTTCACACCTGTAACCCCAGCACTTTGGGAGGCTGAGGTGGGAGGATCACTTGAGCTTAGGAGTTCAAGACCAGCCTGGGCAACACAGTGAGACCCTGTTGAGGCTGCAGTGGGCCATGATCATACCTCTGTACGCCTGCTTGGGCAAAAGAGTGAGACCCTGTCTCAAAACAAAAACCAAAACCCAAAAGACTGTAAGGATATATAGTATAATAGTAATAACAGAGGCTGGGTGCAGTGGCTCACACCTGTAATCCCAGCACTTTGGGAGGCTGAGGCAGGCAGATCACTTCAGGTCAGGAGTTTGAGACCAGCCTGGCCAACATGGTGAAACTGCATCTCTACCAAAAAATACAAAAATTAGCTGGTATGGTGGTGCACACCTGTAATCCCAGCTACTTGGGAGGCTGAGGCACGAGAATCGGTTGAAGCCAGGAGGTGAAGGTTGCAGTGAACTGAGATCATGCCACTGCACTCCAGCCTGGGTGACAGAGCAAGACCCTGTCTCAAAAAAAAAGAAAAAAAAGTAATCACTGAGACTATGGAATTATAATTATTTTTTAAAAATAAATATTCATATTTTATTTAAACATTCATATTTAAATACATATTTATAATTTACATATGTTAAAAATCAGAATTGTATTATCAGAAAAAGTCAAATTTAATGAAAACATATTTTGTTTTTGTTTCTTCTCCAGAGAACAAATTTAATATCTAAAAAAAAAAAAATCTTTAAAAATAAGTAAATGTCCGTGAGTGTTGAAGTGTATGTTTCAGGAGAAAGAGGCAGGAACTATTACAGTACACCTGGGTCTGGATCCCAGCTGATCCACCGTGACCTTGACTTTCACCCTCCCCATGGCCTCGCCCTCTCTGTTCGCCATTCCAGAGGCCAGGCCCTCACTGGAGCTGGTTAATGATCACCATGCAGACGTGCTCTCGGGCCTTCAGGATCTTCTCCAGCCGGTGGATGCGGGCTGGAGTCTGGTCTGCCCCACCCCAGCAGCCATCACACCTAGAGAGTTTAAAAATCAAGACACACAGGCTGGGTGTGGTGGCTCACACCTGTAATCCCATGACTTTGGGAGGCTGAGGCGGAAGGATCGCTTGAGCCCAGAAGATCAAGACCAGTCTGGGCAACATGGTGAAACCTCCTGTCTACTAAAAATAGAAAAATTAGCTGGGAGTGGTGGTGCACGCTTGTAGTCCCAGCTACTTGGGAGGCTGGGGCCGGAGGATCGCCTAAGCCCAGGAGGTGGAGGCTGCAGTGAGCAGAGATTGCACCACTGTACTCCAACCTGGGCAACAGAGTGAGACTCTGTTTAAAAAAAAAAAGAAAATCAACATACACAAAATGTGGGTAGGCCGGGCACGGTGGCTCAAGCCTGTAATCCCAGCACTTTGGGAGGCCGAGACGGGCGGATCACGAGGCCAGGAGATCGAGACCATTCTGGCTAACACAGTGAAATCCCGTCTTTACTAAAAAATACAAAAAAAAAAAAAAAAAAAACTAGCCAGGCGACGTGGCGGGCGCCTGTAGTCCCAACTACTCGGGAGACTGAGGCAGGAGAATGGCGTGAACCCGGGAGGCGGAGCTTGCAGTGAGCTGAGATCGTGCCACTGCCCTCCAGCCTGGGCGGCAGAGCGAGACTCCGTCTCAAAAAAAAAAAAAAAAAAATGTGGGTCATAGGCAGAGCAGCTATGTCCCCAAGGAGCAGGCAGGCCAGCTGGGGGCTTCTGAAGGCGAGGCTGGCTGCAGAGGGAGGGAGGGCCTCCTGCTTCCCCCTGGAGGAGGGCTTGGTGTGCTGATCCCAACCACAGGCACTGACCGTATTTCTCGTTGAAGAGTTCCTTCACCTGCTCCCACAGGATCACCTTCTCCCCGAGTCTGTTGGTGTCATCTTTATCTAAAGAAGAAGACAAGGGGGCATGAGAGTTGGCATCGGCTTGGCCACTGGACCTGCTGCTTCTCCCACCAGGCATCCCTGACTTGCCAAAACATTTTCTGCAGGCCCCACCCACTCCCATGCACCTGTTTATTTATTTATTTATTTATTTATTTTTATTTATTTATTTTTGAGACAGAGTCTCGCTCTGTTGCCCAGGCTGGAGTGCAGTGGCATGATCTCGGCTCACTGCAATCTCCACCTCCCAGGTTCAAGCGATTCTCCTGCCTCAGCCTCCCAAGTAGCTGGGATCACAGGCACACACCACCATGCCCAGCCAATTTTTGTGTTTTTTAGTAGAGACAGGTTTTCACCATGTTGCCCAGGCTGGTCTCAAACTCTTGGGCTTAGGTGATCCACCCACCTTGGCCTCCCAAAATGCTAGGATTACAGGCTTGAGCCACTGTGCCCGGCGGTAGCTGGTTTCTAGTCTCAGTTGTTGGTCTGTCCATCCATCCATTTATCTTTTTTTGAGACATGGTCTTGCTCTGTCATCCAGGCTGGAAGGCAGTACTGCGATCATAGATAGCTCATGGTAGCCTCCAAATCCCAGGCTCAAGTGATCCTCCTGCCTCAGCCTCCTGAGTAGCTGGGAATATAGTTGTGCGCCACCACGCCTAATTTTTTAAATTTTTGTTAGAGTGGAGCCTCGCTATGTTGCCCAGGCTGATCTTGAACTCCTGGCCTCAAGTGATCCTCTTGCCTTGGCCTCCCAAAGTTCAGGAATTACAGGTGTGAGCCACGGTGGCCAGCCCATCCCACATTTTCTTACCAGTGTCCCCAGCACAGGCCCTGTGTTGGGCACAAAACAACCTAAAGAGAAGAGACAGGGCTGCTCCCCTGAGGGGATCCCAGCCAGAGGGGGTGTCACCTGGTCACCAAAGTACAACAGAACACACTTAGGAGACAAGGGGCATGAATCAGGATGCCCACCCTGTCTGGGCAAGTCTGGGGAGAACTCCCCCAGGAGAGCAGGATGCTTGAATGGGCTCTCAAGGCCTGACATGGTGGCTCATGCCTATAATCCCAGCACTTTGGGAGGCCGAGGCAGGCAGATCACTTAAGGCCAGGAGTTCGAGACCAGCCTGGCCAACATGGTGAAACCCTGTCTCTACTAAAAATACAAAAAGATTAGCTGGGCGTGGTGGCAGGCACCTGCAGTCCAGCTACACGGGAGGGTGAGGCAGGAGAATCGCTTGAGCCTGGGAGGTGGAGGTTGCAGTGAGCAGAGATCACGTCACTGTACTCCAGCCTGGGAGACGGAGACCTGTCTCAAACAAAAATGAAAACAACAGAAAAAAACGGACTCCAAAAAGGCAGGTAGGAGTTTGTGAAGGATGGAGTGGCAGTGGGAAGACAATGGGGCAGAAGGACCATCCAATCACAGGCACTCAAGGGTGAAAGATCCTGTGTTGGCCGGGTGCGGCGGCTCACGTCTGTAATCCCAGCACTGTGGGAGGCTGAGACGGGCAGATCACCAGAGGTCAGGAATTCGAGACCACCCTGGCCAACAGCGAAATCCCGTCTCTACTAAAAATACAAAAATTAGCCAGCTGTGGTGGCGGGCACCTGTAATCCCAACTACTCAAGAGGTTGAGACAGGAGAACTGCTTGAACCTGGAAGGCAGCGGTTGCAGTGAACCAAGATCGCGCCACTGTACTCCAGACTGGGCAACAAGAGTGAAACTCCGTCTCAAAAAAAAAAAAAAAAAGGAAGATCCTGTGTCCTGGAAGTGGCTGAACTTCGGGGTGGTACAGGGGAGACAACTGATGGGCCTAGCGGGGTCTGTGCACAGGGGCTGGTGTGACTGTGCTGGGCTGTTGGAAATCCCCCGACTGCTCGCTGGCCAAGGTCTGTGAATGGGAAACAGACCGTGTCTGGGAGTGTGGGGGCTGTGGCATTCTCCCTGCTCACTGCCCAGGCAACCGTCATGGCCTGTCTGCTGCTTGAGCCCCGGCGTGCTCCGCTGTCCCCTCCCTGTAGCCTAGAGAAGCTGCTGGGGTCAGTTGGCCCTGGAGACGGGGCCTGAGCTGGGCTGTAAGGCTGAGGGGTGGTTGGGCTGGAGATGGGGTCTGGGGTAGAGCTCTGCAGCAGCCTGCAGGCTTGTGCCAGGGATGAGGATGGGACTGGGATTGCAGGAAGGGTGGTTTGCATGTCCAACAGGAAATCTCCTCTCTGAGAAGCGTGGGGTCACATGGACTGGGCCTCTGGGGCAGGCGGGTCGGGTAAGGGGGAGATGTTGGGGGAGTGGAGCTAGAGGCAGGCAGGGAGCCAGGGCCGGATGATGTAGGGCAGAGCAGACTGATGGGTCTTTGGAACAAAATGACTCCTGTTTTTTTTCCTCTTTGTTTCTCCAAGACAGAGTCTCACTCTGTTGCCCAGGCTGGACTGCAGTGGCACCGTCTCGGTTCACTGCAACCTCTGCCTCCCAGGTTCAAGTCATTCTCGTGAGTCAGCCTCCTGAAAGCTGGGACTACAGGTGCCTGCCACCACGTCCAGTTAATTTTTGTATTTTTAGTAGAGATGGAGTTTTGCCATGTTGGCCAGGCTGGTCCTGAACTCCTGAGCTCAGGTGATCTGCCTACCTCAGCCTCTCAAAGTGCTGGGATTACAGGCATGAGCCACCACACCTGGCCTGCTTTCTTGCATCTTCTCATAACTCTTGAACTCTTTGGCTCAAGCAGTCCTCCCCGCTCAGCCTCTCAAGTTGCTGGGGCTCCAGGCACGGACCACCATGCCAGACTAAGTTTTTTAAAAATTTTTTGTAGAGAGAGTCTCTCTCTGTTGCACAGGCTGTCCTCCAACTCCTAGGCTCAAATGATCCTCCTGCTTCAGCCTCCGAAAGTGCTGGGATTACAGTTGTGAGCCACTGTGCCTGGCTCTTTTAATCTTGAAAACTCTGGGAAGAGCTCACTTCTGTTTAGAGGCTGCCTTGGGAACTGCATCTCCTGGGCTGGTACTCTGTGCTGCTTGGAGTCTGCTGACCCCATTTGGGTGGTTTGGCCTCCCGTGCACAAGCTGCCCAGAAGGAAGGCCCTGTTCCCAATGTGGGGGTTGCCCCAAAGAGCAGGGAGCTTCCCACAGGAGAGAGGCTGGGCACCTGCTTGGCCTGGTTCCTCCTTTTCCCAGGGCTCCAACACTCACCATCTCAGGTCCTTCCAAACCCTGCAGGTCCCTGCCCTGGTCCGTCCACACCCACACTCAGGAATCTCCTCACATCTCTGAGTTGCTGCATCTGTCTTCAGGCACCGCCTGCCAGCCCCGCTGGGTGCCCAGATACACCGCAAACATCAGCCATCCCAGACAACATCCTCCCCCCGTGTCCCTATCTTGTGGAGTAATGCCTCTAATTCAGCCACACCAAGACCCCACGCTCCACATCCCCTAGAACCCTCCTCTTCTCCTGTGGCCCAACACAGCCCTTCCTTTCGGACTAGGATGTGGGAAGAATCAAGGCCACCCTTGTCCAAATCCCATGCAGACCACTGTGATGGAGTCCTGGGCCCAAGGACCAGCTCCTAGAGCCTGCAGGGAAGCGACGGCACATTCCATCTGTCCCCATGCTACTGAGGAATCTTTGGTGACAGGATTCTCAGCAGGCACGGCCGTGCGTGCACAGAACAGAGAAAGGATGGCCTGGATCACACACATCACTGTGTGCAGATGGACACTGCAGCCAAGGACACAGAGGCTCAGAGAAGTAAAGAAACTTGCCCAAGGTCACACAGCCACTAAGCACCAGGAGTACTCTGTGTCGACCCCAAAGCCCTGGTCTTTCCACTCTACCATGAGCCCTGGGTTCCTGATGTCTCAGATTCCCCTACATTTCTTTCTTTCTTTCTTTTTCATTTTAAGAGTCGTGCTCTGTCACCCAGGCTGGAGTGCAGTGGTACGATCTTGGCTTGCTGCAACCTCCGCCTCCTGGGTTCAAGCGATTCTCATGCCTCAGCCTCCCGAGTATCTGGGATGACAGGTGCCCACCACCACGCCTGGCTAATTTTTGTATTTTTAGTAGAGACAGGGTTTCACCATGTTGCTCAGGCTGGTCTCGAACTCCTGGCCTCAGGTTATCTGCCCGCCTCAACCTCCCAAAATGCTGGGATTACAGATGTGAACCACCATGCCTGGCATCTGCTACAGTAGCTGTAGAAAGCAGGCTTAATCTTTAAGATCGTTTCCTCTAAATCTGTTGCTCTCAGCCCACAATGCCACCCCTCTGTCTTCTCCTGTGCCGGGACAGAGTGAGACTCAAAGTCAGAGCTCTACGAAGCCTGCAGGATAGAAAGAAGCTTAGCAGGCCCCTCAAAGACGAGGCCCAGACCGGGCATAGTGGCTCACTTGAGGTCAGGAGTTCTAGACCAGCCTGGCCAACATGGTGAAACCCTGTCTCTACTAAAAATACAAAAAGTTAGCTGGGCGTGGTGATGCGCGCCTGTAATCCCAGTTACTCAGGAGCCTGAGGCAGGAGAATCCCTTGAACTGGGAGGTGGAGGTTGCAATGAGCTGAGATTGCGCCACTGCACTCCAGCCTGGGCGACAGACCGAGACTCCGTCTCAAGAAAAAAACAAAACAAGACAAACAAACAAACAAAAAATATGGGACCCCAAACTCACTATGCCAAAGGGAAATGTTAAGCTTGGGAAATGAGTCACGCGATAGCCTTTTGTCCCTAAGCAGATGGCTGTAAGACAGAAGGTCACCTATCTCCCCTGGTGGCCTCCCTCACCTTGGCCATGTAAATTCACAGGTTATCTTCACAGGCAGGGGACAAAGATAAGAAGAGAAATCATTGCTCTGTCCACCCAAGACAAATGTGTATTTGACTTCCTCTATTCTGTTTATCTTATGTAAAATGCAGATTTACTGAGCACAGGACGAATACATCATTAACTATTCCCCCTCCCCCTTTATTTTTTTATTTTTTGAGACAAGAGTCTCACTGTTTTCTAGGCTGGAGTGCAGTGACCTGATTTTGGCTCAATGCAACCTCCGCCTACCGGGTTCGAGTGATTCTCGTGCCTCAGCCTCCAGAGTAGCTGGGATTACAGGCACCCGCCACCACGCCTGACTAATTTTTTGTATTTTTAGTAGAGACGGGGTTTCATTATGCTGCCCATTATGCTCCTGACCTCAGGTGATCCACCTGCCTTGGCCTCCCAAAGTGCTGGGATTACTAGCGTGAGCCACTGTGCCCAGCCCCTCTTTCCCCTTGAAATACCAAAGTCCTCAAAACCCTCTCTGGAAAAAAGCACAGGCCACAGACCCTATTGCAACTTGAGTGTCTTTTTCCTGGCTGTGTCCTCCACCATGGCAAAATAAATCTCTAAATCGATGGAGACCTGTTTCAGGCACTTTTGGGTTTACATGGCCCACAGGAGCCTGTAACAGGGATCCTGACCCAGCTGGGAGTCAGGGAGGGCTTCCCAGAGGAGGTGACCACCAGACGGGGCCCAAAGCTCCAAGGATGTGGGCTCATCTGCACGCTGGGGCTCATCACACGGACCTCCAAGGCAGTTGGGAGCGGCGAGTAAGACACAAGGAAACTTGCAGTATCCTGTAATTTCGGGTGCTCAACATGCATTAGCCAATCAGGAAACTTCCCCTGTTCCTTCCAAGTCTTGCCTGGTCTAGGGAGAAGTGCAACCCTAAACCAGTCTGCGGCTAACCAGGAGTGACACTACGGGGCAGTCAACAGGACACTATGGCAGTTTTATATGGCGCACACAGGTGCCAGGTGGTGAACCAGAAGTGGCGGGAGTGTGCACGTCAGGAAAGTGGGGCTGGGCTGGCTGAGGGGGCTGGTGGTTTGGGGAGGCGTCCTGATCACCTCTGGAGTGTGGCAGGGGTGGAGTGGGGCTAAATGCCTTTGTCAATAACACCAAGAACTGGCCGGATGTAGTGGCTCACGCCTGTAATCCCAGCACTTTGGGAGGCTGGGGTCAGGAGTTTGAAACCAGCCTGGGCAACATGGCAAGACCCTGTCTCTTAAAAAAAAAAAAAAAAAAAAATTAGCTGAGCATGGTGGTGTGTGCCTGTAATCCCAGCCACCCGGGAGGCTGAGGTGGGAGGATTGCTTAAGCCTGGAAGGTTGCAGTGAGCCATGATTGCACCACTGCGCTCCAGCCTGGGCAACTGAGCTAGACCCTGTCTCGAACAACCAACCAACGAAAATTAAAAAATAAAACACAAGCTCGGCACATACTATGTGCAGACACTGTGCGAGGCCCACAATGTGCCTTGTCCGCGGGATTCTCTAGCTCAGTCAACATCAAGCTCAGGAAGAACACTGATTTTTCTCTGTAGCTGCTCGTGCATTTTCCTGCCTCTTTCTTTTTATTTAATTTAGAGGAAAGAGAATTACTTTTTTTTTTTTTTGGATACAGACAGGGTCTTGCTGTCATTCAGGCTGAAGTGCAGTAGCTAGGACTACAGGTGCAGGCCACCACGCCCAGCTAATTTTTCCATTTTTTGTAGCGATGAGATCTTGTTATGTTGTCCAAGCTACATTCTTTTAAATCGTGAGTTTTTGAAGGAAATGGGGCAGGGCAGGCTCTGGTAGGGGCTGGACTGGATGAGCCCCTGTTTGAATGCCTGCATACAGTGGGGAAAAGGGGGATCCCCAGGGCCAGGGATGGGGAAAGTCCCTGGCTTATTAGACAGGAAGGCAATCTTGATTCTACCCCCTAATGCTGTGTGGTGTACGGAAAGTCACTCAACCTCTCTGAGCCTGTTTCCACATTCCTCAACTGGGACTCTGGGCCTACTGGATCTAATCTCACATATCAAAAAGCACTACAGGCTGAGCAGAGTGGCTCATGCCTGTCATCCCAGCACTTTGGAAGACTGAAGTGGGAGGATTGCTTGAGGCCAGGAGTTCGAGACCAGCCTGGGCAACATAGGGAAACCCTGTCTCTAAAAAAAAAAAAAAAAGGTGGGGTTTAGTTTACTGTCCTGAATGCCAAGTCAGCAAACCTATTCTCGGCGGGGGGAGGACCTGCCTGAGCTTCCCTGAACCCAGGCTGGCTGTAAATGACACCCACAGTTGCAAACATTTCAGTGTTCTCTGTTTGGAAATGTCATAGTTAGGACTCAGTGTGTGCGGGGTTTCACCTTCATGTTTCTGCCCCCAGTGCTGTCAGAAAGTCTTGCTGAAAGAACCCATCCCCACAGCAGTGACCTCTTGCCCACTGCCCCGGACAGTGACACCTTTGGTGGACAGGCCGTCCCTTGACATTTTTCCTGCCTCCTCGTGCTCATTCTGTTCTTCGGTCTCCTCTCTCTCTTTAACACTGCCTGGGCAACTCTCATCTTGTCTTTTCCAACCTGCCGTCTGTTAGCCCAAGGAGTAACTGAATTTTGCCAAGGGAGAAAAAAAAGACAACTGAGCTCACTGAATCAGTCATGCTATGTACACAATTTTAAACCAACTGGCTCCGGTGATGCCTCGGCTGGCTCTGCGGCTCTCTCCCAGGACAAAGTGCAAGAGCCCTGGCCAGCCTTGGCCTCTCCCCACCTAGTTAGAGGTCTTCGGCTCAGACTGATGATCTCATGTTGGTAATTACGACGGATTCACAGCAGGGAGATGCAGCCAGCGATGAGAAAGGGTGGCTTAGAGGGGAGAGACTACGATCTGTAGCAGAAGCGTGGCGTAATAGTTCTCCTCTCCCGTCCTGAACCACTTCACAGAGCCCCAACTTGCTGCCAGGCCCGGGCAGAGTTCACGGCTGCAGCGATTGCACCACTGCATTCCAGCCTGGGTGACAGAGCGAGACCCAGTCTCCAAAAAATAAAAAAGGTACATTCAGGTTCAGCTTTTTAACCCCTTGTAGGGCGTGTGCACAGGTTTAGCAGGAATTCCATCAGCTCCATTTCATGGATGAGATAACTGAGGCCTGGAGAGAGGAGGGCCAAGCTGCAATGGGGCAGACACCTGTGCCCAGGCCAGTGATCATGAGCCTGTGCTTCTCCTGCCATCCCAGACCTGGCTGGGCCTGGACACTGCATGCAGGAGGGGCCCTTAAGCCTTGACCCATTTTGCAAAGGGAACTGTCATTTTTTTTCTTAAGATGGAGTCTCACTCTGTCACTCAGGGTGGAATGCAGTGGCATGATCTGGGCTCACTGCAATCTCCACCTCCCAGGTTCCAGCAATTCTGCTGCCTTAGACCCTCGAGTAGCTGAGACTACAGGCACGAGCCACCACGCTCAGCTAATTTTTGTATTTTTAGTAGAGACGGGATTTCACTATGTTGGCCAGGCTGGTCTCAAACTCCTGACCTCAGTTGATCTGCCCGCCTCGGCCTCCCAAAGTGCTGGGATTACAGGCGTGAGCCACCATGCCTGGCCCAAAGGGAACTGTCTTAAAGTGGGATTGAGTTGTCGAACTACTCTCTGGGTCCCCAAGACCCCTCCTTCTGAACCCCTCTAGGGCCTAGACATGCCAGAGTCATCAAACCCCTAAATCCAAAACTGCAGTGGGGATGGGAAGGAGGCTGTTGGAATGGGGGAATCTCCACTTCTCTTCCTCTGCTTTTTATTTTTATTTTTTCAGATGGAGTCTCGCTCTGTTGCCCAGGCTGGAGTGCAGTGGCATGATCTCAGTTCACTGCAACCTGAGCCTCCTGGGTTCAAGCGATTCTCCTGCCTCAGCCTCCCAAGTAGCTGAGATTACAGGTGTGCACCACCATGCCTGGCTAATTTTTGTATTTTTAGTAGAGATGGGGTTTCACCATGTTGCCCAGGCTGGTCTTGAGCTCCTGGGTTCCAGTGATCTACCCACCTTGGCTTCCCAAAGTGCTGGGATTACAGGCATGAGCCACTGTGCCCGGCCTTCTTCCTCTGCTTTTCAAAAATTATTTTTTTAGAGATGTAGTCTCATTTTGTCACCCATGCAGTGGTGTGATCCTAGCTCACTGCAGCCTTGACTTCATCCTCCTGCCTCAGTCTCCTGAGTACATGGGCCTACAGGTGCACACCACCACGTCTGGCTAATTTTATATTTTTTGTAGAGACAGGATCTTGCTACATTGCCCAGATTGATCTCAAACTCCTGGTCTCAAGCAACCCTTTCACCTCAGCCTCCCAAAATGCTGGGATTATAGGCGTGAGCCACCAGGCTGGGCTTTAAACGTTTTAATGGATCTATGCCTCTCTTTCTCTGCTTTTTTTTTTTTTTTTTTTTTTTTTGAGACAGGATCTCGCTCTGTCGCCCAGGCTGGAGTGCAGTGGTGTGATCTCGGCTCACTGCAACCTCTGCCTCCTGGGCTGAAGTGAACCTCCCACCTCAGCCTCCTGAGTAGCAAGCGTGCCACCATGCTTGGCTAATTTTTTTGTATTTTTAGTAGAGATGGGGTCTTGCCTTACTGACCAGGCTGGCCTCAAAACTCCTGAGCTCAAGGGATCCTCTGGTCGTGGTCTCCCACAATGCTGGGTTTACAGGCATGAGCCATCGTGCCTGGCTGTAAGTGTTAATTGCATTCTTAGTAACAGCAGAACAATGGAAGCAGCCCAATCCCAAGGAGAGGAGAGTGAGGAATTGCATCATGGTAAAATTCCACTCAATGGAAGATTACAGAGTCATTAGAACTAAGAGGCTACAGCTACACACTTCAACATTATGTCAACCAAAGCTAAGTGGAAAACAGCAAGTCCCAGACTATTCAATAACATACCTCTGTTATAAAAGTAAAATTATAGGCTGGCTCACACCTGTAATCCCAGCATTTTGGGAGGCCGAGGCAGGCAGATCATGAGGTCAGGAGATGGAGACCATCCTGGCTAACACGGTGAAACCCCATCTTTACTAAAAAGACAAAAAATTAACTGGGCGTGGTGGTGTGCGCCTATAGTCCCAGCTACTCGGGAGGCTGAGGCAGGAGAATCACTTGAACCCGGGAGGCGGAGGTTGCAGTGAGCTGAGATCACACCACTTCACTCCAGCCTGGGCGACACAGAAAGATTCCGTCTCGAAAAAAATAAGTAAAGTTATAAGCAAAATGAAATAATTTTTGTTTAGGTAAACATTATATGCAATAAAACAATTAAAAAAAAATTAACCTGTGAGCCTGGCGTGGTGGCTTACACCTGTAATCTCAGCACTTTGGGAGGCCGAGGCAGGAGGATCACTTGAGGGCAGGAGTTGGAGACCAGCCTTGGGCAACATAGAGAGACTCTGCCTACAAAAAATTTAAAAGTAGCTGGTGCAGTGGCACCCAGCTGTAGTCCCAGCTACTCGGGAGGCTGATGTGGGAGGATTGCCGGAGCCCAGAAGTTGCAGGCTACAGTGAGCTATGATAGTGTCATTGCACTCCAGCCTATCTCTACGAAAATAAAAAATAAAATATGAGCTAGGCATGGTAGCATGTGTGCTTATAGCCCTAGCCACTCGAGGGGCTGAGGTGGTAGGATGGCTTGAGCCTAGAAGGTCCAGGCTGCAGTAAGCTATGACTGTGCCACTGCACTCCAGCCTGGGCAAGAGGGAGACTGATTTTTAAAAAAAAATCAGAAAAGAAATCAACCAGTGAAAAATGATTATATCATGGAGGAGAACAGGCATAGAAGACGTTTTTGGAAATTTGAATAAAGACCATATATTAGATGACAGGGAATTATTAAGTTTTATAAGTGCGATGATACTATTGTGAATATGTAAGATAATAGTGTTTTTCTTAGAAGATGTGCATTGAAATATTTAGGCAAGAAGAGTTAAGATGTTTGCAACTTACTTCAAATGGAGAAAAAGAAAGAGAAATTATGTGTGTGTGTGCGCACACGCGTGTGTGTGTGTGTGTGAGAGAGAGAGAGAGCAGGGAAAATGGCAATATGCTAAGAATTACCGAACCCAGTTGGGAGCGGTGGCTCACGCCTGTAATCCCAGCACTTTGGGAGGCCAAGGTGGGTGGATCGCTTGAGGCCAGGAGTTCAAGGCCAGACTGGCCAACATGGCAAAACCCCATCTCTACTAAAAATACAAAAAATAGCTGGATGAGGTGGTGCGCACCTGTAGTCACAGCTACACAGGAGGCTGAGGCAGGAGAATCGCTTGAACTCAGGAGGCGGAGCTTGCAGTGAGCTGAGATTGTGCTACTGCACTCCAACCTGGGCAACAGAGCAAGAGTCCGTCTCAAAAAAAAAAAAATGCCTGACCCTTCATGGGCACTTGGTAACTCAGAGAAGCTGAGCTCTTCTGTGCCAGGCACTGCACGTTGATCTTTTCATGGATTCATTCATTTAATCCTTAAAACGGGGCCATGCTCAGTGGTTCATGCCTGTAATCCTAGCACTTTGGAAGGCCAAGGTGAGCAGATCACTTGAGGTCAAGAGTTCGAGACCAGCCTGGGCAACATGGTGAAACCCCATTTCTACTACAAATACAAAAATTAGCCAGGCATTGTGGCATGTGCCTATAATCCCAGCTACTCAGGAAGCTGAGGTAGGAGAATTGTTTGAAACTGGGAGGCAGAGGTTGCAGTGAGCCAAGATCGTGCCACTGCACTCCAGCCTGAAGGACAGAGCAAGACTCGGTCTCAAAAAAAAAAAAAAAAAAAAAAAAGGTCAAGGAAACAGATTTTCCCCTAGAGCCTTCAGAAGGACCCAGCCCAGCTGACACCTTTTTTGTTTGTTTGTTTGTTTGTTTTTGAGACGGAGTAACCGCCATCTCCTGGGTCCCAGCGATTCTCCTGCCTCAGCCTCCCAAGTAGCTGGGATTACAGGCATGTGCCACCATGCCCAGCTAATTTTTGTATTTGTAGTAGAGACGGGGACTTACCATGTTGGCTAGGCTGGTCTCGAACTCCTGATCTCAAGTGATTTGCCCGCCTCAGCCTCCTAAAGTGCTGAGATTACTGGCGTGAGCCACCGCACCTGGCCCCCGACACCTTGACATTAGCCTTGGAAGACTCATTTCAGACTTCTGACCTCCAGAACTGTAAGGCAATACATTTGTGTTGTTTTAAGCCACTACATTTAGGTAATTAATTTATTTTTTTGAGACAGGATCTCTCTCTGTTGCCCACGCTGGAGTTCAGTGGCACAATCATGGCTCACTGCAGTCTGACCTCCTGAGCACAAGTCATCCTCCTGCCTTAGCCTCCCTAGTAGCTGGGACTACAGGTGTGTACTATGTGCAGCTAATTTTTTTTTTTTTTAGAGATGGGATCTTGCTATGTTGCCCAGGCTTGTCTCAAACTCCTGGGCTCAAGTGACCCTCTCATCTCAGCCTTCCTGAGTGTTGGGATTACAGATGTGAGCCACTGGACCCGGCTTGTTTTAAGGCTTGAAATGTCAGTTATAAATTCATGATTCCCCAAATCATCTCTCAAGCCTGGACTGCTCCCCTGAGCCCCAACTTGCTTCCAACTTCGACTGGATGAGACCCCAGATAGAACACGCCTGATCTGCCACCTCTTGCCCCATCAACTTCTCTTGCCCCACCAGCTTCTCCTGCATCTTCCCTGTCTCCATCCACAGCACCTCCGTCCTTCCCCAAGTTCAGCCGGAATCTCTGAAGTCAAAGTCAGCTCCTCACTTTCTCACAGCACATTCTGTTGGCTTCGGCCAACTCACCTAAGAGTCGGTGACTCACCACCCCACTGCCGCCACAGGTGTCGCCTGGATTATTACATCCTCCTTATGTCTCTCCACCCTTGTCTGTCCTCAAGCCAGCAACCAGAGGGATCCTGTTAAAACAAGCTGGATCCTGTTCCCCTCGGCTCAGAATTGCACCGACTCCCAGCTCACTCTGAGCAAAAGTCAAAATCCTTATCTGGCCATACACCATCTTCCCTGTCCATCTCCATCTCATCTCTCACCTACCCTGACCTTCCTCCACCACCCTGGCAGGTGACCTCAGGGGCTTGGCAGCTGCTGTTCTCTCTGCCTGCAGCACTTCAGGCAGTTCAGCACTTCAGGTTCCCTGCTGCCACTTCAGGCCTTTACTCTAAGGCCTCCTTCTGGCCACCACCTAAATAATGTTGCAATCCCCTAAAAATAAACACAATTGCTCCCATCCACTGCTCTGCTTCTCCTTGGCAATTGCATCAAACAAGGTTTACACTTTGCAGATTTTCTGTTTATCCCCCGGCTCCCCGCATGTAAGCTCCGTGAGGCTGGGTGTTTTTGTTTTTTGATTTTTGTTTTTTGAGACAGAGTTTCGCTCTTGTTGCCCAAGCTGGAGTGCAATGGCACAATCTTGGCTCACTGCAACCTCCGCCTCCCAAGTTCAAGCGATTCTCCTGCCTCAGCCTCCCAAGTAGCTGGGATTATAGGTGTATGTCATGACGCCAGGCAAATCTTTCGTGTTTTTAGTAGAAATGGGGTTTCACCATGTTAGCCAGGCTGGTCTCGAACTCCTGACCTCAGGCGATCCACCTGCCTCGGCCTCCCAAAGTGTTGGGATTACAGGCATGAGCCACTGCGCCCAGCCAGTTTTTTTTTTTTTTTTTTTTTTTTTTAATCAGTGTTGATTAAAAGTCCAGCATAGGCTGGGTGTGGTGGCTCATGCCTGTAATCTCAGCACTTTGGGAGGCCGAGGCGGGCGGATCACAAGGTCAGGAGGGAGAATGAGACCATCCTGGCTAACACGGTGAAACCCAGTCTCTACTAAAAACACAAAAAATTAGCTGGGCGTGCTGGCGGGTGCCTGTAGTTCCAGCTACTCAGGAGGCTGAGGCAGGAGAATGGTATGAACCCGGGAGGCGGCGCTTGCAGTGAGCCAAGATTGCGCCACTGCACTCCAGCCTGGTGGACAGAGCGCGACTTCGTCTCAAAAAAAAAAAAAAAAAAAAAAAAAAAAGTCCAGCATAGGCCGGGCACAGTGACTCACATCTGTAATCCTAGTACTTTGGAAGTTTGAGATATGTGGATTACCTGAGCCCAGGAGTTCCAGATCAGCCTGGGAAACCTGGTAAAACCCTGTCTCTACAAAAAAAAAAATACAAAAATTAGCCTGGCACGGTGGTGCACACCTCCAGTCACAGCTACTTGGGAGGCTGAGGCAGGAGGATCACTTGAGCTTAGGGAGGTCAAGGATGCAGTGAGCCGTGATCATGCCACTGCACTCCAGCCTGAGTGACAGAAAGAGACCCTACCTAAAAAAAAAAAAAAAAAAAGGTCCAGTATCTAGGCTGGGTGTAGTGGCTCACACCTGTAATCCCAGCACTTTGGGACACCAAGGGGGTGAGAGGCCTTGAAGCCAGGAGTTCTAGACCAGCCTGGACAATAAAGCAAGACACTGTCTCTACAAAAATATTAAATAAGAATAATGAGTCCGGGCTCAGTGGCTCATGCTTGTAATCCCTGCACTTTGGGAGGTCGAGGCGGCTGGATCACCTGAGGTCAGGAGTTCGAGACCAGCCTGGCCAACATGGTGAAACCCCATCTCTACTAAAAATACAAAAAAAAAAAAAAAAAAAAAAATTAGCTGGGCCTGGTGGTGCATGCCTGTAATCCCAGCTACTCAGGAGGCTGAGGCAGGAGAATCGCTTGAACCTGGGAGGCAGAGGTTGCAGTGAGCTGAGATTGCACCACTGCTCTCCAGCCTGGGCAATAGGAGCAAAACTCTGTCTCTAAAACAAAACAAAACAAAACAAAACAAAAACAAACAAAAAGAATAATGGAATAATAATAAAAGACCAGCATCTGGCACAGTGCTGGCCCCAGTGAGACACCTGTGCCCGTGCACGGGTGAGTGACTGCACCTGAGTCCCCAAGGCCTCTGTTGGACCCCACGAAGTCCTCTGTGGGCGGCGCTGAGCCCTCTCCATGATGGGAAGGTCCTTAGAGGGCTAGGCCTGCATGTCCCCCCACCTCCACCTCCGTTCTCCTTTGTCACCACACCCCTTCCCACAAGGTTGGAAGGATCCGGTACACCCAGTAAACCACTCGTGCTGAGCCATGGTTACTGCCCTGCCCCTGCTCTACTTCTGTGGCTCAGACACACTCATCAGCTTCTGTTCCACACAAGGTGCCTGGCGACCCCTCGGTGCTGATCTCATTCCAGCCTAAATAAAGGTGCGGGTTGCTCTTGTCAGCTTGGGTGGTCTCTGTTGGGAAAAGGGTTTCTGGGATGTTGCAAGAGACTCTAAAGGCACCCCCAACCCTGCTCCCTTTTGGGGCCAGAAAGCCCCTGTCTATTTTTAATTTTATTTTAATTAATTTTTTTTTTTTTTTTTTTTTGAGAGAAGGTCTTGCTCTGTTGCCCAGGCTGGTGTGCAGTGGCACCATCACGGCTCACTGCAGCCTTGACTTCCTGGGCTCAAGTGAGCCTCTTGCCTTAGCCTCCTGAGTAGCTGGGACTACAGGCATGTGCCATCATGCCTGGCTAATTTTTTGTCAAGATGGGATTTTGCCATGTTGCCCAGGCTGGTCTCGAACTCCTGAGCTCAAGCAATCCGCCTGCCTCAACTTCCCATAGTGCTGGGATGACAAGCATAAGCAACCGCGCCCAGCCTGGAAGCCCCTGTCTAATAAAGGCAAAGAAGCTTGGGGTTCCATTCCCTGACATGTGGAAGGTTGGGGGGCAGGATGGGGCTGCAATGACCCCAGCTGAGTCCCTAACAGCCAGAAAAGGGCAGGGTCTCCCCAACATGCCATCATTTCATGGCCGACTCTGCCACTTTAGACATTGGGCCAACTCTAGGCCTGGCAGTAGGGCGTCTCATCTGCCCACAAAGGCCTCCAAGCCCCGCCCCGCAGATGCCAGCTCTCCCTGGGAAGACAGAAGGGAGATCATTCCTGAACCCTAATTAACAAAGACAAGCAGAGACCTTTCAGTGGAGAAACGTGACTGGTGCTGGAATTGCGATCTCTTTAGAAACTCGAGAAAGATGGTCGGGCGTGGTGGCTCATGCCTGTAATTCCAGCACTTTGGGAGGCCGAGGCGAGTGGATCATGAGGTCAGGAAATCAAGACCATCCTGGCTAACATGGTGAAACCCCGTCTCTACCGAAAATACAAAAAATTAGCCGGGCATGGTGGTGGGTGCCTGTAGTCCCAGCTACTCAGGAGGCTGAGGCAGGAGAATGGCATAAACCCGGGAGGCGGAGCTTGCAGTGAGCTGAGATCCGGCCACTGCACTCCAGCCTGGGCAACAGAGCGAGACTCCGTCTCAAAAAAAAAAAGAGCTCTCAAGAGCTCAAGCCAGAGTCAGAAGGGTGGAGAGGGGGTGGGGAAGGCTGAGACAGGGAGGCAGGAGCCAGAGGGTGTGTGCCTGTGTGTGACTGGGGACAAGGAAATGACTCTCAGGTCTTGGGCAGCAGAAGGGAAGATCATGGAGAATGTCCTTGTTCTGTATCACCTCAAAGAAATAGAGGCCCAAAGACAGTTAACTCATCCAAGATCAGAGACAGCAAGTTAAGTTATCCAAGATCACACAGCTCAAAAATGATGGTACTGGTGCCTGAGAAGGCAAAAAGGGACCTGTCCCTGTGCCTGCCACTGTTCGGTCCCTCCCCGTGTCCCCCCAGTACCCTCTGCAGAGGTCAATCCTACACTAGCATCCAGGCCTGGCTCAGGTCAACCTCTCCAGGAAGCCCGTCCCACCACAGCACCCACTGGGTGACAGGAGACCCCACAGAAGAGAGAGGCTTAGCAGGAGATCAAAGAGGACGATGACAAGTGGTGCTATTGTATTTGAGGCTTCTGGCCTTTCTCCACTTGTACCCCCTGAAAAGGGATCACAGCCCTCTGCCTGGCAGGCGTTTCCCCCACAGCTGAGCTTCTCGAAATGGGCCTCAAACAATTCTGGTGTGGGGAGAGGTGCGTGCAGGTGGAATGATCTTCCTCAGCGACATGTAGTTTTTTTTGTTTTTTTTGTTTTTTTTTGTTTTTTTTGAGACAAGGTCTCACTCTGTTGCCCAGGCTGGAGTACAGTGGCAAAATCATAGCCCACTACAGCCTCCAACTTCCAGGGTCAAGCAATCCTCCCACTTCAGCCTCCTGAGTAGCTGGGACTATAGGCACACATCACCATGCCTGGCTAATTTTTTATTTTTTGTAGAGACAGGACCTCATTATGTTTCCCAGGCTGGTTTCAAACTCCTGGATGCAAGCGACCCTCCTGCCTTGGCCTCCCAAAGTGCTGGGATTACAGGTGTGAGCCACTGCACCCAGCAAGCAGCATGTAATTTGACATAGTTCCTTAAACTGAGATGAAAGTGGAGTTTACAGAGGATACGATGTGGGGATGTCCTAGATAAAACTGGAGCCCACCAAGAGCTTGGCCCTGACCAGTGGGGCTGTACAGACTCCTGAGCCATGGGGACATCAGCAGAAGAGCTTGCCAGGGCCAGGTCTGAAGGGCCCAGTCCATGTTGCAAAGCCAGGCCTCCCAGGCCGTCCATGCTCCAGCCTGGCCAGCCTGTCTGCTTCACCACCTCCCACTTGTGACAACCCATCCCTCCTCCTCACCTGGTCATGCACTCCAGGGTGGCCCCAGGGGAGGCAGACGTGGCGTGGGCAATTCTTCCCATTTTACTGGGAAACTGAGGCCCAGGTAGGCAAGCTTGACTTGCTGGAGTCACACAGGAAGTTGGCAGCTCTGCTCCATCCCTGGGTCTGGAGCCCCTGCTCTGGGGAAGGAGAGGTGGGGCGCTGCCTTCCCAGAGTCCCCTCAAGCTGGCAGGGATGGCTGTACCCCCAGGGTCAGAGGAGAACTAAAAGGAGCGGAAGCTGGCCTGGGTCCGGGGAGAGCCCTTGTGTTTGCCCAAAAGGGAGCTGGAGAGGGGCGGCTCGGCCCATACGCAGGGAGGAGCTGTGGGGAGCTGGTGGTGGGGCAGCAAAGAGAAGAGGATTTGGTGAGTAGAGGGGCCCCCCTTGGTTCTAGTCCTCCCCGCAGCCCCTCCCAAACGGGCAGGGCTCTCCAGTCCCTTTCTCCTCGCCTGCAGCAAGCCCTATGGGAAGCGGCCTAGCTGGTGAGTGGCAGCTCAACCTCTGCTTCAATGCTGCAGCGATGGGGAATTCACTGCCTTCCAAAGCTGTTAAAAAATGTTAACCGCTGCTATTCAAGAATAATTCTAGAATTTTTTTCTTTTGAAAGACAAGGCCTCATTCTGTCTCGCAGGCTAGAGTGCAGTGATGTGATCATAGCTCACTGCAGCTTTGACTTCCTGGGCTCAAGCGATCCTCCCTCCTCAGCCTCCCGAGTACCTGAGACTACAGATGTGCAGATGCGCAGCACCACACTGGCTCATTGTTTTCTCTTTTTGTAGAGACAGGGTCTCACTATGTTGCCCAGGCTGGTCTCCTGGCTTCAAACAATCCTGCCTTGGCCTCCCAAAGTGCTGGGATTACAGGCGTGAGCCACTGCATCTGGCGGTTTTTTGTTTGTTTGTTTGTTTTTGAGACAGAGTCTTGCTCTGTCACCCAGGCTAGAGTGCAGTGGTGTGATCTTGGTTCATTGCAACCTCTGCATCCCCCAGGTTCAAGCGATTCTCCTGCCTCAAGCTCCCGAGTAGCTGGGATTACAGGCGTCTGCCACCATGCCTGGCTAATTTTTGTATTTTTTGGTGGAGACAGGGTCTCAGCATATTGGCCAGGCTAGTTTCGAACTCCCGACCTCAAGTGATCTACCCGCCTCAGCCTCCCAAAGTCCTGAGATTACAGGCTGAGCCACTGCGCCCGGTCCTGCTCTGCTGTGCTTCTGAGGTTTGAAAACCACTGCCTCAATGCTCCTGACTCAGCTCTTCTTACCCCAAATTTCCCCCACCTCATCTACTCTGCTCCTGCACAGTCGCCCTTTCCTCCGACACCCTGGGCAGGTCTCTCTCTGCCAGCTCCACGCTTCTGAGAGGCCCCCAGCCTGCCTGCCACCCTGCCTGCAGTAAATACCACTCAGGTTTCACCTACTGAACATGGGCCCCTGGATGTGTCTCACAAGATCACAGATCCAGCCTTGGAGACCAGCACCACCATCACCCTTCCAGAACCTTCCGCCCTCTTCACACCCTGCTGCCGCCTCTAGATCCTAACCCCATCCCTCGTGGGGCCCAGTTGCCCACTGCCTGGGTTCAGACCTTCTCAACACTCCGTGGCTTCTCTGCCCTAGTTTTGCCTTCTCTAATCCACCCTCAGTGGGTGGAAGTACGGTTACCATGGTAACCCGAAGACAGTGCAAGTCTTATTGTATCATTACAATGACTGGAAAAGCCGTCAGTGCCACAAAATAAAGTTCAAGTCACTAGCTTTGCAGTCCAGGCCCTTTACCATGCTGGCAGCATTTTTGGGGGCTATTCTCCTTCTCCCTACTGCACAACCCCGCCTGGCCACCCCAGGCTCAGGCTGTAGAACAGCAATAGACCAGGGAATGGCTTTGGCCTCTTGCTAACTACCTGGTTTTTGTCTCTTTCAGGCTGTTTGCTCAGTTGCAAAATGGGAAGGACAACAGCACCCGCCTCACAGGCTAAGCGTCTAAGAAGCTGTGTGTGAAAAGCCCGCAACACAGGGTCTGGCACGCGTGGACATGCGGGATGGGAAGAGGGGATTTCCCAGCTCCTCATCTCTGCAGGGACTGGCCCCTGGCCTAAGGAACACCAGTTCTCCAGGGAGGGGGAGCTTTCCCTGACCCCCCGATGTGTGGCACGCAGAGGAGAGCGAGCTACGTCTGGAAGGGGAGTTGGGGGAAAGGGCAGGTTAGTCTTTACTGAGGGTGGCGGTGAGGTGGTACTTTGGTCTCACCTCAGCTGCAGAAACCCATCCTGCTCCCGTCTTATTTCCTGGGGATTTCAGCTGTGTGCAGGCAGAGATGCGTCTCCCAAGTGCCCCACGCATGGCTTGACCTCCTCTCCTCCCTCTGGCCAGTACTGAACCTCTTGGTGATCCACGATGGCACCTCTGTGTCCTACATCCTTCTCAGGCCGTCTCCTTCCCTCCTTCCAGCCCTCCCTCTAGGACCCTGACCCCAACTGTCCTTCATCCCCATGAGGACATTCAGTCCACTGTCCCTCCCCTGAGAGAAGGAGCAGGCAGAGAGGATCTTGCATGAGCCTTCGCAACCCTCTTCCACCCACCCTGTTTCTTTCTTCTTCTTTTTTTTTCCCAAAAAAATAGAGATGGGGTCTTGCTATGTGGCTGGTCTCAAACTCCTGGGCTCAAGTGATCCTCCTGCCTCAGCTTCCCAAAGTGCTGGATTATAGGCATGAGCCACCACACCCAGCTTCATTCCTTTTCTAAGTAGGGTACTCCTTTTCTTGCCATTCCCCCCATCCTACTTCCTCTCCCACCACTCACCTCCCTCTCTACTGAATATACTGAAGATCATGCAGCTGCTGTTCCTACCTCTAAAACCCTCTCTTGGCTGGGTGTGGTGGGTCACATATGTAATCCCAGCACTTTGGGAGGCTGAGGCGGCTGGATCATTTGAGGTCAGGAGTTTGACACCAGCCTGGCCAACTTAGTGAAACCCCATCTCTACTAAAAAATACAAAAAATAGTTGGACGTGATGGCACGTGCCTGTAATCCCGGCTACTCAGGAGGCTGAGGCAGGAGAATCGCTTGAACCCAGGAGGCAGAGGTTGCAGTGAGCTGAGATCGTGCCACTGCACTACAGCCTGGGCGATAGAGCAAGACTCTGCCACCTCCCTCCACCAAAAATATAAAGCCCTATGCATCCATTCCACTCTCCACTCTTGTTCATTCTCTCCTGCCCTCTAAACGGTGATCTGTCCTTGGCAGATTCAATCACTTGTCTTTCTCATTCTCTCCTGAGTCCACTATTCCACTCTGGTCCCCACCTCTTCCCCCCAAACTGCTCTGAACCATCCCACTGCAACTTGTTGCTTAGCCCCTCCATCTAGTCTCAGGCATTAGGACTGACCTCCCAGCAGAGGCTGGTGCAACCGATCACCTCCTGTAGTAAGTTTCTCCCTGGGCTTCACTTGCGGGCTTTCCTGTCTCTCTCTTTTTTTTTTTTTTTTTTGAGACAGAGTCTTGCTCTGTTGCCCTGTTGCCAGGCTGGAATGCTGTGGCGCAATCTCAGCTCACTGCAACCTCTGCCTCCCGGGTCCAAGCGATTCTCCTGCCTCAGGCTCCCAAGTAGCTGGGATTACAGGCACGCACCACCACGCCCGGCTAATTTTTGTACTTTTAGTAGAGATGGGGGTTTCACCATGTTGGCCAGGATGGTCTCATTCTCCTGACCTTGTGATCCATCCGCCTCGGCCTCCCAAAGTGCTGGGATTACAGGCGTGAACCACCGCACCTGGGCCTCCATACATTTTTGATGTACAAATAAATGAACCCAGAGGATTAACTATGAGTCTAAAGGTTTACATAGGCAGGACCTGTGTAATAGCTGCTGGTAGCCAGGAGGGGACAGCAAAGAGCCACCCAGTGTGGATGAGACCAGAGCGGTGGTAGGGAAAGAGGGTGCGGTCACAACCCACTTCAGGAACCAACACCAAGCCCTAGGCTAGTGGGAGACCCTGCCCTGGGTTCCGAAGTATAATAAAATGGTAAAGACTTAGGTTCAAATCTCTGCCACACTATGCTGTGTGGCCTTGAGAAAGCTGCCTAATCTCTCTGAGCCTCAGTCCCCTCCAGTAAGTCCGGCTACTCGGAGAGATGACATGGTAACGTGAGTGGGTTTTGTAACCAGCAAATCGTAAGTGTGATGGGGTCAGGCGTGGTGGTTCACACCTGTAATCCCAGCACTTTGGGAGGCCAAGGCGGGTGGATCGCCTGAGGTCAGGAGTTCAAGACCAGCCTGGCCAACATGGCAAAACTCTGTCACTACTAAAAATACAAAAATTAGCCTGGCGTGGTGATGGGTGCCTGTAATCCCATCTACTTGGGAGGCTGAGGCAAGAGAATCACTTGAACTCGGGAGGTGGAGGTTGCAGCGAGTTGAGATCACATGATTGCACTCCAGCCTGGGCGACAGAGCGAGACTCCGTCTCAAAAAAAGTGTGACGTGAGTGTTAGGTGTCTGTGGTGTGAGCGACTGCTCAGATGTCCATAACTGGGGGACAGGGTAGTTACATAACCATGATACAGGCTAAAGAGGAAACAGAGCTTTTTAAAGACCTGGGAACATGTTTATGTTTTAAGGTTAAGTGTGTAAATTTATAGAAAGAAGAACAGTGAGATGTAAAATTAATAAGCTTGGGGGGAAATCTGGAAGACATGTATCATCATAAAAATTAACAGCCATCTGGGTTGTTAGATTTCTGTATTTTCCAAATTTATACCATGGGCATATATTTGCATATCTCTTTAGGGTGTGTGTGTGTGTGTGTGTTTTAGAGACAGGATCTCACTCTGTCACTCAGACTGAAGTGAGGTGATGTGATCATTGTGATCACAGCTCACTGCAGCCTCAAACTCCTGGGCTCAAGTGACCCTCCTGCCTCAGCCTCCCGAGTAGCTGGGACTACAGGGACACCACCACCCACTACCATGCCCAGATAATTAAAAAAAAAAATTTTTTTTAGAGATGGGGTCTTACTATGCTGCCCAGGCTGATATCCAACTTCTGGCTTCAAGCAATCCTCCTGTATTGGCCTCCCAAAGCGCTGGGATTACAGGCATGAGCTACCATGCCTGGCCCCCTGTAGGTTTTTATGACCTACTAGAATGTTCTTCGGATGGAATATTACAGCAGCTACCCGGGTAGAGGGTCTCTCCTGCCTTAGTCACCACCACTTTTTCCCAGTATATCCTGAACAGCCCCCATTAGCTGTCCTGGGTTTTCTTTTTTCTTTTCTTTTTTGCGACCAAGTTATACTCTGCCGTTCAGGCTGCAGTGCAGTGGCGCGTCTCTCAGTTCGCTGCAACCTCCGCCTCCCAGGTTCAAGCGATTCTCCTGCCTCAGCCTCCCAAGTAGCTGGGATTACAGGCACACACCACCACGCCTGGCTAATTTTTGTATTTTTAGTAGAGTCAGGGTTTCACCATGTTGCCCAGGCTGGTCTCGAACTCCTGACTTTATGTGATCCACCCCACCCCTGGCCTCCCAAAGTGCTGGGATTACAGGCATGAGCCACCGCGCCTGGCAGTCTCTCTAATTTAATTCAGTGCCACTGTAGGCAGGTGGGGTGTGGCCTGGCTGGACATTATAGAGCTACCAGCTACAAATGGTGTTCAGCCCCTGGGGTCAAGTGTGGCTTGTCTCAGCCCCTTGCAGGCAGGGCTAGAGTTCCTTCTGGTACAAGATGGGGGACTCAGCCCCCCCATCCCTCTGCAACCCCAGGCCCCCCACCAGGCAGGTCCACTCCAGTTCAGCCTGGTGCCTTCCAGCACCCCTGGCCCCTAGAAATCCCTGGCCTACAGCTCCCTTGACCTGAGGCCTGAAATTCACCCACTGCCCTCTGAGGCTTGGTCCAAGTCCAAGTATGCTTCCTCTCCAGCCAGACGCCTGCTCACCACTCAGCATGTCAGAGCAGGCAGGGCCTCTAGATTGTAATGGAGAAACTGAGGCACTGAGGGCAGATGTGGTGTCCCCAGTTGGGAAAACATTAAAGACATTCTGGGCTTATCTCTCCCTCTCTCTCTCTTTTTTTTTTTAGAGACAAGATCTCACTCTGTCACGCATGCTGGAATCATGGCTCACTGCAGCCTCCAACTCTTAGGCTCAAGGGATCCTCCCACCTCAGCCTCCCAAGTAGCTGGGAATACAGTCGTTCATCCCTACCATGTCTGGCTAATTTTAAAAAATGTCAGGATGGGATCTTTCTCTGTTGCCCAGGCTGGTCTCAAACTCCTGGGCTCAAGTGATTTTTCCCATCTTGGCCTCCCAAAATGCTGGGAATATAGGTATGAGCCACCATGTCTGGTCTGAGTCATCTCTTTTGACCCAGAACAAAACCAGCCCAGGAGTGGCTGTACTCTCACCCTACACTGGGGAGGCCCACAGCTTCAGGGTGCAGTGGGGCTCTTGCAATTTAACGACTGATTCATCTTCAAAAAAGTACAATCTCAGCCAGGGGTGGTGGCTCACACCTGTAATTCCAGCACTTTGGGAGGCTGAGGCGGGCTGATCACCTGAGGTCAGAAGTTTGAGATGGCCAACATGGTGAAACCCCGTCTCTACTAAAAATACAAAAATTAGCCGGGTGTCATGGTGCACACCTATAATTCCAACTACTCGGGAGGCTGAGGCAAGCGAATCACTTGAACTCGGGAAGTGGAGGTTGCGGTGAGCCAAGATCACACCACTGCACTCTAGCCTGGGCGACAAGAAGCGAAACTCCATCTGAAAACAATAAAACAAAACAAAACAAAAACAAAAAAGCATAATCCCTTTCAGAATTTTCACCTTCTCATGGTGGTTCTGTTAGGAAAGGCTTCCATGGGAGCCTTCAGTAAGTGACCTAAAAAAAATCTCAGAGCCATTCTTTTTTTTTTTTCTCAGACGGCGTCATGCTGTGTCACCCAGGCTGGAGTGCAGTTGCACAATCTCAGCTCACCGCAACCTCCACCTCCCGGGCTCAAGCCATCCTCCCGCTTCGGCCTCCTGAGTAGCTGAGACTACAGGTGCGCGCCACCGTGCCTGGCTAATTTTTAAATTTTTTGTAGAGACGGGGTCTTGTTATGTTGCCCAGGCTGGCCTCAAACTCTTGGCCTCAAGTGATCCTCCTACCTTGGCCTCCCAAAGTGCTGGGATTACAGGGGTGAACCAGCGTTCCTGGTTTAGAGTCATTCTTTTTTTTTTTGGTGGTTCTGAGACGGAGTTTCACTCTTGTTGCTCAGGCTGGAGTGCAATGGCGCGATCTTGGCTTACTGCAATGTCCGCCTTCTGGTTTCAAGCAATTCTCCTGCCTCGGCCTCCCGAGCAGCTGGGATTACAGGCACCTGCTACCATGCCCAGCTAATTTTTTTGTATTTTTAGTAGAGACAGGGTTTCACCATGTTGGCCAGGCTAGTCTCGAACTCCTGATCTCGTGATCTGCCCGCCTCGGCCTTCCAAAGTGCTGGAATTACAGGCATGAGCCACCGCGCCTGGCTCTAGAGCCATTCTTAACAGGGTTTGCCCCCTGGAAACTTCCCGAAGCCTCACCCTCCTGGGAATTCCCTGCTGGGTGCCACAGTCATCTCTTCACCTCTCGGTTTCCACTCTCCTGTCCTTGCACTGACATCCTGCTGTTAGGCCTTCTTCAAGCATGGACCTTCTCATGCTCAGTCTCTCTGTGGTGTGGAAATGTCTACTGGGTGGGCCTCACAGAAGGTTCCAGGCCCTGGCGCAAGCCCAAGGGAAGCAATGATCCAAAATGGACTCAGATAAAGTTTCTGCCACTATGCATTAGGGGCTTTTGGTAGGAGTCCAGTTCAATTTTAGAAAAATAAAAATACATGTCTCACACTTCTGAGTTTGCAGACTAAGGTCCATTCTGTATTTGCAAACGAGGACAAAAAGAAAAGTGGCTGGGCGTGGTGGCTCACCCCTGTAATTCCAACACTTTGGGAGGTCAAGATGGGCGGATCACTTGAGGCTGGCCAGGAGTTCGAGACCAGCCTGGCCAACCAGCTTGGCCTTTCACCATGTTAGGGTGCCTAAAAATACAAAAAATCAGCCGGATGCTGTGGCACATGCCTGAAATCCCAACTACTCAGGAGGCTAAGGCAGGAGAATCGTTTGAACCTGGGAGGCGGAAGTTGCAGTGAGCTGAGATCATGGCACTGCACTCCAGCCTGGCCAACAAGAGCTAAACCCCATCTCCAAAAAAAAAAAAAAAAAAGAAAAAGAAAAAGAAAAAGAAAAAAGACAACTGGGGGAAAACAGTCTTCCCAGCTCACCTGGAACTGCCCGTCTTTTTCCATATTCAGATCACATGGCGAGGCAGGTGTACTTGTCTGTCTTAGTGATAAGGAAGTGAAGGCTCAGATTCCCACAGCTAGTCAGGCGAGTACAGGGACTTGAACGAGATGGTGCTTTCCCATGGCCCATATGCTGCCTGGGACCCTGAAGGCTGACTCCTGGGCACTGCCCCAGCCACCTGCCTCTCTGCAGACTATGTGCCACCCCTCCACCTGCCCTGGGACACCTGCCTCCAGATGAAGGGGCCTGCTATTGCCTCTGCCTCCCCCAGCAGACCCCAGCTTCCACTCCAATTCACCTTGGAACTGCCGGTGCTGGCCCAGGCCAGGTTTTGGGGACCGTGCGAGGGAGGGCTTGAGAAAAGCCCATTCTTGTGCAGGAGTAGCCCTCAGTGACCTCTGGTGAACCCTTGGAGACTCCCAGGAGGCTGGACATATTCCCAGCCCAGCATGACTAGTGGCATGAGTAAGTGTGGAGCTGGTTCTCCAGGTGAATACCTGGCTTGGGTGCCAATGCCATCCCTGAGGGCTGGGGCCATGCCACCTGCTAGCCCTGGGACACAGAGTATTAACACGTCAGTCACACCGAGCCTCAGTTTCCCCCTCTGTAAGGTGGGCTCTAGCGTCTACCTCCTAGGTATGAAGCCTAAATGAGATGCCTCCTCTGTCTGCACTCCGCTGTAACCCTGGTTCCTAGAACACCGCCTTGCCCCAGCAGGACCTCCCGAAATACGTGTGAAAGGCACCCGCATACAGCACCCAGTGCAGGGCCAGAAACCCAGTGACCTCTCAGCTGGGTGCCCATCAGAGCCACACTCACTGCATTGTGCTGCTGCAGCTTCCACTGTCTCTACCTTTCCAACATCATCTGACCATTCTGCCCCTCTGAGAGTTCCGGAAACACACTTCTGGCCTCCAGTGACCCCCAACCCCTGCCATTCGCCCCACCAAATACAACCCACCCTCCTCTCTGCCTCTCAAAGTCCCATCTTCCCCTGAGGCCCAAGCAGGCCCTTCCTTACTCCAGGAAACCCTCTCCAACTACCCCTCACCCTCCTGATTCCCCTTCTGGGGGTTCCCATGGCCTGTTGGCAGCCGCCACATCACCGTACCCTAAGTACTTTTTTTTTTTTGAGACAGAGTCTCGCCCTGTTGCCCACGCTGGAGTGCGGTGGTGTGATCTTGGCTCACTGCAACCTCTGCCTCCTGGGTTCAAGTGATTCTCCTGCCTCAGCCTCCCAAGTAGCTGGGATTACAGCTGCATACCACCATGCCTGGCTAGTTTTTGGATTATAAGTAGACACGGGGTTTTACCATGTTGGTCAGGCTGGTCTCGAACTCCTGACCTCAAGTGATCTTCCTGCCTTGGCCTCCCAAAGTGCTGGGATTACAGGTGTGAGCCACTGTGCCTGGCCCACCCTGGAGGCTCTGGCCAGTCCTTAGTGCTCACCACGTGGCATGTTTCCCTGCAGGGACAGCCTCTGCAAATCTGGGTTTGGGAGGCCAGGGCACAACCCATGGTGGACATGGAGGTGGATGGGTGGCTTAAAAAGGGTCAGGAGGCTGGGCATGGTGGCTTATGCCTGTCATACCAGCACTTTGGGAGGCCAAGGCAGGAGGATCACTTGAGGCCAAGAGTTTGAGACCAGCCTTGCCAACATGGTGAAACCCCATCTCTACTAAAAATACAAAAATTAGCTGGCCATGGTGGCATGTGCCTATAATCCCAGCTACTCAGGAGGCTGAGGCAGGAGAATAGCCTGAACCTGGGAGATGGAGGTTGCAGGGAGCGGAGATTGTGCCACTGCACTCCAGCCTGGGCAACAAAGTGAGACTTGGTCTCAAAAAAAAAAAAAAAAAAAAAATATATATATATATATATATACACACACACACACACATATACACACACACATATAAAACACAAAAAAAGGGTCAGGAGAGGCACTGCACTGTTGAAGGCGGGGTAGACACCCCCCACATCTTACCACCACGCTTGCAGTTCCCATGGAGACACCCCTCCTTCTGTGGTTAGGAACCCACTCACCGACAACCTCATCTATTCACTAAGGTCAACCAGACCCCCTTTATCAGGAGTGGGCACACTGACCTGGCCTGACCCCTCCCTCCTGAACCCAGACTGGGTAAAACTTAGAAATCACTGGTACCACCACTCCTTTCTCTTCCCCAGGATGTGGGGCCACATTCAAGCTTAGCCTTCCTCCATCTACCTGGGTCAGGCGCCCAGGTGAGGTGGCTAAACAGAAGGGCAGGGGCCTAGGCCGGGCATGGTGGTGCACGCCTGTAATCCCAACACTTTGGGAGGCTGAGGTGAGTGGATCACTTGAGGTCAGGAGTTGGAGACCAGCCTGGCCAACATGGTGAAACCCTGTCTCTACTAAAAATACAAAAAATAGCCAGGCATGGTGGCAGTTGCCTGTAATCCCAGCTACTCAGGAGGCTGAGGCAGGAGAATCGCTTGAATCCGGGAGGTGGAGGTTACAGTGAGCTGAGATCACACCACTGCACTCCAGCCTGGTTGACAGAAAAGAACTCTGCCGCAGAAAAAAAAAAAAAAGAAAGGCAGGGGCCTGGCTTCTGTTCCCAGCCCCCAGAACCTGTGCCCCACAGCAGGCTTAGCTCCAGCCCCCAGCACCATGACTGGACCCTATTCCCAGTGCCCCTCCACAGCCAGTGCCTCTTACCAGGCTTTGGGATGAGTCCTTGGAAAGGCCTAGAAGAGAAACAGAGGCAGGGGTGTCATGGGGAGGGCCTGGGGGATGAGAAAGACACCCCTGGGATGCAGTGGCCTCGGTCTCCCATGGGAGTACCCCAGACCTACGGCAGCAATCTGCATTTTAACAAGCTGCCCTGGGGTTCTGTGTGTGCAGGACACTGAGACGATGTGGCAGGGTGCTGGCACTGGCAGTGTCACTCTGCAGGACGCAGACCTGGGCCTTGTGCAGGCTCTGCCCTGGCTGGCCCTGGGACCTTGGGCAAATCCCTCTGATGGGGTCTGAATGCCTTTCCCAGGGGCTGAGGATGCAGTGAGTGGGTGTGGCTGAACAGGTTGAAGATGCCCTCGAAGGCTGCCCTTGCCATGGTGGGGTGACCAGTCCCACTTCTGAAGGGCTCCCTGCACTCGAGCTGGCCTGCAGTCCCTTCCCGGCCACCCCCAGGACCCAGGATGGTGCCAGGAGAGCCACCTTGTCCAGTAGGGAGGGCAGGACCTAGGGAAAGGCTAAGGATTAGCAGGTATAAGCCTCCATCTGAGCTAGTCCCGCCTCTTCACCCTCATCCTTCCCCCTGAGTACCTGGTGACTGTGAACTTGATCTTGTCGGCCACAGCAAGAATCCTCTCCAGGTTCTGGGAGCCGAAGGTGCAGGGCTTTCGGAACGGGATTCCCGGGGGCAGCCCCTCAATGATCACGGAGCGGGGTTACTCTTGATTCGCTTGTAGGGGACCTGGACTGGGTACTTGATACCCAAGGCTTCTCCTGTGGGTGAGAGGCAGGGTCCTGCCCGTCAGGAGTGAGAGGCAGCGTGGGGTGTGTGTATGTGGGATTGCGGGGGTGTGATGGGAAGACGTGCGTGCAGGAGAGTGAATGGTATGAGAAAGCGCTCATGTAGCACCGTGGAAAGGTATAGGCATTACAATCTGAGCTATTTGATCAGAACATTAAAAAAAGGCCAGCATCGTGGCTCATGCCCATAATCCCAGCATTTTGGGAGGCCAAGGCAGGAGGATAACTTAAGTCTAAGAGTTCAAGATCATCCTGGGCAACAGAGCAAGATCCTGTCTCTACCAAAAATTTCTAAAAAATAGCTGGACATGGTGGTGCATGCCTGTAGTTCCAGCCACATGGGAGGCTGAGGCAGGAGGATTGCTTAAGCCCAGGAGTTTGAGGCTGTAGTGAACCATGATCACAGGTGACATGGTGAGACCCTGTCTCAGAAAAAAAAAAAAAGAAAAGAAAAGAAAGAAAAAGCCACACCAATATGCTCCCATGTCGTATGCTCCTTTTTTTTTTTTTTTTTGAGACAGAGTTCTGCTTTTGTTGCCCAGGTTGGAGTGGAATGGCACGATCTCAGGTCACTGCAATCTCCACCTCCCAGGCTCAAGCGATTCTCCTGCCTCAGCCTCCTGAGTAACTGGGACCACAGGTGTGCACCACTGCACCTGGCTAATTTCTTTTTTGTATTTTTGGTACAGATGGGGTTTCGCCATGTTGCTTGGGCTGGCCTTGAACTCCTGAGCTCAAGTGATCTGCCTGCCTCAGCCTCCAAAAGTGCTGAGATTACAGGCATGAGCCACCGAGCCAGGCCCCTGTCTATTAAATTCTGTGTGTAGTAGTTGAAAGTGTGTCTCACCTCATTGGTCCGCAAGGCTCATGAGTACAGGGGCTGTGTCTGTTTTATTCACGGCAGTATCTCCAGTGCCTGAGATAGTGCCTGGCACATAGTAAATGCTCAAGACATACACGTAAAGGGGTGGATCGTTTCCCCAGAAATGCCCTCGGCTGGAACTGGGAAGCCTCCCACTTCTCTGCCCACAGCAGCTGCGTGTCCCTCCCGGGGGGTTCTGCGCTGCTTACCGTATTTCTTATTGAAAAGGTCCTGGACCTGCTCCCTTAGCGTGTTGGCGATGTCGATCCGTGAGAGCCTCGCGTCGTAATTTTCGGCAAAGCGCAAAACGATTATGGGTTTGGGCTGTTCATTGAAAAGGCACTTGGTGACTTTTAAGGAAGATGATTTTCTAATTATGGGGAACTCCTTCTCTGGCAATTAACGGATCTGTGGAGTGGGCCCCTCAGGTCCTTCAGCACCAACGTCTTGATGGAGATGTGTGTCTTCCAGAAGGACATGCACTGTTGCCACAACAGTGATGACTTGGAAATTAAGTTAATTGTTGACATTTGAAAACCACCAAACCAATAAATAAGCCCCGGAGGGGAGGGGCACCATGGAGTGCGGAGTCCTGTGCCCCGGGCTGGCGAGCAGGGGGCGGGGGCTTCATGAAGTCACTGGGGGGCTGGAGACAAGGAAGGAATGGAAGCCCAGCTGATCCAGCAGACGGTGGAGGACAGGCAGTCCCCACAGACACAGCGGACGGGCCTGGCAGCTCCCAATGCAACCTCCACCTCCCAGGCTCAAGTGATTCTCCTGCCTCGCCTCCTGAGTAGCTGGGACCACAGCCATGTGCCACTGCGCCTGGCTAATTTCTTCTTCGTGTTTTTGGTAGAGATAAGGTTTCGCCATGTTGCCCAGGCTGGCAGCGAACCCCTGAGCTCAAGTGATCCACCTGCCTCAGCTGGGATTACAGGCATAAGCCACCGAGCCACCCTCACCCATTAAAAACCCCCAAGTGTGGCCAGGCACGACGGCTCATTCCTGTAATCCCAGCACTTTGGGAGGCTGAGGCGGGAGGATCACCTGAGGGCAGGAGTTGGAGACCAGCTGGGCCAACATGGTGAAACCCCATCTCTACTAAAACTACAAAAATTAGCCGGGCATGGTGGTACATACCTGTAATCCCAGCTACTTGGGAGGGTGAGGCAAGATAATCCCTTGAACCTGGGAGGTGGAGGTTGTAGTGAGCTGAGACTGCATCACTGCACTCCAGCCTGGATGACAGAGCAAGACTCTGTCTCAGAAAAAACAAAAGCAAAAAGCTTGGCGCAGTGGCTCACGCCTGTAATCGCAACACTTCGGGAGGCTGAGGCTGGCAGATCATCTGAAGTCAGGAATTCGAGACCAGCTTGTCCAACACGGTGAAACCCCATCCATACCAAAAAAATACAAAAATTAGCCGGGTGTGGTGGCATATGCCTGTAATCCCAGCTACTCAGGAGGCTGAGGCAGGAGAATCGCTTGAACCCAGGAGGCAGAGGTTGCAGTGGGCCGAGATTGTGCCATTGCACTCCAGCCTGGGCGACAACAGTAGAACTCCATCTAAACAAACAAACAAACAAACAAACAAACAAAGTGTCAGCATGCGCCGGAAGGATCCGAGACCACCATTTCTCTCTTTCCCTCTCTCTTTTTTTTTTTGAGACAGGGTCTTGCTCTGTTGCCCAGGCTGGAGTGCAGTGGCACGATCTCGGCTCACTGCAACCTCCACCTCTCAGGTTCAAGCGATTCTCCCGCCTCAGCCTCCCAAGTAGCTGGGATCACAAGTGCACACCAACTTGCCCGACTAATTCTTATTTATTTTTGGTAGACACGGGGTTTCGCCATGTTGGCCAGGCTGGTCTTGAACTCCTGGCCCCAAGTGATCTGTCCGTCTCGGCCTCCCAAAGTGCTAGGATTACAGGCGCGAGCCACTGCACTCGGCTTCTGATTTCTTTTCTTAAAAATAGATATACAGACAGGTTCTATGTTGCCCAGGCTGGTCTCGAACTCCTGGCCTCAAGCCATCCTCCCTCCTTGACCTCCCCAAGTGCTGGAATTACAGGCGTGAGGTGCAGCACCTGGCTCCTATTCTGATTTCAAAGCACTAAGACCACAGCTGATCGCTGAATAAGGAGTGGGCGTGTCAGCTACCTCAGTGGGGATGGGGGGGGGTAGGGTGGGGAAGGGGGTGGAGGGGAGCAGGCAGGCTCCTGGGCCCTATACCTTCCCATTCCCCAAGTTCCCCCCACCATCCACCTGTAGGCACCCCCTCTCCCCTGGAGTCTCTAACACAGAGCTGGCAGGGTACAGCCGGGCCTGGGCTGCCAACCTGGCTTGCCTGGTTCCTTAGGCCCTGAGGTTGGGGGCCAGCTCCTCCCCACTTGCAGCCTGGCCCTCCAAGCCCAAACCAGGTCAAGGTCATGGTGCTGGGACAACAGACCTCCCCCTGAGCTCAACCTTACCTTGAAAGCCCTGTCTCTTCAGGTTCTCGTCCACCAGAGGGTCCCCGGAATCCCTCTCTGGGGGGAGGGCAGGGGGAGAGAAGCCCAGTGAGGAGGCAGTTCCTGGGACCCAAGATGGCGTCGTTAGGGGAAACCCAGTGCGGGGGTGTGGGGAGAATGCCAGGGCCAGGATGGGAGCAGGACAGAGGCAGCAGGAGGAGGGGCTGGTGGCAGAGGCCCCTGGGGCTCTCCCTTGCCCGACCACACCACAGCCTGCGACCCCACGCTGGGTACCTTGACTCTCCACGATGGGCTCTTGGACTCCCTCAGTGAGCAGCTCGGGCCTGGAAAACACAAGCGGCGCTATCACAGAGGTCCCTCCAAGCATCTGTGGGACTGCCCAGCCCTCCCCTCTGGGCCTTGGTCTGCATATCCCTGTAATGGACCCTCCTGGGTCCGCACAGTTCAGGCCTGGAGTCCCTGCTGCCCCACATGTGGAATCTGGGGGGCTGCGCTGGGCTTGAAGGATCCAGCTGGGCATGAGACCTGCCCAGTCCTGAACACAACTGTCTGATATCTCACTCCTGCTCGCGGGACATTGCACGACTGTCACTACCTGGGATTGGAGCAGGCGGCCTCAGGGGGCCTCCCGTGGAGCTGGTTTAAAGTGTAGAAACGAGGTCTAGTGCAGTAGCTCACTCCTGTAATCCCAGCACTTTGGGAGACCAAGGAGGATGGATCACTTGAGGTCAGGAGTCTGAGACCAGAGTGGCCAACATGGTGAAATCTGTCTCTACTAAAAGTACAAAAATTAGCTGGGCATGATGGTAGGTGCCCATAATCCCAGCTACTTGGGAGGCTGAGGGAGGAGAATTGCTTGAACCCAGGAGGCAGAGGTTGCAGTGAGCTGAGATAGCGCCACTGCACTCCAGCCTGGGTAACAGAGTAAGACTGTGTCTCAAAATGAAAGAAAATAAAAGAAAATAAAGGAAAGGAAAGGAAAAGAAAAGAAAAAAGAAAAGAAAAGAAAAGAAAAGGAGTAGAAATAGTGGGGGCCCACTACATAGCAACAACTCTGAGCTTCTGGAAAAGTCTGAGATCTACGGCTCACATCTGAGAGCTGCTGTGTCACTGCAGTCGGAAGTGCCAGTGACCAAGCCCAGCTCCGTATTATACTAATGTCTTTAGCTCCACAGACTCCAGAAAGCCCTGCCAGACATGAGTCAACCTTCTTTATCATAGAGCACTGCTTCTTAAGGCCCCATCTGCAGCACAACTTGTCCCCTTAGAGCAAGCCTGTTGGGGGGCTCGGGTTTGTGGTGGGTAGAGGACACTGGGAAAATCATGCTGGCCAGAGCAGGGCTGTCAGGGGATGGCAGGGTGGGCCATGGAGTGCAGAGGTAATGAGCTCTCTGGAGAGGTAATAAGCCTGGAGAGGTAATGAGCTCTCTGTCACAGGGGTAATCAAGCAGCTGAACCGAGGAGTCTCTCCCTGGGAGTGAGCCCAAAGGCCAAACTCTCAGGGAGGGCACCCCCTGGGTCCCCAGTAGATGAGGATTTGGTCCCCGCTCTGGCAGTGGGCATCTCTTAGGCTTCTGTACAGTGCCAGGCGCACAGCTGGGGTCACAGGGCCAGGGCTGGGAGGGGGAAGCATAGCCCTGCCTTGAACCACAGTCTCAGGAGCTAGAAAAGGTTTCAGATTGGCCAGGCACGGTGTCTCAGGCCTGTAACCCCAGCACTTTGGGAGGCCGAGGCGGGCGGATCACGAGGTCAGGAGATCGAGACCATCCTGGCTAATATGGTGAAAGCTGTCTCTCCTAAACAACATACAAAAAAATTAGCCAGGTGTGGTGGCGGGCGTCTGTAATCCCAGTTACTTGGGAGGCTGAGGCAGGAGAATCGCTGGAACCCAGGAGGCAGAGGTTGCAGTGAGGCGAGATCGCGCCACTGCACTCCAGCCTGGGTAACACAGTGAGCGAGTGAGACTCCGTCTCAAAAAAAAACAAAAACAAAAACAAAAAAACAAAAACAAAAACAAAAACCAACTCGGGCGCTGTCGCTCGGCTGCAGAGGCTGCGGTTGGCGGTGGCTGCGGCGGCAATGCAGGCTAAGCTGCAGCGCGGGAGTCCGCGGTGGGCGCTGCCCCAGCGGGGACCTGGCGGCTCGCAGGCAGCGGCCGAGGCGGGGCAGGGCGGGCGGGGGCCGGTGGGCGGCGGCCGGGCCGGGACGATGACTCTGGAGTCCGTGATGGCGCGTTGCCTGAGCGATGAGGTGAAGGAGCGGATCAACGCCGAGATCCAGAAGCAGCTGCGGGGGACGATCGCGACGCCCGGCGCCAGCTCAAGCTGCTGCTGCTCCGCAGGGGCGAGAGCGGGAAGAGCATCTTCATCAAACAGACGCGCATCGTCCAGGGCGCCGGCTACTCGGAGGAGGCCAAGCGCGGCTTCACCAAGCTCGTCTACCACAACATCTGCACCGCCATCCAGGCCACGATCCGGGCCGTGGAGACGCTGAAGATCCTCCACAAGGAGGAGCAGAACAAGGCCAGTGGCTCCGGATGCGAGAGGCGGACGTGGAGAAGGTGACCACCTTCCAGCACCGGTACGTCAGCGCCATCAGGACCCTGCGGGACGACCCCGGCACCCAGGAGTGCTGCGACCGCAGGCGCCAGTGCCAGCTCTCGGACCCGGCCAAGTACTGCCTGACGGACGCTGCCCGCAGGGCCACCTCGGGCCACCTGCCCACCCCGCAGGACGCGCTGCGGGGCCGCGTGCCCACCACCGGCATCTTTCGACCTGGAGAGCATCATCTTCAGGATGGTGGATGTGGGGGGACAGCGGTCGGCTCCAGGAAGCGGATCCACTGCTTTGGGAACCTGACGTCCATCCTGTTTCTCGTCGCCCTCAGTGAATACGACCAAGTGCTGGTGGAGTCGGACAAGGAGAACCGGGTGGAGGAGAGCAAAGCCCTGTTCCGGACCATCGTCAAGTATCCCTGGTTCCAGAACTCCATCATCCTCTTCCTCAACGAGAAGGACCTGCTGGAGGACAGTATCCTGTACTGGCACCTGGTGGGCTCCGTTCCCGAGCTCGACGGGCCCCAGCGGGACGCCCAGCGGCGCGGGAGTTCATCCTGAAGATGTTCGTGGACACGAACCCCGACGGCGACAAGATCATCTACACGAAGAACATCCGCTTCGTGCTCGCGGCCGTGAAGGGCACCATCCTGCAGCTCAACCTCAAGGAGCACAACCCGGTCTGAAAGCGCCCAGGCCCAGGGAGACCGGACGGAGACAAGGGCCCGGACAAACTCTCCTTCACACCGAGCCCGCGGCTGCCGCCGGGTGGCGCTGCTGAGCCCGGGCCGGGGCCTCTGCCTGCGGAGGAGTTATTTTGTTTGTTTTTGTTTGTTTGTTTTTAATATTTTTAACAAATGGTTTTTATTTCACAGTTATCAGGGGATGTATATCTCTGCGAACACTTCGCGCACCTTTTGTCAACGGGCAAAGGCAGCCTTTTTCCGGCCTTGACTTATGACTGGCTTTTTTCTAAAAAAAAAAAAAAAAAAAAGAAAACACCCAACGAAACATAAAACACACGAGTGCCCCGTGTCCCCAGCGACTCTGGGCCTCACGGAGCCCCTTGCCAGCCAGCATGGGGGTCCCCACTCCAGCAGCCTCCCGCGATTGTCCTTCCAACCCCACGTGCTTTTTCTTTCTCTTTCCCGCTTCTTTTCTTCATCAGGAAAGGCGTGGAGACTCGGGGACTGACATTTTCCCCCTTTTTTAAGTTATTGACGCCCAGTGCGCCTGGCCTCTTCACGACTCAATGCTGTGTTTTGCCCACTGGACTCCTGAAGAGGGGTTAGGGGACTCCCTCAGTCGCCCACCCTGGGAAGTGCCTAAACTTTTTTTTTTTTTTTTTTTTGGTAAAAAGAACTGCCTGACCTCACAGGTTGAAGAAACGCCCAGGGTCCTCTATTCTGGCCAGGTACCCCATCCCTCTGCAGAGGCTGGGAAGGGTCCCTGGGCTGCAATCATGGGGGCTCAGGGCTGCTCCGGGCTGTGCCTCCAGGGGCGACATTGGCCGCTCCAGGCTGCCCAGGGGCTACAGAGGGCTGCACGGCCACCCTGCTCCAGCTGGAGTGCACCCCACTGGAGCCCACGTGGACTTGGAGGCTAGAAGGATGGTCCCCAGTAACACTCAGAGAAAGGCCACTTGGATGGGGCATTTCTTTTCGTTTTGTCCTGCTTTGTGTTGTCCCCACTTTGGAAACAGTGAGGGTGGGGTGGGGACTTTTACAGCATATTCTTTTACAGTACCTCTCTACGGAGAGGTAGAGAGAGGGACTTGGCCCGCAGCTCCGGCCTTGTACCAAGCACTTGTGTCCGCCCCCAAGGAGCAGGAAGCCAGCACTTTGGCCAGGGCTGCGTGGAAGGTGGAGGCAGGCGCCGGCCCTGGCAGCTTCTAGGCCTGACTGGCCACAGCCACGGTCTGAGGGGGAGCCTGCCAGGCCACCGCTGCGCACTGAGCCACAGCCCGAGGGACCGCCTCCTGGGGCCCCTTTAGGCACTGAGGCACCCAGACTGGTTCTCCCCCAGAGACTCGGAAGGTGGGGAACAAGGGGACTGTTTTTGGGGAGGTGGCTCTTTCGCCTGCTGCTGACTGACCACTGCAGCACTCTGTGGGTCTGGGCTTCGCACAGCTGTCCCAGGATGGATCGTCCGTGCTGCCCTCGCCCACTGCGATTCCGGGACCCTGGACGGCTGCTTCTGGCCTTGGCAGATTATAAAAGAAACAGCCCCGGTCGGGCGCGGTGGCTCAAGCCTGTAATCCCAGCACTTTGGGAGGCCGAGACAGGCGGATCACGAGGTCAGGAGATCGAGACCATCCTGGCTAACACGGTGAAACCCCGTCTCTACTAAAAAATACAAAAAACTAGCTGGGGGAGGTGGCGGGCGCCTGTAGTCCCAGCTACTCGGGAGGCTGAGGCAGGAGAATGGCGTAAATCCGGAAGGCAGAGCTTGCAGTGAGCCGAGATCGCACCACTGCACTCCAGCCTGGGCGACAGAGCAAGACTCCGTCTCAAAAAAAAAAAAAAAAAAAAAAAAAAAAAGGCCCCAAATAAGACCACCCCGACCAGCAGTTCCCGCCTGCCACTGTGACGCCTGCCCCGGCCTCCTTGTGCACGGGGCTATCTGCTGGCTTCTGGCAGGAGAAGAGGGGGAGCCCCGTGGAGGGGACAGGTACATTTCTGGTAATCAGCCCCACTGGGAAACCGGGCAGCGTCCCCGCTCCCCTCGCCACTTTTCCACTTTTGTCTCTCCCAGAAGCGTCCTTTTTTTGTGCCAAGTGTCTACTTAAGAGGGTTGGCGCCAGAAGTCCCTATGGTGAGTGCTGGGGCCCGGCCGTGCCCTTGGGGAGCAAATGGTGCCACCCCTGGCGGGGCCAGTGTATCCACTACTGGCAGCGGACCCCTCTAGGGGGCCTGGACTTGTGGCATCTCTGAGGGCACAGATCGCACAACGGGACCTGGACCTGGCGTGAGGGTGGAATCGTCCAGCATGCAGGCTGGGGTGCTAAGTATTAGCCCTTCCAGCTGTGCCAAGCATCCCAGAGCCAGGTTGAGGCCACCAAACTGTCTTGGCCTGGGTCCTCTGGGTCTGAGTGCCTGATCCCTTGACCCCTCAAAAAAGCAGAGGTTGGTGTTGCAGGCCTGGGGTAGGGGTGCCTGCCCCAGTAGAGTCCCAGGCAGTGGTTCTCGAACCAGTGACACCCTCAGGTCGGGGAACGGGCAGCCGACCCCCACCTTTGTCATGTGTGGGGCCACGTGTGGGGTGTGCGTTTTCACCTTGGTGAAATCTCACCTGCCAATGCTTTCTCCTGAGTGCCGACTACCTTCTCTGACCATGTCACGCCCAGGCGGCAGCAGCCCCTGGCCACTGCAAGACCCACGTCCTGGGTCCCCCGGCTCCCCTAGAGGGGCATTCCCTTGCCGATGTCCCCCAGTGGTGGCAGCAGATCCTGCTACTGGCCTGGCAGATGGGACCCAGTGATACTTGTATATTACACTGTCCTGATTTCAGACAATTTCAACCTTATTTAAAAAAGAATATTCTATACAATGCTGTTTTCAAAGCTTTTACCATTTGAAATGCATGTATCGTGCACATTGGGGGACGGGAGGAGGGGCTGAGGAGCGGCTCAGTGTCACCTCCCGTGGCCACTGGCCCTGACCCTTAATCCAGACACCGATGGAAGTTGACTTTTCATATCTTTCTCCTGAAATGAACTCTGTTTTAAATTGGAACATATTTTGTTAAAAAAAAAACCCAAAACCCAAAAACAAAAACGAAAGACAAAATACCCACTACGAGATCCCACTATAGAGTCACCAAAAATCCTAAAGCTGAAAACACTAACAGTGCCGAAGATTTAGAGGACTTGCTGTAAGAGAAATCCATACAGCTCTAATGGGAGTTTACACTGGTGCCCCCACTTTGGAAAACTGTTTGGTAGTGTGTTGGTGCTGGTGCTAACACACTCGGATCTCCCTATTTTATCTTTTTGAGACAGAGTCTCACTCTGTCGCCCAGGCTGGAGTGTAGTGGTGCGATCTCGGCTCACTGCAACCTCCACTTCCTGGGCTCAAGTTATTCTCCTGCCTCAGCCTCTCGAGTAGCTGGGATTAAAGGTGCCCACCACGACGCCTGGCTAATTTTGTATTTTTAGCATAGATGGGATTTCACTGTGTTGTCCAGTCCGGTTTCAAACTCCTGAGCTCAGGCAATCTGCTCACCTTGGCCTCCCAAAGTGCTAGGATTATAGGCGTGAGCCACTGCGCCCGGCCAGTTCACTCTTTAGTAAAATTTTTATAGCAACTTCTCATTCCATAGTGATTTCAGTCACTCTCAACAAATTCACTTACAGTCATCAATATTTGAACTTTTGCAGATGTCATAGATAAGGAATTTGGCAAAATGGACTCTTGATTATTGCAGTAAAAATTCCGCTCAAATTAGGTAACAGGCATTTGAAGTTTTAAAATTATGAAAACTGTGTTGCAAAAATTTCGCTTCCAGGGATTTAAGAAACAGTCATGATTGTACAAATAAATGTGCTATAGGGATGTTCATTTAACAACATGTGTAAAACAGGGAAAACCTGTAAACAACCTAAGCGTCCTATAACAGAATTCATTAAATCAGTTATGATACATACATATGATGAAATGTATGCAGCCATTAAAGAATGTTATGAGGGGCTAAGTGCGGTGGCTCATGCCTGTAATCCCAGCGCTTTGGGAGGCTGAGGTGGGTGATCACTTGAGGTCAAGAGTCTGAGAGTAGCCTAGCCAACATGGTGAAACCCTGTGTCTACTAAAAATACAAAAAATTAGCTCGACGTGGTGGTGCATGCTTGTAATCCCAGCTACTTGGGAGGCTGAGGCAGGAGAATCGCTTCAACCTGTGAGGCAGAGGTTGCAGTGAGCGGAGATTACACCATTGCACTCTAGCCTGGGTGACAAGAACAAAGCTCCGTCTCAATTAAAAAAAAAAAAAAGGAAAGAATATTTGACATGAAAGGTATTTTTTATAATACATACATTAAGTGAAAGAGCAGATTACACCACAGTATATACAGTGTGTTTATATTTTGAGAAAATATATATTTTGAATATTGGAATTATATACACCCAACTAGTAATGCTATCCACTGAGTCATGGAATTACAAGTGATTTGTTTTTTTGCTTGTCCCTATTTTCCAATTTTTCTACAGTGACCGTACTTGCAATAATTAAACATAGTATGGTCATTTAAAATACGTCCACAAATTCTCTGATACTCTCTTCAAAAGGCGGAGCCCAGTTCCTATCCCCTTGAGTGTGGGCTGGGTTACATGATTCCCTTCTGACAGATGGGAAAAAGCAAAAGTGATGGCTTGCAACTTTGCAAACTACATCATAAAAGGTTCTGTGGCTTCCTCTTGCTCACTCTTTGATTACTCACTTGGGAAAGCCAGCTGTCACACCATGACACCTAAGCAGCCTGTAGAGAGGCTCATGTGACAGGAACTGAGGCCTCTGGTCGGCAGTCACATGAGTGAGCCATCTTGGCAACAGGCTTTAGGTGACTGCAGTCTCAGTGGACAACTTGACTGCAATGTCATGAGATACCCTGAGCCCAAATGACCCAGCTCTGCCACTCCTGAATTCCTGACCCACAGAAATGGAGATCCTAAGTATTTTATTTATGTATTTGTGAGACAGAGTCTCACTCTGTCACTCAGGCTGGAGTGCGGTGCTGTGATCTTGGCTCACTGCAACCTCTCCCTCCTGGGCTCAAGCGATTCTCCCGCATCAGCCTCCTGAGTAGCTGGGACCACAGGTGTGCACCACCATGCCTGACTAATATTTGCATTGTCTGTAGAGATGGAGTCTTACTATGTTGCCCAGGCTGATCTTAAACTGCTGACTCAAGCGATCTGCCCACCTTGGCCTCCCAAAATGTTGGGATTACAGGCATGAACCACTGTGCCTGGCCCTAAGTATTTACTTTTAAGCCACTAGGTCTGGAGTAATTTGTTACATAGCAGCAGATAAATAATACACATATTTCTATAGCGATCACATTTATAATTTAAATTGAATTAAAAAGGCCAGGAGCAGTGCCTCATGCCTGTAATCCTAGCACTTTAGGAGGCTGAGGCTGGAAGATCGCTTGAGCCCATGAGTTTGAGACCAGCCTAGGTAATGTGGCAAAACACCTTCTCTACAAAATACAAAAAACAATTAGCTGGGTATGGGCCGGGCGTGGTGGCTCACACCTGTAATCCTAGCACTTTGGGAGGACGAGGTGGGTGGATCACGAGGTCAGGAGATCAAGACAATCCTGGCTAATATGGTGAAACCCCGTCTATTAAAATACAAAAAAATTTAGCTGGGCGTGGTGGCAGGCACCTGTAGTCCCAGCTACTCAGGAGGTGGAGGCAGGAGAATGGCATGAACACAGGAGGCGGAGCTTGCAGTGAGCTGAGATCGCACCACTGCACTCCAGCCTGGGCAACAGAGCGAGACTGTATCTCAAAAAACAAACAAACACACAAAAATTAGCCGGGTGTGGTGGTGTGCACCTGTAGTCCGAGATACTTGGGAGACTATGGTGAGAGAATCACCTGAGTCCAGGAAGGCAAGGCTGCAAGTGAGCTGTGACTGTGCCACTGTACTCCAGCCTGCATGACAGAATGAGACTTTGCCCCAAAAAACATTTTTTTTTGGCCAGGTGCAGTGGCTCATGCCTGTAATCTAGCATTTGGGGAGGCTGAGGCGGGTGAATCACGAGGTCAAGCGATCGAGACCATCCTGGCCAACATGGTGAAACCCTGTCTCTACTAAAAATACAAAAATTAGCTGGGCATGGTGGCATGTGCCTGTAGTCCCAGCTACTCGAGAGGCTGAGGCAGGAGGATCGCTTGAACCCAAGAGGCGGAGGTGGCAGTGAGCCGAGATCATGCCACTGCACTTCAGCTCAAAAAAAAAAAAGCAAACTTTTTTTTTAAATTAACAAGTTCTAGTATCTAAAACGAGCAAAATTGCCATGTGTGGTGGATCACACCAGTAATCCCAGCACTTTGGGATGCCGAGGCAGGTGGGTCATCTGAGGTCAAGAGTTCAAGACCAGGCTGCAGTGAGCCAAGATCGCACCACTGCACTCCAGCAGGGCAGACAGAGTGAGATTCCATCTCAAAAAAAAAAAAAGTAAAAATGCATTTGAAAAGAACAGCATCAGCCAGATACAGTGGCTCACGCCTGTAATCCCAGAACTTTGGGAGGCCAAGGGTGGAGGATAGCTGAGCCCAGGAGTTTGAGACCAGCCTGGGCAACATGGTGAAACCCTGTCTCTACAAAAAATACAAAAATTAGCCAACTGTGGTAGCACACACTTGTAGTCTTAGCTACTTGGGAGGCTGGGGGAAGGATTGCTTGCATCTGGGAGGTCCAGGCTGCAGTGAGCCATGATTGCATCACCTCACTTCAGCCTGGGAAACAGCAAGACCTTGTCTCAAAAAAAAAAAAAAAAAAAAAAAAAAAAAAAAAAAAAAATGCAAAAAGAAAACGAAACAGAACAGCATCATTTTCTTATCCTTTATACATTAGTTTGAAGGAAGGGAATCACTGGTAAAAGTTTCCATTTTCTTTTTCTGAGACGGAGTCTCACTCTGTCGCCCAGGCTGGAGTGCAGTGGCATGATCTTGGCTCACTGCAAGCTCCACCTCCTGGGTTCACACCATTCTCCTGCCTCAGCCTCCTGAGTAGCTGGGACTACAGGCACCTGCCACTATACCTGGCTAATTTTTTGTATTTTTTAGTAGACATGGGGTTTCACCATGTTAGCCAGGATGGTCTGAATCTCCTGACCTCGTGATCTGCCCGCCTCGGCCTCCCAAAGTGCTGGGATTACAGGCGTAAGCCACTATGCCCGGCCAAAAGTTTTCGTTTTCGAAAAAAGCATTAAAATATAGCGTGAGGCCAGGCATTATGGCTCATTCCTGTAATCCGAGCACTTTCAGAAGCTGAAATGGATTGCCTGAGCCCGGGAGGTTGAGGCTGCAGGGAGCCATGTTTGTGTCACTGCACAACAGCAGCCTGGGCAACAGAAGAAGACCCTGTCTCAAAACAACGAAACATGGCTTACCACAACCAACAGGAAAATTCTGGATAAAGCTATGTATGAAATATTTACTGCTGTGCTCAACAAGGTAGTGTAGAGGTCAAGGGCAAAATCCTGGGGTCAGGTCACCTAGTCTGCTGTCTAATTAGCTGTGTCATCTTTGGAAAGGTACTTGAACTCTCTGTGCCTTAGAATTCATTTTCTAAAATGTGGGCAGGGCATGGTGGCTCATGCTTGTAGTCCCAGCACTTTGGGAGGCCGAGGCGGGTGGATCATCTGAGGTCAAGAGTTCGAGGCCAGCCTGGTCAACAAGGTGAAACCAGGTCTCTATTAAAAACACAAAAATTAGCCGGGCGTGGTAGTATGCAGCTGTAATCCCAGCTACTAAGGAGCCTAAGGTTGCAGAATTGCTTGAACCCAGGAGGCAGAGGTTGCAGTGAGCTGAGATCACGCCACTGTACTCCAGCCTGGATGACAGAGCAAGACTCTGTCTCAAAAACAAACAAACAAAAAGTGGATAGTAGCATCTACCTCGAAGAATTGTTGTGGGATCAACAGTGCAGAGAACCTAGCAACTATAAAATTAAAAAAAGTTTCAGGACCCTCTATAAATTTATCATGCCAAGAGGGAAGTTACACCCTGACAGAGTCACATAGCATGTTTGTAACTTCTGCTTCTTAAATTATAATTTATTCCTTCCTTATTTTCATTCTGTAAATGACTATGAGAGACCAGAGACTAGTCCTCCTCTCCTTCCAATCACTCATCTTTGTTACAGATTAATTGCCTCCTTTATTGTTCTGTACCAAACTCACACCAGATGGCACAAAAGACCCCATGACTTACATCTTCAGTGTAGACGGTAAAATACACCCTTCCCAGAAAAAAGACCACCTCATCTGGGCACCGTCGCTCATGCCTGTAATCCCAGTACTTTTGGAGGCAGAGGTGAGCAGACTGCTTAAGCCCAGAAATTTTGTACTGGCCTAAGCAACGTGGTGAAACCCTGTCTCTACAGAAAATACAAAAATTAGTCAGGTGTGTTGGTGCATGCCTGTAGTCCCAGCTACTAGAGATGCCGAGGTGGGAGGATCGCTTGAGTCAGGGAGGCTGAGGCTGTAATGAGTTGCGACTGCACCACTGCACTCCCGCCTGGGTGACAGAGTGAAAGAAAGACCACCTGGACCAATCAGATTGTTTTAAGTATGTATTCAGCCTTACACAGAGAGATGCTGAAATTCTGCTAAGCTTCCCTAAACTTTGTCTATGCAAGTGATCCCAAACTTCTAAGCCTTGGAACACTGTCTTCCACTCTTGGGTATCTGTGCTTCCCAGGTGACCCTCCTTAAACTCTCTGCATGAATAAACTCCCTTTAGATTCTGATCCTTTTGATTATTTGAGGTTGACACACTGTGCAATATACATCAGAATACCAAATATTAACCTTCAGAGCAGTCTGTGACATTTAGGTAGAAATCTTTTTTTTTCAGATGGAGTCTTGCTCTGTCGCCCAGGCTGTAGTGCAGTGGCATGATCTCCACTCACCACAACCTCGGCCTCCCGGGTTCAAATGATTCTCCTGCCTCAGCCTCCCAAGTAGCTGGGACTAAAGGCGCCCAGCACCATGCCCATCTAATTTTTGTGTTTTTAGTAGAGACGGGGTTTTGTCATGTTTGCCGGGCTGGTCTTGAACTCTTGACTTCAGGCGATAGACCACCGCGGTCTCCCAGAGTGCTGGGATTACAGGCGTAAGCTACTGCGCCCGGCCAACATTTAGGTAGAAATCTTACACATATTCCTATCTTTGGTCTCTCCCCACTTACATTTCTGACCTCTTTACAGCTAAGAACAAATCATTTGTGAACTTGAAAAGAGTTACCATAGTAACTGAAAAAAAAAAAAAAAACCCGGAAGAGTTAAAATGCCACTTTTGCTGCTCTCTTTTAATTAATAAACCCTAAAAAGGCTACTCACTTGGACACTACTTAATTAACAATCAATTAGTAAGGAAAAGATACTGAAGCAGTCAACTTCAGTGACAGCGAAAAGTTCTGTTGACCAAACATGGATTCTCTCCTCCTAGAACCAAGTTACAGTTGGAGTTACAGAAAATACTTTGAACAGGTCCTTCGCTATCCTGTAGGAAATCAGACACAAACACAGATCAGTTACTTTCTTTTTCTTTTTTCTTTTTTTGACACAGTGTCTTACTCTGTTAACCAGGCTGGAGTGCAGTGGCAAGATCATGGCACACTGCAGCCTCCACCTCCCGGGCTCAAGCGATCCTCCCGCCTCAGCCTTGCAAGTAGCGGGGACTACAAGCGCGCGCCACCACGCCCAGCTAATTTTTTGTATTTTTGTAGAGACAGAATTTCATCATGTTGCCCAAGCTAGTCTGGAACTCCTGAGCTCAAGGGATCCGCCCACCTCGGCCTCCCAAAGTGCTGGGATTACAGGTGTGAGCCACCACGCCCGGCCCGATCGCTTATATTTTTAAACAGCTGTTTTCTTGGTTTCCTAGCCCCTTGTATCCCCCTACAAAGTTCCAAAGGCTTTGATGTTGTTGCAACGGCCATCAGAAGTCAAGGCAGCTTCCTAATGCAGGGCAGCCTCAGACGGGGCCGATCCTGCGCGGCGCCCGGCGGCGGGGGACGCTGCCGGCGTCCCCGGGACCTGGCTGGGGGAGGTGTTGGGAGGCGCACCTACACAGGCTCAGGTGACGCGAGTGTGCGGCAAGGGCTGCAGCCGGAGCTAGCAGGCTTGCGGTGGCCATTGAGGAGCTTCTGCCCGACCTAGTGCTTGTGCTCTCCAGGCGACAGCCGCTTGGTGCGCAGTGCCTGCTCGCTCAGCGTCAGGCCCTTGCTGCGCCCTACGCCGCAGGCTGGCAAGTCGCGCAGGTAGCAGTAGTACAGTCAGTGGTAAAGCTCCTCCTTGTAGGTTATTGGTGTCGGCGGCCAGGTAGGAGCCTGCGGGCCCTAACATGCAGCCTGCGAACACTGACCGGCAGCCTGTGGCCACGCGTCTGCGCTTGGGCGCTCCTGGAACACCCAGCCGCCGCGCCTCGACTTCCGATTGGTTCCACAGGAGGGGGGCGGGCCTCTGTGACGTCACAGGGCCTCTGTGACGACGTGATAGCGCCGGCCTTTGGCGACGTCACAGTGACGCTACAGTGCCTGGAACTGGGCTGTGTTCTTCTCGGAGTGGACCCCGGTAACCGCGAACTTCCCCGCTGTCGGAGTGGACCCCGTAACCGCGAACTTCCCCGCTGTCGGAGTGGACCCCGTAACCGCGAACTTCCCCACCATGCTCTTCTGTGTGTTGCTGGCTGGAGAAGGGTAGTTGACAAACTCCGACCCAGCACAGTGTTTCTGTGGGTCAAAACTAGAAAACTATGTCCAGGCGCCGCCGAGGCGGAAGGAACCCTTCAGGCCAGGAGTTAAAGAGAAGCCTGGGCAACATGGCACGACCCCTTCTCTGTAGTCACACCTCAGCTTCCCAGATACTTGAACCCCAAGGTTCAAGGCTGCAATGAGCTATGATCCCATCAGAGCACTGCATCCTGCGAGACTGAGGTAAACCCTGTCTAAAAAAAAAAAACCATTCAGGTGTGCAACAGGGAGGGACTGCTTAAAGAAAACATGATAATTGTATGTTCAAATACTTTTAACAAGTGCAAAATGTATAGGCTTAAATAAATAGGGCTGGCCCAGCTTGTTGGCTCGCGCCTGTAATTCCAACATTTTGTGTGCCCGAGGCATGCCGATCACTTGAAGTCGGGAACTCGAGACCAGCCTGGCCAACATGGTGAAACCCCATCTCTACTAAAAATATAAAAATTAGGCCGGGCGCCTTGCATCGTTTCAGGGGCTCGCACCTCCCTAAGGACCCGGTAATTGAACCTCTCGGACCTGAGAGTGAGAAGCCTTTGCTTAGTTCTTCCCAGGGTGATCAGCCCAGGAGTAAGCAAGGAGAAGCCAATAAGCAGGACCCGTGAGAAGGGCCCCCTCCTGGAGTTCGAGGCCCATTCCTTCCTGCCCCTGTGTCTCCTTTGTCCAGGACTCCTCGCTGCTCTGCCCCACTCCTGGGGCCATGGCCATGGGGGGCTGCTTTTGGGTACAGGCCCCAGCGGCAACCCTGGGTACAAAGTGGGCAGCTCACCAGGAGGGGGTTAGAATAACATGGCAAGAAGCGAGGGGAAAAGCCGCGCTGGAACTGCGCCTCTCGAGCCCGTGACATCACTGGGTGCACTCCTCCCTCGCCTCACTCAGGCAGCGGCATGAGTTCCATATGGGGGAGCGCTGTCCTGCTCCCTTTGCTGCCTCTTTTTAGTCTTGTGGCTGCCATAACACTTTCCCTTCCCCATCCCTGCCAACCTGGTGGGACATTGGGCTTCCGTCTCCCAGGGTTCTGGGGACAGGCCCGTCCTGTGTCATACCCGCAGCAAGAGCCTTTTTTTCTCCAGGTCCTGGGGAGCAGCCAGGCTTCGTGAGTTAAATGCAGATCTGAACCATACCAAGCTGGGATTGGGGTACACACTCTCCTCCTCTGAAAACTAGCTAGGGGTTCCAACTTGGTGAGAGGGAGAATGGGACAGAGCCAGACCAGACAAGGACTGATCACCTGGAAAAACCTGCCATCAAAGACCTTGAGGAGTGCTGGGTGTGGTGGCTCACGCCTGTAATCCCAGCACTTTGGGAGGCTGAGACAGGTGGATCACTTGAGGCCAGGAGTTCGAGTCCAGCCTGGACAACATGGCAAAACCCTGTCTCTACTAAAAGTACAAAAATTAGCTAGGTATGCTACGCTCCTGTAATCCCAGCTACTCGGGAGGTTGAAGCAGGAGAATCGTTTGAACTGGGGAGGCAGAGGTTGAAGTGAGCAGAGATTGTGCCACTGCACTCCAGTCTGGGAGACAGAGTGAAACTGTGTCACAGATACGAGCCACTGCGCCTGGCTCCTTCAGGTGGGTTTTGAGGCTTCACTACAATACTGGTTCCCCATTGCTGCTGCAACAAATTACCACACACTTAGTGGCTTAAAACAGCACGGAGGTATTCCCTTACAGTTCTGAAGGCCAGAATTCTACAGTCAGTCTGACGAAGTCAAGGTGGGAGCGGGGTCAGTGCCTTCCCAGGCTCTGCGGGAGATTCCGTTTCCTGGCCCCGGAGGCGGCCTGCTCTCCTCAGCTTGTGCTGCCCTTCTCCAGTGATGTGAGTTTCCTGCTTTCATCGCTACACCTCCCTCCGCTCTCCATCACCTGCTCTGCTCTTATAAGGATCCAGGTGAGTACATAAACCCCGCGGGGACAAGCTGGCCAAAGACCTTTAACTTCATTATACTTGCAAAGCCCCTTTTGCTGTGTAAGGTCATGTTCACCGGTTCCCGGGATTAGGATATGGGCATCTTGGGGGCATCAGCCTGCTACAGCTAGGCTGCAAAACTATTATACCCTCCTGGTGTTTCAATGATTGGGAGAAAAAAGGTTGGGATTTTTTGCTTGAGGGTCCCTGTTAAACTTGTATCTGTAAAGTCTGGGGTCCCTCTTAACCTTGTGTTTTTGTTTTTTGAGACAGAGCGTTGCTCTGTCATCCAGGCTGGTAGTGGCGTGATCTCGGCCCACTGTAAAATCTGCCTCCTGAGTTCAAGCAATTCTCCTGCCTCAGCCTCCCAAGTAGCTGAGACTACAGGCGCTTGCCACCAGGCCTGGCTAAGTTTTGCATTTTTGGTAGAGAAGGGGGTGGGACTGGGGGGTGGGGGAGGGGACAGGGGTTTCTGCTGTGTTGCCCTTAGCTCAAAGTGATCTGCCCTGCTTCTGCTCCTGAAGTGCTTGGATTACGGGCCGCACCACAGCAACTGTAAAATCTTATTTCCACACAGCTGAGAGAGTGTTTTAGGAAGTGTTTTAGGAAGTTTGCTAAAAGACCCTTGGAGACCTCCTCATTGTGGCCTCCCTGCTGTTGTGTTTAATTTGATTGATCTTTTCTGCCCTCTTGCTTTTCAGAAATTAAAAGGCTAAAAAGAGGTACTAAACTTTAAAACTTCTCTTATAGTCTCCCATTAAAGTAATTCTAAGAACCACCAAAAAGGTGGTTCTTAGGATGAACCTGCAACAAATTACCACACACTTAGTGGCTTAAAACAGCACAGAGGCATTCCCTTACAGTTCTGAAGGCCAGAATTCTAAAGTTAGTCCCACGGAGTCAAGGTGGGAGCAGGGTGGTCTGTTAGGATGTAAAATATAGAAAATTAGTCATTATATGTTATTGCAGCTCTGACATAGGGATGTATTATTGAGAATCAACTTTTGGTCGATTTTCAGAAAAATGGAATAATCATATTGCTGATCTACGTAAACAAAGAATTGTTTGAAAGAAAATATGGTATGTCTAAACTGGAAAAGTCCTGTAATAGTGTGTTCATGAGCATTTGCACAGTGGAGTTATTGTTTATCATGGGGGTACTGTGGACAAGCCCAGGGCTGCTGGTGAATCCTGCCATCCTTACACGTCTCTCCTTGTAAGGTACTTTGTAGTGTCTGTCTAAATATTAGCAACATTCTTTGTTTCTAGATTATTAGAAAACTAAGGAAAAGTTGTATTTCTCTAATTATCAATTAGCATTTCTTGTAAACTTTCAGCATAGATATTTGGGATTTATTTACATATTTATTGCAAAGCCCTGGATCTTAGGGATTTACCCTATGTGTGTATGTGTGTGTGTCTGTGTGTGTATATATATATATATTTTTTTTTTTTTGAGATGGAGTCTTGCTCTGTCGCTGAGGCAAGAGTGCAGTGGTGCGATCTCAGCTCACTGCAACCTCCGTCTGCCAGGTTCAAGCAATTCTCTGCCTCAGCCTACTGAGCAGGTAGGATTACAGGCATCCACCACCGTTCCCCACTAATTTTGTATTTTTAGGTGAGACGGGGTTTCACGATCTTGGCCAGGCTAGTCTTGAACTCTGGACCTTGTGATCCACCCACCTTGGCCTCACAAAGTGCTGGGATTATAGGCGTGAGCCACTGCGCCTGGCCAAATATTATTTTTTTAAAGTAATTGCTTCTCTCAGTCTGCTTTGTTAAATTCATTATTCAGCCAGGCACGGTGGCTCATGTCTGTAATCCCAGCACTTTGGGAGGCTGAGGCAGGCGGATAACCTGAGGTGGGAGTTCGAGACCAGCCTGACCAACATGGAGAAACCCTGTCCCTACTAAAAACACAAAATTATCCGGGCATGGTGGCATGTAGTCCCAGCCTGTAGTCTCAGCTACTTCGGAGGCCGAGGCAGGACCTCATTGTCTGGGCAACAAGAGCAAAATTCTGTCTAAAAAAATTTGGTATTCACCAAGGTGCCCCTATTGTCTCTACTTCTATCTTGATGCATCACTGAGTTGACGTTAGATTTCAAATTCTTCTTTGCCCTTATACCATTCTATCTTAAAGCCACCTTTATATAATGATGAAAGAAATTCGCAATTTGTTATTATCATCTCTCTGATGGTATATAGCAAATGCTCACCTAAAAATAGCAACAACCAGTGAAAAACATCACGTGTTTTGTTGTTTTTATTTGAATGACTATTTACTTTGCAATCTACTAGCAAGCTGTAGAATTGTATGATATGCAGAATTTTAACTGAAGTGCATTAAGTGACCATTTAACCATGATAAGCCATATTGATGGTGTTTATGTTAATGTACTTGAAACGAACAGTTTTTCTTCATCATGAGTTATATAACCTACCCCTCAATGAAAGTCTAGAATTAGAGTAAATTTGCTAATTAATTCAATAACTTTTCCATAATATTTTTAGTTATGTACTTAAGGTTCTTTTAGTGTTTCTTCCAGGTTTTAATAGCGTACACCTTTTTTGCCTTTGTTTTTTATTGGTTCATTTTAAAGCAAAAACCTCATAACATGTGCTATTTGGAAGCACTGTAACCTAGTGGTGAGATCATAGGCGCTGGGGACACAGCCTGGCCACATCTCTTCTCCTTTCTGAGCCTTAGTATCCTGTTTTGTGTTCATGAGAACTGAAGATCCATCTCGAAGATTTGATAAGATAGTAAAGTGCCTCACATAATACTGGGCTTATAAATATATAGAAAATGCTTCCTTCATATGTTTTTATTGATTGATTGAAGCAGAATCTTACTCTGTCGCCCACGCTGGAGTGCAGTGGCACTATCTAGGCTCACCGCAAGCTCTGCCTCCCAGGTTCAAGAAATGCTGCTCCCTCAGCCTCCCAAGTAGCTGGAATTACAGGCATGCACCACCATGCCCAGCTAATTTTTGTATTTTTAGTAGAGACAGAGTTTTGCCACGTAGGCCAGGCTAGTCTCAAACTCCTGACCTCAAGTGATCCACCTGCCTCTGAAAGTGCTGGGATTACAGGCCTGAGCCACCACACCTGGCCTATATTTTTATTGTTAATTTAGTACTATTCTGAGTAAAAATAATTTACTATTACAGTTTTATAAATTGACTATGACAGTTTTATAAATGTCAGTGCTTTTTTATAAGGTGAAACATTATGTTGTGGGGCTTTTGTTGTGATGGTGATTTATTAGATTACTTTGTTTACAGACAATAATGTTCAGCTGTTATGAAATTATAAAAACAATCCTCACATTTCATAATTTTAAAACAATATTAATGGTAATTACCTTAGGGAAAGATAGTTTTGTTGTGATATATAAGTATGATCCTGAAGTTTAGTGTACAGCAAAGGATATTACTAAGTCAGCACTATTGTGTTATATAGTACACTTGAAACTTTAGTACAGATATCAATATTTAGCAAATAGACATTAACACATAATGATAGCAAAAAAATGGAGCTGTTCTGATGGGAGACCATTGATTATGTTTGATTTTAATACTTCCCATGCTCTTGACATTTTTTTTCTTCTTTGAGAGAGAGTCTTGCTCTGTCACCCAGGCTGGAGTGCAGTGGCACCATCTTTGTTGCCCAGGCTGGAGTGCAGTGGCATGATTACAGCTCACTGCAACCTTCGCCTCCTGGGTTCAAGGAATTCTCCTGTCTCAGCCCCCCGATTACCTGGGATTACAGGTGCACGCCACCATGCCTGGCTAATTTTTGTATTTCTAGAAGAGACGGGGTTTTACCACGTTGGCTAGGCTGGTCTCAAACTCTAAACTTTGTGATCCACCTGCCTCAGCCTCCTGAAGTGCTGGGATTACAGGTGTGAACCACCACAACTGGCCCTGAGCATGCTTTTTATTTAGCCAAAGAATCAAAGCATTGCTGAAGAATTGAAGATTAGAAGTGATATATTTTTTGCTAAGGGAGGTAGCAGAGAAACAAAAATATTCCTGGAGGTAGATCTTCAGTTTGGATTAGTCTGAACATGATGAAACCTGTAGAAACCTTCATTTCTCAAGACAAAGCTCAAATTCAAGGTTGTGATGAGTGCAGTCACCGCTTTTGTTAGTGGCATTTGTGACAGTGATTGCAGAAACTGAGGGTGTGAAGCCTGTATTATATAAAGAATGTGCAAATGCCATAGAAGACACTGCAAGGATTGGGTGCTGGAACAGTGCCAGACCTGCCATTGTCATGAGAGTGCAGCAGCTGTCACCAAAAGGAGAATCTCCACTCTTCCCGTCACTAGCATCACTCGATTTTGTCCCACTCATAAAAGATCTTGGAAGGAGTTAAAGGTGCTTAGTGGTTCCTCATTCCAACAGAACCTCACTTGGCCTGCACATGGAACATGCATTAGTCTTTGGACAGGACAATTCAAGTCACAGACCACATGACAAAAGAATTTTGTGGCCATCAGACCTGTCTGCTTAAACCCACCATGGGTGCACTATGTTCTCAGCTTGGTAAAAGGTAGATGTCACACGCAAGAAGGCAGTAGAGCCAGGAACATGGTGGGGCCTCAAACAGTGGGAGGTGGCACCTGGCTCTGTGAGGACGGTATGAAGTCCTCCGTGAGAGGAGGAGATACCAGAAAAGGAGGTGAAGATGGGCAGAAGAGGAGGCTGAGCAGCAAGTGAATAGACGCGCTCGACCTCAGAGGAGGAGAGTCCTGTGTCTTTATTGGTAATATTCAAATGTGGTTCATACTGATATTATTTTCTGTGGCTGAATGGTTGAACTACTCTGAAATACACAGGAAAAAGAGGGAAAAAAACCCTCATACTAAACCCTTGAGATACTATGTTTTCTTTTAAAGTAAAAGAAATGTTACAAGATTTTCTGAAACCAACCTTTAGCAATATTTTAAGACCTTCTCCAATATTTTCCACTGTCTTTGTCAGCAGTCAGAGATGACCTCCACACTGAGGCAAATCTTCCACTCCCCTTACCCTTTTCCTTGTCTCTTTCTCTCCTTTCCTCATCCAGTAACTCCAGTCAGCCTCCATTGTCTCTAGGTCGACTTTCGTCCTCATCCACAGCTCCTCCATACAAGCCCTGAACACCTGTCCATGTAAGTGACATCCTATATGTCTTTGTTTTTTTAAAATTAAATTAAATTTTATTTTATTTTCATTTTTGATACAGTCTTGCTCTGTTGCCTAGGCTGGAGTGCAGTGGTGTGATCTTGGCTCACTGCAACCTCTGCCTTCTGGGTTCAAGTGATTCTCCTGCCTCAGCCTCCTGAGTAGCTGGGATTACAGGTACCCGCCACCACTCCTGGCTAATTTTTATAGTTTTTGGTAGAGTCAGGGTTTTAACCATGACTCTGGTTATGGCCAGGCTGGTCTTGAACTCCTGACCTCTGGTGATCCACTTGCCTCTGCCTCCCAAAGTGCTGGGATTACAGGTGTGAGCCACTGCGCCTGGTGCATGATTTACTGTTTATAAGAACATGAGCTTACTACTTGTGTAACATTTATCCCTATATTTTAGGTGGGAGTTGCTGAGGTGGTATGAGATTTGGTGACTATATCTGGCCTCTCAGGGAAATGGCCAAGTTGTTCAGATTCTCAGCTGTATTATGTGAAGTTGTTTGTTGGCTTCACGCTTACTACTATGAAATAAGTTAGAAAGGAAAATTTTTTATTAAAAAAATAGATTCAGGCTGAGCACAGTGGCTCACGCTTGTAATCCTAGCTCTTTGGGAGGCCAAGGCACATGGATTGCCTGAGCTCAGGGGTTTGAGACCACCCTCGGCAAAATGGTGAAACCCCATCTCTACTAAAATACAAAAAAAAAAAAAATTTAGCTGGGCATGGTGGTGGGTTCCTGTAGTCCCAGCCACTCGGGAGGCTGAGGCACGAGAATTGCTTGAACCCAGGAGATGGAGGTTGCAGTGAGCTGACATCGTGCCATTGCCAGCCAGGGTGACAGAGCGAGACTGTCTCTAAAAAAAAAAAAAAGAGATTCACTCAGGGGAGGGGGATCCATTGTTAGTAAAATATGTCTAGTACCTGATGCTTTTTGGTCTCCTAATGACCTATGAAACTTCAGGTCTCTTGGCTTTGTAATATATTCAGTTCCACATTTATTCACTAAAGAATTGAAGACTTTGTATATCCCCATTATGTGCCAAGTACTGGGTGGGACGCTGGGTGACAGAGATGAACAAATCCCTGATCCCAGGATTTCACAGTGGATGTTGGAATTCATTGTCATTTAGCTTCATTCAATTATGTAGTAGTCCAAAGATTTTCCCAGATCATCTTGTCCTCCAGTGTCCTGTTGATTCAACTTCAGAATATATCCCAGAGTCTGTCCGTCTTCACTCCTCACTGCTGCCACCCTGGACCAATCTGCCATCATCTCTCACCTGGATTATCTCATTAGTCTCCTAACTGGTTTCCTTGTTTCCATGCTTGCCTCCTTCAGTCTACACTCTTTTTTTTTTTTTTTTTTTTTTTTTTTTTAAGTTGGAGTGTTGCTCTGTCACCAAGGCTGGAGTGCAATGCTGTGATCTCGGCTCTCTGCCACCTCCATCTCCCGGGTTCAAGCGATTCTCCTGCCTTAGCCTCCTTAGTACCTGGGACTATAGGCATGAGCCACCATGCCCAACTAATTTTTTGTATTTTTAGTAGAGGCAGTGTTTCACCATGTTGGCTGGGCTGGTCATGAACTCCTGGCCTCGAGTGATCTGCCTGCTTCGGCTTCCCGAAATGTTGGGATTACAGGCGTGAGCCACCGTGCCCAGCCAGTCTACTCTCAATACAACAGCTAGAACAGTCCTTTTACAGTGGAATTCAGATCATGTTTACCCCTCTGTTCAAACTCTGTGTGGCTTTCTGTTTTCTACATGATCTGCCCCCCTACTACCTGTCTCTCTGTGCTTCCTGCTACTCTCCTGCTCTTACTTCTCTGTATAAACACTGAGCTTATGGTGTTTCCTTTAACATGCCAGGCATGCTTGACCCTGTCCTGTCTCTGGGCCTTGCTGTTCCCTCTGCCTGGAACATTCTTCCCCTGGCGTCTGCATGGCTCACTCTCTCACTGCTTAGGATTTCAGCTCAAAAATCCCCTAATCAAGGGCCTCCAGGCCGCTTTGCATAAAATATATTCTCAACTCATATTTCCTACTTGATATTTGACTCCCCCTTCTCCTTCATTAAACTGTAAGCTCCATTAGGGACGGGATTTTGTCTGTTAAATACCTAGAAGGTGCTCAGTAAATATTTGTTGGTTGGATGACTAAATCAGCCTATTATTGAATCAGTCAATGTCCTCTGTAGAAGGGACTGCTCCTACCTGGTGCATATCTGCATGCATATCTGTATGATACCTATTGTAGGGAGGCACGTGGTCAGAATGGCTTTATCTGTGTGGAATAGTTTTGCTTGGCATAATCCCAGCAGGCTCCCATTGGGGTTTAGCCACAGTTTTAGCCTTATTAAAATAACTTTTTAATCATAAAGTCAGAGGATGTAAAGATTGGAAGGGATCTGGGAGACTTTTCAGTTCGCTTTTCTCATTATTGATGTGAGAATCACAGAGCCTAGAGAAAGTAAGTTAATTACTCACAATCGTAAAGCTGTACAGGTCAATCTGAAATTAGGCTTCTCATGTCAGATTCTGTATTCTTTCCTGTATGTGTTCCCCCTGCCTGGGACAGTTCATGGGCTTTCAGAGTTGACAGTTTTCTCTCCAGTGTGTAAACAGGAGCTTTTATCTGGACATTCTAGGTTAGCATAGATCGACAATGACCCTGCAATGTGTGAAAAATCCCGAAGGTTGACCACTGTGAATGGGAACTACCCTAGATGTGTGAGGAGCACCGCAGGCACACTCACTCCTCCATTTGCTGGAGCTGTGTAGGGTGGAAAGGAAACCCAAATTAAAACCCTTTGCTAGTTCAGTTTTTTATTGCATGTCACAGTCCAATGTGTCTCCATTTAAATTCAGATTGATGAATTCAGTCAGACCAGCTGTAGGCCCTTTGGGCCAGAAGTCTTGATCTCACCAACTGTTCATTTTCTTGAGGGACTTCCTTCCGTCAGGCATTTGTGTGTAGCCAGTCTACTGTGAAGTTCAGAGGGGTGTAGAGCCCTTTCTTTTTGGGACAGCCTGTTCTCCCCGTGCAGCATGTCCTGAAGCTGGCCTGTCGCCATCCTGTTTCTAAGTGTGTGAGGTGCTTTATTAAGCAGGGTAAAGTAAGAGAGGACTCCTAAAGAGAGAAAAACTCCAGCATTTGCTGAAACATGTTAGTGAAATGATCAAGTTATAATTGGGATGGCATGAAAAAGACTAAAATTTATTTAATTTCTTGTCATCTGGTTTGTGATATATGGTGCCCCAAATTGAGTTTAGAAGGAACTTTGGTCATAGGTCAAGAAAATGTTTTTTATATATATATATTATATATAATAAAAAATATATATATATATATAAATTTTTTATTTTATTTTATTTATTTAATTTTTTTTTTTTTAGATGGAGTTTTGCTCTGTTGCCCAGGCTGGAGTGCAGTGGCATGATCTCGGCTCACTGCAACCTCTACCTCCTGGGTTCAATTGATTCTCCTGCCTCAGCCTCCCAAGCAGCTGGGATCACAGGTGCCTGCCACCACGCCTAGCTACTTTTTGTATTTCTAGTAGAGATGAGGTTTCACCATGTTGGCCAGGCTGGTCTCTTACTCCTGACCTAAGATGATCTGCCCACCTCGGCCTCCCACAGTGTTGGGATTACAGGCATGAGCCACTGCGCCTGGCCAAAGGTGTCATATTTTATTCTACTCCCTGTGGCTTCTCTTACAATACCAATCATGCATGAAGCCCATGGTTTTGCTGCATCTAATGTTACTCAAGCAAAGGCTCTGGACTTTCTTAGTTTACACTAATGTATTCTAGTTTGCATTTGAAATGTACTCTGAGATTGCTGACTTCCAGATAGCCATTTTTGGGTCAAGGAAAGTTCAAGTCTCCTGAGTATAGTAGCCATACCACCTAGAGAGCTTCCTTTTGGTTTGCTTACAAAATGTATTTTAGCTTAGTTGTCTTACACTAGGTGGGCAAAACAAGAAGGAGCAGAAGGCTGGGCACAGAGGCTCACGCCTGTAATCCCAGCACTTTGGGCGGCTGAGGCAGGCAGATCACCTGAGGTCAGGAGTTCAAGACCAGCCTGGCCAATATGTTGAAACCCCATCTCTGCGAAAAATACAAAAATCGGCTGGGTGTGATGGTGTGTACCTGTAATCCCAACTACTTGGGAGGCTGAGGCATGATAATCGTTTGATCCCAGGAGGTGGAGGTTGCAGTGAGCCGAGAGTGCACCACTGCACTCCAGCCTGGGGGATAAAGCAAGACTCTGTCTCAAAAAGAAAAGAAAAAAAAAGTTTAGGGACACTCAGCAGAACTATAAGGACTAGAATTGGAAAGTGGGAATTACTCTGTTCGTAGATGATTTCTTTTCAAGATGGGCTAGTGGAGTTTCTGAGCAGCGGCAACGTTCTCCTTTCACATCTTCAGGTTTTATGAGATTACCTTTTGCCCTCTGAGTGATCAGATCTGCCTCACAGTGACTCATGGGAGCCCTTGATCTCGACAAAATGGGCCTTGAGTAGCTGAGTTCAAAGAACTGAGGTGGCAAGAGGGGATCTTCTTCTTGGTTCTTATATATATATATTTTTAATGAAAGAGCTAGAGAAGCAATCTCAAGGTCAGGATAACTCACCCTGATGTTCTTCTCACTTTTCAGGGATTGTGCTGCATTCTGACATAGGTTCTGCCATCAAACACAGAATGCCCTGATCCTTACAGGCAGAGGCAGCTCTTCAGCCTATGGGGTAAGTAACCAGGGAATGGAATTCTCACCATTTTTATTGTCTATGCTAAGTTTTACTTTTAGATTTGGGCCTGGCCGGGCGCAGTGGCTCACACCTTTAATCCCAGCACTTTGGGAGGCCAAGGCGGGCAGATCACAAGGTCAGGAAATCGAGACCATCCTGGCTAACACGGTGAAACCCCATCTCTACTAAAAATACAAAATATTAGCTGGGTGTGGTGGCGGGCGCCTCTAGTCCCAGCTACTCGGGAGGCTGAAGCAGGAGAATGGTGTGAACTTGGGAGGCAGAGCTTGCAGTGAGCCGAGATCGCGCCACCGCACTCCAGCCTGGGCAACAAAGCAAGACTCTTGTCTCAAAAAAAAAAAGGATTTGGGCCTACTTCTTTTTTTTTTTTTGAAATGGAGTTTCACTCTTGTTGCCCAGGCTGGAGTGCAGTGGCACTTTCTTGGCTCACTATAACATCTGCCTTCTGGGTTCAAGGGATTCTTTTGCCTCAGCCTCCCGAGCAGCTGGAATTACAGGCATGCACCACCATGCCCAGCTAATTTTTGTATTTTGTAGTAGAGACAGGGTTTTACCATGTTGGCCAGGCTGGTCTCAAACTCCTTTCCTCAAGTGATCTGCCTGCCTTGGCCTCCCAAAGTGCTGGGATTACAGGTGTGAGCCACTGTGCCCAGCCTAAACTGCCCAATTTTAAGGGGACAATTGGGAAAACGATGTTTAAAAAGGTGATAGAAGGTGTTGCCATGACTGTGGTTAGCTGTGTGAAGACCCTAGAAAACCTGTATAAACCCCTGGGGGCTCATAGTCTACTACCTGGTCAAGAGCCTTAGAAAACTTGGATGTACATGTTAGGACACTAGGTTCTGAAAGCTCCCAGGGTTGTATAAACTTCTATATTAGGTTCCATGATGCCCGATGAGTAGTCCCACATTTCCATGGTAGATACGCTATTGCTGCTTCCTTCCTTATCATGAAAAGAGCAGAAGATGCAGATAATACATGAAGCAGGAAGACAAAGGGGAGACACTGAACTTGTCACCTACCTTTGGGTGCCCCTCATGCTTCGTGTTTCCCATTGAGCCTCACTAATCAGTGACACAGGGAATGGTCCCTTTGCTCTCTACTTTCCCTGTGGCTGCCTGGAGGTAGGGGAGGCAGATCGTACCACTTGCTGACATTATGTTGCTGTGGATGAGTTGGAGGGACAGGAACAGGAAATGTTCCTGGTGGTGTTTGTGTCACTGGGGCTCACAGGGGTACTTTTCAATCTTCTCACTGGCCTCTGTGATTCTGTGACCCTGGTTATTACATGTTCAGAAAGTATCAGCTTATTTGAAAGGGATACTCTTATTTTCTATTTAAACATTGCCAAAAACCATCACACTTTTTTTTTAATTGAAATATTTTTGTATTTTTTATTTTTTGGAGATAAGAGTCTCGCCCTTTCATATGAACATGAAGGGACCCATAGTCCTTCCCCTACTGTCAGTCTTTAACTTAACATATCAATGAAGGGTTGTGTCTGAATGAATTATAGAAGTTTAGGACCTAAAAAAGGAAGGTCCCAGAAACCGGGCTTTGGTTTATTTCTACTACTACACTTGCTATTGAAATCAAGCAGGTGACTTCATTTCTCTTGGATTCAGCTTTCTTATGTGTCAGGATGGGAGAGGAAGGGCGGCATTGGGCTAAGTGTCATTCCACTGTCTGTAGTTCAAATCTGGCTAATACACGTGTGAAAAATTCTTAGATTTGTTGACAGCGGTTTCCTGGAGTGCTGTCTTGAACGATTCTGAACAGACTCAGCAAGAAAGTGTGTTTCAGTTGATTGGGTGTGTCTGTCATGGAGAAGGAAGTAAGGAGTGGGGAGCACGCAGCATTCCCAGGGCATTCCTGCTTATTATCTCAATACCTGCTGCTGACGTTTCCTGTCCCTTATCAGGAATCCTGTCCACTCTGTGTCTGATCACTTGAACTTACTGAGTGCTGCTTCGTTGCATCATAGACACCATCTGTCTTTGAACAGCTACCCTGCCTCTTGATGAGAATGCAAAGGCTGCCAGGGGCCACTGTTGTATGGAATGGCCTTCGATCATTTCTGCTTAGAACACAGAGGTCATTTTGGCTAATAACGTAACTCTCCTTTTGAGTGAAAGTGTTAAAATGTTCCTCCTAAAAATACTATTTTTTAGGCTGCTTCTTCAGATTTGCCCAATATCCTAAGCAAAATGCCTTCAATACGAAGTGAATATTACTCGATTGTAGGGAACTTATCTGTAATGTACTGAGAATGCAGATACAAATAAAAGAAGGTCTGTGTCAAATTTTATCTTCCACAAATTATGTTCTCTTGAACTTTCAGCTCAAGCTCTTGGACTCACTGAGACAGTAAAAGTACTATATCCTGTTTGAATCAAACCCCGAGTTCCTGTATGTAGAAGCCTTGCCAGAGGAGATTCCCTTCCGAAGCCCTCCTGGTTTGGAATTCCATGACTGGAAAGGATCGTCCATGGGGGTAATAAAATCAAGTTTGTTGTTAAAAAGTAAGTTTTAGGCCAGGTGTGGTGGCTCACGTCTGTAATCCCAGCACTTTGGGAGGCTGAGGCGGGCAGATCACCTGAGGTCCGGAGTTCGAGACCAGCCTGGCAAACATGGCAAAACCCCATATCTACTAAAAATACAAAGAATTAGCCGGGCATGGTGGTGGGCACCTGTGATCCCAGCTACTCAGGAGGCTGAAGTAGGAGAATCACTTGAACCTGGGAGGCAGTGGCTGCAGTAAGCTGAGATCACAGCACTGTACTCCAGCCTGGGTAACAGAGTGAGATCTGCTTCAACCACAACAGCAACAATAAAAATGTAAGTTCTCTTTGCCACTGTAGTCATTTCTGGAATTAAAACAATAAAATGACATTTATACTAAAATGTTTTTCTAGCTAGAGGTGACAAGTGTGGCTGTAAGTCCTTGATGGAAAAGCCTGACTCTGAGCTGCAGTCCTGGCACTCTCCATTGCCCCTGCCATTCCCCATCCCGTACTCAGTTGTCTTCATCAGTGAGAGAATAGTGACCACTGCCTCCACGGTGTTCAGACACACTGTGATGGCTTGCACTATGCCTGGGTACTTGAATGAAGTTTAATCTGCTGGGTTTTATCTGCTCTGTTATTCCTGGGTCAATCTTGTTAGCAAGTAAATATTGATGATTGAGTACCCTTTTCTTTTTTTCTGAGACAGAGTTTCACTCTTGTTGCCCAGACTGGAGTGCAATGGTACAATCTCAACTCACTGCAACCTCCGACTCCTGGGTTCAGGTGATTCTCCTGCCTCAGCCTCCCAAGTAACTAGGATTACAGGCATGCACCACCATGCCCAGCTAATTTTTGTATTTTTTGTAGAGACAGTGTTTCACCAAGTTGGTCAGGCTGGTCTCAAACTCCTGACCTCAGGTGACCCTGAGGTCATATCACAACCGTTTTACTGGCTATGAGGCCACCATTGTACTGGCTACTGTAACATTTCTTAGTTTTCTTTCTAGACCTGAACTAGTTATTTCCTACTCGCCTCCTAGAATGGCTAATAAACACTAAAGGTAAGAGATTACCTGTATTGCGTATTATATTTCACTGCATTAAGACATTCTTTCTCAGCATTCCTTAAATCACACGGAATCATTGACCACTCTCTTTGGGGGACTTGCAGTTAGTTTCTTGGCTTTTTAAGGTATTTTATTTAATGGACTTCTTTTTCTTTAAAAAAAATTTTATTAGAAGTGTCACATTTGCAATCCCACTTCATTTATGTTTCCATGGCTTTGTTGAGCCCCCTGTGGAGGATTACGCTACAAGTTTAATTCTGCAGTTTACTTTGAAAAGAGCCAAAGTGAATGAATTTTAATACTCTGCGCTTATAAAGCATCTCCTTCTGTATTTTTTCCTACAATATACTAAAGTAATTCTGTGCTTATTTTACAGTTTTGCAGTTTCTGGGAAGACCATGAAGCCCTGAGAGTAATGAAAAGTTTCCTGACATTGAGGTCACTGTGGAAGGTAAGGGCCAGTTCTTGGCAAGTTTCTGTTGATTCTCCAGTTTAAGAGTTATGTCAGTTCACTAGCTACATGTTTATACAGATGAAGGTAACCAAACTAGTTTTACATGTGAACAGCTGCCTGTGATAAAGCTAAACTTCTGAATGTCTTTAATTGAAATTTTGAAAATTATTAACAGAAAATAAATAACATGGATCACATCATAAACTGGACTCAAAAAAATTCCTAAAATGCTTTTACTTTATTACAACAAATAAGGGTGCAGAAGGTCACGTGGAATGTTTCTTCATCTTTTGTCTTCTTTGTTTTTTCTATTCTTTTTAGGAAAGAAAGTTGAGGGGTGGTTTAAAAAGTAGTGCCTGGAATGAAAATATTTCCTACAGCACCCTCTAATGTACTTCTTTCTCTCTATGCCCATGGGGTCTGCAGGGTTCTTATCTTTTCATGTTCACATTATTAAAATACTTCATACAATACCAAAGACAGTTCCCAACCAACCATCAAATATGGGTGTTTCTTCCATCTTCTCATAAATGCAAAAGGAAATAACTGCATTAGGATCATTGTTTTTTATTTGGAGATGAAAGTCTCGCTCTGTCACCCAAGCTGGAGTGCAGTGGCATGATCTCTGCTCACTGCAGCCTCAGCCTCCCAGGTTCAAGCAATTCTCCTGCCTCAGCCTCCTGAGTAGCTGGGACTACAGGCGCACACCGCCATGTCCGGCTAATTTTTTGCATTTTAGTAGAGAGAGGGTTTCACCATGTTGCCCAAGCTGGTCACAAACTCCTGAGCTCAGGCAGTCTGCCTGCCTCGGCCTCCCAAAGTGCTAGGAGTACAGGTGTGAGCTGCCGCACCCAGCCTAGGATCTTTTTTTTATGTCCTAGGTGTCGATTTTTTAAATAAGAGTTTGCAGTACTGGTGTTTAGTGGTGCAGTAATTTCCATTTAATCATCTGGCATACTCAGAGAGAGGTTCCCAGATGACTGAGAGTATACCTCACAGAGAGTATACCAGATGACTGAGGATACCAGATGACTGAGAGTATACCTCACAGAGAATATACCAGATGACTAAATGGGGACTAGAGTGAGTATTTAAACTCTTCATTCATGATCCTATTAAAGGAAAGCTTACTTAATAACATAAACTCTTGGTTATGAATTAGATGTTTCTCCTATGAAAGCTTGTAGGCATCTTTGAGCAACTTAATACCTGATCATTTCTGTTCAAAAATGCCAAGAATAAAAATACATTCAAATCTTTCCTTTTCTTCTTTTGGAAAAGATCAAAGGATCAAAGGATGGTCCTCTACACGAGGTGCCATCCTTTCCTGAAGGAGCTCCTTGTAAAGTGTGTGAGGTGTTCCTTTTGGTAAAAAGACACACTGTGCGACCACAGAGACCTGAACCTGAACCTATAAAGATTTGAACAAGGTGAACGTTGAGACTATATAAAGGAGAGGTTAATTCCAAGGTGACAGGAGCTTTATGGAGAAGATTATGATTTCTACACTTCCAGTCCCCTTCTAACTCTAGTATAAAGTGGCATTGTATATGCTGGTGCCCTAATCTCAGTCTGTGGATATTAGATATTAAGATTGGGGAGAAAATAAAACAGCCAGTTAATGTGCACCATTTTTACAGGCGCTGTCAGTAGCATATAAGAAACAGCGTATTTCTCAAAAGTAAATTAGTTCATAGTAGTCAGTTGGCACATTTGGCAGGTACTTCTATGAGCTTTTTTTGGTATCTTTAAACTCTTCCTTCATTGATCCTGTTAACCCAAAGCTTATTTAATAACATAAGCTTTTGGTTATCAGTTAGATGTTAGGAAAAACAGATAAATGAACAGCTAATATAATGAGTTAAAAGGATTGAGGCTGTAGGAATAATGTTACGAGGAACAACTTGAGGATTGTTTGCTACTGCAGCCAGCTGTGGTTTTCCAAATAGGGAGATGCCTGTTTTTCTCACATAGAAGTAATTGTGCAGGTAGGCTGAGGCTGACATTGGTTCAGTAGCTCAAAGATGGTAAGACTGGCTTCCCTGTGCTTCTCTTCACTCTCCTTTCTGGTGCACGATGACCGAGAGAGCTCCTGTCATCATGTCTCCATCCAAACAGGACACATGTAAGTAAAGAAAATGCAGCATGAGCCCTGCCTGCACCCATGGTCAGGAAAAGCAAGAGGTGTTTTTTGAATCCTAGCAGCATTTTGCATAAGTTTCTTGGTTTTAGAAACGATGAATTTTAAAATAATAAAGTAAAATAAAGCACAAACTCTGAGGCCAAAGTGATAGGATTTAAATCTGTGCTCTGCCACTTAGGAAAGTTACTTAAACACTCGCCATCAGAGAAATGCAAATCAAAACCACAATGAGATACCATCTCACACCAGTTAGAATGGCAATCATTAAAAAATCAGGAAACAACAGGTGCTAGAGAGGATGTGGAGAAATAGGAACACTTTTACACTGTTGGTGGGACTGTAAACTGGTTCGACCATTGTGGAAAACAGTGTGGCGATTCCTCAAGGATCTAGAACTAGAAATACCATTCGACCCAGCCATCCCATTACTGGGGATATACCCAAAGGATTATAAATCATGCTGCTATAAATACACATGCACATGTATGTTTATTGCGGCACTATTCACAATAGCAAAGACTTGGAATCAACCCAAATGTCCATCAGTGACAGACTGGATTAAGAAAATGTGGCACATACACACCATGGAATATTATGCAGCCATAAAAAAGGATGAGTTCGTGTCCTTCACAGGGACATGGATACAGCTGGAAACCATCATTCTCAGCAAACTATCGCAAGAACAGAAAACCAAACACCACATGTTCTCACTCATAGGTGGGAATTGAACAGTGAGATCACTTGAGCACAGGAAGGGGAGCATCACACACTGGGTCCTATTGTGGGGAGGGGGTGGGGGGAGGGATGGCATTAGGAGATATACCTAATGTAAATGATGAGTTAATGGGTGCAGCACACCAACATGGCACATGTATACATATGTAATAAACCTGCACATTGTGCACATGTACCCTAGAACTTAAAGTATAATTAAAAAAAAAAAAAAAGTTACTTAAGTTCTCTGTTCTTTTGGTTGTACACCTGTAAAATGGGAGGAAGAAAATAATATTTGACTCATGGTTTTTAAAATTTGAGATGTTATTTCTTTAATAAACAGCTGCTGTCATTTCAGACCACTTGCTATTTAGGCACTTAGGAATTTTTCATTAGAAGGCATGTAAAGAAAGATGATGGGCATTTGTAATGGATTTAACATTTATCGTTTGAATGCCTGATGGACCCTCAGAGCTATGATTTTACTAATGAATTTTTCAGAAGTCCCTTAGCTAGCAGTGAGCCTAACCAGCCTCCCACTCTCACCATTCAGTGCTCTTTTGTTCTTACCTGTTTCTCTACAAACTTGGTTACTCTCACAAAGTGATAAAAACTTGCATTTCTTTTCTTTCCTTTTTAGAGACAGGGTCTTGCCCTGTCACTCAGGCTGCAATGCAGTGGTGTGATAATGGCTCGCTGTAGCTTCAAACCCCTGGGCTCAAGCAATACTCCCGCCTCTGTTTCCCAAGTAACTGGGACTACAGACATACACCACCATGCAAAGCTAAATTTTTTATTTTTTTGTTGTAGAGATGGGATCGTGCTATGTTGCCCAGGATGATCTCAAACTCCTGTCCTCAAGTGATCCTCCTGTCTCAGCCTCCCAAAGTGCTGGGATTATAGGTAGCCATGGGCCACCTGTGTCCAGCTTGCTATTTTCTTTCTTTTAAATAACAACTTTATTGAAATGTAGTTCACATACGATGCAATTTATTTATCAAAGTATGCAATTCAGTGGTTTTTAGAATATTCATGTAACTGTGATCTATCACCACAATCCATTTTAGAAACTTTCATTACCCTGCAGAGAAACCCACTGTTCTTAGCCACTAGCTAGTAGCTTACTCCCCCCATGCCCCTGTGTTCCCTCCCCATAGGAAACCACTGATCTATTTTTATCTCTATAGATTTGCCTAATCTAGACCTTCTATATAAATAGGATTGTGCAATATGTGATTGTTTGTGGCTGGCTTTTTTTTTTTCCTCTTAGCACAATGTTTTCAGAGTTCCTTCCTGTCATAGCATGTGTCAGTATTTCGTTCCTTCTATGGCTGAATAATACTCCATGGTAGAGACACACCACGTTTTGTTTATTCATCAGTTGATGAACATTTGGGTCGTTTCCATGTATTGGCCATTATGAATAATGCTGCTATGAAGATTCATGTACAAGTTTTTGTGTGGACATATATTTTTATTACTCTGGGATATGTACCTAGGAGAGAAATTGTTGCATTCTATGATACTGTACATTTAGCCTTTTGAGAAACTGTTTTCCAAAGTGGTTACACCAGTCAGGTGCAGTGACTCACACCTGTAATCCCAGCTACATGAGAGGCTGAGGTGGGACGATCACTTGAGCTTACAAGAGACATCAACTTGGGCAAGACAGCAAGACCCTGTCTCGGTTTTTGAAAAATTAAATTAAAACGGAAAGAAGACAGGTGCGGTGGCTCACGCCTGTAATCCCAGCACTTTGAAAGGCTAAGGTGGGTGGATAACTTGAGGTCAGGAATTCAAAACCAGCCTGGCTGGGCATGGTGGCAGATGCCTATAATCCCAGCTACTCGGGAGGTTGAGGCAGGGGAATTTTTTGAACCCAGGAGGTGGAGGTTGCAGTGAGCCAGGATCACACCACTGCATTCCAGCCAGGGCAACAGAGGGAGACTCTGTCACACAAAAGTAAAAATATAAATAAATAAATAAAATAAAATGACAACAAAAGAAACACCTAAAGTAGTTAAACCATTTTGTGTTCCCACCAGAAATGTATGTGGGTTCCAATTTCTCCACATTTTCATCAATATTTCTTTTTATGAGACAGGATCTCGCTCTGTCACTTAGGCAGGAGTGCAGTGGTGTGAACACAGCTCACTGCAGCCTCGAACCCCTAGACACTCATGATCCTTTTATTTCAGCCTCTTGAGAAGTTGGGACTACAGTCAGACTCCACCACACTCAGCTAATTTCTTTAATTTTTAGTAGAGACAGGGTTTTACTATGTTGCCCAGGCTGGTTTCTAACTCCTGGACCCAAATGATCTAGCTGTCTCGGCCTCCCACACTGCTGGGATTATAGGTGTGAACCACCATGCCTGGTCCTCTCTCTCTTTTCTCTCTTCCCTTTCTTTCTTGCTAGAGGGAAATATGTCATGTACCAGCTATCCATCCAATGACTGCCCATCAGTTCCAAATTCACCCTTCACTGCTTGATCTGCAAACATAGATGTGGGTTCCTTAAATGCTTCCTCCGTCAGCTAGTACATGATTAAATGTTGTCAGTACATGGTTCTAGAGGGACCTTGTAAGAGACTTTTCTTTCTGGTTGTGGTGTGTGAATCTCCACAGGCACTGAGTTTCTTCAGTACCGGGCTCCTGCCCTGCACGGTGCTCAGCAGCACCCAGTGACCAGCAGTTTCTCTGCACCTGCCTGGGTGGTTTTGTAGTGAGACAACTGTTTGTTAATATCTTAATCTAGCATCATAGAGGGCGGATTTTCAGCAAATTCCAGAGTGCAGATTGCTAGCATCTTCCACCACGTGGTAATGCAGCAATTCTGCCATTGAATTACCCACGACTGTGCCCTCTCCAAGGGGGGCTGGATCTCAGCCCTAGTAGGGAGTCTTTTCCTTGATCTCAGCGTTGGGACAGTAGGGACAGTTACTGCTTGTTTTATCAGCTGGTCCTATACTTTTTTTTTTTTTTGAGACAGGGTCTCCCTCTGTCGCCCAGGCTAAAGTGCAGTGGCAAAATCATGGTTCATTGCAGCCTTGACCGCCCGGGCTCAAGCAGTCCTCCCACCTCAGCCTCCCAAGTAGCTAGAACTACAGGTATGTGCCACCACACCCAGGTTTTTTGTTGTTGTTAGTTTGTTTGTTTGGGTAGAAACAGGGTCTCACTGTGTTTCCCAGGCTGGTCTCAAACTCCTGGCCTCAAAGAATCCTCCTGCCTTGGCTTCCCAAATTGCTGAAATTGTAAACATGTGCCACCGTGCCTGACCTCTGCTAGTCCTGTATTCTCTAGAGTTCTCTTTACTTTTTGGTAGCCGATCTCTCATTATGCTGTTGCCCTGTTATAATTAATAATTTTTTATTTTAAATTTAACACTTTAAACTTTTGAGTGGTTTATGTCTCCTGTTTGGACTCTGACAAATACAGAATTGATGCTAGGAAGGGTCCCGGGAGATAGACCCACATAGATGGGATTTGGGCATAGGTTTGGTTATCCAAGGGGCAGTGCTGAGCTCCTTGCCAGTGGAAAATGGGATGCTGGTGATTTCCAGGAAGTGACCTCACAATGACTCAAGCTACCACTTATTGTTGATTGTGATGAAATGCCAGCTGAGGCACATGCCTTGGGAGCTAAGTGGCTGCTGCACGTGACCGCTGTGAAGACTGGTGTGGGAAGGGTCCTTTTGGATGCACTTGAGCGAGGGCCCCGAATCCCTGGGTCACAGGCCTGTATTGGGCCACACAGCAGGAGGTGAGCAGTGGGTGGGTGAGTGAAGCTTCCTCTGTATTTACAGCCGCTCCCCACATGACCGCCTGATCTCTGTCTCCTGTCAGATCAGCGGCAGCTTTAGATTCTCATAGGAGCACAAACCCTATTGTGAACTGTGCATGCGAGGGATCTGCCTTGCTCTGTCCTTATGAGAATCTAATGCCTGATGATCTGTCAGTGTCTCCCATCACCCCCAGATGGGACCGTCTAGTTGCAGGAAAACAAGCTCAGGACTCCCACTGATTCTACATTATGGTGAGTTATATAATTATTTTGTTATATGTTACAATGTAATAATAATAGAAATAAAGTGCACAATAAATGTAATGTGCTTGATATATCCCAGAACTGACCTTCGCTGTCCCCAGTCTGTGGAAAAACTGTCTTCCACAAAACTGGTCCCTGGTCCCCCAAAAATTGGGGACTGCTGCACTTGAGCACTTACAGAGAGAAAAACAAAAAGCTCAAGTCTTTACCTTTCAGCATAAGTCATGGTCTAAGATCCAGAGAGCTTCCATGATAGCCCAAACACAATTCCTTATTTCTTGTATCCACAGGGCTGATATTATTGGAAATCAAACACAAACTTAAATGTGTGGGTTGCTGAATTACAATGACAGTTGAATTCACTGTGTCACCAAGGTTCTCAAGAGAATGTTAGGGCACTAATAAGTGAAGAATGGGATCTTTTTCTTTTTTTCCTTTTTTTTTTTTTTTTTTTGAGACAGTCTCCCTGTCTTGCCCAGGCTGGAGCACAGTGGGGTGATCTCGGCTTACTGCAGTCTCAACCTCCTGGACTCAAGCTATCCTCTCGCCTCAGCCTCTGGGGTAGCTGGGACCACAGGTATGAGCCACCATGCCCATGCCCAGCTAATTTTTGAGTTTTGTAGAGGTGTGGTTTCATCACACTGCTCTGGCTGGTCTCAAACTCCTGGGCTCAAGCCATCCGCCCACCTTGGACTTCTCAGGTTTCGAGATTACAGGTAGGAGCCACCATGGCCCTGCCCTGTTCTCTTTTACACTGGTTTATTGTAAGGGCCTCCAGTTGTTTTCCTGACTTCTAGGCTTGCTCACTTCGGCCTGTCCACTGAAGCCAGAGGAATTCTCCTAAAAGGCAAATTTGGGTCAAAATAGTTCTTGATTAAAACCTGCTGGTGACTGCCCACTGCCTTTAAGACAGAGTCCAAACTAATTTGTCCACAGGGCCTGGTAAGAGCTGGTCTCCACTCACCTTCCCAGTTTTATCCCGCACCACCCTCCCCATATCCCTACCCTCCAGCCACACGGAATGTCAGTTTCCTTGGGGGACTTTACTGGTCCTGCAGGAAACCCTCTCCCCACCCCCATCATCACTCTTTCACTCTCACCTTTAGTCTCAGCCGAGATATCTCACCCCACTCTCTGTGATGCAACAAGAAGCCCCTTGGGAGCGTTTCAGTCCCACTCTGTACTTCTGTCATGTGCTCATCACAGTCTGGTAAGTGTTGGCCTATGACTCCTAGATTAGTCCATTTTGTATTGCTATAGGGAAACACCTCAGGCTGGGTAGTTTATAAAGAAAAACAGTTTATTTGGCTCACAGTCCTGCAGACTATACAAGTAGCATGGTGCCAGGCCGGGCACAGTGGCCCACACCTGTAATCCCGGCACTTTGGGATACTGAGGCAGGAGGATTGCTTGAGCCCAGAAGTTTGAAACCAGCCTGGGAAACATGGTGAGATCTTGTCTCTGCTAAAGATAAAAAAAATAGCCAGGCATGATAGTGCACTGATGCATGCCTGTGGTTTCAGCTACTTGAAAGGCTAAGGTGAAAAGATCTCTTTAGCCCAGGAGGTCAGGGTTGCAGTGAGCCATAATTACACCGCTGCTCTCTAGCCTGAGTGTCAGAGTGAGATCCTGTCTCAGAAAAAAAAAAGCATAGTTCCAGCATCCGCTGGTGAGGACCTCAGGAGGCTTCCTCTCACAGCGGAAGGTGGAGGAGGTACCAGCATGTCACTTGTTGAGAAGAGGGAGCAAGGAAGAGAGGAGGAGGTGCCAGGCTCTTTAAACAATCGGCTGTCACATGAACTAGTAGAGAGAGAACTCACTCATTACCATGGGGAGGGCACCAAGCCATTCATGAGGGATCTGCCCCCATGACCCACACACCTCCCACCAGGCACCACCTCCAACATTAGGGATTTAAATTCAGTATGAGATTTGGAGGAGACAAGCATTCAAACTCTATCAGTTTCCTGCTACCCTATACGCTCTGCGAGGGCAGAAATTGTTTTTTTGTTTTTCGTTTTTTTTGAGAAGGAGTTTCACTCTTGTTGCCCAGGCTGGAGTGCGGTGCCACGACCTCAGCTCACTGCAACCTCCACCTCCTGGGTTCAAGCGATTCTTCTGCCTCAGCCTTCCAAGTAGCTGTAGCTGGGATTACAGGCATGTACAGCCATGACCCACTAATTTTGGTACTTTTAGTAGAGACAGGGTTTCACCATGTTCATCAGGCTGGTCTGGAACTCCTGACTTCAGGTGATCCACCTGCCTCGGCTTCCCAAAGTGCTGGGATTACAGGTGTGAGCCACCGCGCCCGGCCAAGGGCAGAAACTCTTATACCTTGTTCACTGCTGTTTCCTGGGCACCTGTTATACTGCCTGGTATATAGTAGGAGCTCCAGAAATTTGTTAGGGCCTGATGTGTTGGCTCAAGCCTGTAATCCCAGCTCTTTGGGAGGTGGGGGCCAGAGGATTGCAGGAGTTCAAGGCCAGCCTGGGCAACATAGTGAGACCCTGTCTCTAGAAAAAATAATAAACTTGCCAGGAACGGTGGCTCACACCTGTAATCCCAGCACTTTGGGAGACCGAGGTGGGCGGATCACCTGAGGTCAGGAGTTCAAGACCAGCCTGGTGAACAGGGTGAAACCCCGTCTCTACTAGAAATATAAAAATTAGTTGGGCATGGTGGCATGCACCTGTAATCCCAGCTACTCGGGAGGCTGAGGAAAGAGAATCGCTTGAACCCAGGAGGCAGAGGTTGCAGTGAGCCTTGATTATGCCACTGCACTCCATCCAGCCTGGGCGACAGAGCCAGACTCCGTCTGAAAAAAGAAAAAAATAATAAATTTAGCTGGGTGTGATGCTACATGGCTGTAATCCCAACTACTTGGGAGGCTAAGGTGGGAGGATCACTGGAGCCCGGATGATGGAAGCTGCAGTGAGCCATAATCATCCTGCTGTACTTCAGCCTGTTTGACAGAGGGGGACTCCGTCTCAAAAAAAGTAAAAAAAAAAAAAAAAAAAAGAGATAAGGAAATATTCATTGGGAAAATAAATAAAGAGTGAACAAGCAAAGTGTCAGGAGAGTACTGTGAATGTGGGTCATGTCAGTAGAGTGTAAGGACTTGGGCAGGAGCGGCTGGACTTGAAGAGCAGGTGGTGGAGACCAGGTCATTCTTTGTAAGCAGTTTGCCCTGTAGCATGTAGATCAAATATCCCACATTGGCTGCTGGCGACTGAACTGGGCTTCCTGTTCCTGTGTTTGGTTTGACCATCACAGTGTTGAAGAATTATTGAAGTGCAGTTTGCAAGGTTTGAAAACCTTGCAGTTTGTGGAATTCCCCCTGGTCTCCCATATTACTCTGGCCTCATTCCCTCATGTAGGTTGCCTGACCTGCTGAGACCTGTGTTTGCCATCCCTGCAGATCAGTGGGTAGGAGGTGATTTAAGGAGGAAGATTTAATATATGAGTTATAGAAAGATAAATAGACTGGGTGCAGTGGCTAAAGCCTGTAATCCTAGCATTTTGGGAGGCCAAGGCGGGAGGATTAGTTTGACCCAGGAGTTCAAGAGCAGTCTGGGCCACATAGTGAGACCCCGTCTCTACAAAAAAATTAAGAATTAGCCAGGCATGGTGGCATTCACCTGTAATCCCAGCTACTCGGGAGGCTGAAGTGGGAGGATAGCTCGAGCCCAGGAGTTGAAAGCTGCAGTATGATAGCCAGGATGGTCTCGTGAAACCCCGTCTCTACTAAAAAAATACAAAAAACTAGCCGGGCGCCGTGGCGGGCGCCTGTAGTCCCAGCTACTCGGGAGGCTGAGGCAGGAGAATGGCGTGAACCCGGGAGGCGGAGCTTGCAGTGAGCTGAGATCCGGCCACAGCACTCCAACCTGGGCGACAGAGCGAGACTCCGTCTCAAAAAAAAAAAAAAAAAAAAAAAGAAAGCTGCAGTAAGTGGTGCTCTTGACACTGCACTCCAGTCTGAGTGACAGAGCAAGACCCTATCTCAGAAAAATAAAAAAAAGCAAGAAAGAAATAGATCCAGCATTGGTGGGAGTGTGCTTTTAAATTTTTTTTTCTTTAAATTTTTTATATTCTAGCAGACTGGGTCCATTCTCTCCTCTTTAATTTCTCAAACACAAAGCGCCCTGCCAGAATCTCAAGTTGGATCTGCAGTAGGTCACCATTAACTCAGCAGCCTGCTATGTTGTGAGTCCTCATGCCAGGAACTGTGCGGGATACAAAATGTAAGAGAAGGCTGGAATAGATCATCTCTAGGGGAAACGAGAGCCAGAGATACGGTGGTGCCCCATGGAGACATCCAGCTGGTGTTTGGTAGTGCCTTGTGGAAAGGCTGTACTTTGGCAAAGTCTCCACATCTGCAATGTGGCCTTCAATATTGTATGTCCCCAAACTCCAGGTTTTTACATTTCCTGCATAGGTCAGGGTCGTAGGGAGTGAATCAATCATCCTAGCAGAACTCCCTGGTTTTTAAGGCAGGCATTCCATTTATTAATTGACAAAAGAGGCATATTTCTCCTTTGGTAACCTGATGATTTAGGTCTTTTCCCTAGGGACTGCCTTTCCACATAAATGTTCTTGGAAAACTAAGCAGAGGATGAGGAAACAGGCTGTGAACAAGCTTGCTGGTCCCTCCCTGTCCTAAAAAAGAGCATACCTCTCTGTAACCAGAAGATTTTTCACTAGTCCAGGCTGGGCAGACTGGGACAAGGGGGTGTGTGTATGTATGTATGTATATGTTGAGACAGGGTCTCACTCTGTCACCCAGACTGGAGTGCAGTGGTGAGATCAGAGCTCACTGTAGCTTCCACTTCTGCAGCTTCCACTTTGATCCTCCCACTTCAGCCTGCAGAGTAGCTGGGACTATAGGAATGTGCCACCGCACCCAGCTCGTTTTCTAATTCTTTGTAGAGATGAGGGTTCACTGTGTTGCCCAGGCTGGATCTGAACTCCTAGCCTCATGGGATCCTCCTGCCTTAGTCTCCCAATGGGCTGGGATTATAGGTATGGACCACTTCACCTGACCTGCGGTGAGTTTTCAACAATGTGATCCTCTTTTACAGAACCACCTAAGCTGAAGATTCCCTTGAGAACAAGGGCAAGCCTGTGGTTTCATGGCCTTTCTTCCATTTGTGGTTCTTGCCAAGTGGAATTTAAATGACCTCTTATCAAGATGGATAAATCCAAGTTTCCCAGTGCTGGAATATAGAAAACGGATGGACAAGTAAGTCCCACTCAGCACCCATAGCCCAGACATGGGGACCTCAACACACCTGGGCCCCAGACATCACCTTTCATTGTGGGTAGCTCTGAGATGACACTTTTGGTTGTTAAATGCCCACTGGCAATATTTTATATAACAGCAAGTGAAGGAATAAATAGTCACCAAAACATTTTCTGTTCCCAATTCCAACATTAATTGGATGAGATGATTATTTTGTGAAGAATTTTCATATAGCACAGTCCTGGCCAAATCTTCAAGTGAACAGAAAAATTCTATTAAAAAATCAATCTTCTGTCTCACTCTGTTGCCCAGACTGGAGTGCAGTGGTACAATTGTGGCTCACTGCAGCCACAACTTCCTGGGCACAAGCAATCCTCCCACCTCAGCCTCCCAAAGTGCTGGAATTATAAGCAGACAGCCACCATGCCTGAAAGCTCGACAATTTACATCAAGTGTAATAAGAATGCTCATGCCCTGTGACTCACAGTAATCTCACTTTTGGAAATACCATCTTTGGATATAATTCAACCTAAACAAAAGCTCATATGCACACAGTGAAAATCCGGGTGTAATTTTATTTCTCTTTTTTTTTTTTAAAAAAAGGAATGCTTCACAAATTTGCATGTCTTTCTTGCACAGAGGCCATGCCAATCCCTCCATTGTTCCAACTTTAGTATATGTGCTACCAAAGCAAGCATGAGTAATTTAAGATAGAGTGGTTACGTGGAATAAGGAAGAGTTATGGGGAATTTAAAAATCTGTGGTATTTATAGGCACCTAGTAACAGCTCAGTAAATATTAGCTGCTACTTTTGTTATTTTTATGTTAATTCCACTCAATTAAAAACTGGCATTAAAAATTACCATTGTCATGGAACATAATGCATCCTACAGTATAATTATAAAAACAGATACAATTTGTCCCTTGGTATATGGGGGGGATTAGTTCCAGCTCCCCCATTTCTGTGTACACCAAAATCCACCCATACTCACTGCAGCCTAGAATTTTCAGGTTCAAGGGATCTTCCCATGCCAGACTCCAAAGTAGCTGGAACTACAGGTGTGCACCGCCACCACACCTGGCTGAGTTTTTTCTTTTGTTTAGTAGACACAGGGTCTCACTACGTTGCCCAGGCTGGTCTCCAACTCCTGTCCTCAAGCAATCCTCCTGCCTAGGCTTTCCAAATTGCTGGGATTACAGGCATGAGCCACCATGCCTGGCCTCTGCTAGTTCTGTATTCTCTAGCGTTGTCTTTAGTTTGTGCTAGTGTGTCACTCATTACGCCGATCCTCTGTTATAATTAATACTTTTTATATTCAATTTACGTTTTTTTTTTTTACTTTTTTTTGGGTACTGGGTCGCACTCGATCACCCGGGCTAAAGTGCAGTGGCACGATCTCTGCTCACTGCTACCTCCGAATTTCCTGGGCTCAAGCAATTCTCCTTCCTCAGCCTCCCGAGTAACTAGGATTACAGGTATGTGCCACCACACCTGGCTAATTTTTGTGTTTTTTTGTTTAGACGGTGTTTCGCCATGTTTTCCAGGCTGGTCTCAAACTCCTGAGCTCAAAGCGATCACCCGCCTTGGCCTCCCAAAGTGCTGGGATTACAGGTGTGAGCCACTGTGCCCATTTCAGTTTAAACCTCTGAGTGGTTTACATCTCCTGATTCGACTCCTAGAAATACAGAATTGTTGCCTGGAAGGATACCAGGAGATAGACTCACACAGATTGGATTTGGGCATAGGTTTGGTTATCCAAGGAGTGGTGCTGAGCTCCTTGCCAGTGGGACATGGGATGCTGGTGATTTCTAGGAAGTGACCTCACAATGACTCAAGCTACCACTTACTGTTGATTGTGATGAAATGCCAGCCGAGGCATATGCCATGCAAGCTAAGTGTTGCTATGCTTGACCACTGCGGCAGTATAGGTGAGTCTGAAGAATGGTATGGGATGGGTACTTTCGAATGCAGTCGAGCAGGGTCTCCAACCACAGGGCCACAGAGCCGGAGGTGAGCAGCAGGCGAGTGAGGGGAAACTTCATCTGTATTTATAGCCCCTCCCATCGCTCACATGACCACCTGAGCACCATGGCCTGTCAGATCAGCGGCAGCATTAGATTCTCATAGGAGCACGAACCCTGTTGTGAACTGTGCATGTGAGGGATCTAGGTTGCGTGCTCCTTATGAGAATCTAGTGCCTGTTTCTCCCATCGCCCCAGAGGGACCTTCTAGTTGCAGGAAAATAAGTTCAGAGATCCCACTGATTGTACATTATCATGAGTTGTACAATTATTTCATTGTATATTACAATGCAATAATAATAGAAATAAAGTGCACAATATAGGTAATGCACTTCAATCATCCTGAAATCATTCCCTCCACCACCAGTCTGTGGAAAAATTGCCTTTCACAAATTCACTGTTTTTTGTGGAGGGAATGATTTTTTTTCTGTGGAGACAGGGTCTTAATATGTTACCCAGGCTGATCTCAAACTGCTGGCCTCAAGTAATCCACCCCTCTCAGCCTCCCAAAGTGTTGAGATTATAGGCGTAAGCCACCATGCTCAACCAAGACTGAGTTTCTTAAACCAAATAAAAATTAGGTGAGATTACTTGAACCCAGGAGGTCGAGGCTGCAGTGAGCCCTGATTGCACCACTGCACTCCAGCCTAGGTAACAGAATGAGACTCTGTCTCAAAAAATAAAATAAATAAATAAAATAAAATAAAATAAAATAAAATAAGTGAATTAGACCAGGCACGGTGGCTCATGCCTGTAATCCCAGCACTTTGGGAGGCTGAGGCAGGCAGATCACAAGGTCAGGAGATTGAGACCATCCTGGGTAACACGATGAAACCCCGTCTGTACTAAAAGTACAAAAAATTAACCAGGCGTGGTGGCGGGTGCCTGTAGTCCCAGCTACTCGGGAGGCTGAGGCAGGAGAATGGCGTGAACCTGGGAAATTCGGAGCTTGCTGTGAGCCGAGATCGCGCCACTGCACTCCAGCCTGGGCGACAGAGCGAGACTCCGTCTCAAACAAACAAACAAACAAACAAACAAAATATTAACCCTTGATGAAGTTCCCAGTAATTCTTTCCTTCCTGTTTCCCATAAGCCTTTGATTTTTGTTTTCTTTTCACATACCATTTAAAACGTTTAAGAACTTGTGTCTGTTTATATCATCCCCCCCTTTTTTTTTTAAAGAATATCTTTTTGTCATTTCCAGCTGGATCTACCATGAAAGACTTCAGAGTCCAGGAAGACAGACTGACTGGGCAGCATGTTATTCAGGTACAAAAAGACTTGGCCTATGACTCAAAAATGGTCAAATAACAGTACATGCATCAAATGCGATGGGAAGCTCTTCCAGAGGGTGAGAGAAGCTTCCAGTTAAGGTGACATTGAAGCTGGGTCCTGAAAGATGAGGAAGAGTTGTATGAGAGTGGGGAGGGAAGGGGGAGGTGGAGGGATGGGGAATGGGCTGGGATGGGATGGAGGGAGCTGCCCAGGCAGGGAAACCAGCACTGTAAAGACCTGGACCATGAAGATGGCACATTTTGTTCAGGGAATGGTGAATTAAGTATGGTGGGAATGCTTTGGAGAGACAGTAATTTGCTTATATGGAATTTTGCCTGAGAGAACTCATTACAATTTCTAATCTGTTGATGTTATCATGCATCACTGTCCTTGTCAGATAGTTTGGAGTAGGTATAATGATCACACTAACACCAAGCATAGTATTTCATTAGTTCTCATAAAATCACAGGCAGGTGCCACAGTTATCCCCATTTTATGAATGAAGTGATGAAGACTTAGGGATAATGAGTGATTTGCCCAAGCTCACCTGGATATTAAGACTGAGTCAAATGTCGGGTCTGGTCTGGCTTTAATGCTTGCTTTGTTCATGAGCGCCACGTGTTGCCTCTCCTATGCAGTTAAGCAGGTAGACAGGTGAAAGAAAAGCCCGTGTTTGTCTCTCCTCACACACTTCTGACTGAATGTGTGTGTGGAGTTTCTACACCAAATTCTCCAATGCTCTGGATATTAACTGGGTATCCCACAATTTTATTCTGACACTACCTGGAGTTGGCACAGACCCCCCAGATAAGGGGCTCAGTCCCACGAGACCACCCTCATTTCAGATGCCAATGGCAAGTCCTAGGTTGTCACCTGTACTTTTGACCAACCTGTCACAAATCAGGGGTTCCCATGACCGCCTTCTTGGGTTTAATCATTTGCTAGAACAGCTTAAAGAACTCACAAAAACAGTTTATTTTCTTTTTTTCTGAGAGACAGGGTCTCATTTTGTTGCCCAGGCTGTTGTGCAGTGGTGCAGTCATAGCTCACTGCAGCCTCGACTGCCTGGGCTCAAGTGGTCCTCCCACCTTAGCCTCCCTAGTAGCTGAGACTACACGTCTGCACCACTATATCTGGCTAATTTATTTTTTGTAGAGTTGGGGTCTTGTTATGTTGCACAGGTTGGCCACAAATTCCTGGGCCCAAGCGATCCTCCCACCTCAGCCTCTTTGAAGTGCTGGGATTACAGATGTGAGCCACCACATCGGGCCAGTTCATTTCCTATTACTGGTTCATTGTAAAGGATGCATCGCAGAAACAGCCAATGAAAGAGATGTACATGCCAGATGCAGTGGCTCACGCTGTAATCCCAGCACTTGGGAGGCCGAGGTGGGAGGATTGCTTAAACTCAGGGGTTTGAGACCAGCCTGGGCAACATGGTGAAACTCTGTCTCTGTAAAAAATTTTTAAAAAGCTGAGCACAGTGGCTCAAGCCTTGCAATCCCAGCACTTTGAGAGGCCAAGGTGGACGAATCACGAGGTCAGGAGCTCGAGACCAGTCTGACCAACATGGTGAAACCCCGTCTACTAAAAATGCAAAAATTAGCCAGGCGTGGTGGTGCGCACCTGTAATTCCAGCTACTCAGGAGGTTGAGGCAGGAGAATTGCTTGAACCTGGGGGTGGAGGTTGCAGTGAGCTGAGATCACATCACTGCACTTTAGCCTGGGTGACAGAACTAGACTCTGTCTCAATAAATAAATAAATAACCGAGTGCGGTGGTGTGCACCTGTAGTTCTGTAGCAGGATGAGCCGCAGACAAAACCTCTAAGACACCGAGTTGTAGAAGGAAGGGCTTTATTCAGCTAGGAGCATCGGCAAGCTACTGCCTTAAAATCCGAGCTCCCTGAGTGCACAATTTCTGTCCCTTTTAAGGGCTCAGAGCACTAAAGATTTCACATGAAAGGGTTGTGATTGATTTGAGCAAGCAGGGGGTATGTGACAGGGGCTGCAAGCACCGGTGGTCAGAGAGAAACAGAACAGGGCAGGGAGATTCACAGTGTTCTTCTATACAATGTCTGGAATCTATGAATAACATCGGTTTCTAAGTTATGAGTTGATTTTTAACTACTGGGTTTAGGCCAGGCAGGCCCAGGCCTGGTTTCGGGCCTGGCACCGGGCTGCCTGTCTTTGGTTTTACTTCCTTGTTTTTTCTTAAAACAGGTACTGAGTATAAAACAATATGAGAGGGTCTCTCTTTCCTCGGTTCCAGTTACTACAGAACTAGACTCCGTCTCAATAAATAAATAAATAAATAAATAACCAAGTGCACAGTGGTGTGCACCTGTAGTTCCAGTTACTAGGGAAGTTGAGGTGGGAGGATGTTTTGATCTGGGGACTGGGGAAGCTTAGGTTGCAGTGAGCTAAGATTGTGCCACTGCACTCTAACCTGTGCCACTGCACTCTAGCTGGGATAAAAGAGCCAGACCCTTTCTCAAAAAAAAAAAAAAAAAAACAAAAACGGCCCAGGGCAAGGTAAGGGGGGAGGGGGCACAGAGCTCACATGCACTGTTGAACATGCTACACTCCCAGCATCTCCTGTGTTCAGCAACCCGGAAGCTCTGCAGTCCTGTTGTTCAGGGTATTTATGGAGGCTTTATTATGCAAGCACAATTGATAAAATCCTTGGCTATTGGTGATTAAGTCAATCTCCAGCCCCACTTGCCTCCTGGAGTTAAGCGGGTGAGGCTGAAAGTTCCAAGCCTCTAATCATGTGGTTGCTTCCTCTGGCAATTAGCCCTCCTCCTGAAGAGATCTAGGAGCTTGCAGCCACCCATTCATCTCAACAACATCCCCAAATGCATTCTTATCATGCTGGAGATCCCAGAGTTCTTAGAGGCTCTTGTGTTAGAAACCTGGGACCAAGACCAAATATTAAAACAAAAGATGCTCCTATCACCTCTATCACTGAGGTCTTTATAAAAGCTTTAGAAGCTCTGTACCAGGAACCAGGGACAGAGACCAAATATATTTTTCTTTTCTTGAGACAAAATCTGCCCGTGTCATCCAGGCTGGAGTACAGTGATATGATCATAGCTCACTATAGCTTTGACCTCCTGAGCTCAAGCCATCCTCCCACCTCAGTCTCCCAAGTAGCTGGGACTACACATGCATGTCACCCATGCCCAGCTCATTTTTGTAGAGATGAAATTTAGTTATGTCGCCCAGGCTGATCTGAAACTCCTGGGCTAAAGCGATCATCTCACCTCAGCCTCTCAAGTAGCTGGGAGTACAGGCACATACCACTATGTCTGGCTGATATTTATTTTTATTTTTTTGTAGAGGTGGGGGTCTCACTATGTTGTCCAGGCTAGTTTCAAACTCTGGGCCTCAAGTTTTCCTCCTGCTTTGACCTCCCCAAGTGTTGGAATTATGTGTGGAAGTCACTATGCCCAGCAATTACAAGGATTTTTTTTTTTTTTTTTTTTTTTGAGACGGAGTTTTGCTCTTGTTGCCCAGGCTGGAATGCAATGGTGCGATCTTGGCTTACCACAGCCTCCGCCTCCTGGGTTCAAGCAATTCTCCTGCCTCAGCCTCCAGAGTAGCTGGGAATACAGGCATGTGCCACTACACCTGGCTAATTTTTGTGTTTTTAGTAGAGATGGAGTTTCTCTCTGTTGGTCAGGCTGGTCTTGAACTCCCGACCTCAGGTGAATCACAAGGATCTTTATAAAAGAAAGAGGGTAGCAGAGTCAGAATTGGAGCAGGAGATGTGGTGATGGAAGCCGAGGTCAGAGAGGGAGATTTGAAGATGCTTCACTTCTGGCTTTGAAGATGGAGTCAGGGGCCATGATCCAAGAAATGGGGTGGCTTCTAGAAGCTGGAAAAGCCAAGAGAACATGGTAGAGCATCCAGAAGGAATGCAGCCCTGCTGAACACCTTGACTTTAGCCTTAATAGACCTAGTTTGGGCTTCTGGCCCCCAGAATTGTAAGATGGTTGATTTGTGGTGTTTTTAGCCACTAAATGTAGGAAAGTTTGTTGCAGCCACAAGAAGAAATGAACATGAAGCCAGGCATGGTGGCTCATGCCTGTAATCTCAGCACTTTAGGAGTCCAGGCAGGAGAATCACTTGAAGCCAGGAGTTCAAGACCAGCCTGGGCAACATAGTGAGACCCTGTCTCTATACAAAAATTTTAAAAATGGCTGGGCGCAGTGGCTCGCGTCTGTAATTTCAGCACTTTGGGAGGCTGAGGCAGGCAGATCACCTGTCAGGAGTTTGAGACCAGCCTGGCCAACATGGCAAAACCCCATATCTACTCAAAATACAAAAATTAGCCAGGTATGGTGGCACGCGCCTGTAATCCCAGCTACTAGGAAGGCTGAGGCAGGAGACATCCTTGAAACTGGGAGGTGGAGGTTGTAGTGAGTCAGGATTGCACCACTGCACTCCAGTCTGGTCAAGAAGCGTGAAACTCCATCTTCAAATAAAATAATAAAAGAAATCAGGCAGGCATGACGACATGCCCCTGTAGTCCCAGCTACTAGGGAGGCTGAGGTGGGAGGATTACTTGAGCCTGGGAATTGGAGGTGGCAGTGAGCTATGATTGTACCACTGCACTCCAGCCTTGGTGGCAGAGTGAGATCTTGTCTCCACAAAAAAGAAAAAAAGAAAAGAAAGAATAAATGAGCATGGTGGGCATGGGGACAGATGGCAATGTTAAATAGAATGGTCGGGGTGGCCTCCTAGGTGAAAATTAAGCCAAGACTTGAAGGAGGGGAAGGAGCTGGCCGAGGTGCTGAGGGAAGAGGCTTGTAGGCAGAAACAACGGAATAAAGTGTCTGAGGTGTGTCTGAGGCTCTGGAAGGAGGTCAGTGGAGCAGAAGGAGAGAGGGAGAGAATTAGGGCAGGAGGCCAGGGAGTTGCTGGGCTGGGATCAGCACAGATCGTGTAAGCCCTGGGAGGTTATTGCTGGGGCTTTGGCTTTTACTCTGACTGAGATGGGAACTGCAGGAGGGTTCTGAGCAGGGAGGCGACATGATCTCTCTCCCGATTTAAAAGCATTCTCTGGCTGCTGAGTTGAGAAAGACTGTGGGAAGATTTGGGTAGAAGCACGGGGGCCAAGCTGCAGCAACATCCAGGCGAGAGATGATAGTGGTCCTGACCAGGGTCATAGTGGTGGTGAGAGATGGTCAGAGGAGAGAAGCAGGGGAGGAGGCCAGGGGGTTGCTGGGTGGAGATCTTCAATACATGTTGAAGACACAACAGGATTTCCTGACAGACTGGATGTGGAGTGTGAGAGAAGGCAGTGGTCAAGGTTGAGATAGATTCTTACTGAATTATTAAGTAATTTTAAAAAACACGACTGCCTTTCTCAATCCTATCAAGTATGGGATGCTAGATTAAAGAAATCTCTTCAGGCTCATTGCGGTGGCTCATGCCTGTAGTCCCAGCTGTTTGGGAGGCAGAGATGGGAGTATCTTTTAAGGGCAGGAATTTGAGACCAGCCTGGGCAACACAGCAAGACCTCCTCTCTATAAAAATATTTTTCAAAATTTAATAAAATGAAATAAATGTAGCTAGGTATGGTGATGTGTACTTATAGTCCCAGCTACTCAGGAGGCTGAGGTGGGCAGATCTCTTGAGGTCAGGCGTTTGAGGCCAGCTTGGGCAACAGAACAAGACCCCTCACTCTACAAAAAATTTAAAAAATAGCCAGGTATGGTGGCACTCAACTGTGGCACCAGCCAGTGGGGAGCTGAGGCAGGAAGATGGCTTGAGCCCAGAAAGTCGAGGCTGCAGTGAGCTATATAAGTGCACAACTGCATTCCAGTCTGGGCAACAGAGCAGGACCCTGTCTCACAATACAAATAGAATACAAATAAAATATTAAATCACAAGTTAGAGCCTTTTGGTGCTGTAGCCCTTGCAACCCCGGAGCCGTGCAGTGGGGTTTGCATCGCTGGGAATGAGGAGACCCCTGCCCAGTGTTGTTGCCTGACTAATCAGTGTTTTAAAAAATATATTAATCTGTTGGGAGGCCGAGGTGGGCGGATCACGAGGTCAGGAGATCTAGACTATCCTGGCTAACACAGTGAAACCCTATCTCTAATAAAAATACAAAAAAATTATTCGGGCATGGCAGTGGGCGTCTGTAGTCCCAGCTGCTGGGGAGGCTGAGGCAGGAGAATGGCGTGAACCTGGGAGACGGAGCTTGCAGTGAGCCGAGATTGCGCCACTGCACTCCAGCTTGGGGGACAGAGTGAGACTCCGTCTCAAAAAAAAAAAAAATATATATATATATATATAAATATATATACATTAATACATATATATTAATTGGTTTGGGCGCAATAGCTCACGCCTGTAATCTCAGCACTTTGGGAGACCGAGGTGATCACCTGAGGTCAGGATTTCAAGACCAGCCTGGCCAACATGGTGAAACCACATCTCTACTAAAAATACACAAAAATGAGCCAGGCATGGTGGTAGGCGCCAGTAATCCCAGCTACTTGGGAGGCTGAGCCAGGAGAATTGCTTGAACCCAGGTAGTGGAGGTTGCAGTGAGTCAAGATCGTGCCACTTCACTCCAGCATGGGTGAAAGTCAGACTTTGTTTCCAAAAAAAAAAAAAAAAAAAAAAAAAGTATTACTTACATCAACATGTACTGGTTTTATTATTCATATGTAATGAATATATCTATGTTAAAAATTTGTCCTGCATTATAACAACATGAAATGGTTTTATTAATATGTAATGAATAATATTTTCAAAATTTTGTCTTATTTTCTAATTTTAATATAATTATTTATATAAAGAAAAAGTCTTAAAAGATCTTCAATAGAGTTAAAAAATGTAAAGAGATGCTAGACCCCAAAAGATGGAAAACATGTAGTTTAGACGTATTCAGAGTAAGCTACATACAACTTGCTACTTTACCTATTTTCTTTCTTTTTTTGTTGTTTTTTTTGTTTTAGGAGATGGGGGTCTCCTCTGCAACCCAGCTGGAGTACAGTGCTGCAATCACAGCTCACTGCAGCCTTGAACTCCGGGGCTAAGGCTCCTCCTGCCTCAGCCTCCTGAGTAGCTGGGACTGTAGGTATACATGATGACACCTGGCTAATTTTTAAATTGTTTGGTAGACATGGGGTCTCACTTTGTTGGCCAGGCTGGTGTCAAACTCCTGGCCTCGAGTGACCCTTCCACCCCTGCCTCCCATCCTAGAGATATGAGCCACCACAACAAACACTTGTTCAAATTTCTAAAAAAATAAAAAATTTCTAAAGTAAGGCTATGGGATGATGGCCGGAAGATCAAAGTAGAAAAACAGAAGAATAAGTTCTAATGACTTACACATATTCTTTTGACAGCAAGAAGAACTTTTAGTAGATATATTCCTTACAAACAAACAGAAAGCAAACACAATGTTATACAGGAACTTAAACACACACTGTACAGTATTACCACTTTGCTGATGTCAGTTATGGAAATTGTTCATGGTTTACTTCACTATCGCTATCAGTATTTTGCTTCTCTCATCATTTTTATCAACTTCCTCATCTGCTAACTTCTCTCCAAGGTATGTCATATGGTGACACACTGCTGCTGCATGAACATGGCCAGTGTCATCCTGTTAAACACGTAGAATCCTTCCCTAACCCTCTGTCTCTGTGTTTTGCATTTTTCTTACCTTTACTGTCAGAAACTCCAGAAAGTCAATCGTACTAATTGATCACCAATTGCTTCATTAATCTATACTTTGCTTATATGGAATTTTGCCCAACAGATGTCATTACAATTTCTAACCTTTTTTTTTTTTTTTTTTTTTTTCTGAGACAGGGTCTTGCGCTGTTGTCCAGGCTGGAGTGGCAGTGGTGCTATCACAGCTGACTGCATCCTCGACCTTTTAGGCTCAAGCATGCCTCCCACCTCAGCCTTTCAAGTGACTGAGACTACGTGCTTGCCATGATGCCCAAGTAATATTTGGACTTTTCCTATACGTGGGTTCCAAAGGGCTGACTGCAAAACGTGAGTATGCATGGATTTTGGTATATGCAGAGATGGAGGGCTGGAACGAATCCTCTCTGTATACCGAGGGACAACTGTATATGTTTTTACAATTATGCTGTAGGACACATATTGTTCCACAGCCCTGAAAATGATAATTTTTAATGACAAATAATTTTGAATTTAGTGATATAATATAATAAAAGTAGCAGGTGGACAGGTGTGGTGGCTCACACTGGTAATCACACTTTGGGAGGCTGAGGCAGGAGGATGGCTTGAGGCCAAGAGTTTGAGACAGGCCTCAGAAACCAAGGGAGTTACCATCCCTACAGAAATATACATAAATTAGCCTAGTGTGGTGGCATGTTCCTGTAGTCCCAGCTACTTGGGAGGCTGCTGTGGGAGGATCACTTGAGCCCAGGGAGGCTGAGACTGCAGTGAGTCATGATCACGCCTCTGCATTCCTGCCTGGGTAAACAACAAAAAAGTAGCAGCTAACATGAACTGACCAGGTGCCTGTAAATACCATAGATAGTTTAATTTCTTTTAACTGTTTCTTATTTCGCTTAACCACTCTGTCTTCAGTTACTCCTAGATTTTCACTGTTTGTGCAGATGACCTTTTGTTTAGATTCAGTTATCTCCCAAGGTATTTCCAGAAGTGAGATTACTGTGAGTCATGGTGAATGGACATTCTCATTGCCCTTGATGTAAATTGACAAGGTTTTGGGTGCCTCCCAGGTATAATCCCAGCACTTTGGGAAGTTGAGGCAGGAGGCTTGCTTGATGTCAGGACTTGGAGGAGAGTGTGGTGAGACAGTGTCTCTATTATTAAAAAAAAAATTGTCGACCAGGCGTGGTGGCTCACGCCTGTAATCCCAACACTTTGGGAGGCTGAGGTGGGTGGATCACCTGAGGTCTGGAGTTCGAGACCAGCCTGACCAACATGGAGAAACCCCATCGCTACTAGAAATACAAAATTAGCTGGGTGTGATGGCACACACCTGTGATTCCAGCTATTCAGAGGCTGAGGCGGGAGAATTGCTTGAACCTAGGAGGTGGAAGTTGTGGTGAGCCAAGATTGCACCATTGCACTCCAGCCTGGGCAACAAGAGTGAAACTCCATCTCAAAAAAAAAAAAAAAAAAAATTGCAAAGCTTTACCCTGAAAGGCTCATACACAATTTAAACACCCCTCATTGTATAAGAAAGTGCCCATTTCACTGCACCTTTGCCAGCACAGGGTATTATAATTTAATAGGTTATTTTTTGTTTGATGATTTTAAATGGATAAAAGCCCTCATATTACTTTATTTGTCACATTTCAACATCATACCTTATTAGCCCTATTTCTTTTCTTTCTGTAAATGGTTGTTGTTGTTGTTTTGTTCCTTGAGACAGGGTCTTGCTCTGTCACCCAGGCTTGACTGTAGTGCCATAATCATGACTCACTGCAGCCTTGACCTCACAGGCTCAAACTACCCTCCCACTTCAGCTTCCCAAGTAGCTGGGATTGTAAGTATGCACCACCACACCCAGCTAATTTTTTTCTTTTTTTGGATAGAGACAGGGTCTCACCGTGTTGCCCAGGCTGGTCTCTAGCTTCTGGCCTCAAGCAGTCCTCCTGTGTTGGCTTCTTAAATTGCTGGAATTTCACGCATGAGCCACCATGCCTGACCTTGGCTAGTCCTATATTCTCTAGAATTCTCTTTACTTTGTGCTAGCCAATCTGTCATATTGTTTCCCTGTTATAATGAATAATTCTCTGTATTAAATTCTAGCACTTTGGACTTTTGAGTGGTTTATGTGTCTTGATTGGACCCTGACTAATACAGAGTTGCTACTAGGAAGAGTCCCAGGAGACAGACCCACACAAATGGCATTTGGGCATAGGTTTGGTTATCCAAGGGACTGTGCAGAGCTCTTTGCCAATGGGATATGGGATGCTGGTGATTTCCGGGAAGTGACCTCAGAATGACTCAAGCTACCACTTATTGTTGATTGTGATGAAATACCAGCTGTGGCACATGCCTTGGGAGCTAAGTGGCTGCTGCACGTGACCGCTGTGAAGACTGGTGTGGGAAGGGTCCTTTTGGATGTCCTTGAGCAGGGGCCCCCAACGCCTGAGCCAGGGAGTTGTAAGGAGCCATACAGCAGGTGAATAGTGTTGAGTGAGGGAAGCTGCATCTTTATTTACAGCCACTCCCCATTGCTCACATTCCCCTGAGCTCCACCTTCTCTCAGATCAGCAGCAGCATTAGAATCCCATGAGAGCAAGCACCCCATTGTGAACTGTGCATGTGAGGGATCTATGTTGCGCTGTCCCTGTGAGAATCTAATGCCTGTTGATCTGTCACTTTCTCCAATATCATCTTCAAGTGAGCCACTCCTGGCCCAGTTCCTGTCTCCTGTCGGCCTATACAGGCCAAGCCTCTGCCTCATGACTGCCTCTCCAGGTCAAGCTCCTCCTCCTGGCTCCATCTACAGGCCCAACACTTGCCTCAGATCAACTCTTCTGCCCAGCTCCTGTCTGGCTCACGTTGGCCATTGTAGGCCTGAAAATTCCTCAATTCAAACTCTCTAGGCCCACCTTCTACCTCCCACTGGCCTGGACACACCCAACTCCAGACTTCTTAAAGTCAACTTTGCCAGGCCCACCTTTGGCCTCCCAGCAGCCTTCACAGGCCCAGCTCTTGCCTCATGGCAGCTTCCCAACGCCAGGTTTCTGCCTGCATTGCAGTAGCCTTGATAGACCCAACTCTTGCCTTAACAGCAGCCTCCCCACACCAAGTTTCTGCCTGCATCATGGCAGGCTCCGACAGGCCCAGCTCCTGCCTCCCAGTGGCCTCTTTAGGCTCATCTCATGCCTCAAGGCGGCCACCCCAGGTGAAACTCCTGCCTTTTGGCAGCCTCTAGAGGCCCAGCTCCTGTATCTCATGGCCTCTTGAGGCCCAGCTCATTCCTCAAAATGGCCTTTCCACGACCAGCTTTTCTCTTTGGTGACTTCTCTAGTCCCAGAAATTCCTCAGTTCAGCCTCTCAAGGTGGAGTTGCTGCCTCCCTATACCCTTTCCAGGCCCAGTTTTTCCTCCCGGCTGTGTCTACACTCCTAACTCCTGACTCACAACAACCTATTTTGGATCAGCTCCTGCCTAGCACCTGGCAGCTTTTATAGGCCTAAAGCTTCTTCAAGTCAAGATTTCCAGACCCAGATCATGCCTCACAGTGGCCTTGACAGGCCCAGCTACTGCCTGACGATGGCCACTCCAGGCCCAGGTCTTGCCTTTCCCTAGCACCCCCAGGCCCAGCTCTTGCCTCACAGCAGCTTCCCCAGTCCAAGTTATAGCCTGCCACCTGACAGCCTCGACAGACCCAGCTCCTGCCTTACATTGGACTATTTAGGACAAGCTCATACGTCTTGCGGCCTCTCCGGGCCAAGCTCCTGCCTCACACTGGCCTCTATAGGCCCAGGTACTCAATTGCACTGGCCTGTTTAGGCCCATCTCATGCCTCTCCTGGACTCTGCAGGCCACGATCCGGCCTCACACAGGATTCTGTGGGCCAGGTCATCCCTTACACTGGCGTGTTTAAGATCAGGTCATGCCTCTCCACAGGCCGAGATCCTGCCTGTTGTAGGCCCCTTCAGGCTGAGCTGCTGCTTCAGAGTGGACCCTCCAGACCCAGCTGTTGCCTGACCATGGCCTCCGCAGGCCAAGTGCTTACCTTTTGTCAGCCTCTACAGGCCAAGCTATTGCCTCCTGATAATGGATTCTGCAGGCTCAAATTGTCCTGAAGTCATCCTCGCCAGGCCCAGTGCGTGTGTGTTGGGGGCCCCAACAACCATGGCCTCTGCCTCACAGTGGAGCTTCCAGGCCCAGCTCTTGCCTCAGCATGGCCACCTCAGGCCAAGCTCCTGCCTTTTGGCGGCCTCTCCAGGCCCGGCTCTTGCCTCTTGGCATCCTCTCCAGGCCCAGAACTGTTTCTAGTCGGCCTCTCCAGGCCTGGCTCTCCCTTCTGGCTGTGTTTGCTGGCCTACCTCCTGCCACATGACAACCACATTTGGCCCAGCTCCTGGCAGCCTTTGTAGACCCCAGGCTTCTCTACATCAGGCCTTCCAGGCTCACCTTCAGCTTCCCGGCGGCCTGGAGAGATCCAGCTCCTGCCTGACAAGGGCCTCTCCAGGCCCAGCTCTTGCCACACTTTGGCCTCCCCAGGCCACGTTTGTGCCTGCCTTGCAGCAGCCTCGACAGGCCCAGCTCCCGCCTGTGAGGTCCTTTATAGGCTCATCTCATGCCTCACCGCGGTCTCCCCAGGCCACCCTCCTGCTTTTCGGTAGCCTCTGCAGACCCAGCTCCTGTGTCCCAATGGCCTCTTTAGGCCCAGCTCATGCCTCACTGCGGCCTCTTTAGGCCCAGCTTTTCCCTTCTGGCAGCCTCTCCAGACCCAGAACTTCCTCAAGTTGGCCTCCCCCAGCCCAGTTGCTTGCTGCCTCCCAGCCTCCTCTCCAGGCCCAGCTCTTTTCTCGCAGCTGCGCCTGCAGGCTCAATTCCTACCTCCAAACAGCCTCCTTTGACTCGACTCCTGCCCAGCTCCTGGCAGCCTTCGTAGGCCCAAAATCTCCTCCAGTTCAGCTGTCCAGGCCCACCTCTTACCTCACAGCGGCCTTTCCAGGCCCAGCTCTTGCCTCCTGGCAGCCTTCCCCAGCCACGCTCCTGCCGGCCTCCCTGCAGTCTCAAGTCGGCCTTTACAGGCCTAGCCTTTGCCTTTCTTATGGTGGCCTCTCCAGGCCTAGTTCTTCCTTCTGGCTGCGTCTACATGCCCAACTCCTGCCTCACAACAACCTCTTTGGACTCAGCTCCCACCCAGCTCCTGCCAGCCTTTGTAGGCCCAAAACTTTTTCCAGTCAAGCCCTTTAGTCCCACCTTCTGCTTCCCGGTGGCCTGTACCGACCCATCTCTCGCTTAAGAACAGCCTCTGCACGTCCTGCTCTTGCCTACCAGAGGCCTCTCCAGGTCCAACTCATGCCTCACGGCTGTTTTCCCCAGACCTTGGTCTTGACTTTTGGCTGCCTCTTCAGGCCCAGAACTTCCTCAAATCAGCCTCTCCAGTCCCAGCTGCTGCCTCCCGGCCTCGTCTCCAGTCCCAGCTCTTCCTCTGGCTGCATCTGTAGGCCTAGTTCCTGCCTCACAACAAACTCTTTGGCCTTAGCTGTTGCCCAGCTCCTGGAGTCCTTTGTAGGCCTGAAACTTTTTCAAGTTAAGCTGTCTAGGCCCACAGTCTGCCTCATGGCAGCCTGAACTGGCTCAGCTCCTGCCTGACAATGGCCTCTCCAGGCCCACCTGTTTCCTTGCAGAGGCCTTTCCAGCCCCAGCTCTTTCATCATGGTGGCCTTCGCCAGCCATGTTTCTTCCTGCCTCCTGGCAGCCTCAACAGGCCCAGCTAATGCCTCACACTGGCATCTCTAGGCCCAGCTGCTTCCTCACACTGGCCTCACCAGGCCCACCTCCTGCCTCACGACTGCCTCCCATAACCCAGCTCCTGTCTCACTGTGATCTCTCTTACACCAGCTCCTTCCTCACGATGGCCTCGTCTGGCCCATCTTCTGCCTCACAGTGGCCACTCAAGGCCCATCTTCTGCCTCATGGTGGCCTCTTCTGGTTTTGCTCTTGCCTCACAGTTGCCTCTTCCAGATCCAGCTTTAAGTCTTCGATGGTCAACAGCATCAAGGAGCCTAAAGCTTCCCTGGACTTTCATTTGTTCACAGCAAAGTGCTTTAGCAAAAGCCATCTCTTTTTTTAACCTTAAGAGTGGACTTCTGACAAATCGATAGTAAATTCTGCCTGTGTGGTTTCACAGTGATTTCTGTTTTATTTAGTATCTCATGGTTTTTCTTGTCTTCTGGGGGTTAGGATGGGAATGAACCTTGGGCCCTTTGTATTTGCCCCGGACATGGTAGCGTCTCACTTCATGTCTTCTTTTTTTATATTTTTTACAGTTTTCTTTTTTTTTTTTTTTCTTAGGGTCTTGCTCTGTCACCCAGGCTGGAGTGTAGTCATGTGATTATGGCTCACTGCAGCCTTGGCCTTTTGGCCTCAAGTGCTCCTCCCAGCTCAGCATCTTGAGTAGCTGAGACTACAGGCACATGCCAATATGCCTGGCTAATTTCTGTTTTTTTCTGAGAGGTTGGTTCTCACTAGGTTGCCCAGGCTGGTCCCAAACTTTTGGACACAAGCAATCCTTTTGCCTGGGCCTTCCAAAGTGCTGAGATTACAAGCGTGAGCCACCATGCCTGGCCTGCCATTTGCTTGTCATGAACTATTAAGAATTTACTTTTTGATTAATATACTATGACTATATACATTTATGTATATATAGATACATTAAATTTTTCTTTGATACCAATTTTTTCCTTTTTTTTTTTTTTTTGAGGCAAGGTACTGCTTTGTCATTCAGAATGGAGTGCAGTGGTGTGATCTCAGCTCACTGAAAACTCTGCTTTTTTGAGTTGTGATCCTCTCACCTCAGCCTCCTGAGTAGATGGGACCCCAGGTATAAGCTGCCATGCCCAGGTAATTTTTACATTTGTTCTACAGAGGAAGTCTCACCATGTTTCCCAGACTGGTTTCAAACTCCTGGGCTCAAGCGATCCTCCCATATCAGCTTCCCACAGTGCTGGGATTACAGGTGGGAGCCACACCTGGCCTGCCTTTTTCTTTTCATGGATCATTAAGAATTTACTTTAAGCCAGGCACGGTGGCTCACGCCTGTAATCCCAGCACTCTAAGAGGATGAGGTGGGTGGATCATGAGGTCAGGAGTTCAAGACCAGCCTGGCCAAGATGGTGAAACCCTGTATCTACTAAAAATACCAAAATTAGCCACGTGTGGTATAATCCCAGCTGTTCAGGAGGCTGAGGCAGGAGAATCACTTGAACACGGGGGGCGGAGGTGGCAGTGAACCAAGATTGTGCCACTGCACTCCAGCCTGGGTGACAGAGCGAGACTCTGTCCAGAAGAAAGAAAAAAGAAGAATTTGCTTCTTGATTAGTGTACTATAAATATATATATGTATATGTGTGTTATCTATTCATATGTGAATATATGTGTGTATATATTTTCATAGCATATACACACACACATATACATTGTGAAAGATATTTGAATACCTAGAAACTGATAAGCTTCTTCCAGGTTTTGAAACCACTCTTAGCACAAACACAAAAGAAATACAAAGTATCATTATTAATGACCATGGACCAAGATGACCATAAGTCAATAGTACTTTGCACCTCAACCACCTTCCAGCAGAACATCTTAAAGGGCTGGATAGATCTGAACATCACATCCTTTCACATACACTAGGATGCTTTGTAATTATTAAGACCTCAGTGGGACCCTTGTCAGCTTGAAATCAAACTGTTTCTCAAATCATGGAGATATTGAGTAACAGCTTTGGTCAGGAAACAGGTATTGCATTTGGTTCGTCATGGTAAGTTCCTGGCCTAGGCAGATGAAATATTGCAGAAGTGTGCTTGTGTGTGTGTGTGTGTACGTTCTTGCGCACAGATGTGGGGATGGAAGTAGTGGGGTTGAATTTGATGAAACCAGCAGTGGGCAGGCTTCTGGGAAGAGGGAACTTGTTTTGGCAGCAGCTGTGTGACTCTAGAATTAACAAATGCTTGTAAGCCTCAGTTTTCTCTCTTGAAAAATAAAGATTATAATTCCTGCCTTGATATGTGGATTAGGTGATTGACCATATGCAAAATATCTAGTATGTAATAGGCGCTGAACTAATACTACTTTCTGTAGCTCATTCTTTATCACTGCTTAATTTTAAAAAGTTTACTGCTTTTATAAAAATTATTTGTAATTATTCATAAAATCTAAGTCCTATAGGAAAGTACAAAGCAGGCCGGGTGCTATAGCTCACACCTGTAATCCCAGCACTTTGGGAAGGCAGGGCAGGAGGATTGCTCAAGGCCAGAGTTTGAGACCTGCATGAGCAACATAGCAAGATCCCATCTCTAAAAAATTAAAAACTAGTTATGGTAACGCATACCTATAGTCCCAGCGACTCAGGAGGCTGAGGCAGGTAGATCACTAAAACCCAGGAGTTTGAGACTGCAGCCTGGGCAACAGAGTGAGACCTTGTCAGAGAGAGGGAGGTGGAAAGAGAGAGAGAGAGAGAGGAGAGAGAGAAAAGAAAACTACAAAGAAGCAAGTAACAAATCAAGAAATTTTCAACCACCAAGAAATAACTCTCAACATTAGGTGGTATGGCCAGGCGTGATAGCTCATGCTTGTAATTTTAGCACTTTGGGAGGCCAAGGCAGGTGGCTTACTTGAAGTCAGGAATTCAAGACCAGCCTGGCAAACATGATGAAACCCCGTCTCTACTAAAAATACAAAAATTAGCTGGGCGTGGTGGGCGCCTGTAATCCCAACTACTCGAGAGGCTGAGGCACGAGACTCGCTTGAGCCTGGGAGGCGGAGGTTGCAGTAAGCCAAGATCGCACCATTCCACTCTAGCCTGGAAAACAGAGAGACACTCTGTCTCAAAAAAAAAAAATTAGGCAGTAATTAATTCATACCTCTTTTTGTGCAAATAGGTACTTACTTAAGTAGATAGATTAATGGATTAAAAATAACTGCCGGGCGCTATGGCTCATGCCTGTAATCCCAGCACTTTGGGAGGGTGAAGCAGGCGGATCACGAGGTCCGGAGATGGAGACAATCCTGGCCAACACAGTGAAACCCTGTCTCTACTGAAAATACAAAAATTAGCTGGGTGTGGTGGCGGGCACCTGTAATCCCAGCTACTTGGGAGGGTGAGGCAGGAGAATTGCTTGAACCTGGGAGGTGGAGGTTGCAGTGAGTGAGATCGCACCACTGCACTTCAGCCTGGCGGCAGAGCGAGACTCCATCTCTAAATAAATAAATAAATAAATGAATAAATAAATAATAAATAACTTTAAGTATTTTATATGTGTTTTAGTTTAAATATATATAACTTTCATTTTGCTTGATACGACAGAAGCTGAAGAAACTAAGGTGAGAGAATTTCTGAACTTCAGATAAATGCCTATGTGCAAGTGATATATTTTTATTCAACATTCATTAAAATGAAAAAAGATAAAAGTATCATGATTCTTTTTTTTTTTTTTTTTTTTTGAGACGGAGTCTCGCTCTGTCACCCAGGCTGGAGTGCAGTGGTCGGATCTCAGTTCACTGCAAGCTCCGCCTCCCGGGTTTACGCCATTCTCCTGCCTCAGCCTCCCGAGTAGCTGGGACTACAGGCGCCCGCCACCTCGCCCGGCTAGTTTTTTGTATTTTTAGTAGAGACGGGGTTTCACCGTTTTAGCCAGGATAGTCTCAATCTCCTGACCTCGTGATCCGCCCGTCTCGGCCTCCCAAAGTGCTGGGATTACAGGCGTGAGCCACCGCGCCTGGCCAACTCATGATTCTTTTTAACCTGCAGTTTCTATTTTCACCCACAGCGGCTGTATTTTTGGAAATGGTCCATATTTGAGGGTTTCTGTTTAATGGGTTTCTACTTGGATGACTATTCTTTTTTTTTTATATATATGTATGTATGTAGGTATGTATTTATTTGAGATGAAGTCTCCCTCTGTCACCTAGGCTGAGTGCTGTGGCGTGATCTTGGCTCACTGCAATCTCCGCCTCCCGGGTTCACGCCATTTTCCTGCCTCAGCCTCCCTAGTAGCTGGGACTACAGGAGCCTGCCACCACGCCCTGCTAATTTTTTGTATTTTTAGTAGAGATAGGGTTTCACCGTGTTAGCCAGGATGCTCTCGATTTCCTGACCCCATGATCCGCCCACCTGGGCTTCCCAAAGTTCTGGGATTATAGGCGTGAGCCACCACACCTGGCCTTTGGATGACCATTCTTTTTTTATTTTTTAATTATTTTTTTGAGAGAGAGAGTCTTGCTCTGTCGCCCACATTGGAGTGCAGTGGTGCGACCTCGGCTAACTGCAATCTCTGCCTCCCAGGTTCAAAAGATTCTGCTGCCTCAGCCTCCTGAGTAGCTGGGATTACAGGCGCACACTACTATGCCCAGCTAATTTTTGTATTTTTAGTAGAGATGGGATTTCACCATCTTGGCCAGGCTGGTCTCAAACTTCTGACCATAGGTGATCCTCCCGCCTCAGCCTCTCAAAGTGCTGGGATTACAGGCGTGAGTCACTGCACCTGGCATGGGAGAATATTCTTGATTCATTTTCCTTTTCTTCAGTTCTTACTTTAAGTTCTGATTCTATTGTCATCTGGCTCTAGCTGGGGCTATGGGAAGGTCTGAGGCTGGCTAGAGGTTCTTCTCACATGTACGTTATATTTTCCTACTCAAAGGCCAGTAGAGTACTTTCTTTATCATTGAAATTCAACAGCTTAGCCAGGGTCGACCCTAGGCCAATCATTCTGTATTAGTTCATCCAGGTATACGGTGTGTCCTTTGACTACTGACTATGTACTTCTCAGTCTCCGCATGCAATCATTCTTTTTCTTTCTTTCTTCCTCCCTCCCTCCATTCCTTCTTCTCTTTCTTCTTTTTCTTTCTCTTTGCTTTCTTTTTTCCTTTTCTTTCTTGCTTTCCTTAGTTTATTCCTTTTTCTTTTCTTTCTCTCTTCCTCCTTCCCTCCCTCCCTCCCTCCCTCCCTCTCTCTCTCTCTCTCCGTCCCTCCCTCCCTCCCTCCCTCTCTCCCTCTTTTCCCTCCCTCCCTCTCTCCCGCTCTCTCTCCGTCTTTCCCTCCCTCCCCCTCTCTCCTTTCCCTCCCTCCCTCCTTCCCTCCTTTCCCTCCCTCCCTCCATTCCTACGTTTCTTCTTTCTTTCAAGACAGGGCCTTGCTCTATCACCCAGGCTCTAGAACACGGTGGTATCATCATACCTCACTGCAGCCTCAAACTCCTGGGCTCAAAGGATCTTCCCGCCTCAGCCTCCCGAGTAGCTGGGACTACAGGCGTGCACCACCACACCTGGCTAATTTTTGTTACATTTGTAGAGATGGGGTCTTGCTATGTTGCCCAGGCTTGTCTTGGACTCCTGGTCAAGCTAGCCTCCCACCTCAGCCTCCGAAAGCACTGGGATTATAGGCGTGAGCCACTGTGCCCAGCCCTGTTTTTTTTTTTTTGGGTTGTCTAACTCAGGGTCACCCATCGACAACCCAGTGTTAGACTACTGTCTCTAATTTCCATAATCATTTTCTTCAGTTGCTTTATTGTAGTTCTTTTATCCTCTGATTCACTTTGATTATATCAAGCATTTTCTATGTGTTGAACCATTTTTTTTTTTTTTTTTTAAGATGGAGTTTCTCTCTCTCTCCCAGGCTGGAATGCAGTGGTGTAATCTCAGCTCACTGCAACCTCTGCCTCCCAAGTTCAAGCCATTCTCCTGCCTCAGCCTCCCGAGTAGCTGGGATTACAGGTGAACACCACCACGCCCAGCTAATTTTCGTATTTTTAGTAGAGACGGGGTTTCACCATGGTTGTCAGGCTACTCTCTAACTCCTGACCTCAAGTGATCCTTCTGCCTCGGCCTCCCAAGGTGCTAGGATTACAGATTACAGGCATGAGCCACTGCGCCCAGCTGCCACTTTTTCTTTATTCTTTTTTCCATTGATGGAAGGAAACTTAGGTTGATTCCATCCCTTCACTGTTGCAAATAGTTGTCTGCAATTTTTTTTACACTTGTCATCAAGCGATATAATCTAGTTTCAGGCCGGATGCGGTGGCTCACGCCTGTAATCCTGGCACTTTAGGAGGCTGAGGCAGGTGGATCACACAGTCAGGAGATCGAGACTATCCTGGCCAACATGGTGAAATCCTGTCTCTACTGAACATACAAAAGTTAGCGGGGCGTGGTGGCTTGTGTCTGTAATCCCAGCTACTCAGGAGGCTGAGGCAGCAGAATCACTTGAACCCGGGAGGTGGAGGTTGCAGTGAGCCGAGATCGGGCCACTGCACTCCAGCCTGGGTGACAGAGCAAGATTCCATCTCAAAAAAAAAAAAAAAATCTAGTTTATCTTCCCTTGAATGTGAATTTAGTCCCCTGCTTCTATAAGTAGAATACAGTGGAAGTGGTGCTCATGATCTGCCAAAGTTAGGTCATAAAAGATGACACTGTTTCCACTTGGCTCTCCTTCCTGGGATGGGTACAATTAGAACCCTTTCACCATTTTGTGAGAAAGCCCAGGCCATGTACAGAGGTGATGTGTGGGTGTTCCACCGGATAGCCCCAGCTGAGGCCCTAGCTAAGAGCCCAAATTAACCAGGAGATATTTGAGCAAGGAAACCTTTGAGGCTATTCCAACTGCATACTGTTTGAAGGCAACCACGTAAGACATACAGAGGCAGAACCGCCAGGTGAGTCTAGTCAGCCTCCAATATTGTGAGAAGACGAATAAGCATCGTTGCAACTTTATACCATTAAGCTTGGAGTGGTTCGTTATACAGCAATAGATAGCCGATACACAAAGTGATCTTCCAATATGAGTATTATGTCAATTCTCCACTTGACAGCATTTAATGAGTTAGAATTGAGTGTAAAAGTCAAAATCCAGGCCGCGTGTAGTGGCTCATGCCTGTAATCCCAGCACTTTGGGAGGCCGAGGCAGGTGGATCACGAGGTCAGGAGTTCAAGACCAGCCTGGCCAAGATGGTGAAATCCTGTCTCTACTAAAACTACAAAAATTACCTGGGCGTGGTGGCGGGCACCTGTGATCCCAGCTACTGGGGAGGCTGAGGCTGGAGGATTACTTGAACCTGGGAGATGGAGGTTGTGGTAAGCCAAGATAGCACCACTGCACTCCAGCCCAAGCAACAGAGTGAGACTCCATCTCAAAAACAAAAACAAAAACAAAAAAACCCAATCCTGAATCCATCTGACAAGGTAAGATTAGTAACTAGAGTATATAAGGAGCTCAGGTGGAAAAAAAAATCAATACAAAAAAAATCTATCTGATTTTAAAATGGGCAAAAGATCGGAATAGACACTTCTGAAAACATAAAAATGGCAAACAGGCATATGAAAAGGTGCTCAACATCACTGATCATCAGGGAAATGCAAATCAGAACTATAGTGAGCTATCATCCTACCCCAGTTAAAATGGCTTATATCCAAAAGACAGGCAATACCAAATGCTATTGAGGATGTGGAGAAAAGAGAGCCCTGGTACACTGTTGGTAGGAATGTAAATTAGTACAACTACTATGGAGAACGTTTTGAGGGTCCTCAAAAAACTAAAAATAGAGCTACTTTATGATCTAGTAATCTTACTGCTGGGTATGTAACCAAAAGAAAGAAAATCAGTACATCAAAGAAATATCTGCATTTTTATATTTATTGCAACACTATTCACAATAGCCAAGATTTGGAAGCAATCTAAGTGTCCACCAGCAGGTGAATGTATAGAGAAAATGTGGTACATACACGCAATGGAAGACTGTTCAGCCGTGAGAAAGAATAGAATCCTATTATTTGCAACAACATGGGTAGAACTGGAGATCATTATGTTAACTAAAATAAGCCAGACACAGAAAGACAAATTTTGCATGTTCCCAGTCATTTGTGGGTGCTAAAAATTAAAACAATTGAACTCCTGAAGATGGAGGGCAGAATGATGGTTAACAGAGGCTGGGAAGGGTAGTGGGCTGGAGGGGGTGCACAGCAATGATTAATGGGTACAAAAATACAGTTAGAATGAATAAAATATAGTATTTTGTAGTACAATAGCATGACTATAGTAAACAATTTATTGTATATTTAAAAATAGCTAAAAGAGGCCAGGCACAGTGGCTCACACCTGTAATCCAAGCACTTTGGGAGGCTGAGACAGGTAGATCACCTGAGGTCAGGAGTTTAAGACCAGCCTGGCCAACATGGTGAACCCCTGTCTCTACTAAAAATACAAAAATTAGCCAGGTGTGGTGGTGAACGCCTGTAGTCCCAGCTGCTTGGGAGGCTGAGGCAGAGGAATCGCTTGAACCCGGGAGGTGGAGTTTTCAGTGAGCCTAGATCAAGCCATTGCACTCCATCCTGGACAAGAGTGAAACTCCATCTTTGAAAAAAAAAAAAAAATTAACCAGATGTGGTCCCAGCTCCTGGGGAGGCTGAAGTGAGAGGATCACTTGAGCCCAGGAGATAGAGGCTGCACTGAGCCATGATTGCCTGAGTGAAAGAGCTAGACCTTATCTCTAAAAACAAAGGCCAGGCGTGATGGCTCCTGCCTAAAATCCCAGCACTTTGGGAGGCCGAGGCGGGTGGATCACCTGAGGTCAGGGTTCGAGAGCAGCCTGGCCAACATGGTGAAGCCCTGTCACTACTAAAAAATACAAAAATTAGCCGGGCATGGTGGCAGAGGCCTATAATCCCAGCTACTTGGGAGTCTGAGGCACGAGAATTGCTTGAACCCAGGAGGGAGAGGTTGCAGTGAGCAGAGATCATGCCACTGCACTCCAGCCTTGGTGACAGAGCAGGACCTCTTCTCAAAGAAAAAATAACACTAAAAAGAACATTCCAGCTGCTTGTCAAGAGACTGGACATGGAGGGGCAAGAGTGGGAGCAGCACACCTGGTGAGGAGCTACCACATCAACATCTTTTGATCACACCCGGCCACGTTTTGAGCGGGGCCTCTGCTAGAATGTGGCCCAGCCTTACATGCCTTAATTCTGACACTCGGTGTCAGGAGAGGTCCTGTGAGGTCACACTGTGGAGGCTTCCTGGGAAAGTTGGCTCTTCAAAATCAACATCTTGGTTCATTCCTTTGATGCTGGAGACAATAACCTGTCTCTCCTCATATGTCTGCTCAAGACAGTTAAAAGCAGAGTGGAGTGTCTCTTTATCCAGGAACTTAGGCTGTTCTGGAGTTTGCACAAACACAAATAATCATCACAGGCTCTCAGGCCACATGTCTTGGTTATGACCCAAAACAGCCCTTCAGCAGTGGACGTCTACATAGTGGAAGTTCCCAAACACCTCTTTTAAAAATACATATATATATACACACACACAGACGGGGTCTCACTATGTTGCCCAGGCTGGTCTCGAACTCCCGGCCTCAAGAGATCCTCCTGCCTCAGCCTCCCAAAGTGGTGGGATTACAGGTGTGAGCCACTGAGCCTGGCCCTTTGTTGTTGTTTTTAGACAGGGTCTTGCTCTGTCATGCAGGCTGGAGTGCAGTGGTATAATTACAGCTCACTGCACCTTCAAATTCCTGGGCTCAAGTGATCCTCCTGCCTCAGCCTCCTGAGAAGCTGGGACCACAGGCATGCACCACCACACCCAGCTAAGTAAAAAAAAAAAATATTTTTTCTAGAGACAAGGTCTTGCTACATTGACCAGGCTGATCTTGAACTCCTGATCTAAAGCCATCCTCCTGCCTCCACCTCCCCACCTTGAACTCTTTTCCCAGGTTTGAAAATAAAATTTACACTTTGAGAAGGAGGAAGAAATGGGGAAGATAGAGAGCCAAGAAGCCAACCAGCCTTGCCTGAATAAACACTAAATCCCTTAAATTGATTTTACTTCAATAATACAGCTAATTAAAGGTTTTTTTTTTTTTTTTTTAAAGTTCCCACTTGGCATGTGAAACAGTTTCTTCCTCAGTAAATTTGAATATCAAGTGTCTATTCTGTGGTGTCTATTCTGTGATTGAGAAGGAATGAAGCAAGTATTTCACACATGGGAAACCATTGTTAAATGATTGTATTATAGAAAGGGGTGGACGGGACAGGGGCGAGGCAGGGGCAGATGTCACCGTGCCTGTGTCCCTGTGCTCCCCACTCACCTCCTCTGTCCCTGTTCCCCATGGTGCTTGTCAAGGGGCACAGTGTGCTGAAGGAGGGGTTACCAGGTGGCATATCCAGAAGACATTATTCTCGGCTTCATGGAATCCACTTACTTTGATCTACTTTGTTTCCTCATGATCTGATTTGTTTACTCATGAAATTCATTCAACGGGCCGGGCACGTTGGCTCATGCCTGTAATTCCAGCACTTTGAGAGGATGAGGCAGGCAGATCACGAGGTCAAGAGTTCAACGCCACCCTGGCCTTGATGGTGAAACCCCGTCTCTACTAAAAATACAAAAATTATCTGGGCATGGTGGCAGGTGCCTATAATCCCAGCTACTCAAGTGGCTAAGGCAGAGAATTGCTTGAACCCGGGAGGTGGAGGTTGCAGTGAGCTTAGATCTCACCACTGTACTCCAGCCTGGGCAACAGAGCGAGACTCCATTTCAAAAAACAAAAACCAAACAACAAAAAACAAATTCATTAAACGTTCACGTCAGCAGCTTCTGAATATCTTTTTTTTTTTGAGATGGAGTTTTGGTCTTGTTGCCCAGGCTGGGGTGCAATGGCACGATCTCGGCTCACTGCAACCTCCTGCCTCAGCCTCCCGAGTAGCTGGGATTACAGGCATGTGCCACCATGCCCAGCTAATTTTGTATTTTTAGTAGAGACGGGGTTTCTCCATGTTGAGCAGGCTGGTCTCAAACTCCTGACCTCAGGTGATCCGCCCACCTCGGCCCCAGAGTACTGGGATTACAAGTGTGAGCCACTGTGCCCAGCCAGCAGCTTCTAAATATCTAAGCCAATTGTTAAACATAGTGATGTTACTAGATTCTTAAAACAAGCTGGAGGCTGGGTGCAGTAGCTCACACCTGTAATCTAACACTTTGGGAGGCTGAGGTGGGTGGATCACCTGTGGTCAGGAGTTCGAGACCAGCCTGGCCAACATGGCGAAACCTCATCTTTACTGAAAAAAATAGAAAAAAATTAACTGAGCATGGTGGCAGGCACCTGTAATCCCAGCTACTTGGGAGGCTGAGGCAGGAGAATCGCTAGAACCTGGGAGTCGGGGGTTGCAGAGAGCCAAGATCGCACCACTGCACTCCAACCTGGGCGACAGAGCAAGACTTCATCTCAGAAAAAAAACCAAAACAAACTAGAGACGGGTTTGTTTTAGCTTCATTTTGAAACTGTGAAGACAGGCAGTGAGAATGAGTTGGGTTGTCCAAATTCAGGCAGCAAGCTGGAGACCACACGGTCCCTGGCCCTTTGCAGCCAGAGCGTGTGGGCCGACTGTGTGGGGGTATGCACTCCCCCTCCGTCTGCCGGCACTACCATGTACCATGTCTGGCCTCGTCACCTGGAGACCTGGGAGTCTTCTTTGGTTTTCCCTGACCTTTGCCACCAGATCTGCTTACTTGCAAGGCCTGTTGGTTGTGCCCCTCCCAGCCTTTCCCCTGTCTTCCTTCTTTTTATCTTGGTCATTGTTTCAACCCAGCTAGAATCATATCTGCCCAGAGTACTCCAATAGTTCCTAGTTGGGAGTCCTCTAAACTCTTTTGTTTAAACAAAGATGGCCAAACAGGTGGCACACGCCTGTAATCCAAGCACTTCGGGAGGTTGAGGCAGGAGGATCACTTGAGGCCAAAAGTTCAACAGCAGCCTGGGCAACAGAGTGAGACCCCATCTCTACAAAAAAAATTAAAACTTAGCTGGATGAAGGAAATGTATACAATGGTCCATTTCCAAGACAAAGTGCCTTAAATCAACTTAGGTCAGTAGACTACAGAAGAAACAGGATACAGCAGGCTCCTGCTTGGACAGCCAATGCCTGCTTGTCACCCACCCCCCTTAGTTACCCTCACCTGAACCAAAGAAGTTTAGTCTAAGATGAAAGTTTACTAACTGCAAAATAGCTCGTGTTGTCTGTTCTTATCAGCCTGCCCAACTACTTAAGTCAGAAGTCAAATACTTGAAGAGCCCCTGAGCTAACTAGGAATGCAATGCATTGTGGGCTGCAACAAAATGCAGCAGGACAACCCTAAAGAAAACACCTAAAGCCCCTACCCAACAACCAATAGGTGACATCTGGGAAGATTGTGACCCCACAGTACTCAGCCTATGAGGAACTGGGGGAGGGACCTGTGCACTAGGGGATAAATTGCTTGTTGAAACTGTGCTGGGTGTGCCTGCTGCCAGACACCCGATATTGCAAGAGCGTCATTAAATGTCTCACTTTCGCTGTTCTCTGGGTCTCTGAGTCCATTCTTTGGGTTTGGAGGGGTGAGTTTGTTTCTCATAATGGGGAATAAAAGTCATACATTCCCTTGGGGGCAAGTATTGGTATCCAGGTGGGTTACAGCTGAAGATGTTCTGTCATTCTGATATGTTCTAGAGAGGTGTGTGACCTTGTCCCCACAAAACTGGTGACATAATACTAACACAGGAAACAAAGGAAAAAAGGTTATGCTGAAGCTAATTGCTACTTGGAAGTTGCAGCAGTTGAGTTAGATTTCATGAAGAAATAGGACTTAATATAGCTGAGCTCTTAATGAGGTTGTGATTTCCCAGGTAGGGGGACCGGGTGTACGAGCATCTGGAAGAAGAAAGTGAAGAGAATGAAAAGAGGGAGGAGAAAGGCACCGTATATGAGGGAGCAGTAAGGCCACATTATGGCAGCAGAATAGCTTAGACATTATTTTTTGAGACGGAGTCTCACTCTGTCGCCAAGGCTGGAGTTCAGTGGTGCTATCTCGGCTCACTGCAACCTCCACCTCCCAGGTTCAAGTGATTCTCCTGCCTCAGCCTCCCGAGTAGCTGGGACTACAAGCGCTGCCACCATGCCTGGCTAATTTTTTGTATTTTTAGTAGCGATGGGGTTTCACTGTGTTAGCCAGGATGGTCTCAATCTCCTGACCTCGTGATCCGCCCGCCTCGGCCTCCCAAAGTGCTGGGATTACAGGCGTGAGCCACCGCACTTGGCCTTACTTGGTTTCTATAAAGTGCCAGACAGTTTGCTAGGTGCCAAAAGTACAACAGACAAGAAAAAACATAGTCTTGGTACTCCAAGAACTTGCTGGTGTAGCAGACAGATAAAAAAGGCAACGAACAGATGAAACACTGCAAAGTATGACCATGAAGAAGGCAAGCAGCGGGAGAATTACTTTTAGTTTAAGAGGCCAGGGAAGATCTCTCTGAGGAAGTGAGGCTTACTGAGACCACAGAATTGAGAAGGGGCCTATCAGACAGAGCAAAGGGGGTTGGGCGCAGTGGCTCACGCCTGTAATCCCAGCACTTTGGGAGGCTGAGGCGGGAGGATCATTTGAGATTGGGAGTTTAAGACCAGCCTGGCCAACATGGTGAAACCCCATCTCTATTAAAAATACAAAAATTAGCTGGACATGGTGGCACGTGCCTGTAATTTCAGCTACTCGGGAGGCTGAGGCAGGAAAATTGCTTGAACCCAGGAGGTGGAGGTTGCAGTGAGCTGAGATTGTGCTACTGCAGGCCAGCTGGGCGACAGAGCAAGACTTCATCTTAAATAAATAGCCAACGGGAAGAACATTCCAGAGAGAGGAGATATGTAGAGACCAGAAGTACTTGCTATGTTCTGAAAATAAAGATACTTCTATTAAAGATACTTCTAGAGCACAAGCGGTGAGGTTGGGAGAGAGGCCTGAAATGAGATGGAGAGGAGGACCCTGCTGGCCCTGGCAGGAGTCTGGGCTCTTTTAAGTGACATGGAAGCCATTGAAATGCCTCAGGTGGGGAGGGTCCCGTCCAGATGTGTATTCTAAAAACTCTTATTCTGTTGTGTGATCCAAGAAATACATGGAAGGTAGGATCAAAGATCTTGGATGTGAATGGAAAGAGGGAGGAAAAGGGTGGAATCAAGTGTGGCTCTTTGGTTTCTGGCTCAAGTGATAGAAAATACTGCAATTACTGAGATGGATATGACCTAAATGGATAGGTACAAGTTTTGGGGCGGAGATGGGATAACATGTTATATACACTTTTCATGCCTGGCACATATGTGAACACACTCAACATGGCAGTTACTACTACTATCTGGACATTCTGTGTTCCATAACAAAGGCTTCTAGGAAACAAGTGGAAATAATAACTTCCATGTCCTTAAATACAGTCTGCAAGCATGAAATAGAACAGGATTCCCAAAGTGGATGGCAATAGGTTCTCTCTGAAATAAATTACAGAAAACTTCATTACAAAATGATGATGCAGGCCAGGCACTGTGGCTCACGTCTGTAATTTAGTACTTTGGGAGGCTAAGGCAGAAGGATCATTTGAGTCCAGGCTGGGGAATGTAGCGAGACCCTGTCTCTACCCACCACCACTCCCCCCCAAAAAAAGTGATGGCTCCAGGGGAGTATCCACAATACAGCCAACCGAGGAAACTTTGGTTTATCACACCAGCGTCTGATAAGGTCTGTGCTTCTTTGAAATCACATTAATGAAAACATGTAACTACCAGAATGCTTCACATTGAAAGCTTTTATTTTGAAAAATAAAATACAAAAGTCATTAAGTTGTAAATGTATAATGATAATTTCCCAACTTCTCAGAAACAATACAATGAATTAAATAATTATTTAATATTATTCACATCAATACACTTAAACAGGCAACATGTGTTCTACAAAACATTAGAACATGTACAGACAACCTATTTCAAAAGGAGACTGCCCAAGTCTGCTTACAGGATCCCATTTTTAAACCCTCTCCTTGAACACAAACTTCATAATCGGGTAAGAAAAGAGGACAAGAGCAGTTTTAACAGGAAACACGTTTCTTCTGGGCTCCTTACCGCAGGGCTGTGCATGGAATCAGGATCAAGAGCTCTTTGCTCAGGAGGCAGAGCCCTCATGAGGCCCAAAGCTGTGCGGACACCTGCATCCTCTCAGTGGGAGGAAACTGGCAAAAGCAGAGGAGACATAGCCAAGGTGCAGACGCTCCACTGAGCTCGGCAGGGGATAGCCAGTCCTAGGAATTTCCCTTCCGCTGAAAAGGCAGCAGTCTTTCCTAGGGCGAACAAACAGAACGTGGTTACGGGTGTGGAGTCCCGTTGTGTTCCTGTGTCTTCATCTCTTCCTTCCCAGCTACAGGCCTGGACAAGCCAGGCGGCTGGGGAGGTTGCTGCAGGTCAGGGGCCAGGAGGATGGACGTTGAGAACAGCTGCCTCAGGAGCGCTGCCTGGGAGGCACACGCGCCCTCACTCTGGTGCTTTCAGATACATGCAAGTAGCTGCTGGGAGCAAAGCAAGCAGATGGTGGCCAAAGCCAGGGCTGCTCCTGCCCATTTCTAAATAACTGCTACTGTCGTCTGCTATTGATGCTACTGTGGGGGTACTGTCAGGGGCATCAGGTGTCCAGGGGTCAGCACCCTGATTCCTCCTCATGTGAAGAAATGGGTCCTAAGGTTTTTTTTGTTTTGTTTTGTTTTGAGATGGAGTCTCGCTCTGTCGCCCAGGCTGGAGTGCAGTGGTGCGATCTCGGCTCACTGCAAGCTCCACCTCCTGGGTTCACGCCATTCTCCTGCCTCAGCCTCCTGAGTAGCTGGGACTACAGGCACCCGCCACCATGCCCGGCTAAGTCCTAAGGTTCTTAAAGTGTCCAGGGGACAAGACCCTGATTCCTCCTCGTGTGAAGAAATAGGTCCTAAGGTTCTTTAAGTGTCCAGGGGTCAGCACCTGATTCTTCGTCACGGGAAGAAATGGGTCCTAAGGTTGTTTAAAGGAAGCTCTGGAGAACACAGTGACTGTTACTGAAATGCCAAAGGGACCTACAAGATAAGATAGTATCTGTCCTCAGGGCTCTGCTGTGTCCCCGGTTCTCCTGAGTCCTCCTCACCACAGGTGGGCCCCTCCCGGCCTCCACACAAAGGCAAGGGTGAAATGCTGCGGAGGCAGCTGCCAATGCAGTCCATCCTCCAATACACTGGTCAGGAAATGAGGCCTTGTGAGTGTTTGGTGGGGTGGGTAGGGAAATTACGAATGAACTTTGAAAGCATTTTATAAAAACAAAGTTAGCCAAGGCCTGATAACTGCTGTTAAATATGCAGACCCACAGAATAATTCAGCGTTTGCTCCTCAGCAAAAAGGAAACCTGAATCCTAGAGCCTGTCAATATGAGCAGCTTGCTGCCATCTGGGGTTTTGAGATGATGGAGCAGTGTCCATGTGCTTCTTATGTCCATAATCCATCAACGCACCGCAAGTCACATTCAACCTGTTTTCTCACTAGTAAAACAGGAATACTACCAGCTTGCCAGAATGGTTTGAGAACTGAATACAATTTTATATATAGATGTATATATAATTTAGCATATCAGTTATATATATTATCATCTTATACACATAAAATGCTTGGTATTTTATGCCTGGTATGGAGTATGCATAATACATCATTATTATATAAAGTAAAAATAAAAACAAAAGTCAGCAAGTAAACTATGAGAAAAAATCACTATCAATATCAGATTTTATTTATTTTTATTTATTTATTTATTTTTGAGATGAAGTCTCACTCTGTCACCCAGGCTAGAGGGCAGTGGTGTGATCTCGGCTCACTGCACCCTCTCGGGTTCAAGCAATTCTCCTGCCTCAGCCTCCTGAGTAGCTGGGACTATATGGGCCCACCACCACACCCAGCTATTTTTTTTTTTTTTTTTTTGAGACAAAGTCTTGCTCTTTTCACCCAGGCTGGAGCGCAGTGGTGTGATTTCAGCTCACTGCAACCTCCGCCTCCCGGGTTCAAGCGATTCTCCTGCCTCAGCCTCCCAAGTAGCTGGGATTACAGGTCCCCGCCACCACACCTGGCTAATTTTTGTATTTTTAGTAGAGACGAGGTTTCACTATGTTGACCAGGCTGGTCTCGAACTCCTGACCTTGTGATCCACCTACCTTGGCCCCCAAAGTGCTGATATTACACGTGTGAGCCACTGTGCCCAGCCAATATCAGACTTTTTTAAAAGGCTGTTCAAGTTCCAACTGATCAAAGGCTTTGCCATATCATTTGGAGCAAAAGTGATCTTAAGCAAGTTTGGGTTGCTTAAGCAGAGACTGTAAGTCTGGGAGAAGGGTAGGAGCTCTGAGCAGCTGCACCTGGAGATCTGGGCTGAGAAACCAGCTTTGCCACTCATGAGCTGGTATCCCTGGACATGTGCCTGATGAGGGCCACATACTCAGATAGAAAGAGGGCTTAAAAGGCAGGGCTGGCCTTGTCCACAATGTAGTGCTTAGTCCAATGAGACAATGTAGGTTACTTACATAAGCCATCCATAATACATTAAAACAAGCAAGGGCAAACTTGAAAAACCAACCAAGAAACAAACAAAAACTGCAGTAGTGGAAAAACCTCTGCAAGTCCAGCACACAGAGAAAGCCCTTGGAGGCAGGGATGGGCAGCTGGGGCCCTGGCCGAACAGGGAACCAGAAGTAAGCAGTCGCTCCTGTGTTCTGGGTTTCCCTGCCTCTGGACTATGGTCTTGACAAAACGACCTGCTCCCTCTGGGACCAGCTTCCTTATCAGAAAACAAGGAGTTGGGCTTGATGGCCTCTAGGTCCCTTTCAGCTGAAATATTTCATGGTTCATAATAAAAATAACAATACTATTGTTTGCTTATTATGAGCCAGGGTCTTGAATGATGATTAATTCTCACCACCACGCTCTTATTAATATCATCCTCATTTCACAGATGAATAAATGAAGACAGAGGTGAAGTAACGCGCTCGCTGCCACACAGAAAGTGAAGAGCCAGGATTCCAACCTGGGCAGACGGACTCCAGAGCTGTGCTCTCCACCTCAGCCACCGGGCCCCCTGCAAGAGTCCAAGTGGGAAACAGGAAAACCCAGCAATGTTCCCCAACCCTCACCTCATGTATGGAAGAGGCTCCTGGTCCTGCTACTCCACTTGCTCAGTCTGTTAAAGGAAAGAAAAGATGTTTTAATGTCCTTGAAGTTGGTCAGCACGAGAAGTGACTGCCCCCACTGAAACACCAGGGGTGGCCCGCAGGCTCTGTTCACTTTCAGATGAACTCAGTGCACTACTGTGGTATGCTTAAGAATCTGGCCTTTCCCCCTGGTTCCTGGGAGGGAAATGCCGAATCCTCGGAATTCCCTGAGTAACAAGAGTGTCTTTGTTATTTCTGAGGCCCTTGGATCACATCTGGGTTTATGGTATGAGATGACTCAGGATGGGGTTGCTCACCACAAAGACCAACCATGGGATCAGGGGGCTGGGGCTTGGAGCCCGCCTCAACTCTGGGGAGGGGAGGGTGGCTGGAGATTGAGTTCTAACACATGACCAATGAATGAATCAATCTTGCCTGCATAAATAAACCCCGATAAAAACGCTGGGTGTGGGGTTCAGTGGCACTTCCAGGTTGGCGAACACATGGGTGTGCTGGGAGGGTGACATGCCCTGATTCCACAGAGAGGAGGCGCAGAAGCTCCACATTCAGGACCCTCCCGGGCCCACTTCTATCTTATGGCGGGTCCTGATCTGCATCCTTTATAAACCTGTAATTGTTAAGTACTGCACTTTCCCGAGTTTTATGAACCATTCTAGCTAATTATTGAATCCGAAGGTTCTTTGGGTTTCAGCTCATTTAAGACCTTATGGGCCCTTTTCTATGTGTGTGTGTGTCTGTGTGCGTGCGTGCTTCTGCATGATTTTTTGTTTCTTTTTTTAGTAGACAAGGTTTCCCTCTGTTACCCAGGCTGGAGTGCAGTGGCACAATCACAGCTCACTGCCTGGGCTCAAGGGATCATCCTGCCTCAGCTTCCCAAGTATGCCACCACGCTCAGCTTTTTTTTCGAGATCGAGTCTTGCTGTGTCACCCAGGCTGGAGTGCAGTGGTGCAATGTCACTTCACTGCAACCTCTGCCTCCTGGGTTCAAGCAATTTTCCTGCCTCAGCCTCGGGAGCAGCTGGGATTACAGGTGTGTGCCACCATGCCTGCCTAATTTTTCTGGTATTTGTTCTTAGAGATGGGGTTTTGCCATGTTTACCAGGCTGGTCTTGAACTGCTGATCTCAAGTGATCCACCCGCCTCAGCCTCCCAAAGTGCTAGGATTACAGGTGTGAGCCACTGCACCTGGCCCTGCCCAGCTAATTTTTTGATAGAGATAGGGTCTTGCTATGTTGTCCAGGCTTTTTGCCCAATTAAAAAAAAATTCCCTTATGATTTGTAGGAAAGATCTATATTCCACAGATGAGTCCCTTTTTTTTTTTTTTTTTTGGAGACAGTGTCTCACACTGTTACCCAGGTTGGAGTGCAGTGGCACGATCTTGGCTCACTTCAGCCTCTGCCTCCTGAGTTCAAGCGATTCTCCTGCCTCAGCCTCCCAAGTAGCTGGGATTAGTCGCCTGCCACCACGCCCAGCTAATTTTTTTTGTATTTTTAGTAGAGATGGGGTTTCACTATGTTGGCCAGTCTGTTCTCAAACTCCTGCCCTCGTGATCCACCCACCTTGGCCTCCCAAAGTGCTGGGATTACAGGCTCATGAGCCACTGAGCTCGGCCCCAGATGAGTCCTTTGTTTCAAATATGTTCTCCTACTTAGGCTCACTTTTTTACTCTTCTTATGATGATTTTTATTACATAAACATCCTTAATTATAAAGTAGTTCATATTATCCACCTTTAAATTAATAATTAGTACTTTTTAGGGCTTAAGAAATCCTTTCCTCTTATGGTCATAAAGATGGTCTCCTCTATTATTTTCTTCTTCGTTTTTGTGCAACAGGGTTGATTGCCCAGGCTGGAGTGCAGTGGTGTGATCTTGGCTCATTGCAGCCTCGACCTCTGGGGCTCAGGTGATCCTCCCACCTCAGCCTCCCAAATAGCTGCGACTACAGGCATGCACCACACCTGGCTAATTTTTTGTATTTTTAGTAGAGGTGAGGTTTGGCTCTGTTTCCTAGGTTGGTTTTGAACTCCTGGACTCAAGCAATCTGCCTGCCTCAGCCTCCCAAAGTGCTGGCATTACAGGCGTGAGCAGGCCTGTAACAACTTCATCATTTTGCCTTTCACATTTAGGTGTGTGATCCACTTGGAAATATTTTTAGGTATGTTGTGAAGCAGGGGTGTCCCTTTAGTTTTAGTCTCAAATTCCTTTTCTTGACTTCTTCAGACTTGTTATGCAAACCAGCTTTTGGAATTTTTTTTTTTTTGATGGACTTTCACTGTCATCCAGGCTGGAGTGCAGAGGTGCAGTATTGGCTCACTGCAACCTCCACCTCCCTGGTTCAAGCAATTCCCCTGCCTCAGCCTCCTGAGTAGCTGGGATTACAGGCCCACACCACCAAGTCTTGCTAATTATTTTGTATTTTTAGTAGAGACAGGGTGTCACCGTTGGCCAGACTGATCTCGAACTTCTGACTTCAGGCAATCTGGGATTACAGGTGTAAACCACCATGCCCGGGCACTTTTGGATTTTATATTCCTTCAAGACAGCCTTTTGGAATATTCTCTGGCTCCAACTTCCACAGCCTGTGAGTGAGTCTGTTCATGAATCTGCCCAGGTTTCTGGGACCTCATGCCCAGCTCTGGGCCCAGAGCTCTGTGCCCCCTTGTCTGCACGAGGTGGTTGGAGTCTTCTGGATAAATCAGGAGCTCCTCCTGTGACTCCTGAGGGCTTACTCCAATGCCTCACTATAGTACACGCTGGGTAAACAACTGGTGAATAAGTGAATGAATGGATGAATAGTAAATATATGTGAGTAAGAATATGCCTTGCAAGTACTTTGAAGCACTCAAGTCATATGTATCAATTACTGGCGGCTGAATGTTTTTAGACAAGGGTCAGGAAGGAAGAGGCTTCAACTCTGGTGTGAGACATGGCTTCCCTCAGAGAGGGCAGCCCATTTACTCCAGGCTTGCTTCAGGCAACTGGACTTCACACAAGTCTATGAGGCGGTGTTGCTTCACCAATCTCTATCTGGAACGCTTTTAGAAACTGAGTTCAGAACTGAGTCTCCTTTTCCTACTGACAAGCTAATCACTGACAGCAGCAGCCTGGAGGCAACATGCATCAATGCCATGCTGGCAAGGGAAGTCGGCCGCACTCAGACCATGGGTGCCCATTTTTTCTGACTTCTATATGGGGATGACAGGTGATACCCAGAGGCAGGACGCGGGCTCCTCTAGGCATGTCAGCTGCAAGACTCCCTGTTTCTTTCCAACCCAGGAAACAGGATTGGAATGCAAGTCAGTGAGAGTGGACGTTACAGGGAAAACTCTGAATCTGCTTAATTTTTTTTTTTGGCACAATCTAGACTCATGGTAACTGCCACCTCCCGGGATCAAGCGATCCTCCTACCTCAGCCTCCCAAGTAGCTGGGACCATAGGCCTGTGCCCCCATGCCTAGCTAATTTTTTCTTTTTAGCTAGGCAGTCTTGTTCTGTCACACAGGCTGTAGTGCAGCAGTGTAATCTTGGCTCAGCAACTTCCACCTCTCGGTTCATGTGATTCTCCTGTCTCAGCCTCCCAAGTAGCTGGGATTACAGGCACCTTCCACAATACTTGGCTAATCTCTGTATCTTTAGTAGAGTTGAGGTTTCACTATGTTGGCCATGCTGGTCTTGAACTCCTGACTTCAAGTGATCCACCAACCTCGGCCTCCCAAACTGCTGGGATTACAGGCATGAGCCACCGTGCTGGCTTTAATCCTTCAAACTCTTGGTGTCCTTCCAAAGGGCCAGTAACTGTGTGCATAATATATGTATAAGTCTTCTGGGCTCCAAATGAGAAAAGCCAAAGGGGCATGGATGTACAGTACACACAGTAGGAACAGAGAGGGTCGCTGCACATTTTTATTTCAAATTAGGCACTGGAAGGCTGGAGTAGCTTTACCCACTGGGCGGCTTGTGCAGGACCTCAAACAATCAGCATTTGGTTACCAATAAAGTATTTCCCTGGTTTTGGGAGACACTGAGCTCTCTGAAATTAAGACTGTGTTAAATTATTGTTAAAATCAACAAGTCCCAGAGGCTGATCTTTCTTCCACCAGCACATACCATTATCTCTTCTTTTCTTTTTGGTTTCTTGTTTCTGTCTTTTTAATTTCATTATCTCTTTAAAAATATTACTTCAATGCGAGAGCCAATCTAGTATACATCAGGAGGAAAAAGCAGACACAGTACCTGTGGTTTTTCTTTAAGAAAGTCAGGTAGTTGGAATTCTCCCTTATAGACCTGGAAAAACAAAGCAGGCGTGAGTTTAAGGCAACAGGTCCAGTCCCCATCATTTCAGGACATGTGCTATGCCTGACCATGGCCGGGTTTACTGCTCCACTGCTGGGGAGTTTAGAATGAGAGAGAAGCCTGTCGGTCCAAGAACAGCCAGTGGGCAGGACTGACGGAAATCCCCGTTCACTGCGATTCCCTCCTGCTCTGTGTTTACTGAGTGCTCACAGATGCGGGCTGGCTAGGAGAGGGCTCAGGGTACCTGAAAAACAAAAGCACCCTGACTGCCAAATCCCAATGACTTTAGCTGAGAGAGGAAGCAAGCCCTAAGGCAATCTCTCTAAGCAACCAACACAGAACCCACACAGTTGAGGAACAAGCTCTTGGTTCCTTTTGAATTCTCCAAGGATACAACCCTGGATTTAATCCAACTTTACTTTCCTCAATTTACCCAGTATTCCCATGGTGATTTGAATTTGAATATTAAGTGATTCTTAAAATGATATATACCTTAAATCTCATAAAATCTTATAATTAAAAACTTAGGCTTTAATATATAAAAATGTCTCCAATACATGCAATAATTAGGAATCATTTTTAAAATACCATTTATTACATTTAAAAGCCCACTGAATATGTAAGAGTAAATCAATGAAAGATATATAAGACCTTAACACAGAAAACTATAAAACACTATTGAGAGAAATTAAAGACCCACATAAACAGACATACCACTTTCAGGGACAGGAAGATTTAACATAGTACAGATGGCCATTCTCCTCAAAGAATTCCCAATCAAAATTCTAGCATGCTTTTTTGTTTTTGGAGGGGAAGGAGTAATTTCAACTTGTTTGTAAAACTTAAATGAAATACACAGGGCCAAGAATAGTCAAGCTAGTTTTAAAAGAATAACAAAGTAGAAGAACTTATTCTACCAGATATCGATACATTATTATTATACAGCTATAATTATCTACATTACATAGCTCTAACCATTAGCTAAGTTAATGATATAGCCATAAGAAAGACAGTTTCTGGCACAAGGATAGACAAATATATCAACGAAACAGAATGACAGGTCCAGAAACAGCCCCTGAGATATGGATGCCTGGTTTATGGCAAGGTGGCACTATAGAACAGTGCAATGAGAATGAATAAATAAAAGTGCTCTATGCATATAATGATATACTATACAGCAACAGAAAAATGAACTCTGCTACATTACCAACAACACAGATGAATCTTAACATACAATAAGGAGGTGGGGAGCCAGACTCCAAAGAATAATATACTATGTCTTCAATTTAAAAAATTTAAAGCTACTAAGTAGGTAAAACAAATCAATGATCTTAGAAATCAGGATACTGTTTGCCCTGGACAGGAAGGAGGTGGTAGTGATTTTGAGAGAGAGAAGCTGAGCGAGGCTTCCAGGGTGCTGGTAATTTTCTGTGTTGATATGAGTAGTGATTATGAGCATGTGTTCATTTTGTGAACATGTCAGTTATTGATAAATGACTGGTGTACTCTATGTGTGATATACTACAACAACAAAATTCAATAAATGAATTAAGTCAGTGGTTTAATGTTAAAAATTTACTGTTAAAATACACATATATTGGCTGGGCACAGTGGCTTATGCCTGCAATCCCAGCACTTTGGGAGGCCAAGGCGGGTGGATCACGAGGTCAGGAGATCGAGACCATCCTGGCTAACACGGTGAAACCCCGTCTCTACTAAAAAAAAAAAAAAAACAAAAAAATAGGCAGGCGTGGTGGTGGGCGCCTGTAGTCCCAGCTACTCAGGAGGCTGAGGCAGGAGAATCGCGTGAACCCAGGAGGCGGAGCTTGCAGTGAGCCGAGATCGCGCCACTGCACCTCCAGCCTGGGCGACAGAGTGAGACTCCGTCTCACCAAAAAAAAAAAAAAAAAAAAAAATCATTTAAGTACAAAGATGTTTATTTCAACACCGTTTGCAACAGCAAAAAAACACCTGGGAACAAGTAATGTCAATCAAGAGTGGAAAAGCAATCCACTAGGAAGAAGTTTGATAACCACTGGAATCGCGATTGTAACAAGAAACTAAGGAAAGTTATTGGAACTACAGTTACTGGATGGTCCTTCAGAGCACAGAGAAATCTCAGTGCTGAATCCTAAGCCTAAAAACCTAAAGAAGTTTCTCCTTTTACTGATCCATCTAAATATAATAGCCGCATTACTTCGGAGGCTCAGAGAATGAACACACTTTTTTTTTCCTGCAGTGCCTAAAACCTGGTCTATTTTTTGTTTTTCTCTGCTACAGTCTAGGAGGCCTAAACTGAAGTAGAGACACAAGGCTTACAGATAAGGTATTTCCATGGAGGTGCGTGGCCCTGGAAGGTGAACAGGGTGCAGGATAACAAAATTGCAGCTACTAGGAGTGTCTCAAAGCTCCCATCATCTCCCCTAGTCAATGGGGGCTGGCCTAGCTGTTCCCAAACACTGCATGTTCTCACTCATAGGTGGGAATTGAACAATGAGAACACTTGGACACAGGAAGGGGAACATCACACACCGGGGCCTGTCGTGGGGAGGGGGGAGGGGGGAGGGATAGCCTTAGGAGATATACCTGATGTAAATGACGAGTTAACGGGTGCAGCACACCAACATGGCACATGTATACATATGTAACAAATCTGCACGTTGTGTACATGTACCCTAGAACTTAAAGTATAATAATCATTAAAAAAAAAATCTGCATATAAGAATCATTTGTTCGGCCAGGCGCAGTAGCTCAGGCCTGTAATCCTAGCACTTTGGGAGGCCAAGGCGGGCGGATCACCTGAGGTCAGGAGTTCGAGACCAGCCTGGCCAACATGGTGAAATCCCATCTCTACTTAAAATACAAAAAATTAGCTGAGCGTGTTGGCGGGCGCCTGTAATCCCAGCTACTCGGGCAGCTGAGGCAGGAGAATCACTCGAACCTGGGAGGCGGAGGTTGCGGTGAGCCGAGATCACGGCATTGCACTCCAGCCTGGGCAACCAGAGCAACACTCTGTCTCAAAAAACAGAATCATTTGTTCTACCCTGACACCACAACTCGGATGGGTCCAGCTTGCTGAGGTGGGAAGTGTCTAAGCCCTGGGAGCTGTGTATCATGTTAGCACTCGCTTCCATCCACTTTGCCTGCCTATTGTCTGTGGGGCAAGAAGACACCATGCCAGTGGAGGGGCTGAAGCTACTAGAATGTTTTGTTTGTTTTGGGTTTTTAACCAGATTCTCACGTGTCTTTCCTTCTCCCTCTATTCAAGAAATGAAGTCCCAGCCCCTACTTTCCAGGCCCCAAGGGCATACACTGCTCAGGCCCATAGTCCGCTCTGGTCTGTGCCCTGGCTGCTTTACAGAACCAGTTCAGTTCGAGTCTGCCCCAGTTCCTCTTCTCTTGTTAGTGGGTTGGGGTCTCAAGTGACTTGACTTTTTTTTTTTTTTGAGACGGAGTTTCGCTCTGTCACCCAGGCTGGAGTATAATGGCATGATCTTGGCTCGCCGCAACCTCTGCCTCCCACATTTAAGCGCTTTTCCTGCCTCAGCCTCCCGAGCAGCTGGAATTACAGGCCTGCATTACCACACCTGGCTAATTTTTTGTATTTTTAGTAGACATGGGGTTTCTCCACGTTGGTCGGGCTGGTCTTGAACTCCTGACCTCAGGTGATCCGCCCACCTCAGCCTCCCAAAGTGCTGCGATTATAGGCGTGAGCCACTGTGCCTGGCCAACTTTTCTTATTTTCACACTCTCTCAGACATTCAGACACTGAATCTCCTCTTTGAGCTAGCTTCTTTTGCTAGAATTTATGCAGAAGGTTTACCTCAAGCCCAGGCAGTCATACAGGTGTCAGTGGCAGAGCAAGGCTAACAGGCCCCACCCCAGGGCTCTTCCATTAAACCACACTCATTGCATCCTACATTGCCATTAGCAAATCTATGGTGAAATCTTTCTTACTCTTTTTGGCTTGTTATAAAAAGCATAAGGCCTAACAGGAAATATGAGTGGGAACATTCAACACTCTAAGTCCCTTCTGAGTACTGACAGTTCCAGATAGGTAAGGCTTATATGAAGAAGAAAAAAAAAATCCTAGGTATGTGATGCTACAAATGTAATAAAAAACCAAAAGGGGTCAGGGTAAAATATCAGATAAAGCTCAAGCAAAAAATCAGTGGGCAGCTGTCTGGAGATTTCCTTCTTTTAGTATCCTCTAGGGAACAAATGCCTCAAAAGTTAGGAACTGTAAAACCAAGAAAAATAACATTTTCCACTGACAAAGCAATTTCTGCACAGTGCAGGAAACTGACCCACTACATTGCCTACACAAACAGCAGAGCTAGAAATGGAATTTCCTTTGGTTAACAATGTTTCTGGACATCTGAATATTTTCAGGCACTAAAAGAGAGAGGATTCTGCTTGACAGCAATGAGATAGGTATTCAGAATCCAAATGTTTCTACAAACCCTCCCACCTCAAGCACTGAAGAAAAAGACAAAACTAAGCTTCTGATTTGAAGGGCAAATTGGAAATACAAATAATTTAAAAACCCGCTAAACCTTACTATTTTCTATGCATCAGGCTGGTATTAAGCAAGTGCCTCCTCATCAAATCACACAATCTCCTGAGGAGGTATTATTCTCTTTTTACAGATGAAGCAACTGAGGCACAGAGAAATTAAGTAATTCATAGACAGGTGGTGAAATGGGAAGCTTCTGTAGTAATACTAGATTGGACTTCAATCATTCTAGTTGCTCTGTTTAGACTGTGGTATGGAGTCTATAGCAATAATCCAGAGAAGAGATAATGATGGCTCGGACCAAGGAGATAGAAGTAGAAGGGGAGGATTACAGACTTTTTTTTTTTCTAATTACATCTTGATATGCTACAAGACAGGATGTGGGATGTGAGGGACAAGGAGAATCAAGAATGACTCCAAGGTGTTTTGCCTAAGCAACTACCAACTGGAAACATGGAGTTACCATAGGTTGGTAGGGCTTTTCTTTCAATACTTTAAATATTTCACTCTGTAAGTCTGATAGCAATGAGACAACAGAAAGAAAGGGCATCCAAACCAGAAAGGAAGAAGTCAAATTATCCTTGTTTATAGATAATATAACCTTATATTTGGAAAATCCAAAAGACTCCACCAAAAAAACTATTAGAACTAATAAATTCAGTAAAGTTGAAGGAGACAAAACCAACATACAAAAATCAGTAGCATTTTTATGTGCCAGCAGTGAACAATCTGAAAAAGAAATCAAGAAAGTAATCCCATGTACCATAGCTACAAATAAAATAAAATACTTCTTCTCAGAAATAGAAAAAACAATCCTAAAGTTTACCTGGAACCATGAAAGATCCAGAATAACCAAAGCTATCCTGAGCAAAAAGAACAATACTGGAGGAGTAACATTACCTGAATTTGAATTATACTACAGAGTTATAGTAACTAAAACAGCATGGTACTGGCATAAAAATAGACATACATACCAATGGAATAGAAGAGATAACCCAGAAACATATCCAGACATCTACAGAGAACACATTTCCAACAAATGTGCCAAGAACATACATTGGGGAAAGAACAGTCTCTTCAATAAATGGTGCTGGGAAAACTGGATATCCATATATAGTAGAATACAACTAGATACTTGCTCACACCTATAATCCCAGCACTTTAGGAGGCCAAGGCCAGTGTGGATCACTTGAGGCCAGAAGTTTGAGACCACCCTGGGCAACATGGTGAAACCCTGTCTCTACTCAAAATACAAAAATTAGCCAGGCATGGTGGCATACACCTGAAATCCCAGCTACTCAGGAGGCTGAGGCATTAGAATTGCTTGAACCTGGGAGGTGGAGGTTGCAATGAGTTGTGATCACACCACTGTACTCCAGCCTGGGAGACAGTGAGACACCGTCTCAAAAAAAAAAAAAAAGAAGAAAGAAAGAAACTAGATCCCTATCTCTTGCCATATACAAAAATCAAATCAAAATGAATTAAATACTTAAATCTAAAACCTCAAACTATGAACCTACTAAAAGAAAACATTTGGAAAACTCTCCAGGACATTGCACTGAGCAAAGATTTCTTGAGTAATACCCCACAAAGACAGGCACCCAAAGCAAAAATGGACAAATGGGATCACACCAAGTGTAAAAACTTCTATGCAGCAAAGGATACAATCAACAAAGTGAAGCGACAATCCCCCAAATGGAAGAAAACATTTGCAAACTATCCATTTGACAAGAGATTAATAACCAGAATAGATTAAGAGCTCAAACAACTCAATAAAAAAATCTAGTAATACAATTTAAAGATGGGCAAAAGATCAGAATAGACATTACTCCAAAGTAGACATACAAATGGTAAGCAGGTATATGAAAAGGCACTCAATATTACGTCATGACCGTCAGGGAGATGCAAATCAAAACTACAATGAGATATCATCTCACACCAGTTAAAATGGCTTTTATCCAAAAGACAGGCAATAACGATGTGGAGAAAGGGGAACCCTGCTACACTGCTGGTGGGAATATAAATTACTACAGCCATCATGGAGAACAGTATGGAGGTTCCTCAAAAAACTAAAAATGGAACTACCATATGATTTAGCAATCCCACTGCCAGGAATATACCCAAAAGAAGGGAAATCAGTAAATCAAGGAGATATCTTCATTATCACATTTGCTGCAGCACTATTCACAATAGCTAAGATTTGGGATCAATCTAAGTGTCCATCAACAGATAAATGGATAAAGGAAAGATGGCATATATAAAACACACACACACATACATACACACACACACACTATCCAGCCATAAAAAAGAATGATCCTGTCATTTGCAACAACATGGGTGGAAATGGGGGTCATTATGTTAAGTAAAAGAAGCCAGGCATAGAAAGACAAACTTTGCATGTTCTCACTTACTTGTGGGAGCTAAAAATTAAGACAGTTGAACTCATGGAAATAGAGAGTAGAACAATGGTTACCAGAGGCTGGGAAGGGTAGTGGGTAGGTGGGTAGGGGAGGAGATAGCTAATGGATACAAAAATATTATTAGATAGAAGGAATAAAATCTATTATTTGATAGCACAACAGGGTGACTCCAGTCAACAATTTACTATATATTTAAAAACAACTAGAGTATAAAGATGGTTTGTAATACAAAAAAATGATAAATGCTTGAGGTGATGGATACCTCATTCATCCCGATGTGATTATTACACATTGTATACCTGCATCAAAATATCTCATGTACCCCATAAATACATACACTTACCAGGTAACCACAAAAATAAAAATACAATTAAAAACATAATAAATATAGAAATATTTCACTCTACTGTCCATAAGCAAGGTGTTTTTTGTCCTCTAGGTTTTTGCAGGATGTTATCTGATTTTCTGCTATTTGATTATGATATGCCTAGGTACAGACTTTCTTGTATGTATGTATGTATGTATGTATTTATTTATCTATTTATTTATTATTTTTTTTTTGGAGATGGAGTCTCACTCTGTCTCCCAGGTTGGAGTACAGTGGCGCCCAGAGCTCACTGCAACCTCCACCTCCCAGGTTCAAGCAATTCTCCTGCCTCAGTCTCCTGAGTAGCTGGGATCATAAGCACCTGCCACCAGGCCCGGCTAATTTTTGTATTTTTAGTAGAGACAGGGTTTCACCATGTTGGCCGGGCTGGTCTTGAACTCCTGACCTCAAGTAATCTGCCCACCTCGGCCTCCCAAAGTGCTGGGATTACAGGTGTGAGCCACCCCACCTGGCATTTGGTATTTATCTTGCTTGTTTTCTTAACTTTCTAAACTGGATTTGTGGTTTGATGTCTGTCTTTAGTTTTGAAAATACTCAGACATTATTACTTCAGATGGTTCTTCTATTCCTTTCTCTCTTTCCCTGTTTTCTTTTCTCTCTTTTCCTGTTTTCTTTGCCTGTAGTCCCAACTACTTGGGAGGCTGAGGCAGGAGAATGGCATAAGCCCAGGAGGCGGAGCTTGCAGTGAGCCTAGATCATGCCACTGCACTCCAGCCTGGGCAACAGAGTGAGACTCCATCTAAAAAATAAATAAATAAATAAGAAATGTTGGCTGGGTGAGGTACCTCACACCTGTAACCCCAGCACTTTAGGAGGCCAAGGCAGGTGGAACACGAGGTCAGGAGTTCAAGACCAGCTTGCCCAAGATGGTGAAACCCTGTCTCTACTAAAATTACAAAAATTAGCCAAGCGTGGTGGCAGCTACTCGGGAGGCTGAGGCAGAAGAATCGCTTGAACCTGGGCAGCAGAGGTTGCAGTGAGCCGGGATCACGCCATGCACTCCAGCTTGGGTGACAGAGTGAGACTCCATCTAAAAAAAAAAAAAAATTAGAAATGTTTTTTCTATGCTTCATGACCTTACATATCATCCTTGCACAGGGCCATGCTGTACATGTTGTGTCTCTGTATTGTTCCAATTTTAGTGTATGTTCAGCCAAAGCAAGGACTTAAATATATATAATTTCATAACTGTCCCACAGTTTTTGGATATCCTATTCTTTTCCTTTTTCTTCTTTGTGGAGTCAACAGATCTCTCTCTGTTGCCCAGGCAGGTCTTCAATCTTGGTCTCAAGTGATCTTCCCACCTGGGCCTCCTGAAGTGCTGAGATACAGTGTGAGCCACCAGGCCCTGCCATGTTCTGTCATTTTCATTCTTTTTTCTCTTTGCAGTTTAAGTTTTGGAACTTTCTATTGACATATCTTCAAGCTCACTGAGTCTTTCCCAGGTTATCTATTGTCCTTTCCAGTCTATCAATAAGTCCAAAGGCATTCTTCATTTCTGTTATAGTATTGTTTATTTCTAGTATTTCTTTTGGGTTCTTTCTTAGAGTTTCTATTGTCTGCTTATGTTATCCATTTTTCTTGCATGTTGTTTACTTTCTCCATTAGAGCCTTTAGTGTATTAATCATACTTACTTAAAATTTCCTGGCTGATTATTCCAAAATTGCTGCCATAAATGAGTTTGGCAATGGTTCTGATTCTTGTTATGCCCTATGCAACTTTTGATTTTTGTCTTTTAGCATGTCTTGTAAGTTTCTGTTGAAAGCAGACATGATATACTGTATAGAAGAAACTGCAGTAAAGAGTCCTTTTGCTTGAGGCTTTATGTTTCTCTGGCTAAGAGTTGGGTTGTGTCTACTGTTTTGTGTAGCTGTATAGGTTAAATTTCCTTTAGTGTCCTTTTTCTAAATCAATTTTTATTTTAGATTCAGAGGGACTTGTGCAGGTTACAAGGGTATTTTGTGTGATGCTGAGGTCTGGTGTACAACTGATCCTGCTACTCTGGTCGTGAGCAGAGTACCCAATAGGCAGCTTTTCAACCCTTTCTCCCCTCCCTCTCTCCCCTGTCTTGCAGTCCCCAGTGTCTACTGTTCCCATCTTTATGTCCATGAATACCCAATGTCTAGCTCCCACTTAGGAGTTGGGAACATGTAGTTCTGGTTGTTTCAGCATTAATTCACTAAGGATAATGGCCTCCAGCTGCATCCATGTTGTTGCAATCACATCCTTGTTTTTGTATCTCTTACCGTTTCTTGGTTTCCCTAAAGACTCCTTATTAAAACAGCGTCTCAAAATTAGTTTGTTTAGCAGTAATCCACTATCATTATACAGGAGACAGATCGGTGGTGGTGAGGTGTCTGTGTGGTGGGGGGAGTGTCCTATAACCACATAATTAGTTCTCAGTCTTTTAGTGAGCCTGTGTGCCTGGGCCGTGACTTTCACAAGGGCTTCTCAGGTTCCCTTCTCCCCCCCATTAGGTAAGACAGGAAGGCTAGGGGGGCTGTGGTTGGGTGTTTCCCTTCTGATACACTTTGGGTATTTTTCCCCTCCAACTCATGCTGAAATGTGATTCCCAGTGTTGAAGGTGGGGGCCTAGTGGGAACTGTTTGGGTCATGGGGCCAGATCCCTCACGAATGGCTTGATGTTGTCCCTGCACTTACGAGTGAGTTCTTACTCTATTACTATGGTTCACGCAAGAGCTGGTGCGAGATCTGGTTGTTAAAGAGTCTGGCACCTCCCTCCCCTCTCTCTCTTGCTCTCTCTCTCTCCATGTGCTGTGCCTGCTCCCCTTTGTGTCCCACCATAAGGGAAAGCTTCCTGAGGCCTCACCAGAAGCTGAGCAGATAGATGCTGGTGCCATGCTTCTGGTACAGCCTGCAGAAATGTGAGCCAAATAAACCCCTCTTCTTTATAAATTACCAGTCTCGGGTATTTTATAGCAATGCCAAATGAACTAACACATCTTCCTCCAGGTCAGTTAGGCTCTGGTAAAGCACATGTCAATTATGCTTGATAAAACAGTTTATTTTGAGAGCAAACCATTGCTAAGGAGTGCCCTGGCTTATTTCAAGATGAGGATTCCCCTTCTCCCTACCTGAAGCTTGAGGAGATTTTCCTCTTTACCCTGAGAATCCAGTGAGGTTTCTAGAGGTAATCTGTGATTCTCAGTATGTACCTCTCCCTCCAGTTTTTGGGAGAATGGTTTGCCCTGAAACCTCAATTTTCTGATTGAAGAGTTGATTTTTCAGTTTTTGCAGCTTCTCTTCATCCTTGGTGTTCTACAATTTCATGGTACTGTGGTTTATTTTCTTCACTCAATGGTATTGGAAACAGATGCATGTCCATCTACTCCTACATTGTTACTTTGATAATATCCTGCTGTTCATTTTCTCTATTCTCTTTTTCTGGAATTCCGGTCAGTTAAACATTGGACAACTTGAATTTTGCTTCCCCGTTTCTTATCTTTTTTCTCTAAGTCATCTCTTGTTTTCTCTTTTTGTTTTATAAGATATTTTCTCAACTTTATTCAATCACTGATTTTAAATTTCAGCTCTCTTATTTTTAGTTCCCAAGCTTTCTGAATGTTCTTGTTTTAGAAAATAGCAATTTATTCTTGTTCCTTCACCTTACCTCTACAAGAATATTAATTACAGTTCATTTACATTTTTTCTTTTGCTTATTACATTGTTTTTGTTATCTCTGAGGTACATTTTTCCCTTTCTTTTGGTCTCTCTTATGTTAGAGATGTTCTGCCAATTTCTGGCGAGTCTTGGCTATGAAGCACTACAAAGTTAACTGGAGTTCTGTATATGAGAGTTGAGTATAATTATGGGTGTGCTTTCTCAGCCAGCCTTTTTGTCAGGATTCTCCAAGTATAATTTTATAGGTCTAGGCCGAGTGCAGTGACTCACACCTGTAATCCCAGCACTTTGGGAGGCCGAGGCAGGTGGATCATGAAGTCAGGAGTTCAAGACCAGCCTGACCAAGATGGTGATACCCCATCTCTACTAAAAATACAAAAACATTAGCCAGGCATTTGTGGCGGGTGCCTGTAATCCCAGCTACTTGGGAGGCTGGGGCAGAGAACTGCTTGAACCTGGGAGGCAGAGGTTGCAGCAAGCCAAGATCACACCATTGCACTCCAGCCTCGGCAACAAAGCGAGACACTGTCTCAAAAAACAAAAATTTTGTAGGTATTTTATATACCTATGTGTGTATAAAATTTGTGTACATACATATAGAACCAAGGTGTTTTGGCTACCATAGCTTTGTGGTATTCAAAGTCAGGCAGTGTGATTGTCTCCAACTTTGTTCTTTCTGCTCAGGATAGCTTTAGGTATTCAAGGTCTTCTGTTATTCCACACAAATTTTAGGATTTTTTTTCTATTTCTGTGAAAAATGTCATTGGTATTTTGATAGAGATTATACTGACTCTGTAGATTACTTTGGGTAATACTGACTTTTGGGATGGAGTCTCGCTCTGTTGCCCAGGCTGGAGTGCAGTGGCATGATCTTGGCTTGCTGCAACCTCTGCCTCCCAGGTTCAAGTGATTCTCCTGCCTCAGTCTCCTGAGTAGCTGGGATTACAGGCGCCCGCCACCAGGCCTGGCTAATTTTTCCATTTTTAGTAGAGATGGGGTTTCACCATGTTGGCCAGGCTGGTCTCGAACTCCATTAACAATATTAATTCTTCTAATCCATGAGTATGAAGTATCTTTTCATTTTCTGTATGTCCTCTTCAATTTCTGTCATCAATCTTTTATAGTCTTCATCACAGAGATTCTTCACTTATTTGGTTAAGTTTATTCCTAGGTATTTTATTTTTTGTAGCTATGTAAATGAGATTGCTTTTCTGACTTCTTTTTCAGATTGCTTGCTGTTGATGTACAGAAATGTTACAGATTTTTGTCATGTTGATTTTGTACCCTGAAATTTAACTGAATTTGTTTATCAGTTCTAGCAGTTTTTGGTGGAGTCTTGAGGTTTTTCTAAATACAGGATCATGTCATATGCAAATAAAGATAATGTGGTTTCTTCCTTTCCGATTTGGGTACCCTTTATTTCTTTCTCTTGCCTAATTGCTTGGGCTAGGACTTCAAGTACTAAGTTGAACAGAAGTGGTTAGAGTGGACATCCTTGTCTTGTTCCTGATCTTAGATAAAAATTATTCAAATTTTCACTGTTGAATATGACGTTAGCTGTGGGTTTGTCATATATGGTTTGAGATACGTTCCTTCTTTTTTTTTTCTCTTTTGAGATACAGTCTCACTCTATCACCCAGGCTGGAGTGCAGTGGCGCAATCTCAGCTCACTGCAACCTCCGCCCCCCTGGCTCAAGTGATTCTTTCACCTCAGCCTCTCAAATAGCTGGGATTACAGGTGTGCACCGCCACACCCAGCTAATCTTTGTATTTTTAGTAGAGATGGGGTTTCACCATGTTGGCCAGGCTGGTCTCAAACTCCTGACTCCAAGGGATCCACCCACCTCAGCCTCCCAAAGTGCTGGGATTACAGGCGTGAGCCACCACACCTGGCCGAAGTATGTTCCTTCTATACCCAGTTGGTTGAGAATTTTTATCAAGAAGGGATGTTGAATTCTACTGAATGCTTTTTCAGCATCTACTGAAATCATCATATGGTTTTTGGTCTTGATTGTATTAATGTGATGTACCTTGTTTACTGATTTCTGTATGTTGAATCATCCTTGCATCCCTGGGAATTCTACTTGATCATGATAATCTCTTTTTTTTTAGGTTGAGAGGTACATGCACAGGTTTGTTATATGGGTAAACTGCGTGTCACAGAGGCTTGATGTACAGATTATTTCATCATCCAGGTAATTAGCATAGTACCCAACAGGTATTTTTTTTCTGATCCTCTCCTTCCTCCAACTCCCCACCCTCAAGTATGCCTGGTGTCTGTTCTTCCCCTCTATGTATCCCAGGATGATCTTTTTAATGTGTTGTTGAACTCAGTTTGTTAGTATTTTGTCGAGGATTTTTGCATCTATGTTCATCAGGGATGCTGGCCTGTCATTTTCTTGTTGCATCCTTGTCTGGTTTTAGTATCAGGGTAATGATGCCCTTGTAGAATCAGTTGGGAAGTATTCCCTTCTCTTCCAAAAAAAATTTCGTTTTGAGGAGTTTGAGTTGAATTGGTATTAATTCTTTAAATGTTTGACAGAATTTCGCAGTGAAGCAACAGGTCCTGGGCTTTTCTTGGTTGAGAGACTTTTTTAAATATGGCTTCAATCTCATTACTCATTACTGGTTTGTTGAGGTCTTTTGTTTCTTCCTCATCCAATCTCGGTAGGTTGAATGTGTCAGGGAGTTCATACATTTCTTCTAGGCTTTGCAATTTTTTGGTGTACAGTTGTTCATAGTAGTCTCTAATGATCTTTTGTATATCTGTGGTATCACTGACAATGTCTCATTTTTCACCTCTGGTTTTGCTTATTTGGGTCTTCTCTCCCCCCGCACCCTCCCACCCACAGTCTTGTTAAAGGTTTGTCAATTTTGGTTACCTGTTCAAAAAAAACCATTTTCATTTCATTGATCTTTGTATTCTTTTAGTCTTGGTTTCATTTACTTCTGCTCCTTTATTCTTTCTTTCTATTAACTTTGGTTTTTTAGGTGCCTTTTTTCAGGGAGAAAAAAAATAATAAAAAATTGGGGGTTTGTTTAGTTTTGCTTTTCTAGTTCCTTGAGGTGTATCATTAGGTTATTTGAAGTCTTTTTACTTTTTGATATAGATGTTTACCACTATACACTTCCCTCTTAGAACCGCTTTTGCTGTATTCCATAGGTTTTGGTATTTTGTTTCATTTTCATTTGTCTCAAGAAATTTTAAAATTTACTTTAAAATTTCTTCACTGGTCCATTTGTTGTTTAATTTCCATCAGTTTGTACTGTTTCCAATGTTCCTCTGATTATGGATTTCTAGTTTTATTCTGCTGTGGCCAGAAAAGATAAATATAATTTCAATTTTAAAAATTTGTTAACACTTGTTTTATGACCTAATGTATGATCAGTCCTGGAGAATACTCCATGTGCTGTTGAGAACAATGTGTATTCAGCAACTGTTGGATGGAATGTTATGTAAATGTCTGTTAGGTCCATTTGGTCCAGAGTACAGTTTAACATCTATGTTTCTTTGTTGCTTTTCTGTCTGGATGATCTGTTCACATTGAAAGTGTGGATGTTCCCTAGTATTACTGTATTGCAATCTCTCTCTCTTTTTAGGTCTCTTAATATTTGTTTTATATTTTTGGGTGCTCTGGCGTTGGGTGTGTATATATTTACAATTGTTATATCCTCTTGCTGTATTGACCCCTTTGTCATTATATAATGGCCTTCTCTGTCTTTTTTTAACCATCTTGATTTAAGTTTATTTTATGTGATAAAACTATAGGCACTCTTGCTCTTTTTTGGTTTCCATTTGCATAAATTATCTTTGTCCATACCTTCACTTTCAGTCTGTGCTTATCTTTATGGATGAAGTGAGTTTCTTGTAGCCAGCATATGGCTGGGTCTTGTTTTTTAATCCATTCTGCCACTCTTAATTGGAGAATTTAATCCATTTATATTCAAGGCTATTGCTGATAGGTAAGGGTTTACTACTGCCATGTTGCTCCTTGTCTTTGGTTGTTTTGTAGATTCTTTCTTCCTATTTTCCTTTCTTACTGTCTTCCTCTATGGTAAGTGGTTTTCTCTAGCAGCGTGCTTTGATTTTGTGTTCATTTTTAGTGTATCTACTATAGGTTTTTGCTTTATGGTTACTGTGAGGCTTACAAAAAAAACTTATAATAGGTCATTTTAAACTGATAATCACTTAACTTTGCAAAGAAAAGTAACAAAAACAAACTCTATACTTTAACACCACCATTGCCATTTTGACTTTCTGATGTTTCGATTTAATCTTTTTATTGCTTAAACAATTGTCTGTCTCTTAAATAACTGTTGTAGTTATTGTTTTTTAATAGTTTTGTCGGCCAGATGTGGTGGCTCAAGCCTGTAATCCCAGCACTTTTGGAGGCAGAGATGCGCAGATCACCTGAGGTCAGGAAATCGAGACCAGCCTGGCCAACACGGTGAAACCCTGTCTCTACTAAAAATACAAAAATGAGCCAGGTGTGTTGGCACATATCTGTAATCCCCGCTATTCAGAAGCTGAGGCACGAGAATTGCTTCAACCCGGAAGGCGCAGGTTGCAGTGAGCTAAGACTGCACCACTGCGCTCTCCAGCCTGGGTGACAGAGTGAGGCTCTGTCTTTTTAAAAAAAAAAAAAAAGTTTTGTCTTTTCGTCTTTATACTTAAAATATAAGTGGTTTACTCACCCCATTTACAGTATTAGAATATTCTGAATTTGTCAGAATTCTTATTTTACTAGTGAGTTTTCTTTTGCCAGTGAGTTTAACACCATTAGATGCTTTCTTTTTACCCATTAGCATCCTTCACTTTCTTACTGAAGAGCTCCCTTTAGCATTTTTTGTAAGATTGGTCTGGTGTTGATGAATTCCCTCAACTTTTGTTTGGGAAAATCTTTATCTTGCCTTTGTGTTTATAAAGGGTAACTTTGCTGGGTACAGTATTCTTGCTTGGCAGTTTTTTTCTTTTCCTTCAGCACTCTAAATATGGCATTCCACTCTCTTCTGGTCTACAGGGTTTCTGCTGGGATATCTGCTGAAAGCTCTATTGGGGTCTGTTGAATGGGATACATTTCTTTTCTCTTGCTGCCTTGAGTATTCTTTCTTTGCGTTTGATTTTTGTTAACCGGATTGTTATGTGTCATAGGTATTTCTTCTTTGGGTTGATTTTAATTGCTGATCAGGGAGCTTCCTGTACCTAGACAATGTCATCTTTCTCCAGATTTGGGACTTTTTCAGTCATGATTTGCTTAAGTATGCTTTCTACACCCTTTTCTTCCTCATCTTCAGGAATTTCTATTATGTAGAGGTTAGTTTGCTTGATGGTATTCCACAATTCTTGTAGGTCTTCTTTACCCTTTTTTATTCTTGCTCCTCTGAATGGGTAATTTCCTATGTTCTATCCTTAAGCTCACCAATTCTTTTCTTTGATCAAGTCTGCTGCTAAAGCTTTCCAATGAGTTATTTCAGTTCAGTTACTGTATTGTTTACAGATAGGATTTCTATTTGTTTTTAACTTGTTTCTATTTCTTTGTCAAATTTCTCTCTATATTCCTGGATTGCTTTCTAAATTTCATTTAATTTTCTATCTCTATTTTCTTGTGATTCCCTGAACTTTTTTAGAGGCTTATTCTGAATTCTATCTGACATTTCATAGGTCTTCAATTCTTCTGAGTCCACTGGTGGAGCTTTGTTGGTTTATTTAGTGGTGTCATATTTCCCTAAGTTTTCATAATCATTGCTTGTTTATGTTGATGTCTGCACATTTGAGGATACAGCCATTTCTTCTAGTTTTTGCAGGTGTTCTTTGGTGATTTTGGGCCTTTAATTCTTAGTATGAGAGCTTAAGTACTGGCCTATTGTTTCTTCCCATTCTAGGGAGCACTTACAGTGAGCATCAGAACTGAAACACTGCACTAAAACTAAACTAACTTGCCCTGCTATTTAAAACACTGCACTAAAACTAAACTAATTTGCCCTGCCATTTGAAACATTGCACTAAAACTAAACTAACTTGCTCTGCCATTGTTTCACAGATGGGAAGACTTACAGTGACCACTGAAAGGTAAATGTTGTTCTGGAACTCTATTGCTACCCTGTCGTCATTTCCAGTCTGTGAAAGTCTTAAGTGGGCACTGGAACTTAATCCCAACTTTTTTTTTTTTTTTTTTTTTTCTTTTTTTGAGACACCATTTTGCTCTGTTGCCCAGGTTGGAGTGCAGTGCCGTGATCTTGGCTCATTGCAACCTCTGTCTCCCAGGCTCAAGCAATTCTGTTGCTTTAGCTTCTGAAGTAGCTGGGATTACAGGCACATACCACCACATGCAGCTAACTTGTTTTTGCGGTAGAAATGGGATTATGTTGCCCAGGCTGATCTTGAACTCCTGGGCTCAAATGATCCACCCAACTTGGCCTCCCAAAGTGGGATTACAGAAATGAGCAGCCATGTCCAGCTTAATCCCAATTTTATAGCTGTTTCTGGGCCAGGGGAAGGTTCCATGTGAGCACTAAATTTTGTGGAAAATCCAACCAGGGATTCAGGCTTTCCCACTGATTACACCCCAGTGGCACTAAGACACAGCCAGCCTTGTCAATAGGGTATCTCAGCTGATTTGAGTACATAGTAGCTGCAAGATCCATATATGAGTTGCTACAATCAGTGCCCTGCTTTTTGTCCCCAATTTACCCCAGGTAGTTCAGCTCTCTTGACTCTCCCAGATAGGACTGGAGTGGGCTCCCTGGGAAGATTCCCAGACCAGTGAGGAGACTGAATACCCACCTCCAATTCCTTCCTCTCACCTTGGAAACTGTAGGGCTAGGAAAATTCTCGCTAAGCGGTGTTATGCCAGTTTGGGGGAAGGGGTGGCACAGTCTGAAATGACTACTTATTTTACAAAAAATTTTGTCGGCCCAGGAGGTTTCTCCACTTCTTCCCCGAGTTCTGGTGAACTCAGGTTGGTGTTCTTGTCTTTGAATAATTTTTTTTTTTTTTTTGAGATGGAGTCTCGCTCTTTTGCCCAGGCTGGAGTGCAGTGGCATGATCTTGGCTCACTGCAAACTCCACCTCCAAGTTCAAGTGATTGTCCTGTCTCAGCCTCCCAAGTAGCTGGGATTACAGGCACCCACCACCATGCCCAGCTAATGTTTGTATTTTTAGTAAAGACAAGGTTTCACCATGTTAGCCAGGCTGGTCTCGAACTCCTGATCTCAAGTGATCCACGTGCCTCGGCCTCCCAACGTGCTGGGACTACAGGAGTGAGCCACCGCACCCAGCCTGAATAATTTCTAGTTGTATTTTTGTGGGAAGAGTGATGCCAAGGATTTTTTATTCCACTATCTTGCTGACATCACACTTTCCCCCTAGTGTCTTCATTTTATCTAGTCTTCTTCCTCCCTAAGGGAATCTATCTCTTCTGCAGAGGGGGAGGTGGGGTATAGAGATAAGGATCTGGAAGTCTAACTGTTCCTACACAGACTATCAACCTCCCTATTTTTAGTATCAGACTTCATCCATTTCCCCTAATTTGTAATACTTGATATTTCTAATTCCCAAACATGTGTAGGGTTCAGGGTGAACTGGTTTGCTTCTTGTCCCTTTGCTTTCTTGTATCCCTGTTTTTCAGGCATTTATGTTAGATTATCTTCCAAATGGCTCAGTCCTTTACCATTTTTACATTAGCTTTCCATATTCATATATTATGTTTTGAGAGTGACAAATGAGTTCACGGTTGCTAGTCTGGCGGCCTCTGAAAAGTTGGACATGAAAGACATCTACTAAAGTTAGAGGATCCAGTAGTACTAGTTTTATGGAAACATGTTATTAGGGTGCATACACAGTATATACATTCTCTGAGGTCCAGGGGACTTGCGGCTGGAGGGTGCAAGGGTTTGCCAAGACTGGAAACCATCACTTATGGGAATGCAAAGCTAACAAATAACTACTATTAGAAAACAAATTCTATGTTGTGCAAGGGAAAAGAGGATGCATGTAATTCTCATAAGCTTTAACTTTACTGTTAATTATTCACAAGAGACTGGAGCTGGGGAAAAAAAGACTAAAGATTTTTTAAACCCTTTTCCTCCCCAGGTCTCATGTTCTATGATTCTGAAGGAAGTTTCTCAAAGCCTGAGCGATACACAGATTGCTTTCTTAGTTCCACCTGTGGCCTCTCTAGCAGGCCTTCTGGGTCTTTTGTCTAAGAACCTAATGCACTTTCTCGATCTTCCATAGTACACACGCTACGTAAGACCTAAAAGAGCCAGGCGCGGTGGCTCATGCCTGTAATCCCAGCACTTTGGGAGGCCAAGGCAGGCAGATCACGAGGTCAGGAGATTGAGACCATCCTGGCTAACAAAGTGAAACCCTGTCTCTACTAAAAATAAAAAATTAACTGGGTGTGGTGGCAGGTGCCTGTAATCCCAGCTACTCGGGAGGCTGAGGCAGGAGAATGGTGTGAACCCCGGAAGCAGAGCTTGCAGTGAGCCAAGATCGCACCACTGCACTCCAGCCTGGGCGACAGAGCGAGACTCCGTCTCAAAAAAGAAAAAAAAAAAAAGACCTAAAAGAAATGCATATAAAAATGTGAGCTCTATATACAGTATTTAACACTGCTTTATAGCTTTTACTTGTGGCAATGCTGGTATGTTTCCATACAAGAGACTTTGGCTGTCAACAGACATTATTACAAATAAAATAATTCAAATATAAAAGTAAATTGTATTTGCTGCTTTGGGTTTGTAGATGGAAATCAGGTTCAAGTTTTTGGAGTGAGGTATAATTAATTCCACTATAAGAACAGCCTTCAACTGTGGGATTACATAGAATACAGAGATAGAGAAGAAAGGAGAGTTTGCCTAAACTGCTCGTGAAGTTTCAAAAAGTTAAGAGATTCTGAGCATTTGCTAAAGTGAGCAATGTGTCATGTTTGTCATCTGTCCTCAGGCCACTCTTAGCTTTCTTACCCTTACTATTAAACCCAATGCCACTTCACCTGTCACCACAGCCTCACCTATACAGTCATCTCTTGGTATCCACAGGGGATTGGTTCCAGGATCCCCTGTGAATAACAAAATCCACAGGTGCTCAAGTGCCTTATTATGCAGTATTTGCACGTAACATACACATATCCTCCTGTATACTTTAAATTATCTCTAGACTACTTATAACACCTAATACAATGTAAGTGCTATGTAAATAGTTATTCTGTATTGTTTAGGAAATAATGACAAAGTCTGTCACGTTCAGTACAGATGTAAGCATCATTTCTGCTCCCACATATTTTCAATCCATGGTTAGTTGAATCTATGGATGTGGAAACCACAGATACAGAGGGCTGACTATAGTAACAATTTATAATTAAGATGCAAACAGGGCAGACGCAGTGGCTCATGCCTGTAATCCTAGCACTTTGGGAGGCTGAGGTGGGTGGATCATCTGAGGCCAGGAGTTCGAGACCAGCCTGGCCAACATGATGAAACCCCATCTCCACTAAAAATATAAAAAATTAGCTGGGTATGGTGGCACGTGCCTGTAATCCCAGCTACTCGGGATGCTGAGGCAGGAGAATCGCTTGAACTCGGGAGGTGGAGGTTGCAGTGAGCTGTGATTGTGCCATTGCACTCCAGCCTGAGCAACAAGAACAAGACTCCATCTCAAAAAAAAAAAAAAAAAAAAAAAAAAAAAAAGATGTAAACAAAGTCTCAGTGCAGCTTAAAATAAATGTCATTAACATTACCTGTAGACTGCAGATCCAATTCTGCAAAGCAGCAGTCCCCAACTTTGGGGCCGGTTTTGTGGAAAACAATCTTTCCATGGACCAGCAGAGGGGGTAGTTTCGGGATGATTCAGGCACATTATGTTTACTATGCACTTTATTTCTATTATTATTACATCGTAACATATAGTGAAATTATTATACAACTCACTGTAATACAGAATCAGTGGAAGCCCTGAGCTTGTTTTCCTGCAACTAGAGGGTCTCATCTGGGGGTGACTGGAGACAGTGACAGATCATCAGGCATTAAAGTCTCATAAGGGCAGAATAACCCAGATTCCTCACATGCACCATTCACGAAAGTGTTCATGCTCCTATGAGAATCTAATGCCATTTGTTTTAATGCAAAAATCGCAATTACTTTTGCAGCAACCTAATAGATACAGTAAACAGGAACGCAATGGGCAAGTACTGATAACTAAGAGGTAACAAATGAAACAAAGAAAGAAACAGAAATTATGAAAGGCAGACAGAAGCCTTAAGTTTTTAGGAAAGAGATGAACAGTTCTATACCCTACATAAGGAGAAGACAGGCACCTTCTCTTTATAACACACAATTGCTAATTTTCTTTTGACGAAATAAAATTTCAAATAAAGATCAGTAATTTATTTTAAAACGCAAGAAATATGTGATCAAATGCAGAAGTGAGTCTACTCTAAATTATTAAGATTTGATCTCTTCATGGCAAAAATCTATCCAGAAACTTAGCTTTCAAGGATGATTCATTTCCCAAGGGTTTCAGATAGCCAAGGTTTTACAAGTTACAGGAAAAATCGTCAGAAATGTTATTAAGCCAATTCTGTACTTGGCTTAATCTTATGAAGAACATGACCTTGTTTAACCCTCTTCAAGTGTGGGATAGATCTAGTGACTGGCTTCTAAGAACCAGAATTTGGCAAAAGTGATGGGATGTTACTCCTGAGATTAAGTTACAAAAAGTCTGTTATCGCTTGTCTTGAGCACTCTATCTTGCTCTCTTGCTTGCTTGCTCTGAGGTAGGCCAGCTGCATGTTGTCAACTGCCGTAGAGAGAGGCTCATGTGGCAAATAACAGACATCTCCAGCCAACAGCCAGCGAAAATCTGAGGCCTGCCAACAGTCACATGAGAGAGCTTGAAGGCAGATCCTCTCTCAGCTGAGCCTTGGGATGACTGCAGCCTGGCTGACAGCTTGACTGCAACTTCATTAAAGATCTGAGCTAGAAGCATCTAGGTAGCTTTGCCTGGATTCCTGAACCACAGAACCTATGAGACAACACACGTTTGTTGATTTAAGCCATTAATACATTTTAGAATAATTTGTTATGCTTCATATATAAATCATAGATTTTGGTGTCAGGAGTAAAGTTCTGTTGTAACACATACCAAAAATGTGGGAGAAGTATTAGAACTGGGAAATAGGTTCTAATAACAGTGCCCAGTTCTAATACTTTAAGGCCTTTCAGAAGAGCAGCCTAAATTGCCAGGAATTGACAGCTGGTAGATTTTGGATTGTTAGGAGTTGGACTGTGAGTTTTAAGGAATGTGAGGAACATCTGAGTAGAAACTGGAGGCAAGGGATCTCTGTTAGGTACTTGTGGAAATTTTAGCAACCCAATTTTACAGTGATGTGGAAGGCAGAAAATGTGCTGAATGAATTAGATGGTCTAGCTAAAAATATTTCCAAGCAAAGTTAACTGCCTGATTTCTTCTTGGTGTTTACAATAAGATGTAAGAGGAGAGAGAAACTGAGTGAAAGACAGTTTAAAAGAAAAAGGAGCCAGGACATGACGGTTTTGAAAGTGGATGTGAAAATTCCTAGCCTCACCATCTTCAACACTAGCCGTGTGGCAAGCTCACATTTCCTACACTTATTCTGCTTCCCATCTTCAGAGCCTTTTCTCTACCTTCAACTCCCTTGCCTCTCCTTTATGAGAACCCTGGTGATTACTTTGGGCCCACCAGATAATCGGTCATCTCCTCATCTAAAATTCCTTAATTACATCTGTAAACTTCCTTTTGCCAGGTAAGGTAACATATTCCCAGATCCCAGGGATTAGGAAATGGACATCTGGGTTTGTTGGTTTTTCCAATTTTTATTTAGATTCAGGGGGTACATGTGCAGGCTTGTTACAAGGGCATATTGTGGGATGCTGAAGTTTGGGATATGATTGAACCTGTCATCCAGGTAGTAAGCACAGTACCCAATAGGTAGTTTTTCAACCCTTGTTTTTCCTTCCCTCTTCTGCCCTCTTGTATTCCCAGTGTCTACTGTCCCCATCTTTATGTCCATTTGTACCCAATGTTTACCTCCCACTTACAAGTGAGAATACGAGGTACTTGTTTTTCTGTTTCTGCATTAATTTACTTAGGATAATGACCTCATGCTCTATCCAAACTGCCGCCAAGGACATGATTTCACTCTTTTGTTATGGCTGTGCAATATTTCATGGTGGATATGTACACATTTTCTTTATCTAATGGAAGCGGACATCTTTATGGGGCCATTATTCAGTCTACTACTTGCAAGCAATAGACAACAATGCATTATACTTAGAATTTCCACAGTTTATAAAGAGGAACACAGGGATTAACAAAGTGCCATATACTGGAGAAACGCCAGTCATATAGCCCTCACAAACAAAAAACCTCAAACACGTCTTCAAATTTTAATACAATCAGTTGTGGAGGAAAATGCTCTTATTCTTAGGGATATATGCTGAAGAAGCATAGTATCTGCAACTTTCAACTAATACCAACAAAAAAAAGCCATGTGAGTATACATATACACAGAGAAGATAAAGCAAATACGGCAAAATTTGAACAATAATTCTCTGTTAGGGTATATAGGTATTTATGGTACTATTCTTTCCATGTTTCTCTATTTAAAAAATTGGAAAAAAATCAGGAAGATAAAGTTTCAACACGACAAATATATTAACCGTGCAAAGCTCACTGTAGTAGATTACAAGGAATATGTCATTTGTGGGCCAGGAGAAGTGGCTCACACCTATAATCCCAGAATTCCAGGATTCCTGCCTGAGGCGGATTGCTTGAGTTCCAGGAGATGAAGAACAGCCTGGGCAACATGGAGAAGCCTCGTCTCTACAAAAAACACAAGTATTAGCAGGGCGTGGTGGCATGCACCTGTAATCCCAGTTACTTGGGAGGCTGAGGCGAGAGAATTGCTTAAACCCGTGGGGTCAAGGCTGCAGTGAGCTGTGATTATGCCACTGCACTCCAGCCTGGGTGACAGAATGAGATCTTGTCTCAAAAAATATATATATATCTATATGGGGGGCGGGGGCTGGGAACCCAGCACTTTGGGAGGCCAAGACGGACGGATCACTTGATGCCAGGGGTTCAAGACCAGCCTGGTCAACATGGCGAAACCTGGTCTCTACTAAAAATACAAAATTAAAAATACAAAAATTAGCTAGGCGTTGTGGTGTGTGCCTGTAGTCCCAGCTTCTCAGAAGGTTGAGAAAGATAATTGCTTGAACTCAGGAGCCAGAAGTTGCAGTGAGCCAAGATCATGCCACTGCACTCCAGCCTAGGCAACAGAGACTGTCTCAAAAAAAAAAAAAAAAAAAAAAAAAAATTCATTTGTGAATGGGCTAAAACAGAAACTCAGAGGTTAGCAATCTACTCTGTAACAAAGGCCAGGGTAAATATTTTAGGTTGTATGAACCATAGTCTCTGTTCCAACTATTCAACTCTACTGCTGCAGGGCAAATGCAGCCACACAAAACATATAAATGATTGAGCGTAGTATGTTCTAATAAAACTTTATCTACCAAAATGTATGATAGGGCCAGGTGTGGTGGCTCATGTCTGTAATCCCAGCACTTTGGGAGGTTGGGGTGGGCATACTGCCTGAGCTCAGGAGTTGAGACCAGCCTGGGCAACATGGTAAAACCCCATCTCTACTAAAAACACAAAAATTAGCCAGGCATGGTGGTGCACACCTATAATCCTAGCTACTCAGGAGGCTGAGGCAGGAGAATTGCTTGAACCTGGGAGACAGAGGTTACAGTGAGCTGAGATCGCACCAATGCACTCCAGCCTGGGTAACAGAGCAAGACTCTGTCTCAAAAAAATAATAATAATAATAAAAATAAATAAATACATAAAAAACAAAAACACAACAAAGAAACAAGCAAAATGGATGATAGGCCAGATTTGGCCTGCAGGTTGTGATTTGCTAATCTCTGATTTAATTAAAATCAGTTTTTAAAAAATAGATCTTTAGACCATCTCCAGAAATATGTACCAATGACTAAACTATGTGCTTAGCACAACATTATGCATTATAGACTCTAAATTTTTGCTTTTTCTCATAGTTTTCTTCAACATACATACACACATACACGCTTTTTTTTTTTTTTTTTTTTTAAGACAGGGTCTTACTCTGTCACTCAGGCTGCAGTGAAGTGGCAAAACCATGGCTCACTGCAGCTTTGACCAGACTCAAGGGATCCTTCCACCTCAGCCTCCTAAGTAGGTAGGACTATGGGCAGCTGCCACCACACCTAGCTAATTTTTGTATTTTTTATAGCGTGAGGATTTTGCCATTTTGCCCAACCTGGTCTCGAACTCCTGAGCTCAAGTGATCCACCCACCTTGGCCTCCCAAAGTGCTAGGATTACAGTGGCATGAACCACTGCACCCAGCTGTACATATACATTTTTTAACTCTAAAGGTTAAAAGCCTAGTCTTACAACCAGCGGTTTTGAATTCAGATTTACTGTGAACTAAATATAATTTATCCCTCTCCTTTCTTTCTGTAAACTCATTGTAAACTCTAATATAATCCTTCCTTCCAATTATAGTCCAGAGCACACAATTAATCAGAAGCCTTAGTTTCTGACAAACTTTCATCATTGGTTTATGCCTGGCCTGCTGTTATTTATTTAGTAATATATTATTTTTAAATAATGCAATAAACATTCCCCTTTGAAGAATTATAACTTGATACTTTCACATGCAGAGAAAACACATAACTCCAGCTAGATATGATTACACAAAAAGGAATCTGGAGTTTGAAATCCCCCTGGGCTCTTGTGGTCCATTAGACACTCATTATCTCTAAAACACAAATACTGTAAAACAGCTGATAACATGCATGTTTACATATTTTCATTTGTTTAAAAATATTTTGACAGCTTTGCAAATCCTGGACTGAGTTCTAGGAAAGTTCAATAGTCTTGTGCTGCCTAGAAACAAGTGATGTTGTCAATACTTCTTATATAAAGAAGAAAAAAAATTAATCAGTCTAGAAGCATGATATTCTTTCTATTCCAACAGTAGAAAGAATTTAGAAGAATTCTATTTCTTTTAAGAAAAAGAAATGGTTCAGGGTAGCAACTTTCGATGAAGGTGGACAAGATGGATTGGAACATGAATTGAGTTGGGAATGTGTCGTGACTGTGAAATAGGAACCTCTTCCTCTTACAGAAAGTAGTACAGAGGAAATTTAGCATTAAGGCATTGATTTCCTGCAGGAAAAAAGTTTAGTGTGCAGAATGATTAGGAAATCATATTATCTGACCACAGGACATTTATCAGGCAGGAATGCTATTCTGTTCAAAGGAAAGAGTCCCAAATCAAGTTTTCAGAGACACTGAAAGACAGTTAATATATACAAGTAAAGTCAACAGTAATTTCATCAATTTCCTTTCACTGGGGTCCTTTTCCCCTCTTTTCTCAAACTGGGGAACTTTTACTTATCCTTTAAACATGAGAATACAGTAGCACCATCTCTGAGCTCACAGGGCATTCTGAATGCCCTGTTCTTATGGCAGTTACCATACTGAATTACCATTAAATGTAAATCTATCTTCTTCATTGGACTTAAGGAGAGAGTAGAGTCTTAATCATCTTTATATTCTGGATGGAGGAACAAATGGACATGTGGATCAAAGAAGAATAAAAGAGTGAGATCCTTTCATAGTCATCTCCATTTTTACAGTTGATAGACTCACAGAAGTTTCTGAAACCAATTTACAGCAAAGATTGAACATAAAAGGACAGAAAAAGTGACTCTGTTGGAGCTTCCCTGATTGGAACCTGCTGATACAACATTATAAAATACTGGCATTCATTCTATCATTCTATTCAATTCTTGCAAGAAGAAAATTAAAGAACTCACGACTGTAACCCCGGCACTTTGGGAGGCCGAGGCGGGCAAATCACGAGGTCAGGAGTCCGAGATCAGCCTGGCCAACTTGGTGAAACCCCATCTCTACTAAAAATACAAAACTTAGCCAGGCATGGAGGTGGGCGCCTGTAATCCCAGCTACTCGGGAGGCTGAGGCAGGAGAATCATTTGAATCTGGGAGGCAGAGGTTGCAGTGAGCCAAGATAGCGCTACTGCACTCCAGCCTGGGTGACAAAGCAAGACTCCATCTCAAACAAACAAAAAAAAATTAAAGACACTGTATAGGCAGTTGGGCACAGTGGCACATGTCTGTAGTCCCAGCTACTTAGGAGGGTGAGGTGGGAGAATCACTTGAGGCCAGGAGTTTGAGACCAGCCTAGGCAACACTGGGAAACCCTGTCTTGGGGGGGAAAAAAACTTTAAAAAATTGTTTAAAACCATTGTATAGTATTCTCTTTCACTTAATTACACTTTAAAATGTTGATGAAGGAACAATAAAAAAAATCCAGGTACCAAAAAAAGAAAAGAAAAATGGCAGTGATATGGCTAGGCTTTGTGTCCCCACCCACATCTCATCTTGAATTATAATCCCCATAATCCCCACGTGTCAAGGGAGAGACCAGGTGGAGGTCACTGAATCACGGCAGAGATTCCCCCATGCTGTCCTCGTGACAGTGAGTGAGTTCTCATGAGATCTGATGGTTTTATATGGGGCTCTTCGTCCCTCACTTAGCACTTCTCCTTCCTGACTTGTGAAGAACGTGCCTTGCTTCCTCTTGACCTTCTACCATGATTGTAAGTGTCCTGAGGCCTCCCCAGCCATGCTGAACTGTGAGTCAATTAAACCTCTTTCCTTTATAAATTACCCCGTCTTGGGCAGTTCTTTATAGCAGTATGAAAACGGACTAATACAGGTAGAAAATCTAAGAAGTTCTCCCTAGCCGCCAACATCAAGACTTTGATATAAGAAAGAACACAGTACCTTTTCAAAACCAGTAATTTTAATCTTTTTTTTTTTTTTTTTTTTTTTTTGCCTGGAAGAACATTCTATATAAACCACATTTCAGATATGAGTGTTTTGTCTTTTTTTCTTTTTCTTTCTTTCTTTTTTTTTTCTTTTCCTTTTTTTTTGGAGACAGAGTCTTACTCTGTCACCCAGGCTGGAGTGCAGTGGCACAGTCTTGGATCACTGTAAAACCTCTGCCTCCCGAGTTCAAGCAATTCTCCTTCCTCAGCCTCTCAAGTACCTGGGATTACAGGAACCCACCACCACGTTCAGCTAATTTTTAGTAGACACAAAGTTTCACCATGTTAGCCTGGCTGGTCTTGAACTCCTGACCTCAGGTGATCCACGTGCCTCAGCCTCCCAAAGTGCTGGGATTACAGGTGTGAGCCACTGCACTCAGCTGAAAATGGCTATCATTGTGCCAGTATTTAAAAGCTGAAATCTAGGTATCTTTTTTTCCCCATTTTAAGTAGATTTTAATAAAAGCATGTATGTAAAAAGTTTATATGTAAAGGAAAATGTGCAAACCACAGCTAAACAGCTCAATGAAATTCTTTTTTTTTTTTTTTTTGAGACAGTCTCGCTCTGTTGCCCAGGCTGGAGTGCAGTGGCACCATCTCTGCTCACTGCAAGCTCCACCTCCTGAATTCATGCCATTCTCCTGCCTCAGCCTCCTAAGTAGCTGGGATTACAGGCACCCGCCACTAGGCCCAACTAATTTTTTTGTATTTTTAGTAGAGACGGGGTTTCACCGTGTTAATCAGGATGGTCTTGATCTCCTGACCTCGTGATCCACCCTTCTCAAACTCCCAAAGTACTGGGATTGCAGGCATGAGCCACCGCGCCTGGCCAGCTCAATGAAATTCTATGGAGTAAACACAGATTGAGAAATAGAAGATGACCCAGTGGCCTTCCTTGTGCCTTCTTCTAGTCATAATGTATCCTTTCCTCCAATAAGAGTAACTCTGAACTTTACAGGAATAGAATCATACCCCATCCCTGATAACCTCCATTCTACTTTCTGTCTTTATGAATTTACCTATTCTATGTACTCCGTAAGTCAAATTATACAACATTTGTCCTTTTGTGTCTGGCTTATTTCACTTAGCACGGTGTCTTGAAGGTTCATCCATATTGTAGCATGTATCAGAATTTCATTCTTTTTAAGGCTGAATAATATTCCTTTGTGATCTATCCATCTATAGCACATTCTGTTTATCCATTCATCTGTCAATGGACATTTAGGTTGTTTCCACCTTTTGACTGTTGTGAATAGTGCTGCTACGAACACTGGTGTACAAATATCTGTATTCCTGCTTTGAACTCTTTTGTATATATACACAGAAGTGGAATTGCGGGATCAAATGGTAATTCGATAATTTTTTTAGGAACTACCATACTATTTCCCATACCTTTTTTATTATAAGCATCCTAGTAGGTGTGAAGTAGTATCTGATTCTAGTTTTGATTTACCACAAATTGGGTGATTCAAGAGGAACCAACTCTGGCTGACTTAAACTACTAATTGGGTGATACAAATTTTTATTATTGGAGTTGCAAGAATTCTTTATATAATCTGGATACCAATCTCTAGATAGCATCTGTGGGTTGTCTTTTCACTTTCTTTATAATATTTACAACACAAAAGTTTTTAGTTTTGATGCAGCCCAATTTGGATTTATCTCAGGAATGCTAGGGTGGTTCAATGTAAGATAATCATCCAGTGTAATACATAATAATAAAATATAAAGAAAAACACATCATCTCAATACACACAGAAAAAACACTGGGCAAAACTCAACATCACTTCATAACAAAATACTTAGCAAACTAAGAACAGAAGAAAGTTTCTTTAACATGATAAAGGACATTTTATTTAACAATCCACAGCGGGCAGGGCATGGTGGCTCACGCCTGTAATCCCAGCACTTTGGAAGGCTGAGATGGGTTGCTTGCCTGAGCTTAGGAGTTTGAGACCAGCCTGGTAGATGGCCCAATCAAAGAATCAAAATAAAGTGAAAGAAATCACTCTAAAGAAACACAATTTTGCAAGTCATGTATCTGCTATGGGGTTAATATTCAGAATTATGTAAAGAACTTCTATAATTCAATGGCAAAAAATCAAATAATCCAATTTTAAAAATGGACAAAGTATTTTTCCCCAAAGATGACACACAAATAGACAACATGCACATGAAAAGATGCTCAACATCACCAATCAGCAGAGAAATGCAAATCAAAACCATAATGAGTTACCATTCATATCCATTAGAATGGCTACTATTTAAAAAAAAACAGAAAATAACAAGTATTGGTGAGCTGTGGAAAACTGGAACCTTTGTGCACTACTGGAAGGGATGTAAAATAGTGTAGCTGCTATGGAATAACAGTACAGTAGGTTCCTGAAAAAATTAAAAATAGAACTCCCACATAATTCAGCAATTCCACTTCTGAGTATACACAAAATAACTGAAAGAAATAACTCAAAGAGATATCTGCACATCATGTTCACTGCAGCACTATTCACAATAGCCAAGAAGTGGAAGCAACCCAAACTGATCAACAGATGAATGGATAAACAAAATGTGGTACAGACATACAATGAAATACTATGCAGCCTGAAAAAGGAAGTCCTGTCACATCCTATAACATGGATGAACCTTGAGGACATTATGCTAACTCAAACAGGCCAGTCACAAAGAGACAAATACTATTTGACGCCACATGAGGTACTTAAATTGAGACAAAAGTAAAATAGGGGCCACCAGGAGTAGGGAGCAGGGGAGAGGGGAGAAGAAGAATGGAGAGTTATTGTTTAATGAGTATAAAGTTTTCCATTTTTCAAGATTAAAAGTTTCTGAATCTGTTTCACAACACTGTATATATGTTGAACACTACTGAGATGTACAGTTATAAGTCTTTAAGAGAGTGTATTTTATGTCATGTGTTTCTCATCACAATGAAAAAAAATCAATTCCAGGCAGGTTACAGATCTAAAAAGAGAAGGGTAAAGCAATGAAGTTTTAATTAGATAACATAGGAGGATATATTCAAGGACTTGAATTGGAAAAAAGACTTATTAAATGGTATGGCAAAAGCACTAAACATAAATAAAAAGATTACTAAATTGGGCATTAAAATTAACTTCTAGTCTTCAAAAGACAGCCGTAAGGGAGAGAAAAGGCAAGGCAGATAGATGGGAGAAGTTATTTGAAATACATATAAAGTGTACATATCAACACATGTAAATAATTCCTAAAAATCAATGTGAAAAAAGCAAACGATTCAAAAGAACACCAGGCAAGGAACCTGAACTGGCAATTCACAACACAGCCTACTAGTCAACGACATATGAAAAGGTGCTCAGTCTCAGTTACTAAGGAAATACAAATGTAAACCAAAATGAGACATTAATACACATGAGGAAGAAAACTACAATTTTAGAAGATTAAACTGTACAAGGTATTGGCAAAGAAGAACTGAAGTTCTTACACATCTGCTGGTTAGAGAGTAAACAGGTATAATCACTCTGAAAAACTCTTTGGCACTATCTCTCAAATTTGCACCTACAGATACCCTTTGACCCATCCTTTTCAATCTCTGATAGAAAAGTTTATTAACTCAGCAGGCCTGGTTGCACATTCCCAAGACAGGCCTGTTTTCAGGATTGGCTACTGGCTGCCTCCTATCATAGAATGTTATGTCTGATAAGAAATGTTTCATGTGTCTGAGGCCTTGGGCCATGCTGTACTGGTTTAACCAGATAGTTTATGCTAACAATGTGATTTATGGTGGACACCTGCTTTTTCTCTGGGGATCTGGATCCTGACCCTGAAGTCAGTTGTACAGGTACTACCAAATGCCAAGATCGTGACTGACCCCTAATAAAAATTCTGGACACAAAAGCTCAGGTGAGCTTCCCTGATTGGAAACATTTTGTGTGTGTTGTCACACATGTTGCTGGGGAAATGAAACGTCCTGTCTGACGCCACTGAGAGGGCACATTAGAAAGTGAGCAGCTGGTTCCTTCCAGACTTTCTCCATGTGCCTTTCCCCTTTGATGATTTTTACTTCATATCCTTTTGCTATAATCAACTATAATCATAATCATAAGAACTTCTGATTACTATGAGTGGTCTTGGAAACTCCCAGTATAACTCCCAGGCATATTCCCAACAAAAATGCATTATTCATGTTCACCAAATGATATGTACAAAGATACTGTGTATCAACATTAAAACAGAGCCAAACTAGAAAAAAAGTCCAAATACTTATGTAATTATAGCGTAATATTAAATAACAAAAATGAACAAGACCCAGTGTGGTGGCTCACAACTGTAATCCCAGCACTTTGCGAGGCCGAGGTGAGTGGATCATGAGGCCAGGAGATCGAGACCATCCTGGCTAACACAGTGAAACCCTGTCTCTACTAAAAATACAAAAAAAAAATTAGCCGGGTGTGGTGGCGGGCGCCTGTAGTCCCAGCTACTCGGGAGGCTGAGGCAAGAGAATGGTGTGAACCTGGGAGGTGGTGCTTGCAGTGAGCCCAGATCATGCCACTGCACTCCAGCCTGGGCGACAGAGCGAGCAGTCTCAAAAAAAAAAAAAAAAAAAAAAATTAGAGTGAAGTAAAAATATTCCCAAATATGCAAAGTCTGAGTCTACCATCAATTTACCTTTACTAAAAAAACTTCTAGGCTGGGCGTGGTGGCTCACGCCTGTACTCCCAGCACTTTGAGAGGCCAAAGTGGGTGAGTCACAAGGTCAGGAGTTTGAGACCAGCCTGGGAAATATCGTGAAACCCCAACCCTACTAAAAATACAAAACTCGGCCAGGTGTGGTGGTGGGCACCTGTAGTCCCAACAACTCAGGAGGCTGAGGCAAGAGACTTGCTTGAACCCAGGAGGTGGAGGTGGAGGTTGCAGTGAGCCAAGATCATGCCACTGCACTCCAGCACGGGCAACCAAGCAAGACTCCGTCTCAAAAAAAAAAATTCTAAAGAATGCACTTGGAGGAAAAAATAGGAAACCAATCTGAGAAAGATGATCTTAGATGCAAGAAATAAATGTGAGCACGGGAAATGGTAAACATATACAGAAACATAATACTGTCCATATAAAGTAACAGTAATGATGTCTAACATATAGTGTTAAAAAAAAGAACTTAAATACTCAACAGTAATAGCATAAGCATTAAAAGGGTGGTTATCAGAGTTAGGATATTTGTGTGGGGATTTAAAAATACTGAATAACTTTATCAACTAGAGTTTGAACAGTAATATATATTTATTTATTTATTTTTGAGACAGAGTCTTGCTCTGTCGCCCAGGCTGGAGTACAATGGCATGATCTCAGCTCACTATAACCTCTGCCTCTAGGTTCAAGCGACTCTCCTGCCTCAGCCTTCTGAGTAGCTGTGATTATAGGCGCTTGCCATCCCGCCTGGCTAATTTTTATATTTTTAGTAGAGATAGGGTTTCATCATGTTGGCCAGGCTGGTCTGGAACCCCTGACCTCAGGAGATCCACCCACTTTGGCCTCCCAAAGTGCTGGGATTACAGGCGTGAGCCACAGCGCCCGGCCTGACAGTAATATTTAAAGGTTAACAAAATAATAAATATGGTAATGTCTAAAACAAGGGAAGATGGAATTTTTTTAAATTATGCAAAAAGAAACAGGCCACAAAAGCACAAAAGAAGTGGGAGAAATGAAAAAGCATTTGAAAATATAGTTTTAAAAGAGGAACAATAGGTCTGTAATCCCAATAAACGTAAAAGCCCTACACTTGCTAGAAAAACAACGTAGGTAAGATGAGACTAACTACAACTCTCAACTATAGGCTACCTATTTAAAAAAAAATTAAAACACAAAGACTCAAAGAATGAAATTTATAAAAACGATATACTAGGGAAATTATAACCAAAAAATATTGGGGATAGCTATAGTAGTATCAAACAAAATAGTTTTTAAATAGGCTTCCCAAATTTAGCAAACACAAACAAAATATAGGATGCCTAAATTTGAACGTTAGATAAGTAACGAATAATTTTTTCAAAAGGAATGATGAATATTTAATTAAATGTTCAATTCAGCAAGCTAGAAAAGGAGCAACAGAATACAGCCAAAGAAAGTACTACTTGAAAATACTAATTAGAGAGACAAACTGGTAGTAAGGTTATCCTCAAAATAGGCAAACCCCCTGCCAAAATTGTACAGGTAGCATAAATCAGTAATATTAGGACCAAGAAGTACATATAACTAAAGATACAGATTTTTTAAGGCACTCACTAAATACTACAAACAACTTTATCACAAGTGGTGCAAGATCAGAGATAATCAGCTCTGCACATGTTTATGTCTTTCCATGCCAGACTTTTTTTGTTAACTTTTAAGTTCAGGGGCACATGTACAGTTTTGTTCTATAGGTAAACTCATGTCATGGGGGTGTGTTGTACAGATTATTTCAGCACCCAGGTATTAAGCCTAGTACCCATGAGTTATGTTTCCTGATCCTGTCCCTCCTCCACCCTCCAGTACACCCCAGTGTCTTGTTCTCCACCATGTGTCCATGTGTTCTCATCATTTAGTGCCCCCTCATAAGTGAGAACATGTGGTATTTGGTTTTCTGTTCCTGTGAACAATGCATAATTTTTGCAATATGTAGAACATACTTACACTAAAAAAGTACTCAATGTTTATCTGAAATTCAAATTTAATTGAGCATCCTGTATTTTATTTAGCAACTCTACTTTAAGACAAAAAGCATTTTTAGTGATAGTCGTTACATTACAATAAAACGTTCAATTTGCTAGAAAATGGTAATGAATCTAAATTTGTAAGCTCTCAAAAAATAGCCTCAAAATAATGCAAAATTTGACAACTTTAGAGAGAAATGAACAAATCTATCCACGAAGTGGGAGATTTCGACACAGCTCTTTCAATTATTTACAGACCAATGATACAAAACATTAGCATGAATTAAGGGCTACATAACTGTCAAGTTTGACTTCTGGGCTACCAATAAAACCCAGCACCCATTAATTAGTGAATACACATCCTTCTCAAGAACACATACACAGTAAGAGTCACAAAAACTGACCCCATCTTAGATTAAGCTTCAACAACATTTTACAGAATTATATAATTTAGACAATATTCTTTAACTATATTATATTTAAGTTAGAAATGAGTAACAAAAATGTAACTTAGAAAACCCTTAAGAACACATTCTAAATAATTTATGAACACAAATAATTTTAAAATATTCAGCTCAAAACAAAATTAAAATAATTTTAAAATTACACAGTGAAATCAGAATTTTTTTTTTTTTTTTGAGATGGAGTTTTGCTCTTGTTGCCCAGGCTGGAGTGCAATGGTGTGATCTTGGCTCACCGCAACCTCCACCTCCTGGGTTCAAGTGATTCTCCTGCCTCAGCCTCCTGAGTAGTTGGGATTACAGGCATGTGCTACCATGCCTGACAATTTTGTAGTTTTAGTAGAGACGGGGTTTCTCCATGTTGGTCAGGCTGGTCTTGTGCTCCCAACCTCAGGTGATCCACCTGCCTCAGCCTCCCAAAGTGCTGGGATTACAGGCATGCGCCACCGCACCCGGCCACAATTTTTTTCTTGTTATTCTTGCCTGATTGAACTTAGAATCATTTTAACAACGGTAACCCCCCCAACCCCACTCCCTCCCTAATTCCATTAGATTGCGGGAATTAAGCAGACACATTCATGTGGCAAGAACCAAGATATTTATACTATTTGATCTTCCTATCTAAGAACATGATCTGAAGTCTCCATTTAGTTCTTGCGCATCAGAGATCTTTTTCTTTTCTTGTCAGATTAATAAAATCTTGGCTAGTGTGCTGGTTATACTACCACTCCCACAACCCCCAAACACCCTCTGTGCCCCAGGAGGCCAAGCTCTCCAGATTGCATCACCCAGGCTTTCTTGCCCTTTGGCTTATGGTTAGGCAACCGTGAGCAGTACTAACAGGTCAGAGCAGCAGCAGGAAGAACTCAGCTGATTCCCCCAGCTCCATCTTGCCCTTGCCTCTGTGCTGCCAGTGGCTGTTTTTCTCTAGAGACACAGCACCTGTAGGTGGTTCCTCCTCTATTAATTCCAGTTTCATGAGTCTGATAACTATGTGCCCTCCCTTTGCCCCTGCAGGTCTAAGGGTGGCAATGGCTTCCCATTGTTGCTAGTTACTGGGTGCTTCACCATTCCTTGTTGATTCCCTTATTGTGGCCACACCTTGGTAAGTCATTCCTTTGATAAACTCTTCTCAACTGAACTGTTTTGAATGGGTCATTTGCTTCTTTTCATTATCATAACAGATACAATTAGGTGTTGAATTTTGTGACAATGATCATTCTTTAGAATACCATGAAATAGAGCGAGCAGTGGAGTTGGAAAAAAGCAGTATTTTCCAACTATCATAACTGCATCATTGGTGTGGGTAAGAATAATCAATGGATGCTAATCTAGAGTGTAAAGCCTGATGAAAAGCAAGATAGAGCCACGTGCCACATAATGACATTTTGGTCAGTAATAAACCACACTTATGACAGTGGTCCCATAAGATTATAATTCTGTATTTTTACTGTATCTTCCTATGTTTAGATATGTTTAGATAATACTTATCATAGTGTTACAACTGCCTACAGTATTCAGTACAGTAACAAGCTGTACAGTTTTGTAGCCTAGGAACAACAGGTTACACCATACAGCCTAGCTATGTAGCAGGCTATACTATCTAAATTTAAGTAAGTACACCCTATGGTGTTTGCACAATGACAGAATAACCTAGTAACACATTTTTCAGAATGTATTGCCATCGTTAAGCAACGTATGGCTATTTGCACAGTCTTCAAGTTTTTTCCACACTGATTGCTTTTATTTTTAATTAATTTATTTATTTTTGAGACAAGGTCTCACTCTGTCACTCAGGCTGGAGTGCAGTGGTGTGATCTCGGCTCACTGCAGGCTTGACATCCTGGGCTCAGGCAATCCTCTCACCTCAGCCTCCTGTAGCTGGGACAAGAGGCACATGACACCAGTCCTGTAGAGAGGCGGTCTCCCTATGTTGTCTAGACTGGTCTTGAGTTCCTGGGCTTAAGTGATCCTCCTGCCTCTGTCTCCCAAATTGTTGGGATCATAGGCATGAGCCACAGGGCCCGGCCACTGATTGCTTTTTAATTGAAAGGGAGAAAAAAGTAACCATAGAGTGGAGACATTGAAAAAACATACTTACTATGAGATTGAAATTAACATCATCAGTGTGACAGATGAACATCATATGCCTTCAAACGTGGATACCTTGAGAATGAAACCACACAATGTACCTAGTATTCTGGCCTCATATGCATAACCCACAATAATAATCAAGAGGAAACATCAGACAAACCCAGAATGAGGAACACTGTAAAATAACCTGCCAGCATTCTTCAAAAAAATGTCAGTATCATGGAAGACAGAGAGCATCTGAGAAACAGTTACAGATTAAAGAAAACTAAAACAATATAAAACTATATACATGATGTGATCTTAGACTGAAACCTGTACTGGCAGGGGAGAAAAAAACTACAAAGTCCATTTTGAGATAACTAACAACATTGAAATATTTTATAAGGAGAGAGAAAGAGAGAGAAGACAAACACATGAATCTGGGAAACAATACACAGGAGTTCTCTGTATTATTCTTACAGCCTTTCTGTAAGTTTTAAATTATTTCAAAAGAAAAAGCACCATGAATATTGCTCCACTACTGTAGTTTTTAACTCTTTGTTTCATTAAATCCTGGAAAATACGATGAACGGTATAGATTCTATTCCCAGGAAAATCAACTTGCATCAGCACATAGAGGTCTACATATTACTGCAGGGAGTTCCAAGCCCACAGAGGCAAAGGATCACTGCCCACTGCTCCGTCATTTTCTAACATTTAGTATTTGCAAAAGAAAATTTTGTAGCCAGCATAATCAATTTTATTTTATTATTATTACTATTCTTGAGATGGAGTCTCGCCCTGTCACCCAAGCTGGAGTGTAATGGCATGATCTTGGCTCACTGCAACCTCCAACTCCTGAGTTAAAACAATTCTCCTGCCTCAGCCTCCCGAGTAGCTGGGATTACAGGTGCATGCCACCACACCCAGCTAATTTTTTGTCTTTTCAGTAGAGACAGGGTTTCCTCATGTTAGCCAGGCTGGTCTCAAACTCCTGACCTTGTGATCTGCCCACCTCGGCCTCCCAAAGTGCTGGGATTACAGGCATGAGCCACCATGCCTGGCCGTCAGCATAATTTTTGTTTCTTTGTTGAGAGCTCATTTTTTTGTGCCTTGATATATGCAGGATTTTTTTTTTTTTTTTAGGATCCTTAAAATCAAAAGAAAATCAGTAAAATATGTCTAGGTATAGACACGTTTTCATAATGTTGTTTAGAATATAGTGAGCTCTTTTATTCTTCGGGTCATTTTCAACCCTGGAAAGTCTTCCACGATGACACATTTGATTCATGCTTTTGTTCCACTTGTTGTCTCCTTTGCAGACATCTATTAGTCACCAGTTAAATCTCTTTTTTTTTTCATAGGTATCATTTTCTCTCATCTATCAATCATTTTCATCTCTATCCTTCTGCTGTACATTCCGGAAGAGCATCTAATGTATACTCTCCATATCATTAATCTGATTTTTCGTAGTGTCACTTCTACAGTAATCTTCGGGTAATCTTTGGGTTTAAGGAAACGTCACAATACAATCAATGATCAACTTAGTGGAAAATTTCCCTGTTCTTTAGCACACAGCTTTTCATATGTTCACTTTAAAGGGATTTTTAATTACAGTATTTTAATAGATTTTTAAAAAGGTAATTGGGGAAATTATTTCAGGCACTGGTAATCAGACACCAAGTTAACCTATAACTAAGTATCTCCTCTCATATTTTCTCCTGAATTAGAGCATGGAGTAAAAAACGACTTCTAATACTGATTTATTATATTCTCATTTATAGACACTATGTTTTTTAAGAGTTGAACACTACTGTTTAGAACAGTCACTCTGAATGTTCAGAATAGGCATTTGCTGACCTAAAGAGAAATTATTTCATTCTTTAAAATTCCAAGGAAAACTGTATAAATAGCTATCCAACTAAATCTCTTCACTGCAAATGTTCTCTTGCTCTCAAAAAGCACTCTCACTAAAGAAGGCAGAAAGAGAAGGATGAGGGGAACCTATTTCTTTTGTTTAAGGAACTGAATTTCCCATAGACCTTCAGATGGGATCAGAGTTGTAAAAGACAACTAAAATGTATGAAATTCTCAATGGCATAGGCAAGTGGAATTTGTGCTTGTACACAAAACCAACAAAGGACTGGATCCTTTGACATTTAATCTGGTAAGTAAACGTATAGGAAACCCTACTTTACACAGCAAATACGAGTGCATGAAACTCATTAGCCCCAAAAGGACTTCTGGTAAAAAACACAAATTATTGGGATACACTTACGGAATGACAGTGCCAAAGCTGGGAGAGAAGATTAGAAAGGTTTGACTTTGAAGGATAAATCAAAGGGCACAATCAGGCCTTGACAAGGCTATTCCTGTGGGGTAGTCTCAGACTTTCAGGCTGGTCCTGTGGACAAATTTTTAGGTTTCTAACAGTTTTTAACCCTTTAAAACACAGTAAAACATTTTTCTCCCATCTTATTATTATTTCATTTTCTTCTACGGCATGTCTTTTCTCTCCAATCCAATTACCTGTATTTTCCTCCTGGATACAAGCCAGATCTTTGCATCTCCTGATGCATTAGAAGGTAGTATTCCAAAAAGCAACTATTTAGTAATTGCTTGTTTAATAATCAAAGACTTAAAGTGATGCATCAGAAGAAAGACTAAAGTATTCTGAGAGATGGTAAAATGTTCTACTTTGAACTTCCTTATATATTCTTTACAGAATGCCTGCAGGAATCAATTCAGCCTTCTTTCAAAATAAAACAAAATGGCTGGGCACGGTGGCTCACTCCTGTAATCCCAGCACTTTGTGAGGCCGAGCTGGGTAAATGACTTGAGCTCAGGAGTTTGAGACCAGCCTGGGTGACACGGTGAAACCTCGTCTCTACAAAAAAATACAATAATTAGCTGGGCATGGTGGTGCATGCCTATGATCCCAGCTACTCAGGAAGCTGAGGTGGGAGGATGGCTTGAGCCCAGGGGAGTTTGAGGCTACAGTGAGCTATGATCCTGCCACTGCACTCCAGCTTGGGCAACAGAGCAAAGAGTGAAACCCTGTCACCAAAAAAAAAAAGACAAAATGTTTCAATAGGGGGAAAAAAAAAATCCTGCCAAGTTGAGGAAATGAATTTAACTCTACAGTTGTTGCTTTGAAGGTCTATGAAAATTTTGAAAGAATGAGATAAGAATTTCCTTAACTAAAATTTAGGCCAGGCAAAGTGGCTCATGCCTATATGCCTATAATCCCAGCACTTTGGGAGGCCAAGGTAAGAGGATCACCTGAGCCCAAGAAGTCAAGCCTGCAGTAAGCTATGATCATGCCACTGCACTCCAGAGCACTCTGGGCAACAAAAGCGAGACCCTGTCTCATAAATAAACAAATAAATAAATAAATAAATACTCTTCAAATCTAGGCACAAGAAATAAAGTAATAATAAACTAGCTAAAAATTAATCATACTTCAAATTCACCAAGTATGGTGTTAGTCGGAATATTCCTACTACAACCCAGAAACCCAATTCAACTAGTACAGTCAAAAAGGGAAATGTTTCCTGGAAGTGGACTAGGACGTCTCACATAACTGTGGCAAGGGCAGAGCTGGAGATGATCTTCATGGACAACCAGAACCAGGACCTCAACCCCTGCCGGACACTCCCTTGACCTCTTTGGCTCTGCTTCTCTTGATGGGTTGACTTTATTCCCTTATTTTAAAATTTTTTTTTATTTTTTTATTTTTTTGAGACAGTCTCGCTCTGTCGCCCAGGCCGGAGTGCAGTGGCGCGATCTCGGCTCACTGCAAGCTCCGCCTCTCAGGTTCACGCCATTCTCCTGCCTCAGACTTCAGAGTAGCTGGGACTACAGGCACCCGCCACCAGGCCAGCTAATTTTTTGTATTTTTAGTAGATACAGGGTTTCACCGTGTTAGCCAGGATGGTCTCAATCTCCTGACCTCGTGATCCGCCTGTCTCGGCCTCCCAAAGTGCTGGAATTACAGGTGTGAGCCACTGCGCCCAGCCGACTTTATTCCCTTATACACTGAAGAACACGACCCCATTTGCAGTGAACATACAGTAATAGAACAACTGAGTACGAGTATCTCAAACACACAACAAGAAGTCCAGATGTGAAGTAGATGGACAGTCCTAAGCCCAGAATCAAGGGAAGGCTCTGCCCTAATCTTCCTTCTGTCACCTTCAGTGTGTTGATGATAACTTCTCTTAGGATCAAAAAGTGGCTGCAGTAGGGCTAGGCACAATGTTCTTCCACAGCAGTGTTCAAAAGCAGGAAGGAAGGAGTAAGCTCTTTTCACAAAATTCTTTATTTTCTAAGAAAGCTAAATCTCTCCAAGAAAATCCCTAGCAAACGTCTCCTTATCCAGACCTACGAATGATTAACTGGGAGTCTAATGCCTTTAAAGGTCTGCTAGAAACATTTATCACTGGCTACTATCTATTCTTTCTGAGGGCTGCTACCTGTGAGAGTTCAAGACTACCTTTGCTAGCGAGGCAAAGGTGGTCTTCTCTTCCTCCCATAACCTGTTTTGCCACCATAACTTGTTTGGCCATGATCCAAGCCCCTGTTCTTTCTGTAATCTCAGGGTGGTATAAAAGTGTCAATCATCGAGCCATTTGAGGTTTTTTTTTAAAAAATTGTGCAACTCTCATGCACACATGTGCAGATAAAATTTGTAAGCTCTTTCCCTGTTAAAAAAAAAAATCTCCTTACGTATCACTGGCTATAAAAAATTGGTCAAGTGGTCATTTCACCCACAAGAGTGTATGGGAAAATGAGTATCTGGCAGTTTTAGCTCCTTTTTTTTGTTTTTAAAAGAAATAGTCTTTACTAACAGGGAAAAAGGAACAAGCAGTCAGCAGTGTCTAAAACTTCCAGCAACAGTTCCTGTGCCTTATATCTAGTGGCCCTCCCCACCAGAGAGAAACCACCTTTCTTTCCTTGGTACCACTTCACAGTCCCAGGGAAAGACCTTTATTTGCCTAGGTTGGGTCAAGAACCACCCTGCTATGACCCTCGGAGGGCTAGGGTCATTGTGCTAGATTTTGCCCATTTGTACGTGCAGAAACCTAGGAAGTGTGTAGGAATGAATCCTAAGAATGTTAGACAAGAAGGAATGTAACGTTGAACTTGGCCAAATTTATCAATATATGAGTACACTAACCAGGTATTTTGGATGCAGCCAATAGCTTGAGTAATCAGGGAATAACTAACAATTTCCTCAATTGGTTGGCTAAAACCTGGATCCATCAGAGGCTTACATTAAATGAAGCTTAGTGCCACAACCTCCTTGGTATACTGTAAATAAAAGTTATTCAAGCCAGGTGCAGTGGCTCACGCCTGTAATCCCAGCACTTTGGGAGGCCAAGGTAGGTGGATCACCTGAGGTCAGGAGTTCTGAGACCAGCCTGGTCAACATAGTGAAACCCTGTCTCTACTAAAAATACAAAAATTAGCTGGGCATGGTGTCGGGCGCCTGTAATCCCAGCTACTCAGGAGGCTGAGGCGGGAGAATTGCTTGAACCCGGAAGACAGGTCGCAATGAGCTGAGATGGCACCATTGCACTTCAGCCTGGGCAACAAGAGCAAAACTCAGTCTCAAAATAAAAGTTATTCAAAAGGTTAGAAAATAAGGAATACTGGAGTGTATTTAATATGTATGACTGATCTGTTCACTCATCTCCTAACTACATCCCAGGAAGGTCTAGAGAACTCACTCCTTCACCAAGCCTTTGAGAAATACACTGGTGAAGGGGGAAACAAAATCCTAAAAAGCTCTTTAGTGCTTGTTCACTGCAGGCTAGAAATAACAACGGGAAAGACTGTCAGAGAAATAGACTCCCTGAACCCAAGGGAAGGATGAAAAGATTTCTGAGTCACAGGAGCCAACTGGTGATGCTTCACGATAGAAACAATGGGCACATGGCTACACTTTATAAGCACGTGCAGAGGTAGAGTAGGAAAAGAGAATGGTGTGAGTTGTAGAGATCTCTGGTGGTGGCTGATTGGTGATGGTGTCCCTAGGACTTACAGAGATGAGTAGCATACTAAAGCCATACTTCAGGGGTTACACTAGAGCTGTCTCTCTCTACCAAAATATTACACCAAAAGTAATACTGCATTCCTGGAGAAACTGCAGAGATTAGTATTGCCAACAAAAACTTAAGATACAGGATGATACTTAATGAGTGGTGACTCCTATTACAACTGCTGTTCTAGATGTATTAACTTTATTAGAGAAAATCAACATAGCTCCTACTATCTAAATGTAGTTATTGATCCAACAAGCACTTCTTCTCTACATCTGTTAGTAAAGATCATCAGAAGTAACATCTTACACCAAAGGGCTACAGCAACTCTCACTACAGCATTCTGTCACAATCTAGTCTACGGGAACCCTGATCATCTCACTTCTGTACAAAAAAAGCATACAGGTCCACTATACTGAGACATGTTAACTGGACTTAATTAAACACGAAATAGCCAACACCCTACCTACTTTGGGAAGACACATATGTGTCAGAGGTTAGAAAATAAGCCCTGAAAAAACTGAGTATGTCACCTCTGTGAAATTTCCAGGGATTCAACAATCTAAGAAAGAGAATAAGATATTTCTCTGAGGACAAGTTGGTACACCTAGTATCCCCTTCCAATAAGAAATAGACTCAACACCTAGTGAGCTTCTTTGGATTTTGGAAAAGACATATGTGCTGTTTTTGAGTTTTGTTTCATTTGGGTTTACTACTCATATGCATTTACCAAGTAACCCATAAAAGTGGCATTCTGAGTAGGGTCCAGAGCAAATGATGACTCTGGAATAAGTCCAGGCTGCCCTGCAATCGTATCACATCTGAGGCCGTATGATTCAAGAGATCTAGTGGTGTCTGAAATGTCTGTGGGAGACCGCAGTGCTGTGTGGAGGTATGGCAGGCCCTAGAGGTGAATCACAGTATAGAACCCTAGGATTTCAGAGTAAAGCTATGCTAACTTCTGGAGATCATTACTCTCCCTTTTGAGAAAGAGCCCTTGCTTGCTACTGGGACTTAGTAAAGACTGAACACTTTACCACTGGCTAACAAGTTACCCAAGTCGCTTAGGCTGCTAATCATACACTCCAAGCAGTGTACATGACTGCACATTTTGTCTCAAAGGAGTGACGGCTATTGATATGAATCCACACTGATTTGTGGTCAGTAGCAAATGGTTTGACTGGAAACTCAGAAATTCAGAATAAGTTGGGAAACTTGTGGTACGATGTAGAAACGAGCTATGTCAATAAACTATTCTCAAACAGGACAAAGTGTGAGAGTATTTGTGTCCCATGTAAATGATGACCAATGGATAATCTCAGCAGAGGAGGCTCTCAATAACCAAGTGGACAAAATGACTCATTATTTTACCAGCCACTGTTTCCCTTGCTCAGAAGGCTAATGAACAGAGTTCATATCATACTGTGAGAGCAGCAGGAATGAAGGTTATGCATGTGCTCAGTGACACAGGCTTCCACCTGTCAAGGCTGACCTGACAACAATCACGGCTAAGTGTCCAACCTGCCAACAGGAGAGGCCAACAATGGTGCCCCGATAAAGCGCTGCTCCCAGGGGGTCTGGGCAGCCATCTGTAGCAGGATGATCACACCGGACCGCTTCCATCCTGAAAAGGACACTGCTTTTACTCAATGAAGATTTCCTTCTCTGCCCACATTTCTGTCAAAACCAGCATCCTTTCCCTTACAAAATATCTTATTCACCATAATGGCATTCTAAATAGTACTGCTTCTAGTCAAGTACTTCTTTTAAAGTGAATGAAGTGGGCCTGGTGTGGAGGCTCACGCCTGTAATCCCAGCACTTTGGGAGACCAAGGCAGGTAGATCACGAAGTCAGGAGATTGAGACCATCCTGGCTAACACAGTGAAACCCCATCTCTACTAAAAATACAAAAAACTAGCTGGGTGTGGTGGCGGGTGCCTGTAGTCTCAGCTACTCGGGAGGCTGAGGCAGGAGAATGGCGTGAACCCGGGAGGCAGAGCTTGCAGTGAGCCGAGATCATGCCACTGCACTCCAGCCTGGGTGACAGAGGACAGAGCGAGACTCCGTCACCAAAAAAAAAAAAAAAAAAAAAAAGTGAATGAAGTGGAGTTTTTGGTTCCTTTATGGTGAGGTTAAGCCAGCCACATCCCATAAAGTTGTTTCTCCCTCTAATTACAAGTATAAAGTTTGAACAAACTTTTAAAAAATAACTACCTTGGGCTGGTCACAGTGGCTCACGCCCGTAATCCCAGCACTTTGGGGAGGGTGAAGCGGGTGGATCACCTGAGGTCAGGAGTTGAAGACCAGCCTGGCCAACACAGTGAAACTCTGTCTCTACCAAATACCAAAAATTAGCCATGCATGGTGGCAGCTGCCCGTACGTAATCTCAGCTACTCAGGAGGCTGAGGCAAGAGTCGCTTCAACCCAGGACGGGGAGGTTTCAGTGAGACGAGATTGTGCCACTGCACTACAGCCTGGGCACCAAGAGCAAAATTCTGTCTCAAAACAAAGCAAAACAAAACAAAACAAAAAACTACATGAGGATCTGGAAAGTAAATAAAAGTCGGCAGATTGTGGAGGGAAGTAAAAAGTTGGAGAAGTGACCTTACAGGGTGAGTTTTCGTTTATTTTTTTCTCATCAGGTTTTTCCTTGAGGGTGGGACAGCTTCAGTCACTAAGCAGCACACATAAGTGGCTAAAACTCTGATAGGAATTGTTTTCTTTCTGGTCAGAGGAAGCAGGGAAAGGAGCCAAAGAAAGACAGGGAGTCAGAGAAAACTCCTGGAGCAGAAACAGCAGGTGAAGGAGCTCTCCACTTTTACATGGGTCTCAGCTTAACCTCTGAATCACACATGCACAGGACAAACCCAAACCAGCTTAGCAAAGGCTTTGCTTTGATAACTGAATTAAGATTTGAACCACTGCCTGCAAAAGGCAAAACAATGTATAATCCAGCCTACCTGGGTTGATTGCCTGCTAAAACAAAAATAAATGCATTCACAAGGGTATTATAAAGGAACCCAGAGTCTATACAAGATAACAGTCATTATGTCCAGAGAGAGAGAGAGAGAGAGAGAGACGCACACACTCCAGCCAGTCCAGTGCTGTAATCTTATATAATATAATCATGCAATCACATATCTCCCATCGCCTCTGTTGTATTCTATTTGTTTCAAACAAGTCACAGGTCCTGTCCACATTCAGGTGGAGGGAATCACTAACGGGTGTGGACAGAGGAGGAATCAAGGGGTCATCACATGAAGAATAGAAAAGAAGTTATCACTATCAATTTGACAGACATTAGAAGAATTCTAAGAAAATACTGCAGCTTCCTGCCAACAAATTTGACAACTTAAGTGAAATGGCCAAATTACTTTAAAAAACAAAATTTATCAAAATTGACACAAGAAGAAGAAAATCGGAATAGCCCTATATTCACTAAATATTATCAAAATTCTTCCCCAAAAGAAAACTCCCAGCAGCTGTGGACTCTCCCAGTTTACAGGTCTTAATCCTCAAGGGACAAGTGCTTCTTAGGGGGAGACACATTATTTCCACTGAACAGAGAGCTGAGACTGTTAACTCAGTAATTCTTGCTCCTCATGCCACTCAGACAAAAGACAAGTAAGGTAGGTACTGTAATAGCTAGGCTGATTAATCCTGATTATCAAGGAAGAACCAAGTTTAAAATATACAATGGGAAAAAAACACTCAATGGAAGAAGGAAAGAAATTGCCTGGAACCTAGGATTTTCTATTACACTTGTTTATTATGGAAAGTTAACGGGGTATTAGAGCAAAACGATATGGCCATTTATTGGTACATACACCCCAGAATGAAGGTTTAGGCCACTCCATAAGGCAAAGAACAAAGACCATCTGAGGTGACTACTGAGGACCAAAGGAACATGGAATGGCTAGAGGAAGAAAGAAGTGACAGATACCTGCTATGATCACATGAAAGGTACAGAAAATGAGAACTACAATAGTTTGGCAGATATTCTTCTTTGCTTTGATATGAATATATACTGAATATATTAACTAATTATTTTTTCCACTTTTCCCTGTCTAATAATACTCTTTAATATAAGGTGTATTGACTCTGGCTGGGCACGGTGGTTCCTGCCTATAATCCTAACACGTTGAAAGGCTAAGGCAGCAGGATTGCTTGAGGCCAGGAATTCAAGAGCAGCCTGGGCAACACAGTGACACCTTGTCTCTACAAAAAGTTAAAAACAAAAAAAAATTTAGCTAGGTGTGGTGGTGCACACCTATAGTCGAGAAGCTAAGGCAGGTGGATCGCTTGGGCTTAGGAGTTCACGGATGCAGTTAGCTATGATGGCGCCACTGCACTGCAGCCTGGGCAATAGAACAAGACCTTGCCAAAAAAAAAAAGGAAATGGCTAACTCTGTATCTCAGTATATCTAAGTTTTTAGGATATCAAAGAGGGGATGTGACTCAGCTAGTAGAATACATTCATATCAGCCAGAAATGTACAAAGCACAATATGAAATACAGCATCTCCTCTTTGAGGGAGTGGTTAGCATGCTTTCAGTTTGCTAAGCGAGAGTTACATCATGTTAAGCAGAGCATTAGCTTTATCTGGCAGTTAAATACGGTTTAAATAGGTGTGTATGTAAGCCAGGCTGGCAAAGGAATGGCCTATGCTGGATGGTCAAATGGCACCACCACCACTGCTGTCTAGGACAGAAAATTAAGTCTCCCAGAATTCCTTTCCCTGTGTGGTTCTGAGTCAGAGGCTTCTATGAGTTTTAGAAGGTGGAAATGAAGCAGAAGCCATTATTTTTAAGAGGTCAGGGCAGTCAGATGCAGTCGCTCCACTGGCCTCTCCTAAAGCTCCACTTTATCCCCATGGCAGGCTTCAAAGACCTTTCCTTGGGCTCCCACACTGAGTCCTACCTTGGCAGCAAGAGGCAGTTTCCTAGTACTTCTCTGCCCACTATAGAGCTGCAGGCTTCAGTCATTGGTGCCTATTCCTCTAGTCTTCCAACTGTAGCTGTATCCAGCTCATTCCCTACTCCTATTTTAAACAGCATGTCCAGTATACAATAAAAAACGTGCAGACCTTCACTTCTTTAGTCCTCCCACATTTGCATAAGCCTTAATTAATACATTAAACCCCTCACTCCTATAACACTTACAGTGGCCCAACGTTTCCCTGACTGAGCCCAGACTGACACGTAGTCATAAAGTGCTGCCACAACCTCTGGGGGTTTGCCTCTGGGTAATGGAGCATTTCTCACCTACGACAGAATCCTTGTGAGCTGAGTCATAACTCCAAGAGCCTCATATCTGAAGATCCCTTTTCTTGGCATATTCTTTTTCTATGTGTAAGGTTATTTTGCTAATAATAATCATTTATTGAGCATCAAGTAATTGTCAAGTATTAAGTCTGGCACTCAGGCTACAAAATGCAAACGGTATCTTTGTCCTTGAAAATTCTTTACTTATTCATTTTTTTAAAAACTTCATATACAAGCCAGGTGCAGTGACTCATGCCTGTAATCCCTGTAACCCCAGCACTGTGGGAGGTCAAGGTGAGTGGATCACCTGAGGTCAGCAGCTTCAGACCAGCCTGGACAACATGGTGAAACCCCGTCTCTACTAAAAATATAAAAATTAGCCAGGCATGGTGGCGCATGCACCTGTAATCCCAGCTACTCCAGGGGCTGAGGCAGGAGAATCGCTTGAACCCAGGAGGCAGGAGTTGCAGTGAGCAGAGATCGTACCACTGAACTCCAGCCTGGGTGACAGAATGAGACTCCGTTTCAAAATAAATAAATACATACACACAGCTGTTTTTCTACATACAAATGGTAAAACATAACACTGACCATATCTTAGAGATCCTCCCACATCATTACTTTTAAAACTCTTATTCTGTTGAAGGTATGCATAGCCTTTTTTTTTTTTTTTTTCAGACCAGAAAGTTGTTACCTTAACTAAACAAAGACTACAGCATCATTTTGAACTGTATTAACATTTTCAATTGAAGGCATGTCTGGCAAAGTATATAAGTCCTTAGTTTAAAAGCAGCAGCATATAACATAAATCATCATAATATAATGTGAAAAGTACATGAGTAAAGGTAGGTACAGTGCAGTAGGAGGATCTGTGGCACAGAAGAGGTGTCACGTGAGTTGAGTTTTAAAAGACAAAATTGTAAGATGAGAAGAAGGACAATCTAGGCAGAAGGAACAAAGGTATGGAGGTATACAGTGTGCTACGGGAATGAAAGGGAGGTACTATGGGGTGTTTAAAAGAATAAAAAGAGATGAGATTGAAAAGGAAGGTTGAAAGCAGAAGGCAAAGAATCTTAATGCCATCATTCTAAGGAGTTCCAATCTGGTTTGAATGCAGCTGATCCCCAAAGACCACTGCTCTCATCAAAACAAGAAAACACCAGATAAACTAACTTCATAGTTTTCTGTAAAGCCACGAAAGAGCAGTAAATGAATGCCAAGAAGTCTAACAGAGCCAATTTCTGGGAAAAGCTGAGTTCTTCTTCACAGAGAAACAAAAGCCTGTTTCTAGCTACCTTGAATCAATTGCCTGTCTGGGTACAAGTGGGCAGAAAAGGAGGTCTCGCATAGGTGGAAAGATTTTGCTGAAACAAGCCAAACTTTTAGTGAGACTGTGGACTGGTATGATTAATTAGAATCTGAAAGAGTCCCAAGTGTAAAAACAAATCTCTTGGTCTGACAATTACATATAATACTACAAGAGAATCTTAGTAAGTCCTGGTGGGAGCACAGTGAGAGACAGAGAGATATCTCCCAGTGCTGTGTGGTGCTTGGGTTCCAGGGCCCTGCTATAGCTGCAATCCAGAGGTAAAGTAAATTAATTTAATCTTCAACCCAACTGCCTCCCAGCTGAAATCTTGCTAAAATCAAAGAAATCAACCCCTCATCTAAATGATACAGAAAGCTACGGTTGGGCTAAAAGTCAAATTTCCTTAATCTCATTTGAATCCAGAGGCAAACTGAATATTAGCTACTGCTCAGCCCCAGCTCAGCTTGATTCACTGCGAAATTTGAATGATCACCTCAGCTAACTGCTGGAAGAACTGCTCTCTTTAACAAAAATAAAACAAAAAGTATTACCTAGTTCATTCTCCACCCTTCTTTTATACAAAAGGTCCAGTATGCAGTTAAAACTTCTAAGACATGTGAAGAAGCAAATGAGTACAGGTATACCTCATTTCATTGTGCTCAGAAGATGTTGTGTTTTTCACAAATTGAAGGTGTGTGGTAATCCTGTGGTGAGCAAGTCTATTGGTGACATTTTTCCAACAGCATGTGCTCCCCTCATGTCTCTTTATGACATTATAGTAATTCTTGCAGTATTTCAAACTTTTCATTATTATATCTGTTATGGTGATGTGCGATCAGTGATCTTTGATGTTACCATGTAATTGTTTTGGGGTGCCACGATCCTAAGCCCATATAACATAGTTAACTTAATGTGTATGTCCTGAATGCTACACCAACTGGCTGTTTGTTCCCCCATCTCTCTCCCCGTCCTTGGGCCTCCCTATTCCTGAGACACATTGATATTGAAAAAAGGCTGATTAATAATCCAACAATGGGCTCTAAGTGTTCAAATGAAAGGAATAGTTGCGTATCTCTCACTTTTAAGTCAGAAGCTAGAAACTATCAAGCTTAGTGAGGAAGGTATGTTGAAAGCCGAGATAAGCTGAAAGCCAGTCCTCTTGCATCAAATAGTCAAGTTGTGAATACAAAGGAAAAGTTCTTGAAGTAAATTCAAGTGCTACTCCAATGAACACACAAGTGATAAGAAAGTGAGAGTCTTAATGCAGACATGGCAAAAGTTTTAGCGGATTAGATAGATAGATAAAGCCAGTCAAACATTCCCTTAAGCCAAAACCTAATCCAGAGCCAGGCCCTAATTTTCTTCAATTTTATAAAGGCTGAGAGAGGAAAAGTTGAAGGCTAGTAGAGGTTGTTGGTTCATGAAGCTTAAGGAAAGAAGCTACGTCTATAACATAAAAGTGCAATTTTCAGCCCACTGTTGAGATCTATTGCTTAGGAAAAAAGATTTCTCACAAAATACTATTACTCGTTGATAATGTACCTTGTCACCCATGAGTTCGGATAGGAATATACAAGATGAATGTTGTTTTCATTCTTGTTAACACAGCATCCATTCTGTAGTCCACGGATCAAGGAGTAATTTCTACTGTCAAGTTGTTTTTGTTTTGTTTTGTTTTGTTTTTTGAGATGGAGTCTCACTCTGTCGTCCAGGCTGGAGAGCAGTGGCATAATCTCAGCTCACTGTAACCTCTCCCCATCCCAGTTCAAGCAATTCTCTTGCCTCAGCCTCTTGAGTGGCTGGGATTACACACATGCACCACCACACCCAGCTAATTTTTGTATTTTTAATAGAGATGGGATTTCGCCATGTTGGCCAGGCTGGTCTTGAACTCCTGACCTCAGGTGTGGTCAGGTGACCACACCCACCTCAGCCTCCCACCTCAGGTGGGAGGTGACCCACCCACCTCAGCCTCCCAAAGTGCTGGGATTACAGGTTTAAACCACTGCGCCTGGCCCTGTCAAGATTATTATTTAAGAAATACATCTCATAAGGCTATAGCTGCCATAGATATTAACTTCTCTGATGGATTTGCACAAAGTCAACTGCAAACCTTCTGGAAAGGATTCACCAGTTTAGATGCCATTAAGAACATCCATAATTCATGGGAGGAGGTCAAAATTTCAACGTTAACAGGAATTTGGAAGAATCAGATGGATGACATTGAGGGTTTCAAGACTTCAGTGGAGGAAGGAACTGCAAATGTGGTAGAAATAGCAAAAGAACTATAACTAGAAGTGAGCCTGAAGATGTAGTTGAATTCCTACAATCTTATGATCGAACTTGAATGAATGAGTTGCTTCTTATGAATAAGCAGAGAAAGTGGTTTCTTGAGATGGAATCTACTCAACGCTGTGAACATTGTTGAAAAGACAGCAAAGGATTTAGAATATTACATAACAAAACAAATTGCTATCGTCACCCCTATCTTTAGCAACCACAACCCTGAATGGTCTAGCAGTCAACATGGAGGTAAGAGTCTCCACCAGCAAAATGATTATGACTTGCTGAAGTCTTGGATGATTGCTAGCATTTTGTTTTTAGCAACGAAGTATTTTAAATTAAGGCATATGCATTGTGTTTTCTTTTGACATAATACTACTACAGACTAAACAGACTACAATATAGTGTATAACTTTTATATGTACTGGGAAACCAAAATATTTGTGACTTGCTTTATTGGGATATTCACTTTATTTTGGCGGTCTGGAACCAAACCCACAATCTCTCCAAAGTGTGCCTATAACCCATAAAAAAGAAAAAAAGTTCAACAGGAAGGGACCCATGGATGAAGACTTTAAAAGTTACTAGGAATATGTTAAAGGAAAAGATCAACAGAATGGGTAAAGAGCAAAGAATTCCAGCAGAGAAAGGGAAATTCTAGAACTGAAAAATAAATGATCTGAAATGAAGAAGTCACCAGATGGGCTTACCAGCAGACTGGACACAGAAAAAGAAGGGATCAATGAATTCAAAGATAGGCTAATAAAAACTAATCAAAACTGAGGCCCACACTGGAGATGGCAGTAGAACGGATCAGAGAATTTGGTATATTATAATCAAACTGCTGAAAACCAAAAATAGGGAAAAATGTTGTAACAGTCAAAGAAAAAAAAAATTACATTCATGTCAGCTGACTTTCATCAAAAACATGGGAAGCCAATAAAATAGTATCTTTTTAATGTTGAAAGTTAAAAAAAAAAAAAACAACCAACAGCCTAGAACTCTATGTCCAGCAAAATATTCTCAAATTAAAAAAATAAAAAACACATTAAAAAAAAAAAAAAAAACCTAAGAGCATTAGTAGTCAACATATCCTTACTATAAGAACTGCTAAAGGAAGTTCATCAAGCTAAAGAGAAATGATGCCAGATGAAAATCTGGATCTTCAGTAAAGTAAAGAACAAAGAGCCCATCTGTGGCCCACAAAGCATAATGTATTTACTATCTGGAATTTTTTTTTTTTTTTGAGACGGAGTCTCGCCCTGTTGCCCAGGCTGGAGTGCAGTGGTGCAATCTCGACTCACTGCAAGCTCTGCCTCCTGGGTTCATGCCATTCTCCTGCCTCAGCCTCCCAAGTAGCTGGGACTACAGGCGCCCACCACCAAGCCTGTCTCATTTCTTTTGTATTTTTAGTAGAGATGGGGGTTTCACCATGTTAGCCAGGATGGTCTCGATCTCCTGACCTTGTGATCCAACCGCCTTGGCCTCCCAAAGTGCTGGGATTACAGGTGTGAGTCACTGCGCCCGGCCTACTATCTGGATTTTTACGAAATAAAAAATGTGCAGCCCATGTCTTAGAGTAACCACTATAAGCAAAAACAAAACAAAACAAAAAAAACAAAGAGGTGGAGCTAAAAAGAGGAGATAATACAAACAATGGAATACTAAAAAAGATTAATCCAAAAGAAGGCAAACAAAGAAACAAAAATAGATGATCCAAATAAAAAACAAATAGCAAGATGGTAGTTTTAAATCCAATCAAATGAATAATTACATTCAATATAAGTGGATTAACTCTCCATTTAAAAGGCAGAAACTATAAAACTGGATTAACAAACAAAGCCAGCTATATAAAGACACAGATTAAAAGTAAAACAATGGGGAAAATATACCATGTATATAGTATACATAAAAACACTGTTGTGGCTATATTAATATCTGACAAAGTAGACTTTCAGACGGTAACATCAGAGATACAGAGAAATATTTCATAATCACAAAAGAGTTAATTCTTCAAGAAGGTCTGAATGGGTGTGTTCCCAATAATAGAGATCCTAAATACATGAAACAAAATTGCTAGAAATGTAAGGAAAAATTGAAAAATTCATAATTTTCCCAAAATTAATAAAGCAGACCAAAAAATCAAATAACATTTACACTATAACAACACTATAAAATTACTTGACCTCACTGATATTTATAGAACTCTGCAATAATCACAGAATACATATTTTTTCAAGTGATCACATAAGACCTATATACTGGCCATAAAGCAATATTCAATATATTTCAAAGGACTGAAACAAACCATAATGAGTGTTCTCTGACCATAATGGTCACATTAGAAATCAACAACAAAAAGATAATGAGAAAATATCCAAATACTAGAAAAGTAAATGTCATTCTAAGACGTCTAGACTCTATCCTGTGGTAACAGTGGAGTCATTCACGAATTTTAAGTAAGGAGACCTAATTTGGGTAACTGGGCGAATAAGCATGCTAAGTATGGAGATAGAAAGAACAGGAACAAGCAGTTTTTGCTGGGTATAGGAACCAGAAAACACAACTATGCATTCATTCCAGGCTTCACCTTTAATGTAAGAATATCAATTCCAACTGCTGCAGCTTTTTGCTGTTTGGTTTAGGGATTTAATCTAACCCCTGTCCCAGCTGACTTCATTTTCACATTTCTTCTTGTCTGTTACTGTGGGTTCTGCACCTTGATACATGCTTTTCCATTTGATCACTTGCTCTTCCTCAGTACTATCTACTCAGGTTTCCAACTAAATATTCCATTCACAAATTGGATCTGCTTTTCAGCTCTCTCTTAGTTTAGCAACCAGGTCCTTGAATTGTTTAGCAACCAGGTCCTTGAATTGTTGTGGGACTTGAGCTATGTGCCCTGAGGACTCTGTTTCTCAAATCTGCTCTCTGGCTCATAGGTACTGCAAGTATAGATGAGCACAGCATCATCCCCACTCTCAAGGTGGATTCCTGCTCAGTTTAATGAACAATTTCACCTAGCTTCTGCCTGTCAGGGAATAAGTTTAGACAATAAATTCAATTTTGGACTTTGAATTTGAGGTCCTTGGGAGCATCCTTGTGGACATATACAGAAGACAGTTGGAAATAACGAACCTGGGGCTCAGGAAAGAGACCCACTAGGAAATACAGATTTATGATCAGCAAATAGGTTGTAATGAAAGCCCTATGAGTGGATGAGCTTGAGCAAGGAGACTATAAAATAGGAGTCCTTAATCTGACAGGCTTCTGGCACATCTATGCATCCACTGAAATTGTGGGTAATAGGAGTCCTTAATCTGATGGACTTTTGTAACATGTAGGTATCTACTGAAATTGTGGGTAAAATCTGTGTATTCATATGTCTGTATTTCTGAGGTGGGGATCCACATGTTTCATCAAATTCTCAAATAAGTTCCTAAGTCTAAAAAGGTTAAGAATCTATGCAAGAAGGCTAAGGATGTAACCTAGACAGCACTATTTATTGAAATGTGCTATAATTTTAGGATTAGAGACTATGGTGGAATAGGGTACAAAATATGTTAACGTTTCATTACCAATTTACTATGTGAGTCACAGTAACCATGAAGCATGATTATCTATTCAATATTGGGCAATATGTCCCTAAAATGTGCTGACTCATTATTACTTGTAGACTACCCAGAATTGTACCAAAAAAAAAGAGAAAAAACCCAGCATTTTTAGGCCTAGAGATCCACATTCTAAATTCTCAGTTAAAATGTGATTCTTCTCCCACTTTCACACCATAACTAAGAAAAACACCTTCCTGGGCCGGGCGCCGTGGCTCACGCCTATAATCCCAGCACTTTTGGACGTCGAGGTGGGTGGATCACGAGGTCAGGAGATCGAGACCATCCTGGCTAACACAGTGAAACCCCGTCTCTACTAAAAATACAAAAAATTAGCCGGGCTTGGTGGCGGGCGCCTGTAGTCCCAGCTACTCGGGAGGCTGAGGCAGGAGAACGGCGTGAACCTGGGAGGCAGAGCTTGCATTGAGCCGTGATCGCGTCACTGCACTCCAGCCTGGGCGACAGAGCGAGACTCCGTCTCAAAAAAAAAAAAGGAAAAACACCTTCCCCAGCCACCTCTTTCTCTGGGGCCCATCTCATATCATAGCTAACAATCAACAATCTCTTTTCAAGCACTGCTTTATAAAAACCTCATGACCGTCAGTGCTGGATACATTAGCATCTGACTTATTACAGGCAAAAAAGCATTGAAGATACACAGGATTTACTTTGCAAAAAGGTCTTACGAAATCTACCCTCACAAGACAAGAATGTCAGTTTGTATGCATTACCACAAAAGGCCCAAAAACACCATTATAGTTCACACTTCATCTTTTCTTCCCCAAAATTATCTGTCACTTTAAAGATAGGCAGAGACAGAAAAAAAAAAAAAAAGGTGGGTGTTTTTAAATTTCAGTGTGTTATTTTGAAATCCTTTCAAAAACCAAGAGTGTGTATGACATAGATTCTTTAGTCACATGGATTCAAACCATAGCATTCTTCCCAACCCATCACTCAAGAAAGCAAAGGATAATCTAGCCAAGCCAATTTGCATGTAAGAAAACTATAATGTCTTCATTTTGCTATTTTTAATGCTATAAAACCTTCAAAATAGCACTGTACATGTATCTTGATAATAAAAAAAAGCCTTTCACTATTGTGCAAAGGAGAAAGCTACGAATTACCAACTACAAAGAGCTCACAAAACTTTAATACGTGTAACACTTTAAGGAGTGGCTCATGCTGGCTGGGCATGGTGGCTCACGCCTGTAATCCCAGCACTTTGGGAGGCCGAGGTGGGTGGATCATGAGGTCAGGAGATCGAGACCATCCTGGCTAACACAGTGAAACCCTGTCTCTTAATGAAAACTTAAAAAATTAGCCAGGCGTAGTGGTGGGCACCTGTAGTCCCAGCTACTTGGAAGGCTGACGCAGGAGAATGGCGTGAACCCGGGAGGTGGAGCTTGCAGTGAGCCGAGATAGCGCCACTGCACTCCAGCCTGGGTGAAAGAACAAGACCCCGTCTCAAAAAAAAAAAAAAAAGAAAGAAAGAAAGAGTGGCTCACGCCTGTAACCCCAGCACTTGGGGAGGCCAAGGCAGGTAGATCACTTGAGGTCAAGAGTTTGAGATCAGCCAGGCCAACACGACTAAACCCTATTTTTACTAAAACTAAAAAAAAAAAATTAGCCAGGCTTGGTAGCGTGTGCCTATAATTCCATCTGAGACATGAGAATCATCACTTGAACCCAGGAGACAGAGGCTGCAGTAAGCCAAGATTGTGCCAACAGAGCAAAATTCTGTCTCAAATAAATAAAGAAAAAACTTAAAAGGTAGTTCATAAAAGAACATATACATATAGCTAACTGAAAAATGTTCAATTACATTAATCAATGAAATCTACTAAAACCAACAAAAATCTAAAATAAATTACCTCAATTGTGCTGGTAGTTCAAAGGTTTTTTGTTTGTTTTTTGTTTTTGTTTTCTTGAGACAGGGTCTCACTCCATCACCCAGGCTGGAATGCAGTGGCACAATGTCAGCTCCCTGTAAACTCAAAATCTCAGGCTCAAGCAATCCTCTCACCTCAGCCTCCCAAGCAGCTGAAACCACAGGCATGTGCCACCATACCTGGCTAACTTTTGTATTTTTTGTAGAGATGGGATTTTGCCATGTTGTCCAGGTGGGTTTGAACTCCTGAGCTCAAGTGATCCACCCACCTCAGCCTCCCAAAATGCTGGGATTACAGGCGTGAGCCACTGTGGCCAGCCCAAAGGTTTTTTTTGTTGTTGTTGTTTTTTAATATCAATAGATATCAAACAACTTTTAAAAATCTCAGATACTTTACCCTGGTTTAATTCTACTTTTATTGGTCCTACCTTAAAAAAAAAAATCCTAAAACTGAGTATGTGCAAAGATGTTCACTGTAGCACAATCTGTCAAAGAGAAAACTGTAAACAACAAAATGGTAAAATCAATTATAGAACATCTAACTAGGGAAATATATTTTGTTTGTTGATTTATTGATTCATTTACTACTGTGTTTCAGAAAGAATTTAAGGTGGCTTCTATGAAGGTATAAAACCACAAAAATTATGTTTAAAAAGCATGCACACAATGGGAAAATGCTCATGAACATTAAAAGGGCTGGATACAAAACTGTGTGTATATAAAGGTAAGATGATATATGTCATCTTACCTTTGTTTAACATAATGCAGAGGAGAGAAAATACATCAAAATATTAAGAAAATATGTATAAATAAATAAGAAAATTTAAAAAAGAATAATATCTGTATGTGTCTAGGTGGTAACATTATAGGTGATTTTTATTCTCTTATCCTTTTAATTTTGTAAGTTTCATATTATATTTTTATAATGGAAATATTTATATATATATGAAAAGCATAAAGAGGATAGTGATTATTTTTTTAATTTGCCCTCATATGTGATGGTTTATAAGAAGGCAGCTCTTCCCATATAGCTGCTAATGATGAACTGAAAAAGGCAAATAAAAGTAATACCTAAGAGAAAGGAATTCACATAGAAATTAATCTCATGAAATAAATGTGGCATAAATTTGTCAATTAAAGTTATCAAAAGACAGAATAAAGAGATGATATGGCATATGGTTGTAGGGAGGGAAGGACATTGATATAAACAAGAGAATACCAGACAAAGCCAAGGAATTTTCACCTTGGAATCAAATAGCTTATCAGTGAACTTACGCTAACACGGTTGTCTTATTTGAAATGTAGTTTCAAAAAATATATGTAAGTGACACAAAAAACTGCCGTTGACAGGGGCTAAGGAATGAGGAGGACGGGTACAGAAGGTCAGTTTGGGAAGACAAAAAACGTTCTGGAGATGGATGGTGATGACAGTTGCACAATAATGTGAATGTATTTAATGCCACTGAATTGTGCACTTTAAACATGTTAGAGTGGTAAATTTTGTGTTAAACAGATCTTACTGCAATAAAGAAAAGAATATATAAGGTCTGATTTGAAATAGACTCAACTGGTAGGCTATATAATCTAATTAGCTCTGAGTTTTCAGCACTTTCCGAAACAATATTTTGTAAAGACGTGAGCATAACTTATTAAAATAAAAACTGTAATGTCACTTTAATAGCAACTTTCTCTTAATCAGAAGACTAGTGTTTAATAATTTTTCTAGTGTAACCAATGTTTAGCCTTTAGGTATCCAAAAATTATGCCTCATCTAAACAAAGGTTTAAAGTAAAGTGGCTATTAGATTTACAGAAAGAAAGAAATCAGAAGTAAGGTCACTAATAATTATAGTATTTATGCAGATCTGCAGTAATTGGCTGAGAATAAATCTCCCAACAGTGAGTTTTACTCCTAGAAACTGAGCAAAATACCCTAAGGAGTATCCCCAATTAGCCAGTTATCCTTAAAATGCAGTGGAAGACTTCTGATAAGAAAGTATTCTACAAATAGAATTTTTCTTTTTTTTTTTTTTTTTTTTTGAGACAGGGTCTCAAAAAAAGGTCTTGCTCTGTCACCCACGCTACAGTGCAGTGGCATAGTCTCAGCTCACTGCAGCCTTGACTTCTCAGGCTCAAGCAATCCTCCCACCTCAGCCTCCCAAGTAGCTGGGACTAGAATCATACGTGACCATGCCTGGCTAATTTTTATATTTTTTGTAGAGATGGGGTGTCACTATGTTGTCCAGGCTAGTCTTGAAATCCTGGGCTCACTCCCACCTCAGCCTTCCAAAGTGCTGAAACTACACGTGTCAGCCCTATTCTGGGCCCAAATTTTTCTTTTTTTTTTCTTTTTCTTTTTGAGATGGAGTCTCGCTCTGTCACCCAGGCTGGGGTGCAGTGGCATGATCTCTGCTCACTGCAAGTTCCGCCTCCCGGGTTCACGCCATTCTCCTGCCTCAGCCTCCTGAGTAGCTGGGACTATAGGCGCCTACCACCATGCCTGGCTAATCTTTTGTGTATTTAGTAGAGACGGGGTTTCACCGTGTTAGCCAGGATGGTCTCAATCTCCTGACCTTGTGATCCACCCACCTCGGCCTCCCAAAGTGCTGGGATTACAGGCGTGAGCCACCGCGCCAGGCTGCTGGGCCCAAATGTGTCTAATTCAAAATAATTTTCTGATCATTAAATAGCAAGAAATAAAATAAGAAAAAAAGTATTCAGATCCCAAATTCCAAATCTAGTTTTCTCAGTTGCTTTAAAAAATCTCACTTACCCTTCGAGTGTTTTCAAGAATTTTGGGATCAGGTTTTCCATAGTTAGGTGGGTTGGCATACGGGTCATATCCAAGTTTGGCAAGCATAGGAGCAATCACTGCCATGTCTTGTAAAACATCTGGCGGTATCTTCCCAACCCATTTGGATAGAGCTGCTACATTGACCGGCTTGATGACTTGGTCTGTAGATCTCTCCACTCTGAAAACAACGTAATATGAATAAATGTTGATTTAAAATTTAGAAAGTCATGCTTTAAAACCACTATAAATTATGTTTTAATGACTAATGGTTTTAATTGTCTGGATTACAAAACAATTGAAAAAGAGGGCTCTAATCAGGTCTGACACTATTTACCAGAATTAAAAAAGAATTTAAGATTGTCAGGGATTATTGGCAATCTCAGATTTCTAGAAATAGGAAAAAGGGTTAGCTGAAACATCTGCATTAAATATCTTGACACTGTAATTACAACATCCAGGAAAAAAACAGTAACAAAATAAAGATACGGCTGCTTAGAAAAACTGCCAGTCAACTTACTTGAAATGCTTACCAAAATAAAAGATAGACGGATGGATGGAAAGAGGGACAAACAGATGGTAAAACAGATGGACAGTGATAAAGGAAATACAGCAACATGTTAATGAAAGAATCTAGCTGGTGGGCATAAGACTTTCAATTCTTCTGTACATTTTAACTTTTCATAACAAAATGTTGGGGGAAAACGGCCAACCATAAACCACTAAGAATGTAAAATATTCACTTGTTCTATTTTCCTGCTGACTTCCTTAAAAATCTTATTTTCTATAGAAGAAAAAAAAAAGGGCTGTTTTTGATTTTCAATATTACAGGATTCAATATTACAGAATAAATGTGTTCTACCTCTTGACATGGAAATTTACTCTAAGCCTGTAGTGATTATATTCACTGTATTTGACTAAATAACTAGCAACCTCAGGATAAAACGTAGCATGAAATGACTTTTGGATTTAAGCTGGATCTGAATTAGATTTTGGTCAATGACTATAAAATAGAAATGCTTAAAAGAGACTTTTATATCCTAATACATAAAAAGTCATTCAAACATAGTATTCTAAGAAAAGGTAAAGGCCCTTTTAATTAAGAAAATGACCCCTCACTGAATAACCATTATCTGATGAGGAGTCTCCTAAAGGGGCTCTGCTTCTAAAATAATAGAAAAACAATTCCTCTTCCCTGGGATTCGTGAGGCTACCTGCTCCAGGTTTTCCCCCTGCCTCAAGAGCCATGTTCCTTTCTCCCTTTTCAAATATTTCTCCAGGACTCCACTTAACCCACTGCTCCCTTCTCTCTATCTGTTCTCCTTGTATTGCTTCATCCCTAATGTTCTTTGCTTGACATTCTTAACCTGTGTAAAGAACATCCTGGTTTGCCCAAGACAGGTCCAGTTTACACCTAGCATAATTTACCCCAGCGTAATTATTAAAAGCACCTGCCATTCACTCCCATAAGTGTTCAGAAATGAGCAGAGGATGTCATATGTGTATTGCATAAACCGTATTACTTTTCTAAAATCCAAAAAATTCTGAAATCTGAAACACATCTGTGTTAAGTATTGGGGTCACACAGAAAGTCCTGTATGTCATGACTGGGAAGCTGGGCTTACCTTGAAGATAATAAGGAATAAATGAAGAGTGGTTTTTTTGTTCTGTTTTGTTTTTTTGAGACAGAGTTTGGCTCTGTCGCCCAGGCTGGAGTGCAGTGGCGCTGTATCGGCTCACTGCAAGCTCCGCCTCCCGGGTTCACACCATTCTCCTGCCTCAGCCTCCTGAGTAGCTGGTATTACAGGCGCCCGCCACCTCGCCCGGCTAGTTTTTTTGTGTTTTTTTTTTTCAGTAGAGACGGGGTTTCATTGTGTTAGCCAGGATGGTCTCGATCTCCTGACCTCGTGATCCGTCTACCTTGGCCTCCCAAAGTGCTGGGATTACAGGCGTGAGCCATTGAACCCAGCTGAAGAGTTTTAATAACAACTAATATGAACAAAGTACTATTATTAGCATTCAGTGCTGATAACTATGGGAAGAATAATTGGAGAATGAGACAAGTGGGGTCAGGAAAATCGGTATAGATGCTCAACATATTAGAATAAAATAAATGATTGGTTTCGGGAGCCGCGGCTAAAGGTGCAGACATGGCCAAGTCCAAGAACCACACCACACACAACCAGTCCCGAAAATGGCACAGAAATGGTATCAAGAAGCCCCGATCACAAAGATACGAATCTCTTAAGGGGGTGGACCCCAAGTTCCTGAGGAACATGCGCTTTGCCAAGAAGCACAACAAGAAGGGCCTAAAGAAGATGCAGGCCAACAATGCCAAGGCCATGAGTGCACGTGCCGAGGCTGTCAAGGCCCTCGTAAAGCCCAAGGAGGTTAAGCCCAAGATCCCAAAGGGTGTCAGCCACAAGCTTGATTGACTTGCCTACGTTGCCCACCCCAAGCTTGGGAAGTGTGCTCGTGCTCGCATTGCCAAGGGGCTCCGGCTGTGCCGACCAAAGGCCAAGGCCAAGGCCAAGGATCAAACCAAGGCCCACGCTGCAGCTCCAGCTTCAATTCCAGCTCAGGCTCCCAAAGGTGCCCAGGCCACTACAAAGGCTACAGAGTAGATATCTCTGCCAACGTGAGGACAGAAGGACTGCTGTGACCCCCCACCCCCACCTCTGGACTGCCATCTGCATGGGGCTGGGGTCCTCCTGTGCTATTTGTACAAATAAACCTGAGGCAGGATTTGTTAGCCTCTGTCTATGATCCTGGGAAAATAAATAAATAAATAAATAAATAAATAAATAAATAAATGATTAAGGCTTCAAGTAGATTAAATGAATTAGAAACAGAGACAAGACAAATTCCAAAGATAATTTTTAAAACTACTAAGACACTGGGAGACTGAAGTGGGTGGATCATTTGAGGTCAGGAGATTGAGACCAGCCTGGCCAACATGGCGAAATCCCATCTCTACTAAAAATACGAAAATTAGCCAGGTGTGGTGGTGCATGTCTGTAATCCCAGTTACTTGGGAGGCTGAGGCAGGAGAGTCGCTTGAACCTGGGAGATGGAGCTTGCAATGAACCGAGATCGCACCACTGCACTCCAGCCTGGGCAACAGAGTAAGACTCCATCTTAAAAAAAAAAAAAAAAAAGGAAAGACAGTGGCCAATTAGATATGGCGGGGTGAAGAAGAAGAGAAAGGAGTCTATGATTAATTCATATTTGACTTGAAGGACAGATGTTTGTCTGTCATTCAATAATATAGATAGTATGAAGAAAAAGCATGTGGGTTTTTTATGTTGTTGCTTTTTGTTTGACATGTAGAGAAAAATAAAAAACATGTAAATTAACAGTAATCAGAAGGTCACCAAAAATCTAGAGAAAAAATTCTAATAGACTGGAATATAGTAGATGCTCACTAAACAATGGCTATTATTATTTCACACTGATGATAGCTCTGGTACATCAGAATAGTGAAAGCCATATTTATCATTATGATTGAATAAATGAGTTGAAGAAAAAGTATAATCATTTCTTGTCTGAAAAAGAGCTCTAAAATAAAAGACTTTGGAAAGGCTTTGCTATATAACCACTGAGTTTATAAGAGCCGCTAGCAGCAAATGCAGTTAACTATGGCCTCTCAAGGGGAAGAACACGGGAAACCTATGCATATCAGTCAAGTGTTTCTCTTTAAGATCAGCAGAAATGACATTTTATACATATCAAGCATAAAATTCAAATTCAACAGTCACTTCTTAAATACCCACTATGTGCCAAGTCAAGTCTAAGGTTTGATATTAAGGATACAAAGATGACTGACTAGGCCATGGCCTGCCTCTCAAGATGCTCAGAATCCAGCAAGAGAGACAAAGGTACACATGACTAATACACAGCATCATAAATGAAGTGACAGAGGTTAGAGGCAATATGACAGAAGTAGGCCATTCTTTTCATGGGGTAACACATGACTAGGGCAAGTTACTAAGCAGCTAAGGCAAGGGTTAGCATCTATGAATCACACATTAAATTAAATTGGTTCACATTGCCTGTTTTTGTCTGGCCTTCAAGCAAAAAATGGATTTTACATTTTTAATGTTTTGTGTTAAATAAAAATAATCACATTTCATTACACATGAAAATCACATGAAACTTGAATATCAATATCCGTAAGTAAAGTTTACTGGAACACAGCCACACTCATTCATGTATAGATTGTCTATGGCTGCTCTTGTACTACAACGGCAGAGTTGAGTAGCTGAGGAAGAGACCATATGGCTTGCAAAACCTAAAATATTTACTATCTAACCCTTACAAAAAAACTTTGTCAACCCTGATGTAGGACTGTATCCTAAGGAAAATTAGGCTTTCTGTCTGTGTGGTCTCAGGTGATGTCTTCCTGACAGAAGGACTACATCACTATTCACATTCATGAGAGAACCTGGTGTTTGTTTTTTTGTTTTGTTTTGTTTTGTTTTGTTTGAGAGAGACTTCCGCTCTGTTGCCCAGGCTGGAGTGCAGTGGCGTAATCTCAGCACACTGTAACCTCTGCCTCCTGGGTTCAAGTGATTCTCCTGCCTCAGCCTCCCAAGTAGCTGGGATTACAGGTGCACGCCACCACACCCAGCTAATTCTTGTATTTTTAGTGTGGTTTCGCCATGTTGGCCAGGCTGGTCTTGAACTCCTGACCTCTGGTGATCTGTCCACCTCAGCTTCCCAAAGTGCTGGGACTACAGGCGTGAGCCACTGTGCCCAGCCACCTGGTATGTTTAGAGAATAGCAAGTGAGGAGAGCTAAGAATGTACTGAAGCTACTAAGTTGGGAGGATGGAAGGGAGAAAAGAAACAAGAGTTTACTCAGTGTTGCACTTATCTGGTTCAAGAAACACATTCGTTCAACCCAAAGGATAGATCTTTAAAATAAAATAGAAAATGAGAACAAGATACGATGCAGTCCCAATCTTCAAGGAGGTCACGGTCTGGTTGGGGAGCCACACAAACATTCCACATTGAAACTCTTACAGTTGTCTCTCAGTCCCACGTCAGCTCTCTGGGCTTGGCTTTTCCCTCTTTCCATGGGTTCTAGTTATTTAGTTTATGTTTTTCTAAGAGGCAGCAGAGTGTAGTGGAGAGAACGTAGACCTGGAAGTCAGGTCTGTATGATCCAGCTTTGTAATCTAAGAAAAACTCTGATCCTAAGAGACTGGGGATAATGACCACTAACCGACAGAGACACAGTTTCCAAAACATTTTCAAAGCAGGAGTTGACAGCTATTGCTCCAATCTGGCCTGCTGCCTGCTATGTAAATAAAGTTTTACTAGAACATAACCATGGCCATTTGTTCCTGTACTGCCTATGGCTGCTTTTGCTCTATAACAGAAGAGCTCAATGCTTACAACAGAAATCATATGGCCTGCAAAGCTAAAAATATCTGGCCCTTTACAGAAAAAGTTTGCCAACTTTTGTTCAAAAGGATACAGTGATTATAGAGAAATGGGCCTGGAACTGACAGCCTGATTTTCTTTTCTTGATAATAACCTGCAGAACTGCATGGAGCTCATTAAATCTCCCCTATTCCTTCAATCCTTCCAGAATTAACCAACACTTAGATCTAAAGCATACTAGGGTATGAACTAGATACCATTCTACCTACCTTTAGCTTACTGGGACCTCAAAACACAGTGCCTCACAGACTGGTACATTTCAACACACACAGCCCATGTACACTGAGACAAGATATCTGTGACTCTGCAAGTTCTCCCAGTCCCAAGTGCCCAGGCTTCCTTCCCTCTGTGACAGTCACAGTGGCAGCAACTCCTCCTCAAGGAATGGGGTCTATGCCAAAGTCTTGAATGACTGAGGTGAATATAATCCTCCATGACATCCATTTTAAGCATGGATCGAGACTCAGTTAAACACTACAGCCAGGCTGACTGCCAAACCACAGGTCTGAATTATGATACCCAGCAACTACTACAAGAAACCAAATCCTCCAGATTAAAGCATAGAGGATGGAACAGACATGCAAAAAGGAAAGAGTGAAAGTACATAATCCAAGTGGTTAGGTTTATTACAGTAAAGCATGTAATGAAATACCATTAAAAACCATGTTTTCAAAGACTTTCACTATTAGAAAATGCTCAGGTCACATCTTGTGAAAGAAGATTTTAAAATGTATATACAATAGAAATTCAATTTTGTGAAAATGTGTTCTACAGACCAATAATGAGTTCCTCAACGGAATTAGTACTAAAAAACCGACCCACCAGAAAACGCCCTAAACCAGAGGGATTCATAACCAAATTCTATCAGATGTATAAAGAAGACCTCGTACCAAACCTACTGAAGCTATTCCCAAAAATTCAGGAGAAGGGACTCCTTGCCAACTTATTCTATGAGGTCAGCATCATTCTGATACCAAAACCTAGTAGAGAAACAACAAAAAAAGAAAACTTCAGGCCAATATCCCTGATGAACGTAGATGCAAAAATCCTCAACAAAATACTAGGAAACAGAAACTAGAAGCACATCAAAAAGCTAATCCACCACAATCAAGTAGGCTTTATCCCTAGGATGCAAGGTTGGTTCGACATACGCAAACCAATAAATGTGATTCATCACATAAACAGAACTAAAGACAAAAACTACATGATCAGCTCAAAAGACACAGAAAATGCTTTCAATAAAATTCAGCATCCCTTCATGTTAAAAACCCTCAACAAACTAGGCATCGAAGGAACATACCTCAAAATAATAAGTGATACCTATGACAAACCCACAGCCAACATCCAGAACATGCTGAATGTTCTGGAGGGCCCACAGATGTGGAATAATGTATTTGTAAGAATTATATTAAACAATCTTTATTTGATAAATAGTACCTTACAATCCTAATGCTACCTATCAAATTTCAATAAGAGCAATTTCAGCATCAAGTAATGAACAGTAGCTAAACTAACAAGAGATCAACAAAAAGGGCTTTAAAGGGAGCAGCACTAGCTGATGTGCTGCTGGAAGCATACCACACTGGAAGTATTCCCATTGAGAACCAGAACAAGACAGGATGCCCTCTCTCACCACTCCTAGTCAACACAGTACTGGAAGTCTTAGATAGAGTAGTAAGAAAAATAACTAAATGCATCCAGGAAGAGTGGAAGCCAACTATCTTCCATATTTGCACACGATATGACTTTATACCTAGAAAACCCCACAGTCTCTGCCCAAAAGCTCCTAGATCTGATAAACAACTTCAGCAAAGTTTCAGGAGACAAAATCATTGTACAAAAATCAATAGCATTTCCATACATCAACAATATCCAAGCTGAAAGCTAAATCAAGAACACAATCCCATTCACAATAGCCACAAAAACTTTAACTGTGTGTGACAGACTCATGACCTACAAGAAGATGGCCCAACATCTGGTCCAGGAATTGGAGAAAGACACTTCCAATGTCCAGAGGAAGATCCTCTTCTATGAGAAAACAGCCCAAGAAGGCTGGATGACTGCTGTGTCCACTGTGTGAGTGCTCTAGGTGCTCTGGAAAGAAAACGACCACAATAGGCAGAAGCCAGCTGACTGTGAGGTCAAGTTCCAGCCTTTCCCAAGCTGCCCATTGGTGTCTGGATTTCCATCTGCAGCCCACAGGGGCTGAGAAGTGCCAAGGAGACTGTGGGCCACCAGGCCCCAGGAGGGAGGCAGGTCACAATGTGAGGGCTTGCGTCCAGAGCATCTGCCAGTTTGATTCTGTTTTCCCTGTAGTAGAGTCCTGACTGCCCAGAGCCTTGGCAGCACATCAGCTGGTGCTGCTCCATTTAAAGCCCTTTTGATCGATCTCTTGTTAGTTTAGCTACTGTTCATTACTTGATGCTGAAATTGCTCTTACTGAAGTTTGATAGAGAGCATTAGGATTGTAAGGTACTATTTATCAAATAAAGATTGTTTAATGTAATTCTTACAAATACATTATTTCCACATCTCTGGGCCCTCTAGAATTATATAGAATAAGTATTGTATTTTCATTTAGAGAAAAGGCCTCTCTTACCCCAACATCATTGTGTTTGATATTGATAGGAAGGTTTAAAACAAAGACCGTTTCTGATCTAAGAGCTGTTATTACAAAACAGTAGAGTAAATTAGCCGGAATAAGCTTTAGTTTTAAAACAAAACAAAACAAAATAAGAAAAGAGCATGCTTATATATTGCTGGTGGGAATGTAAATTAGTTTAGCCACTGTGGAGAGCAGTTTGGAGATTTCTCAAAGAACTTGAACTACCATTAGACCCAGTAACCCCCTTACTGGGTATATACCCACAGGAATATAAATCGTTCTACTACAAAGACACATGTAACTGTATGTTCATCGCAGCACCGTTCACAATAGCTAAGACATACAATCAACCTAAATGCCCACAACAGTGGACTGGTGATGAAAATGTGGTAGATATACAGTATGGAATACTACACAGCTATAAAAAAAAATGAAGTCGTGTCCTTTGCAGCAACATGGATGGAGTTGGAGGCCATTATTCTAAGCGAATTAATACAGGAACAGAAAACCAAATACTGCATGTTCTCACTTATAGGTGCTAGCTAAGCACTGAGTACACATAGACACAAAGGAGGGAACATCAGATGCTGGGGCCTACTTAAGGGTGGAGGGTGGGAGGAAGATGAGAATCGAAAAACTACCCACAGAGTACTATGCTTATTACCTGGGTGATGAAACAATCTGTATACCAAACCCCTGTGACAGACAATTTACCTCTAGCAAACCTGTGCATGTACTCCCTGAACCTAAAAGTTGGAAAGAAAAAAGCAATGTGTTCTATATGCATGTTATATGTATGTTTTAGAATCATATCAGAATGTTTACAATGAAGCATGATTTTTATTTTCTTATCCAACTTTTCCATATTTTCCAATGTTCTATGATAAACAATGTCTTTCTTTTTTTACCTCATGTTATCATGGGACTCACAGAATCACAAAGAGTATCTTCACTCAGAAGTCTAATAACTATCTCAAGCTCAACATAGTCCAAACTGAACTCTTAATGTCACCCCAAAGTGTACCCTAACCACAAGGCAGCCTCAGTCTCCTAATCTCAGTTAAAAGCAACTCCATTCTTATGGTTGCTCAGGATAAAACCAGAGTTATTTTTCAACTACCTTCTCTCATACTTCACATCGAATCCATCAGGAAATCTTATCAACTATACCTCAAAATATATGCAAATCTGGCCACTTCTCTTTAACTCCACTGCTGCTCACCTAGTCCAAGTCAACATTTCTCACCTGGATTTCTGCAATTTTTTTTTTTTTTTTTTTTTTTTGAGATAAGAGTCTTGCTCTTGTTGCCCAGGCTGGAGTGCAGTGGCGTAATCTCAGCACACTGCAACCTCTACCTGATGGGCTCAAGCAATTCTCCAGCCTCAGCCTCCTGAGTCGCTGGGATTACAGGCGCCCAATACCACGCCCAGCTAATTTTTGTATTTTTAGTAGAGACAGGGTTTTGCCATGTTGGCCAGGCTGGTCTCGAACTCCTGACCTCAAGTGATCCACCCAGCCTATTTCTGCAACATTCTTCTAATAGGTCTCCCCGCTTCTTCCTCTACATCCCTGTGGTCTATTCTCAGTCTATCACTAGACAGAGTCTTTAAAACACCAGTCAGGTCATGTCACTTCATTGCTCAAAATCCTGCAATGACTCCCTAGTCACTCAGAGTCTAAGCACTGGAAATGAGAAGGAATCTGAGTAATCACAGAATAGTTTTTCCCATTTGAACAGATTTTCTGATTTGGATAGATTTAGGGGATAATTTGGTGCGATCATCCAAATAGAAAAAACTGTTGTGAATAGTTTTGGTCTCACCAAATCATTCCCTAAAAACATACAAAGCAATCTGATAACAAAACTAAAACACCGTGGACAACAAAACTAGATGACAAAGTAGTTCACAAACTCCAAAATACAAGTTCGTGGAGACAACCAACAGTAACCACAATCCCCGCATGGAATGAATGTTAATTTGGTGGAAGAAAAAGAAGCAATGATGCTTCTGAAACCCAAGAATGGGAAACACCAAAGCAGCCATAAACCAAACTCTAAAAATCAGAGCAGACCTATTTGAGAACACCAGGTGAAATTGGGAAGGGTTTCATCAAACCAAAATGTGACTATAAGGGCCACTGGTAGGTTCTGGCAGGGGCCAGAGAAAGATGGGAAACACGAACTTGAAACCAACCAGCCAAAACTACAGGACAGGACATCGCAATGAGAAACTTCTGGGAAGAGAATCAGAATTGGGCTATTACAATGGTGACAGAGACAAAGGAAAGAGAAGGCCCAGATACAAGCGAAGGAAGGGTATGGAGTCAGGAAGTCTCAGAAAGCAAGCCACCATATTATTTGATGCTTTACCAGAACAAAACTGAAAAACAGGAGAGGGAGAGCTATGAAATTAATAAAGACAGCTTGAACTATTCCTCCTCCTAAAAGCTTGAGAAAACTATTTTTCAGTAAAAATGAGTGACAAAAAAGTATTTGGTCAAATATCATAAAGAATTGTTAAAAGAAAATAGAGAAGAAGAACATTCCTATAAACAAAAAAAGACATGCCACAAAACATTAAAATTGTAGTTTACTATTTTAAAACAAGCTAAAAGACATTGAGAAAATGATACATAAATCATATTAGAAATAAGGTGATAGAGCTCAGGAATTTAGAAATGAAAGGAAAAGTCATTACAGAAATAAACTAAACTAGAAGGAAGACGAGTTAATAAACGCTAGAGAATCTTAAAACAAATTAAAAGTGAAATAGAATGCCTTCAAAGATTTAAAAGGTTTCCAATTTAAAATAATTGAAAATAGAAGAAATATTAGCTGGGCATGATGGCACGTGCCTATACTCCCAGGAGGCAGAGGTTGCAGTGAGCCAGTATCATACCACTGCACTCCAGTCTGGGAGACAAACTGAGACTCTGCCTCAAAAAAAATACATAGATATAGAAGAAATAAATTTAAAATTTAAAAAAACAATTCAAAAGAAAGTGAAAAATATTAACAGGCAAAAAAAGTCTAACATGAAAAATAGGAGTCTTTGAAGAAGAAAATCAAAGTTAGGGAACACAGCAAATACTAAAAACCAAAATTTAAGAAAATATTCTTTAAAAAAAGTTTTCTTAACCTATATATTGACAGAACACAAGGTGTATCTGAGAATATCTGCTTTATGATGACCAATAAAACATATTCTAGTAAAATTATTGTACTTTAAAAAAAATTTTGAGTAGCTAAGCAAAGTGTGCAAATTACCTACAGGAGAAGAAAATTAGATCAAACTTTTCAACATCAATACTTTAAAAAAAATAGTTTTATAAACTGATAAAAACTGAATATATAACATGTTTTAAAATATGTATACATGGTGAAATGGCTCAATCAAGCTAATTAACATGTGCATTACCTCACATAATCACTTTTTTTGTCATGAGAACACTTAAAATCTATTCTCTGGGCAATTTTCAAGTATAGAATACATTGTTATTAACTATAGTCACCACAGTATACATCTCTTGAACTTATTCTTCCTGTCTAAATGAAATTTTCTATCCTTTAATCCAACATCTCTAATCCCCACTCCTCTAACTTCCAGGCCCTGGTAACCACCATTCTACTCTTGCTTCTATGAATTTGACTATTTTAGGTTCTACATAGAAATGAGATCCCAAGTATTTGTCTTTCCATGCCTGGCTTATTTCACTTACAATAATGTTCTACAGGTTTATTAATGATGTCGCAAATGACAAGATTTCCTCCTTTTAAAGGCTAAATAGTACTCCACTGGGTACTAATGCCACATTTTCTTTATCCATTCATCTGTGAAAGGACACTTGGATTGATATATTGGCTATTGTGAATAGTCTGTAATGAACATGTGAGTGCAGATATCTCTTCCACATACTGATTTCAATTCCTTTGGATACATACCCAGTAGTGGGATTGCTGGATCATATGGTAGTTCTATTTTTAATTTTTTGAGGAACTTCCATGTTGTTTTCCGTAACAGCTGTACCAAGTGACAGTATCACCAACAGTGTATAGGTCTCCCTTTTCTCCATATCTTTGGCAACACTTGTTACCTTTTTTGTAATAGCCATTCTAACATGTATGAGGTACACTGTAGTTTTAATTTGCATTTCTCTGATGATTAGCGATGCTGATCATTTTTTTCATATAACTGTTGGCCATTTGTATATCTTCTTTTGATAAATGTCTGTTCAGGTTCTTTGCCTTTTTTTTTTTTTTTTTTTTTTTTTTGAGACGGAGTCTGGCTCTGTCACCCAGGCTGGAGTGCAGTGGCCAGATCTCAGCTCACTGCAAGCTCCGCCTCCCGGGTTCATGCCATTCTCCTGCCTCAGCCTCCCGAGTAGCTGGGACTACCGGCGCCCGCCACCTCGCCTGGCTAGTGTTTTGTATTTTTTTAGTAGAGACGGGGTTTCACCGTGTTAGCCAGGATGGTCTTGATCTTGTGACCTCGTGACCCGCCCGTCTCGGCCTCCCAAAGTGCTGGGATTACAGGCTTGAGCCACCGCACCCGGCCCCATTTTTTAGATTATTTGTTTTCTTGCCGAATTGAGTTCCTTACATATTTTGGATATTAACTCTATATCAGATGTATGGTTTGCAAATATATCATCCTATTCTATAGGTTGTCTCTTCGCTCTGTTCATAGTTTTTTTTACTGTGCAGAGCTTTTTTGTCTGACGTAATCCTGTATGACCATTTTTGTTTTTGTTGCCAATGCTTTTGAGGTCAAATCCAAAAATTCATTGCCCACACCAATGTCATAGAGCTTTTCCCTTATGTCTTCTTCTGGTAGTTTTACAGTTTCAGGTTTTACATTTAAACCTTTAATCCATTTTGAGGCCAGGTGCGGGTGGCTCATGCCTGTAATCCCAGCACTTTGGGAGGCCGAGGCAGGTGATTCTCTTAAGGTCAGGAGTTCAAGACCAGCCTGGCCAACATGGTGAAACCCCATCTCTACCAGAAAAAAAAAAAGAAAAGAAAACAACAACAATTAGTTGGGTGTGATGGCACATACCTGTAGTCCCAGCTACTCAGAAGGCTGAGGTGAGAGAATCGTTTGAACCCAGGAGGCGGAGGTTGCAGTGAGCCAAGATCACACCACTGCACTCCAACCTGGGTGACAGAGTGAGACTCTGTCTCAAAAGAAAAAAATAATGTTTTTTCAAGATAAAACTTTGATCCATTTTGAGTTGATGGTTGTATATGATGTGAGGTAAGAGTCTAACTTCATTCTTCTCATGTGGATATCCAGTTTTCCCAACATTATTTAAGAGACTGTCCTTTCCCTATTGTGTATTCTTGGCACTCTTAAGATCAACTGACCATAAATATGTGGCTTTATTTCTGGGGGCTCTCTATTCAGTTCCATCGGTTTATATATCTGTTTTTATGCCAGCACCATGCTATTCTGATTACTATAGCTTTAGAGTATATTTTGAAGTCAAATACTGTGATGTATCCAGCTTTGTTCTTTTCTATCAAGATTGCTTTGACTATTTGGGCCTTTTTGTAGTTCCATATAAATTTTAGAAGTGCTTTTTCTATTTCTGTGAAAATGTCACTGAAATTTTGATAGGGATTGTATTGAAATCTATAAATCTTTTTAGTAGTGTGGCCATTTTAACAATATTCCAATCCATGAATACAGGATATTTTTCCATTTATTAGTGCGTTTAATTTCTTTCATCAGTGTTTTATAGTTCTTAGTGTACAAGTCTTTCACCTCATTGGTTAAATTTATTCATAAGCTTTTTCTTTTTTTTGTAGCTATTGTGAATGAGATTGTTTTCATGATTTCTTTTTTGGACAGTTCATTGTTAGTGTATAGAAACACTACTGATTTTTGAAGGTTGACTTTGTACTTGAAATTTTACTGAATTCATTAACTAGTTCTAACAATTTTTGGTGGAGTCTTTAGGACTTTCTATATGTAAGATCATGTCATCAGCAAACAGAGACCATTTAGTTTCTTCCTTTCTGACATGGCTGCCTTTTATTTCTGTCTCTTGCTTAATTGCTCTGGCTAGGACTCCAGTACTGTGTTGAAGAGAAGTGGTGAGAGGGAGGCCAGGCACAGTGGCTCACACCTGTAATCCCAGCACTTTAGGAGGGCAAGGTGGACAGACTGCTTAAGCCTAGGAGTTTGAGACTAGCCTGGGCAACATGGCAAAACCCCAACTCTATAAAATACACAAAAATTAGCCAGGCATGGGGGTATGTACCTGTAGTCCCAGGTACTTGGGAGGCTGAGGTGGGAGAATTGCTTGAGGCTGGAGGAGGAGGCTGCAGTGCACTACTGCCTTCCAACCTGAGCAACAGAGTGAAACCATGTCAAAAAAAAAAAAAAAACAAAAAAAGGAATGGGGGTGAGAGTGGGCATCCTGTCCTGATCTTGCAGGAAAAGCTTTCAACTTTTCAATACTGAGGATGATGTCAGCTATGGGCTTATGATACAGTCTTTATTGTGTTGACATACCTTCCTTCTGTATTTAATTTGGCTGAGAGTTTTTATCATGAAAAGATGCTGAACTTTGTCAAATGCCTTTTCTGCATCTATTGAGATGATCATATGATTTTTGTCCTTCATTCTGTAAATGTGGTATATCACATTTATTAATTTGCATTATTTTGAACCACCTTTGTATCCCAAATATAAGTCCCACTTGATCATGGTGAACGATTCTTATAAATGTGCCGAAGAATTTTGTTTCCTAATATTTTGTTGAGGATTTTTGCATTTATATTCATCAGAAATACTGGCTTATAATTTTCTTTTCTTGTAGAATATCAATACTTTTTCCCTAGAAGAAACCGAACAATCTATTTAATATACATATGGAAGAAAAATAAGCCAAGAATCTTATATCCAGGAAAAATAATGTGTAAAAGTATAAAAGGCACGGAGCAGCTGTTATCAAAATTACAAACTCGGAGAATATTGTTCCCACAGACACTTTCTGAAGAATCCACTAGAGTGTATGCTGGCAAACTTTTTCTGTAAAAGACTAGATAGCAAATAGTTTAGGCTCTATAATCCAAAGAAGAATCTGTTGCATATTCTCTTTTTACAATTTTTACAACCCTTTAAAAATGTCCTAAAATGAAAAAAAAAAAATCCTAACATGTAGGGATGAATGGCTAAAGACATGGTGATACATACACGATATGGATATGGATATATACGTATATATGGATTAATTCATACACTCACACAATGAAATATTACGCAGTCTTTAAAAAGGAGACACTGCCATTTGTAACAACATAGATAAACCTAGAGGACATTATGCTAAGTGAAATAAGTTAGACACAGAAAGACAAATACTGTATGATCTCACTTATATAAAGAATCTAAAAAAGTAAAACACATCAAAGCAGAGTAGGATGGTGGTTACCAGGGGCAGAAATGGGAGGAAATGGGGAGATGTAAGTCAAAGGGTACCAACGTGCACTTATATAAAATAAACAGGCAAGGCACGGTGGCTCACACCTGTAATCCCAGCATTTTGGGAGGCTGAGGCAGGCGGATCATCTGAGGTCAGGAGTTTGAGACCAGCCTGGTCAACATGGTGAAACCCTGTCTCTATTAAAAATACAAAAAAATTAGCCGAGCGTGGTGGCACATGCCTGTAATCTCAGCTACTCAGGAGGCTGAAGCAGAAGAATCACATGAACCTGGAAGGCAGAGGTGGCAGTGAGCTGAGGTTGTGCCACTGTACTCCAGCCTGGGTGAAATGGCGAGACTCTATCTCAAAAATAAATAAATTACATACATACATACATACGTACATAAAATAAGTCTAGCGATCTAATGTACAACATAGAGACTATAATAATAGAATACAGTATAAAAAAAATTTGCTAAGCTTTTAGATCCTCTTACACAAAAAGAGGTAACTATGTCTAGTGACAAACATGTTAATTTCCTGACAGTAGTAGTCATTTCACTATATATATTTCTAGCAAGAGACCATGTTGTATACCTTAAATATACACAAATAAAATTTTTAAAATATAAATTTGTAAAAAACCATTCTTAGCTCACAGGTCTTACAAAAACAGGTAGCAGATCATAATTTGCCAACTCCTGTACTAGAACATGAGCTGCAGGCCGGGTGTGGTGGCTCACACCTGTAATCCCAGCACTTTGGGAGACCAAGGCGAGCAGATCACAAGGTCAGGAGACTGAGACCATCCTGGCCAACATGATGAAATCCCGTATCTACTAAAAATACAAAAAAATTATCTGGGCATGGTGGTGTGAGCCTATAGTCCCAGCTACTCGGGAGGCTGAGGCAGGAGAATCGCTTGAACCCAGGAGGCAGAGGTTGCAATGAGCTGAGATCGCGCCACTGCATTCCAGCCTGGAGACAGAGCGAGACTTCGTCCCCAAAAAAGAAAAGAAAGAAAACTAGCTTCAGAGAAGCAAAATGATTAGCAGGGCACTGACAAAGAACTGGGATGATATTAAGTAAACAGCTATCCATGGAAATAAAAGTAGTTAAGAGTGACATGGTATGTAAGTGTACTCTGATGATGTAGATACTATATTTTTTAAATATAGGAAAAGATGAGAGAGAGCATATGCAAATAATTATTTTCTTTAGCTCTTCTCATTAATCTTAATGTGGTGACTGTACAATGTTTGAGAAAGCAAATGAATAATCATATGATAGGATAATCCTATCATCCCCTGTGTCCTTCAGAACAATGATTCTCAGTGTGAAGAAAGGTAATACGGATTTAATCTAGAACCCTATAGTTCCACTTCTGTTGTTGTTTTGTTTTTTTGAGAGGGGTCTTGCTATGTTGCCCAGGCTGGCCTCAAATGCCTGGGCTCAAGTAATCCTCCCACCTCAGTCACCCAAGTAGTTGGGACTATGGGCGTGTGCAATTGCACCCAGCTAGTCCTGCTTTTGAATAGAAAGTATCATTATGAATTCATGAAGTATTTTATTGCGTGCACACACACACACACACACACACACCCACACACACCCCCTAGCTATGATCACTGAAAAAGGCTTATGAATACTGACTACCCCAGCAATGAACATCCCCCCTTCTGGTCAGATAACAGTCTTGAAAAAAATATTTTCCGCTAAATGAAAGTAGGGCATCTTAAAGAAATGACTGATCACTGAGCTCAGCTGAGCGTGTACTATCTTGTCACACCAGATCTTGTCATACCAGATAGCAAGGAAGCTATCAGACACAACTGAGATCACAGCAAGAGTACTCAGGAGCCAATGTGTAGAAGCATCTAGTGGCCAGAGAAGGAACAATTTGAACCCAATAAAAATGCTAATTGCAATAGATAGAAACATATAAAATTGGTCTCTTGGGAAGATGAAAACGAACTAAACCATTATCTTGAAAACTGGCCAAAAAAAAAAGCAAAAGAATCAGGCATTTATTATGCTTTTCCCATATGAAAAGCTGTAACCCTAGGCAACCAAAAAATAGAGGCAAGGATGTGTCTCTTCATAAAATTGTTCCAACTAAGATACAGAAAAGAAATCAGAATTAGAATATCAACATTTTACAATATCCAACAAATTGATGAATCTAGGCACTGAGGATCAATGGCTGCTAAAACCACAAGAAAAATGACAACCACATATAATGTATATAGCCTTACCAAATAAGACCTTGAGTGTGATTAAGCCTCTGGACTCAGCGATCAATTTACATGAAGTACAGAATTCAGAAGAACATGTTGGATAATCAGCAGTTCAACTGCAAAATTGCACAATTTTCCAATCAGCAAAATTCATATTGTAAATAACTTTACAGGCTAAATAGCTTGGGTTCTTCAAAAAATAGTGTATGGTAGAGAAAGGAATGGATCATTTGGAAATCTGTCAATTAAAAGAAAGAGAAGACTTGTCAAATTATCTTTAATGAGTAAGAATAAGCTACAATGTCTAAATGCACATTTGGGTAACAAAAGTATAAAGAAGCAGAATAAGTGCTTTCTAAAGGTGTCAGAATAGTGGATAATTTGGGAGGAGAGGAGGGGACTTAGTTTGGGATAGGGTACGTGAAAAAGCTTCTGGATTGACTGATATGGTTCTATTTCTAACATGGGTGACAGTTATAAGAGTGTTTGCCTTATAAAAATTCATTAAGGTAATTTTTAAAATAGTCCTTACGGTGGTCTACAAGGTCCTACATAACAGAACCTGACCTTTACACACTCCCTCCTTCACTCTATTCCAGTCCTATTGACATCTTTGTAGGTCCTTGACTAGGCCAGGTGTGGACGGTCTCTTGATAGCTGCTTTACTGTGACTCTTCTCTCTCCCTGGAGCACTCTTTCCTGTATATCTACTTCGCTAACTCCCTCACCTCCTTTGAGACTTTGCTCAGATATCACCTTCTCAATGAGACTACTAACTTCATGTTATAATCTGACCTTCAAAATCCCTGGTCCCCTTTATTTTCCTCTGTTTTTCCTTTTTTTCCATTAAAACCTTCTAATATGCTATATGTTTTTATTATGTTTTTTTGTCTCCCCCCTGTCCCTCACCATGAGACTGTAGGATACACGATGGCTGGAATTTTTGCCTGGTTTGTTCACTTGCTCTTCTACAGTTCTCTACTCAAATATCACCTTACCAATGAGTCCTTCCCTGACAATTCCTACATCCCAGCTCTTGGCAACCACCTGTTCCCTGCTTTATTTCTTATTTCATAGCACTTATTACCATCTGACAATCTAAACATTTAACTCATTCTTTTTTTAAAAATGAGATGGCTCTAAATGTTTTGTCTGTTAACTGCTGGGACATTATTGGCCATATAATGGATGCTCAGTAAAAACATGTTGAGTCTTTATTATATCTAGGTAGTTTTTTCTCCTGTTCCTTCTTAAGAGCTTTTATTATGAATGACAACTGACTTGTACCCAGAGCCTTTTCGGCACTGAATGACATGATCATATGGTTTTCTCCTTTAATTTATTGATGCAGTACATTCTGTTGACAGATTTTTCTAGTAGTGAACTATTCTTTTGTTGCTGAAACAAAAACTATTTGGTCATAATAGCTGATCAATCTTTGCTACACTGCTGAATTCTATTTACTGGTATTTTATGTATGGTTTTAGCATCTGTATGCATAAGAAAACTAATCTAAAGTTTTCTTTTATGTAATTTCTACTGGGTTCTGTCATTAAATCATAGCTTTGAAAAATGAATGGGGAGTTTTCCATCTTTTCCTATGAACTAAAATAGCTTAAATAGCATTGGACTCATCTGTTCTCTACTGCTTAGAAATAATTCAGTTGTATATTGTCTCTTCCTTTTAAAATGATATCTCTTAATTGTCTTTTAATCTCTTTGATGCTAATCAACCTACTTAAGCTCTCTATCTTGAAAAATCAGCCATTGTTTCTAGACTTTCAAATGTATTACAAATGTACTTTCATGTATTCTCATGTCATTTTTTAAAAATGTGTCTTTTATAGGCCGGGCACTGTGGCTCACGCTCTGTAATCTCAGCACTTTAGGAGGCCAAGGCAGGCGGATCACCTGAGGTAAGGAGTTCAGCATGGCCAACATGGTGAAATCCCGTCTCTACTGAAAATACAAAAATTAGCTGGGCGTGGTGGCGCACGCCTGTAATCCCAGCTACTCAGGAGGCTCAGGCAGGGGAATCACTTGAACCTGAGAAGCAGAGGCTGCAGTGAGCTGAGATCACACCACTGCACTCCAGCCTGGGCAACAGAGTAAGACTCTGTCTCAAAAAAAAAAAAAAAAAAAAATCATTTATAGTTGTGATTATTTCTCTTTCCTCATCCTTTATAATATATATTCACTTTTATCTTCATCAGTATTGCAAAGGGTTTACATTTTTACTCACCATCCCAAAGAATTGATTTTGGTTTTTATTTATCCTATTCTATTTTTCTCTATTTTATTAATTTCAGCTTTGATCTGTATTGACTTTAGGACCCAATACTCTGACTCCTTTCTGTAAGAAATCATTTCACTGTCTTAAATTCCCATATGTTTGGATCTATTTCTTATTCTGTTCTTTGCCACTGAGTAAGACACATCAACCTTGAGTCATACAAGTAGATTTCATTATTAAAGTGCTGAGGAAGGTCTCATTATAAAACGTCATAGGGGTACCAACAGCAGCACTAAACTGGAGGCTCCATAAGGCATGTACAGTTGAAGGCTAAACTATGGCATAGTTTAAAAAGTAGCACCTTGGCTGGGTGTGGTGGCTCACCCCTGTAATTCCAGCACTTTGAGAGGCCGAGGTGGGTGGATCACTTGAGGTCAGGAGTTCAAGACCAGCCTGGCCAACATGGTAAACCCTCATCTCTACTAAAAATATAAAAATTAGCTGGGCATGGTGGCATATGCCTGTAATCCCAGCTACTTGGGAGGCTGAGGCAGAAGAATTGCTTCAGCCTGAGAGGAGGAGGTTGCAGTGAGCCGAGACTGTACCACTGCACTCCAGCTTGGGTGATAGAGGGAAACTCTGTCTCAAAATGAAAAAAAAAGAAAGAAAGAAAAAGAAGCCACCTAATCTAACCTCATGCTACATGTATAATATGTGTATGCATTTCTGCCACACCCCCTCCCCCAATATATGTTCCATAAGGGCAGGAATTTTTGTTTTGTCTGCTACTGTATCTTATGTGCCCAGGATGATTCCAGGTACATAATGGGAGCTCAACAAATATTTGTTGAATAAATGAATAACTGCGGAAAGCTGTTTCTAATTTTTCAGATAAAATCAGGATTTCTAGCTTCAGATTAACAGTTAGCATAAGGTCAAAAAATCTCTCTCCTCCACTGTTTACCCTTTCTCTCCCCTGTGTCTCGGTCGTATCTCAGTACTTATTCAGCAGTTTGGGGATGAAAGCAGTTCTGTTGGGGATGAAAGCAGTTCTGTTGTGGTTTTGTCTCTGGTTGTTTTATTTTCTCTATGTAGCAACATTTTGGTGTTTGGCCAGTCCTGCATTCTTTGCAAGAACAAATCTGATTTCTTTTTTATGGCCTACAAATGGTTGCAAAAACACTGACATTTCATTTCTCAAAAGTCCCTTTACTGACTCATCCCCTTATTGACTCTGGTCCTCCAGCATGAAATAACAGAACCAATTTAGTTAATTCTTGCTAATAATTACCCTAAGCACATTCTGGACTTCAAGAATAACATACATGACCAAATATTTAAACACTGGCTAAAATGCAATAGGGTAATTAACAGACTAATCAGTAGACCTGTTTTTATGTTTATGTCTCAAAGGAGAATTGTTTAACATGTTTATATCTTAATTAATGCTTTTAACAGTTACAAAAATGAAACTATAATTGAATTTCCTTCTAGAATGATTGAACTTGATAATACTATACATCCTTGATTTGAATAACATTGACAGAGCAATCAAGATTTTTTTTAAGATCCTAAAAATTATCTTTCATAATATGGTGTATATACAGATCTTAACAGCAACACTGTCTGAAGTATATAACTCAAAATTTTATGTATACAGCCATGTAACCACCACCCAGATAGGACAGTGATCATTTCTAGCCCCTCAACAGTCTCTTTTGTGTTGCCTCCCAGTCAGTACCCCAGAATAATCACTTTTCTACTATCACAACAGATTGGTTTTAGCTACTTTTGAACTTCATATAAATGGAAACCTACAGTATATACTTGTTTGCATCTGGCTGTGTACACTTAGTATAATATTTCTGGGATTCAATCATGTTGCATGTATCACTAGTTTGCTTCTTTTTACTGCTGAGTAATATCTAATTGCATGAATATAACGTATTTTATTTATACATCCCTCGGTTGATGGGTACTTGGATCCATTTCTAGCTTTCAGCTATTACTATAAATAGTGCTGCTATAAATATCCTTGTGTAAGTCTTCTAGTGTAATTTTTAAAGTGTATAACCTCTTTATGTTGGAAATATATGTAGGAGTGGATGTGTAGGGTCATAAGCTAAGCATGTTTTGCTAAGTAGCCATAATATATAGTTTCCCCAAATGGTTATACCAGTTTAACTCCTACCAACATTATCCTTGCCATTAGTCTGTAAAGTCCATTCATTTAAAATTAACCATTCTGGTGAATATGGAGAGGTATCTCACTGTGGTTTTAAACTGTATTCCCTAAGGACTAATAATACTAAGTCTACCTTTTTTTGTAGTAGTAGTAGAAGAATTAGACTGGTGAAAAGATCACACCTTGCTAATTTACTCAAAAATTATATACTGAAATATGGGAAGTATGCAGGGCTCCTGAAAGTGAAGAGGAGAAAAAAATATGGTTTCATCCTTCCTGTCCTCTGGTAATTGATTACTGGACGGCCTCCTTTTTCTGGGGACCAGCTTGGGCCAGTGCTAAGTTAACCTATGTAGTTAACTTGATCCATGTTCTTTATTGTTTCAGGCAGATTTGAGTTACCATCTAGCACATTTTTATTTCGGCTGGAAGAATTCCCCTTAGCATTCGTTGTAGGCAGGTCTGCTAGCTACAATTCTCACAGTTTTGGTTTATGAGGAATATCTTATTTCTCCCTCATTTCTGAAGGGGAGTTTTGCCAGATATGGAAGTTTTCATTGAGCTTTTTCCTTTCAGGGATGTGAATATGTCATCCTACTGCCTTCTGGGGTCCATAGTTTCTGGTGAGAAGTCTGCATTCATCTTACTGAGGTTTCCCTGTATGTGATGAGCTGCTTTTCTCTTGCTGCTTTAAAGATTCTCTCTTTGGTTTTCAACAGTTTGATTATGATGTGTCTAGCTGTGAATCTCTGGTTTTATCCTGCTTGGAGTTTACTGAGCTTCTTGCATGCATAAATGCATCAATCAAATTTAGGGTTTTAGCCACTATTTCACTTCCCTTTCCTTTTTTTTTTTTTTGAGACGGGTCTCACTCTGTCATCCAGGCTGGAGTGCAGTAGTGCAGTCACAGCTCACTGCAGCCATGACCTCCTGGGTTCAAGTGATCCTCCAACCTCAGCCTCCTGAGTAGCTAGGACTACAGAGGCATATGTCACCACGCATGGTTAATTTTTGTATATTTTGTAGAGACAGGGTTTCACCCTGTTGCCCGGGCTGGTCTCAAACTCCTGGGCTCAAGAGATCTGCCTCTTTTGGTCTCCCAGAGTTCTGGGATTACAGGCATGAGCTACTGCACCCAGCCCATTATTTCTTCAAATATTTTTCTGTCCCACCATCTCTCCTCTCCTTCTGAGATTCCCGTCATGTGTATGTTGGTACACTTGATGGTATCCCACAGGTCTCGTGAGGCTCTATTTATAGTTCCTAATTACTCTTTTTTCTTTTCTGTTCTTCAAATTAGATAAAGTCAATAGAACTACCTTCAAATTTATTTCTTCTTCCTGTTCTAATCTCCTGATGGGCCCTAGGAGCAAATTTTTTATTTCAGTTACCATGCTTATCTACCTGGTTTGGTTCATAATTTCTATCTTTTTATTGATGTTCTCAATTGGCGAGACACCGTTCTCAAACTTTCAGTTAGGTTTTTGGTTTTTTTTTGTTTTTTTTTTTAAGATACGGTTTTCTTTAGCTCTTGATGAATCATTTTAAATAGCTGAAATAAAGTGTTTGTCTAGAAATTCCAATGCCTGGGTTTCCTCAGGGACAATTTCTATTCATGGCTTTTTTTCTTGTTGTGTTCCATATCTTACACTTTTTTGTTAATCACTAGACATTTTAAATCTTATAATGTGGCACCTCTGGGAATCAGATTCTCTCCCTTCTCCAGAATTTTTTGTTGCTGCTTATTGTTGTAGTTGTGTTTCAAGACTTATCAAAACTAATTCTATAAAATCTGTATTCCTTGTTATGTGCAGTCACTGGAGTCTCTGTTCTGTTAGCTCAACGGCCAGCTAACAACTGGACAGACTGCCTTAAATGCTTGGAACCAAAAAATCTCCCCATCTCTGCAGAAGGGCTCTGCATAGGTTTGGGATACACCTTCACTACTTAGCTAGGTAGCTTCTAACTCTGCCTTAGTCTTCACTTCCTGCTTTCACAGAGTCTCACGATCAGCGAGAGGTAGAAGTCTTCCCTGGGCATGCATACAGTCCTTGCCAAGTACGTGGCCTTCTACATTCTTGGGAATATGTGAAGCTTTTCAAAGCCCTCATAGACATCTCATTCCCAATCTCTGCTCCTAAGCTCTTTAATTTGTCTACTGTTTGCCCCCATTGTTATCTATTGATTCAGGAAGCAATGACTAAATTATTTGTCTATAAATGTTTCTTGATAACTACTGTCCTCCCCACTCTCAGAAGTAGGCCAGTTCTGAGTCAGGAGAAATAAAGACAAGGTTTTTAAGTCATTCTTCCAGTGATCCACCAAAGAAGGCAAAACAAATAATTACAATGAGGTCTGTTCTGCTCCCTCCAGTACAGGAACACAGGCTGTTATTTTAGCCCCAGCTGACACATGGAACAGGGAATGGGGCTTGGGTAAGCTCATTATTCTTACTAAGATTCAGCCATTTTTTGTGAATAAGCACTCTTCACATTTTTTTTTCAAGTCTTTGGTTACTTTCTAGAGTTCTGATAAAGTTAATTCTGACAGGTTTTGCCAGTTCTTCCGTTGCTCTTATGGAAGAGTAAAATTTTACCCTTTACTATGGCACTTCTGCTGATGTCACCCCCAAATAGCAAACCTTTCTAAACCACTTGAAATGTCTCTCTCCTAGCTTCCTAATAAATCAATTTATCAAACACTTACTTAGAATTTACACTGCTGTGTGGCTAAAAAGATAACTATAACAAAGTGCTTGTCCTCAAGTAATATGATAAATTCAACAGTATCAGATTCCAAATGAAACTATTAGTAATTATGACACTGGAGCGGGTTCGAGAGGTGCAATTTTAAAAGTGTCCCAAATGGTTCTGAAACCAGTAGCTTGCTTGAAGAAATATTGCCTCAGGTTTTTGCCAGCCTCTCCATATTAGAACTCTATACTGATAAGCAGAATAAATGTGTTATAAGACCAGAACGAGAAACTGAGCAATTAGGCCAGAAAGAGTTACCACGGCAGAAAAACAGAATGTACTAACTGCAATATGGGAAGAAGAGGGCATAAGAGAGAACATCTTTTGGCTTTGTGCACAAGCAATCTTGATCCTAGTATTAAATTTTGTCAGTACTACAAAAAAGCCTTGAAATTGTTCAAATGTTATGTCCTCAGAGAAACGTTCCCTAATTCCCATCCAAACTGGCACCCCCACCTTTACCCTAAAATATTCTTTTTCCCTTTAACCTATTTAACAAGGATAATATTTTATTTTATTTTATTTTATTTATTTATTTTTATGGCGATGGAGTCTCACTCCGTATGTATGTATGTATGTATGTATGTATGTATGTATGTATGTATTTGTTTGTTTGTTTGTTTTTATGGAGATGGAGTCTCACTCTGTCACCCAGGCTGGAGTGCAGTGGTGCAATCTGGACTCACTACAACCTCCACTACCCAGATTCAAGCAATTCTAGTACCTCAGCCTCCCCGGTAGCAGGAACTACAGGTGCACACCACCATGCCTGGATAATTTTTTTGTATTTTTAGTAGAGACGGGGTTTCACCATGTTGGCCAGGCTGATCTTGAACTCCTGACCTCAGGTGATCCACCCACCTCGGACTCCCAAAGTGCTGGGATTACAAGCATGAGCCACTGCGCCCAGCCAAGGATAATATTTTTTAAACTATCTCCCAACACACATTTCCTTATCAGCAAGCAGATTACCCCTTCCTAGTGTCACACCTGCCATCATGCCCAAAGGAAAGTGGCAGAGGAAATGGAAAGTCTACCCAGCCTAGACTTCTGGTGTCTTCATGACAGAAGAAGAGAACAGTGGGAAGGAAACAGCAGTGACAAAAGTCTGTTCTCATCTCCTCTCTCCAGGATAGAGTTCCAAAAGGAAAAAGACATGTTAGGCAGATGGAAGAAAAAGCTAAAAAACAGGCATCTTTGATCCATTTCCCTTTTGGGGTTCTGGGAGGAGACTGCTACACAAGATGCCCCTTATTGAAAAGGTGGGGGCTGAATCATCAACATAGAAGGGTTAGGAGGAAGGAGGGCATGGATTTAGTTATCCAGAGTTCTCTGGCTCCCACAAGGCATGAAAGGCATTCCGAATTTTCTGTATGCCCAATGAAAGAAGAGGAAGGGAGTTGAGGATTCTGCTAGCAAAATTACTGAACTGAAGGACAGGGTTTTGCCCCAGGGGAGGCAAACAGATTCAGTAACTGAGGGCTGTTTGTCTTACTACATAGGTCCAGGGCTTAAAGAACATGACACCCAAACCTCAGAGTCAGAATGAGCCAGGGTGGGGCCAGTGAAGCAAGGAGAACCACTGGACTATCTGCTGACCACAGACTGCAACAACACTTATCAGCAGGACACAGTGACCAGGTGGACAGCAATACTATCACTCCGGAGGCCAAGGAGGACTCAGAGAGAGCAGCACAAGACCACACAGTCACCTCATCTTTAGATACACACACCCATATGCCATCTAGGGAACAGACATGGTTCTCCTGGCATGGACACTAGCAGTAATATATGCAGTGGTGGTGATAGTAGTGGTAAAAATAATAATACCAAACACACACATTTATAGCACTTAGGTGCCAGATACTATCCTAAGCTCTTTACGTATTATTAATGCATTTAAACCTTACTAACAACCCTATGAGGTAAATGCCATTACTATCACCATTTTACACATGAAGAAAATGAGGCATACAAAGGTTAAGTATCTGATTCAAGGCCCCACAGTCAGTAAGTGGTAAAGCCAAGATCTGAACCCAATATGACAACATATATTTTATGGAAAAATACATGTATTAAACATACTTTCTATGAAAATGATAAACAGAATGTCAGACATACAAAGACTTTCCTAAAGAATCTAGGTAGTATTCTACTGCTCTGAATCCAGGATAACATAAAGATATAGGAGATAACACACACAGCCAACAGCTGCTCAAAATTTTAAAAAATTTTAAGGTGAGCACTAATCTATCAAATGATTGTTACTGAACAAAACTGATATACTGGGAAATAAAGCAAACTAGTACATAGACTTATATATGTTTCATGAACACAGCAACACAGTGCTGTCTACACGTGATGAGTTCAGACAATATAAAAGGTTTCAGAAAAAAGTAAAGAGTGCTTATCTTTCAAAGGACCATACTGAAATATCTATAAACAAAAGGCTTCAAAGTAATCCAGTGGGGTACTACAACCTGAAAGAACAAAAAAACAAAAAAACAAAAAAAAAAACCAGACAATATACATTGCACAATAATTTTCAAAACACTGGATATTAGGGCAATGAAGAACAGTGTTTCCCAAAAAATGGGAAAAAAGTGATCCCCATAATTGCCCCAGCTTACTGCCTTGAGAAATATCCAGGCTGTGGTACAAGAAGGGGGTCCCAGGCAGAGCCCAGCAGATTCTAAATTGAGAAATGGAGCTGAAAGTCCTGTTTGGAGTTTTCAGGCCAGAGAATCAATGAGGAGAGAGCTGTATACGGAGAGAATTCTGGAGATGTGCTAAGTGGAAAGAACGAATTTACAGGGAACTGTGCCCAGAACTCACAAAGAACAAGGAATAGTGCTTGCTCTTACCACCCAGAGTGGATAAACTCATAATTTATTGGGTACTGGTAGAGTACTTAGCCAGGCCTTGACTCAGTAATAGGGAATAATCAGGCACAGACTAAGTATTTCTTCAGACTCACCTAACAAATCATAAAAGCAAAATCCCCAAAGATCAAACTGGACAAGTAAGTTAACTGCGTCCCAGAACAAAGTTCAAGAATATTTGTAGAACTACAAAAATATCCAGCAAACAAAAACAAAACAAAAATATCCAGCAACCAAAAAAGTAAAATTTACAACATCTGGCATCCAATCAAATATTATCAGGCATGAAAATAAACAGGGAAACACAACTCATAATAAGAAAAATAATCAATTTCAAATAACACAGATGTTAGAATTACCAAATGCATTAAAATAGTTATTCCACAGATTATTCCACAGTTATTATGGAGTACAGTCATTCAAGTACATGTTGAGCATCCTTAATCCAAAAATCTGAAATGCTCCAAAATATGAAATTTTGTGACATTCAAGTTGACTCCACAAGTGGAAAATTCCACACATACTTAACACAGACTTTGTTTCATTAACAAAATTATTCAAAATATTGTATAAAATCACCTTGAGGCTATGTGCATAAGGTGTAATATGAAACATAAATGAATTTCATATTTAGACTTGAGTCCCATTCCCAAGATATCTAATCATGTATATGCAAATATTTCAAAATCCAAAAAAGAAAACAAAATTTGAAACACTTCTAGTCCACGCATTTTGGATAAGAGATACTTAAGCTGTATTGACGGCAGTGCTAAAAAGAAATAAACTATGGAGACATGAGAAGACATGGAGTAAAGTGCATATTACTAAGTGAAAGAGCCCAATCTGAAAAGGCTACATACTGTATGACTGCAACTCTATGACATTCTGGAAAAGGGAAAACTATGGCTAGAGTAAAAGATCAGTGGTTGCCAATGGGCTGGAAAAGGAAAGGGTAAATAGGTGGAACACGGAGGATTTTTAGGACAGTGAAAATATTCTGTATGATACTAGATATAGTATATAGTATTCTGTAGATATATGGTAGTGTACATTTGTCAAAACCCATAGAATGTACAACGCCAAGAGTGAACGCTAATGTAAACTATGAACTTTGGGTTATAATAATGTGTCAACATAAATTCATCGATTGTAATAAATACAGCAGTAGGATACTGATATTGGGGTAGGCTGTGCATGTGTGTGGATAAGTAATATATGGGAATTCTCTACACTTTCTGTTCAATTTTGCCATGAATCCAGAACTGCTATAAAAAACAGCCTATTTTTGAAAATAAAATTGAAAAAAATCAGTGAACTGTGGAAACATTTTAAACAGTCTCATAAACTGGAGTCCTGAAGGAAAAGAAAAAGAAGAAAGGAGAAAAAAATTTTTGAAAAAAAAAGTACACAATTTTCCAAATTTTATATAAACTATAAAACTCACTGATCCAAAGAGCTCAACACATTCCAAGTAAAAATTACTGATTTCAGGAATGCAAGGTTCTACAGATTACTACAGATTCTACAGATTGTAAATAATAATGATTATGAACAACTTGATGCCTATAAATTCTACAACTTAAAGGAAATGAACAAATTCCTTGAAAGACACAAACTACCAAAGCTCACGTAAGAAGAAATAATTTAAATAGCCCTATATTGTCTAAAGAAACAAAATTATAATTATTTACAAGAAGAGCATTTGCCAAGCTAAACAAAAAAAAGGAATCCACACCTACTCACAAAATACAGTAATAAAAACAAAATACACAAATGATAAAGAGCTTAAAGTGGTCAGATAAATGACATATAACAAAGTCCTGACAATTACTGACAACAGATTTTTCAACAGCAACCACTGCAACTAGTGGATGGTGGAATAATATCTTCAAAACACTAAGAAAATTATTGCCAACCCAGAATTAAATAAACCAAAAATAACCTAAGAAACTAAGACTTTTTCAAAAAAACAAAACAAAAAACCCTGAGAAATATAAAGATCCTTAGAATAAAATTAGAATCATAAGTCCATACTATGCACAAATGTGAGCAGCAAAAACTCTGGGCAAAACCCCTCACTTCAGGCAAAAATAATTGGGAAAGACCACAGTGGTCTAAGGAGTGTAAGAATCATTCTCATTATTATTAAAACTTTCTCTGAGCTCTTCACCCTAAGGGTGGCACCAGCCATACAGAAACCATCATAGGCAGCTAAAGCTCTGAAAGAAATCCAAACGTCAGACTACAATAACAATGAAAGGAGCCTCTGGGAGCCATAGAGTATGTGGGGAATCCAGGAAAAAGACGAGCCAGAGAAAGGGTTTCCCATAATTTTGCACATGAACCAGCACAACTTCTAGCTCACACATGAGACAGATTCAGGGAAGCAAAGCAAAGGCTCTGAGAATAAATTAAAATATAAACTGTTGCCAAAGCTCCAAACTAACTCATAAATGGTCTGTGGATAGGAAAGACCCAAAGTAGCACAGCGCAGTCTTTGAATTGATACTGGAAATACTATTCACAGAAGGTGAGAAAACTTGTGGTTTAGAACCTAACCAGCCTGACTGCTTACCAAAACAAAAATAAAATCAGCATTCTCCCAAGGATTTTAACAGGGCTTAGAGACACAAAATATAACTCCAAAGTTACTCAAATCCACAGCATCAGGAAAATGTGATCCAAAACTGAGGGAAAAGACAATCAAAAGTAATTTGTAAGGGAAGCATAACTATATAACAAAACGAGACTTAGAGTGTAAGAAAAGAGAAAATTACAGGTCAGTGTCACTCACGAAATAGATATAAAAATCCTAAGCCAACAATTAGCATACCAGCTGGGCGCAGTGGCTCACATCTGTAATCCCAGCACTTTGGGAGGCCAAGGCACGTGGATCACGAGGTCAGGAGATCGAGATCATCCTGGCTAACACGGTGAAACCGCATCTCTACTAAAAATACAAAAAATTAGCTGGGCATGGTGGTGGGCGCCTATAGTCCCAGCTACTTGGGAGGCTGAGGCAGGAGAATGGCGTGAAGCCGGGAGGCAGAGGTTGCAGTGAGCCAAGATCGCACCACTGCACTCCAGCCTGGGCGACAGAGCAAGACTCTGTCTCAAAAAAAAAAAAAAAAAAAAAAACAAAAAACATTGGCATACCAAAGCCAAAAACAAAGCTCAGATGATAAATCATGACCAAGTTGGGTTTTCTCCAGAAATTCAAAGTTAAATAAATATTAGAAAATCTATTAATGCAGCTTACTATATTTGCAGCTTATGATTAAAGAAAGCCAGATGACTCCTTCAATTTGACAAAATACAACCTTTGTGGTGGGCTACCTGGAAAATGGTTCCCAGTAATTCTGTCATATAAAGGACTCTTTAAAGAAATTAAGGGTGTGCCTAATAGGTCCTCGCGACTGAACAACAGGGGCTCTAGGAAGCTTAAGAACATTGTCCCTCAGCCATCTGAGAAAGATCACAAAGTAAAGAAGGGTGTACCTTAGATTTGTAGGTGTGACTATTACCCAATGGAATCAACACCAATGAGTTTCACAAAAGACAAAGTTTTTGAGAAAATTATATCAGCAGCAACACTGCCAGGTTGGACCAAAAAAACCCAGAAATAGTACAACATGAAAAGAGGCCACTAGACTCCCAAAATTCTACTGGCAGGAAGCAGACTGATAAAAAACTACACAGCTGCTAACTGCTACCTTTCATGAAAAAGGAAGAATAACTCAGAGGTGGAATCAAGCGTCAGGAGGGCAGGAATTATTCCTAGGCCGTGAGACCAATCAAGGAACTTCTAACATCCTGACTGGATTTCAGAATTGATATGGACCAGTGACACTTCTGTGCCTCCTATTTTCCCTCCTTTAAACAGGAATAATGTCTATTATCCCATGCCTGTTCCACCCTGTATACTGGATATAGGGAAAGGAGGATAACTTGTATCTTTAATGTTACATTTCTACAGATTGAGTGGACCTGTACACAAGGAACTATATTTTAAAAACTTTGGCCAGGTGCAGTGGCTGACACTTGTAATCCTAGCACTTTGGGAGGTAGAGCCCAGGAGTTTGAAACCAGCCTGGGCAACATAGCGAAACCCTATCTCCACTAAAAATCAAAAAATTAGCCAGGTGTGGTGGCACACAACTGTAATCCTAGCTACTCAGGAGGCTGAGGCAGGAGGATCACTTGAACCCAGGAGGTTCACTTGAACCCAGGAGGTTGAGGCTGCAGTGAGCCATGACTGCGCCACTGCACTCCAGCCTAGGCAACAGAATGAGATGCTGTCTCAAGAAAAAAAAAAAAGAAAGAAACTTCACCCATAAGCCTCATTCACAACTGGACCTGATTTAGATGGTAAGATTCTGGACTGTGAGCTGATGCTGTAACGGAATGAGACTTTTGGAGACCTGGAGAAAGGGGCAAATTAAGAGGGGCACATGCAAGAGACATGTCATTGGGGGCCAGAGGGCAGGCTGGAACGCTGCTTCTAAAATAGCACCTGATGGTTCCCAACTCCTGATATTCCTACCTTTGTGTAATCCCGTCTACTTGATTTTAGCTGGGCCTAGAAATTTGATTCTAATTAATATGGCAAAAGTGATAGGATGTCACTTCTGAGATAAGGTTGCAAAAGATGTAACTTCCATCTTCTTTACCTTCTCTGGCTCTTCTTGCTTGCCAGCTGCCATGTTAAATAGCCTTATACAGAAACATACACGGCAAGGAACTAAAGCCCTCCACCTATGACAGATAAGGAACTGAATCGTGCCAAATACCACATGAACTAGGAAATCATTCCTTCCCCAGTCCAGCCCTGATGCAGTCTTGTGAGGGACTCTGAGGCAGAAGATCCAGCTATGCTGTGTCCATATTCCTGACACACAGAAACTTTTATATAATGTTTGTTGTTTTCAGCCACTAAATTCTGGGGTAACTTACTACACAGCAAGAAAAAACGAATACAATATCCATTAACTTTTAAAACTCTTAGTGAACTAGAAACAGAAGAGAAATTCTTCAACTTGATAAAAGGTATCAACAAAGAGAAAGAAAACTAACAGCATATACCAATAATGTACATTAAAATAAATACAGCAAAACTCATTAAACATATTCCCTTTAGAGTGAACTCTGTTCTGGGAAAAAAATAAATCATTTTCCTTCATTTCCTATACACAGGATATTTAGGAGTAACTAAACAGTTGGTATAAGCACAGTCTTCTTTATAGAAAAATATCATTAATGAATACAGAAGGAAATTTTAAATTAGACTACCATTTGGCTAGACTTAATAAAATAGTAGGCCTGGGCAATGATTCATCAATGATCACTAAAACCATTAGGCAGAAGACTAAAAAAAATTGTACTGCTTCATGAATCACATTCTTACTTAAATCCAGTTGGTTTTTTTTTTAAGCGGAAGAGAATTTGACGGTACTACAAGTACAATGACCACTAAGTACAGTTTGGTGCCACAGCCTTGATCTCTGCTAAGGCATCCAGAGTTTTCAGCTCTTTTGCACTATCAGCACAAATGTCAACAGAATGAAAATTCAAATAACATCTTAGTATTATTATGAAAATAGTTTTAATCTCCTGCGAAGGTCTGAAGGATTTTTTTGGTATTCTGAAACCATAATTTGGGAACCTCTAGTGACACACAGAGAAGTATTTATAGATGGAATGATGTGTTATCTTGTATTTGTTTTAAAATAATAATTCAGCAGAAGTTGGGGGAAGGAAAGGAGTTAACAATACTGGCCTACAATGGTTAACTGTTGGTATTGGGAATTCTGCTTATCAATTTATTTTTGTGTTTGGAATTCTGCACAATAATAAAATATTGTTTAAGGCATTCCCTTTAAAACATGATTTCTCAACCTTGGCACAACTGACATTTGGGGCCGGATAAATACTTTGTTGTAGTAGCTGTCCTATAATTGAAGGATGTTTAGCAACACCCTGGCCTCTTTCTATTTAAGGCCAGCAGTATCACCTCCACTTCCCCAAATGTGACAACCAAAAAGTCTCCAGACATTGCCAAATGTCCCCTGGGGAACAAACTGCCCCCACTTAAGAAGAACTTTTTTTTTTTTTTTTTTTTTTTTGAGACGTTGTCTCACTCTGTCACCCAGGCTGGAGTGCAGTGGTGTGATCTCCACTCACTGCAAGTTCCGCCTCCCGGATTCACGCCATTCTCCTGCCTCAGCCTCCCAAGTAGCTGGGACTACAGGCGCCCACCACCACGCCTGGATAATTTTTTGTATTTTTAGTAGAGACGGAGTTTCACCGTGTTAGCCAGGATGGTCTCCATCTCCTGACTTTGTGATCTGCCCAACTCGGCCTCAAAAAGTGCTGGGATTACAGGCGTGAGCACCCAGCAACAACAACTGTTTTAAACCAAGGTTGCTTATTACTATTAGAAATCCTAGCTTAGGCAAAACCACAAAACATTAGGAAAGCTGCAGGATATAGATATACAAGTAACTTACAATTGTATACACCAGCAACTAACAGAACATTTAAAAACAATACACATATTGGCCAGGCATGGTGGCTCACGCCTGTAATCCCAGCACTTTGGGAGGCCCAGGTGGGTGGATCATGAGGTCAGGAGATCAAGGCCATCCTGCCTAACATGGTGAAACCCCATCTCTACTAAAAACACACACACACACACACAAAATTAGCTGGGTGTGGTGGCCAGTAAAAAGCAAGAAGTACTAGCTGGAAGCTTCTAAGAAATATCCTCAAAAAATACTAAACGCCATTTGTTTCACACACATCCACCCCCGCTGTGCTGCTTAGAATGTAGATGAAATGACTGGCGCTCCAACTTGGATCCTGGGAATGATGCAGACAAAAGCTGGAAGCAGCCTAGATGCCAGATGACTGCAGAGCTGACCAAGCAGCCCAGGTCTGCCTTCTTCTACATAACAGCCATTATTTGGAAATCTTTGTTATTTTGGATCTCCATTTTTGTAGAGAAATCTAATCAAACTAATAAATGATCTGATATCCAACTTCTAATTTTTGCTACCAATTGCTATATTCTCCAAGAAAAGTACAAATGTTGCCTTATTAATTCATGTTCTGGTTCTGCTTCTTCTCAATCTTTCACTGACACACTTTGAAATGCAGTGTTTCATCAGCTCTCTGATTTCCTTTCACAGCCCACTTTACTGTCGCTTGTATCCCTTGTTTATTCAATTCCTCCTCTCCAGCTAAGATGTCTCAGTCACTTCTGTCTTCAATATAACTTGTAAAAGGAGGCTGGGCACGGCAGCTCACAGCGGTAATCCCAGCACTTTGGGAGGCCAAGGCAGGAAGACTGCTTGAGGCCAGGAGTTCAAGTCCAGCCTGGGTAACATAGTGAGACCCTATCCCTACCAAAAAAAAAAAAAAAAAAATTAGCCAGGCATGATGGCATGCACCTGTAGTCCCAGCTACTAACAGGAAGCTAAGGTGGGAAGATCGTTTGAGCCCAGAAGTTCAAGGCTACAGTGAGCCATAATCTTGCCACTGTACTCCAGCCTGGGTGACAGAGCAAGACCCTATCTCCAAAGGAAAAAAAAAAAAAGACACAACCCCAATAGCATCCTTAGGCAGTACCTTCACAAAGGAGAAGTTTTCACAAATAGACTTGTTCTCTGATAGTTTCATGAAAGAAAAAAAAAACACTACATGTAATATTTATAAAATTCTTCTGGGATATTTCAGACTGAGCTAGTAGAGCTCAAATGATCCTAACTTGCCTGCTATTAATTTTCCATGCTATTAATGCTCATAATCTTTGTGAATATTGTCTGTCATTCTCTTCACTTGCTCAAAATATTCTTGTTATCCTTAAATTTCACAAGAATTTCAAGTGGCTATTGAGTTTTCTGTTAATCCCATAAGATGTAAGAATTTTAAGTTTCCAAACTGACAAAGATTCTTTGTGTGACCAAACTTCAGTCAGGCTCCTGAACCTTCTCCTAGGACCATCAGTGCACTTCTTTATAAAATCCAGTTTTAGGCTGGGTGCGGTGGCTCATGCCTGTAATCCCAGCACTTTGGGAGGCCGAGGCAAGCGGATCACGAGGTCAAGAGATTGAGACCATCCTAGCTAACACGGTGAAACCCCATCTCTACTAAAAATACAAAAAATTAGCCGGGCATGGTGGTGGGCGCCTATAGTCCCAGCTACTCAGAAGGCTGAGGCAGGAGAATGGTGTGAACCCGGAGGGTGGAGCTTGCAGTGAGCCGAAATCGCGCCACTGCACTCCAGCCTGGGAGACAGAGAAAGACTCCGTCTCAAAAAAAGAAAAAAAAAAAAAATTTCAGTTTTAGCAAAGAACTCTGCTAAGGCAGTTTAGCAAGAACCTCCTACTCTTGATAACTAATCACTCTCAGGTTTCTCATCCTCCACCACTCCCCAGGTGATGTCTGATCACCCTGGCCTGTCTTCAATGAGAATCCTATCAGGTAAATTTAGCCAGAATGCCCCTGACCCCTGATGTTTCCTCATAGTAATTTTCCATCCACTGGCCCTCACCTTGCTCCCTGGCTATAAATTCCCACTTGCCCATGCTGTATTCAGAGTTAAGTCCAATCTCTATCCCCCACTGCAAGACTCGATTGCAGTGGTCCCTGTATCTCCTGCAATGGTGCTAAATAAACACTGCCTCATGCCTTAGCAAGTATCACTGAATAATTTTTTCTTTAACAAAACTAAATTTCACTTTGGATAGTAAAAAGAAACTGTGTTATAAATTTAATAAATTACTAATTATTCTTCCTACTTCCTCAAAATATCTCCATTTCCAAAAACCTTTTTGCATTATTTTCACTCATTTATTTAGTCTTTCTTTGCTTTTGATCTAATTTAGAGGGTTTTTTTGTCTGCTTTACTTATTAGAAGCTGTAGGGTGTCAGTTTTAATGTTCTTATTTGTTCTCTTGTACTTATCACTACTATTATCTTTTTCATTCTAATTTATTTGTGTTTAATAGTTGCTATATTCTCTTTCTGCTCTAAGTGTAGATAAGAACTCGTCTCTGAATTGTAGTTGTGATTCCTGTACTTGTTGTCTAAGCATCACTCTTACATTAATCTGCTTTTCTGGTTTTGCTCTGTTGACCTAGCAAACTTGATTTTTATTTGTTCCAGGTAATTTCATGGTATCATAATGAGTTTAATAACAGAAGTAACTGTACACTCTTATAACTTCCCAAAAGTTCCCTGATGGAGACAACTAAAATTCCACAAAAAAATCCACAAACCATGAGAAAAGGGCAACGTAAATAGCCTCAAACTTTACTTCTACTTTCTTTTCAAGACATTTGAGCAGGAGCCTCTGACTTTTCTGTAACTGGAACTGCCCAGAGAAGCAAGAGATGCCACCCCGACAGTAAATAATTGGAAATTTCTAAGCAAAGTAAAGGTTAACTTTCATAGTTAACAACACAAGAGGTAGAACTGTGAAAGCCTGCTGATATCTCTATTTTCGACAACTTCTATAAGTGTCCCTAGGCCATCTGGTGACATCTTCAAACCTTGAAGGCTACCTAAATATTTAAGTATTGTAATACTACGTAATACTAAGTATTAAAATATTTATTTTAAACAATTTTCCCAGAATAAAAATGTTTAAATAAAAAGAAAAGCACACAGGATGACTGACTCTGGGTGATAAATTCTTCATTATAATGAACATGGGATATTTACAACTTGGTACTATGTAATAATTTTGTATGTTTCTGCCTTATTCCCCAATAAGCAGGTTTTGAAAGTAGGGATTCAATCTTAAAAAAAGAAGTATGGCTGGTTAGGTATAGTGGCTCACGCCTGTAACCCCAGTACTCTGGGAGGCTGAGGTACATGGATTGCCTGAACTCAGGGGTTTGAGACCAGTGTGGCCAGCATGGGGCTCTACCAAAACTACAAAAAAAAAAAAAAAAAAAAATAGCTGGGCACGGTGGTGCGCACCTGTAATCCCAGTTACTCGGGAGGCTGAGATGGAAGGATCACTTGAGCCTGGGAGATGGAGGTTGCAGTGAGCAGGAGCCACTGCACTCCAGCCTAGATGACACAGCGAAACTCCATCTCAGGAAAAAAAAAAAGGAAATATGGTCTAGTTTAGACTCACCTCAACCAAAGCAGTTCTTGTTTTATATTGGAATTCTGGGTAAGATTTTCTTTCAAAAACAGGTTCAAATATTATTTTGCTTTTAAGTTTTAAAAAACAATTGTAGCCTACCAGAAAATACTAAAATACCAAGTGTTGGTAAAGATGTGAGGCAACTAGAACATGTTCATCTACAGTACAGCCATACATGAATGATAGAGACACTTTGGAAAACTCTTAGTATCAAACACACACACACACACACACACACACACATACCCCTTGTCATCCAGCAATTCTATTCATTGGTATATACCTAAAAGAAATGAATGCTATATCCACCAAAAGTAATGTACAAGAATGTTCTCAGCAACTTTTATCTGTAACAGCCCCAAACTAGAAAGACCCCAAATGCAAAAATCTTGGAATAAGCATTAGTAGCTTCTACTCATGATTGTGACATGTTAATTTTTGACAAAACATAGAGCCTTAGAGGGCCTCCATTCCACATACTGAAATGCTAAGTAAGGTCTCTTTGCTTTCTAAAATTCATTAATTCATAATATAATTTCTATGAATTTTCTTGGCCTTTATGCTTACCTTAAATATAGCAAGTATATACACAAGATGTTCTCTACCTGATTGGCACCAAAATTTAACCTAAGCATATCTCTTTAAGCCCTACTAAACAGGCTGGTGGTCTAACAGCTCCTTTTATATTAGTAAATGTAGGTGGCATCCGTGCTGGGCCAACATACAAGCACAAAGACTGAAATACCTAATGCAGGTGATTAAAAATCAATTATAGTCTATTATCTGGAAATAATAATAAACTGTAATCAGAGTAGCCAGAGCTGAAATTTTCTTTGAATCAATAAAAACAACCTAGAGCCACTACAGTGATGGTATGTCATAACTTATAATCAATAATTGAAAGCTCGGTATAGGCAGGCAGCTGTTCCTTTGAGATTATCTACATAAGAAATCTATTTACTATACAAGTTCTATACAGCAAAAAAAATAAAAAATAAAAATAAGGAGATATTCCTTGGTGAAAGTAAGAAGGGCACACAAGGAAAGTATACTGTTTTTTCTTTTTTACAGGGGTTATATATTACTTTGATAAATGAAAAAATATATATATAGTTATAGCCAACTTTTCTTCATGAAGAGATGCTACCTGAATTTAATAGTAGTTTCCATTTTTATATCCTCATTCCAGGTATATAAGTCATCAAGACAGGTGGGAGGGTATACCAGTTGTCACTTCATAAGAAAAGCAGCAAAATGCTAAAAATCATCATTTGAGAAGTTTTGAATCCAAGGAACTTCTTGTATGGATTAGGCTTCCAAATTTTGGAGATCCTCTAGCCTTTTGTAAAAAATAAGAGAGGTTATATCCTTCAGATGACAAAGGAAGCACGACACGTAGTAAAATGCCATGGAGAAAAGCACGACCTGATGGAGACCAGGGCACACATATTCGAATTCTGGTCTTGTCATCTAAATCTGAACAAATTGTTTTAATCTTACTGTGACTCAGTCTACTTGTCCATAAAATGAAGAGATTAGGTTAGATGATGCTTTTATTTTTCTCTACCACTAAAAATTTCAAAATGCTTATAATTCACTATGTGCTCATTAACATGATATACGCACTTCCTGATTTTAACCTTTATCCACAAAAAAATGACTATCTTCATTAACAACAATATCTAGAAATAAGAAATCAGAAGCCACTAAAACTGAATGATGAACATTAAGGTCTGAGGCCTTGAAGAAGGCTTTTCACTGCCTGTAAGTTGGGTTTGTATCCATCAAACAAATAAGAGGGCCACAATATATAAATGAAAAAATGAAGTATAAATAAGTGAAAATCCATAATAAACTAGTAGAGGGCCGGGCGCAGTGGCTCACGCCTGTAATCCCAGCACTTTCGGAGGCCGAGGCGGGCGGATCACAAGGTCAGGAGATCGAGACCACGGTGAAACCCCGTCTCTACTAAAAATACAAAAAATTAGCCGGGCGCGGTGGCGGGTGCCTGTAGTCCCAGCTACTCAGGAGGCTGAGGCAGGAGAATGGCGTGAACCCGGGAGGCGGAGCTTGCAGTGAGCCGAGATCGCGCCACTGCACTCCAGCCTCGGCGACAGAGCAAGACTCTGTCTCAAAAAAAAAAATAAATAAATAATAAAAAAATAAACTAGTAGAGAATTAATAAAAAAAGAAACCTCATCAGTGAATCTGTATCTGTTCCAGAAAAGGTCTTCAGTTTCTATATATACACACACAGGTACATACACACATATATACATAAAACACATACATACATATGTATAGATTATTAGCTAAATATAGAGTCAAAATAAAAAACGTGTCTTCTACTCACTTTGACAGAGACACTCCCCCAGCTTTCCCAATCATCTCTTCATGGTGCAATACCGAATGGTTCCATGGAATCTGAAGGAACTTTAGGAGTGTTCTCATCCATCGTTCAGGATGTAAGACAAGTTGTTCATAGTGAACCAACATGCACTTTTTATAACCAACCTCCATACACTGGTTATACATGGTCTCTATAGCACGATTCCACTTGGTCAAACAGTCCCTATAGCTGTTCAGGTCAAATCCAGCTATAGTAACTTTTCGAGAAATCATCGAATGTACTGATGCCCGGCCATCTCGGACCATCAGGAGAAATTTGGCATTGGGGAATAACCTAGCAAGGTAAGTTAAAGATTTCAGGGCAAAAGGATCTTTATTACATAAATAAGGGGCTGGCTCCCCATGCTTAACAATGATTTCTAGTAAGAAGGCTTGCATGGCAGAATCCAGCACTTCATCAGTAACACCAGCCTCATCCAGGCGGATCTTCTCTTTACTTGACCGTGACCACATCTGCTTCAGGGCCAGGATTCGGGGAATGACCCTGGTTTCCTCTCCACAGCGAATGTCAGGATGTGCATCCAGCATGGCCCTCATGAGTGTGGTTCCACTCCGAGGCACACCTCCAATAAATATTAAAGGCATATCTTTGTGATAGGCAAAGGTTTTGTTGGCTTTGAGGTCCAGGCCAGTTCTCACAGTGGTCCTTGTGCTCTCCAATTTGACTGGCTGGCTACGTTCCTCTATCCGGTGATGGCATTCCATTGCATGCTGGCCCAAGTAAAACACAGTCACAGAACTAATCACCAGACATGCTAATAGTAAGTTCTGCTTCAGCTTTCCAACCATCTTGATGTGGTTATCTTGTTATTAAACAGATATTTTGCTCAAAATGATTTTCGGAAAATGTTCAGGCCATGGAGAGTCTACTTCAGAAAGATAACCAACGTCTAGTAGAGAAAGGAAAACGTTATTTTATCATTACATTGAGATTGCTTACAAATCAGTCACCAGTTATCACCACTGCATTTTAGGTAGAAAAAAGCTGAAACAGTCTTGGATTCTCTGATATCCTTTTTTTTTTTTTTTTTTTTTTTGAGACGGAGTCACCTTCAGTCGCCTAGGCTGGAGTGCAGTGGCGCGGTCTTGGCTCACTGCAAGCTCCACCTCCCGGGTTCACGCCATTCTCCTGCCTCAGCCTCCCGAGTAGCTGGGACTACAGGCGCCCGCTACCATGCCCGGCTAATTTTTTGTATTTTTAGTAGAGACAGGGTTTCACTGTGTTAGCCAGGATGGTCTCAATCTCCTGACCTCATGATCCACCCACCTTGGCCTCCCAAAGGATCCTCTGATATTCTTAAAATAAATTTGAGCAAAATTTGTTTTACTCAGTATATACAGTATAGACAAATTTGAGTAAAAATAAATCAATGTCTATAATCGGAAACAGCTTTTGTTAATGCAGTAATTCTAAAGCTATGTACCTGGTAAAGAATGGAAAATAAATAAAACTATTTCTATCAGTGAGTCAACCAAATATTTAATAAGCCCAAGGATGTCTGGAGTCCAACTCAAGGCTGATCTCTGCTATTCAGACTTGCCTCATCTCCAAGCAGTTATTAGCTCCACATTCTAACAATGAGAAATTACAGAAGCAACATGAAACAACTTCCAAATCTTCAACAGAGATTCAGTTTATTATCCCACAATTTATTTAGGTACTACAGACCAGATACTCAGGCTCGACTGAGGACCAACTTTGAAAAGGAAAACAGTAGAGTAACCTCTGCTCTTGGAAAACAAAGTCTTTTGACAGACAGATATGTAAACAACAACAATAAAATGTGATGAGTGCCTCAGTGGAAATATGCAAAGGGACAATGGGAGCATAATGAAAAGGAGCATGTAATTGACCTGAGGAAGCTGTAAAAGTTTTACAGAAAGTAGGACCAGGTAAAGGACCAGGTGCAGGTAAAGGACCAGGTGCAGCAGCTTACACCTGTAATCACAGCTCTTTGGGAGACCGAGATGGGAGGATCGTCTGAGCTCAAGAGTTCGAGACCAGCCCAGGCAACATACTGAGACCCCGTCTCTTTAAAAAAGAAAAGAAAAGAGAAGGGAGGGATATTCTAAACCAAAGGAACTTGTGTGCAAAAGCAGAATGGCAAGACAGAACATAGCATAATTAGGTGACAAGAAGAAGTTTAGGAGAGCTGTTGTATAGGCTGCAAAGAAAATTGTATGTATAAATATCTGTTATCTAATCCTCAGAAGGACAGGTAAGATCTGGACACAGGAAGCGCTCTAAGCTGCAGGTACACTACCACCAAAGGCATGGATGTGCAAAAGCAGAAGCATGTATATGAAACAGCTGAAGCTGCTAGTTTAGCTAGAACAAGGGTACACCGTGGGAAACAGACAGCAACCAGACTACATCTATACCAAAATAATTTACCCTGAATCCTCAGAAGGCAAGTGTGGCAGTTAATTTTATGTGTCAACTTGGCTAGACTTTGGTGCCCAGTTGTTTGGTCAAACACCAGTCTAGATATGGCTGTGAAGGTATATTTTAGATGTGATTAACACTTAAATCAACAGATTTCTAGGAAAGTGGATTACCCTCCGTAACACAGGAAGGCCTCATCTAACAGGTAAAGGTTTTAAGAGCAAAAACTGAGGTTTCCTGGAAAAGAACTACATCATGGAAACCCTGCCTGTGTGTCCAGCCTGCTACCCAGCAGAATCTGGAGTCAAGCCTGTGGCAGGCCAGGTCACTAATGCAGGCCTCCATAACAACTGTTTCAGTACTGACTGAGTGGTTCAGTTCAATATTAAAAGCTAAAAAAAAAAAAAAAAAAAAAAAGCCAGTGCTGTTATACAACGGCTGGAACGTAACAAAAGCCCACCAAGAGTTTTGCCTAGGCCTTTGCTGGGCCTTAAAGCATGACAAAATAACGAAGGAATTCTTAACAGGACCCATTTAGGATTAAACAAGTTTTATTGGGGGTCTGAAGAAACTCCCCAGGCCTCCACAAACAAGTTTATTGGAGGTCTGAAGGAACTCCCCAAATCTCCGTGATTTAGCAGGAGACATGATAAGGGTAATCACCCCAGCACCTAGACCCATTTAGATTAAGTAAACTTACTGAGGCTCCAGAAAATGCGCTTCAGGACTCAGACTTTAGTTACAGATTAAAATAAGTTAATCGCTTACATCTTTAGATGAATGCACACTTACATGCAGACATATAGGTTAGAAGGTACATAAGCTCAGAAAAACTTTGTAATTTTAAGTTGGTCTAGTGATAATTTCCAGGCCTCCCTGCAACCAGTTACAGAAATAAAAACTCTCTTTCTCCCCAGTTCATCTGCATCTCGTTATCGGGCCACAAGAAATAGCAGCCTGACCCTCAGTTTGCTCTGGGAACAAGACTGCAACATCAACTCATCTCTGCCCAATTGCCCTATGAATTTCAGACTTCAAAGCCCCACAATCACATAAATGAATCCCTTAAAAATCAGTCTCTTTCTCTCTCTACCCCCGACCCCTACCCATATACACAGTAGGCATGCGTGTTATCTACCACTCTAAATTCAGTGAGATCCCTTCCAGCCCACTAGCAAAGCAGCCAGTGCTAATGGTTTGCCTTGCCCTGACTACTGGTTGTTTTTCTGTAAAACTCTAACACAGGGGTTCGGTTTATTTTTCTGGAGAACCCTAAATATACCTGGGGAAATGACTAACTACACTAAAAAATACATTCTGAGAGGGAAGACTTCCAGGTACAGCCTAGTGAGAAGGTAGTTAATTCCTCTCCCCAAAAACCAATGATAAAGCTGGGTGAAATGGGCAAAACAACCCTTTCAGTGCTCTGGAAATCCACCAGAAGAATACAACAACCTGAGAAGCATTTATGCTTGAAAAACTGCTAAAAGGTAGGTAAGAACAATGAGAGTCTGTGTAAGGTTACTCCCACCTCATCTACCCATTCAGTAGGTACAGAGGTTCTGCAAGGCAGAGCAGGGCAAGGCAAAACATTAGGACTGACAGTTTTGCTGCTGGGGTGGAAGGGAGTTTGCTCGGTTTGGAGTGGGTAAGAACACACATGCCCACCTGCATTGTGAGTAAGAGATGGAGCAGGTGGGAGGTGAGTGAGAGGGTGAATAGCTCTAGAAGGCGAAGGTTGCAGTCCAGATGGGGCACATTTGTTGGCCAACCCTGAAGTGGCATGCAGGCACAGAGGAGACATGAAAGGACTGGGTGGAAAGTAAAAGACAGGGCAGATCCGAAAACAGCCTAAACTTTGTATGTGCTCCCTACCCACAGAGGTCTACTGGCAGAGGACGAACACCTTACTGGCTCAAGATGTCTGAGGCAACCACTATCCAAGCATTGGGTGACCACTGATCACTAAGCTATGCAGACAGGAAGGCAACTCCTAGAAAGCCATGCTTAAAAATGAAAACAATTATAAAGCGTGTGCACACTTTAAGTATATATACTTAAATAAAGTACATATACTTTATACTATATATACTTTATATAGATATAAACAATCCTAAAAGTGTGTGTGTATATACATATACACATATATATGAGAGCAACATCAGCATACATTTAAATGACGAGGCAAATTTATAGACAGCAGAGTGAAAAAGCAGGGATTTAAGTGCAAGCTTACATGAAGGAACTTTTTGCAGTGACTGAACTGTTCTAAAACTGAACTGTTGTCATAGTTGTACAACCCTATAAAATCTACTAAAAAATTATTGAATTACACCCTCATACTTGTGAAAGGAAAATAAATCTTGGGGCCCCCAAATCACTAAGCTAAAGGGAAAAGTCAAGCTGGGGACTGCTTACGGCAAACCTGCCTCCCATTCTATTCAAAGTCATCCCTCTGCTCACTGAGATAGATGCATATCTGATTGCCTCCTTTGGAAAGGCTAATCAGAAACTTAAAAACATGCAACTGTGCGTCTCTCACCTATCAGTGACCTGGAAGCCCCTTCCCCACTTCAAGCCTTCCTGCCTTTGCTTCCAGCTCTCCCACCTTTCCAAACGGAACCAATGTACTTCTTACATATATTGATTGATGTCTCATGTCTCCCTAAAATGTATAAAACCAAGCTGCATCTCAACCACCTTGGGCACATGTCGTCAGGACTTCCTGAGGCTGTGTCACAAGCATGTTCCCCAACCTTGGCAAAATAAACTTTCTAAATTAACTGATACCTGTCTCAGATTTTGGAGGTTCACATACTATATATATAAATTACACTTCAACACAGCTTTTTTTTAAAAAAGGAATTCATTACTAGAGAAACACTTCCACAGTCTCAGTAGAATACAACAACTAAGAACTGGTTCTTGTTTATTCATGTGTATGATTTAATCATTCATTCAATATATGTTTGAGCACATAGTTTTGTGCCAGGCACTATATAAAGCTTCAACAAAGAATCACAAAGACTAGGTTGAGATTAAAATATTAGCTTAAAAAACTGCAAAGAAAAAAGTATTAAGACAATTGGTGGCAATATAGCATTAAAATGTCTATGCACAACATTGTATCCATTATAATAGAAGACACACTTAAGATGTTATCCTAATATTCAATTTAAAAGGAGCCAGGTAGAAAGAAAAGGAAACAATGGCAAAAGAGAATAATGTATAAAACAGAGGCCGGGCGCGGTGGCTCAAGCCTGTAATCCCAGCACTTTGGGAGGCCGAGGCGGGCGGATCACAAGGTCAGGAGATCGAGACCATCCTGGCTAACCCAGTGAAACCGCGTCTCTACTAAAAAATACAAAAAACTAGCCGGGCGAGGTGGCGGGCGCCTGTAGTCCCAGCTACTCGGGAGGCTGAGGCAGGAGAATGGCGTAAACCCGGGAGGCGGAGCTTGCAGTGAGCTGAGATCCGGCCACTGCACTCCAGCCTGGGCGACAGAGCGAGACTCCGTCTAAAAAAAAAAAAAAAAAGAAAGAAAACAGAGAAGAGTCATCCTATTATACAATAACATTTTGGTTAAAGAAAGTAAAACCAGGCCGGGTGCGGTGGCTCAAGCCTGTAATCCCAGCACTTTGGGAGACCGAGACGGGTGGATCACAAGGTCAGGAGATCGAGACCACCCTGGCTAACACGGTGAAACCCCGTCTCTACTAAAAAATACAAAAAAACTAGCCAGGCGACGTGGCGGGCACCTGTGGTCCCAGCTACTCAGGAGGCTGAGGCAGGAGAATGGCGTAAACCCAGGAGGCGGAGCTTGCAGTGAGCCGAGATCCGACCACTGCACTCCAGCCTGGGTGACAGAGCGAGATTCCATCTTTAAAAAAAAAAAAAAGAAAGAAAGTAAAACCATATTGCAGATTCAAAAAAAGAAAACTTTCGGTTGGGCGTGGAGGCTCACACCTGTACCAGCACTTTGGGAGGCTGAGGCGGGGAAATCATGAGGTCAGGAGATCGAGACTATCCTGGCTACGGTGAAACTCCGTCTCTACTAAAAATACAAAAAATTAGCCGGGCGTGGTGGCAGGCGCTTGTAGTCCCAGCTACTCGGGAGGCTGAGGCAGGAGAATGGTGTGAACCCAGGAGGCAGAACTTGCAGTGAGCTGAGATCCTGCTACTGCACTCCAGCCTGGGCGACAGAGCGAGACTCCGTATCAGAAAAAAAAAAAAAAGAAAGAAACTTCCCTGAATGTAAACAGACACTATAGATGTAAGGCTCTATACGTCTATTGAGCAAAACAAATGATAACAGACCCAATCTGGACACAACTTGGCAATTCTAAGCATGAAAAATGCTGCAGGCTTCCAAACAGAAAAAACGAAAAACGCAAAGGACCAATAACAAACTGACATCTGATGGCACTACAACATTTAATGCTTGTCCTATGGTTTCCGTGTGTGTGTGTGTGTGTGTGTGTGTGTATGTGTAGCCATGCTTTTCTTTATTTTTCAAACTTGCTCTAAAGGACTTCTATGTTGCTCTTCTAACTGGGAAAAGATAAAGCAATATTTTAAAAATAAAAAGAGGCCGGGCGCGGTGGCTCAAGCCTGTAATCCCAGCACTTTGGGAGGCCGAGACAGGTGGATCACGAGGTCAGGAGATCAAGACCATCCTGGCTAACATGGTGAAACGCCATCTCTACTAAAAAATACAAAAAACTAGCCGGGCGAGATGGCCGGCGCCTATAGTCCCAGCTACAGGGGAGGCTGAGGCAGGAGAATGGCGTAAACCCGGGAGGTGGAGCTTGCAGCGAGCTGAGATCCGGCCACTGCACTCCAGCCTGGGTGACAGAGCGAGACTTCGTCTCAAAAAATAAATAAATAAATAAATAAAAATAAAAAGAACAGTCTTTCTTTTAAAACGGCATTTAGGCTAAGACCTGAAGAATGAGTAGGAATTAGTGAAGAGAAGAGCATTCCAAGAAAAAGTACGTGGATATGCAAAAGCCATGTAATGGGAAAGCATTTTAACACATTCAAGAAGCAGGAAGTAGGCCAGGCACGGTGCCCACGCTTGTAATCCCAGCACTTTGAGAGGCCAAAACAGGTGGATCACCTGAGGTCAAGAGTTTGAGACCAACCTGGACGACACGGTGAAACCCTGTCTCTACTAAAAATACAAAAATTAGCCAGCCGTGGTGGTGCATGCCTGTAATCCCAGCTACTCAGGAGGCTGAGGCAGGAGAATTGTTTGAATCCGGGAGACGGAGGTTGCAGTGAGCCAAGATCACCCCACTGTACTCCATCCTGGGTGAGAGAGAGAGACGCTTGTCTCAGAAAAAAAAAGAAGCAGCAGGAAGTAGGCCAATGAAGCTGCAAGGCAGTGACCAATAGGAAAAGTGGGTGAAAGGTCAAACTGGACAGAGGTCAGATCATAGATCTTGTGGGTCAAGTTAGAGATATGAATTTTATGGTAGATGTAATCAGGTATCACTGATTTGACTACTTCAAGCACGGAGTTACTTTCTCCAATTTATGTTTATAAAATCTCATTCTAGCTAAAACAATCTTAAAAAAGAACAAAGTTGGAGGACCCCCATTTCCCAATTTCAAAACCAAATGCTATAATCATAAGACAATGTAGTACTGGCATAAAAATGGACACACAGATGAATAGAACAGAATTATCCAGAAATACAATGTTTATGGGAAATTGATTTTTGACAAGGGTACCAAGACAATTCAGTGAGGAAATAAGAGTCTTCTCGGCAAATGGTGCTCAGGCAACTGGATATCCACATGCAAAAGAATGAAGCTGGATACCTACCACATACCATTCTTAAAAATCAATTCAAAATGAATCAGACCTAAATGTATGAGCTAAAAGTATAAAACTCTTAGAACAAAACAAAGGTGTAAATCTTCATGGCCTTGGGTTAAGTAGTGGTTTCCTAGACACAACACCAAAAGTACAACCACCACGACCAAAAATGGACAAACTGGACTCCATCAAAATTTAAAAATTTTGTGCTTCAAAGGACACCACCAAGAAAGTCAAAGACAAACCAAAAAATGGGAGAAAATATCTGCCAATTATATGCCTGATAAGGGATTTGTGTCCAGAACACATAAAGAACTATTACAATTCAACAATAAAAAGATAACAATTTAAAATGGGCAAAGAATCAGAATACGTATTTCCCCAAAGAATATATGCAAATGGTCAATAAGCACAGGAAAAGATGCTCCACATCATCAGTCTAGGAAAACACAAATCAAAATCACAATGAGATACCACGTGATACCCACTAGATGACAACGTGGGCAGCAACAAATGTTGATAAAATGTGGTTAAATTAGAACCCTCATACACTGCTGAAGGAATTATAAAACGGTGCAACCACTTTAGAAAACACACTGACAGTTTTCCTCAAAAGGCTAAACACAGAGTTACTGCTGAGGTGGGAGAACCACTTGAGCCCAGGAGTGTGAGACAAGCATGGGCAACACAGTACGAGACCTCATCTCTACAAAAAATAACTTAAAAATTAACCAGGCATGGTGGTGTGTGCCTGTGGTCCCAGCTACTCAGGAGGCTGAGGTGGGAGGATTACTTGAGCCCAGGAGGTGCAGGCTACAGTGAGCCATAATCACACCATATCTCCAGCCTGGGGAACAGAGTGAGTCCCTGTCTCAAAAAAAAAAAAAAAATTAATAAGAAACAAAATAAATAAAAAAAAGAGTTACCATGTGATCAAGAAATTCTACCCAAGAGTACTGAAACACATCTCCACATAAGAATTTGTACACCTATGTTTACAGCATTGTTAGTCATAGCCAAAAAGTAGAAACGACCAAAATGTCCATGAACTGATAAACGGATAAACAAAATGTGTTATATCCACAAAATACAGTATTATTCAGCCACAAAAAAAGAACAAATACACGCTACAACATGGATAAACCTTGCATCCACTTCTATCACTTAAAGCTGTTAAGTGAGGGCCAGGTGCGGTGGCTCACGCCTGTAATTCCAGCACTTTGGGAGGCCAAGACAGGCAGATCACGAGGTGAGAAGATCGAGACCATCCTGGCTAACACAGTGAAACCCCGTCTCTACTAAAAATACAAAAAAAAAAAATTAGCCGGGCGAGGTGGCGGGCGCCAGTAGTCCCAGGTACACGGGAGGCTGAGGCAGGAGAATGGCGTGAACCCGGGAGGCGGAGCTTGCAGTGAGCCAAGATTGCGCCACTGCACTCCAGCCTGGGCGACAGAGCGAGACTCCATCTCAAAAAAAAAAAAAAAAAAAAAAAGATGTTAAATGATAGCAGTCACTCATGAAAGACTACTTACTATATGATCCTATTTACATGAAATGTCCAGAATAGGCAAATCTGTAGACAGTAAAATTAATAGTTGCCTGGAGCTGGAGGGTGGGGGAAGATGAGGAGTGACTAGGTTTTTTGTTTGTTTGTTTGAGACAGAGTGTCGCACTGTCACCCAGGCTGGAGTGCAGTGGTGCAATCTTGGCTCACTGCAACTTCCGCCTCCCAGATTCAAGCAATTGTCCTGTTTCAGCCTCCCGAGCAGCTGGGACTACAGATGTGTGCCACCATGCCCAGCTAATTTTTGTATTTTTTAGTAGAGATGGGGTTTCACAATGTTGGCCAGGATGGTCTCGATCTCTTGACCTCGTGATCCGCCCACCTTGGCCTCCCAAGGAGTGACTAGTAATGAGCATGGGTATTCTTTTTGAAGTGATAAAATATTCTAAACCTGGACAGTACGGAATTTTATGGTATGTGGATTTTATCTCAATAATACTGTTTTAAAAAACCACTAAACACTTACTAGAATGGCTAAAATATACTGACCCATGCTGATGAGGATAAAAAGCAACTGGAACTGCCACATTTTGCTACTGGGAATGCCCAATGATAGATATATCTACTGTGAAAAAGAGTTTCGCAGACTCCAATAAATGTAAATATATCCTTACTATACAACAATGGCATTCCTGAGAATTTATCCTAGTAAATGAAATCCTGTTCACCCAAAACCTGTACATAAATGTTTATAGCAGCTCTAGTCATAATCACCAAAATCTAGAAATTACCCCATGAGTTAATTTGGACAAAGTGTGACATTTTCACTGCTGGAATAGTACTCAGCAATAAAAAGGAACAAACTCTTGATATGTGCAACAACTTGGACGAATCTCAAAGGCATTATGCTTGTGAAAGAAGCCAGTCTCAGCCAGGCGCGGTGGCTCACGCCTGTAATCCCAGCACTTTGGGAGGCCGAGGCAGGCAGATCACGAGGTCAGGAGATCAAGACCATCCTGGCTAACACGGTGAAACCCCGTCTCTACTAAAAATACAAAAAAATCAGCCAGGCATGGTGGCGGGCGCCTGCAGTCCCAGCTACTTGGGAGGCTGATGCAGGAGAAAGGCATGAACCCGGGAAGCAGAGTTTACAGTGAGCTGAGATTATGCCACTGTACTCCAGCCTGGGCGACAGAGCAAGACTCTGTCTCAAAAAAAAAAAAAAAGAAGCCAGTCTCAAAATTATTCCTTTCATAAAACGTCCTCAAAAAGACAAAACTATAGATCAGTGGATGCCAGGGAACTGTGTGACTCTAAAGGGATATAACTGAGATGATAGAACTATTCTGTATTGTGACTGCTACATGTAGTCATGTAGTCACTATATGTATCAAAAGTCACAGAACTGTGCACAAAAAATTCTATTTTATTATGTAGTAATTTCAAAAATGTTTTTTTTTTAATCAGAAGAGATTTGAGGGGAAACATGGGGGAAGGAGGAAGACAAATGGCAGGAGAGGACCAAAAACAGGAGTTTGTGATCCTCATTCTTCCAATTAATGTTTCTGATTGAACAGATAATAGATTCAATGGTGACAGAAATATATGAAGCAAACAACTTACAGAGAAATGATCCTAGAAAAACAGTCTTGTATTTTCCATCTTATGAACACTTAAATAAAAATTCATTTAAAATCTGAACAAAGCAAACCAAACTCATTCAGTGAATGAAATAGAAGTGTTCTTACGGATCCAATAAGCTTATGAATCCAATATGGTTGATTTCATTTCAACCATTTATACCGACAGTTATACAGGAATGATTCTTCTAGTATACTCCATTTATTTAGGGGGTTACATATATGATACATGAGGAAAAATAAATATTTTGTACTATTTTAAATTACACTTAACTTGCCAATTTCTGATACATGTCAGAATGCAACAGGTAATAAATGATTCAACTTCTTTCAAATATTGCCTTAGTTGAGTCCCTGAAAGAGCGCAAGAAAATAAAATTTCCTTAGCAACAATTCAATTGTAGGAAAACAAGATAACTACTTTTAAAAGTAGAGATACAAAATATTCACCAATCAAAAGTTAACATGAAAGGCTTCTACATTACTAAAGCAGCAATCAATAGTTTCTGATACCCTCTAACGACTTCCCATTAAAATACCCCCAGTATTGAAAACTAATTTTGAAAAACAAAAAAAGAAACCTGAAATTCCCAGCAAAATACATACAAAAACTAAACCTGGAAATATACTTGTAATGCATTTCCTTGTCCAAAAATATACTTATAGATCATTTTAATGACTGCATAATACCCTACTGAAAGGATTTACCCGCATTTATTTGGCTGATTCTCTATTATTATTTGCATGTTTTAAAATTTTCATTACTGTGATATATTACTATGATAACTATTCTTATATTTACAAACATCTTTACACACATGATTGTTTTCTTAAACTAAATTTTAGAGGAGGAATTGTTAGGTAAAGGAGGGTGAAGTGTGCTTGATTATAAAGGATTTAATAAACATTTGGTTCATCTCTTTCTCATACCCAACATACAAATCTGACCAAAAAAAAAAAAAAAAAATTCTGTTGGCTCTACTTTCAAGAATCAGACTACTTCTCAACACATCCACTACCACTACTAGCATCTTGCGCCAAGATTACTGACAGGTATCCTTACTTCTACTGCTGCCCACTAGAGTCTATTCTCAACTCAGCAGCCAGAGGGGTTCTTTTTTTAATAAAACAAAAGGACTGGGGAAGCTGAGGTGGGAAGATTGCTGATATCCAGGAGGTTGACACTGCAGTGAGCCATGATTGCACCACTGCCCTCCAGTCTGAGCAATAGAGCCAAACCCCAACTCTAAACACTAACTTAATTAATTAATTAATTAAAAAGATTGTTCCATTCCTCTGCTCAAAGCCTGATATTTGTTTTCCAAATGGTCACTTAAAGTCTTATTTTGGGCTGGGCGCAGTGGCTCACGCCTGTAATCCCAGCACTTTGGGAGGCTGAGGCGGGTGGATCACAAGGTCAGGAGTTCAAGACCAGCCAGGCCAAGATGGTGAAACCCCATCTCCACTAAAAATACAAAAAATTAGCCAGGCATAGTGGTGGGTTCCTGTAATCCCAGCTACTCGGGAGGCTGAGGCAGATAACTGCTTGAACCCAGGAGGCAGAGGTTGCAGGAGCTGAGATTGCACCATTGTACTCCAGCCTGGGCGACAGAATGAGACCCCATCTAAAAAAAAAAGGGCTTATTTTAAGGCATTCAACAGCAAACTATGTTAAATTTCTCTGCCTCTTTTTCCACTCCTCCTGTCAGGAGATCCCTACAGGCATCCAAAAAGTAGCACTAATTGATGATAATAACTTATCATCCCAAAACAGTAGTTTATTGTTCAAAGTAAAGCAATTGAGAAGGCACCCCTCACCTTCAGAGGTTTCATAAGGACTCAAATGAAAGCAACTCCCTCTTTACTAAGGGATAATTTAGGGCAAAGAACACCTTGCCATATACTCAAGCATACTTGTTAGTTGTCAACTGACACAAATTTGAGTGATTTTCTTCAAGTTTTAATTTCTGCTGTATTTTAAACATTAAAAGGCATTAGCTAAATGTATGTTAATTAATAGTGGGAGAGTATGTTCCATAGTCCTTCAAGATATCTGAATACAAGTAAATGATCAAAGGCCTTGTGAGGGATACTAAAAAGGGAAAAGAAAGGGATTTTGGCTTCTCCAAAAACATTCTCATTATTTTTCACTAAGCTTGTGAAGCCTAATTTTCTCTTTTTGGAGGTTTCTTAACTTCCAGAATCAGTCCTAAGAGGGGTCTTTAGATCATGTACATATAATGCTCTCATTTTATAGATGTACAAACTGAGGCCCAAGTAGCACATTCTATTCATGACTTCTCTAAATCTTACCTATTCTTCAAAGGTCACTATTCATTGTACCATATTTATTTTACTCCAAAAGATGTTGCATGCCTGAAGCCCAGAGACTTTGGCTATGTCCCGTCCTCTACCAGAGCATACTTAGCAGAGCACCAGCTCACAGTGTATACTGAGCCTACAAAAAACAGGTACCTAACCTAACTGGGAAGTACCTTTTTCTAGATAAGAGACACTATAGTGTTTGAGGCTCCACTCACACCTTCATACTAATTCTTCTCAAATTCTAAAACAGGTAGTCCTTTGATTTAAGAAATACAGTAAAAGCTAGCCTGACCATTATCCTTATATACTGAAACACTGTGTGCATGTGTGTTTACATGCATGTGTGCATGTACATGCATGCACACACACACACACACACAGCCTTGATACGTTACTTTTATTTCTATTTATTTATCTATTTATTGAGACTGAGTCTCTTTCTGTCACCCAGGCTGGAGTGCAATGGCACAATCTTGGCTCACTGCAAACTCTGCTTTCTGGGTTCAAGTGATTCTCCTGCCTCAGCCTCCCCAGTAGCTGGGATTACAGGCATGTGCCACTGCACCCAGTTGATTTTTGTATTTTTAGTAGAGATGAGGTTTCACCACGTTGCCCAGGCTTGCCTTGAACTCCTGATCTCAGGTAATCCACCCGCCTCAGCCTCCCAAAGCACTGGGATTACAGGCATGAGCCACTGTGCCCGGCCCTCTTTCCATTACTTTTAAACTCCACTTTGCTGTATTTTCAGACAAGCAGATCAACATTTTCTCAACTAGAACATTTACAGAGCTAAGGCTGATCTAAAAAGAATACCAGAATGGGCCAGGTGCGGTGGCTCACGCCTGTAATCCCAGCACTTTGGAAGGCCGAGGCGGGGACGGATCACCTGAGGTCAGGAGTTCGAGATCAGCCTGGCCAACATGGTGAAACCCCGTCTCTACTAAAAATACAAAATTAGCCAGGCATGGGGGCACATGCCTGTAATCCCAGCTACTCAGGAAGCTGAGGCTTGAGAATTGCTTGAACCCAGGAGGTGGAGGTTGTGGTGAGCCAAGATCACACCACTGCACCCCAGCCTGGGCAACAAGAGTGAAACTCCATCTCAAAAAAAAAAAAAAAAAGAATACCAGAACGTTCAGGCTTAGTTTTATCGCCAGGGGAAAGAAAAAGCACTGAAACACTGCTATATACATATCTGAGGAATCACTATTAATAGAACTGCTCTTTCCCAGCAGGCCAAATGAAATAGACTCCCAGAAATAATGCCTTAGAGAAGAGAGTGCTGACATTACATTTCTCTACTTACATATTTGCAAATTTTATAAAGTAAGATTGCTAACCAAAAACAGGATCAGTCAACAAAAGTAGAGATACAGAGGTCAGTAGCCAGCAAGGCCAGTGCACACACATAGGCCAGGTACACACACTCGAGAGCACGTTCACCACTCCCTGCTGTTATAATCAGGAACATGGCCATATTCTAGGTCCAAAGAGATGCTGGGAACATATTCTAGCAAAAGATAAATTACAGGAATGTAACAACACCCCTAAAAACTGTCTTTCCTTTGTTAATCACTAGTTCCTTGCCTCTCATGCCCATTCATGATGCCAACCAACGTGGCAAACAGCAACAGCCAATACCACTGTGCCTGCTGACTAAAGTCCAGTCTGTATCTGGTTTCTCCATTTACTTCTAGCCTGTTAGCAAAAGGAAAAATAATTTTATCGCACGCTTGAACTTGCCAATGAATAAATGCACAGAGACAGATTTTGAATGACAGCTTTGCCATGCAGTAGAAACTTCAAATCTGACCTAAATGAAACCATTGTTGCAAGATCCATTCTTAAGTCAGCTCATGGTCAAAGCACTAACATGGGAACACCTTTTCCTAGCTGCACATTAGGGGCTGGCACTAGACCCACTAACGAGTAGCAAATGGCAAGAAGAATATGGTACACACAGCTGACAATCTTTGAAAGTCAGCTGACACTCACTTCTTAAAGGAGCAGTAAACTTCAAAAAAACCATACCAAGAACTGGACCTAATGCCTAGAACACAAATGGAGATAGGAGCACAGGTTAAACTAAAGCATAATATCTGTGAAGGTTCAAGTTAAATGAAATGACGTCTCGGTTTTACTTCAGAAATATCTGAGAGCAAACGTGTGGAGGGTATATATGAAATTAGACTGCTATGAGCTTATTGTTGAAGTTGGGTGATGGGTACTTGAGGGCTCATATAGCTGTCTGTATTTTGGATATGTTTGAAATTTTTCATAATAAAAAGTTAAAATGAAACAAAACAAAATAAAAAATTTAAGTTACCAAGTTCCAAACTTCTCAGACCTATAAATCAGAAAGTCATTGTTGGCTAAACTATTTCTCTTCTAGATTCATCAAGCTCATGTTTTTAATCCGTTTAGAGCACCCACCATGAGGAACAAAGAAAGCAAATTTGTTCAAATTTTATACTCTTATTTGGTAACTCAAGTATTTGCCATTTTTCTATCAACCTTGTAACTTTTTTTTTTTTTTTTTTTTTTTTTGAGACAGGGTCTCACTCTGTCACCCAGGCTAGAGTGCAATGGCACATAGCTCACTGCAGCCTCCAACTCCTGGGCTCAAGTGATCCTCCCATCTCAGCCTCCTAAGTAGCTAGGACTACAAGGGCATGCAACCATGCCTGGTTAATTTTTTGTTTGTTTCTTTCTTTCTTTTTTGTAGAGACAGAGCCTCCTTACGATGCCCAGGCTGGTCTCGAACCTCTGGTCTCAAGTGATCCTCCTACCTCAGCATCTCAAAGTGCTGGAATTACAAACATGAACCACCACACCCAGCCCCACATAACCTTTAGAATGAAAAGTAACTGAATAGAAAAAGTAGAAGAGAAGATGGCACTGAATTAATGTAAAAGAAGCCTGGTGTATTAGAGTCAGAAGACCTGGGCTCTAGTCTGGAATCAGTTTTTTCTGAGTCACATGGCACTAGATAAATCACTGAGCATCAGTTCTCTCATCCATAAAATAGAGATAATGATAATCAAACCCTTCTTCACAAGTAATTAGAGTAGAAATTATGAAAGGAAGAAGACAGACTGGGGACAAAATGCAAAAGAAACAGGGACACCTGCAAGTTCTCTCTTACAGCGCTGCTGGGGCAATCACGTGGAAACATGTGAAGGGGCTTTTAAAGAACAGGGGCCCAGGACACCCTTCCTTCACTGTCTCCTGCTCATCCTCCACCTTTGCCTTCACCTCCCAGCACTCCTCCCATGCAGCCTGACCCCCTGAGAACCATTCCCCATTGACATCAGGCCCCTCCACACTCGGCCTCTGCTCATGGTGCCACCTCCAGGACCATGCCGCTTTCTCTCTTTTACACATATCTCCTCAGTCAACCTGTCCCTGACTGCCTTTTTCCATCTTTTCCGCACAAAAATCAATTGTTCCCTCTTCTGTAACCTCAAAGTGCTTGGTTAAAAACACATCAGTTTGCACACACACCACTGTATTGTGTGGTTAGTTTACCTCACCAGACTACTTAAGTTCCTTTAAAGCAAAAATTAAAACCCATTCATCATTTAATAGGCAGCAGGTACATGAACAGATAAAATACAAAGCAAGGAATTTTTTTTTTTTTTTTTTTTTTGAGACTTGCTCTGTCACCTAGGCTGGAGTGCAGTGGCAGGATCTCGGCTCGCTGCAAGTTCCGCCTCTTGGTTTCACACCATTCTCCTGCTTCAGCCTCCCAAGTAGCTGGGACTATAGGCGCCCACCACCACACCTGGCTAATTTTTTGTATTTTTAGTAGAAATAGGGTTTCACCGAGTTAGCCAGGATGATCTCGATCTCCTGACCTCGTGATTAGCCCGCCTCAGCCTCCCAAAGTGCTGGATTTACAGGCATGAGCCACCACACCCGGCCTAAGCAACGAATTTATAGACGAACCGGTAACTAGTGAAACCTTTCTTAAATCTCCTTAAAATACCTACAAAGTCATCTGAAATAAAGCAAACAGTCAACAAATAAACATCAAAAATGAAACAAGGAACTATGAATAAACAGAAAGAAAGTAATCTGGGAGCGAAGAAAAAAACTTTGCAATTTCAATCACTGCCTCAACAAGATATTCTGCAATCAACAAAATGATTACAAAATTCATAGCAGAGAGGAAAAACAGTTTTCCCAAGTCTTTGGAAAGAAAGAGTCCTACAGATATTAACTGTTAGAACACTAACAGTAACCAATGACACAAAATAGAAAAGCCCAGATTTTAAAAAGTCAACTCTGTATTCAAACTTATGTTTCAAAAGCAACATCACAAAGCGGTGACCAAAGATTAATTTACAGCACTGCATTCCCTCACTCACACTCCTACACTTACCCTGCTTCACCTGCAGCCAGCTCCCACTCACACTGTAATGACTCAAATCGATTTGCAAGCAAGACTTCTATCCCTATCTCAGACTTGATCATTTAAAGGCTGAGGGACAACTCTATCTGGATGTTCACCGGCATGTCACATTCAACAAACACTGAATGGAACCCACCTTCCCTAGTAAATCTCTTCTACTCTTCCCTTTTCTCCATTGGTCAATGAACCACTTTCTCTCTGATTCTCAAGCTCAAAACCAGGGAACTTTTATGTAGTTTCTCCCCTAACCTCTCCATCAGTAACTGGTAAAGTCCTGTCAATTCTTCCTCTTTCATCTCCCTTTACTTGATTTCCCTCCATTTTTTCCCTGCTGATAATTAGGAAAAAAAAAAAAAAAAATCAGTTTAATCCTCACCCTCTTCCTTTCTCATATGAACTCTATAGCTTCCTAAATGGTCTGAGTTCTGACTTCCTTCAATTAGTTCAATCACTAACTTGTCTCAGGAATTACCTTTCTTTTTTTTTTTTAAGATGGAGTCTCACTCTATTGCCCAGGTTGCAGTACAGTGGCACAATCTCGGCTCACTACAACATCCACCTCCCAGGTTCAAACAATTCTCCTGCCTCAGCCTCTCAAGTAGCTGGGATTACAGGCATGTGTCACCACGGCCGGCTAATTTTTGTATTTTTTAGTAGTGACAGGGCTTCACCACGTTGGCCAGTCTGGTCTCAAATTCCCAACCTCAGGTGATCCACCCGCCTCGGCCTCCCAAAACATAGGGATTACAGGTGTGAGCCACCGCTCCCAGCCAGGAACCATCTTTCAAAAATGCAAATATACTTATGATGTTCCCTTACTTAAAACTCTTCCACAACTTTCTACTTTTTCCAAAAAAAATTAAAAATCCTCATCATAATGTTAGTACAAGGCCCTTCCTGACCCAGCCCTTGTCTGCTCCCCAGCCTGTTTCACCACCCACCACCCCCACACTCCCCACACACTCACTCAGTGCCACCGTCATCCAACTGAAGCATCCCTTCCTTGTTTGAGCCTCCACATGCACTGCAGCTTTTGCATGTCTCTCTGCCTGATGACTCTCACTCATCCTTCAACATTCCACTTTAATGCCATCTCTCCTGCACAGCTTTCCTGACAGCTCTCTACCACATACGACACAGGTGTACTTCCTAGTGCCCTCGTACTTACCCTATCATATCATGTCTCACACTACATGGTTACTTTGTTTTTCCAGTAGACTGTGAGCTCCCTCAAACTAGAGACTTCTGAATGAATTAATGGATTTTAGATTGCCAATAAGGTAATTATGGCTGTAATTAGATTTTATAAGTGTAATTAGTTGTGAGTTCTTGGGACGTATTGACTATATCTTATCTTTTTCAGTTTCTCCATAGTATATAACAACATACTACAAGCATATTGAGCACTCAATAAATGTGCATTGACTGATCCTGCTAAAACTTTCTCAATAAAATCCCAGATAGCTAATGCTTTCCTAGGATTAGAACATTAGTTTTTCCTTCTGGTTCCAGTGTTATAATATGGTTTGACTACATTTAAAAAGAACTAAAAATACAAAGTTCACCTGTTTTTTCCCTTTGACCCTTGCTCTTCTAATCCACTCTCTTTATTGATCAGCTATTTCATCTGCCTCTATCATCACTTCACACTCTCGTTGATGAATGAATCAAAATCTTTTTTGCAATCCCTTACACTTGCTGCAACAAATCATAAGGTTAAAGGAACATTTCAGTTCTAGAATTTTACACATAAGGAAACTGAGGCCCAAAAGGGATAAATAACTTCCTTAATATATTGCAACATGGCAAATTATTCGCCAAGCTGGAACCCAGGTCTGACTGTATACGATGGTACGTCCTAGTCATTATTAGGCTTGGCATGAACAAACAGCCAGGTATGCAACAATTATGGTGCAAATGAAGTAAAGTTAAGACCATGTGCTATTATTTATAAGGTTTTTATTAGCATATAGATTTTAAAAATATACCCAGCTTTTTAACTGTATTTTCTCCAGAATTATCCTATCATGACCATCTCAGATCTAATTAGAATGACAGAAGAAAACTGTAAATCCATGTAGCCATTATGCTTTACTTACAAAAATGAGCAGGATGCATATTTGCACACTTTCTGAAAGTCTCTGAAGATTTCATCCAGGAGAGACTAAGAATGGAGAGCTAGATTTGGTCTCAAGAAGTAACAGATATATAAGAGGCTAGAAACTAGCCTGGCAAATAGCTCTACCTTTCCTGTACATTTTACCAGTTTAGTTTTGCTTTAGCCTAGTCACTCTCCTATGAAACAAGGTTTCCCACGTTTGTCGCGGGAAATTATGCCTCTAACCCAAAATTAGTTGGAGCTGGAATTTTGTGATGTTCTCTATGAAAAGCTGGGCATCAAATCTTTGATCAGAAACCACTATTATGGCCAGGAGCAGTGGCTCATGCCTATAATCCCAGCACTCTGGGAGGCTGAAGCAGGTGGATCACTTGAGGTCAGGACTTCGAGACCAGCCTGGCCAACATGGTGAAACCCTGTCTCTACTAAAAATATAAAAAAAAAAAAATTAGCCAGGCATGGTGGCACACGCCTGAAGTCCCAGCTACTCAAGAGGCTGAGGCAGAGGCTGCTGTGACCTGAGGTTGTGCTACTGCACTCCAGCCTAGGCGACAGAGCCAGACTCTGTCTCAAAAAAAAAAAAAAAAAAAAAAAAGAAACCACCATAACAACAATTTTGGGTTATTTTTGAGACGGAGTCTCACTCTGTCGCCCAGGCTAGAGTGCAGTGGCACGATCTCTGCTCACTGCAAGCTCCGCATCCTGGGTTCATGCCATTCTCCTGCCTCAGCCTCCCGAATAGCTGGAACTACAGGTGCCTGCCACCATGCCTGGCTAATTTTTTTGTATTTTAAGTAGAGATGGGGTTTCACCTGTGTTAGCCAGGATCATCTCAATCTCCTGACCTCGTGGTCCACCTGCCTCAGCCTCCCACAGTGCTGGGATTACAGGCGTAAGCCACTGTGCCCAGCCCTATAGTAACAATTTCTGGCTGGGTGCAGTGGTTCACACCTGTAATCCCAACACTCTGGGAGGCCGAGGCGGGTAGATCACGAGGTCAGGAGATCAACACCATCCTGGCTAACACAGTGAAACCCTGTCTCCACTAAAAATACAAAAAATTAGCCGGGCCTGGTGGCGAGCACCTGTAGTCCCAGCTACTCAGGAGGCTGAGGCAGGAGAATGGCATTAACCCAGGAGGCAGAGCTTGCGGTGAGCCGAGATCGCGCCATTGCACTCCAGCCTGGGCGACAGAGCGAGATTCCAACTCAAAAAAAGAAAAAAAAATTTCTATGGGCAAAAATGAATTTTCATTGTCTTCTTATACCTTTCCAATAATTATAAAAACATATCAGTACTGTTATTTAACTTTTACAGGGTAGAAAATCTTACACATTTCAATTAAATGTTACATACATTAAATGAGCATATAAATGAGTATGATTTATGATCTGCCTTCAAAGAACTAGCAACTTAGCAAGGAGAGAAGACAAGAAACTAACCATATATGCCATGATAAAATAATAAAAAGATCATACAAAAGGCATGAACAAAGACATATGCGCATTTCAAGGAAGGATCACATCCATGGGCTCAGAAGAGGCTACATGAAGAAAATGACATCAGAATGAATCCTAAGGGGGACCAGGCGCAGTGGCTCACCCCTATAATCCCAACACTTTGGGAGGCCAAGGCGGGCAGATCACTTGAGGTCAGGAGTTTGAGACCAGCCTGACCCACATGGTGACACCTTGTCTCTAGTAAAATACAAAAATTATCTGGGCATGGTGGCGGGTGCCTGTAATTCCAGCTACTCAGGAAGCTGAGGCAGGAGAATCACTTGAACCTGGGAAGCGGAGGTTGCAGTGAGCCAAGATCGCACCACTGCACTCCAGCCTGGGCGACAGAGCAAGACTCTGTCTCAAAAAAAAAAGAAAAGAAAAAGAGCAAACAAGACCAAAACCATCAGAAGGAAGAAAATAATAAAGACTACTGTGAAATAAACAAAACAGAAAATAGAATAGAGAAAATCAACAAAACCAAAAACTGGCTCTTTGAAAAGATCAGAAAAATTAACAATCTTTTAGCTAGACTGACCAAGAACAAAAGAGAGAAGACTCAAATTATGAAAATCAGTAATGAAAAGGAGACATAACTACCAACCCTACAAAAATAAAAGTGATCATAAACAATTGTAATCCAACAAATTAACCTAGATAAAATGGACAAATTTCTAAAAGATACAAACTACTAATAGTAACTCAAGAAAATATTAATCTATAACGACTAAAGCAAGTGAAAGAATAATTTAAAATTTTCCACAAAGAAAAACCAGGACAAGATGGCTTCACTGGTAAATTCTATCAAACGTTAAAAAAAAAAGAAAAAATTGATACTAATTCTTTTTAAAAATATGTATTAGGAGGCCGGGCGTGGTGGCTCACACCTGTAATCCCAGCACTTTGGGAGGCCAAGGCGGGTGGATCATGAGGTCAGGAGATTGAGACCATCCTGGTTAACATGGTGAAACTCCGTCTCTACTAAAAACACAAAAGTTTAGCTGGGCGTGGTGGCAAGCACCTGTAGTCCCAGCTACTTGGGAGGCTGAGGCAGAAGAATCACGTGAACCCAGGAGGCGGAGCTTGCAATGAACTGAGATCGCGCCACCACACTCCAGCCTGGGCAACAGAGCAATACTCCATCTCAAAAAAAAAAAAAAAAAAAAAAATATATATATATATATATATATTAGGGTCAAGTATGGTGGCGCACGCCTGTAATCCCAGCACTTTGGGAGGGTAGGCTGAGGTGAGCAGATCACGAGGTCAAGAGACAGAGACCATCCTGGCCAACATTGTGAAACCCCGTCTCTACTAAAAACACAAAAATTAGTTGGGCGTGGTGGCACATGCCTGTAGTTCCATCTACTTGGGAGGCTGAGGCGGGAGAATGGCTTGAACCCGGGAGGCGGAGGTTGCAGTGAGCTGAGATTGTGCCACTGCACTCCAACCTGGTGACAGAGTGAGATTCCATCTCAAAAAATATATATATATTTAATATAATATAGATTAATATATTAAATATATATTTAAAACATATATTAATATGTATTTATATATTTAATGCACATATCTTATAAATTGTTTATTATAATATATAATATACATACAAAAAATCTATAAAATATATATTTAAAAAGCCAACAAAAATATACATATAAATATATAATACATATTTTAAAACATGTTAAATGTACATTATGTATTTATATCTTTTTTTTGTCGGTGGTTTTTTTTTTTTTTTTTTTTAGGCAGGGTCTCACACTGTCACCCAGGCTGGAGTACAGTGGCAGGATCTCGCCTCCCCTCCCAGGTTCAAGAGATCCTCCTGCCTCAGCCTCCCAAGTAGCTGGTACTACAGGTGTATGCTGCCACACCATGCTAATTTTCATGCTTTTTTGTAGAGACGGGCTTTCATCATGTTACCCAGGCTGGTCATGAACTCCTGGGCTCAAGCAATCTGCCTGCCTTGGCCTCTCAAAGTGCTGGAATTACAGGCATGAGCCACTGCACGGGCAACACCAATTCTTAACGATACTTCCGAACTCATTATATACGGCCAATTTTAATTGGATTTTGAAACCAAAAATATTACAAAAATAAATTGCAGCTCGCTATTTATAAATAAATATAATTTATATTTATACTTATACTTAAAAATTACAAAAAAATTTGTAAATATGGGGTAATAGTAAATATTACTCTAAAAATGAGATAAAGGACAATATTATATATGATTGTTTTTATGATGTGTTCAAAATAGATATTTCTATTCTATATAATATAAACCTATAAAGACATAAAATAGATTAGTGGTTGCCTAGGGATGGAGAGGATGAAGAGTAGGAGAGGATAACGGCTAAGGAGTGCGTGGTATGGTTTTTTCGTGGGTAGTGAAAATGTTCTAAAATTGATTGTGGTAATGATGTACAACCATATAAATATACTAAAAGTAAATGAATTTTATACTTTAAATGGTTTAACATGTGGCATGTGAATTATATCTCAATAAAGCTGTTACAAAACAAAACGCAGGCTGGGAGCTACATGCTCCTTCTAAGGTGACTGTCTACTAAAACATAAAGTTTAAATATGATCTATGACTTCTAACATAATATCCAAAATGTCCAAGATACAATCAAAAGTCATTCATCATAGCAAGAACCAGGAAAACCACAATTTGAATATTTGAATGAGAAAAGACAGTTAACAGATGCCAACAACAGGATGAATCAGATGTTGGAATGATCTGACAGAGATTTTAAAGTAGCCATTATTCTTTAACAAGCCATTACATACACTCTTTAAACAAATGACAAAATAGAAAATCTCACCAAAGAAGTAGAATAGACAAAAAAGAACCCAATAAAAATTACAGCACTGAAAAACAACCAAAATAATAACTCGGTGGGTTAGCTCAACAGCAGAATGAATATAACACAGGTAAGAACCAATAAACTTGAAATACGAATTACCCAATCTAAACAACAGACAAAAAAAGACTGGAAAAAAATTAAAAGAAAACAGTGTCTCACGTCCTGTGAGACAGTAACAAAAGATCTAACATTCAGTCACAGAATGAAAGGAGACAGAGAGTGGTACTGAAAAATTATTCTATGAAGTGACTGAAAACTTCTCAAATGTAATAAAAAGATGAATCTGCAGCTCAAGAAAATAAGAGAACTCCAAACAGGAAAACCCAAAGAAATTCGTGCAGACACATCATAATGTAACTTCTGAAAACTAAAGACAAAGAAAAAACCTCTAAAGCAGTCGGGGAGAGAGGATGTTACCTATAAGAAAATGAATTCTAATGACAGGGTTTCTCATCCGAAAAAAGTTTCTCAACATTTCTCAAATGTTAAAAGCAAAGAACTGTCAACCACAAATCCTATAAAAAGAAACAGCTGACAAAATCTTAAGAAAAAACAAAGAACAAAAGAACACAAAAGATTCCATGGTTTATATCTAAGCCCTGAGAAATCAGAAAATAGAAAATACGCTGAGGACGGGCGCAGTGGCTCATGCCTCAGCACTTTGGGAGGCCTAGGTGGGGGAATCACTTAAGGTCAGGCATTGGAGACCAGCCTGGCCAACATGGTGAAACCCCGTCCCTACTAAAAATACAAATATTAGCTGGGCATGGTGGCGGGAGCCTGTAATGCCAGCTACTTGGGAGGCTGAGGCAGGAGAATCTCTTGAACCTGGGAAATGGAGGTTGCAGTGAGCTGAGATTGTATCACTGCACTCCAGCCTGGGCCACAGAGCAAGACTCAATCTCAAAGAAAAGGGGAGGGGAGGGGAGGGGAGGGGAGGGACGAGACGAGACAAGACACTGATATCAGTAGATGAGCAATCACAGGTGTTTCCTGTAACAGTGCTTAAATACATGGGAATTATTTATTTCTTCCTACCTATCACCAATCCCAGTGAGATTCATTTAGGTATAGGGCTTGCTTAAGGCATATTCCTTACTTCCTTAATTTTCTTAGTTAAAAAGAAATTGTTATGCCACGGTTCAAGATCTTCTATCAAATTGACAGTTTTTGTTCTAGTTAAACATTTAAAAAGCTCATGAGCCTAAAATCAGAGCTATTTGTTTTAAAAAGATACAAGATCAATATACCTTAATCATATGAAATAAACTCTATTTTAAATAGTATCTTCTAAAGACAAAGCCTGAATGAACCTCTGTATAACTGTCACAGCTTAACCACCTTAAAAGCCAAGACATTACAGAGCAAATAATACTTATCTTAATCCACTCCAATTTATAAAAATCGTTTTGGGGTTTTTTTGTTTGTTTCTTTTTGAGACAGAGTCTTGCTCTGTCGCCAGGCTGGAGTACAGTGGCGCAATCTCGGCTCACTGCGACCTCCGCCTCCTGGGTTCAAGGGATTCTCCTGCCTCAGCCTCCCAAGTAGCTGGGACTACAGGCACCCACCACCATGCCCAGCTAACTATTGTATTTTTAGTAGAGACCAGGTTTCACTATGTTGACCAGGATGGTCTCCATCTCTTGACCTCGTGATCCCCCCGCCTTGGCCTCCCAAAGTGCTAAGATTACAGGCGTGAGCTACTGCGCCTGGCAAGATTGCATGTTTTTAAAACAGGAATGACTACGCATATTTGACCAGTGACCTGTTAAGCAGCAAAGAAACAACTGGTCAGTTTGCAAAATCATGAGTTCAAGCTCTGTTTTATATCACTTATCAACTGATTTATTCAACCAACTTTTATCAGGTTTCTAAAATATATCAAGTACTGTGCAAGGCAGTGATGAAAAGACAAATAAGGCATGGTTTCAGACTTCAAGGAATTAGTTATAAAAATGGACCCAGCAGAAATAAAATGTGATAAGTCCTTTAACAGGTAAATGTACACAAGAAACTATGTCAACGAAGGCGGTATTTATCCTGTTGTGTGTGTGAGAGAGAGAGAGAGAAAGAAAGGCAGACAGAGAAACAGGGTCTCTGTCACTCAGGCTGGAGAGCAATGGCATGATCATAGCTCACTGCAGCCTCAAACTCCTGGGCTCAAGCAATCCTCCTGCCTCAGCCTTCTACATGGCTGGGACTACAGGCATGTGCCATCACACCTGGCTAATTTTTTCATATTTTGTAGAGATGGGGATCTTGCTATGTTGCCCAGGCTGGTCTGAAACTCCTGGTCACAAGCAATCCTCCCACCTCAATCTCCCCAAACTCTGGGATTACAGGTGTGAGCCACCACACTCAGCTATCCTGATATTTAAAGGATGAGTTACTACTATTGTTCTTCAGGGTTCTATCACTCCCTCTTTGGGCTCTCAGCCCAGTTCTCAGTCCTAGCTACCTATCTCATGGGAAGCATCTTTAAAGTAACAAGGTCTGGCCCTGCACCAGACCAAATGATACAGAATCCCTGTGGATGCCTCGATCCCCCATCCTCATTCTTTAAAAGCTCCCCAGGTGGTTTTTAAGTAGTGCCTATGTTGAAAATCACTGAACCAAGCAATCTCACCTACTTCTGATGACTTCACTTTCAATTCTAGTACAGACCCTCCATATACATCTCCATCTTCAGGGTCAACTGTTCTCTCAGGCTATTTCCTGGGCATCAAGATGTTATCATTGGTTTTCTCCTTTTCCCTGAAAATTTGTTTCTTTTCCTGCATTTCCTACCTGGATGAACAGAACCACCATTGCCCAGATACACAAGCCTGAACTCAGTAAGTCATCCTTGACCCTTCCTTCTCCCTCTCTCTCACCTATACACCTAACAAGTTCTCCTTACTCCACAAATTCACTCCCAAATCTAACCTCTTGGCCTCACTGGCCTCATCATCTTTCACCTACATTCCTATAATGACTGCCTTAATTGGTCTTTGTACACCTAGTCTTGCCCCTCTCTAACCTGTTTTCTACAATGCTACCACAGATCAGAGTAATTTTTCTGAAAATACACCTGGGGCCAGGCGCAGTGACTCACACCCATAATCCCAACACTTTGCGAAGTCAAGGCAGAGGGTTACCTGAAGCCAGGAGTTCAAGACCAGCCTGGGAAACATAGCAAACGCCCATCTCTAGAAAAATAAATAAATATAATCAAAATATACCTGGTCACAATACTCATTCATGTTACCTGCCAGAGTAGGGGATGCAGACATGAATCAAAACCCATCCTGATTTCAAAGCCCTACCATTAGAGTAGAGAAAGACATATAAACAAGTAAATGACAGTAGAGATGAAGAGAGATGGATTGCAGGCAGATGTGGGAAGGCTTTACTGCAGAGGTAACCAGAAGCCTGTATAATCTACAGGTGCCTAAGTGGGAAAAGGCATTCTATGGAGAAAGAGAAACATAAAGCCATTTAGGCCTGTTCAGCTAATGGAGGTGATTTTATATGGCTGAGGCAAAAGGTAACACATGCAGCAAGACACAAAGCCTGAGATGGGAACAAGCCAGACTTTGTAAGATCTGCCCAGGATGAAATCCTTCAAAGGTTCCTCGCTGTCATTAAGATTATGTGTTAGGACACACAAGGTCATTCATGAGCAGCTCCTATATACCTTCCCAGCCTCATCGCTCATCGTGCCCATTCTCCAGCCTTTCCAAATTACCAGTTCTTTCCAAAAACACCAGGTTATCGCACGTTTTTGTGTGTGTGTGTGTGTGTGTGTGTGTGTGTGTGTGTGTGTTTTTGGTTTTTTTGGTTTTTTTTGAGATGGAGTCTCACTCTTGCCCAGGCTGGAGTCAGCTCTCTGTAACCTCTGCCTCCCAGGTTCAAGCCATTCTCCTGTTTCAGCCTCCTGAGTAGCTGGGATTACAGGCACCCGCCACCACGCCTAGGTAATTTTTGTATTTTTAGTAGAGATGGGGTTTCACCATGTTGCCCAGGTCTTGATGGTCTTGATCCATCTGCCTCAGCCTCCCAAAATGGTGGGATTACAGGCGTGAGCCACCACACCCAGCCTATGACACACTTTTCTATATGTTACCCTCTCTTCCAAAATGCCCATCTCCCCTTACCTTTCCTTGTCTAGATTCAGCTCTTCTGAAAACTTAGCTTAATGAGCGCTATGTGCCTGGCAATTTGCTAGAAACTGGAGATACGATGAGATATGACGCAACCCTTTTCCTTAAAGAGTTCACTCTCAAGTCAGGGAGAAAAATAAGAAAACAGAACATTATAAATAGTAAAAATGGGTTGGGCACAGTGGCTCACCCCTGTAATCCCAGAACTTTGGGAGGCTGAGGCGGGTGGATTGCTTGAGGTCAGGAGTTTGAGACCAGTCTGTCCAACATGGTGACATCCCGTCTCTACTAAAAATACAAAAATTAGCTGGGTGTGGTGGCGGGCGCCTGTAATCCCAGCTACTCGGAAGGCTGAGGTACAAGAATTGCTCAAACCCAGGAGGCAGAGGTTGCAGTGAACTGAGATGGCACCACTGCACTCCAGCCAGGGCACCAGACCAAGACTGTGTCTCAAAAAAAAAAAAAAAAAAAAAAAAAGTAAAAATGGCATGAGTGGTAAAAATGGAGATGGAAGTATGTACAGAGCGCTGTGGGAACACAAAGAAAAGTCACCTAACCCAAACTGAGGAGAAAGGGTAGTCAGAAAAAGGCCTAGATGCCTGTCGACAGAAACATGTCCTCACTCCAGGGTGATGCTCCCAGAACACCCTGTAGTCATCTTTGTCAAAGTCTTGATTGTACTATAGTGAATGGTCTGTTTCTTTACCACTTTTTTCTCTGGATCACGAAGGATCCAGGAAGGAGATGCGCCCATGCTGCAGAAGGCCTGGAAGGACTGGCTCAACATACTAAGGGTTTGGGAGCTGATGAGAATTTTTAAAGAAAACAAGCAGCATGATCAGATTGACGTCTCAGAAATGGAACCAATTCCAGCAGCAATGTGGAGGATGAAGTAGAACTACAGGACCCAGAGGTTCAGAAAAAGCATAACCAAGGTCTGAACCAGTCTTCTGGCAATGAAGAGAGAGGAAAAAAAAGATCTTATGAAGAGAGGGAAAAAAAAGATCTGAGGTAGCAACAATAGAATCTATGCTAGACTTAATGTGAGGAGAAAAGAAGATGATTTTAAGGTTTCTAGAGTAAAGATCTTAAAATACGAATGTTTGTATATGTGCTTGAAGGGGGCTATGGGTGGAAAGAAAGGGAAGGAAAAGGTAACCACATTTGAAGTAATCAAGCATCCACATACAGCTATGCAGAAGGCAGATGAAAATTAGAACCTGAGGTTCCAGAGAAATGGGGACCAAATAGACGTCTTCAAAAACCATAAATATACAGGTGCTATTTGAAGCCATGAAAGGACATGTAATCACACAAGGAAATTAGAGAAAAGAACAAAAATGAAACCCTAAGGAATGCCACGTTAATCTGAGAAGAATAAAAAAAGAAAAGGGAAGCATCAAGAAAAGCTTTGTTTTGGTCTGAATGATGGAAACCTGAGGATGTATACCGTCCAACAGAAAAAATAATAAGATGGGAAGAGATTAGCTTTAGAAAGGAAGACCCCTCTTCCTCTGAGATCAAAGGAAAGGATATTAGAAATCAGGTACAGACAGGCACAGACAAAAATGACAGCTCCTTAAGAGTTCAGGGCCGATGCCCACCAATTTCTTCTGTGGAGTTAAGTGGCAAAATAAGCAATGAAGCAAAGGCAAGAGTAGGACAAAGACTCAGAGAAGAACGGTGAAGATCTATAAACAGCCATTTAGATTTTAGGACATAAGAGGAATCTAGAAAGTAAGTCAAAGGATCTCCAGGATCCAGAAGTGCAGAAACAGCACCCAGCAGCTTAGTTACATGATTTTCGCCAGCCTGCCCTGGGAGCCCAGGAGCAGAAAAAGCTGATTGTCCAGGCTTGAGACCATCAGGGCAAAGGTGGCAAGAATAGTACAGGGCCAATGACAATGCTTTTATCATTTTAAAAAGTCAAACGTATTTTACTCTTTTTTAAAAATCGACTTGCTACTTCCTCCGAGAACGAGTGCTTGGAGAGGCGGAAGGAGAGGGGTGGATAATTCCTCTTTCACTCTTACAGGACTTGTCAGAAGTTTCATTCTCAAGCATATTTGGTCTGTACAGCAGCTGATTCCAGGAAATCCAAATCCTGATTCCTTCTGGTTCTTAAAGGATGAAAATTCATTGAAGCTCCCTGGACTATCCAGCTAATAGATAACCACGTGAAACATTGCTTAAATACTATGCCATTTTAGCTGGGAGGTAGGGGCTCTTTCTTTCCTAAAAAGAAAGGTTCCCTAAACACTGTAGATGGGGATGGAGACGGGATGGGAAGTAATTATACTGCAAAGCTCGCTGACTAGCAGCCTAAGAATGCTTTACAAAGGCAATTAACATAACAATACATGGCACAGATAGTAGAATTGTTTCTTCTTAATGAATGCAGTAAGTAAGTGACCATTTAATCGCTTTACTGGAGTTCACCAATTTCTCCTGCCATCTCCCATACCATTCTTCAAGCAGAGTCAAATCCCTGTGGACAATGGACTTCTTGCTACCATCATCTGGAAAGTACAAAAGGCCTGGAAGGAGGAAGAGGCTAACATGCGTGACCACCCAGCATATGCCAGGCCTACTGTGTGCTAGACTCTGGGCAAAAGAGTTTACATGTTATGGGGTGCAGCTCATGTAAGGACGAATGAAGATATTACACTATGGACCTGAGCCGGGCGCAGTGGCTCACGCCTGTAATCCCAAAACTTTGGAGGGCGAGGCAGAAGGATCGCTTGAGGCCTGGAGTTCGAGGCCAGCCTAGGCAACATAGCGAGACTCTCTCTTAAAAAAACAAAAAACAAAAAACGACGGATCCGGCATTCCAGAGAGTGGGAAAGTGTCTGGAGGTTTAAGTGTAAGGGAAGGAAAAAGAGATCGCGATGGTGGGTGGTCAAAGTGAGGAGAAGAGGCGAGTTGGGAAAGGAAGGTACTTAGGAGCAAAAGGGCAAGACCCAGGGACACCTGGAGCGGGGCAGGGGACTGCCATGCAGACAGGACAACGTACAAAGGGTAGGATGATGGGGCGATGAGCTCGAGAAGCGCAGCCGGGGTAGAGGTGAGGGCAAATATCCGATCCCGGCGAGACGAGGGTCTCATCCCTGGGGACTGCGGGGCTAGGACGTGGTCCCAGGGCTGCGAGAAGGGAGAGAAGGGGCAGAGGGGAGAAGCCCCCGCGGCTGGGGAGAAGCCGAGCCCGGGAAACGCCGGCGATGGGGGAAGGGGCGTGGGAGCAGGGGCCGGACGGGCCAGACCCGGGGCTCCGCGCTCGGGGGCGGGGTTGGACAACCGGGAGGGAGCGGGCAGGAGGCGACAAGGGGCCAACGGATGCCAGCACGGGGCTCGGGGCCGGGAGTGAGGAGACGAGAGGCGAGCGGAGCCGCAGCGAGCGCCGCGTCCCCCTTACCTGGGATGAGTGAGGAGCCGCCGCGTCGCCTGGACGGCATCCTGGCCTCAGCCACTAGTCCCACCGCCTTCGGTGGGGGGCCACTCGGGAGCCCGCCCTCACCGCCAGGCGCCAGCAGCTGCCAGCCCGGACCGGCCCCGCAGAAGAGCGCCGTTCCGACCCGCACCCGAGGCCGCCTCAGCAGCGACTCCCGCGGTCGCCGCCTCAGCGCGGACCTCCAGGGTCCGGGGCGGTGGCGGGATCACACAACTGCTGCGATTGGCTGAGCGGGCGATGTGTCGGCTGCTCTGATTCGTGGGTTCCGGCCGGCTGCCCACTGAGGTAGGTGGAGCTGGGGATGGAGCTGGGTCCGGCCGGCGCCGAGGGGCGGGGGTCTGACGTCGCAGCCGGCCCGCGCCCCCACAGCCCTGCCCGTGCGCGCTCCCGAGGGGGCTTCCCGGCAGCCGCCGGCCTGGCGGGGTGGTTGCCCTAGCAACGGCGCGCGTGGCTTGGCTGCAGGGGAGCCGCGGGCAGGTGGCAGTCTCACCGCCCCCACCCCACACGTGGGTAGCCCAGAGGCCTTCATCAGTGAAACCCTAGGACAGGACAATAAAATGAGTTTTTCCTGATAGTTCCCCTCCTCTGCTTCAGAGCCCACCGTTGCCAGCTGCTGGCAGAGGAGCTGTCATCTCCTGGGGGAGATAACGCGCAAATGCAGATAACGAACGCAAACACTATTTCATCCGCACCGAGAGTGTAGACGTGCAATAGTCCCTCCCAACCACAGAGGTGGGGGGCTGACGCCCTAAAAGAAAGAAAGAAAAACTAGGAAGGGAGAAAAAGGCAAAGGCAAAAGAAAGGTGGGGAAAGGGCAGACATTTCACAAAATGATCCATTCATTTTACAGTTTCTTCCTGGAGACACGTCTACACCAGGTTCTGTCAAAGCAATTATTTCTACTGTGTTGACATGGATTAGAGAAGGCATGAGTGCAGAATCTAACAGCTGTATTCAAAATTGCTGCCTACTAGGCCAGGTGCGGTGGCTCACGCCTCTAATTACAGCATTTGGGGAAGCCAAGTCTAGTGAATCACCTGAAGTCAGGAGTTCGAGACCAGCCTGGCCAACATAGTAAAATCCCGTCTCTGCTAAAAATACAAAAATTAACTGGGCATGGTGGTGGACGCCTGTCGTCCCAGCTACTCGGGAGGCTGCAGCAGAAGAATTGCTTGAACCCAAGAAGGTAACTACCTTCTTTTGCACATAGTATAATATTTTCAAAGTTCATCCATGTCGTAGCATGTATCGGCACTTCATTCCTTGTTATGGCCAAATAATATTCCATTGTACGGACATCACTTTTTTTTTTTTTTTTTTTTTTTGAGAAGAATCTCATTCTGTCTCCCAGGCTGGAGTGGAGTTATGTGATCTTGGCTCACTGCAACCTCCACCTCCCGGGCTCAAGTGATTCTCGTGCCTCAGCCTCCAAAGGAGCTGGTATTACAGGCATGTGCCACCATGCCTGGCTAATTTTTGTATTTTTAGTAGAGATGGGGTTTCATCAAGTTGCCCAGGCTGATCTTCAGCTCCTGGCCTCAAGTGATCTGCCTGCCTTGGCCTCCCAAAGTGCTGGGATTACAGGCATGGCCACCATTCCTGGCTGGACATCACCTTTTATTTATCCATTAATCCACTGATAGACATCTGTTTCTACTTTTTTGGCTATTATTCATGATGCTGCTATGAACATTTGTGTAGAAGTTTTTGTGTGGACCTCATTTGATCTTTACAGCAACTGTCTAAGGTACATATATCTCCTTCTACAGATAACCAGCTGACTGGGTGTGGTGGCTCACTCCTATAATCCCAGCACTTTGGGAAGGCCAGGCAGAAAGATCCTGTGAGCCCAGGAGTTCTAGGCTGCAGTGAGATGTGATGGCACCACTGCAGTCCCGCCTGGGTGACAGAGCGAGACCTTGCCTCTCACCCAAAACAAACAAACAAACAAATATATATATATGTATGTATACACCCACACACCCACACAGATAAGAAAACTGACTATAAGACGGTAGACAGCAATTTTGTTGTTTGTTTGTTTTTGTTTTGAGATGGAGTTTCGCTCTTGTTGCCCAGACTGGAGTGCAATGGTATGATCTTGGCTCACTGCAACCTCTACCTCCCAGGTTCAAGTGATTCTTCAGCCTCAGTCTCCCCAGTAGCTGGGATCACAGGTGCCTGCCACCATACCCAGATAATTTTTTTTTTTTTTTGTAGTTTTAGTAGAGACAGGGTTTCGCCATGTTGGCCAGGCTAGTCTCGAACTCCTGACCTCAGATGATCCGCCTGCCTCCGCCTTCCAAAGTGTTGGGATTACAGGTGTGAGCCACCGCACCCAGCCTTTGTTTTGTTTTTAGAGACAGGGTCTCGCTATGTTGCCCAAGCTATTCTCGAACTCCTGACCTCAGGCGATCCTCTAACCAGTTAAGCAAGGGCCAAGTTCCATTCTGCTTTCTACATTTCAGACCTCTTCAGGAAAAGGACTCACCATGACCTCAGTAATACAGAAGCCACCGCTGGTGCACAGCCCCTGCCAGGCTGTCTCCACAACGTGGAGATGGAGATGTGAGATGATCTCCCACACTGCCCAGAAAGTCCTTCCCCCACCTATAAGACCTGGAAGAAGAATTGAGTAACCACGTGGGGAGCTGACACTGGTCCTCCTACCACGTATTAAACTGTGAGAACGAATTCTAGATGTGGGAATTCAGTAAGAACAAAGGACACAATCCTTTCAGTGAAACCTGTCACATGGCAGGATGTCTCACTGAGCAGGACAGCTTCAGGCGACCCAGGGACTACACTGTCTGTAGCTGACAGGGTCCAGCCTTTGAGGCAGAAGTAAGAAGCAGCTTGATCTGAAGCAAAGCTCAGGGTTATTGAGAACAAGATGAACTTTTCCTGCTTTCTAAATCTGCCCCAACACATATAGTACATCTGCTAGTAGGAAAAAAGACTCCAAAATATACTCAAGTGAAAAGAACAAAGTTCAAAACAGTGTGTATAATATACCCATTTGTATATATTTAAAATACACACACACACACACACACACACTTCTTATTTTCAGAGGCAATATCAAAAAAGATGCACACATTAAGTTGATAACAGTTTTGTCTCTGAGAGGGAAACTGAAGGACTTGGGCACAGGAGTAGGAAAAAGACTAATTCTTCGCTATGTACTCTTTGGCACCTTAAAAAATTATGTGCTGGCCGGGCACGGTGGCTCACACCTGTAATCCCAGCACTTTGGGAGGCCAAGGCGAGCAGATCACGAGGTCAGGAGATCGAGATCATCCTGGCGAACATGGTGAAACTCCGTCTCTACTAAAAATACAAAAAAATTAGCCGGGCGTGGTGGCGGGTGCCTGTAGTCCCAGCTTCTAGGGAGGCTGAGGCAGGAGAATGGTGTGAACCAGAAGGCGGCGGAGCTTGCAGTGAGCAGAGATCATGCCACTGCACTCCAGTCTGGGTGACAGAGTGAGACTCTGTCTCAAAAAAAAAAAAAAAAAAAAAAAATTATATGCTATGTACTTGGATTACCTTTTTTTTTTTTTCTCTTATTTTAATAGGCAAGGCCTCATTCTGTCACCCAGACTGGAGTACAGTGGCATAGTCATAGCTCACTGCAGCCTCAAACGCCTGGGCTCAAGCGATCCTCCCACCTCAGCCTCCTGAGTAGCTAAGACTACAGGTGCACGCCACCCATTCCCTGCTTTTTTTTTTTTTTTTTTTTTTTTTTGAGACAGAGTCTCGGTCTGTTGCCCAGGCTGGTGTGCAATGGCACAATATCAGCTTATTGCAACCTCTGCCTCCTGGGTTCAAGCAATTCTCCTGCATCAGCGTCTCGAGTAACTGGGATGGCAGATGCCCGCCACCATGCCCAGCTAATTTTTGTGTTTTTAGTAGAGACAGGGTTTCACTATGTTGCCCAGGCTGGTCTTAAACTCCTGGCCTCATGTGATCTGCCCACCTTGGCCTCCCAAAGTGCTGATTTCAGGTGTGAGCCACCGTGCCCAGTCTTTTATTCTTTTTTTTTTTTTTAGAGATGGGATCTTGCTATGTTGCCCAAACTGGTCTTGAACTCCTGGGCTCAAGCAGTCCTCCAACCTTGGCCTCCCAAAGTGCTGGGATTATAGGCATGAGCCATCATGCCTGGCCTGGATTACCTATTTACAAGGAATGAATACATAACTTTTTTTAAAAGGAAAACTCGTTCCTGAAAAACTTTCCAAGCCTGTATGCACATCTGGTTCACATCACATTTCTATTTCTCTGTGTAATTTAATGAGCCTCATAGATTCTGAACATTCTTTCTGTGTTTCTAATTCCCCTCCTGGGCCTCACCTCTCCAGGTGATCAGCCCAGAATTAGATAACCTCACCAGAGGGCACTGGCCAGGCACGGTGGCTCACACCTGTAATGCCAGCACTTTGGGAGTCCAAGGAGGGTGGATCACTTGAGGTCAGTAGTTCGAGACCAGCCTGGTCAACATGGTAAAACCCAATCTCTACTAAAAATACAAAAATTAGCCAGGTGTGGTGGTGCACACCTGTAATCCCAGCAACTCGGGAGGCTGAGGCAGAAGAATCGTTTGAACCCAGGATGTGGAGGCTGCAGTGAGCCAAGACTGCACAACTGCACTCCAGCCTGAGCGACAGAGCAAGACTCTGTCTCAAAAAAATAAAAAATAAAAGATAACCTCACCTGAGAGTATAGATGGCTTTGCCCCCTCTTTAGGCAATTCAAAGGGCTCACAGCCTATTTCTTCCAAACAGCCTACGCAACCCTGGCATGGCTCAGAAGCAGAGGAAATGGACCAGTGCTTGCTGCCATCCCAGTGAGAGCTGCGAGTTTCTCTCCTCTAGGCCAGGCTTTGCACCGCGTCTGCCTTGGGAATTCACCGCTAGAGAATAGCTGGCCAAGGAGGAGTGAAGACTCCTTACTACAGCAACCTCACCTCCTGGAGGGAAAGTCTATGCAACATACCTAGGAATGTGCAGGCTTTGAGAACTGAAAAGGCAGCTTTGCCCTCCAGCGCTTTTGCTTTGGGGGTTGTTGGCGTTGCTTTGCTCTTAAGAAGGACACGATCCCCGCGCAGTGGCTCACGCCTGTAATCCCAGCACTTTGGGAGGCCAAAGCTGGCGCATCATGAGGTCAGGAGATCAAGACTATCCTGGCCAACATGGTGAAACCTCCTCTCTAAAACTACAGCAATTAGCCGGGCATGGTGCCGCCCTGCTGTAGTCCCAGCTACTCAGGAGGCTGAGGCAGTCGAATTGCTTGAACCCGGGAGGCAGAGGCTGCAGTGAACCAAGATCGCGCCATTGCACTACAGCCTAGGTGACAAAGCAAGACTCCGTCTCAGAAAAAAAAAAAAAAAAAGGACACAAATGCAGCAAAGCTCTCTTTGTGACATTTTCATTCTGGGGTCTGGCATGGAGGGAAGATGGCGGCAGAGGTGGGAAATGGCAGAGATGGGGAGTCCCTCAGAAATGAAAAATTTGAGGCCAGACGCAGTGGCTCATGCCAGTAATCCCAGAATTTTGGGAGGTGAGGCACTTGAGGTCAGGAGTTCGAGACCAGCCTGGTCAACATAATGAAACCTCGTCTCTACTAAATATACAAAAATTAGCTGAGTGTGGTCATGGGCGCCTGTAATCCCAGCTACTCAGGAGGCTGAGGCAGGAGAATCACTTGAGCCCAGGAGGTGGAGGTTGCAGTGAGCTGAGATCCTGCCACTGCACTCCAGCCTGGGCGACAGAGCAAGATTCCATCTCAAAAAAAAAAAAAAAAAAAAAAAGAAGAAGAAGAAGGAGATGAATGTGTCTGTCACAACCAGCAGCAACTGGCCTGGCACTGGATGGATGGATGGATGGATGGATGGATGGATGGATGGATGGACAGGTAATGAATGGCTAGATGAACAGCAAATGCTGCAATTGTCAAAGAAGGCCAGCAGGGCACCGGAGCCGGGACCCAGGGAGAACAGGAGGACACTTAGGTCACTCAGGGTCCTGCCAGGAAAGGACAGGGAAACTCCAGGTGAGGACTCCAGGGCCAAAGATCTTTGACGAAGAACTGAGAGTTAAACTTTCACTCGACCTAAAGTGGCCTAAAAGCCCTGGCTCATTTGGGACAAGATGAAACACTTACCTGCACACAGCATCAGAGAGCCAATGACCTGCGGGAGACACCTCGCAGTTCTCTTGAAGCTTGCAGGATACAAGGATTTAAGGCAGAAAGAAAAGGGTGATACGATTTAAAGAAAAAGAAAGAAGTGAGTAGGACTCCTGACTTTCTCCACCCCTAGATCCTGGAAAACTGGGCAGGTCAGGCCCCTCAGCCACATCATCATTTGAAAATGAAAATTCAGCCCAGCCTATGAGCAGGCATTTTCCAAGTGGCTACAGAATTCCTGCACCTTCCAAAAATACCTCTTCATGCAACTTCTTCCAGGGAGAGAGGGCCACATGCCCAGGCTGGAGCCGACCAACTGAGCTTCCTGAACCCGGGGACTGTCACCACGTGCTCTGCAGACCCCAGATTCAGGAAATGCCCACTGCTCCATGGGGAAACGCAGCCAGACAGCTGTGCTGTGTTCCAGGCTGAAAGCAAAGCATCCTCTAGTTTTACTTATGACCAAGGAGACGGTAAGGCTTCCAGGAATGTTTTCCAAACCTCACCATGCATCTAAACTACCTGCATAGCTCAGTCAACACAAGCCTCTCAGCAGTTTTAGGAAAGAGAAGATCTGGGAGGAACTCCTCACAACCCCTCCAGTGAGACGGGGTGGGCTGGTGATTAACAGGCAGCATTAGGGTGTCTTCAGAGAGACTGGTTGGTGGTGTGCTGTTTCTTGAACTGGGTGCAATTAGCTGGTTTATTTACTTTGTGAAATTTCATCAAGCTACATATACATGTGGGCTTTTCTGTATTTTTTTTAAATTTTATTTTATTTTTCTTTAATTGAGACAGGGGTCTCACTGTATTGCCCAGGCTGGTGTTGAACTTCTTGGGCTCAAGTGATCCTCCCGCCTTAGACTCCCAAAGTGCTGGGATTATAGGAGTGAGCCACCGTGCCTGGTCTTTTCTGTATGTTTGTTACACTTCATTAAAAAAATAATAATAATAATAGAACTATGCGAGGTGGTTCACACCTGTAATCCTAGCACTGTGGGAGGCCAAGGTAGAGGATCGCTTGAGGCCAAGAGTTCCAGCCTGGGCAACAGAGAGAGACCCTGTCTCCACTTAAAAAAAAAAAAAAGTCAGGCACAGTGGCTCACACCTTTAATCCTAGCACTTTGGAAGGCTGAGATGGGTGGATCACAAGGTCAGGATATCCAGACCATTCTGGCTAACACGGTGAAACCCCCTCTCTACAAAAAATACAAAAATAAAATTTGCCAGGCGTGGTCGTGGGCCGCTGTAGTCCCAGCTACTCGGGAGGCTGAGGTGGGAGAATGGTGTGAATACAGGAGGAGGAGCTTGCAGTGAGCCGAGATCACGCAACTGCACGCCAGCCTGGGAGACAGAGCAAGACTCCGTCTCAAAAAAAAAAAAGTCAGCATGGTAATGCATGCCTGCAGTCCCAGCTACTTGAGAGGCTGGGCAGGAACATCTCTTGAGGCCAGGAGTTTGAGACCAGCCTGGACAACGTAATGAGACTCGCTCTCTACAAAAATAGTTAACTAGGTGTGTGGTGTGTACCTGTAGTCCCAGCTACTGGGGAGGCTGAGGTGGGAGAATTACTCCAGCGCAGGAGTTTGAGACTGCAGTGAGCTATGATCATGTCACTGCACTCCAGCCTGGGCAACCGAAGAATACCCTGTCTCTAAAAAAAAAAAAAAAAAAAAAAAAGCCGGGCACAGTGGCTCATGCCTATAATCCCAGCGCTTTGGGAGGCCGAGGCAGGTGGATTGCCTGAGGTCAGGAGTTCGAGACCAGTTTGGTCAACATGGTGAAACCCTGTCTCTACTAAAAAATACAAAAAAATTAACCGGGCATGGTGGCATGCACCTGTAATCCCAGCTATTTGGGAGGCTGAGGCAGGGGAATTGCTTGAACTAGGGAGGTGGAGGTTGCAGTGAGCCGGGATCGCACCACTGCACTCCAGCCTGGGCAACAGAGCGAGGCTCGGTCTCAAAAAAAAAAAGGCTCCCCAATAAATTCTGTTTGAGAACTGCTGAGTTCTCAGACTCAGGAGATACAGGATGAGGGGCTTAGATTACGCTAAAGAGGGGTGATAGGTGCTTCTAAGCACCCAGCTTCTAAGTATGGGGTGGAATAGTTCCAGGGGTATGCCTTCACTTCTTAGGCAAGTGTAGGACTCTCAGAGTTGGGAGACGCTCCAGGCAAGAGACACTGAGTGCAGGTTCTTCAGGGAGCAGTTGGCCCTTCCCTGCCCACAGATGCTGACCACTGACACCAGTGCAGACCAGGACTGACTGCCACACTACCCTACCTACACCCTACCACCTGGACAGGGACTGCTCAGGCCCCTGGCGACCTGCTTCAAGAATGCCATTTCCTCCTGTGTCTTAGCTTTCCCTCCCTGGTTAAAGAGGCTGGAAGGGGCCAGGTGCATTGGCTCACACCCATAATCCCAGCACTTTGGGAGGCCAAGGTAGGATGTTCACTTGAGGTCAGGAGTTTGAGACCAGCCTGGCCAACATGGTGAAACCCATCTCTGCTAAAAACACAATAATTAGCCAGGTGTGGTGGCAGGCGCCTGTAATCCCAGTTCCTCAGGATGCGGAGGCAGGAGAATTGCTTAATCCTGGGAGGCAGAGGTTGCAGTGAGCCAAGATTGTGCCACTGTACTCCAGCCTGGTCAACAAGAGTGAGATTTTGTCAAAAAAAAAAAAAAAAAGAGTGCAGTGGTTTATGCCTGTAATCCCAGCACTTTGGGAGGCCGAGGCAGGAGGATCAGCTGAGATCAGGAGTTCGAGACCAGCCTGACCAACATGGCAAAACCCCGTCTCTACTAAAAATATAAAAATTAGCTGGGCGTCATGGTGGGCACCTGTAATCCCAACTACTTGGGAGGCTAAGGCAAGAGAATCACTGGAACAGAGGAGGTGGAGGTTGCAGTGAGCCGAAATCATGCCATTGCACTCCAGCCTGAGCGACAGAGTGAGACTCCATCTCAAAAAAAAAAGACGCTAGAAGGGCTACCAGCTTCCTGCCACCCTCCCAAGTCCCTTTCCCAGAGCAAGCACCTTCTTCAAGGGATAGAGAACTCTTGCAGTATCCAGGGGAACCAGTGCACAGGCTTTGCCAAAGCCCCACACCAGGCCCCGTCATAGGCTCTGAGGACACAGCAGTGACCGAGACAGTCCCTGCTACCATTCCCTCTTTTTTTTGAGACAGAGTCTCACTCTGTTGCCCAGGCTGGAGTGCAGTGGCACAATCTTGGCTCACTGCAACCTCCGCCTCCTGGGTTCAAGGTTCAAGTGATTCTCACGCTTCAGCCTCTTGAGTAGCTGAGATTACAGGCACGTGCCACCATGCCTGACTAATTTTTGTATTTAATAGAGACAGGGTTTCACCATATTGGTCAGGCTGGTCTTGAACTCCTGGCCTTAAGTGATCCATCTGCCTCAGCCTTCCAACGTGCTGGGATTACAGACGTGAGCCACCACGACCGGGCCCTGCTACCATTATTTGGGGTTACAGTTTAGTGAGAGTCTGGCAATCAATTACACATGAAGTGTTCAGAATATGCCACCCTCAAATATGCCATTTTGGCATAAGGCTTATTTTGAGCTGAAGGCAATTAAGACACAAACAGCAAACATAGGAGCTCTCTGTCCTCCCCCTTTCTCCCTAAAATTGGAGCATAAATTTCCCTTTTGTAAAGGAAATTTATTTTAGTTCTCTGAAAGCAACTGGCAGATAACTCTTATCACACGAGACTAAGAAACCTTATTAAATTGGCCAGGTGCAGTGGCTCACCCCTGTAATCCCAGGACTTTGGGAGGCCGAGGTTGGAGGATCACCTGAGGTCAGGAGTTTGAGACCAGCCTGCCTAACACAGTGAAATGCAGTCTCTACTAGAAATAAAAAAATTATCTGGGCATGGTGGCAGGTGCCTGTTATCCCAGCTACTCAGGAGGCTGAGGCAAGAGAACTGCTTGAGCCCAGGAGGTGGAGGTTGCAGTGAGCTAAGATTACGCCATTGCACTCCAGCCTGGGTAACGAGCAAAATTGTGTCTCAAAGAAAAAAAAAAAAAACTTTTCTCCTGTTAATCTGTCTTTTGTCAGTTTAATTTGCAGGCCCTCGTCACTGAACCTAAGAAGGGTAAAAGAAAAGCATGAGGCCAGTCACAGTGGCTCACACCTGGAATCCCAGCACTTTGAGAGGCTGTGGCAGACAGATCACGAGGTCAGGAGTTTGAGGCCAGCCTGGCCAACATAGTGAAACCCTGTCTTTACTAAAAATACAAAAAGTATCCAGGCATGGTGGCGCGTGCCTGTAATCCCAGCTACTCGGGAGACTGAGGCAAGAGAATTGCTTGAATTTGGGAGGCAGAGGTTGCAGTGAGCCGAGATCACGTCACTGCACTCCAACCTGGGCGACAGTGTGAGACTCTGTCAAAGAAAAAGAAAGAAAGAAGGAAAGAAGGAAGGAAGGAAGGAGAAAGAAAGATAGAGGGAAAGAGAGAAAGAGAGAAAGAGAGAGGGAGGGAGGGAGGAAGGGAAGGAAGGAGGAGAAAGAAAGAAAAGCATGCTTAGCAAAAGCACTCAAGGCCATGACGACTTACTCAACCCTTAGTGCGCCCAGGGCTCCCCTTCCATTCCTTTTCCTCTGGCAGCTCCATCCACCTGTGTTTCCCAGCGTAACTCTGCCAGCAAAACTTCAGCCAACCTTCACATCAGACCACAAAAGTCAATTCCGCTAGGTAGAGACCCATCTCTATGACTCTTGTGATCTATGCCCTGATTTATTTATTTCCTTCCTTCCTTCCTGCCTTCCTTCCTTCTTTCCTTCCTTCTTTCCTTCCTCCTTCCTTCTTTCCCTCCCTATCTCCTTCTTTCCCTCTCTCCTTCCCTCCTTCCTTCCCTCCCTCTTATTTTCCTTCCTTCTTTCCTTCTTTCCTTCCTTCCTTTCTTCCTTTCGTTTTCTTTTTTTTGTTTGTTTTGAGACAGAGTCTGGCTCTGTCACCCAGGCTGGAGTGCAGTGGTGTGATCTCAGCTCATTGCAAGCTCTGCCTCCCAAGTTCATGCCGTTCTCCTGCCTCAGCCTCTTTTTTTTTTTTTTTTTTTTTGAGACGGAGTCTCGCTCTGTCACCCAGGCTGGAGTGCAGTGGCCCGCTGTCTGCTCACTGCAAGCTCCACCTCCCGGGTTCGCGCAATTCTCCTGCCTCAGCCTCCCGAGCAGCTGGGACTACAGGCGCCCGCCACCTCGCCCGGCTTATTTTTTTGTATTTTTAGTGGAGACGGGGTTTCACCATGTTAGCCAGGATGGTCTCGATCTCCTGACCTCGTGATCCGCCCGTCTCGGCCTCCCAAAGTGCTGGGATTACAGGCTTGAGCCACCGCGCCCGGCCTGCCTCAGCCTCTTGAGTAGCTGGGACTACAGGCGCCCGCCACCACGCCTGACTAATTTTTTATATTTTTTTTTTAGTAGAGACAGGGTTTCACCGTGTTAGCCAGTTTGGTCTTGATCTTCTGACCTTGTGATCCACCCTTCTCGGCCTCCCAAAGTGCTAGGATTACAGGTGTGAGCCACTGCGCCGGCCTCGTTTTCTTTCTTTTTTAGAGGTTGTATTTCACTCTGTCACCCAGGCTGGAGTGCAGTGGCATGATCTTGGCTCACTGCAACCTCAAACTCCTGGGCTCAAGTGATCCTGCCCCATCAGCCTCTTGAGTAGCTGGAACCACAGGCACACGTAACCACATCCAGCTAATTTTTAAGTTTTTTGTAGAGATAGGGGTCTCGCTATGTTGTCCAGACTGATCTCTAACTCTTGGCCTTAAGTGATCCTTCAGCCTCGGCCTCCTAAAGCCCGGGGATTACAGGCATGAGCCACCCTGCCCAGCCTGATTTATTCCTTTCTTAAGGCACTTCTCCCAATCTACTTTGTACTCTCTTTCTTTGTGTATTTGTGTGGTTCTCCACCCTCACCTGCATCAGATAGATAGGAAGCTGTTATGACGGGCCCATGACAGGCCTGGGAATATTTGGTGAGATGGAGTCAACTGAACAATGGGACAGCATTTCCCTCAAGAATCATCAGTTCACTTTATTCTATATCTCTGTGACCCATAGACAAAAAGTCCTATGGTTTGTGTTTGTTTTTTACTTTTTTTTTTTTCTGAGACAGAATCTTGCTCTATTATCCAGGAGGAAGTGCAGTGGCACAATCTCGGCTAACCAACCTGCGCCTCCTGGATTCAAGTGATTTTCCTGCCTCAGTCTCCCAAGTAGCTGGGATTACAAGTGTACCCCACCATGCCCGGCTAATTTTTGTACTTTTAGTAGAGACGAGGTTTCACCATGTTGGCCAGGCTGGTCTGGAAACCCTGACCTCAGGTGATCCACTTGCCTCAGCCTCCCAAAGTGCTGGGATTACAGGCGTAAGCCACGGTGCCCAGCCTTGTTTTCTACTTTTTTTTTTTTTTTTTTTTTGAGGCAGGGTCTCACTCTGTTGCCCAGGCTGGAGTGTGGTGGTGCAACTTTGGTTCACTGCAGCCTCCAACTCCTGGGCTCAAGCAATTCTCCCACCTTAGCCTCTGGACTAGCTGGGACTACAGGCACATGCCACCACACCCGGCTTTTTATTTATTTATTTATTTATTTATTTATTTATTTATTTATTTATTTTTTGAGACACAGTCTCACTCTGTCGCCCAGGCTAGAGTGCAGTGGTGCAATCTCAGCTCCCTGCAACCTACGCCTCCCGAGTTCACGCCGTTCTCCTGTCTCAGCCTCCCGAGTAGTTGGGATTACAGGCACCCGCTACTACAACCGACTAATTTTTTGTATTCTTTTTAGTAGAGACAGGGTTTCACCGTGTTAACCAGGATAGTCTCGATATCCTGACCTCGTGATCTGCCCGCCTCAGCCTCCCAAAGTGCTGGGATTACAGGCGTGAGTCACTGTGCCCGGCCCACACCTGGCTTTTAAAAAAAAAATTGTTTTTAGACCGATTTCAGTGGCTCACTCTTGTAATTCCAACACTTTGGGAGCCTGAGGCAGGTGGATCACCTGAGGTCAGGAGTTTGAGACCAGCCTGGCCAACATAGTAAAACCCTGTCTCTACCAAAAATACAAAAATTAGCCAGGCGTGGTGGCGTGTGCCTATAAATCCCAGCTGCTTGGGAAAATTTTTTTTATAGAGACCGGATTTCACTATGTTGCCCAGGCTGGTCTCAAACTCCTGAGCTCAAGGGATCCTCCTGCCTTGGCCTCTCAAACTGCTGAGATTACAGGCATGAGCCATGGTACCCAGGCTTGTTTTTATTTAAAACTTTATTTTGAAAACAATTTAAACATAGAAAAAAATGGTGAGAATACCATGAACTCCAGTATCCATACAATTCACCAAGTGTCCAACTGCTGATTCACCAATTAAAATTTGCCTCATTTGCTTAATCTCTCTCTCTGTACAGATAGGTTATTATTGCTAATGTTATTGAATCATTTGAAATTACAGACACCGTCTTCTGTCCTCTTACTCCTAAATACTTTACTAGTGTCTCCTAAAAATGAGAACATTCTTGGCCAGGCATGGTGGCTCATGCCTGTAACCCCAGCACTTTGGGAGGCCGAGGCAGGAGGATTACCTGAGGTCAGGAGTTCGAGACCAGCCTTGCCAACATGGTGAAACCCCATCTCTACCAAAAATAGAAAAATTGGCTGAGTATGGTTGTGGGCGCCTGTAATCCCAGCTACTCGTGAGGCTGAGACAGGAGAATAGCTTGAACCCGAGAGGCGGAGGTTGCAGGGAGCTGAGATCGAGCCACTGCACTCCAGCTTAAGGGACAGAACAAGACTGTCTCAAAAAAAAACAAAACAAAAAAGAACATTCTCCTTTTCTTTTTTTTTTTTTTTTTTTTTTTTGGGACTGAGTCTTACTCTGTTGCCCAGGCTGGAGTGCAGTGGCACGGTCTCGGCTCATACAACCTCCACCTCCTGAGTTCATGCCATTCTCCTTCCTCAGCCTCCCGAGTAGCTGGGACTACAGGCGCCCACCACCATGCCTGGCTAATTTTTTGTATTTTTAGTAGAGACGGGGTTTCACTGTGTTAGCCAGGATGGTCTCGATCTCCTGACCTCGTGATACGCCCTCCTCGGACTCCCAAAGTGCTGGGATTACAGGCCTGAGCCACCACGCCCGACCAGAACGTTCCCTTATACAATGATCAAATGAATGAAATTTAACATCGCCATGACACGGACGCTGTTACCTACTATACAGTCCGTAGTCCAATTTCCCTGATTGTTTCAATTTATGTCCTTTATAGCAAAATGTGTTGCAGTTAGCTGTCGTGCCACTTTAGTTTCCTTTAATCTGGAACATTTCCTCACTCTGGCTTTCATTCTGGAAGTACACAAGTTATGTGCCCCAGAAGTGTGTTGTAACTTTCTTAGGGCGTCAGTCATATCAGGAGCCCGTGAGGTCTGTTTGTTCCAATAGTGGGACATATTGATCACTTGGTTAAGGAAAAATTCACCAGTTTTCTCTCCTGCAAAGTTAGTTTTTCTTTTGTGATTAATAAGTAATCTGTTGGGCGATACTTCGTGACTATGGAAATAGCCTGTGTCCCACCTGACGATGATTCCAGCCTGGTCCTGCTGTACTTGCCAATCAAAGAAAGTGCAGCTGGCCAGTGCCCAGGTTGGGAGGCGCTGGAGGTAGCAGAGCCAGGATGGACAGAGAAGGAAAAGCAACTAGGACAGGAATCTGTGCAGAGAGCAGGGAAGGTATTTGGGATGCCTCGTCGGGAGCCTTCATGCAGCTCACTGAGGGGTGGGTAGCGGGCACCCCACTCCCCTTCAGTGCCCACCGGGCACTTCTGGGCTGCCCCAATGGGGCTGGCTCTTTGCTGGGATCGTGCCCTGGAGAGAGGCCAGTTTGCAGGAGGCAAAAGGAAGGCTCTTTCCCTTTTCACTCCCCAGTGGCCTCTAGTGACCTCTGGTCGGGAGGTAGAGGGGAGAAAGCCCCAAAGGCAGAAGTACAGCATTTGAGAGTAAATTACATTAGAGTAAATATTATCTCCAGGATATTTCCAGGGTGCAGTAAATCTGCAAGATTCCAGACACCTGGGCCTGGCCTGGCCCCACTAGCCAGGCCCCTCCACTGGTCCCCAGCCTGTTTGCTCTGCTCCCTGCAAATATTTGCTGTGCTGTTGGACACAACCCTAGGCTGGCGGTCAAGGTGGAATGGGAGTGGGAGTGGTTTGCGTGATGCCCACAGGATACACACACAGTCCAGGCGGATTGGCCGTGAGCTCCTGGAGGTGTATTTGTTTCCCTCCAGATGACCATGAACTGGATGACTTGGCACAACAGGAACCTCTTCTCACACAGCTCTGGAGGTCACAAGTGTGAAGTTGCCAGGAGTGGTGGCTCATGCCCGTTATCTCAGCACTTTGGGAGGCCGAGGAGATCGGATCACCTGAGGTTGGGAGTTTGAGACCAGCCTAACCAACATGGAGAAATTCGTCCGTACTAAAAATACAAAATTAGCTGGGCGTGGTGACACACGCCTGTAATTCCAGCTACTTGGGAGGCTGAGGCAGGAGAATCGCTTGAACCCGGGAGGCGGAGGTTGTGGTGAGACAAGATAATGCCATTGCACTCCAGCCTGGGCAACAAGAGTGAAACTCCATCTCAAAAAAAAAAAAGGAAAAAAGGCCGGGGCGGTGGCTCGCACCTGTAATCTTAGCACTTTGGGAGGCCGAGGCAGGTGGATCACCTGAGGTCATGAGTTCAACACCAGCCTGGCCAACATGATGAAACCCCATCTCTACTAAAAATACAAAAATTAGCCAGGCGTGGTGATGCACGCCTGATATTCCAGCTACTCAGGAGACTAAAGCAGGAGAATCGCTACAACCTGGGAGGTAGAGGTTGTGGTGAGCCGAGATTGAGCCACTGCACTCCAGCTTGCGGGACAGGAGCAAAACTCAATCTCAAAAAAAAAAAAAAAAAGTGTGAAATCAAGTTGTCCTCAGGGCCACCTCTTCCCAGGGCTCTAGGGGAGGAGCCTTCCTTACCTCTGCCAGCTTCTGGTGGCCATTGGCACTCATTGGCTTGCCAGCCTGCATCCTCCAACCTCTGCCACCTTGGTCATGTTCCCTCTTCCTCTTTACATAAGAGGTCATGTCCCCTCTTATAGAAATTTGTCATTCAATTTCTGGCAGGATCCTGGGGATACCCGATTAATCCAGGATCATCTCTTTGCAAGATCCTGAACTGAGTTGAATCTGCAAAGACTATGTTCAAATAAGGTCACATTCATAGGTTCTGGGAGTTAGAACATATCCTCAGAGGGGTGTACCATTCAGCCCTCAACAGAGGCATCCATATGCCTCCTGCCACTCTGCACAAATGTTCATTTCTCATGGTTGTCTCTCTTGCTTTCCTTCCCTCCCTCCCTCCTTCCTTCCTTCCTTTCCCTCTCTTTCCTTCTTATTCCTCCCCTACCTTCTCCTCCCCTCCCCTCTTCCCCTCCCTCCCTCCCTCGCTTCCTTCCTTCCTTCCTTCCTTCCTTCCTTCCTTCTTTCCTTCCTTTCCTTCCTTCCTCTTTTTCCTTTTTTGACAGGATCTCACTCTGTTGCCCAGGCTGGAGTGCAGTGGCACAATCACAGCTTACTGCAGCCCCGACCTCCCAGCCTCAAGCGATTCTCCTGCTCAGCCTCCCAAGTAGCTGAGACTATAGGCATGTGCCACTACACCTGGATAACGTTATTTATATTTTGTAGAGATGGGATCTCACTATGTTGTCCAGGCTCTTCTCAAACTCCTGCATTCAAGTTAGCCTCTGGCCTCGACCTCCCAAAGTGCTGAGATTACAGGCGTGAGCCATGGCACCTGGCTTTGCCACACATTTTCTGAACACATTCTATATTGATGGTTTCAAGGTATTAATGCAGCCAGGTATGGTAGCTCACACCTATAATCCCAGTGCTTTGGGAATCACTCCTGTAATTCCAACACTTTGGGAGCCTGAGGCAGACGGATCACCTGAAGTCAGGAGTTTGAGACCAGCCTGGCCAACATGGAGAAACCCCGTCTCTACTAAAAATGTAAAATTAGCCGGGCATGGTGGTGCATGCCTGTAATCCCAGCTACTTGGGAGGCTGAGAGAGAAGAATTGCTTGAACCCGGGAGGCTGAGATTGTGGTGAGCCAAGATTGAACCATTGCACTCTAGCCTGGGCAATAAGAGTGAAACTTTGTCTTAAAAAAATGTGTGTGTGTATATATATATATATATGTATATGTGTGTGTGTATATATATATATATATATATATCTGGGCGTCATACCACCACACTGGCACTCACATTGGTGGGATGTGGACACTTGACAAGGCTGAAACACAGACCCTAGAATTCTCTTTCTAGTACAACCCCAGTTAGGGCTACAAGTGATATTGTCTCAGAGGATGGAAAGGCAGCAGACATCCTGTAGCATCCACATAGCTCCTCCCTGTGATTTGATCAAACACTAAAGGGATTTTGCACCTGAAAGTCGTCTTTAACCAGTTGCCTTTAAGTTAATAAAAAGGGAGATTACTTTGGTTGAGGCCTGACTCAATCAGTTGTGATCCTTTAAAAGAAGGCTTAGAGCTGGGCGAGGTGGCTCACGCCTGTCATCCCAGCACTTTGGGAGGCCGAGGAGGGCGAATCATGAGGTCAGGAGATCGAGACCATCCTGGCTAGCACGGTGAAACCCTGTCTCCACTAAAAATACAAAAAAATTAGGCGTGGTGGCAGGCGTCTATAGTCCCAGCTATTCAGGAGGCTGAGGCAGGAGAATGGTGTGCACCTGAGAGGCGGAGGTTGCAGTGAGCCAAGATCGCGCCACTGCACTCCAGCTTGGCCAACAGAGCGAGACTCAGTCTCAAAAAAAAAAAAAAAAAAAAAAAAGGCTTAGGCAAGGGGAAGAAACTACAGTGATTTATGTGGTAATGGATTAGAGTTGGAGATATCAGGATGAATGCATATTTACCTTAATGTGGATACAGATCGTTACATATAGAAATAATTATACATGCATGAATGTACACAGAGTAGTACACACATACTTCCTCACTCTGCCTAGGAGAGGGCCTAGAAGTAATTACAGACCAGCAACAACAAGCATATGTAGCTCCCAGATGTTGGAATGTGATTTATTTATTTATTTATTTATTTATTTTGAGACAGAGTCTTTTTCTATCCCACAGGCTAGAGTGTAGTGGTGTGATCTCAGCTCACTGCAACTTCTATTTCTCAGATTCAAGTGATTCTCCTGTCTCAGCCTCCCCAGTAGCCGGGACTACAGGCAGACGCCACCACATTGGCTAATTTTGTATTTTTAGTAGAGACGAGGTTTCACCATGTTGGCCAGGTTGGTCTTGAACTCCTGACCTCAAGTGATCCGTCCGCCTCGGCCTTCCAAAGTTCTGGGATTACAGGCATGAGCCACCATGCCTGGCCCTGTTTCTGATACCATTTTTCAATAAAGAAACCAGGGCTCTGGCAGGGTGTGGTGGCTCATTGCAACCTCCGCCTCCTGGGCACAACTAGTATTTTAGAATCTGTTAGGAATCCAAATGTTTTCAAAATATCAAACTATATATTTAAATATATTTCAAATACAAACTTTTAAAATCATATCATGAAGCATTAAGTAAAAAGTAAAATTGTACATTATTAGACCAGGGACGGTGATTTACACCTGTAATCCCAGCACTTTGGGAGGCCAAGGTGGGTAGATTCCTTGAGCTCAGGAGTTTAAGACAAGGCTGGGCAACATAGCAAGACCCTATCTCCATAAAAAATATGAAAATTAGCTGGGCATGGTGGTGCGTGCCTATAGGTCCAGCTGCTTGGGAGGCTGAGGTGGGAGGATGCTTGAGCCCAGAAATTTGAGGCTGTAGTGAACCATGATTGAGCCATTGCACTTCAGCCTGGGTGACAGAGCGAGACCCTGTCTCAAAAAAAAAAAAAAAAAAATCATTATACAATTCTACTCTAAATTAGTAGCAAATAAAATGAAAGAAAATTAAGTAATATTTAAAAATAGACCGGGTGCGGTGGCTCACACCTGTAATCCCAGCACTTTGGGAGGCCAAAGCAGGTGGATCACTTGAGGCCAGGAGTTCAATATGAGCCTGGACAACATGGTGAAACCCCATTTCTACTAAAAACACAAAAATTAGCCAGGCGTGGTGGCGTGCACCTTTAATCCCAGCTACTCAGGTGGCTGAGGCAGGAGAATCGCTTGACCCTGAGAGGTGTATGTTGAAGTGAACCAAGATAGCACTACTGCACTCCAGTCGGGGAGATAGAGTGAGACTCTGTCTCAAATAAATAAATAAATAAATAAATAAATAGGAGCTAAATGATAGGTTCAAATGGACATAAAGGTGGAAACAAAGACACTGGGAACTCCACAGGTTGGGAGGGAAGGAGGGGGAAAGGGTTGAAAAACTGCTTATTGGGTATTCTGCTCACTGTTTGGATGATGGGTTCACTAGAAGCCCAAACCTCAGCATTTTGCAATGTGCTCATGTAACACACCTGCACATGTACCCCATGAATCCAAAGTTTAATAAAATAAAAATAATCAACTTAGCACAATAGACAATTATAGAAGTTTAATCGTAAAACACTGAACACAAAATAGCACTGTTTTGTTTTTTTTTTCTTTTTGAGACAGAGTCTCACTCTGTCACCCATACTGGAGTGCAGTGGTGCCAGCTCAGCTCCCTGCAACCTCCGACTCCCGGACTCAAGCAATTCTCTTGCCTCAGCCTCCCCAGTAGCTGGGATTAACGGCATGTGCCACCATGCCCGGCTAATTTTTTTTTTTGTATTTTTATTAGAGACGGGGTTTCACCATATTGGCCAGGCTGGTCTCAAACTCCTGACCTCAAGTGATATGCCTGCCTTGGACTCCCTAAGTACTGGGATTATAGGCGTGAGCCACCACGCCTGGCCAGTACTGATTTTTTAAAAAGCAACCTTTAGGCCGTGCGTGGTGGCTCACGCCTGTAATCCCAGCACTTTGGGAGGCTGAGACGGGTGGATCACGAGGTCAGGAGATCAAGACTATCCTGGCTAACACGGTGAAACCATGTCTCTACTAAAAATACAAAAAAATTAGCTGAGCGGGGTGGCAGGCACCTGTAGTCTCAGCTACTCGATCGGCTGGGGCCGGAGAATGGCGTGAACCCAGGAAGCGGCAGAGCTTGCAATGAGCGGAGATCGTGCCACTGCACTCCAGCATGGGCGACAGAGCCAGACTCCGTCTCAAAAAAAAAAAAAGCAACCTTTAAATATAAAAAGCATCTGGAGTTGTGAGAGAACTTTTGTGTAAATATTTCTGGTTGCTGGAAAAAAAACCTTTTTCTGACACTTGTTTGGGGAAGATGGAAGAAATAACTTTAAATATATATATATTTAAATATATATAAAATATATATATATATTTTGAGACGGAGTTTCACTTTCGTCCCCCAGGCTGGAGTGCCGTGGCACAATCATGGCTCACTGCAACCTCTTCCTCCTGGGTTCAAGCAATTCTCCTGCCTTAGCCTCCTGAGTAGCTGAGATTACAGGCACCCACCACCATGCCCGGCTAATTTTTGTATTTTTAGTAGAGATGGGTTCCACCACATTGGCCAGGCTAGTCTCAAACTCCTGACCTCAGGTGATCCACCCGCCTTGGCCTCCCAAGGTGCTGGAATTACAAGTATGAGCCACCACACCTGGCCAAATATTTCTCTTTAAGTCCTTCATCTTTAAATACTCCCATTTCATTTAGATAACTTTTAGATTATCTGACAGAATTCTGGGGGGAAACATTAGGACTGCAATGTTTTTTTTGTTTTGTTTGTTTGTTTGTTTGTTTTTTGAGATGGAGTCTCCCCTCTGTCACCCAGGCTGGAGTGCAGTGTTGTGATCTCAGCTCACACTGCAAGCTCTGCCTCCCGGGTTCACGCTATTCTCCTGCCTCAGCCTCCCGAGTAGCTGGGACTACAGGCGCCCGCCACCACGCCCGGCTAATTTTTTGTATTTTTAGTAGAGACAGGGTTTCACTGTGTTAGGCAGGATGGTCTCAATCTCCTGTCCTTGTGATCTGCCTGCCTTGGTCCCCCAAAGTGCTAGGATTACAGGCGTGAGCCACTGTGCCGAACCTAGGACTGCAAGATTTCTATTGACAGCAAGCAGTGTGTTTTGCTCCAAATAAAATCATTCTGCTTTCTTTTGATCTTTCAGTTTCATAATGTATGGATGGGTTCTGTTTGTTTGTTTGTTTGTTTGTTTTTTGAGATGGAGTCTCCCCTCTGTCACCCAGGCTGGAGTGCAGTGGCGAGATCTTGGCTCACTGTAACTTCTACCTCCTGGGTTCAAGTGAGTCTCATGGCTCAGCCTCCCCAGTAGCTGGGATTACAGATGCACACCAATATGCCTGGCAAATTTTTGTATTTTTAGTAAGGATGGGGTTTTACCATGTTGGCTGGGCTGGTCTCAAACTCTTGAACTCAAGTGATCCGCCTGCCTTGGCCTCCCAAAGTGTTGGGATTACAGGTGTGAGCCATCACACCCGTCCTAGATGGAGATTTTAATCGATTCCCCAAATCAGTTCCAGTTCTGTCACGCTCATTATCTGCTTCTTCGAAAAGTCTTTGAACCAGAGTTAAGAATATTATTATTGGCTCCGCGTGGTGGCTCATGCCTGTAATCCCAGCACTTTGGGAGGCCAGGCGGTCGGATCAGCTGAGGCCAGGAGTTCAAGACCAGCCTAGCCAACATGACGAAAACCCGTCTCTACTAAAAGTACAAAAATTGGCCCGGTGTGGTGGCACGTGCCTGTGATCCCAGCTACTCTGTAGGCTGAGGCAGAGTTGCTTGAACCTGGGAGGCAGAGGTTGCAATGAGCTGAGATCATGCCATTGCATACCAGCCTGGACAATAAGAGCAAGACTCTGTCTCAAAACAACAACAACAAAAAAGAATATTATTATTGCATCAGCGGCCAGGCACAGTGGCTCACGTCCGTAATCCCAGCACTTTGGGAGGCTGAGGCGGGGGGATCACGAGGTCAGGAGAGGAGATTAAGACCATCCTGGCCAACGTGGTGAAACCCTGTCTCTAACAAAATACAAAAAAATTAACTGGGTGTGGTAGCACGCGCCTGTAGTCTCAGCTACTAGGGAGGGTGAAGCAGGGGAATCACTTGAACCCAGGAGGTGAAGGTTGCAGTGAGCCGAGATTGCGCCAGTGTACTCCAGCCTGGCACAGAGCAAGACTCCATCTCAAAAAAAAAAAAAAGGAAAGAAGTGTGAAATACGGGCCAGGCACGGTCGCTCATGCCTGTAATCCCGGCACTTTGGGAGGCCGCAGCAGGTGGATCACCAGAGGTTGGGAGTTTAAGATCAGCCTGGTTAATGTGGTGAAACCCTATCTCTACTAAATATACAAAATTAGCTGGGCATGGTGGTGCACGCGTGTAATCCCAGCTACTTGGGAGGCTGAGGCGGGAGAATCACTTGAACCTAGGAGGTGGAGTTTGCAGTAAGCCGAAATCAAGCCACTGCACTCCAGCCTGAGCAACAGAGTGAGACTCAGTCTCCAAAAAAAAAGTGTGAAATATGGAAAAATTATTATTATTATTTGAAACGGAGTCTCACTCTGTCACCCAGGCTGGAGTGCTGTGGTGAGATCTTGGCTCACTGCAGCTTCCACCTCCCAGGTTCAAGCGATTCTCCCACTTCACCTCCTGAGTACCTGGGATTACACGCATGCGCCACCATGCCCAGCTAATTTTTGTATTTTTCGTAAAGACGGGGTTTTGCCATGTTGGCCAGGCTAGTCTTGAACTTCAGACCTCATGTGATTCACCTGCCTCAGTCTCCCAAAGTGCTGGGATTACAGGCATGAGCCACTGCACCCGGCCTGAAAAAATTATTATTATTATTATTATTATTTTTGAGACACAGTCTCACTCTGTCACCCAGGCTGTAGTGCAGTTGTGCGTCTCAGCTCACTGCAGGCTCCATCGTCCAGGTTCGTGCCATTCTCCTGCCTCAGCCTCCCCAGTAGCTGGGACTACAGGTGCCCGCCACCACGCCCGGCTAATTTTTTGTATTTTTTTTTTTTTTTAGTAGAGATGAGGTTTCACCATGTTAGCCAGGATGGTCTTGATCTCCTGACCTCATGATCCGCCCGCGTTGGCCTCCCAAAGCACTGGGATTACAGGTGTGAGCCACCACGCCCAGTCAGAAAAATTATTTTTAAATTAAGTGTATCTTTGTTCAATTTGGAATTTTAGAGAATCAAAAAACTCCATGAATAGTCTCAGTACAAAATAATTCATATTGCAGATTTAGGCCAAAACAATAGTATTACACCAACAAAAATACCAGTATTTCCATATTTAAAGATGGTACAGCAGGCTAGGTGCGGTGGCTCACACCTATAATCCCAGGACTTTGGGAGGCTGTGGCGGGTGGATCACTTGATGTCAGGAGTTTAAGACCAGCCTAGCCACTGTGGTGAAACCCTGTCTCTAATTCAAATACAAAAATTAGATGGGCATGTTGGCATGTGCTTGTAATCCCAGCTACTCAGGAGGCTGAAACATGAGAATCACTTGAATCCAGGAGGTGGAGGTTGCAGTAAGCCTTGAGCTGTGATGGCGCCACTGCATTCCAGCCTGAGTGAAAGAGTGAGACTCTAAAAAAGAAAAAAAAAAAAAAAGGCATAGTGTACAAGATTGCTGGAAAACCAGGATGCTGAAGACCAGTGGAAGGAATAGGGTGGAATATAAACAGAATACATTCTCAATGAATGCTTCTTGAATAACTCGATCATATTTTAGACAATTATGCCATTTCCCCTAAAACAGACCTAAAGCTAATGAGTGAGTTTCCTTGCTCTATCGGTGAACTAATTAATGTTTTTTTCTGAGAGCTACTGTGTGGCCAAATGGACATTACTGAGTGAAGACTAGCTATGGGAAGCATATTCTGCTAGGTTTTTGTTCTTTCTTTCTTTTTCTTTTTTTTTTTTTTTTTGAGAGACGGGTCTCACTATGTTGCCCACACTGGAATGCAGTGGTGTAATCATAGGGCACTATAGCCTTGAACTCCTGGGTTCAAATAATCCTCCTGCCTCAGCCTCCTGGATAGATGGGACTACAGGTGTGTGTCATGCCCAGCTAATTTTTTTTTTAACTTTTTCTACAGAGACAAGCTCTTGCCATGTTGCCTGGACCAGTCTCCAACTCCTGACCTCAAGCGATCCTCTCACCTTGGCCTCCCAGTGTTGGGATTATAGGCATGAGCCACTGTGCCCAGCCTTTTATCACATCTTGAAGTCAGTAAGAAGTAGATCATCTCATAGACCAGAGCTTTCAGAACAAGCCAGTATTTTGGCTATTCTTGGCCCTTTGCATTTTCAGATACATTTAGAATTAGCCAGGCGTGGTGGCACACATCTGTAATCCTAGCACTTTGAGAGGCTGAGGAGGCAGTATCGCTTGAACCCAGGAGTTTGAGGCTGCCGTAAGCTATTATTGCACCATTATACTCCAACTTAGACAACAGAGCAAGACCCTGTCTAAAAAAAAAAAAAAATTAGTATCAGCTTGTCAATATTTATTAAGAAATGTGTTGAGATTCATCCTGATGGTGGTGGTTCGCTAAAAAAAAAAAAAAAAAAAGGAGAAGAAAGAAATATGTTGAGATTTTGATAAGGATTACATGTAATCTACAAATCAATTTAAGAAGAACTGATCTTTACAATATTTAGTGTTCCAATCCATGAACATGGTATATGTCTCCAGACTCACACAAATATTAATGAATGCAAAAGAAAAC